>NC_090934.1:738998641-740248641 GCF_040938575.1 Ambystoma mexicanum | reverse complement strand
CGTGGACTTCACATGGTGATCCAGGGATTGCGGACGGGCAAGCCTTTCCGGCAACCTACCACACAGGTCACCATCACCAGTGACTCCTCTCTCGAGGGTTGAGGGGCAACCTTTCACACGCACAACGTCCACGGCACCTGGACCTGTCAGGAGCAGGAGTACCACATCAATTGGCTGGAACTGAAGGCCATCTGGCTAGCGCTCAGGGCCTTCCTTCGTTATCGAGGGTAAGGTCGTCCTCATTCAGACAGACAACTCAACCAGCATGTTCTATGTCCACAAGCAGGGGGGGTACCAGGTCCCCTCCACTGTGCAGACTGGCAGTCAGCATGTGGGAATGGGCCCTGGAGAACATTTACCTCACGGCCGTTTACCTTTCGGGGGAATCCAACCTGGAGGCGAACAGGCTCAGCAGGCTCGGAGCGGACAATTACGAGTGGCAATTGAACGACCTCGTGCTGTAGGAGATATTCAGCAGATGGGGACACCCCAAGGTGGACGTCTTTGCCACGGGGACAACAGGAAGTCCCAACAGTTTGCCTCCTGGCAGAGATAGGGCCCCAACTCCCTGGGCGACACATTTCAGATTCAGTGGAACGGCATGACAGCAAACACCTTCCCGCCCACACCGCTGATACACAGGGTGATAGATCAAGGAGTCTCGCCACCTTAGCGTCATTCTGATAGCTCCATGGTGGCCAGCCAGGCCATGGTTCTCGGAGCTGCTCAGCCTCTCTGAGAGACCTCCCATTCGCCTTCCGACTGGCCTAGCACATCTTCTGGCGCAGCAGTGGAGCAGGGTCATCCGCCCCGTACCACAAAAGCTAGCCCTCACAGCGTGGTTCCTGAGCAGATCACGCTAGGTCACCTCAGCCTTTCCCAGGCTAATCTAGAGATCATACAGGGGGTTAGGAGTAAATTTACCAGGTCCCAGTATATGAGCAAGTTGACCAGGTTCTGCCACTGGGCAGACTCTAAAGATATCAACCCCCTTGCATGTACATTGTATGACATGCTCTCCTTCTCGGCACACCTCACCCAGTCGGGCGTGCAGGTAGACACTTGCTGCACGTACTTGGCCCCCGTGTGGGATCTTAACATAGTTTTGGGGCCCTGGTGCACAAACCATTTGAACCAATGGCGTCCATGGACATCAGGCTGGTCACCATTAAGACGGCCTTGCTAGCCTCTCCTCGGCTCGCAGAGTCACCGAAATCCAGGCGCTGGTCGCCTCGGAGCCTTATACTACGTTTCACAAGGATAAAATAGTCCTGCGGATACACCCAGCATTCCTACCTAAGGTGCCTTCCGCATTCCACCTAAACAAGGAAATAGTGCTGCCTATGTTTTTTGCTGAGCCTAAGGACTGCATCGATGTCCGGCGAGCCCTGAAATTCTACTTTGCCAGCTCAACATCATTCTAATAGTTCCATGCAGGCCATGGTTTTTAGAGCTGCTCATCCTCTCGGTGATCCCTTCGATTCACCTCCCGACGGGCCCAGCACACCTGGCGCAGCAGGAGGGCAGGATCATCCACCCCGCGCCACAGAAACTAGACCTCACAGCGTGGTTCCTGAGCAGGTAACGCTGTGGCACCTCAGCCTCTCCCAGGGTAATCTGGAAATCATACAGGGCGCAAGGAGAAAAGCTACCAGAGCCCATTATAAAAGTAAATGGACCTGGTTTTGCCTCTGGTTAGACTCCAAGGAAATCGACCCCCTGGCATGTACTTTGGCTGACATGCTTCTCGGCGCACCTCACACATCTGGTGTGCAGGTGGACACCTCCTGTACATACCTCGCAGCCATCAGGGCTTACAGAACTCGGAGGAGGGGATATTTTCCTCCTCCAATCCCATCGTCAAACACCTGACGGGGCTCGCTAGACTCTAATCAAGAGGCCTCACCCCGTGTGGGACCTCAACATAGTCTTGGGCACCCTCGCACACAAACCGTTTGAGCCAATGGCATCTGCGGATATCAGGCTGGTCGCCATCAAGACAGCCTTGCTAGTAGGCTGCGCCTCGGCTCGTAGAGTCAGCAAAATCCAGGCGCTGGTCGCCTCAGATCCATGTACTACCTTTCACAGGGACAAGGTAGTCCTGCAGACACACCCTGCATTTCTGCCCAAGGTACCATCTGCTTTCCATTTGAACAAGGAAATAGTCCTTCCCACGTTCTTTGCTGATTCTAGGGACGAGGCACAGCGTGCTGCACTGCCTGGATGTCGGGCGTACCCTGAAATTCTACTTGGACAGGACCAAGGGCTTCTGCAAATCAGACGCTCTCTCTGTCACTTTCGGAGGCTCAAGACCAGGCTATCAGACCTCCATATCCCGCTGGATGGTCTTAGCCATCAAAGAAGCATACAAGGACTAGCACAAGCCACTTCTGGCCAACATGCACGCCCGCGCAGTTAGGGCCAAGGACCGGCCATCGCGTTCCAGCGCCATGTCCCTCAGCAGATCATAAGAAGGGCGGGCACTTGGGCCACCCCCTCTGCTTCTGCAAGCATTACTGTTTGGATGCCGGCTCTAGACCTGATGCAGCTTTCGGACAGGAGGTTCTCAGGAACCTATTTGCTTAAGGAGGGTCTCCTCTCCACCCATTCAGTTGTAATCGCCCATACAGTATGGAGAAAAAGCGGACGGGACGTAAGAGTAATTATAAGTTACTCACCTTAGTGACTAACATATTTATTTATTTATTCACATTTGTGAAGCGCCCAACAGCCCGGTGGCATCGTGGCGCTCGTTACAGACAGTTTACTTAGTTACAGGTAAGGTGACAATTGCAATTTTGAATACAAGCATGAAAATAGAGCAGTGCATACAGTGGGTTAGATGAAGAGGGAGGTTTTGAGTTTTTTCGGAAGGCAAGGAGAGAATTTTCAGCTCTGATGTCTGTGGGTAGAACATTCCATAACTTGGCAGCTATGTTGGGGAAGCCTAACAGCCCAACTTTGGCCTTCTTGATGTGTAGTTGGTTAGTGTAGCGAGTCCCGATAGGTCGTGCAGAGGTAGATTTAGTTATTGTCTCTGATAGATATAATGGCGCTGTGAGGGTGAGGCATTTGTGGGTGAGTGTGAGGATTTTGAAAGTGATGCGCTCTTTAACCGGGAGCCAGTGAGCTGCCTGGGAAATATTTTCCCTTTTGGGAAGGCTTAATGCTGCTCTTAGTGCATTGTTTTACGTGATTTGGAGTCGGTTTAGATTTTTTGCAGATGTACCTGCTAGGAGGGCATTGCAATAGTCTAGTTTGGCACCAATAGTTGCTCTGGCTATTGATAGACAGATAGGCTTGGATAGGTATGGTTTTATTGCGTTTGAGTTTTGTGTTGTGTGCTGACGTGGAGGTGATGGCACTGACCTGCCTGTTCATGTATAGTGTGGAATCTATGTAGACCCCTAGGGTCTTCACGGATGTGGAGTCAGGGATGATCGTATTATCAATGGTGAAATTGGAGTACAGTTTGTCGAGTTTGGCTAATGTAGTTTTTTGACCTAGTATGATGATTTTGGTCTTCTCCCCATTGAGGCAGAGGCCATTGGCTGCCATCCAAGCCTGGATGGTAGAGTATATTGTGTGAAGTGCTTCGGCATCTCTATTGTAGGAGCCGGTGAGTAGTAGGAGTACCCGAGTATCGTCAGCGTAGTTAGTATACGTGATACCTACGGTGTCAGGCTTGTCAAAGAGGGGCTTTGTGAACAAGTTGTACAGTGGGTGCTGTGCAAGAGCCCTGAGGGACTCCACAGTAGATGGTGGTGGGGGCTGCATTGGATATGTTGAGAAATACCTTCATTGCTGTGCCTTCCAAGAAGGAGATGACCCAGAGAGCTGCTTCTTTGGAGAGGTTAGCTGAGTGGGTGAGGTGAGTGTCTTGTGATCCACCAGATGGAAAGCAGCTGAGAGGTCTAGTAGTAGCAAGAGGGCTGGCTTGCTTTTATCCATGATGTGGGTGATTTGTTTTTTTTTAGGTCCACCAATGCTGTTTCAGTGCTGTCCTTTGCGGAAACCAGATTGCATTGTCCCAAGAATAGAGTGGGTTTCAAGGAAGTGTTGGATTTGGCAGTGGGCAGCTTTATCCAAGATCTTGAGGAAAGGCAAAGTGGTTATGGGTTGGTAGTTATTGGGCTGTGCAGGGTCTAGAGTTTTTTTTTTGTTTTTTTTTATTTTATTTATTTTATAAGGGGCGTTCCCATGCTTCTTTGAAGCTTGAGGGGTAATACCAGCTCTGAAAGAGGCATTAATGAAGGCTGTCGGTAGCGGAGCCAGGAGGTCGGCACAGTCCTTAAGCTTAGGTGGGCAGATGTCCCCTTTGCACATAGAAGGTTTTAGGTTTTTGAGGAGGTTGATGACTTCAGGTTCTGTGATGCCTCTTAGAGAAGAAGGGTTTAGTAGAGTTTGTTGGAAGGGGTGTGGGGGTCTGATTGCTTGGGCCTGTGGTGGTGAGGTAGGGCTTTGTAATGATCCTGAATTTCTTTAAGGAGATCAATTTTGTTTAGCATGGCAAATTGAATACTGGCACACCAAGCTTTTTTGATGATCTCGTCTGGGGTATTGGGAGGAGAGATGAGTTCATTGAAGATAGCAAAGATTTCCTTTGATTGCGAGTTGGCATTTGAGATTCGGACATTGAAGGAGATGGCTTTAGCTTTGATGTTAGCATCTTTGTATTGGCGGGAGATTAGGTTAAAACAGTTTGTAGTATTGTCGCTAGGGTTGGCTTGCCAATTTTTTTGTGCCTCCCTTTTTCAAGAGCGTAGGGACTGCAGTTCTTCAGTGAATCAGGAGTTGGTGTGTAGATACTTTTTTTTAATTTCTTACATTCAAGTGGCGCTATAGAGTTGATGGCTTTAGAGAGAGTATCTTTGTAGATGTCCGCTAGAGTGTTGGGATCGTTGGGAGAAGGGGCGCCGGGGGGGGAGGGGGGCTAGTGTTGGGATATTCAGGTAGGGGCGAAGGTTGTCCTCTGAGTTTGTTGGAGCTTTTCACTTGTGCTGAGGGGCAGGTGTGAGGGTTTTGGGGCTAGAGGTTACAGGTAAGGTGAATCCGATACAATTGTGATCAGTCCACGGCAGAGCTGTGTTGGAGGTGATAGTGGTGAGGAAATTATGGTCTGCGACCCAGTCAAGGGTGCAGCCTTTGGTGTATGTAGGGCTTGAGGCTTTTTGTGTGAATCCTAGATTGTTAAGTTCCTTGGCGAGGTTAGCGGCAGCTTTGTCTTTAGGGTCATTGAACCCTAGGTTTAAGTCTCCAAGAAGTAACGTCTTGGTGGAGCCTTTGATGTTGTTGCTAAGTAGATTGATGAGGTATCCCTGGAAGTCTGATGGGAGGCCAGGGGGCGATATAGTATGTGTATGTTGATGGTGCTATTAGGGGACAGTGCAAACTTGACAGACAGAATGTCTGAGTTGCTAGCCCAAGGGTGACTGATAGGTCTGAGGGAGAGTGCTTCTTTGACAATGAGGGCTACTCCACCACCTAGGGGAGCTGGTCTGTCTCGTCTGAAGATGGTATAACCTGGTGGGAGTGCAAGAGCGACGGCTGCACCGGATGCTTCATGTAACCAGGTTTCTGTGACGGCCAGTAGGTCAAGGTTGTGACTGGCTAGGAGATTTTGCATTTCTATGGCATGGGCAGGCAGTGAACAAATGTTTAGGAGGGCACATTTAATATGTGGTGTGGGTATAGTTTTAGTCTGTGGTGGTAGGAATACTGGCTGCGTCTGATGTAGTGGGTGGAGTCGAGATGAAAGGCATTTGAGGAGGCGTGGGTGTAGGTTTTGGTACATTTTGTGCGTTCGATGTGTGGGGTGCACCTCCTGGATGGAGTAGGAGCCTAAGCAAAGATTTCGAGATGCTGTGAGTGTAGGAAGGCAGCAGAATTCTAGTAGTTGAGTTTGGGCTCTGAGTCTAGTGTCTCTGGAAGGCAGTAGACATGAGGTAGCTGTGTGTGAGTAGAAAGTCTGTTGAGTGGTAGTGTAAATGGGCATGGTGACGCATAGGGGGAGTGCAGTAGTGGTGTGGTACAGTGGTGGTTGAATGCGGGAGGAATTGGTATATGTCGCAATAGGATAGAATGTGGATAGGGTGAGGAAGAGGGCAAACACTGTGGTAACAGTGGTAAAGCGAAAGCCGAGGATCTTGCAGAAGATCTTGCTTGTAGCTTTCGGTAGCATGGTGTGTGTAGTAGGAAACCGCAAGCAGTAAGTTTAGATAGGCAGGGCGATAAGGGATTCAAAGTCCAGTCAGAGAGCATATATGAGCAACAATTGATCAACATTTCACAGCAAGGCAGCAATTGGCAAGGTAAGCAGAGTAAACATAGGTAAAATGTGCATCTACCTAGGACACACGGTATAGTGAAAGGCTAAGGCATTTGACGCAATAGGCTAGTTAGGGCTAGGCGCTAATGTTAGACATAGCAGGCTAGTCAAGAGGAGGATATAATTGGTTAAGTGGGCTGGTCTAGTGAGGTCAAATACAGTATGAGGGTGATAGACTAGTTACATGCAGGCAGATAGAGTAGAAAACAGCAGGCAGGTCTTAAAGACGGCATGTCAAATGTACCTGATAAGCTAGTCAGTTGTAAACATGTGTCGTTAGATCAGTGAGCTGGTCAGAGGCTGGCAGGTCCGCTGTGTGCTAAAGCATTTAGCTCAGAGTGCTCGGTAGATCACTAGGCTAGTTTGCGCAGGCACTTCTATTGTCGCTGAGACATTTAACTCCGGACGCTAGGCTGATCAATGATCTAGTCTATGCAGGCACAGTGCTATGCTATGTGTTAAGAACATTAGACTCAGAATGCAATTTAACATTTAACCCAGAACAAACATCAGTAGGCTAGTCTGTGCAGGCAGTTATACTGTGAGTTGAAATGTTTTAACTCTGTGCGCTAGCACGCTTGTGGGTTAGTGATTAGGCGTAGGCTATAGCATTTAACTGTGAATGCTAGGCAATTGCATCAACAGGATAGCGTGCGGTTTGGTGTTAATAAGCCGGTGGTGTACTAGGCGGATGAGGTCTAGTCATACAGTGTCAGGGGGTCAACATACGGTGTTGGATTCGGATTCCACAGTTGATTGGACTTACTTTCATGTAATAAGCTTGCAAAATGTTCGAAGAGTTTCAGGGTCAGAGAGAGTTCAGGCCCCAAGGTAGATTGGTCTTAGTGCACCCTGGTGCGACTAGGGGCAAACAGGGCCTTGAACTGACCTTCTACGCAGTTGGCTCTTCCGCCTGCCGGCGGATGTGACTGAATATGTTGATGGCGTTGCTTAGCAATGCACATAGCAAAGCCTCGTTTTTGAGCCGCATTGCGCCTGACATTTTTTTGAAGAATCGGGTTGGTGCAATGCATGAGTGATTCCGGACAAATTCTGGGGGAAGGGGTAACAAGAGGGGGTGAGGGTTAATTCACCTGAGCATGGGTGAGGACTGCAATCACACAGAATGAGATGGGCAATGGAGGCAGTAGTGCAGTTGCTCACAGGCACGGACGGAGCTGTCGATGGTGCACACAGGCTCGGAACGGATGATGCCTCAGATGGTGCACAGTGGCATGGATGGTGCAGTCGATGGTGCACACGGGCACGGATGGTGCCTCAGATGGTGCACAATGGCACAGAAGATGCTGTGGCAGTAGCAGACACGGCAGGTGCTGCTATCCGTAGTTGCAGCCAAGTAGCTGAAGATGGTGGCTCCTGCTGAGGGAGTGGGGGCTCCTGCCCTCTCCACCCTGGTGGGGGTACTGCTTAGTACTCTTAGTACTTAGTCCCCTTTCCTCCATACTTTCCACCATCCTCCCCTAATTATACTAGTGTCATTAGGCAATGTTAAATCTATTGTCGATGCATCAATGGGGACTGAGGTGTGGTGCCGGAGGGCGGAGTCAGGGCAGTGCATGCTCCTTGGGCCGCATCCCCCACACCTCTAGATTTAAAGGGGAAGAAGGTTTATCTGGTGAAAAAGGTTCTGTCTCCCGTCCCTTGGAAGGGACGCCCATGCAGTATGGAGGAAAGGGGACTAAGGACTAAGAGTACGTTATTCACTACAGTGAGTAACTTATAATTTCTTGCCCGTACACTATCGGACCACGCACCAGTATTATTGGCTATCGGACTGTCGGCCCAGGAACTTGGGAGGGCACCCTGGGTATTCAAAAGTGAGGGACTGACCAACAGTATTCCGGGATGGCTTGGCGGGGGCCATAGACATGTTCTTTGAAATAAATGTTGGTTTGGTGGGGTCCGCCACAACCCTATGGGAAAGTTTTAAATGTGTGGCTAGAGACTAATGTATATAGAGGGAATCTGAGGTATTAAATCAGATAAGAAGGGGAAATTGCAAACGCTGAAGGCCAGATTCGGAACCTGCAGACAGACAATCACACCGACACCCCTGGAGCAGGCTGAGATTAGGAAGCAAATTAAGCTGTTCAACGATCTGGCTCACTGGGAGGTCAAATTTCTATCGGGGGTAGGCCACGGTACTCCTGGCCAGGGCCATGAAGATGGACGGCTCTAGGAATTGTGTGCTGTCCATGAAGTATGCACCAGGCACGGAGAAATTCACAGATATGTACAGAGTCGGCCAATTCTGCCAATTCTATGGTAGACTACACTCCTTGCCGTTGCAGGTTTCCCAGAGCGTAGTGGAGAACTGTCTGCCACAGATGGCCCTGTACTGGTGGACAGACGAAGAGAGAGAATGGCTGGGGCGGCCAATATCACTCAAGGAAGTATTAGAAGCTATCAAATCCCTCCCCTCTGGGAAATCTCCTGGACCAGATGGGTTCACTGCAGAATTTTATAAGCAATATGCAGGGAAACCTGGCCTCTACCTACTAATGTACCACCAGAGCCTGAGAGACAGCTATCTGCTGCAGTCCCTTTGGGAGGCGGTGGTTGTAGTGTTACTTAAGTCAGACAAAGCCCAGAGCGACTGCTCCTCTTATCGAACTATGTCCCTCATAAATCTAGACAACATAATCCTTGCCAAAATACTGTCATCCAGACTGGCACCCCTGATGCAGAGGACGGTAAGCGCTGATCAGTCTGGGTTCATACCTGGTCGCTCCACATCACATGGCCTCTGCAGGATGTTTGGATTGATAGCCGCAGTGCTGCAAAATAAGCCTATCCTGGAGGCACTTCTAGATGCCACCAAAGCATTCGATTCAGTGGAATGGCCGTTCATGTTTGTGGTGTTGCACAGGATGGGACTCGGGGAGCAGTTCATCTCACTGGTGTTGCTGCTATATACATTACCCAAAGCCAATATCATGGTGAATGGTCAATTTTCTCCCAACATTGTGCTGAGAGAAGCACTCGACAGGGCTGCCCTTGTCACCGTTGCTGTTTGCACTAGCCATCAAACCAATGGCAGAGGCTCTCATGCTCCATCTGCATAACCACAGGGTGGTAGTGTCTCTGTATGCTGACGATATGGTAATATTTGTATCAGACCCCGAGCATAACATGAATGCAATAATGAGAGTACCCAAATTCCTGTACTTGTTTCGAAAAACGTCCCATTGACACTACCCAGGGAATACTTTAAAGACCTTAGGTCCGCAATGTTGGGCTTTCTCTGAGCTAGTAAGCAAGCCGGGGACTCGTGGGACAAACTGGTGGCACCGCTGCACGGGGGGTGGGGCTGGCACTATCTGACTTTGAGAGCTATTGCAACGCGGCTCAAGCTAGATTCTTGTTCTACTGGTTTGGGGATCGGGGAGACCGGGAACATGTAGAAGTGGACAGGGCGATAGCGTCACCGTTCCTGCTGCGGTTTGTTTTCCTGACTGCCCCCAAACGGACATCAAGAGCAAGCAACATGGTGGAAATTACCCATAAAGCCTGTGCCCGAATAGAAGGCGGGGCAGAGGGTGGGATCATCTACTCCCCGGAGCTGCCGATAATCTATATCCCCGGGATTCCCCTTACTAGCGAGAAGTGTTACGTCACATTTACGAAGCGGCTGGAACTAACGTGCTTCTGTGATCTGTTCCCAGGCAGACAATTCATATCACTAGGGGAGCTCAGAGCCAGACGGGAGCTTTAATGCCTTGGAGGTGGTGTTATACTTTAGACTCCAGCACTCTGTGAGAACGCTGTTGCCATCCTTCGCTGGTCAGCCACTGATGGCTCCAATACTTGATAGAACACCTAAAAGTGTTTGCAGAGACAAGGCGGTTTCAATATTGTATTGTATGAACCTCGCCGCCAGGCACCACCCCTGCAAGAAATGGAAAACACTAAGACAAACAGTACTAGGGGAAGGCTGGAAATATTGTTGCAAAGGCACAAGGAAGGTGGCTCTAAATGCTAGGTACAAAGGGATTCATTTCAAATGCCTACATCAGTTCTACCACACGCTGGCTCGAACACATTGATATTTGTCCCGGTGCCTCAGACAGATGTGTGAGATGCCAGGACGCCCCAGCAGACTTCCTACACTTGGCATGGAGCTGTCCACGGATTGCTGCATTCTGGGGACAAGTATTTGACACTATAGCTGAGATAACCAGAGAAAAACTGAACCTGAACCTAAACCCTCTGACAGCACTACTGGGTTACACCATACCAATCCGGGGATGCATGAGAAGGGTGGTCGTGTTGCTCCTGCCTCTGGCTGAAGGAGGGTGGCGATGACATGAGGCGGCACACAATCTCCAATGATGAAACTATGGCATGCAGACATCTTATACTGCAATGACATGGAGCTAAAGTATGGCAAAACGCTGAGCCGCCACACTACCACCACTAGCATATGGGGCCCACACAAAAATTATCTGATAAATTGCATATTGCATTTTAGCTGTTATCAGAAAATCTGGCATTCAGGTGAACCTTTGACACGGAATTGTCACAGTGAACTACTGATGCTTGTACACTGCTTTTTAGCCATTTGTGGAAATTTTGCATTTAGGTGAACCTTTGTCACGGAATTGGCACTGTGAATTATTGATTTTGGTACACTGCTTTTTAGCCATTTGTGGAAATTTCGCATTTAGGTGAACCTTTTTCACGGAATTGGCAATGTGAATTAGTGATGTCTGCACAATGCATTTAGTTCATGCACTAAAACCTGCACCTAGGTGCCATTGACACTAACTGATATTGTGAACTACTAGATGCCTGCACATTATCTAATCCCACTCGCGTCCTGTTCTACTTTTTGCTATTACCTACTTACTATTACTCCCGCTAACAGAGCTATTATCAATTGCGCACTAGATAAAATGCATACTGCTACTTGCAAGTCCTTCCCGACCTACCATAGTAACATGCTCCGCCGACCTGTTCTTTAATTGGCCTGCAAACGTAGAAATACTGTACATGCATCCTCCATTGGTTAGGTTCCGCAAACCTCGCCAAATACTGCATGTCAGTTTCCGATCTGTACTGGTGCTGCACTACCACAGCCCCATTTGCTCGAGTCCTAATCTTATCCCTTGTGACCTATCTCTCGAGTATCTTTCACCTAGGCATCCAGCGCTACCATCATGCTCGTAATTGCGCTCCATATACTGTACTACACTTTGGCCTTACAAGCTGCCTCCGTTGCTCAGTTATTCACTGTAACAACTTTCCCCCTATGGGCAAAACTCATTCAACCACTTGATAGTCTGGTCTGTTTGAACCCATACCACCAGGTACTGCCCAGTGAGGCTAATACAATGAGCCCTGCGGCTACCACCACAGGTTTACACTACACCAGCAACCACATTAACCACTACCTCAATGACCCTGCTCTGTGGTTGGAACATTTTGCCAGGAAACCTACCCCCAACCAACCCTGCCCCCTTTCTCTCAGAAACAAGAGATTAGGGACTAGATTCCGCCTTCGACACACGCGCAGCAATACCACCAAGCAAATTCCACACACGTCACCCTGCTCATCTTCACCCACCGCTACCTGCAAATCTAATATTTCAGGGGTTAAACCGCCTTTGATCAAGGGCGCCCTTATCAACGCCAGATCTCTCCCAGCACACGCACTAGACATTGTTGACCTCATCACTACCTCTGATCTTGACTTCATTGCTATATCCGAAACTTGGCTCCATACCACATCTGGCCCTTCACTATCCTTGGCTTTACTGCCTGACTACCGCATCACGCGATGTTACCGCACCACTGCCCATTCCAGAGGTGGTGGTGTGGCCTTCATCCATAAAAACTCTCTTGACCTAAGAGTGGCAACTGACTCTAAACTTGAATCAGCTGAATCACTGTCAGTCAAACTATCACTATCGCCTAATCAAACAGCCACCATCCACCTTATCTACAGGCCCCCAGGTCCGGCACTATCCTTTGTCGGTGAAATATCCACCCTCCTCCTCGACAAAACCAAAACTAATTCGCAAACTATCATCCTAGGCACCTTAATCTGGGTCTTGGGGACCCAAAAGATTCTGTTGCATTAGACCTGGAGAATGTACTAACCGACCTTGGCTTCACCTTGCACATTCAAGAACCAACTCATATTAAAGGCAGGACCCTTGACTGGTTAGCCGGCTCTAACTGCAATATCAATGTCCTCGCTAATACCCCCTGTTTATGGTTTGACCATCACATCATAACTTTCAATATTGAAGCAACCCTTTGGGCCCCAACCTGATAGCCCCAGCCCTCCCCACCAGAAGTAAAAAGGACATAACCAAGGAGAAACTCCTCCCATTGCTACTACCATCTCTCAATGCTGCCACAG
The DNA here is from genome assembly GCF_040938575.1 of Ambystoma mexicanum. NCBI lineage: Eukaryota > Metazoa > Chordata > Amphibia > Caudata > Ambystomatidae > Ambystoma > Ambystoma mexicanum. The sequence continues at coordinate 740,235,925 of NC_090934.1, read as the reverse complement.
ATAACTGTTCTGACCCCACTTCCCTAGCTGACACCTACAATCGTACTATGCTTACAGCTATAGACGCTACGCACCCATCAAACTTAGGAAGTCTAAACCACGAGCTCATCACAACCCCTGGTTCACCCCAAAGCTAATAATGCTCCGTAAAGCTAAACGCTGTGCTGAAAATCGCTGGAAAAGCCACCCCTCTGATGAGCTTAAAGATGGCTTCTTCCTTGCCTCACTCACTTATAAAGATGCCATTATCATTGCAAAAAAAGTCTTAATAACCGGATCCTGCAAGCTGACTCGAACACAAAGGAACTTTTTAAGATCATAAGAGTTAGAAACTCCTGACACCTGCATTAAAGATAGTAAATGGTGTGCCAGTATTCAGGCAGCCTTACTGAATAAAATCTCTATGCTACAATCCAAAATTAAAGACAAGCAAGACAGTCTGAAGCTCGACAACCGTCCGCCCTCCCCTGCAAGGGCCCTCCCTCTATAAACGGCTAACATTAAACCATTTGCCTTCTCACCTCTCACTATCACTGAGGTAAAAAACATCATCCTGAGAATTAAAACATCTAACTGCCAAGGTGACCCTTGCCCAGCTCCCATCATTAAGGACTCTGCACATGATCTGGCTCCATTCATCACGGCCTTCATCAACTGTTCCTTTAAAACAGGTATTGTCCCTGACAACCTTAAGGACGCATGGGTGATCCCAAACCATCCCTTGACCCAAGCATTCCCACCAACTTCAGACCTATAACCACTGTTCCGTTTTTGCTCAAGATTCTAGACCGCGCAGCATACCTTCAGATTCAAGATTACTTGGAATCTAACAATCTTGTAGGTCTACAACAATCTGGATTTCATCCCAGACATGGGACTGAAACGGCTCTGATAGACTTAAAAACCCAAATTGAGGTATTGAAGGACAAGGGCAAACTAGCAATGCTACCTCTCCTCGACATCTCTGCAGCATTCGATCTGGTCAACTACCAGATCCTATGCAGGCACCTCCACTCTGCTGCCCACTTCTCGACCTCAGCCATGGCCTGGATCAAATCCTTTCTGAGCAATAGATCCATGAGGGTCTTTGCCCTGTCCGCAGCCGCGGACCCATCTCCAATTCACTGCGGCGTTCCTCAGGGATCTTGCGTGTCACCTACACTCTATAACATTTTCACGAAACCACTCTTTGATGTGCTTGACTATCTGGGTGTCTCCTACATTAACTATGCAGATGACACCCAGATACTCATTCCCATCACAGGTGACTATCTAGCTGACACCAAGGCCCTTAACGACGTCTTCCTGGTCATCCAAGCCTGGATGGCTCAACACCAGCTATGCCTAAACGACAACAAAACGGAGCTCCTCATCCTGGGCACCTCGCAATGCCTTAGCAAACTAGAGCCATCCTACCAGTCATTTGCCATAGACAGTAATACCATCCAAGTTTCAAAAGACACTAAAACCTTAGGATTTTACCTTGACGACACCCTATCTCTATCTCGACAAAGAAATGCAGTCAGATCAGCCTCTGCATACATGTGCAAACTCATTGCAGCCTGCAGACCGTTTCTCACCACCCCTAACAGTGTCACACTAGCCAGAACCCTCATTATGGCCAAAATTGACTATTGCAGTGCTGTTTACTTAGGAACCAGCCAGGAGAACCTGAACAAACTTCAAATAACCCAGAACAACGCTATTAGAGCTGCCCTAAACATCCCCGAAACCACCACATCTCCGAATCCAGAACCAACCTAAAGTGGTTACCTGTCGAGCAGAGAATCTCACTGAAAACACTAGCCCTTACGCACAAATGTTTGACTAACAAGGCCCCCCCTCTACCTCTGCAGTCGGCTGTCCCGCTGCTCGATATCGCGACCTCTAAGAACCGCCCAGACAGAGTCTTTCGATCCCTAGATTCAAACTCCAAAAAGCAGGGGGCACAAGCTTCCCTGTCCTAGCTTCCAAGTTATGGAATGCCCTCCCCGTCACAATCCGATCTGAAGACTCATTTAACACATTCAAGTCCAAAACCAAATCATGGCTCCTCAACCAGCACTAAGACATGCTCTGCACACTTCACCCTCAGTACACCTTGCCCTCTATACCCTGACCCACTGATTTGCCTATTATATACTGTACTTTCATGTTGCTATGTCTCTTGTCATGCCCACATCTGCATTGTATTTTATGTATATAGAATTACCTGTTTTGTATCCTGTGTATGATCTTTTATGCATGTTATTTGATCTGTATGTAACCTTGCACAATTTGTGCCCTGATGCCCCCGAGCCTGATGGTTTGCGCGTTACAAATAAATAAACAAACAAATCAGTCGAAAGAAACAGATGGCCACTTATCCCAACATCCAGCTGGCGCCCCAGCACAGGACTGGGAGGCAATATAGGAACCAAAGGAAGGGGTGCCGGGGCGAACTGTGGCAGTGTAAACGTGCATTGTTTGTAACCCAACGCTGCCTAAAGTGGTCAATTTGGCAAATGGGACCCAACCATACCTTCTTCTGTATATTGTACTACAGTTCAATGTAATCAGATTTACCAATGTTGAGTATTGTACGTTGTTGTTGCACACTGTTGCCTGTTATGTTAAAGTAAAAAAAAGAAAAAAAGAGTAAAAAAAAGTGAAAAAAAGTTTTTAAAAAAAGAAAATACAAAGAATGAGGGTGGTTTGGTTCAGCTGGGTTCATGGTGGAGCCTTATGTCATAAGTAATTGAAATGATATCCATCCCAAGCATGCGCTGCTGATAACGACAGACCTAAGTATGTGTTGCAAAAAATGTTTCTTAAAGGAGGTTTATAGTTCTTTCATATATATGAAAAGAGGAATTATTAACCTATATATAGTAACTTATATATAGTGATGTAACACCATGAAGCATTTTCACTTATAAAAACCTATTAAAATGAAAGAAAAAACGTTGCTAAAGGGATGTTATGGTTAAGATACATCCCACCCTTAGGATCCCTGTGCTCCAGTAGTTACCCATTGGCGCCCCACTTTGACATACATTGGCATTTCCCTCCTGTGTTCTCATGAGCATGTGCCCATCTCTACTGCCTGTTCTATTTATGCACTTCTCTCACTGTACAATGCATATGTGAATTTATAGGACCATTGTGTAAAAATGGGTATGTAAGGGAAATGTAGATGATAAAGATTTGTAAAAGTGTGTGGTAGTTGGTGTGCCGAAGCTTAATATGGTCATAGTGTTATATGTACAGTTTTTGGAAGTGATTGGTGGATGGATGTGTGACTGTTTGAAAGGAGCTATTGAGGGAGTGTTACAAATATAAAATTGAAAAGGGTAGAAGGGCTGTCCTGTGCAATGGTGTGCATGTGCCATCCGTGTCTTTTAATGATCCATGGCGTGGAAAGGGGACTGTGGAAACCGTGGATAGTTATAAAGGTCCATCGATTATGGTCATTGTATGCTAGAGAAAGGTACAAAAAAGGGAACAGGCATTTGGGACAGAAAATAGTTTGTCGTTTTATGTTTTTCTCTAATATACAATTGTACATTAGCACTCTGGGTGGGGGAGCCAGCTAATCAGGTGGGTAGGAATGCGTGCTTGAACCGCTGGTACAAGCCTGCATTCCAAGCCACCTGGCGGCCAGCTGTCCCTGCCGCCATCTTCCTCCCCACCCTCCATCCCATTTATTTTGTTCACCCCCCTACTTTATTTTGGTGGCAGCGGGTGCCGCTGCCGCATTCACTCCTTCTCTTTGCCTCGTGCAGGCTGCCTTGGAAAGGGAAGAGGGGCTCTGGACAGAGCCCCGCCTTCCCTTTCATTGGTGGCCTTCTTGGGAAAGCATTTTCCTTCCTACAGCCGGATGCTGCGCGCATCCCGCTGTAGGAAGGAACCTTTGTATTTATTTTTATTTTTTAAGCACCCCAGGTTACTGCTTTGGCAACCTGGGGTGCTTAATGCCCTTCGTCCCCTGTTTCAGGGAATGGAACGGGGGATAGCGGTCTAAAGCCCTTGTTAACCACCCTCGCTTCGCATGGACCAATAATTTGGGCTAACAGGCCGTTATCCCCAGTTCCAACCCCTGGAATGTGGGATAAATGCTACATTATTCCCATTAGCATAACACAATATGTTAAGGGAAATATTGGGAAATCTTATTGAGTCTATCTACTTTACTGAGAAATGTAAAGTGGATTGAATCTAGAAGATTATTTTTTTTAGTTCTATTTTTCAACTGTGAAAGGTTGAGGGAAGAGGCACCAAGCAGTAATATGGAGGGACAGTTGGACAGGGAAAGATGTTGCGCTTGTGTTAAATCTAAGGTAGGAGGCAGTGTTTGTCATGCTCCTTGATTACAACTTTGAAAACACTTCGAAATTGCTCCTCCCTGCAGAGTGGTGTGTTTCAGTACATACAGAGTACTGTTGTCTTTGAAAGACATGGATCAACAGCTTCTTATTGCTTGCAAGATAACTGGTGGGATTTTGTATCCCACAGAAGTAGGCTGTGTGTTTACAGTATTGGTTGAGGAAGATGAGGTGGATCAAGACAGCCTAGTACCTGCTAAGAAAGGAACAGCCTTTCTGAGAGCATTGCAGTGGTTGGATTTGGTGTAGCGGTGCATGGAGGTGGTCTGTAGGTCTACTGCCCAGGTAGTCCGGAACGGAGTGTGTGCTCAGTGCATTTTACTTTGGTAGCTTTAGCCTTTGGTACATTCCCAACAGTGGTAAAGTACTGCCACACCCATGATTCTCTGTGGATGCTAGAGGTAGGCACTTCTTCTACCTCATCTTCTTGGTCCTCTTTGTCTTTTGAACTACTGCACTTCTTTTGTTGGGTAGGTCCTCCAGGTGGTAGTGGTGGTGGGGGTGGCTCTTGGGGGTGGGGGGTGAGTTGTAGTTGCTTAGCTTACCATAACTGGCACATTTCGGAGGTTTTTTGCTTTTACCTGTAACCATAACGTCCCTTTAACAACTTTTTTTCAGTGAAAACAAATATATATATACACAACACCAAGAAAGATATGGTGTGTTTAAAAAGGTTCGGAAAAAAACCTTCACCTGAAATGTGAAAGTAGGAAAGTCTAAGAGGGGCGGTGCTACTTTATAGATAGCTTAATCAACCCAAGACAGACATGTGCAAGGCTGCCAGGACAACTACATCACCTGGTTTCACCCTTATTGGGGATCATCAGTGCAGTGTAGTCCTGACAGCCTTGTTGTTTGGAGCATTTGGCCATGTTTTCGCAACACCAAGAAAGTTATGCCCTCTTAGACTAAGACAATTTCCTGGAGAGAGAGGTTTGCATTTGAGCTAATTTGCATACCCACAATGCCTTGCTGTTGTCGCTCAGAACTTGAGGTGCACTTCCAGCGATGTGTGGTGTTGTGGAATGTGTGACTTGGCTCTAATGGACTTTCCTACTTTCACATTTCAGGTGAAAGGGTTTTTTTCAAACCTTTTTAAACCCACCATAACTTTCTTGGTGTTGTGAAAACATGGCCAAATGCTTCAAACAACAATGGTGCCAGGACTATACTGCACTGATGATTCCTTAAGGGTGAAACCGGGTATATAGTTGCTCTGGCAGCCTTGCAAATGTCTGTCTTGGGTTGATTAACCTATGTATAAAGAAGACAAAGACAATTTCCTGGAGAAAAGGGTTTGCATTGAGCTAATTTGCATACCCACAACACAATGCCTTGTTGTTGTGGCTCAGAACTGGAGGTGAACTTCCAGCGATGGCTACTAGGTGGTGGTGTGGAATGTGTGAAATATTCTTTTTTTTTAGATTCCTTGTCTGATGAAAGGGAAAATTCAAGCATGTGAATCTATGTAAGATACCAATGCTGGAGAAATACAGTTACAGGTAAGTAACAAAGATTTCTGATGGGTGTTGCTCCCAGATTCCTCATTGCCTTCCCCAACGTGTCCCACTTGATGGATAGCTGGTATACCTTGGTTCTGTGATTCCCAAGTATCCGATTGCTAGGTTTAAGCTGGTGAGACTACGGTCACATGGTCTGGCCCCTCAATCTTATCTTGCCCCAACATCATATCTGGCACAGAGGGCAAAGCAGCGTCTCGCAGAACTGGCACAGAGCCATGCTGTGCCTCCAGGCAGTGGACCTGTTTCAGAAGAGCAGCTGCACTGGCAGATGGATATCAAAGAAGAGGAATCCATGGATGAAACATCCATCAGAAAGAACATTTCGAGAGGTAAGTAATTTGATCTTTATTTCTGTTGTGACTTTAGAATATGTACACTTTATTTCTAAACGTAAATTCTTTTGTTTGTTATTTAGATCATGGATTTGGAAGGTGTGGTTCCTCTGGATTGCTGTCGTCTTGTTAAATATGATGAATTTCATGATTATCTGGAGCGTTCTTATGAGGAAGAGGAAGATAATCCAATGGGGCTTTTGCTAGGGGCTGTGAAATCATCCTATATGTTTGACTTGCTACTTGAAATTAGAAGGCCAGACCAGGTTTTTCAGTCTTACAGATCTGGTGGTAAGTTAAAGATGTAACTGCACAACAGAAAGAAGAACTCACTAGTCTCTTAAAACTAGTTATGGAAAGTAAAATAATTGAAAATGCCCAGTAGCTAATGCCAACAGGGCAAAATGTAGTTTTAACGCATTCTCCTACATTGCTATTCATATTCTGTCACATACTGCATATATTTACACATGTTTTACTTGGGTTGAGACAATACTTTGTGAAACACATTTTTTTAAAGAGTTAATGGTAAACATAACAATGCTTAACGACCACCTCACTCATGTTATTTAATCATTATTATGTATAATACAGTATGCTAATTTTTACATGTTTCCATGACCTCGGCTACTTTATTATTGGTTTTAGCTTACATGCATGCTTTTTACATATTTAATCAACCTCCTAAATGTAAAGCTTTCTGAATTGTGCCTGCAGTTTAGGCCAGCATGGCAACCTTTTTACTGGGTAGGTAGTTTTCCACTCACTCAGGGTAATTGTTCTGGAAGCTGGCATCCACAGAGTCGGTATGCCAGGGAGTGTTGCCCTCCCTGTCCAGTTCTATCAGCTCACTTGTGTGTTTTCCCACAACAATTCTCTGTGTATGACCTTTGGTACTGGGGCACCTTATGAAGCATGTTTGCTTTTAAAAAATGTATTCTTTAACCATCAAGCTAGAATGTTGGTGATCTTCCGTTTTATATAATGTTGTTTGGGTATTTGTAAAGTGCTAAACCGCCTCATACTTGAGTGCTTTTCGATGATGTTTGAGTGCATGTACCTGGGTTTCCAGTACAGCATACTTTTAACATATCACTCATTGATTGTATCCATAATGACTTTGTAATTACATTGATGGCTGGCTTTGGGCTGGCCAGTACCTATTGGCAGGACTTGTGTGAGGATTGCGTACTTTGAGAGGCTCATTCTGTGGTTGAGTGTTTGAAATGTTGTACAGAGTCAGTAAGTAGTGAGGCTTGGGTAGGTGATGTTTGGTTCCAGGCAATTGTTTACAAATAGTGACATCTATTTCCTATAACAGGATAATAGTTACAAGTGATAAAAAAGAAATTGCTTAAGGCTTGTATGTTCTAGTATGTTAAGCAGATCCTGTTGGGGGATGTAGGTTGAGGAATGAGGCCTGGATCTTGTAATCTATTTGCAAGATTGGGTCCAGGGCCAGAGGGGTAGGAAGGTCTGATTGTTGAATCTTCCATATGATTTAATGAGTGGGATTTGTTAGAAAAGAGCTTACAATATGATATGATGTGACATTTAGAAAGGTTAAAGGTCTTGCTCCTTGCATCATTTTCCGATTCATGCTGGAAGAATCGGGGACTTTGCGTACTCTAAGGGATCAAGAGTAAGACTGGGACACAATGGAGGGTTGGAGAAATCCTTCCTATCTTTAACTCTAGTAGGGGTTTCCCTGCCTCAACAAAACAAAGGAACGTCTGTGTCAGAATTACCAAAACAACGCAAGTTCTCCGTCCTGTGTCCAAAATCCTAACCTGACCCTCACGCACTAAACTCAATAATATATATATATATATATATATATATATATATATATATATATATATATATATATATTTTTTGTTTAGTTTGAGCATAAACCTTTAGAACAATGGAAGTATCAGAAATAAAACAAATTTAACATCAAGTTGTGAGTCCCTTGTCATGGGACGTTGTCTCAATTCATTATAAAAGATGGAACTAGGGAATTTCTTTTTCCATGGGCAGGTTTAAAGCCAGCTTATATTTTTGCCTTTCATTCTTTGTGTCAATCCAACCCTGGACATGCCGCTTCAGCTTGATTTTGTCAGGATCATTTCGTAGTGTATCAATGGAATTTTCCAATGTGTGTAGCCAATTTTCAAAGTTCTCCTTCAATTTTTCCATAGCGTGTTCGTTGTTAATCCCATTTGACCTTCTTAACACTTCAAAGGGTGGTACACATCCCGACATCTCACATTTCCGGTATAATTACAATGATTTCCATAGTGCTATCTAACTCAGAGATGGTAGTCCAAGCTCATATCGCAATGTTCCCACTGGTAGACTTAAGGGGAGTTTTAACACTCCCTTCCAAAATAGACATAATCTATTCCATGTTTCACAGGGTAGATTTGGGGTGGATTTAGCCCTGCAAGTTAACATAGGTATTACCTTCTGTTAATAAAATGTAATCAGGGGGGTTAGTGTGAATTTTCCATATCTTTTGTGAAGGATTTTGGCTTGTGCTCTTAGATTTATCATCTTTTCCCTTAGAATGTCGAGCCATAGTTAGTCTATTTTGCTTCTGTTTATCAATGCTCCCAAATATTTAATTGTATTGACTTTTTCGATGTTGGAATTTCCTATATACCCTTTGATTTTTTTGTTGGTTTGTTTGTGAGGAGCACCGAATGTTAGGATTTAGGATTTTTTTGCATTCATTCGCAAGATGTTTTTTGGGTGTAGTTCCAGAATCCCTTGAGGATCAGGTCCAATAGATATAGATTGATTAGGACCGATGCCCGAGGGCATCCCTGGTTCAGTCTCCTGAATGTGTATATTTATTGTGAATAGATTTCTTGGTCTGTTAAGCGAATTCTCACTGATGTTACTGTGTAGTGTTTTTATCGCCTAATGGAGATCTGGAGGGCTGTTCCATTTTTCAAGTTTTTCCAACAGGCGTTCTCTGCTTACGCTGCCGAGCGCCTGTTCCAGATCTATGAAGGCCAGATATATTAGCCTCTTTGTTGCTATCGCTTTTGCTTTAAACAGGTTCAAGAGGAAGGTATTCAGACTTGTCCTCGCACCCTTTACAAAACCTGTTTGTCTGGGGTCCATGTGTCCTACCTTTTTTGCCCAACTTTGTAGCTTCCGAATAGATGTTTTGCAAATATCTTCCCTGAAATGTCGAGCAGGGCAATAGGGTTGTAGTTTTCCGGCCTTTCTCCATCAGCCGGCTTGTAAATTGGAACAATTAGGGCATATCTCCATGAGGCTGGTACGTCTCTAGCTCTTATAACTTGCTTGAATAGAATGTCTGCAAACTCCTCCCAGAGATCGGGTGCCTCTTTTAAGATGTAATTAGTAAGTCCATCTGGACCAGGCGCCCTAGAGAAGTTTACTTTGTTTATTATGAAGATTAGATCCTCTGTGTCCCATTTTATTCGCCAGATATCGTTGATTTTGGTTTCTGTTATTTGTTTTGGTTAATTCTGGGCAAACATAATGAATAATTTGGAGACTTGGTTGGTCGTGGCAGTAGGTTGGAAATTTCCACTGTTAAGTATGTTAGACAGGCCTCAAGTGTTGTTTTGACATATCATTCTCAGCATGGTTTCGTGTCATGTTGGGCTTGCAAGGCTCTGGGGGCTTTTATCCAATTTCTGTATCTTTGTCTTGTTTATTTATTCTGTCGTCTTCTCTAATGTACTTTTCTAAACTTCTTTGGTATGACCTTTGCTCTTTCTTTTCCTCTCTCACTGTTAAGCAGAAACCTGTGCAGTTCCCTTAGGGAACGCTGCAAAAGATTTAAGACTACAGGTGTTGGCAGTAAACCCACTTGGTAGCAGTCTGTACCACCCAGATTTACCTGGTAGCTGTGGCTGAGCAGTCAGACTTCTCTCAAGAAGAGTTAGGCAGTATGCAAAGTATACACAATAGGTACCCAGATACAATAATACAAGCAAACACTGACCAGAGCTTTGGTATCAAAGTATATAATTATTTATTTAAAAACACACGGTTTGAAACACTCCAGCACTCTTATTGTAAAATATTCTGAACACAGTTACTATTATAATATATACACCCCTTTTTCCTCATCAGATAAGTCACTGTAAAACACCACTTATTTTCATACAGAGGTGAGCGCTTAACTAGATGGCACTCCAATAAGTTTGTGAGAAAGGGAGGGAAAAAGACAGAATATGGAAAGGTACACCACTCTAAGATTGAGGAACACTGTTAGTAAGGCAGAAGAGCAAAAGTCACTGGTGAGCCAAAGGCTGGGCCCACTCTTAGAGAGAGCAGAGCACAAATGCGCCCAAGATCACACAGTTACACTAGGCTTAGAAAGTCTTGCAGAGGGTTCAAAAAGAGTTTAGAGAGGCTTAGGAAAGTTTAGCCAGGGTGTCCCAGGCTAACCCAGGTTCGAAAGCCGGGGGCTAAATCTACCCCATAAGTCGGTAGCAAGGGAAGCCAGGCGGGACACGGTACCTTAAGTGGGAAGAATCCTCCATCGGTGGCAGATGTTCCTGGTAGTGGGTGTAAGTTTCGTCGTCGTCCAGCGGAAGAGAAGATCTCGAGGAAAGATGAAGGTCGTTGCACTACCAGGGCAGAAACCAGCCGCTGAGTTTTCCGGTTAAAGGTGGTACCTTTGTTTCGCGGGCGTGGTAAAATGTGGTATCCCGGTTGCTGGGGTGCTTGGCACAGGCAAGGCGGCCACGAGGTACGTCGGGAAAGCGAAAAGACGGTGAAACTGGTTATCCCCACCAGTCAAAGGAAGAAGACTCTCCAGCGGGAGATCTCCTCTGTCGTTGGGAAAAGTGGTGAGGCAGTCCAGCAGGGCTCCACCGGTGGTGGTGTCGTGGCAGGTCGGCTCATCTTCTCCCTTGTCGGATTCTTAGGTCCTGTGGCAACTTCTGAAGTTCCAGTCCCCAAAGCCCTGCTTTTATGTAGAAAACCCCCATTCACTCAGCCTAGCTGTCACTCAAACATGCGAAGTGGTGAGCCGGCCGGGTCACCACTTGGGCCAATCTTGATGGAGTGCGACTTGAGTTGCCTAGGCAACTCAGTCCTGGGTGCCTAAATTTCCCTCCACCCCTCCTAAGTACCCCAGACAGAGTGGCACCACTTTGGAGGTCTTCTGTGGAGAAGCCCGCCAAAAAGTGGAACAAAGGGCTTGACTTGGGTTGGAGTCACAGAAGAGAACACAAACGCCATTTTAGAATCAAGTTTTGGCAAAAAATACCAACCGGAGAATTAATATTAATTAAATAAACCAGCGGTATGTTCGAGGCTACCATAAATAATTAAATAAAGATAGTAGCCTAAAACAATGGGAAATCCCATAGGAAAATATTCGCGGTTGAATATAAAAAGTAGTATCCACTTCCACCAGTCAAAACTCGATCAGGGGGGACGGAGACGTGCCCCCTCGACTAACAGACCCTGGGGCAATCGAATTGCCCCAGCCAGTACGTCCACAATATGATGGTTTGTACTGGTTCTGTTCCCAATTTAAGACTAGTAAAGTCAATGGTGACTTTACATGCCCTGGGAGACAGTAGTCAATCCCAGGGTATGGAGTCTATACTGGGGGGTCACTATGACACCCATGTGTTACTGCACGAAGGGTGCTGTGTAACACATATCACAAAAACACATGAAGCCCTATGGAGTAAAAGACCCCATAGCCCATTAAACACATCTAGATTCAAAGAAACACACTCAAATCATGCCCAAGAATGAGGGTAAAAGAGTCTCACTCTTGGCAGGAGAAAGAAATAAACCCCAAAAATCCAGCAAAGCTGCTGGGGGACTCACTAGGTTAGGAAATTCATCCTAAACAGAGAATTCTCCCTAACACTCACTTCTAAGTTGTACTTGTGTTTAGGTTTGAACCTTCCTTTTTCAAATCTTGACTTAGTCTGGTTAAAGTCAGTTAGGAGCCACCCATATTCTAGACCTTTTGGGGGTTGATATAGCTGGTGGTTGAAATGTTTAATAATAGGCACATCTTGTCGTTTGATACTCATCAATTGGTTTCTTCCCTGAGTTACTTGAGGTTCATCCCCCATTTCGTCATCTGGGTAGATGAATTACATTGCCATTTGATTTTAAAAAGATCATGATCACTTGCATTCATTGCAATTACTTCAAAGGTGGCTACTCGTTCCCAAGCGTTTACAGAGACAAAACAATAGTCCAATGTTGCTTTTTGTGATCCCCTTCTCCATGTTGGGTGAGCCGGGACATCCCCTGTGGTCTGTCCGTTTAACATCCTTAGATTTCCGTCTTTCACCACTCGTATCCATGCAGCAGCACGGTTTAACAAATTTGAATTTGATGTACAAGACCCCAAGGCATCTAGGACAGTAATGTTTAAATCTCCACAGATGAATAGAAGAGGATTGTGAATTCTCAAGGAAATGTCATTAATCATCTTAATTACTTGTATAAATTCTCATCCACATATCAGTGGGTTCCTTTATAAATTGAATATGATGATTGTGTCTTTGGTTCCAGTTTCAACTGTCTCTCTGTATGTGTGCGTTGGTATTTTGTACTTCCCTTACCATCAGCACTGACGCCACCTTTATTAGTGTAAGTAACCCAGAATATGGGCGACTTGTCAAGCCTTTCATAGCCAGGTTCAGGTGACGGATGTAGCCCTCATACTGGGGCATAGTGCTTATCCAGGTTTCTTGAAGGCATAAGATTTCGTAAGCTTTTAATTCCATGTTTTTATCGTTGAATAGATGACTAAACCGGGTAGTATTCCAAGAGCCTATTAATGATAGCCTCCATTGTCCATAGTTTGGCATTCTTTTTTGTAGGGGTTCCAAGTGTTCCTGCTAACCATGACCAATCTCCTGACGTGGTTGGTTTGACTAAACAATCAACCACAATTCTCAAGGACTTGAAAGTGTGCAGCTCCTGTTTTGATGGGTTGGTCTTGGGTTGCTGCTGGCTGTGTTGGGATCGATAGAGCTCCTTTGTGATTTTGGCATTTTGTTTGGATTTCAGCACGATCTTCACTTGGGCAGGGTCTTCTCTCAATTCAAAGCCCAGCGGCAGAAAATCATCCGCCGCCTCCAGTAATGCATTTTTGACCAGGTTAGATTTTAGATGTAGGATGACCCTGTCCATCCGTTGTTCATTAACGGATTGAACCACCTGGATATCCTCTGAATTCATTTTAGGAGCGTGATGGAGTAGTTTTACCACATTTCTTCTGTTTAGAATTAAGTCATCATCAGTCTGTATAAGTATTTCTAAGCTGATCTTAATGGTATCCTTTGCCGTTTTCTGCTCCTCTCGCCATTTGGAGATGCTTGATTGGATCAACTTTGATCTATTTTTTGATCTTAGGTTTCTTCTCTTCTTGCCGTCTTTGTTTCCTCTTGTTCTGATTTTGCTCCAAGGTCTGAAAGGAGCACTCATGAATTGAGTTTGGTGTGTTTGATATATCTGGGTTTTCATCTGTTTCCGTTTGAATTAGGGTGGTCTCTACATCCAAGGATGGTTTTTTGTTTGTTATACAATTCTCTTCCCAGTTCTTGTAAGCATTCTAATATATCTGTGAGGTCAAGATTACTTTCAATGTTTTCATCACTAGGATCTTGTGTCTCTGGACTATTTGTTTTTTGATGCACTGGTTTTTTCTGAGGTCGACTTTGCTGTCGATTGGGTCAATTTAGTGCCTTTGTTGAAATGTTAAGGTTTCGAAGGAGTGGTTAAATTTGATTTTCAGAAGCCAATTCAATTTTCTGTGCTTCCATTTGTCGGCGAGCTTGTGTTGAGGTTATGTTTCGTGATTGGTCTTTTTGTGGAAGTGAATTTAGATATCTCCTGGGACACTTTAAAATTGGTTGATTTTTTTTGTTGTGTTGGCCCCATCTAGCGGTGCTGTGCCGGATCGAATTGTTGTCGTCTCGATGGATCTTGTAGTTTCATCCTGAACCTGAGGTGTTTGTTGAATGGCTGGTGCATTCCCTCCAATTTGAGACTCAGGTTGGTTTGTCACCTCTGTGATGTTAGCTTGATGTCTTACCTCCAATGCATCTTGGATGATTTTCCAGGGAGTTTGTTGGTCCCTCTTTTCTGATTTCTTCAAAACTTCTCTGTTTTTGGTTTGGCACAGGCTGATCCCCTGTCAGCATGCTCGTCCCAATTTTCGCTGATGTAGCTCCTTTAAAGGGTTTCTGCATCCACTTGCAATCCGCTAAAAATAGCTTCTCTCATAGTGCTTTTATCCATAATATCTCCTGTGGCCAGATCCCTTAGCCTGCTTTGCCATTGTGCTGATACCTAAGCCTCTTGGTTTAATCTGTCTTGAACTGTAGTTGTAAATGATCCTAAGAAAATCATTTTGGAGTGTAGCATTGCTATTAGGGTGGACTGATCTCGTAGTGTCCCATTTAGGGTTTCATACAATTTGGTAAATGGTGCTAAGGAAATTGAAAGGGCTGCCATTATGTTGTTTTGAATGGTAGTCATTGCTTCTGGGGTTAGACTAGCTTTCACATTTGGTCCTGTGGACTCGAGTACAAATTCGACATTAGATCTCCCCATGGAATCAATTGATTGGTCAGACGTTTGAGAGTCAGTCGTATTTCCCTCCAATGTTTTTTGATGTTCGTGTCGTTCACAACTTTTCTGTCCCCCTCTGTTATAATTGGTGGGGTGAGGGGGTAGTGGCCATCGTCTTCTTGCCCATTCTTTTGTGTACTGTATTGGATGTGTTCCGGTCTACTTTAGTTGATTTTTCCAGATCGTTATCATTATTTATAGTTTCAGAAGAGGTCATTCTTCTCCTCTTTTTTTTTGTTCTCTGTTTAACTTTGCTTTTAGCCGGTCGGGTCATATTGTTTTGGATGGTGGCAATGTTCTGTTTGAGTGCAGCAATGTCGCGATTCAGTCTCCCCATTTGGGAAATCTGCGAAGTCAAACTTTGATTTGTCATTGGTTGTTAATTTTGTGCCTCCGTGGAAAACGGAGACATTGCTCTATACGCATTTATTTATTTTTTTTGTTATAACCTCAGAGATCGATGTGCTTGACGCTGATATGCTGCGTTGTATTAGCAGCTCGTCGTCAAGCACTCCAGTCAAATCCTCTTCCTACAGATTGTGATCTATAGACTGAAGGTTTTTCGTCTTTATCCCACTTTTCTGTCTTTTGGGGTTCATGAGCGAAGTAATGCCCGTATTATTTTCTATTGTTTTGTGTACTTTGGATTTACACTTAGACATTGCTGCTTCTTCTAGCACAATTGCTTCACTGTTATTCTGGGCAATCGTTAAGTTACAAATGTGGACAGAATGCAAATCTGAGAAGGAAGCATTAGCGATCATCTCTGTTCTCCAGCACTGGGTCTGGCATGGATTCACATGCTCATGAATATTCCCTGTCGTCTGGCTGGGAATCCTCAGTAAAGGAAAAATCAGTATCAGTTTCGTTTCTGATCTGTCTTTCTTAGTAGTAACCAATCGCTGATCTCTGGGTCATACTGCCCCCAGCCAATGACTGCCCTCTCCCTAAGCCCCGCCTCTGGCAGCCATCCTCAGATTTTTACCGCACGCTCAAGTGTTGGGAGTCCTCGTGTTTAGCTCTCGAGTTTTTTACTGCGTTTTCATGTTTTTTCAGGAGAATTTTCATTTTTTCGGTTTAATCAAGCCTCAAGCTCCACCGTTTCTACTTCCGATAACGGGGACCTGTTTCGGAATTCTTCTACGCCCCTCAAGGGTGAAGTTTTCGTCGAGTTTACACTTGGAGGATTCCGGAAGACCTGCGGCCTACCTCCAGACATGGCCCAGGACAAAGGGAGCTCGACGCCCGGATCCAAGCTGTTCAGGAACTGCCCTGAATGCGGATTATATAACGTTTTCAAGGAGGACCAGCATTCGCGATGTCTCTACTGCCTCCATGGGGACAAGACGCACGTGGAGAAGGACTGTGCGTTCTGCAAGAACCTTTCGGAACGGACCAAACAAGATCGTCGTTCCTGCCTCGCCACCGGGCTGGAGAAGGGCACAGCAAGTGAGAAGGCGAAGAAGTCTAAGCGGGCTTCTAAGTCCTTTGAGGGCGCCCCGGCGACGGGGGCCCAACAGAAGGCCAAGCACCGCGGGCTCCGGGAGCGCCGAAAGTTCGGGCTCTTCGGTTGCCAAGCAGGGCGCTACTTCCCCGGCACGTTCGACCACGAGCCAGCGCTCTGGGTCGGGGAAGAGGAAGTCTGAGAACCCGGGTAGGCCGCTGGAGCGGACCCGGTCGATCTCGAAGGGGGAGCGAGGCGTTGACCCTCCCCCCAAGGCGAAGGCCCAGGACGCACCTAAGGTGGTGAGGGCCTTGATCCACCCGGCTAAGGCCTCTACCAAAGTGGTCTCTGCGACCCTGGCGGAGCCGGCTGAGACTACGCCAATGGAAACGGCCTCTGGGCCCAGAGTATCCCTGCCGCCCCAGAGGGAATCCTCTTTCCAGCCCATCGCTAAGACCCCCGTGAAGCCCCCGGCTGAAAAATAGGGGGGGGGTGGCGGTGGCCGTTACAGACTCGGAATCAGCCTCTGAGGAGGAACTCGTGGAGACCGAGAGGGGCCTCAACGAAAGGTCCATAGGCCTCAACGAGCGGTTCATAAACCTCAACGAGAGGTTCCAGAAGGTTCGATCCCAGGGGACGGTCCCTCCTGACGTGATCGATGATAGCGACGAGGACGACGAACAGGGCCCACTGGAGCGGCCATCCCGTCCGTCGCAGCCATTGCCAGAGCCCCAGGATAGCTCGGCGGCCATTTTGTTGCCAATCCAATCCTTATGTACCGAGATAAGGACGAGATTACCACGCACCCCGACGGAGGAGCCAGAACCAGGCCCGTCGGGAAGCTCTCCAAACAAGCGGAGGAGAGTCCACCCCGCTCCGCACTTCGTGCCTGCGAGACCGGCAGACCCCTCATCCCCCTCGCCGGGAGAGGATACGGCGACGGGGACGGACGTCGGTGGCAGCGATGAAACAGCGGACATCCCGTCATCACCCCAACCCCCCCCGCCCCTGCGCGGGCGTCCCCAGCCAACGAGGTTGGCTCTTTCCACGCCATGATAACCAGGGCATCCGAGCTCTTCCAGCTCTGCCCTGAAGAACAGAAAAAGGAGGGGTTTCTGTACCAGCGACGAGAGGCTAAGAGGAAGACGGTCCTCGCTGTGCCTTTACTCGACGACATCTGGGACGAGGGGCTTGCTGTCCTCAAGAACCCTGCCAAGACATCCGCCAAGAGGGATAGGTACGAGAAGAAGTACCGAGTCCCCGATGCCGCCCCCTTGTGCCTCAGGGCCCAGCCCACGCCGGACTCGGTCGTCTCGGCAGCGGCTAAGAAGGCAGCGGGCGCGGCGGCTTCAACTTCCACCACCCCGCCGGACAGCGAGGGTAAGAAGTTGGACTCTATGGGACGACGAGTCATCTCGGCGGCGATGATGATTAAGGCGGCCAATGCCTTAGCGATCGTGGCCCGCTACGACAGGGAGCTCTGATTCAAGATAGCTCCCCTGCTAGATTTCCAGCCTGATGACAAAAGGGCAGAGGTCCTAAAGATTCTGCAGGAGGGTGAGGTGGTGTCGGATCACGCCATTACGGTGGCAACGGACATTGCCGATACCGGATTTCGCCAACTGGGCAACGGAATTTGCCTCCGACGACGAGGATGGCTCAGGGCGACAGACTTTCATCAGGACATCCAGACCAGAGTGTTGGACATGCCGTTCGACGGCAACAACCTCTTTGGTAAGGCAGTGGATGAGTCTCTACAGGCCATCAAGACCGACTCGGAGACGGCCCGGGCCCTAGGGGTGCTTCAGCAGCGACAGCCCTTTCGGAGCTCTGGAGGTAGACAGGGTGCCTCCAAAGGATCCAGCTTTGGCTCCTCCACCTACCGCCAGGCGGCCTGCTCCTCTTCCCAGGAGGCCTACAGATGTCGCGGCAAACAAGGGGGTTCCCGCCGTGGTCGCCAAGGAGGCAAGGCCGCCTCCAAGCAAGACTGACCCGGCCGTGTTGTCGGGCCACCATCGAAGCACCCCGGTGGGGGGCCGGCTGACGAAGTTCGTCGGCGTGTGGGAGGTGGGAGTCCATCTCCACCGACCGTTGGGTGTTGGACACCCTGGACAACGGGCACTCGCTGGAATTCCAAAAGAAGTGCCCTCGCATTCTTCCCGTGGCCAGGAAGGAAAATCACGTCCCTCAACTGTTGTTGGAGGTAAGGGCGATGCTCAAGAAAGGTGCCATCGAGCTCGTTCCAAGCATGCTCCGGGGCTCCGGAGTGTACTCGAGGTACTTCCTCGTCAGGAAGAAGACAGGCGGTTGGCGCCCCATCCTGGACCTGCGCTGCTTAAACAGGTACATCAAGGCGCAGAAATTCAGGAGGGTCACCCTCCAGCACGTGCTGGGACAGCTGAAGGAAGGCGACTTTCTATCGTCGCTGGACCTAGAGGATGCTTACTTTCACATCCCTGTTCTAGGAAGGCACAGGAAGTTCCTGAGGTTCGTGGTTCAAGGACGCCACTACCAATTCAGAGCCCTACCGTTCGGATTAAAGTCGGCACCCAGGGTTTTCACCAAGTGCCTGGCACCAGTGGCGCCGTGGCTGCGCCGGCAGGGGATCCACGTCTACCCCTACCTGGACGACTGGCTAATCCGGGCAAGGTCAAGGGAGCTCGCCGTCGATCATACAGTGAGGACCGTCCGGTTGCTCACGGAGCTGGGGTTCTCCAACTACCCCAAATCCCACCTGGTTCCGTCGCAAGTAGCACTGTTTTTGGGGGCGAAGCTCGATACAGTGGAGCAATTGGCCTCCCCTTCGGAGGAGAGGACCAAAACCATCCTGGGCAAGGTACGGCGACTGTTAGCCACGGACGTGGCCAGGGTGAGGTCCATCAAGTCCCTTCTCGGGATGATGTCCTCATGCATCTACCTTGTACCCCTTTGCAGACTTCGGATGCGTCCGCTACAGGAGTTCCTCGACGCCCGCTGGTTTCAGGCAGGGGGCTGCTTCGAGGACAGGATCCCCCTCGACGAGGAGTTCCGTTGGGTGATCCTATGGTGGGGCACCCGGGCTCACCTCACGACGGGCACGGACTTTCAAACCCCGGCGTTTCAGGAGACAGTGACTACGACGCCTCTCTGTAGGGTTGGGGGGGGCCCACACCAGAGATCTCCACGCAAGAGGCCTTTGGCTCCCGGAGGAGAGGTCTCTTCACATCAACATCTTGGAGCTCCGTGCAGTGTTCTGGGGACTCCAGTCGTTCCTCCCGTCCCTCGAGGACAAAATGGTGAGGATCTTCACCGACAACACCACCACGATGTTCTACATACGGAAGCAGGGGGGCACCAGATCCCCAGCCCTATCCAAGGAGGCCCAGGATCTGTGGCACTGGGCCGTCGCCCAGGGGATGTTTCTGGTTCCCTTCCACCTGGCAGGAATAAAAAACACCATCGCCGACTCAACTCAGCAGGGAGCTACGCTCATGCCACGAGTGGGAACTGCACCAGGATCAAGTGGATCGACTCTTCCAACGATGGGGCAGACCCCAGATCGACCCGTTTGTGACGGCGACGAACTCCAAGTGCCAGAGGTTCGCCAGCAGGTTCCCCCAGCCGAGGAGCATGGGCGATGCTTTCTCGTTCCCTTGGGACGGCCTGTTTCTATACGTGTTCGTTCCATTGCCGTTGCTGCTCCGCCTCATCAACCAGCTCAAGAAGTCCAGGTGCAGGATGATCCTTGTCGCACCGGCGTGGCCGAGGCAGATCTGGTTCTCGGACCTTCTGGACTTGACGCGGACCTTCTCTCCAGAGAAGCAGGCGCATTCTACACCACGACCCACAGTCGCTGAACTTGCAGGCCTGGCTCCTGCAGCACTAGAGTTTGGAGGGTACGATATCCCGGCTGATTGCAGAGAGGTTCTTGCAAAGGCAAGGGCGTCCTCAACTCTCAAGTGTTACGGTCATAAATGGAAGAGGTTCTCTGTCTGGTGCCGTGCACAGAAGATTAACCCTCTGCGGATTACGGCCCCTCAAGTGCTGCCGTACTTAGTGTCGCTGGCCAAAGCTGGACTGGCTCACGCCTCCATAAAAATACATCTGGCTGCCATCTCCCGATATACCAGGACTATGGGACGGTCGTCCTTGTGGTCTCATCGCCTGGTAAAGGAATTTATGAAGGAACTATTCCGATCATTCCCACCGGTGAAGTTCCTGTCATGGAAGACAGCGTTCCTCGTGGCCATCACCTCTGCACGACGAGTGGGAGAGATTCAGGCCCTCTCTTGCAAGCCTCCATACTTGACTTTTCATGACACAAGGGTGATGCTGAGGACGCACCCCTCCTTCATGCCCAAGGTGCCGTCGGACTTCCACATCAACGAGCCCTTGGTGTTACCAGTTTTCTTTCCGTCGCCTTCGACGCCGGCCGAGAGGACTTTGCACTTGCTGGATGTAGCTAGAGCACTGAAGTTCTACGTGGACCGTACAAAGAGTTTTCGGAAGACATCACAACTGTTTGTGAACTTTGGGTCTGTGAATCAAGGGAAGGCTCTCTCGAAGACTTCCATTTCCAGATGGCTCTCCGGCTGCATTATGCATTGTCACCGGTTGGCAAACCGACCGCTGCCGGCCGCCCGAGAGCCCATTCGACCAGAGCGATCGCTGCTACTACGGCGTTCCTGTCTGGTGTGCCCCTGCTGGACATCTGCAGGGCTGCTACGTGGAGGTCGACACACACCTTCACAAGATTCTACTGCGTCGATCGCGACTCCAGGGAGGAGTCCAGGGTCGGCCAAGCAGTGCTGCGCAACCTGTTCGCTTAAGGTGAGCCTGGTGAGGAGGTAAGAGATGCTTAATGTTGAGTTGTTGTATTGCTTAATGTTGAGCCTGTTGCCACCTCCCGTGGTTGTGCATGTGTATACTGCTATGTATTCTTTTATTCAGGAGCATGTGAATCCATGCCAGACCCCATGCTGGAGAAGGAACAAGTTACTTACCTGTAACTGTTGTTCTCCAGCATGGGTCTGTCATGGATTCACATGCGAACCCTCCCACCTACCCCTCTGCGGCTCTTCACTTGGTCATACTGCCACTTGGCGTGCTACCAAATCCGAGGATGGCTGCCAGAGGCGGGGCTTAGGGAGAGGGCAGTCATTGGCTGGGGGCAGTACGACCCAGAGATCAGCGATTGGTTACTACTAAGAAAGACAGATCAGAAACGAAACTGATACTGATTTATTTCTTTACCGAGGATTCCCAGCCTGACGGGGAATATTCATGAGCATGTGAATCAATGCCAGACCCATGCTGGAGAACAACAGTTACAGGTAAGTAGCTTGTTCCTTACATTCCCCATAAATAGCGTTCCTCCTGGAGGAGAGGGTGGGGGGGCCAGGAGGAGGAGAGGGAATTGTGCAAGGTTATTTCAATGTCACTTTCAGCTTGTGGAGCCGCCGCATCTAGAAGTTTCGTTTGGTGCCTTGTCCGTGGACCCGCACTTAGCATGGTGTAGTTGCAAGGTACTGAAGATTCAGATGTTATTCAAAGAAAATGTTTTGATGCCGTTTCCAACTCTTCTTCATACCTCGCCTCACAGCAGCTCAGTGAAACTCAACAACACACTCCCCAACCACTCAACTCTCCGTGGTGTATCTATTGAGTGTTAATGGAAGTTGAGCTCAGAGAGCCAACACTCAACAGCCATCGTGTAAAAAGCGAAACTACACTGGAACGCCTCAAAGAGTCGGCGCTCCGCAGTCACTGTGCATAACTCTACACTAGCACCGCTCAAAGAGCAACGAGCTCAGCAGTCGCTGTGCAAAATACAGAACAGAGAAATCTGATGTTAAGAGCCCCTTCATGGTTTCTTTCCTCTGGAGTGCAATGTCGCAGTGGGGTATGCTTATGGCGGTTCAGTCAAACAGGGAAGACCGTGAATCCGTATGAGGAATTTGTTGCCTCCCACAGTTGCCCATGAGTCTTACCAGTATAGCTTAGTGCTGCACTCCAACTTGCTGTGAGACCATATTTCAATGGATTGCTTTTCTCCCACAGATTCCTCATCTTGATAAATACCCTTGTACAGCTCTGCTGCTCGGAAACCTTTTCCCATAGGGGGCGTTGTTAACCTCAACTCTGCCATCTATCACTGATCCGTCTTGCGTAGTGGTCAATCGTCTGCTTTGGAAGGAACGTCAGGCGCTATACATATACCATGTCACTACGCCCCATGCCTCGTTTTCTTTTCTGTGCGTTCACATGCTGCATCAGGAACCAGCTCGAGTTTCACTGAACGATTTTCGGTACATTTTTTCAATTTACCTCGACAATGTTTCGCACCATACCTCAGCTTTCAAGCCATGCTTGGATTGCGAGGCCAAAATGTCGGTGACGGACCCACATAACGTCTGTTTGTGGTGTCTGGGTTCCACTCACGACAGAGGCCTGCCCGTCATGTACCAAGATGCAATCCAAGTCCCTGCGAGACAGTCGGTAAACTGGCCCTGGGCCGACTGTGACAAAAGTTTTCAGCGCAGTCTCCCGTCCCGTCATCTGAGACCGAGACTGAGGAGCCCACTCCTCACGACGAGAGCCGACACTGCAAGAAAACAAAAAAGAGGTCCCACTCCAGAAGCCATTCCTCATCCTCTTCCTCTCGGAAGAAGAAGAATCGACGCCACCATCAGCAGTAATCAGATTCTTCCTCGGAGTGAGGTAGGCCCTCTAATGGACCGAACATTCGAGAAGAGTGGGGTTTGTTTAAAAAAGAAATGCTTCACCTGTTTCGTCAGCAGGCGGCTGTCGACACAGCTCCCACCCCGGAACAGCAGGCCTCTGCAGCAAAAGCAGCACTCTGTACCCCTGCCCGCACGCTTGCCAAGAAGTTGATGCCTTTGGCACTGACTGAGCTTTCGAGCTCTGTGCCCCACAAGGCCAGAAAATCATCCTTTACATGCCTCCCCACGGCATCCATTGCCCGTCGGAGCTATCGGTGTCTATATCTAACCCATAGGCCTCTGGGGCTCGGCTGCAAACTAAGCCCTCGGTATCCAGACCTACAAAGCCGAACGATACGACTTTGGTGTGGACCAGCGGCACCTGCACTTTTCAAACGCTGTCGCAGACCGGGTTTTTCAACTTAATGAGGTTGATTTTCGGTACTGATCAAGCCCAAGAATATGAAGAGGTCGACCCCCTCTATGTGGGTTCTGGCGGCGTCAACTAGTTTGAGGACGAGACAACTTGATGGCACTTGCTCAGAGCCTTCAAGATGCCAGTGGGTTGGACACATCTCCAGATCTTGAGATGCAACTGAAAACCCTACACTCACTCTCAAGTCAAATTTCGGACATTAGTAGAGAGAAAGTGGCTGACGCACTCGGCTTCAAGCAGTCCGCCATTCCGCACCAAGGGTATGACCTTACCGACATCCTGGATGAGGGCCCGGCTATTGAACACAACATGCCCTTCAATCAGGCTATAGCTGACCCTTTGGCTTCCATCTGGCAGAACCCATGCACTTTACCCCACGTAACTACCAATGTCATGGGGAAGTAGAGACCAGCAAGAGGGGATCCCGCCTTCCTCTCAACACACCCTTCCCCAGAAGGGCTGTTAGTTCAGGCTGCCACTTTATCCTCCAGTAGCGTGGCATCCACGTCAAATCTCCCTACTGACAGGGAAGGGAAAAGGATAGATGCTTTGGCCAAGAAGGTGTTTAACTCTGGCAACATGGCTCTTAAGGCCACAAGCATAGCTTGTGGTTTCACTGAGTTTTCTTACGGTTTGTGGAAGCAGTAGAGCATGCAGCAGAATATTTTCCGGAAGGTCATATGCGGTACCTATTTATACAGCTGGTGGAGGATGGGATGGAAACTGCCAAGCAATCCTTGCAACCAGGCATGGACATTGCTGACTGGGTTGGCCGCTCCATGGGGTTGGCAGTAGTTATTAGGAGGCAGGCATATTTGAAAACGTTCTGTTTCTCCCCCAATGTAAAAAACCGCCTTTTGAGGGGGTGATGCTCTTCGGTCAGAAGGCGGATGACTCTTTGGAGAAATTTAAGGAGTCTTAAATTGCTGGCAAGTCGCTCGGTCTGGTTGCGCAGCTGGCAAAGCCTGCTTTCAGCTTTCCCTCTAGAGGCAGGGGCTATAGCCGCTATGTGCCTTATGGCAGGAAAGCGCAGCCCCCACAAGCCAGACAGGAGCAGAGGTGTTTCTGGCACCCCAGAAGGGACAGAGGTGCTTCTAAGGGCCAGCAGACAGCAGCTGCTACTACTGCAGCAACGGAGCCTTCGAAGCCGCTTTGATTTTCCCCATCCATGACATACCGTTTGGTGAACGTTTGGCAGGGCATTGGTCCCAGTGGCAGGAGATATCCTCTGATTGCCTGTACCCTGCCATTAATTCGGGGTGGTTATTGTCTCCCCTTTTTTTAGAACTTCCAGACACACCCTGTTAAACTGCGCGTCCCTGGAGCGCTGCGTACCTGAAGTTTCAGTTGCTGGTCTCGCCGGTGACGCCAGACTGGAAGACCTTCAAAAGGAGTGCAGAGATTGTGACGCTAGGAAGTGACCCCGACCCAACCCTAATGGAACAGGGCTGGATTGGAATCTCCTCCCGACGCCACTGGCTCACCTCCCTGCGGATTAAAGTGACGTCTGGACAGTGCAAGCACTGACAGGGAGGTGATGAGGTGTTGAGCTGGTATGGTCCGGTAGAGTGGTTCACAAGCTGGAGGATGGAGAAGGTCTTCAGAGATGTCCAGGCACAATCCACCAAGGCAGTCGATAATCAGGAGGGCTGGCACCCAGAGCCAAACAGGCAAGGAAGATCCAGACAAGCGAGGAGATCAGGAAGAGAGTGGAACCCAGGGAACAGGAAGGCCCAAGGAGAGGGGAGAATGCCAGGAGGAGGGACCCACAACCTCCCAGGGGCCACAGGGCCAAGGGAAGCTAATCCCAACAGGAATGAACCCAGGAGGAGAGGGGAAAACTGGAAGGCAGGAACCACAAGGAAGGGACCCAACAGGAAATAAGGCAGCCCAAGAGGCCAGGGAACCGGACAAGGAAAGCGGGAACCAAGGAGCAGGGAAACTGATACAAAGGCACCAAGCGACGGTAAGTGGGGAACAAACCGCGTTAAGACGCGATCTGTAGAGGGCCGAACGCTATTTACAGCGTCTGGCACGAAAACGAGGCTCGGAACGCTAGCGGAGCTGGGCATGCGTAGCGGCCGAGCGGGCACCAGAACGAGGCTTGGAACACAAGCTTGTCTGCCCGTTCCTAGTTACCCGCGAGGTTCGCGCATGCAAGCAAATGTGTCGAGGGCCGGCCCGCTGCCTACAGGCACGCTTCCCACGCCGGTAATATGGGTACAACTGCCACGTCCGGGGACGGACGCGACGAGAAGGCCAGGTAAGTGTCCTAACACACCCCGTCTTCACCGATCCAACCGGGACAGGAGCTCCAGGAAGAACTGAAAGCCCAAGGTTTTCCTGGTGCCCAAAAAAGGAGGTCGTCTCTGTCCCATTCCTGAGAAAAGACAAATTCAGGATGGTAACGTTGGGAGAAATTCTCCATGCTCTCATTCTTCAGGATTGGCTGGTGTCCAAAGACCTAAAGGATTCCTACTTCCATGTGCCCATACATCAGAAGCACAGGAGATTCCTGCAGTTCCTTATTGGGGATAAGCACAATTAGTTCAAAGTGCTGCCCTTTGATATAACCTTCGCTCCAAGGGTCTTCACAAGCTCATGGCTGTAGTCACGGCTCACCTACGGAGATTGAGTCCATGTATTCCTGTACCTGGACGACTGGCTGATCCGAGGGAAGTCAGCAGAAAATTTCTAGATGACACCTGTCGTCTACTGGACAGGCTGGACTTCTCCTTGAACTTGAAGTCCCACATGACACTGGTCCAAAGGCTCCAGTTCATCAGGGCAGTCCTAGACACTCTGGCAGGGAAGGCCTTCTCTCCCGAGGAGAGAGCTGACAACATACAACAGATAGTCCAGTTGTTCCGGAACCACACCATCCTACCAGCGGCTTCCTTTCTGCGCCTTTTGGGCCTCATGGCCGCCTGCATTTTCCTGGTCCCAAAGGCCAGAATGCACATGAGATCCCTTCAGTGGCTCCTACGAGACTAATGATCTCAGTATCTGGGAGCTCTTTCAGATCCTCTCAGGGTGTCCAGCCAGGTAGTTTGCGGACTCTGCTGGTGTGACACACGCAAGAATCTTATGGTGTGGGAACCCTTCTGGCCTCCTTGGCCGCAGACCCGAGTGGTCACGGACGTGTCCCTGAAGCATTGGGGCGCTCACTGCGAGCACTTGCAGGTGAGTGGCCTCTGGACTGCCTCAGAAGCCAGGTGGTATGTCAACTGGCTGGAGGCTAGCATACGTCCCATCGCTCAAGGGGAAGCATGTCCCGATTCTGACAGACAGCACGGTGGCCATACACTGCTGGTGGCGTGCATTCCTGTCCCCTCTGCACAGAAGCAATACAACAGTGGTTCTGGTTGGTAGAGAATCAAATCTCAGTTTTGGCAGTTCATCTGGCGGGGACAGAGAATAAGTTGGCAGATGCTCTGAGCAGGCAAAGCAGTGTCTCACACGAGTGGGAAGTGTGCCCGGAACTCCTGGAGGAGGTCTTCACTCTCTGGGGCACCCCAGCTGTGGATCTGTTTGCCACTTAAGCCAACAGGAAGTGCAAACAGTTTTGCTCAAGGGAATTCCAAGCGAACAGTGCACTGGGGGATGCCTTTCTGGTGAATTAGACTATCCCTCTCCATTACGCGTTGCCTCCGATCCCCATCATTCTGTGGATTTGCAAGAGGTTTTGAGCGACCATGATCTTGATCGCCCAGGATTGGGCGAGGAGCATGTGGTACTCCAACCTCTTGGATTTCTCCATCTGTTCACCTCATCTGTTACATCGGTGGCCGGATCTCCTCACCCAGTCGGAGGGTCGGATACTACACCCAACCCAGTATTCCCTCAACCTAAATGCGTGGCTCTTGAGTGGATGAAAAATGATGACTGGGACCTCTCCAAGGAAGTTCTTGATGTGCATGCTGACTGTAAGCAGATGGTCTATAAGCTGTCTTTATGCGTGCAGGTGGAGAAGATTTCAGGTGTGATGTAGGGAGCGCGAGGTTAACCCCATCTCTCACCCTACCACAACAAGGATGGAGTTCCTTCCGTCACTAGCTTCTTCAGGCCTTCAGGTTGCAACAGTGAAGTGGTATTTGGCAGCCCTTTCGAATGGATTGTGTCCTCTCACGTATCTTTGATATTCGATATCCAGCTTCAGCTGCTTCGGAAAACAAATTCATCATAGGGCGCGGTGTGTTGTTGAAGTCGACTCAATGTCCCTCGAGGGCCCCTGTCTCTATGATGATGTAATTGAAGGTATATATAGCAGGCGCAGCACCCATTAGCTTCAGTTCGGTTTTTCCGAGAACGGTTACACTTCGAGAAACAGAGCGCGCTTCTTTAGTCTAATCGCGAAAATGTCTTCTTCCTCGACACCTACTACCCTGAAGACCGGGTTCAAGAAGTGTCGAGATTGCGACTCAAAAATGTCGATAACCGACCGACATTGAGTATGTCTGTGGTGTCTCGGTGTGGAGCATAAGACCTCGGCCTTCTCCAAATGCGATTCTGTGACCGGAAAGGCTATGAAGGAGTGAAAGGGGAAATTGGCGGTAGGTAAAAACTCCCAAAACCCCCATTAACTAGCCCGTTGAAAAAACCTTCTTCGGACGAGACGAGAGGCGGCTCTCCTCGAAGGAAGGTGGTTAAAAGATCCAGATCGAGGAGTGGCCCCCACCACTCCTTATTGTCGTTGAGGAAATTGGAAAAAGAGGCACCACAGGTTGCCTTCTTCGACTTCGTCGTCAGACACATCCCTTGAATAGGGTATCTTGTCTCACAAAAGCCTCCACACCGGACGAATGGCAAGCATTTAGGTCAGAAATGCTTAAAATATTTGAGAGGCAAAAACCCTCAGCAAGCCATGCTCCTAATGTGCCTTCGAAAGAAGCCGGTAAGGAAAGGGCTTGAGCCAAATCCTGCGCGCCCTCGAGTCCGGGACGAAGACCAGATCCTCATCGAGAGCCGTTGAGGCCTCTAGGAGATGAGACATCGTCTAAGAATCCTTCGAGCTGTAGGTCGAAGCATAAGTCGAGATTGAGGTCGTCAACGCCGGCTGCGCCATCGCCACCAGCCGGGCCATCGGCGTTAGCCGCGCCATCTAAACCAATGGCACCTTCGACACCATGGAAGTGATAAAAGATTTCGGTAAAGCTTTAGACGATTCCTCAAGTGTCGAGTTCCCAATTTCTTAAGCCTTCGAATCCAATTCCAGATAAAAGCTATGCTCCTTTACCAAGGAAGGATTACTTCAAATCCCTCACCTCAATTTATGAGGAAAATGAGCCACCAGATAATGATGCGCCATTTGGCATTCATTATGGTACACCAAATGTGCCTGAGAGTTTTATTTCTGATGAGTATAGATTACAAGATCTATGACAATTTGCAAACGGCCTGTGGGGTAGACCCCTCACCAGAGATAGAATTTGGTACACCTGAAGCCGGTGATCATGCAGATGCACCATATAGACAATTCATGTCTAAAGTTGTAGACTACTTTGGGTGGAGTGGGCCTCCCCTCCCCTATGAGCAGGATGATTGAACAGAAATCCTTGGTAAGGGTCCACAAATGGATTCCATTTTACCATTTCACATCGCTCTCCAAAAAGGGTGGCAGCAAATTGGGAAAAGCCAGAGTTTAATCCGGCAATAAACAAAAACCAGACTAAAAAATACCGCCCATCTAGTAGTGATCCAAACTACTTCATGAAACACCCCACTACAGAGAGTCTGGTGATACAGGCAGCTACCGCAACTTCAAAGTGGGTAGCCTATCCAACTATCCCCCCAGATAGGGATGACAAGACAGTAGATGCATAGGCAAGGAAGGTATTTTCTATAGGGAGCATGGCTCTTGAATCAGCCAACTCTACATGTGCCCCAGCAAAAGTCTTATTCCCTCTATAGGACTGTATTTTCATGGCAGCAGAGCACATTCCTGAGTGGGATGAAAGAGGCGTGTTCTTGGCTATTAGAGACAGCAAAGAAGCCATGTGCGAGTCTCTTCAGTCTGGTCTGGATTCTGCTGACCCCATAAGCAGAGCCATGGCAACTAGCACGGTAATACGCATATTTGCGTGGTTGAAGTCGCGATTTGCGCCGGATGTGCACTCCAGACTCTTAACATGCCTTTTGACGGGTCTCACTTTTTTGGCAACAAGGCTGAGAAGTTGCTTTGAGAAGTTGCAGACCTCTAGGGCGGAAGCCAAATGCTTGGGTGCTGCTATTAGGCAACCTCAGCCCTTTTGCCCCAGTGGACAGCCTTGGAGGGGTAGATCTTTTCGCTTCTACTCCTCAGTTAGAAGATCGAGAGGAATGACTGGTTTAAGAGGCCAAAGAAGATTCCCTCGTGGTGGACGAGGGAGAGGTTCAAAGCCCGCTCAAGCAGGGGAAGGGAGGCAGACTGTCTCTGCATCTGAATGAATAGTGCAACATTACTTCGGATGCTTGGGCATTGGAAAGCATAGCCCAAGGTTACTGCCTCCCCTTCTTTTAGAGACCTCGGAACTTACCACCGTGAAGCCACTCTTTGAGGGTTCCAGATCCACTCCTTGCGCAGGAAATGTTGACCCTGCTATAGAAAGGCACTATAGAACCGGTGCCTGTAGCGGAAAGGAACAAGGGATGGCACTCTCCATATTTCCTAATACCCAAGAAAGACTGTGGACTTCGACCCATCTTGGACTTTTGATACTTTAACAAGTTCCTCAGGAAGGACAAATTCAAGATATTCACACTTTCTCAGATCCTTCAGACCCTCCAACTCCAGGATTGGATGGTGTCATTGGACCTTCAGGATGCTTACTTTCATGTGCCAATCTATCTCAATGTCGCTTTGATCAAATACCCCTTTTTCTGAAGAGGTAGATTCAGTCAAAAAGTCCCCCTCCTCCTCCTCCTCCTCCTCAACTGAGGTACTGAGCTCTGGCAAAGCCTCCTTCCTTCTTCGTAGAGGAATCTCTCATTTTTTGTTGCAGGTAGGGTCTGCCACGAAAGGAAGCCACCTTGGCTGCCTAAAAGGCAGGATAGGGACTTTGTTTCCGGGACAGCCGGTTTAAAGGGGAAAAGGCCACAAGGCATAAAAAAAAACCTGAAGAGAGTAGTTCATGGTATCCAGAGGAAAAGG
Source organism: Ambystoma mexicanum (assembly GCF_040938575.1). Taxonomy (NCBI): domain Eukaryota; kingdom Metazoa; phylum Chordata; class Amphibia; order Caudata; family Ambystomatidae; genus Ambystoma; species Ambystoma mexicanum. The sequence continues at coordinate 740,205,407 of NC_090934.1, read as the reverse complement.
CTGATTATCAGGAGGTGGATTCCAGGTAGAGTTGGCTGTATTATGTTGTCAAGGTGTATCATATGAGGAAAAAGAGGAACACTCTGCTCCGAACAAGGCTTGGAAACGGTAGTTATGAAGACTGAACCACAGTGGGTCCTGTACAGAGCCAACCCCCAACGGGCACGACTGCAAAGAACACAGTGCATGGCCGAAAGGTAAGCAGAAGCTTAGCAAGGCTAGAAGGACGTGATCGGAGCCACCGGAGCAGATAGAAAAAGGCGGCAGGCCGCCAAAAGCAGAAGAAGAAAGGTAAGAATAGGAAGGAAAACCGCAGGAGAGCGCGGTAAAAGACAAAGAAGGAAGGGCTGCGGTGGGGTGCCAGAAAATGCAGAGAGTCAGACGGAAGTAGCAAGCAAATATCCGCAAAGAAGCCGTAGACAGATTTGGAAGGACCAAGGAAACTGAAAAAGACAAAGAACAAGATAGAACAGAGATAGCAGAGGCAGAGCACCACCAAAGAGAGTAAACATGGAACGAGCGCAACAAAGCAGAAAAGGAATCCTAACGAGTTGCAACGCGTCGGCTGCCGGGAATCGAACTGAATTAAAGGTTCCTGGCAGCAGCCATGTTACTAAAAAGACTAGACCGCGCACCAAAATGAGGTAAAAAAACATACTGGCACCATTGATGGAGTCTGATTTTCCAACGACTCCAAACCCTCCAACCTCCCGGAACCATGACACTCGAGCACAAAGTACCCGAGGTTCGCCGTTGGCGGTTCTCGTGATCATTTTCGAGTTCTGCCTTTTGGACTGACCTCCACTTGAGGGTTTACACCAAGCTGATGGCAGTGGTGGCACCGAGTTTCAGGAGAGGGGGGATTCACATCTACCCCTATCTGGATGATTGGCTGATGAGGGCGCGTTCTCCTGAACAAGTTTTCGGTCATCTCAACATCACTTGCCACTCTCTTGACAGACTGGGCTTCTCTCTCAATTACAAGAAGTCCCATATGACACCACCTCAAAAGCTCCAGTTCATCTGGGCTGTACTGGATACATCTTTGGGAAAGAGCTTGCCACCTGAGGTAAGGGCTCAAGACATTCTGCAGATGGTCTCCAGTGTCTCCCGGCCTTTGTTTTTTTTTTTCTTTTTTGTTGCTCAGCCTCCTGGCATCCTGCTGCATTTTTCTGGTCCATCCAGAGGCTCGCCTGAGAATGAGATTTCTCCAATGGGCTCTCAGGACACAATGGTTTCAATTCTCAGGCAACATGTCAGACCTACTTCAGGTTCCAAGCAGGGTTGCACAGAATCTTCTGTGTTGGGCCTGTGAGGACAACATTCTGAAGGAAGAACCTTTTTGGCAGCAATGGCCAGAGATAACAGTAGTGATGGACGCCTCACTCATGGGGTGGGGAGCCCACACCAACGATCTGACAATCAGCAGTCGTTGGTCTCCATCAGAGTCCATACTACACACCAATCTTTTGGAGCTGATGGCTATCAGATTGGTGCTTTAGGCCTTTCTGCCCGCTGTACAGGGAAATAATGTCCTGGTAATGACAGACAACACAGTTGGCATGTACTACCTCAACAGGAGAGGAGGTGTAAGGTCGCTACCACTGTGCAGGGAGGCAATGCAACTATGGTACTTAGCAATTCAAGAAGGAATCTCCATGTCGGCAGTTCACCTAGTTGGAGAGGAGAACACAGCGGCAGACGCTCTGAGCAGGCAGAGCATCGTCTCCCACAAGTGGGAGTTAGCTCAGGAAGTCCTTCAAGAGATCTTCACCCTTTGGGGAACCCCGCAAGTGGATCTGTTTGCGACCATTGTCAACCTGAAGTGCGAACTATACTGCTCCAGGGAATTTCCTCCAAAAGGAGCTCCAGGAGACGCGTTTGTGGTGCACTGGGGATTTCCACTCCTGTATGCGTTTCCTCCAATCCACATCATTCCTCACGTGATCAGGAGGTTGAGAAAGTTCGGGAAACAAATTATCCTAATTGCCCCAGAATGGGCCAGGAGGACGACGTACCCCGACTTTCTGGACATGTCCATCTGCTCTTCAGTACGTCTTCCACTAAGAGAGGACCACCTATTACGAGAGGAAGGCTGGGTTCTCATCCAGAGGTCAAGACACTCAGCCTTCACACGTGGTTCCTGAGAGGCTGAGATACAAGGATTGGGACCTGCTGGATGACATAATGGAGATTTTGCTTTCGGCCAGCAACAAAGTCCTTTTACTGCTGCTGTTGGAACAAATTCTGCATCCGGTGCAAGGACAAGAATGTAGAGCCTTTTACTGTGTAAGACACCAGAAGGGTTGTCTTTTCTGCTATACCTAGCCAATCCGGGGCTCTAGGTTGGAACAACTAAGGGCTATTTGGCAGCGCTTGTCAGAGGAATCTTCATATTTCAGGATCCCACTGGTGACACAATTTCTAAAGAGACTCACCAATGTGTCCCCTCCGCCTCCCCCCCCCCCCAATCTCCTTTCCAGGTTCCTATTTGGGGCCTTAATCCGGCATTAAAATGTCTTCTGTGTGCACCTTTTGAACCCCTACATTCATGTCTGTTAAGATTGCTAACATTTAAAAATATCCTCTTGGTGGCATTAACTTCAGCCTGTAGAGTGAGTGAATTGCAGGCACTATCATCCAAGCCAACCTTTACCATTTTACGCAAGGCTAATGTGGTCCTGACGGTTAAGCCTTCATTTTGTACCTAAAATCATTTCAGATTTTCATGCAGGACAAAAACTATTGCCCACTTTTTATCCTCCACCTCACCCTGGCAAAGAGGAGGAGAGATTACACAGATTGGATCCACGTAGAGCTCTAAGCTTCTACATATCTAGATTATCTATACTTCTTATTGATTATCAGCTTTTTATAGGCTATACTGGTAACAAACTGAGCCAGGCTGTGACTAAATATCCAGAGTGATCATTCTGGCTGTTTCAGAATGCTACAGGCTGGCGGGCAAGGAGCCACAAGAAGGTTTAAGGGCCTATTCCACCAGGGTCATGGCTACCACTACAGCGCAGCAAAGGGTGTCCCGATCAAAAACATTTTTGAGGCAACTACGTAGTCTACTTTACACACGTTCACAAAGCATTACTCCCTTGAGTCTTTCCTTGATCAGGATGGAAGCTTTGAAAAAGCTGTCTTCCATTTGGTTCATGGAAACCATTAATAACTAAATTCTTACTGCTGCCACCAAAACAAACACTGCTTTGTGAGTATATCAAAGATGAGGAATACTTGGGAGGGCACACTCTATTCGGATAAACAAGTTACTCACCCCTGGTTACGGTCTTTCAAGTGGATGTTCCTCCCACATAATCCTCATCGCCCTCCCAGCTTACCCCACCGTAGACTTTCCCATGCTATTACAACTTTTGCTCCTTCAAAGCTTGGTATGGCCAAACCCATGCTTATTCGGGTAGTTTCTGCTGTATGAAAAACAGAACTGAAGCCAACGGGTGCTGCACGTGCTATATGTACCTTTTGATGACATCATCTACGAGACGGAGGCCCTCGAGGGACATCGAGTCGACTGCATCGAAGCACACTGCACCCTCTGCCGAAGCAGCTGAAGCTGAATATCGAATATCAAAGATGAGGACTATGTGGGAGGGACATCCAGTTGAAAGAATGTTACCCCAGGGGTAAGTAACTTGTTTCTCTGTGTTTAAAAGGTCCACGGAACAAGGTTCCTTTTTATCACCATACCGGTTAAGGCCAAGGCCCAATTCCTGAAAGGCCTTCTCAACAAATTCCTGCCAACTCCCTTTTTTCCGGATTGGGACCTTAACCTGGTTCTCACCTTTCTTATGGCGGTTCCGTGTGAGCCTATGCATTATTGTTCGCTTAGGTTTCTGTCCCTTATGATGGCCTTTCTGATTGCCATCAGATCGCCCAGGAGAGTTAGCGAGCTGCATGCCTTATGCTACAAGCCCCCCTTTTTGCGCTTCTTCAGAGAGAAGGTATCTCTTAAGGTCCGACCAGGGTTCCTCCAGAAGGTTGTTTTGGAATTTCACCTTTTGCAGTCTATTCACTTGCCAGTGTTCTACCCCCCCTCCCCACCTGTCTAAGGAGGAAGAGCGCTTTTACCGCCTTGATCCTAAAGGAGACCTCAGCTTTTATGTTGCCCGCACAGCGGAGTTCAGGGAGACGCACCAGTTGTTCGCCGCCCATACTCTTATGTCCCGTCCCCTTTCCTCCATAGTGCATGGGCGTCCTATGAACCTTTTTCACCAGAAAAAATCTTCTTCCCCTTTCAATTTATATGCGCGCTGGGGTGCAGCATTGGGAGCATGGGCTGCCCTGCGTCTGCCCTCTAGCGCAACACCTCAGTACCCATTTCAGCGTTGATGGAAACAGGCCGAATTCACCAGTGCTCCTGGGTTTAGCTTCGGCCAGGTAATTCCACGCGCGGATACTTCTTCTCTTAGTCTTTTTTGTCTTTTTATCATTCAGGTACTTGGTACTCTGGTGTTGCGCTCCTCCCCGGCACATGTCGACTTCTACAGGGTTCAGCAGGTGTCCTTGGCCCTGACCACAGCTGGCTAGCTTGTACCGCGTGCGATGCGCATTACTCAAGGTCGCTGAAGAACAGACTGGGCTTTTACTCCAGGTTTTTTTTCGCCATTCAGAAGAACCAGGCGGGCCTGAGAGTTGTGCTGGACCTTTCCACCCACAACCTCTCCCTTTTTCTACAAAAATGCAAGATGGTTACACCAGCTTTGATGCGGAGCCATTGTGCAAGGGAGCCTGGATGTGCTCCCTGGATCTGAAAGTTGCGTACCTACACGTCCCAATCCGGCAGCCTAATCGTTCTTTCTATGATTCAGGATCATGGGCAACCATCTCCAAAACAAGGTGCTTCTTTTCAGCCTCAACTCGGCCCCCAGGGTCTTTACCAGGCTGATGAACTCTGTGGCGGCTCTATTCAGGGCGCAGGGCCACCACATCTACTCGTATCTCGAAGACTGGCTCGTCAGGGCTACATCTCCGGAGACCGTGCACCATACTTCCCACACTCTTATGAACACACTGCACGAGCTGCGTTTTTTTTTCTCTGAACATCAAGAAGTCGCAACTGCAGCCCACGCAGAGACTGACCTTCTTGGGCCTCATTTGGGACATGTGCTCCGAGAAGGTTTTTCCTTCGGAGGACAAGATCACGGCCATCAAGAGGGCCACAGTGTACTTCCTCAACAGAGAAGTGACCTCAGCTTGGTGGTACAAACACCTACTGGGTCTTATGGCAGCAGTCCTGTTGGCCATTCCCTACACGAGACTCAGGATGAGGAGGATACAGTTGCACTTCACAGCATCTTTGAACCAGGAACAGGGCGATCAATCAGAGATGATCAACGTTCTTCAGTCACTTGGTGCTCCAGGGACTGCAACCTGCGGACGGGCTAGCCTTTTCCGGCAACCTACATGTTAGGGAGAATTATCTTATAAGGCTAATTTCCCAAACCTAGTGAGTCCCCTAGCAGCTTTGCTAGATTTTTGATGTTTGTTTTTTCTCCTGCTAAGAGTGAGACTCTTTCCTCCCACTCTTAGGCATGATTTGAGGTATGTCTTTGACTCTGTGTGCTTATGGGCTATGGGGTCTTTTACTCCATAGGGTATCATCTATTTTTTGTGTGTGTTGCACAGCACCCTCAGTGCAGTAACACAGGGGTGTCATAGTGACCCCCAAACATAGACTCCATAACCTGGGACTGACAACTGTCTCCCAGGGCATGTAAAGTCACCATTGACTTTACTAGTCCTAAATTGTGAACAGAACCAGTACAAACCATCATAATGTGGAAGTATTGGAAGGGGGTGATTGGATTGCCCCTGTGTCTGTTTTTTAAGGGGGCACTGTGCAGTCCCCCTTTGTCGAGTTTCTGGCTGGTGGCAGTGGTTACCACGCGAAATATTCCACCGGAATATTCTCTATGGGATTTTCCCATTGATTTTAAACGTACCACTTTTTGGTGCAACGTTAAAGATACCGCCGGGTTATTTATTTAATATTTATTCCCCGGTTGGGTCTTTTTGCCAGAACTCTTTTCTAAAATGGCGTTTGTGTCCATCTCTGTAACTCTGACCAAGGTCGAGCCCTTTGTTCCACTTTTTGGCGGGCTCCTCCACAGAAGCCCTCCAAATGGTGCCACTCTGGGTTCCACAGGATGTGTGGGGAGGGGAATTGGCACCCTGGATTGCTTGTCTTAGCAACTCAAGTCGCACTCTATTTTGATTGGGCCAGTGGTGAGCCACCCGGCTCACCACTTAGCATGTGTGAGTGACAGCTAGGCTGTTGAATGGGGGTTTTTCTGCATAAAAGCAGGGCCTTTGGGACTGGAACTTCAGAAGTCGCCACAGTACCTAAGAATCCGAAGAGGGAAGAAGCTGAGCCATCTGCAATGACGACACCACCGGTGGAGCCCTGCTGCAACAAACTCACCACTTTCTCAACGACAAGAGAAGATCTTCTGCTGGACGAGTCGTCTTCCTTTGAGCTGGTGGGATCAACCAGTTTGCCCCTTTCACCTTCCAAAGACGTCTCTTGGGTCGAATCGCCTGTGCCAAGCACCCCGGCGGCCGGATAGCCAAGCTTCACCACTTTGACCGCGAATAAAAGGAACGCACCTTTTAATTGACGAACTCCGTGGCTGGGTTCATCCCTGTGCAGTGCATCGACTCCAAATTTCCTCCTCGACGAGATCCTCTCTTCCCCTGGTCGAAACAAAGAACTGCAACCACTGCCAGGAACAACTGCCACCGCTGGAGCTTCCTCTCTCGTTAAGGAACTGTGTTCTGCCTGGCCTCCCTTTCCACGGATTGCTAAAGGTGACCCTTAAATCCTTGGATTTCCAACTGGGTTGGTCCCAGACTTTCTAACTTTACCTTCTTGAATCGCCCCCATTCTGCAAAGACTTTTAGTGCATTTTAAACCGTGTGATCCTGGGCACATTTCGCTTTGCTCCATTTAAAGTGGGCCTGGCCTATGAACTTTGGCTCTGCAGTGTATACTGCCTTTATTCCCTTGCTGAGAACTCCTAAAAGTGTTGGGATTTGTTTTATTTCTATGCTCTGCCTTTTTCTCTCCCTTTAACTGAACTATTGGAGTGCGATCAGGTTACGCGCTCACATCTATTTTAATAAATTGTGGTGTTTTTAACTCTGACTTGTCTAATAGTTATCAAGGGAGGTGTGTATACTTTACCTGACTGTGTTTTAATTTGCTTTTGATTTAGAGTGCTAGTATATTGCCTAAAGTGTGTTTTAAATAAATAATTATATACTTTTTATACAAAGCTCTGGCCAGTGTTTGTTTGCTCTGTGTTTTTAGCCCTATTGTGTATACTCTATATTCTGCCCTACTCTTCTTGTGAGAAGTCTGACTGCTCAGCCACAGCTGCCAGGTAAATCGGGGTGGTACAGACTGCTACCAATTGGGTTTACTGCTTACTCCTGTAGTCTTAATATTTTTGCAGTGTTCCCCAAGGGAACTGCACAGGATTCTACCTAACACTACACCACAGGTCACCATCACCACGGACTCCTCTCTCTCTCGAGGGTTGGGGGGCCACTCTGGACAAACACTGTCCATGGCTCCTGAACCCGGCAGGAGCAGGAGTACCACATCAATTGGCTGGAATTGAAGTCCATCTGGCTGGCGCTCGGGGCCCTCCTTCCGGTTATCGAGGGCAAGGTTGTCCTCATTCAGACAGACAACTCGACCAGCATGTGGCCCAAATCCGTCGTGCAGCAGCCGACGGTCGACTTCTTCTCCATCCGGCGTCGAGTGTCGAAGTTCGGCGTTGGGATGGGGAAGGATGTAAATAAATTAATATTTTAGCAAAAGTATGGCTAAGGCCAGGGGACTCCGCAAAATGCTTCCGACCAGTATGGTCTTCTGCTGTTTTCCCCCCTCCCCATGAGTGGAAAAATGTTTTCCCTGTCCTTTTGTGACTCCAGAGGTTTTTGACGCCTGGCGTCGAGGATCGGGGGTAGAGTCCCTGTCCTTCGAGCGTGGGGCCTCGCTGATCTTGTCTGCGGGCTCTGACTCCTGGAGCGCGGCCTGGTGGTGGAAGTTGTCTTCGTCCTCCGCTGATCGAACTTCTGTTAGCCTAGGGAGCGAGGCACTCTTGGCAAGAGTGGATGATTGCCTGGAGTCATGCGGCGATCTCGATCGAGAACGCCCAGGGGACACCCAGAGGACACCGAATCGGACCGTTCTGTTTGTGCCTCTTTCCGAGAACTCGTCGTCGAGTCTGGTTTGGACTTCGTGTGTTTAGCGTGTGTGGTGTGTGAAGCGCTTGTGTCGCCGGGGGTCTTCCCCATAGCCGCCCTGCCGGCCGACCTTCCGAGGTCAGGGACCTGCGCTCGGCTGTCTGAAAGTATGGCGTTGCTGCCGTCGCTGAAGGCGCCCTCCGCTGCTATGGCCGCCTGCCTGGCGTGGTGGGCCCAACGCTTCATCGAACGGTCCTTAAGTGTCTTAGGTTTAAACCTACTACACGCTCTGCAGTTCGATTCGGGGTGGTCTCTCGGCAAGCAGAGATTGCACGTGGCATGCCTGTCGACCTAAGGGTATTTGCGATTGCACTTGGGGCCGAATTGAAAAGGGGTAGCCTCCATACGCACCTTGAGGCAGCGGGCTGTTAAGTGTGTGTGTGTGTGTGTGTGTGTGTGTGTGTTTGTGTGTATATATATATATATATATATATGTTTTGGCGTTGGGTGGGGGGGGGTTTCCCCCCACATATGTTACAATTGACCTTCACAATTCGGTCAATTGTGAAAAGGTCAATTGTAATTCGAACAGTTGTAAAACGAACAATTCATATACAACCGTTCACTGGACGACATGCTCTCTTTTTCGGCACATCTCGCCCATTCAGGTGTGCAGGTGGACACTTGCGGCACATACCTGGCAGCCATTGGGGCATACAGAAACTTGGACGATAAAAGATTTTCCTCTTCCAACCCAATTCAAGGCTCTACCCGCCCATCAAGAAGCCGCAACCTGTGTGGGACCTTAACATAGTCCTGGGCGCCCTGGCACACATTACATTCGAACCAATGGCGTCTGCGGACATCACGCTGGTCACCATTAAGACGGCCTTGTTAGTCGGCCTCACCTCGGCTCGCAGAATCAGTTAAATCCAGACGCTGGTTGCCTTGGAGCCATACACTACGTTTCACAGTGACAAGGTGGTCCTCCGGACACACCCAGCTTTCCTACCTATGGTGCCGTCTGCGTTCCACCTAAATGAGGAAATTGTGCTGCCTAAGTTCTTTTCCGCTCCCAAGGATGAGGCATAGAGTCCTGCACTGCCTTGATGTCAGGCGTGCACTGACATTCTACTTGGACAGGACGAAGGGCTTCTGCAAGTCGGACACTCCATTTATCACCTTTGGAGGGTCAAGACACGGATATCAGGCATCCAAGGCCCCCATAGCCCGGTGGATGGTCTCGGCCAACAAAGAAGCCTACAAGGGGCAGCATAAGCTACTTCCGGCCAACATGCATACCCATGCGGTCAGAGCCAAGGCAACTGCCATCGCCAAGTCCCCTGGCAGGTCATAAGCAGGGTGGCCACCAGGAACACCCCTTCGGCTTATCTGTAAGCATGACTGTTTGGATGCCTCCTCTAGATCAGATGCGACTTTTAGACAGGCAGTTCTTAGAAACCTGTTTGCTTAAGGAGGGTCTCCTCTCCACCCTGGGGCTACATTCAGTTGTAATCGCCCATGCAGTATATGGAGGAAAGGGGACGGGATGTAAGAGTAATTATAAGTTGCTCACCAGTTTGGTCATCTGTAACCTGCCTACTGAAAATTCCTTGTAATCTCTTGTAACAAGTGCCACGATGCCCCCGGGCTGTATGTGCGCTATACAAATGCAAATAAATAAAAATAAATAATAGTGACTAACGTACTTAGTCCCCTTTCCTCCATACATCCCACCATCCCCCCCCAATAAAACTGGTGTCATTAGGCAATATTAATCTATTGTCGATGCGTCTGAGGACTGAGGTGTGGTGCCGGAGGGCCGAGTCAGGGCAGCGCATTATCCCAGGGCGGCACCCCCACGCGCCTCTAAATTTAAAGGGGAAGGTTTTTTCTGGTGAAAAAGGTTTAGTCTCCCGTCCCTTGGAAGGGACGCCCATGCAGTATGGAGGAAAGGGGATTAAGTCACTACGGTGAGTAACTTATCATTTCTGGTAAAATGTAATGGAGGATTGGGGAAATCCTTCCTATCCCTAACTATAGGAGTGGTTTCCCAGCCTCAACAAAACTGTGGAATGTCTGTGTCAGAATGTCCAAAACAGGTTCTCCGTCCTGTGTCCAAAATCCTAACCTGACCCTGACACACTAAAATCAATATTGCGTGAAGGGGAAACTGTCTTTCAGCTGATCACCTGCAACTCCTTTCCAAAGTTCCAACAGATATAAGGGGTATGACCCATCCCTTGAAATGTTCACAGTTCCACAATTCACAGGCTCAAGGGGTATGCCTTTTCCCCTGAGCTTTCATGACTATACCACAGTTCAGACTTCAGCTGCAAAAGGGGAGGGGAGACTCCCTTTCCCTAGATACAACACATTTGGGAAACTGCTTTCCCCTTTTCCCAAGTTCAGCCATCTTGATTGGGTGCGGATACCAGACTTGCTGTATGCCTGGTTTATTATTCTGCCAGGACCTTCTTAATTGGTTCAATAATTGGGTGCATGTCCCAGACTCTCACTTCTCATCATTAATCACCTTCTATTTCATATAGTTCCAAGATTTTTTAATTATACTTTTCATATATTGGGTCTCAACCCCTTTTCTTTCGTCTAAGTCTCTTCTTAATTGCCCTGTTGTCCCAGCTCCCTTGTTTGGGCTTGGCAGGTTCATCAACGGTATGCAGGACCTGGCATGAAGTGCCCCAGTGTCACAACCACGCTCTCTGGGCTCACCGGTTTCTGTTGGCAGCTTTGGCATCTTTCGCATCTCGCCGATCTCACTGTGGCTTGCTTGTCAGATGGGATGGTGTCCCGTCTGCTCTGTGTTTCTCGCTTTGCCTCCTTCATCTGATTGCTCCTGCTGTCCGTGGCACAAGCGTTGCAAACCTTCTGCTTTTAGATGGCACCTCCAGCAGCTTCTCTGCTCTGCACTGCAGCCTGCTCTCCTTTGGTGACCCGACCAACGTCCGGAGAAGTGAGTTTCCTTCTCTCCAGGTGTGATGGTTTTTTAATGTCACGGCACCTGTTACCCTTTTCCAACAACTAGAACTTTCCGGCTCTAGTGATCTTTATTACTCTTGTCCACGTCTTGGTGTTATCAGGAAAAGGGCACTTTAAATAGAGTTGATGATTTGTCATGACTGGAGGTTCTACGCCCTCATTATAGTATGCCATCCAGGAATAGGGAGGCAAGTGGGGGTTACCAGAGGCTAAAGAAACAGGAAAATGCCTGCCTTGACCTAGCAAGTCTATTCACCCTCATGTTGCCCTTCCTTGTGTAGGCCTCCACAGATAGCCACCCCAGGGTCCGAGTCGGGTAGTTTCTGCCTTTTCCTGGCCACATGAGGGTAGTGGCGATCTGGCTAGATTCGCCACAGTACATATTTGCTCTGGAGGAACTCCTAGACAATGATTTATAGACAGCATAGCGTTCGCTAAATGTGTCACTAATTGCAGATGCACACATGTGCAGAGGGTGGTATCATTGTGATAAAGGTGCTAATGGAGTTAGTAGGCCAAGTTAGGTTAATTTGTAGAAGGAGCAATTCCTTCCTCCTATGGATTCTTCATCTATGATGATCCTATCCATAGTACTGCTGTTCTTTGGAAAATGTTCTGCCTCCAGGGGGTATAGCATGGCACCAAGTCTGTTCTGGCCTCTGCACAGTGCACCCTGCGCCAGATAAGACGTTGGGTCCAGTATATATTGCGGAACCACCCCCCATGACTTTATTTCCTTTTTTCAATGGATTGCATTATCCCACAGATTCCTCATCTTGGTAGATATCCAGCGTCAGCTGCTTGGTTAATTATGTGACAGGAGGTGTAGTGCTGCTCAATATTGTTAAGATGGTCAGAAAGGCCAAATTGCCCTCTGACTGGCACTTGTCAAAAAATAGACAACACAGAGTGGTTGTGGTATGCCAAATGCAGGGTAACAAGTTTATTGCAATGTCCTGGGGAAAAATCAAGAAAAAAGCCAAGCTCTTACTCCAGAATTCTCCAACGTTTGAACAGATAACAGGACTTTATATGGTACAAAAAGGGTCCCTGTGATGTCAGTTATGAAAACGTATTGCTCCTGCTCATTGGCTCCCTTAACTAAGCTACATATGGAACCTATATGTGTGCAACCAGGGATTGGACTATCGTTATCTAAAATCCCACCCACAGACATTCCCCTAAGAAAGTGCTACCTCATCATATCTGGAAATTAATTAGTAGGCCCTAAATTACTTCTGTGGCGAAATAAAATACATGTGCTAATCGGGTACAATGCGGTCATACAATCCATGAACTGGCTTCATGCTGACACATTTATGAGCGAGAGAGGCAAGGCCATCGCCTTATTATAATTAAATCAAATAGCCCATGTTTACCTCCTGTGCCATGAGTGCCAAGGGTTAAGGCCTTTTTATCGCCGTCCTATTCTTGACAGATTTATGAATATTATTCTGTGACTCATCCTGCTAAGATTTCATTGCGGTATTTAATTGTTTTTCTTTAGCCATTCCTTGCATCTTTCCTTCACGCCTAGCCGGGCGCAGAATGCATTAATCTGTCACTGCCTACTGATTTCCTGGGATATTATGAACTTGAAACGGTTTGCTGTGTTCTTGTTACTTAATTTATCTGACAACTGACCAAACACAATATCTTGCTTCGCCATGTGCACTTCCTGCAATGGTTCGGCCTTGACATACCTTTGGCTAGTCACCACCAAGCCACTGCAGCTTTTTCTCTGATTTGTTGAAGCGTGTTCAACTGGCTCTTTCTTAAAGTTGCAGGGTTGAATTCTCTACTGGTGCAATTTTTTAAATGGCATTTTTTCATGTTTTATGTTTCTTCTGCAACACACATTAGCTCTGCATTTATTTGCTGCCTACCGACTTGGTGCATGTTTGGCACATCTCAGTTCTCCATGTGGGTACGCTGCAACATAACCCTAGCTATAGAAATGTTGCCCTACTAGTGTTTTGAGCCCCTCCTCCTTGGTACACGCTTACCTATCACCTAGTCTATTCTATTTAAAAAGACGCACTAATTGTGCAAGCTAATGCCTCTTCTGTCCTTACTTGTGTAGCGAAACAAACTATTCTTTTTGCCAGCTGCATTTCCAGGAGATTTTAAAGTGCAGTTTCAAATGTGTTCTTTCTGATTTTATAATTCCGTGTTTTTTGGGAAAGGCAGGGGGGCACCTGCTTTCTAGCCAACAATTGCCCCACTAAAATATTGTCACCTCCCCCGTATTCAGCCACTCAATTACTCGAACAGACATGACGTTGGTCGCTGTGTAAAGGGATGCATTATGCTGCCTTACCTCAGTTCCTTTAATCCGTGCGCTCCACAAGTTAAGATTTCGATCCTACGTCAGTATGCCAGGCTTAAACCATCCGGTTTTAAAGGCTGCAAGAACTGCAACTCTACAGTATCCCTCATGGACCCACACACCATCTGTTTGTGGTGTCTTGGTGTCAGACATGATGCAGAGTAATGGGATTCTTGCTTGGCGATGAACCTGAGGGCGGTGAAGGAATGCTCCGCAAAAACCAAATGTTAAATGCTTTTAAAAGGCCTTGGCTGGTACGGCTTTGGCCTTGGCGCTGCAAGTGGATACGGCTCCAACCGTGCCCGGCACAAAGGCAGCCAAGGCAGGTTGAACACGCTCAAGCTATACCCCTAAGGAGAACCCTCGCACACCTCCACCCCCTGCACCGATACCATCTGCAGCCCCCTCGGGCTAAGAAGCTCCTCACCCGGCATAGGCCCGCAAGATCAAAGCTTCGTTCCGGACACTCGATTCGTGGTGTTCTACCCGACGCAGTCGATTTCTGTCAAATAGGTTGAACAGATAACATTTGTGTTAGAGACGATTAGGGGGGTTGGAGGTGCATCCTTGACTCCATTACCAGATTTTATGGATGGCGGACCAGACGGGATTGATGACACTGGTGGAGGGCTTCCATGATGCCAGTGGTCTGGACACATCTCCGGAAGTGAAATTCCAGAAATTGAATCCTGATATGCTCACCGGACTGCCCAATACTGCAAGGCAGTTGAGACGGTAGTCGTGGCCTTGGGGCTTCGTGTTCCACTGAAACATGTGTTGCAGCACAACCTCACTGACATCCCCGACCGTGGACTGTAGCCTGGGCAGGCTTTGCCATTCAATGCTGCCATAGCAAACCCGTTCATGGCCTTGTAGCAATGCCTGTGACATGAAGATCACAACAAAATAAAAGCCAGCAAGAGGCAACCACCTGTTTTTGATGACTCATCCAAATCCCAAGGGTTTAGTGGTGCAGGCCGCGACTGTTGCGTCCAGCCCCTCGACGTCAAACCTCCCCACCAATAGGGATTCGAAAATAGTCAACACTTTGGCAAAGAAAGTTTACGCCTAGAGGATAATGTCTTTAAAAGCTGTAAATGTCTCATGTGCTAATTTCTTCTATAACCTCGGTAGCAGAGGTTAACAATGACTTCTTTGGGATAGTGGCTGATGACAAAGAAGTGACCTTTATCACGTTCCAAAGAGTTTTGAACGCACCACACTTTATGGGTGGCACTATAGGCAATCTCGACAGTATTTCGGAGGTTGACTTATCTGAGGGCTTGGGTTTCTCCACTAATATTCAGTTGCAGCTTCTGGACCTTGCATTCAATGGTGACAATTTGTTTTGGTCCCAAAGGCGACGCGTCCCTGGAAAGGTTCAAGGACTCGCAGCTGACGGCTAAGTCACCACGGTTAGAAGTGCAGCAGCAGCCTCCATGGCAGAATTGTGCCTTTCATTCAGAGGACATAGTTATCGAAGATGCTCCCCATTTCCCAGACAGGGCTAACATAGGTTCCCATGGCCAGGGTCGAGACAGTTGACTACTGCTGTAGCATCAATGGCGCCTCAAAAACTTCTTTGAGGTCTCGCCCCATACTTCACCGGTTGGAGGGAGAGTCTCTGGGTTCTTGGGCAAATGGAAGAAAATTACTTCTGATGCCTGGGTCCTTAAGTTAATTGAGTGGGGTTACTGCCTCCTCTTTTTGAAGAGACCCCTGGACAGAACTCTACCTCCCTCCTGACAGACGGAATGGGAGCTCCAGCAGAGCTGCAGGCTCTTCTTTTGATGGAAGCAGTAGAGTCAGTGCCAGCCAAGGAAATAGGCTTGGGTTGTTTGATGAATCCTGGGGAGTCATCACAGAATCGCAATCTAAAGTCACCGCCCATGTGGCCAGGGGAAGGCATCTGCTACTAGATCCTAACCCTACGGGTGGTATTACAAGGGAGGATCACATGGGAGGAGAATGCTGTCAAAGGAATCTGTTGACTCCCTCAGGGGAGATGCAGTGTTCATCCTCTTCTGAGGATTAGGTTTACCAAGTGCCTGAATATTCAATGGCATGTTGTCCTAATAGGGCTTCCCCTCCCAGGCTTACCTAAGGTGTCAAGCATGAGAGCCCTTCTTGTAAACATGGAAATGATGTACATAAATATCAGGGAGTTAATTATACTACTTTTAGTGATCCTGATTCTATATTATGTTTGAATTATAGACCTAAGAGAAAACCATTACTTCCTTTGAAATGTTCCCTTAAATATACATCCTATAAACAGAGTAGATAAAATAATGTAAAAACAGCTGAGAACATTATGGACTTCAAGTCCCATAATGCTCTTAGTACTAAGAAGAGGAAGAAGGATCCAGAGTTGCTAAACCGTAGTGACCAGTCTAATTGTTGTAATGACCCACACTTGAGCGGGACCTTTAAACATTTAAAGGCCTTTCAGATGCAGGTAAAAAAAACGCAGCGGGAGGAAGCAGGAGTTGGAGCCGCCGCTGTGCTGATTCCTAGCACATGCAGAGGATGCGCAGCATGAAGTGGTATTGCGACTAGCTACCCCGTAGGAGAGAGAAGCTCTCTACGTCCTGTAATATGCTGCAGTGTGAGGTTTTCACTGGGGAGTGTTTGTAGCTGTGGAAGCTCCATTGACTGTCAACGCGAATAGCGGCAGGCTGATGGGAGCTGTCAAGCGCTTTGGGAGCCCTGACGAGTGAAGAAGCAGAACCGGTGAGTCCGAAGGAGACGCCAGGATAAACCAGTAAGTTAACCTACTGCAGGTGAACGTAGGGCGCTCCGTAGGAGACAGCTGGGTAAGAACTAATATTTTAAATACCGAACATTAGAAGTTAAGCAAACTGTGTGCAACTTTCCTATTAAGATATATCGAATAGGGGAAAAGTGTAACCCGCATTGCCCAAGCCAAAGGGGGGGGCAATAGTAAAATCAAGAGAATACAACTTTCCTAAAGAGCGACATCCAATAAGGGGACTGTGTAACCTGAATTGCTAAAGAAAGCTGGAAGTGACACACAGGTAATTTGAGCACAATTGTCACAGAACAAGATAACCCGAGGGAGGAAGTTGTAAACCACATTGCCAACAGCCAAAAGGTTGTGTATGGAGAAATCAAAGACTTCAGGAAAAAAGACCTCCTTGTATAAAGAATCAAGTGGGAGAGAAGTGTAACCTGCATAGCCCATGGCAAACGGATCAGTGTGAGAACTATTGCCCTTTTGTACAGTATGGTTGTGAAAGAAGCTGTGAACCAATTGTGTTGAAAGTCAACAGACTAAACGCAGAAGCAGTTGTTGGTTCAACTCTCTCCTTTGAGGATTTAAGTGTGGAGAGTTTGGAACAAACCTTGCCACATAGTGCATGCTGTAGCAGTAGGAGTTTTTATCCTGGCAGGTAAGTAAACCAGGAAAGGGACAATCAGTACTTAGTCCGGGTGGGCAAGTGGGTCAGGAAGAAGTTAACTTGAAGTACTATGAATGTGATATGTTTGTGGCGGGAGCGAAGTGGCAATTCTATGTTTTGATTAACTGTTGTGTTGGAAAAGAAGTGGCAATTCCACTACTGTTAGATGAATTGTTGTATATAACTGTAACGCTCACCTGATTCTCGCAGAGGCGCCGGTCTTGACTGGGCGACTACCGTATCTTCAAAGGTGATGTGCAGCACCCGGTTGGCTCTTTGGGCTGGACCTCTGTGCCCTGTATGCCTGACGTGCAGAGTAAGATGTCTGCAGATAGAAAATACGGGGTTAATGAACTGGGGTTATTGGGGTGTCCCGATCTCTTTCCTCTTCTCCTCTCCTGTAGACCCCCACAGGTTAACGCTCTCACCTTAGGTAAGTGAATGCCGAGCTCTCCATCTGCCTCGGGGCAGGGTGCTGTAACCAGTTTCTTCACCGGATAGGTAGCGCAGGCCTCTTGACTTCAGAGGACTGCTGTCCGTAGTTTACTGCACGAACGGTAAGTTTCGAGTAACTCAAATGTCTTTAAAGTCTTTAATAATGATGTCTCTTGTTTTGCAGGGTTCCGGCGATGGCGGATGACGGGCTGAAGTGCCTTGAAGATGGAGCCCGTGTGATGAATAGAAGCGCCTGGAAGCATGTAAGTAAGCGCTTGTTGCCAGCTTCACAATGCGCTCGAACTGTCTTTTTATTTTGCAGGTACAAGTTCGGAGCGGCTGCAGGGTGCCGGGATACCCACTGGGTTAGATGTGGAAAGGAGTAATGGCACGTGAGTATTAAAGTTCCCCAATGTCTTTAAACGCACCTTGTTTTGTCTTTCAGATGCGGGATGCAGCGCCGACGGCCTCCGGAGCGTGCGAAGAGTTGGTAAGCTTTTGTCTTTCAGATGCCGGAATACAGTGTGAAGACCTCCGGAGCGCACGAAGAGTAGGTAAGCCTTTGCCTTTCTAGATGCCGGAATGCTAACCTGTTCTTTCTTGTCTTTATAGGTGTTGCTGAAGACTGGATTCAGGATGGTAAGCCTTTTTCCTTAGGCCCAGGATCAGATGCAGAAGACACGATGAGCGTTCTGCTGCAGAGGATGCAGAATAACGCAAAGCAAGATTCATCCACCGGGTGTGGTTTAAATAGCCTCCTGTAGTGCTTAGGTGTCTCCTTCCACAGCCACGCCTAAGTAAGAAAAGAGTTCCTGGTAAGAAAAGAGTTCCTGCCTTCCAGAAGAGTTCCAGTGTTCTGCATCTAGGGAGTGGCTCCAGCCCCACCCAACAGGAAAAGTAGTTCCAAACAGAAGAGGATCAGAGGCTCAACTGGCAGGCAAGTAAGCAGCATGGTCTGCTGCAGGTAAGTCCACCCAAGCATTATGAGCCCGGCGCTTCCAGCGCTGGGACTGGGCATATTTATGAGCCTGGTGCCACTGGCGCCAGGACTGGGTCCAAAAGGTCCCCATTGGGACTGGTTGGCACTCGGAACCTGGGTTATGGATCTGCTTCCAAGGGAGTTGGGAAAACCCTGACCTTTTGGAAGCAGAGATCATGACAATAATCATCCTGCATAAAAGTATATTTTTTTGAATGAACCATACTGACTAATATTTTACCTGGAGTAGAACTTAGCTTGTGAAAATAAGTTTCCTGAAATTGAACTTCGTTTTGAAACATCCTGAATTGATCCAGGGGAAAGGGGATCTAGACAGTCAACCATTTTCGTTTTGCCTTAGTTTCTTAGGTAAGGAAACCCTTGTTAGGCTAGGGAAAGATAGGCGTTTGTCTCATCCCTTATTTAATAAAATGGCAACTTGTAACAAACGTATAGGCAAGTGTCCATCTCACATTTCTGACCCCTCAGTTGGTACTCCTGATAATTCCTGGTTCCCAAGAAAGGGGGAGGACTCCATCCCATCCTGGATCTTGGGATCTTGGGGCCTACTGGAAGGTCCTCATCCATAAACGGGCTTCTAGCACCAGGAAAATGCTGGATGCCATGAGTCCTGGTAACCTCAGAAAATCGAAGGCCGGCAGATGTTGGGCATTCTGAAACTTTTTCACCATCTGTGAAATATGTTGAGCCCTCAGCAACGAATTGCAGCTTTGAGAAGATATCACCTGAGACTTCTTGAAGTTGAGGGAGAAGCCCAGTTTGTGTAGAGTGGCAGGTGCTGCTGAGATGTCCCTGAGCTTGTTCCAGAGAATGAGCTCTAATCAGCCACTCGTCTAAGGTAGGGAAAGATGTGAAACCTCTTCCCCACCTCCCACTTAGATTTGCTGCTGCTGTTGCCACCATCAACTTGGTGAAGACACCCAGGGGCAGAGGTGAGCCCGAAAGGCAGATCCTGAAACTGAAAGCGAGAACTGCCAATGGTGAAACCCAGGTACTTCTTGTGCTTGGGATGTATAGGCACATGAAAGTAAGCATCCTAAAGATATTGACACCATCGAATCCTGGAACTGAAGGGCCTTGAGGATCTGTGAAAGCTGTCCTTCCTGAGGAACTTGTTCAAGCGTCTTAGGTCCAAGATGGGTTGCAGTCCTCCGTCTTACTTGGGATCCAGAAAATAGGCGGAGAACCAATTTTGGAAATTCTCTGCTACAGGTACCCTTTCCACAGCACCCTTCGCCAGCAAGGAAAGAATCTCCTGCAGAAGGAGCAGGGCTGGTTCCCTAAGAGATTGTTAGCTTGGGGGACAAGCTGGAGATCTTTTTAAAAATGGAAGGCAGTAACCCTGCACCACTGTCTGCAGTGCCCAAGCATCCAATGACATGTTTAACCGTTCCTCATAGTGCTAAATTAGTCTGCCTCCCACCAGAGTCTTGTGTGACAAGCATTTGTGGCTGGAGCGGAAGGGAGAGAGGCAATCGCTGTCTGTGCAATTCCACCTCCATATCCTGTGCTCAGTGTGGAAGCCTTCTCTGACCTCTTTGGGCAGTTTGACCTGTAGTTCTCCGAACTGTGAAATAAAAATGAAAGGAGCAACCTCTTCAACTTTGAGAGATTGACTGAGTCTGTAAGAGCTGGCGAATAGCTGCACCTAGAGATTTAGTATCTGCTTTGGAAGCTTAAAGCTTTTCTAGACTTGTCAGCTTTAGTGCCAAAAAGGTGCAACCCTTCAAAAGGCATGTCTAGTAAGGTAGACTGCACATCCGGTCAAAGCCTGACTTACTCAGGCACTCAAATCTCCTTGCTACTGTGCTGGCTGCCCTAGAACGGCCAACACAGTTAGATGCGTCCAACCATCATTGTAAAGATTGGCATGCCGCCTCTTTGCCACCCTGAATGAGTTTAAGAAAACCTTCTCTCATTTTCCCCTTCAGGGATATTTTCCGCTGCCTGTGCTACAACATCCCATAATGTGTATTTAGCTAAAGCACAAGAAGCATATATGGCTTTGAGCGCCATGCTCCCGGCAGAAAATGCTATTTTTCCTGTAGAGTTAAACTTTTTCTCATCCCTGTCGGGCAGAATTGTAGGATAGGCTGCTAGTTTTGATGTAGATGCAACAGGTTGCATTATTAAACTCTCAGGGGTAGGATGCCTGGAGGGGAATTCCGGGTCAATGGAAGAGGGTTTATACTGTTTAAACAGATCCTTGCATTCAGCAGGAATGGTATCTGGTTTCTTTATTTTTCAAGGCTGAGTGAAAAGGTAAAACGGGTTCCTTGTGGGGTTGCCTTGTCTAGGATGTCAGTAAACTAATCATCCTATACTATGTCCTTGGCAGGATGATCCCACCCCAAGTATTCTGCAACCTTATTTATTACAGACCAATAAGCCCCACTAGTGTGGGCAGTAGTATCTGAGGTGGCAAAATCCACTCCTTTTAAACATGTAGAAAAATCTTCCAATCTGAAGTCTTCAGATATAAGCTCCTCTGGAACAGTTTGTCTGCCATATGCATAATCAAAAGGAGAATCTGAAAATCTCTCCTCCTCCTCCAAAATATATACACCCTGGACTTTAAAAAAGTATTTTTTCGACAAAAGCTTAAAAACTGTCAATGTGTTGGAGGTAGAAGTTGATGGCTTCAACGTTGAAGGCCCCAATGTCGAAACCTTCAAAGTCGAGGGAGTCAGAGGTTTTGACTTTTATCAAAACTAAGACAATGTCAATGCCTTTCAAGAAATTTTGTACGGCCCAGACCCCTAGGTGCATGATGGGGAGCCTCTGATGACTCCCTGTTGGTTTTCTGAGGAGCGGTGGGGTCAGAAACCTTTTTTGGCTGTTCAGAGGGGCCGGGAAGAGCCGTCTTCGAAAACGCCTCCAACATTTCGAGTCGGAACTCTTCCCAATTTGCTCTAAACAGATTTATGAGGAAACCGTAATTTCTTTCTGTCAGGTAAGGATTGCGAAGATGAAGAGCAATGATGCCTCTTTGATTTCTGACGAGACGAGTGTCGAGAATCACTCTTGGATCTCCAGTGCTTTTATATCTGCGAGGAAATACCCCGAAGCCTACTGTCTTCTGGCTACCTCCTTGGAAGGAGTAGACGTGGGGGACTTGGAAGCCAACTGACCCAAAATGAGTTTTGCCTTCCTCTCCTTTAAGGCCTTGCTGGTCATGGATTGACATGACCCGCAATCATCAACCTTATGCTCCACACCAAGACACCAGAGGCAAATTATGTGCGGATCTGTGATCAACATTTTTGGAAAACACACCGCACACCTCTTAAAACCTGTCTTTGGAGTTGACAAACTCAGAGATGGTTAAGCACAGTAGAAAAGTTGCTGAGGCGATCAAACTGTGCATGCGAATAAACAGAACTGCGGCAATGTGTGCGGTATGTGCTATTTATACCAATGTCAAAGTCGTGGCGAGAGCAGGAATGGAAGCCACAGAGGGACATCAAGTCATCGACGCATGGCACCCTCTGCTGTCAAAATGTTTCCAAAGCTGCAAGCAGGATATCGGTTTATCAAAGATGAGGAATCCGTGGGAGAACACAATCCATTAGAAAGACAAAGTTCCATTTTATTTTCAAGGATAGCATCTGTGATGTGGTTCAAACCAAGCACTTGCGGCTGCTTTCTTCCCCAACGCATATGCTCTAAGCTCCTGTCCATCAATATTCTGCTTTCACCTGCACATGCTTGCGTATGCGCAGAATAACAATGCACCCCTGTGTGTTATGGAAAGAGCATGCATGTGTAGGCATGATGACCACTGTCTAATGACAAGGAAATCCAAAGTGGCAAAACGCCAGATTGCATCCATGAAGGAAACATTTTGGAGCCTAGATAGTGGTGCAATGTGTCGATGATTCAGCAATTTCAGGTGAGAAGAAAGTGTGCTCCTCTCATGCAAATGTTTCCCACCTGTCTGACACTCGTTTTAGAGAAGTCCAGACTTCGAAAAGCACCAAGAAAACATAGCTGGCGTGATTTGAGGGTTGCCTTCAAGAGCTGCGGATCACACTGCAGGCTCTTTCGTGTACTGAGGCTCGATGACTATGCTTGGATGACAGAACCCGACTTTTATTTATGCCATTGCAGCACAGTGTGTTGCACTCCCTGAGCACAAGGGGAAGGTAGGAGAGACATATGATCATTCACAAGGTCAGATCGGATAAGCACAGGTAAAACATAAAACCAACAATAGTACATAGTACGGAGCACAATTGAACAAAATATACAATAAGTGCAGGACATCAAGAAGTGTGGCGAGGAAACCAAACAAGTTCCTGGTAATAACCGAGTGTTATGAGTGCTACTAAGATAGTGGCCTGCAGGCATCAGGGCAAGGTTTGCAGTAGAGGACAGGAGTGGTAGAGGTCAGGCAGAGGCCATTTTGGGTAAAAGGGTGAATGCTTTTCTAAAGAGAATGGTTTTCAGTTTTTTAATTTTTTTTTAAAAAAACAAAGATGGTTTACTTAAGATCGAAGGTAATGAGAGTAGTCCTTTCTGGCAAAGGCCCCTGCTGAGTCCATAGTTTTCTCACCATGTTTCTTTTTTACTTGAAGGGGCAGTTCTAGAGTGGCACTATTCCCTATAGACCACCTAAACAAAAGTAGTATGTATTTTCAAGCCTTTACAGAATATAAAGGTTTGTCCTGCTTTACAAATCTTGCCAAGTGCACAACATCCACATGTTGCCGTTTTGAGCATTTACTTTTTAACTTGGCCTATATACATTTTAAAGTGTCATGTCTTTATTTGCGGGTCCATGGACCCATGTTTGTAATCTGTATTCAGCTAGGTTCCAAAACCCCTCCCACTATTGATGGACATACAAATTACTTACCCACCCTATCAGTAATGTTCTATCTTTTTTTAAATTATATTTATTGTTTTTTGCCTATAAACCAATAGCAAAAACTCCTCTCCCTCAGGACAATAGCAACAATACATGATCTTCTACCCCCGCTCCAGCTCGTATCAACTGAACTGACGGGATTACAGAAATTCCCAAAGTCTCTCAGGTTGTGCAGGCACCATTATATTTTATAGTCACTTTGAAGAAAAGACAATACTAGACCCCACTCTTGTGGTGAATTCCGTACGTGACCTACTCCATCGCTAATATTTTCCAAACGTTCTGAAGCCAGTCTATCTCCTTTGGGGTTGTTTTTGTTTCCACCTTTGTGCTATTACCAATCATGTGCCATTAATAACATTATAAAAGCTTTCCTCTGCCTCTTGGTCAGTAAACTATTATCCACATCCCAAGCCCTTTTTACCTCTCCCTTGCACTTATTCCATTATCTAGCTTGAAGAGGTCTCTAATCTGTGCTGTGACAACCACCCAAAAAGATATTTCAGGCCATTCCCAGCAAATGTGGGCCCAAATTCCCCTCTTTTTTTCATTCCCTTCAACATTCGGGTGACACTTTGGAATACATTTGATGAAGTGTGTCCAAAGTGTAATGCCATTGCAGCACTATCTCATACCAGGCTTCTCCAAGTTGTATTGATCGTGTCCGTTTTGGTATGTCTCAATGTGTATTCGCAGTGCTTTCTCGGGCTCTCAGTATCTAACGTCCTGTCCCATTTCTTCATATAAGGCCAGACTTGGTGTGCCATGAAATCTTATAAGAGCTTGTACATTTTTTTAATCCAGATTCTTTGACGTATAATCTGTGGTGATGCATTTCTCAAAGGGGGTCAATTCTCTGGTGGTGACTAACTTCACAGATATATCGGATAACCAATGTCTCTTCTGTAAGTATCTCATTCTTACTCTTACGTCCCGTCCCCTTTCCTCCACACTGCATGGGTGTCCCTTACAAGGGACGGGAGACGGAACCTTTTTCACCAGGAAAAACCTTCTTCCCCTTTAAATTTAGAGGCGTGCAGGGGTGCAGCCCTGGGAGCATTCGCTGCCCTGACTCCGCCCTCCGGTGCCACACCTCAGTCCCCTTTTCCGCATCGACTGGAACGGGCCGAATTCACCAGCGCTCCTGAGTTTGGCTTCAGCCATGTATTTCCATGCGCGGATACTTCTTCGCTTTGTCTTTTTATCATTCAGGTACTTGGTTCTCAGGCATCACGCTCCTCCCCGGCGCATGCCGACTTCCACAGGGTTCAGCAGGTGTCCATCCTGCGACGGGCTCTTCCCGACTGAAGACCCCCACGCCCTCTGCCTACGGTGCCTTGGCCCTGACCACGGCTGCAAGCTTATACCGCATGCAACGTGCTTTCCTCGAGGTCTTTGAAAAATAGACTGGCCAGGTGGAGGGAGCTCTTCCACAGATCGCCTCCAGAGGACCTAAAGGACTTCGTCTACCATTGATTCAAGCCCAAGGTAGGGCCGCTCTTTTCCAGTGCACCCCACAAGGGAGATTCCTTCCCAAGGACTCGTGCGCGGGAGGGTCCGCCCAGGTCCTCGTACCAGCACAAGTACCAAGGCTGTATCCGCTACCGGCCGAGGGATCTACCGATCCTCCTGGTGAGGGTGCTGAGGGACCGGAAGGTCCTTTTACTGGGTGTTCACCTGAGGGGCTACGCCCTAGTACCGGCATCATGTCTGAGCAGATCTGCCGAGGGCGTAACGCCTACCAGGGCTAGGCCTGAGGAACAGTGTAGGCCCCATGATCCACACTCAAGCGTTCTGGACGGGGCAGGGCCCAGTGAGCCAAGCAACACAACGCAGGCACATGGAAGGCAGCTCGACAAGATGGCCGCTGCGCCAGAAAATCCAGACATCTGGCCAACGCCCCTCCAGGTAAGGCAGGCGGAGGACCGTGTGTCGAGGTGGGACTGGTTCAACCAAGTATGTGGCCTACAGCTTATCCTTCCTTTGTGCAAGGCAGGTTCCTGCTGTGTCCATATGGGCAGGGCACGCAATGGCTCCAGCAGCCGCCTGCTACCCTATAAATATCGCCTACCACCAATCCACCCTTTGAGGACCGATTCTTTGAAAAGTTCCTCGGGCTCATGAAATCTCCACAGATGGGGGTCATCCTCAGGGATGTCATCAGGGACTTGCTCCCTCCAATTGTCCCACCTGTGCCTCACTCCCCAGTTCAAGCTCCTCTGGTCCCTGTTAAGCCTCAGCTGCCCGCTCTGGTCACCTAGCCTATCGCGCAACGGTTCCGCACCAGCCTCCGCCGCAGCCTCCGTTCCCGTACTGTATCTCCCGGCTCCCAGCACTCCCCCTCCAGTGCTGGACCCTCCGGATCCGCAGATGGAAGCAGGAGGAGGAGCCTGAAATTCCGTCCTCAGCCAAAGCCTTCCACGACCGCGTGGCTGGGCTGGCAGAGTACTTGGGCCTTCCTCAGCCCAAGGTCGAGCAACCAGCAGAGGGGGTCCTTGCAGAAGTTCTCAAGCTACGTCCCATTGCCAGAACTGAGATCCTGATGCAGAAGGACGTAGTTGCCTTGGCCAAGAAGGGTTGGCTCAAGCCCCACTCAGCCCAGCCGGTGAATAAACGCCTGGACGCCAAGTATAGGCAGATGGAGGGGGGAGTCCTCCGTGGCCCACATTGACACCTCTGGCCGTGCCATCTGATTGCCACAGACATGAGAACGGCCTGGCTCAGTGCTACGAAATTCAACCCAGATGTCTAAGAATGCATATTGGATCTTCCATTCGAAGGGGGTGACTTCTTCCACTCCACAACGGACGAGTAGCTGGATAAAAAGAAAAACTGCTCTGAAATGGCCAAGTCTTAATCTGTGCTTACAAAGACAATGCCCAAACCGTACACCCAGTCAGAGCAACGCTCTGAGAAGGGGCGTGTGTTAGGGAGAATTCTCATCTTATGGCTAATTTCCCTCACCTATAGAGTCCCCCAGCAGCTTTGCTGGATTTGAAGGGTTTGTTTCTTTCTCCTGCTAAGAGTGAGACTCTCTTTCCCACTCTTAGACATGTTTTGCTATGTGTGTTCTAGGCTATTTTTGTGTTAATGCCTATGGGGTTTCTCTCACCTCCATAGGAACCATCTTTATTCACATGTGTTACACAGCACCCTCAATGCAGTGACACAGGGGTGTCGTAGCGAGCCCCAAACATAGACTTCATACCCTGGGACAGACTACTGTCTCCCAGGGCATGTAAAGTCCCAATTGACTTTACAAGTCAATCCTTATGAACTAAACCAGTACAACCCATCTTACTATGGAGGTGCTGGAAAGGGTTAATAGTTTTTCCCTTACGTTCATTTTCGAGAGGGTACCGTACAGTCCCTCTCTCAAACGTTTCTGGCTGGTGGCAGTGGTTACTACCGTAAATATTCGACCGCAAATATTTTCCTATGGGATTTACCCATTGTTCGAGGCTACCACATTTTCTGACAGCCTCTAACATACTGCCAGTGCATTTTAATATTTACTTTGCTCTGGTAGGTTTTATTTGCCAGAACTTTAATATAACTTCTTTCTCGTGTCTTTCTCTAAACTCCTAACCCAGGTCGGGGATCCTTTGTTCGTTCGTTTGACGGGCTTCTGCCAAGAAGCCCTCCTTTCAGCGCCACTGAGTCTGCGGTGGGTCCATTGTGTGGGAGGGGGAGTAGGACCCCTGCACAGGGTTGCGTCAGCAACCCATGTCGCACTCTATCCCGATAGGCTGGAGGGTCTCCCGCCAAGGATGACCACTCCACTGTGCGAGTGACAGCTAGGCTGTATGAATGGGGCTCTTTTTGCATAAAAGCAGGGTCCTGAGGACTGGAAGAGCAAGATGTCGCCACTGGAACTAAGAAGCCAAAGAGGAGAGAAGCCAAAGACATCTGCAACAACTGAACCACCGGTGAAGCCCTGCTGCAGCGTCTCACCACTTTTCTCCACACAACGAGAGAAGATCTTCATCTCCAAGAGCCTTCTTCCCGTGAGCTGGTGGGGCTAACCAGTTTGCCAATCGCCTTCCTGGACTTGCCTTGGTCGAATTGCCAGTACCCTGTACTCGGAGTCCGGATAGCCAGGCACCAGTCCACCCGGACTGCGATTTAAAGGAGCATACCTTTTATCCGTCTGGCAGCACCGCGGCTGGTTTCATCCCTGGGTAGTGCAGTAATTCGAACCTTCCTCCACGACGAGAGCCTCTCTTCCTCTGCTGGATCCCCCGAACTGCAGGAACTACCAGGAACAACCGCCACCACAGGAGCCACTTTTTCATTTCAAGGTACATTGTTCCGCCAGGCCGCCCTTTCTTTGCGGTAGAGCTAAAGGTGTTTTAAATCCTTAACCTACCTGTTGGGTTGGCCACCCCTCTCTCTTAACTTTGTCTTTCACCTTCTGCATCCACCTTTTCGAAATCGTTAACCAAAGACCTGACTGCAGCGACAAGAACATTTTGCTCCTGGGCCCTTGCCCTGTACCACTGACTCTGGCACAGGCCTATTGACTCTGGCTACATTTGTTAGAATGCCTTCTTTAGATTGCTTCTCAATTAGAACTGTGTTGGTGCACCTACTGCTTATAACTACCCTTTTCTTCCCCTTTTTAAAACTTGTGAAATGTCATTTTGCTCAGTTTTCATTTAAGTATTTCCTATACTGATGCACGGTCTTGCATAAACTGGTCCACAAGCTTATGGGAAGTGTTGCTAGGATGTGTAAGAAGATATTTCTGTATAACTTGTGCTTTCCCTCCCTTGTGAGAAGTTGCTATAGTATCCCTTGTGTGTGGTTTTCATTGTGCCGTTTTGCTCAGTTTTCACTCTGGTTCACTTGGTCTACAATTTAACTAGGGAGTGTGTATATTTTTCGTTGACTTATTTTAACTTGCTTTAAGAACTGTGATAGATGTGTTTATCTAGAAGTGTATAAAATAAATATATATATACTTTTTAATACAAAGCTTTGGTTGGTGTTTCCTTGTGCCATAGTACTCTAGGCCTATTGTGTAAACCCTGAATACTGCTCATCTCCCTCTTGAGATAAGTCTGACTGCTCAGCCACAGCTACCAACTAAATATTTGTGGTAAAGACTGATACCAAAGGGGATTTATTGCTTTAAACTGTAGTCCTAATCTTCTGTAGTGCTCCCTAAGGGAACTGCACAGGATTCTGTCTAACGGCGTACATACAAGGTTTTCCGCGGCTTCCAAGAGCGGAGGTCCAGGCAGCCTGACCGCTCGCCGTCCCAGCATCGGCGTAAACAACAAAAAGGGGGGGGGTAAGGGCTTTTTACAGTCCCCCCTCCTCCGCAGCAGCCTCAGAGGGAAAGAAGGCATGACATGCCCCTCTGGGTCCACGTGCTTCTAGTGGGGAGCAGGCTTGCTCTCTCGGGACATTTTTGGCACCAGAATTTGCAGACCCCTGGATCCTCTCTGAAGTCTCCACGGGGTACCGCCTCCCTGTCTCAGCCTCTCCTGCCTCCTCCCCTCCACTCCCACAGGTTGGGACAGCAACTCTTTTGGCAGAGATCCGGTTGCTCATCGAGAGCCAGGCAGTGGAGGAAGTCCCAGCTGCCCAGCGAGGATTGGGCTTTTACTTCAGGATTTTCGCCATTCAGAAAAAGAACCAGGCGGGCCCGAGAGTTGTGCTCGACCGTTCCACCCTCAAGCTCTCCCTACAAAAATTCAAGATGGTTATGCCTGCTTTGATAGCGGCAACATTGTGCAAGGGAGAATGGATGTGCTCCCTGGATCTGAAGGACGCTTACCTACACGTTCCAATCTGGCAACCTCATTGTTCCTTTCTATGATTCAGGATCATGGGCTACCATTTACAATACAAGGTGCTCCCTTACGTCCTCAACTCAGCCCCCAGGGTCTTTATCAGGCTGATGAACACGGTGGCGACCCGCATCATGTCGCAAGGCCACCACATTTATCTGTACCTGCACGACTGGCTCGTCAGGTCTACAACTCCGGAAGCAGTGCACTATACCTCCCACGCTCTTTTGAACAACACACTACACAAGCTGGGTTTTTCTCTCAACCTTAAGAAGTCACAGTTGCAGCCCACGCAGACACTGACCTTCTTGGGCCTCATCTGGGACACGTGCTCCGAGAAAGTTGTTTTTCCCTCAGAGGACAAGATTACAGCACTCAAGAGAGCCACAGCGCACTTCCTCAGCAGATAAGTGACCTCGGCCTGGTGGTACCAACACCTACTGGATCTCATGGCAGCAGTCCCCCACACGAGACTCTGGATGAGGAGGATACATCTGCACTTCGCAGCATCTTGGAACCAGGAACGGGGCCATCAGTCAGATGATCAACGTTCCTCTATCACTTCACCCAGACCTCAAATGGTGGTCTGGGGATGGCAACCTGAGGACAGGCAAGCCTTTCCGGCAACCTACACCACAGGTCGCCATCACCATGGATTTCTCTCTCTCGAGGGTTTGGAGGCCACCTTGGACGACCACTACGTCCATGGCACATGGATCCGGCATGAGCAGGAGTACCACATCAATTGGCTGGAATTAGAAGGCCATCTGGTTGGCACTCGGTTTCTTTCTCCCGGTCATCACGGGCAAGGTCGTCCACATTCAGACAGACAACTCGACCAGCATGTTCTATATCAACAAGCAGGAAGGTACCAGATCCCCTGCACTGTGCAGGCTGGCAGTCGGCATGTGGGCCCTGAAGAACATCTTCCTCGCGGTAGTCCACCTGCTGGGGGAATCCAATCTAGAGGCAGACCGGCTCAGCAGACTGGGAGCGGAAAACTACGAGTGGAAGTTGAACGACCTAGTGCTGCAGGAGATCTTTCACAAATGGGGCCACCCTCAGGTGGACCTCTTTGCCTCCCAGGGCAACCAGAAGTGCCAACTGTTCGCCTCTTGGCAGGGTCAGGGCCCGGGCTCCCTGGGCGATGCCTTTCAGATCACGTGGGATGGAATGACAGCATATGCCTTTCCACCCACTTCCCTGATTCACAGGGTGATCTGTAAGATGGAGTCTCGCCTCCTCACCATCATCCTGATGGCTTCATGGTGGCCACCCAGGCCCTGGTTTTCGGAGCTGCTCTGTCTCTCAGCGAGACCTCCCATTCGCCTGCCAATGGGCCCAACACATCATCTGGCACAGCAGGGGGGCAGGGTCATCCACCCCGCACCAGAGAAATTAG
This sequence comes from Ambystoma mexicanum, assembly GCF_040938575.1. NCBI lineage: Eukaryota > Metazoa > Chordata > Amphibia > Caudata > Ambystomatidae > Ambystoma > Ambystoma mexicanum. Next base: position 740,174,928 of record NC_090934.1, on the reverse strand, counting down.
CCCTCACATCGTGGTTCCTGAACAAGTCACGCTAGGAAATCTCAGCCTCTCTAAAGCTAATCTAGAGATCATACAGGGCACCAGGAGCAAATCTACCAGGCCCCAGTGCAAGAGGAAGTGGACCAGGTTCTTCCACTGGGCAGACTCTAGGGCCATTAACCCTCTGGCATGTTCCAAGAACGAGGTGCTCTTTTTATGCACATCTCGCCCATTCAGGCGTGCAGGTAGACACTTGCCGCACTAACCTGGCAGCCCTTGGGGCTTACAGAAACTCGCAGGAGGAGAGCTTTTTCTTCTCCAGCCCGATTGTCAAGAAACATTTGACGGGTCTCGCCAGGCTCTACCCACCCATCAAGAAGCCACACCCCGTGTGGGACCTCACCATAGTCTTGGGTGCCCTGGCGCACAAACCATTCGAACCAATGGCGTCCACAAATAACATGCTGGTCACCATTATGGACGGCCTTACTAGTCGGCCTCACCTCGGCTCGCAGAATCAGCAATTCAGGCGCTAGTCGCCTCAGAGCCATACACTACGTTTCACAAGGAGATGGTAGTCCTACGGACGAACCCAACGTTCCTTCCTAAGGTGCCTTCCGCGTCTGATCTGAACGAAGAAATAGTGCTGCCCACGTTTTTTAATGAGCTCAAAGATGAGGCGCAGAGGGTTCTGCACTGCCTCGATGTCAAGCGTGCACTGAAATTCTACTTGGACAGGACGAAGAGCTTCTGCAAGTCGGACGCTCTATTCATCACCTTTGAAGGTTCAATACCGGTATCAGACATCTAAGGCCTCCATAGCCCAGTGGATGGTATCGACCAGCAAAGAAGCCTACGAGGGACAGCATAAACCAACCCCGGCCGACATGCATTCCCACACAGTCCGAACCCAAGGCAACTGCCATTGCTTTCCAGCAGCATGTCCCTGGCAAGTCATAAGCAGGGCGGCCACATGGGCCACCCCTTCGGCTTTCTGCAAGCACTACTGTTTGGATACCGGCTCTAGATCAGACGTGCCTTTCGGACAGGTGGTTCTTAGGAACCTTTTTGCTTAAGGGAGGGTCTCCTCTCCTACCTCGGGCTACATTCAGTTTCTTTTTTTTCTCCAAGATCTTTTTATTAAATTTTCAACAAAATATACTTGCATCAAATAGGTTTCAATAAAGTACTACAAAAAAAGCCAACACAACGACGATACCTTATCAATGACACCATTAAGCAATATCTAGAATCCCAGTATACCCACCCCTAAATACAATCACCCGATGCAACAGTAAAAAGTAATATAATACCAATAATACACACGAACATAAATAAAACATCACAAAAGACAACAGTAAAGGGGCAATAACAAAAAGGGGGATTGTTCTCTTATCCTCTCTCCCACCTTCCCACCATCTCCCTATTGCATCATTCATATAAGGCATTGAACGGTCCCCATAATGAGAGATAATCTTCCTCTTTACCTTTATCCTTCATTGAGATTTTTTCATACTTGGATAAAATTTGCAACTCCACCAACCAGTCCTCAACAGGTTTCTTCCTAGTCTTCCAGACACTAAGGATCAGCTTAATCGCCACCAGCAAAGCTTTATCAATCCAGATATTATGTTTTCTGGTGTTTACACATCTCCCTTTATGCAGAAGCAAGATTACATTCGCTGCCGATCTTTGCATGGTTATACCAAAAACCATATCAATTCTATCAACTATTTCTTTCCAAAAATCCTGCACTCTTGAGCAGTCCCAAAGTAGATGTAAAAGGGTACCTCTATCATTACCACAACTCCAGCACAATTCATCTGTACTCCGCTTCAATTTGAACATCCTAACTGGTGTCCAATAAATCCTACCAACTATTTTCTGTCTAACTAAACCCAAATTCATATCTTTTGCCAAATACCTGCTTACCCTAAGAACATCTCTCCAATCATCATCCGAAATGACCACATTGACATCAACCGACCACGCAAACTTTAGCTTATTCCAAGCTACAATATGCCCCATCTCCCTGGGCATGAAATGCAAATAGGGTACGCACATTGTATTCCTGCCCAATCAACAGTTTACAAATCTTTGGTTTCTTCCCTAACAAGTCACCAGCCATACTCTTCCTTTGATTAATTTGTGAAATCAAATCCAGATATTTTCTCTGTTCTCTATTTCCTAGATTGTACCTACTTTCAAATTGCAACAGTCTCTTTCCATTTAGCATATAACTCAGATTTAATATACCATTTTTGATCCAACTCTGCCAATTCAAGCACCTATTATTGAGTTGTAATGTCTCATTTTGCCAAATAGACGCATTCTGGCTGAAACCATAATTCTGTCCATTTTCCCTAAACCACGACCACAGAGCCTGTCATTGTAATTTTAGCTTCTTATTTGACACTTTCCCCCTAGTATAAAGGTTATCCAAGTGATAGGGAGCATAAATTCCTCTTTCCATGCATAGCCAAATCGGTCCTTTAATATTCTCTTCTTTAAAATAATATGAACTCTTCTTGAGCAAAAAGACCTAGTATTTCACCAAATCCGGATAGCCAAACCTACCCTCTTCAACTTTTTGCATCAATATATATATATCGGAATACGAGGTCTTTTACCAACTCCCCATAAGAAGGATTGAAAAAGCTTGTCAATCTTAAGTAATTGTTTCTTATAGATCAATAAAGGAACTGAAAGTATAATATATAATTTCGAGGGGATTGGGTCCTCCGATGTATTCCATATCTATGACAGTAATCACCACAGCTGTGCTGCTTCGGCAAACCTTTCGGCGTCCTGCATCGATGACGTCGATACACTGTCCCCAGATGTTACAGGTAGGACGCACAACGCCTGTAGCCTCAGTTCCGTTTTTTCCGCAAACATGTTCGCTTCGGAGATCTCGGCACGCCTCGATTCTACTGAATACTGTTCTTTCGGTTCTTCAAACCTGTTTCTTCATTGCCATATCGAATATGAGGTCTTCGGCTTCTTCCACCCTGCGGTCCGGGTTTAAGAAGTGTTGGTGTGCGGGTCCAAGATGTCGCTGACGGATACGCACAACGCTTGCCTCTGGTGCCTCGGGGAAGACCATGATACGACTGTGTCGACTGCCAATCGCTCAATCGAAGGCCTTGCGGGAGCGTAAGAAGAAGCTGTCGGTCGGTAAGGTGGCCAAACCCCAGAAGTCGCGTTCCACTGGTCTTTTGACAGACGATTTGAGGGGCGACTCTCCGCGTCGTCGTCAGGAGTCCGGGGGTTCTCGGTCTGGAAGTCGGTCCCGCCATTCCTCTACCTCTTCGAGGCACTCCAGGAAGCGCCATCACCAGTCGCCTTCCCCGTCCTCTTCCGAGGACTCCGCCCGTCGGCGGGTTGCTTGTCCCAACAAGCATTCCACTCCTGAGGAATGGGATTCCTTCCGAAAGGAGATGTTGGCGATTTTTCAATCGCAGGGCTCCGGTCCGTCCGCGCCGTCTGAGGATGTCGGTCGTAGCCATGCTAGAGACACCACTCGTCCGCCTTTGGGCTCGAGCAGTCGTCACGAACACCGGGCCCCTTCGAGGTCCCGGTCAGACAAGGATGGTTTCTCTAGGCATGCCCGTTCCAGGTCCCGGTCCTCGACGCCATCGAGACTGCGAGACTCTGTGAAGTATTCGAAGAAGACATCAACGCCGTCTGTGCTGAGATCGTCGACGGACTCTCTCGATGCCCCGCCTCCGAGGAAGTCGTCGACGCCATTGACGCCTAGGCTGTCGAAGGACACGCTCGGGCTCTGCCCTCGAGGCCTGTGTCGATGCCGTCGAAGCTGTCGGCGCCTCACTCGACGTCGACGGCCATTCCGTAGACGCCCTCAACGCCTTTCGTGGCAGCCTTGTCGGAGGTACCCCGTTGCACGGTGGCACCCCCAAGAAAGGCGATGGCTAAGGCTAAACATGTCTTTGTGACTTTTTCTGTACCCTCTTTCCAGCCTCTATATTATATTTCTGAGGTGGATGAGTGGTCTGAGGAAGGTGAGGTTCCTGCATTGGTTCCTGATTACATAGTTTCCAGTCACAGTAAACTTGAGGACCTGCGTCAGTCACTGCACGATGCCAGTGGTCTAGACACCTCTCCGGAGGTGGAGTTTGGTAGGCCGGAGCCTGGCGCGCATGCCGAATCTTCATATCGGCGCCTCATGTCGAGGGTCACTGAATACCTGGGTTGGTCTGCCCCCCCTGGGGATTTTCAGCAGGACGACCTGACTGATATCCTGGACCAAGAGCCTCCAACTGACCCGGTGCTGCCATTCCATATGGCCTTGCAGAGAAGGGTGGCTGCGGCTTGGACTGCTCCGGAGAGTCTTCCGGCAGTGAGCAAGTCCTTGCCGAGGAAATATCACCCAGCCAGTGGCGACCCCTGCTATTTGACCATGCACCCTACTCCGGAGAGTTTGGTGGTGCAGGTGGCTACGGCCCCCGCAAAGCAGGCGTCGTACCCTACCATCCCTCCTGATAGGGACGACAAACGTTTTGACGGCTGGGAGAAGAAGGTATTTTCTTCTGGGGGTATGGCGCTTCAGGCTGCCAACTCCGTTTGCGCCTTGTCTCGTTTCACGCACACTCTGTGGAACTGTATTGCCCTAGTAGCTGATCATATTCCTGAAGGGAAGGAACAGGATGGTTTCCTTGCTATCGTGCAGGATGGCAAGGATGCCATGTGTGAATCTGTTCAGTCAGGTCTGGACATGGTTGATTGCGTCAGCCGGTCCATGGCGGCGAGCACCGTAATACGCAGGTTTGTGTGGTTGCGGAAGTCGGGTTTTGCTCCTGATGTGCAGGCCCGCCTCCTCAACATGCCCTTTGATGGTGAACATCTTTTTGGCAGTAACGCTGACAAGAGTCTTGAGAGGTTGCAGACCTCCAAAGCTGCAGTGAAGTCGTTGGGCGCTGCAGTCCGCCAACCTCTGCCTTTCGTCCTAGGGGACAGCAATGGAGGGGGGAGGTTCCTTTCAATATTACTAGTCCTTTAGTAAATCGAGAGAAGCTGCTAGTCAAAGGGGCAACCGTAGGAGTGCCAGAGGTGGAAAACAAGGTACTCAAGGTGCCAAGGCCACGCGAGCAGTTGCCTCTTTGCCCTCAGGCACTGCTGCAGCTGCTTCAGCGCAGTCATGAGGCCCATGCTTCTCCGGTTGGGGGAAGGCTGGCGTAGCATCTTGTAGAATGGCGTGCCATTACTTCAGATGTGTGGGTTCTGGAGATCATAGCCCACGGCTACTGTCTTCCTTTCCGGCAGAGGCCTCACGACCATCCACCAGGGAACTGTTAAAAGGTTCTGTAATACACTTCAGAGACTTGACATGAGTTGAGAGGTTTTATTCAGAAAAGATACATCCATGAGAATGGCCCCCAGCCGTGAACCACTTCTCTCCTTCAGCTCTCAACCTCTTGTGGAATCTGGAACCCTTACTGGGTCAACACAGCCAGGGTTCCCTTGTAACTAAGATACCCAATGCCATGAGTGACAACAATATTGCACAGGGAGATGAGATCTCAAGTTGGTACTAAGCACCTCCTAACACCTCCCTTCCCTTCAAACCAAATCAAAGAACAGAACAATAACAAAGTATAAAAGTATACAAGCAATGAAAAAATAAAACAGTGCTGAAATAACAGTTGTTAAAGTGAATAGGTTACTGGAACAATGATATTAAATTACATTGGTCCCATTAATCTTCTTGCAAAGTGCTATCCTCTCCTTGTTCCAAATACCACCTCCTTTGACAAGGACAGAAGAGCCTAAATCTTTCACAACCTGTTAAGGCTAGGAAAATAGAGATGCACCTTTGCAGACTTTAGTAGGCAGTTTAATTTTAATCCAGTCCCCTTCCTCAAGTTTGAACTCTCTACAGGCATTCCTTTGGTAATACCGCTCTTTGGATTTGACCCCTGACTCAAATATTCTCTTTCTCACACTTTCCACATTCACTCCCACTACTTTTGATTTTCCCATCCAACCAGGACACATAGGCGAATTAGGCTTCCTTCCCCTCAGCACCTCAAAAGGAGACACACCTGTAACACTATGCGGCGCTAATCTGTACTGAAATGTCCTCTCCATTACAGTTCTTATCCAATCACCTCCAGTGGCCACAGCAATTCTAATAGCATCCATGAGGGTGCGGTTGAAGCGTTCTACGCAACCATTGGTTTGTGGATGATACAAAGAGGTATTTACTTGTTCTATGCCATGACTGCTCAGAAACGCTCTAAACTCCCTGGACACCAATTGAGAACCATTATCTGACAAACCTTTCCTGGGAAATCCTTCTCTCCAAAATAATTGCTCCTATGTTTTATGATTCCACCACTGGAAATATCCTTCAGTATAAATACTTCAGGCCATTTAAACAATAAATCCATGACAACCAATACATAAGTATCTCTCCCACCTCTTATATTAAAAGGGCCTAACAAGTCCAAGGCAACTTCATCCCACGGAACTGTAGGTGATCTCCTCACGGTCATGGTAACTTTATGTACTCTGAGTCCCTTATTCCCTTCAATACAATCACTACAACCATTTACTACTACTTCTGTGTCTCTTCTCTGTCCACACCAGACCACCAGAACTCTGACCTAACCAAACCTTTGGTCCTGGCTAGTCCCAAGTGCCCAACATGAGCTTGATCAATTACCAATTTCCTCATCTTGAGGGGTACCACCATCTGATGACTCCTATGTAAATACCCTTTATCAATCCAGAGTTCATCTCTAACCTTGGCAAAACCACCTAGATCACCCAGGCAACTCTTGGTCTTACCTTCCTTTACCAAACCAAACACTCTCTGGTACAAATCATCCTCGGAACAAGCAATGTCCCAATTGTCCTTCTTTATCGACTGGTGAACCTGAAATATGTCAACATCGCTCCCATGACCTGAAAATTCCTCTTTAGTCAAAGTTTCTCTCAGCACTGATCTGGACAAGGCATCAGCAATTACATTGGTTTCACCTTTGACATGTAGCATATTATATTGTAATCCTTGTAAAGATTTCACCCATTTCATAATGCGCCTGGAAACTCCCTCCAGCCTACCCTTGGTGAATACATCAATCAAAGGCTTACGGTCTGTGCACAAAGTGAATTCCCTGTCCACAGGAAACTTTTGAATTTTTCCACTCCCCAGACACAAGCTAGTGCCTCCTTTTCCACTACAGAGTATCTATTCTCGGGTCCTTTGAGCGACCTAGATGCAAACGCTATTGTGTGCAGACCTTCCTGATCCTCCTGCATGAAGACTGCTCCAACACCATACTCACTGGCATCTACAAACAGTAATGAGTGTCTACTTTCTTTAAACATACTCAAAATGGGAGCATTGGCAATGGCATCCTTAATCTTGTCAAACTCCTCCCTACATAAATCATTCCACTTAAAGGTAACACCTTTCCGAGTCAGCATTCTCAAATTTCTTGACATGTCAAACAGCCCTCTGACAAATTTTCTATAGAACTCAACCAGGCCAAGGAAAGACAATACATCTGCCTTTGACCTTGGCACTTCCATCTTACAAATGGCCTCTATGGCCATCTCCTTGGGTTTGATTCCTTCCCCCGTGATTTCATGACCAAGATACTCTACCTTGTTAGCTTTAAATATACATTTCTCTAGGGGGACTGTAAGACACGCTTCTTTAAATATTTTCAACACTCTCTCTAGTCTCTTATGTCCCATTTCATCCTTTCCACACACTAGCACATCATCCTGGTAACACATGACACCTCTTTCACCTCCTAGTAACTTGTACATTATGCTCTGGAACACACTTGCCGCCGAAACCAATCCAAACGGCATACGCACGCATCTGAAAAGACCAATTGGAGGAATGAAAGCTGTAAGGTCTCTGGAGTCCGGATGTAACTCCACCTGATGATAGGCCGATTTTAGGTCAATAATGGAAAATATTTTAGAACCAGATATACCTGCAATTAAATCATCTATCCTGGGTAGTGGAAATGTGTCCGCTACCACCATCTTATTAAGATGTCTGAGATCTATGCATATTCGTAAAGATCCATTACCCTTTCTCACAATCACTGTAGGTCTAACCCACTCTGAGGAATCAATTTTCTCTATTACTCCTTCACTCTCCGTTCTTTTCAATTCCCTTTCTGCATCTTCTCTGAGGGCTAATGGGATGGTACGTAATTTAGCAATTTGTGGAGTGGCATCTCTCTTCAATCTAATCTTATGCACAAACCCTTTCAAACATCCTAATTTATCAATTGTGGTATTGGATTGTGCTCTCCCATCATTTACGACGGTGCTGGCGGTGGTGACTTCACTCCTTACAGCCAATACTTTATCTGGGTGACTTGCTTCAAGCCGTATTTTCAGTTCAGCTTGATCACTCCAGGACAGGAGTTCCCCACCTCTAGTGGCCACATGGACTGTTCCTGTTGACTTCCTATCCTTGACTCGCAACTCCGCTTCAAAACATCCTATCATTTCTATCAGTACATCTCCATAGGCATTCGCTCTTACTATATTCTCCCATAAGGTACAACATCCAAACTTTTCTCTCCACACATGCACACTTATCAAGGTATAATCTGCTCCACTATCCATGAGCATCGACACAGGTATACCTCCAACCATCACTGTGGCATATGGTTTCTTTTTCTTCACTTTCCCATTAATGGCATTGACTGAAAACACCACCTCCCTACCATCATCATCATCATCATTTGGGTCATACTCATGCTCTACGTTGACCTCATGTACCTGACCTGAGCTCGCATTGAAATTCCTACAACACCTGGCAATGTGTCCTCTCACTCCACAGTCATTACATATTATGTGGATAACATAACACTCTTTGTCAGATGCTAAATGTGACAGACTTCCACACCTGAAGCACCTCCTTATTGGAGTACCTCTCGAGTAACTAGAATCTCTACCACCCTTAAATGCATTAGTCTCACTGGGTGATCCTTTGGCTGCACTCATGGACAACCACTGTTGGCCCAGTGCCCTGGTGGCAAGACTTTGATGATTCTCTGTCCTCCTGCCCATTTGCAAAGGACGGCGGGGAGGTCCTGGAACACTTCTCTGTACCACTTTTGAAACCTTTTGTATCACAGCCTCATTGTCATCTGTCTTGGGCCTATCATGCGATGGATTGTCTGGTTGAAGAAACTTTATACATTTATCTGTATGTTCTACCATTTTCGCTATCTCAATCGCCCTGTCAAGAGAGGGATTCTTTTCCTTCCATAATTCCCTTCTGATATTGTCATTTGAACATTTGATCATCAATTGATCCCTTATGTGTTCGTCATGACAATTACCAAATCTACACTTAATAGCCAAACCTCTAAGGACAGTTATACATTCTTCAATATTCTCCCCACTCTTCTGGTCTCTTGTGGCAAACTTGTACCTTTCTAGTATTATATTCCCCTCAACACAATAATGTTTGTCCAACTTTGCTAAAGGTTTTTCAAATGGCCCACCTTCAGGAATATCTGGAGGTTCCGGAAGCTTTTTTAACATTTCTTACCCAGCAGCACCTAAGCAATTAAAGAGGAGCGCCTCTTTGCGCTCATTGGAAAAGTTGGGGCCAAATGCAGCCAGCACATATTTGTAAAAGCCCTCCTTCCAGTCTAACCAACGCACTCTAGGTTCACCTGGTGTTGGAAGGAAGAAAACTGGAGCCGGTATGTTTGCCATGTCTCAACCTGGATACTGTGACCCCCAGTACAAGCAAACCTCTTCCTCTGAAGCACTGTTCTCCAAAAGTAGCAAGTAATCCAAACTCTTTAAATCTGCAAAGTTAAAATAAACTTAAATGTAAATAGTGGTAGTGGTTGCATCCAACGGCGGGATCGCACAATGACAATATTCCAGCACCTTGCGCTCACTGAAGCATTTGAATGATGCAAGTCCATGTGAAGCTAACGCTAGGCCTCGCTCACTCAGTGTTGCTTCAGTAATCCACCGTAATCCCTGATTCCAATAAGTAAATGATGCTCCTCTCACCTTCCAAATTCAAAAATAAACTATGCTTCCGGGACACACACTCCGCTTCAGGCTGCACTATGTCCGCTCCGAGACACAGACCAGGTCCAGGGGGTCAAACCAACCAGGATACCCTTCCTGTGCTTCCTTGCACCCAGTAAAATCCAAAACTGTTGCAGGATTCCTGTTGTTGCCGGGGGCCGTGTCTCACTGGGCCCAATCCTCGTCACCAATGTTAAAAGGTTCTGTAATACACTTCAGAGACTTCACATGAGTTGAGAGGTTTTATTCAGAAAAGATACATCCATGAGAACGGCCCCCAGCAGTGAACCACTTCTCTCCTTCAGCTCTCAACCTCCCCTGGAATTTGAAACCCTTACTGAGTCAACACAGCCAGGGTTCCCTTGTAACTAAAATACCCAATGCCATGAGCGACAACAATATTGCACAGGGAGATGAGATCTCAAGTTGGTACTAAGCACCTCCTAACAGGAACCTCTCTTTGAAGAGTCCGGATCCGCTCCTTGTGCAGGAAATTCAATCCCTGCTGGAGAAAGACACTATAGAACTGGTGCCTGTAGCGGAGAGGAACAAGGGATGGTATTCCCCTTATTTTTTTGCGCGGTTTGAACAAGCTCCTCAGGAAGGACAAGTTCAAGATGGTTGCTCTCAAGTCCTCCAGGCCCTTCAACTTCAGGACTGGTTGGTGTCTCTCGACCTCAAGGACGCTTATTTTCATGTGCCGATCCATCCCAAGCACACGAAGTACCTGAGGTTCGCGGTTGGAGACTCACACTTTCAGTTTCGGGTCCTGCCGTTCGTATTGACCTCCGCCCCGAGGGTTTTCACCAAGCTCATGGTGGTTGTGGCAGCGTATCTCAGGAAAGGGGAGATTCACGTCTACCCCTACCTGGACGATTGGTTGCTCAGGGCGCGCTCTCCCAAGCAAGTCCTGGATCATCTGTCACCTGCCACTCCCTTCACAAGCTGGGCTTCTCCCTCAACTTAAAGAAGTCCCACTTGACGCCAACACAGCGGCTGCAATACATCGGAGCGGTGCTCGACACATCCCTGGGGCAGTGTTTCCCTCCCCAGGTGAGGGCTCACCACATTCAGCAGATGGTGCACAAGTTTCAACATGCCCAGAGTCTCCCAGCGTTCGAGTTCTTGAGGTTCCTCGGCCTCATGGCATCCTGCATTCTTCTGGTGCCAGAGGCCAGGTTGCGGATGAGATCTCTGCAATGGGCTCTCAAGATGCAGTGGTCACAGTCCTCCGGCAGGATGCCGGACCCCGCTCAGGTGCCACCCTCGGTCACCCATGATCTTCTGTGGTGGGCCGTCGAAGGCAATCTGATGAGGGGGGCTCCATGTTGGTTACCCTGGCCAGAGGTGACGATTGTGACGGACGCATCCCTCACGGGATGGGGAGCTCATGCCAACGAGTTGACAGTCAGCGGTCGTTGGTCTCCGTCAGAGTCCAGACTCCATATCAATCTGTTGGAGCTGAGGGCCGTCAGGCTTGCCCTCAAGGGTTTTCTGCTGACTGTGCGAGGAAAGACTGTCCTGATTCTGACGGACAACACAGTGGCCATGCACTACCTCAACAAAAAGGGGGGGGGGCAGGGTCACTTCCTCTGTGCAGGGAGGCGATGGAGCTCGGGTTCTGGGCCATCCAGCAGGGAATTTCGATCTCGGCAGTTCATCTGGCCGGAGACGAAAACGAGACGGCGGACGCTCTGAGCAGGCAGAGCATGATCTCTCACGAGTGGGAGTTGGCTCAGGAGATTCTCCTGGAGATCTTCGCCCTTTGGGGGACCCCTCAAGTGGATCTCTTCGCCTCCAGTGTAAACCGGAAGTGCGAAAGGTTCTGCTCGCGGGAATTTCCTCCAAGAGGAGCCTTGGGAGACGCATTTGTGGTGGAGTGGTCATTCCCACTGCTGTACGCGTTTCCTCCAGTCCCCGTCATCCCGCAAGTGCTGCGGAGATTACGGAGGTTCGGTTCCCAGATGATCCTCATTGCTCCAGCATGGGCCAGGAGGACATGGTACCCGGATCTTCTCGACTTGTCCATCTGCCCTCCACGTCGTCTTCCCTACCGAGACAATCTGCTCTCACGGGGGGGTCAGGTTCTCCATCCAGAGGTCAGATCCCTCAACCTTCACGCTTGGCTTCTGAAAGGTTGAGGTATAAGGATTGGGACCTCCCTGAAGACGTGATATAGGTGTTGCTTTCGGCCAGACGGCCGACAACTAAGTCCCTGTACCGTTGCCGTTGGAGAAAGTTCTGCGACTGGTGCAGGGTTCAGAATGTGGATCCTTTTTCTTGTGACATTCCTGTAGGTCTGTCTTTTTTGCTTTCTTTAGCCCACAGTGGCTTGCAAGTGGGTACCATTAAAGGTTACCTGGCGGCGCTGTCCATATTTAAGTGCTCGTCTGAGGAGTGTTCTTAATTTAAAATTCCTTTACTTTCTCAGTTTTTGAAAGGGCTCACTAATGTGTTCCCTCCGTCACCTTTCCAGGTGCCCGGTTGGGATTTGAACCTTGTTCTCGAGTTTCTAATGGGTGCTCTATTTGAGCTTTTACATTCTTGTCCTTTGAGACTGTTAACCCTTAAAACTGTATTTTTAGTTGCGGTCACTTCCGCTCGCAGAGTGAGTGAGTTACAGGCACTTTCAGTTGAGCCACCCTTCACTGTTTCATAAGGACAGGGTTGTCCTTCGAGTTCGTCCTTCCTTTCTTCCGTAGGTGGTGTCGAAATTTCATTTAAACCAGAAGGTTATTCTTCCGGCATTTTATCCTCCTCCACATCCTGGTAAGGAAGAGGAGAGGCTCCATAGGCTGGATCCTAGGAGAGCTTTAAGTTTCTACATTTCACGCATGTCCCGGGTCAGAGTGGACGATCAGCTCTTTATTGGTTACGCTGGAAGGCGTTTGGGACAAGCTGTGACTCAGCAGACTTTGTCTAAATGGATTATCTTGGCAATTTCTGAATGTTACCGCCTGGCGGGTAAGGACTCTCCTGTAGGCTTACGGGCCCATTCGACTAGGGGAATGGCTGCCTCTACTCTCCTGCAGAGGGGTGTTCTGATTTGTAACATCTGTGATGCAGCCACTTGGGCTTCGGTCCATACTTTTGTACGTCACTACTCCCTAGATTCTGTCCATGGGCAGGATCTGGCCTTTGGCAAGACGGTCCTTTACTCTTCAATTTGATTGGGCATTCTAAATTTGTATATTTTGAATTCCTTTCCCACCTCCTTACATTGGTACTGCTTTGGGAGTCTGTCATAGATATGGAATACATCAGAGGACCCAATCCCCTCGAAGAACAAGTTACTCTCTTACCTGGTAACGTTCTTTTGATGGGATGGTCCGACGACGTATTACATATCGCTCCCTCCCGGCCTTCCCCGCTACAGAATTTCTTATGCGATTGCAGCTTAAGTTTCTGCAAGGCTTTCTGTGGTCCTAATGGCAGAAGATTGGTGCCACACGTTCTGGGAAAAAACAACTGAGGCTACGGGTGTCGTGCGTCCTACTTGTAACATCCGGTGACGTCGGCTCGACAGAGGCCCTCGAGGGTGGCGTATCGATGTCATCGACGCAGGACGCAGATGCCGTAAGATTTTCCGAAGCAGCACAGCTGTGTTGATTACTGTCACAGATATGGAAAACGTCGTCGGACCATCCCATCGAAAGAACATTACCAGGTAAGAGTAACTTGTTCATCTTAGGTAATAGAACCATTTTAATCGCATTCATTTTTGCCCATAAATTTAAGTTCAACCTTTCCCACCTTTTAATGGATAACGTAATTTTATCTATTACATTATCAATATTATGTTGAATGATTTTATTCAAATTACCAATTATATGTATACCCAAGTATTTAACACCCCCGGGTGACCATTTACAGTTCCATGATTTCAAAATGTCATTATCGCATGTCCTAGATAGAGGAAACATTTCTGTTTTGTCCTAATTTACTTTGTGTCCTGACAATTTCCCCACTTCCTCAAACATTTGCTTCAACATAGATCCACATACTTCTGGATTCGACAGAAGAATCAACATATCATCCTCATAAGACAATATTTTAACTTCTGTATTCCCGATACAAAGTCCTTTAATCTCCTCGTATTGTCTGATGTATGCTGCTAATGGCACTAACGCCAAGTTGAACAAAAATGGCGATAAGAGTCAGCCTTGCCACGTGCCTTTTTCTATAGAGGAAAGGACCCAGAAATCAACCCATTAACAATCACCTTGGCCCTAACATAATGATGAATACAATCCATCATACTCATAAACACTGGACCCATTTTCAACAGTGCATATTCCAGGAACTTCCAGTTAACCCCATCAAAGGCCTTTTCAGTATCAAAAAACCTATAATGCCATTTGATTCCTTTCCATAATGTACCCCAATAACATTCAACACAGTCCTTAAGTTATCATAACCAAACCTTCCTGGAGTAAAACCCACATGAGATTCGTCAATTAGATCCCCCACCCAAGTCATCAGCCGATTTGGCCATATTTTGGTAAAGATTTTAAGATCCACATTCAACAAAGGGATTGGCCTATACTTCCCACCTTTTTATGATCTTTATCTGGCTTTGGAATGACAATGTAAAATCATTCAAGATCTTGCGTAAAATTGGCGATAGCTGAGTCGCAAACCTCTTATAAAACTCTGAGACAATACCATCCGGCTCTGGTGACTTTCTCTCCTTCATCTGTAAGATTGCATTATATACCTCTGTAACATCAATCATAGAGTCAAGTGTAGTTTTCTTTTCAGTAGATAACTCAGAAAGATTGATTTTATCAAAGAAGTTACCCAGGTCTTCATCACAGGGATGTAGTTCTTCCCTATATAACTGCTTATAGAAGTCTCAAAAATACTCACACATATCGATGTTCCTGTTCAAGATGTCCCCTTCTTCAGTTTGTATGGAAGAGACACATGTATCCATCATCACCCCTTTAAGCTTATTCACCAATAACTTACTATTCTTAGCACCGAATTCCCAAAACCTCTGTTTCGTATAAAATAACCCCTTTCCCACTAGCGTTTGTACATGATTCTTCAACTCGCTTTAAAGCTTTTTCAGTTTCATCCTATTCAAGTCTGTTTCCACAATCGCACAAGTCTTTTCTAACTCCTTAACCTTCTCTTCCATCTTTTTAATCATTTCCTGATTTTTCTTTTTAGCATACGTTGTTCTGCTTATCAATTCACCACGTAACACCGCTTTAAAACAATCCCAAACAGTTTTAACATCAGCTGAACCTTTGTTCTCCTCAAAGTATTTCCTAATAAAGTCCTCTAACCCTGTTATCATTGGATTATTAAGTATATTTGCTTGCATCCGCCACCTTTTGGATTTCTCCCCCATACCCTTTAAACTGAGCTGCATGTCGAGTAGTGCATGATCCGTAATACCTCTTTCTTCGATATTCAAGCTCAATACCTGACTAACCAGTTTATTAATAATAAGATAATGATCTATCCTCGAGTATGAGTTATGGACTGCAGAATAAAATGAATATTCTTCTTCCCCATGGTGAACTTCCCACCATGCATCAACAAGTCCATACTTGAATGCAAAAGCTTGTAATTCCTCACTAACTTTTTTTTTTGTTAATGTACCTACAATCTGACCTCCGATCCAGTTTGCTGTCCATTACCACATTTAAATCACCTCGCAAAATGACTTCTTCACCTTCCATTTGATCTCGCAGAGTACTCAACAAACTGTAAAACTGCACACTCGGAGAGCATGGGACATACACCGTCCCTATAGTCATCCTCCTACCATCATAAAGTACATCAAGCAATAGAATACGACCTTCCTCATCCTTTATTGACTTCTCTATTTTTATCGGTAACCCTTTCCTGAACATTATACTTACTCCTCTTGACCAGAAGTCATAATAATTCGAAATCAACTGCGAATATGTGGGACTAGTCAAATAACATTCAGTCTGCTCATTGAAGTGAGTCTCTTGTACGAAAATCACATCCCCTCTATTTCTCCAAATCCTTGCCATGACCCATCTTTTAATAGCACAACCAACCCCTTTTACATTCCACAAAATAAAATGTAACTGATTCATACCACAATACCTTGATCTAACTTTCTTTTAAAATAACCAGAACAAACATACCACATCCAATATATCAAGCTAACCCATACTGCTATCCAGAAAGCGAGAGGAAGTTGAGAAAAAGGACAAGAAAACAAAAAATAACATAACAGAAGACACACAAATAGACTAACATTTAGAAACCAAGAATATTGTACATCGTGTAAAGTCTGATAACCACCAGACCTAAAATGAGCTAGCATTTATACAACTAACACCGTATCCTGAACCATACTTACCAGTATCCCATGCTCCAAGAAACATAAATTATAGTCATCACTACTTACCCCAACTTATATTCACAATATCTATAAAAAAAACATTTCTCATAGAGCTACTCCCCATCAAAACAAATACATATTTTAGAACTCACGAGTTTACATCTTAGTTTGAAATCCAGTTTTCCTGTCTGTCCATTTGTCATGTTTCAATACCATGACCCCACCTACCTTTTATACCTTTAAACACAATCATCCCATCCAGCAAAGGTAAGCACCACCAATAACACACAACCTTCACCCGGCTCTAATTATTGACAACGTACTGTTACAGTAGTCTTTATCATTCAAAAACAAACAAGATATCTATGACAGTTCAATATACCAAGGAGATCTATTCTCTACCCTAAGAATATATTCCCTGAAGATCTTACAATAATCAATGCTCACCTTATTTGACTACGGTTCAAAATAAATTCCTGAAAACCTCTTTTCCTTACTCCCTTAATACTCCCAGATCCAATCCCTACATTAGCATTTGAAATTATCATAACAGTAAATAAAGGAACAGCATTTACCATCGCACAGGCAATGGTAGGAAAATCACAATCCCAAAATCTGTCAGTGTTGCATCAATTCACGCATCTCACAGCCTAACGTGTCAATATCTGTCGGCTGCATTCCTAGTACTAGATGTCATTCACCCATCCATATATGGATGGTACAACATCCTCCAAGTTCAGCCTCAATAATGAATCAATAATAGTATATCGCCCATTTGTATTTTCTCCTCTTTCCTTCCCATTTACTGTGTAACTACAATAATATCTACGTTAATGCCCAACATTCTAGTTAGGGGTAACCTCAACAAAACACACAGATATTTAACACATATGCAGAGGAGCAGTTCAATATGACACAAGCATGTCAACCATGAATCATTAATATCTGACCTGTATCCATTTCATTCATCTTAATAGAATAGAAATGGAGTCAGAAATTCCACAACCATTTTCAGTCCACCCAACTTCCATGCAAAACTGCACTCCAGATGCTCATGAAATGGAACAGATATTTCAATCACTATTACCTGCAGTCATGACGTGCACATTTATACTAAATCTTCATGCAATATATTCAGTTTCAAATTGCAGTTCCTCTCCATCACCAACCCGCAATAGGTGTAAAATTAAGTAGGCACAAAAAACAACTTTCTTGTCACAGGTTGCCCCTGACACTAACATTAAGACAATCTAAATATGTAACCCTCTCAAAAATCCTAAACAAATTATTGGAATAAAGATGACACTTTTATGCCCAGCAAATAAACATAATAGTCTTTCAATAACTACAATTATAATGAGCTTTCCTGTGCCTGGGCAGTATTGGAAGAGCACCAAGATCCAATAACTGCAGTGCTTTATGTAGATCTCTCAGCTTCCGTTATTACCAATCATTCTCAATCCTTTCCTACCATATTAGAAAGAGAAATCCAACCTCAATCTCTGAAAATATATGTAAAAGCAAAAGGTTGAAGCTGTCCTATACTATTAGCTATAAATAAGAAGCATGGAAATAACAGTGACTGTTTCTACTGTGCATCAAGTCTGGAAATGACATCTGCAGCGTATTTCATGACTCTCGCTTGGTCAGCTTCCTTTGTGATCCCCAATGAAAGCTTGTCTCACACCACCCTGTATTACAATCAAAACAGAGCCACTGATGTTTCATCCATAAGGCCTTGCAATGCCAAAGCCTCATTCTGTGCAATGTGGAATCAAAGAGTGCCACATAACATAGCTGTATTCTCCCCCATATTTTAGCCACCATGCCGTATATAGTAAGCCATGTCATTCGTCTCCATCTCCACCCTAAAGTCAGGAACCTCTGAAATAAGAGTTAATGGCATTATGTAATATCATGACTCTGAAAGCAGTTTTTCCCAATCTCGGCAGCCTTTATTCCTTTTATTCCTCCTTGCATATTGTGAGGCCGGATTGTGCTGCAGCGTTAATCCCTGGATTCACTTGAAACTAAAATGATGTACAGCATTCCACCAAGAGTGTAAGGTGGGCGTGGTAGGCCATAATCATTTCACGTGCATGAGATGCGCTAAGAACCTCGGGCATTGTGTCAGTGCTGCCCAGAACAATGCCAAGATCTCTTGAACTCGTATATGGAAAGGCACCTGTAAAAGTACATTATCCTTGTGAAAGCTGCACAGCTTGTAGGTTTACTTTGGTTAAAGTGAACATAGAATGACATTGAACGTTTTACTGCACATCATGAGGCCGTGCTGTGCTGCAGCGTTAATCCCTGCATTTGCCAAAATCCAAAATGATGTGTAGCATTCCATCAAGAGCGTATGATGGGCGGGGAAGCCACAATCATTTTTCGTGCACAAGATGAGCTCACAGCTGACTTATCAATGGTTTCTGTCTCTTGACACAGACAGTGCTTTAATCAGGGCTAAAATTCTCTAGGCTCCGTAGCATTATGTTGTGACACAACACAACTGTTCCGCTGTGATGATATTACTAGGCAGAAATTTCAAAGCAAAACTAGGATCAAACCCCTTCGGGAATATAATACTGAGCTCGGGAATCATAAGTGTTTCTACTTGCACCTGGGCGTGCAGACTACATAACCTTTAGTTAATCAAAAACTCTTGGCTTGGAAGGTTTGGTCTAACTTGGCGACATCTTATAATGAAGAAAAACGAAGTTAATTCAATCAGTACATTAAGTCGCGTCTCACCAGGTGTAGGGTTTAGCCAAGTAAAAGACCCCTTGAAAAGTAGTGTGAGGTATAGGTAACCTGGAAAAAGACTGTGCCAAATCTTTGCAGAAAGAATTTTTATTGTTCAAAAATGCCCTTATAGCTGATGACATGTGTTTCGGTCCTCCAAGGACCTTTTTCACATCAGGGCTATTGGTTTGTCTTAACACCATATAATCATAGAATGGATGGAAACATAACAAGATAAACACATTAGTAGACGTGTATTGATCGAAAGTAAGTTAAATTAATTGTGCATCCAAAAGCAAAATATAAATACAAAAAAAAGAAAATATAGATGCCAAAAATGAAAAGCCAGACAAAAATAGGATGGGGAATTAGGGGACGGAGAAAGGAGGGGTGATAATTGGAGAGAGGTAGATACAAAGCAATTATTAGTTACAGTACATTTAAGAATAGGCATTATTATATTCATTCTTATATGTTCATGACAAATAATGTGTCGAGAAATTTACCTTGAAATCCTGTAAGTGCCCGTGTCACACAATGTGAAAAATAATAAGCTTCCATATATTAAGTGGATAAATCCTTGTAATTGTAAGATAATATAATGAATCCAATGGTGTCATACTAGGTTAAGGAATCTCGATATTAAGAAACTTATTAACACTTGGTACTTGGTTACACACTTAAATAAAACGTAGCGCATGTTTCTGTGTGCCAAGATGCACGTATTCTTGAGTTTCAAAGTCTGGCGAGTGAAAAACGCACGCTCGTGTGCGCGAAAATACACGTAACGTCTAATAAATCAAAAGAATTGAAAAAACCAAAAAACACACACTTTTGTGTAAGTGAAAGTACACACACGTATTGATGGATTTAAAGATCTGGTAGGAAAAACGCTTGTACGTGTGCACGAAATTTTACACGTAATCACAATAATTGCATAATCCAAGTAAGTTATAGCGACCGGTGAGTAAATGTGCACGTTTGCGTGCGCAAATGAATAGATTCCCAAATATAGTGAAACTAGCGTATCTTGGCGTGCGCGTGAAAACGTGTTGGGTGGGTTTTAAAGTCTAGAGAGTGAAAGCGCACATTAACGTGCACGAAAATACACATTTACACGTATTGATGGATTGAAAAGTCTGGTAGGAGAAAACGCACATAGGCATGCGCGAAATTTATATGTAGTCACAAAATTACAATTATTGTTCACAGTACAAGCGTACGAACGCAAAGTTGCTAAGAATCTCGAGGGGGCGAACGTGCGTTTGTCACTTTCTCAGATTCTGTTACTCACTAAAATGTACATTTTCGCGAACGTGCACTTTCACTCATTAAATTTCGCAACCCACCGACACATTTTAACGTGCACGCTAAGATGCGCTCTTTTGTACTAGATTTGGAAACCGATTAATTTGTGCACGTGAACGTGCATTTTTATTTCCCGGTTGCTATAATTCATTTGGATCCTGTAATTTTGTGACTACATATAAATTTCGCGCACGGGTACGTGCGTTTTCTCCTACCAGACTTTTCAATCCATCAATAAGTGTAATTGTGTATTTTCGTGCACGTTAATGTGCGCTTTCACTCTCTAGACTTTAAAACCCACCCAACACGTTTTCACGCACACGCCAAGATACGCTAGTTTCACTATATTTGGGAATTGATTCATTTGCGCATGCGAACGTGCACATTTACTCACCGGTCGCTATAACTTACTTGGATTATGCAATTATTGTGATTACGTGTAAAATTTCACGCACGCGTACGTGCGTTTTTCCTACCAGATCTTTAAATCCATCAATACGTGTACTTTCACTTACGCAAAAGTGTGTTTTTTTTGGTTTTTTCAATTCTTTTGATTTATTAGACGTTACGTGCATTTTTGCGCACACGAGCGTGCGTTTTTCACTCGCCAGACTTTGAAACTCAAGAATACGTGCATCTTGGCACACAGAAACATGCGCTACGTTTTATTTAAGTGTGTAACCAAGTACCAAGTGTTAATAAGTTTCTTAATATCGAGATTCCTTAACCTAGTATGACACCATTGGATTCATTATATTATCTTACAATTACAGGGATTTATCCACTTAATATATGGAAGCTTATTATTTTTCACATTGTGTGACACGGGCACTTACAGGATTTCAAGGTAAATTTCTCGACACATTATTTGTCATGAACATATAAGAATGAATATAATAATGCCTATTCTTAAATGTACTGTAACTAATAATTGCTTTGTATCTACCTCTCTCCAATTATCACCCCTACTTTCTCCATCCCTTTATTCCCCATCCTATTTTTGTCTGGCTTTTCATTTTTGGCATCTATATTTTTGTCTGTTTTATGTATTTATATTTTGCTTTTGGATGCACAATTAATTTAACTTACGTTCGATCAATACACATGTCTACTAATGTGTTTATCTTGTTAAGTTTCCATCCATTCTATGATTATATGGTGTTAAGACAAACCAATAGCCCTGATTTGAAAAAGGTCCCTGGAGGACCGAAACACGTGTCATCAGTTATAAGGGCATTTTTGAACAATAAAAATTCTTTCTGCAAAGATTTGGCACAGTCTTTTTCCAGGATACCTATACCTCACACTACATAACATTTAGTGCTGTATTAAGCTCTGCTTACCATATGCCAACCATTTCTCTGCATACTTGCAGCCGCATGTCGCCTCCGCTCACCGTCCTTTTTACTCTTTCCGTTTTCCCGAGATCGGCTGACGTGTCGCCGCACTCCACTCTTCCACTATTTCCGAATTCTGCATGTAACGTTACGTTACACAGCATGCCCGAAGTACTTTCCTTTGTTTTGATGATGAAGCTTGCCCACTTCTGCTTATTTTTAATAGTGGAGTCAGCGTTCCAAGCAGTTGAAATAAACGGAATTGCTGTGGCGGCCATTTTAAGACCGTGAATCCAGTCAAATATTCGATAAAAACAGAAAAAATAAAAGTGGAAGATTCATTATATAAAATGAGCAAATGGATGGAAGTAACCCTTAACAAAAAACAAAATGGATAAAGCAAGTCCAAGTCTAGCCAGGCATCTACAGTGCATTTGATTATAGTAATTCAGACCTCCCCTTTTTCTTTTTCAGCTTGCTTGTAGTTTCTACATCAGAAGACCTGCCTTCCATAGGGTCTGAGTCTAGATCAGTCAAACAAGCTTCTGCTCATTTATTTTCAGTGAATGAATGTAGGTGACCATCAACCACAACCCTGAAGATGGCAGGGTAAATCATATAGTATTTTAAATTCTTTTCACAAGCTTTAATCTTGGGCTTATCAAATGCCTGCCTCTTCTCCAATACATCTCTACAAGATCATTCAATTCACAAGCTCTCTTCAAAACAAGTTATTTTACTGGGAATCTTAGGAATTTACCAATAAGATGTCTTGGTCTCTAACCTAGGGAGGGTTTAGGTCCAAGGGACCGATGCGCTCTCTATCTCCAGTGTAATTGATGAGTCTAAATTCAGCAGCTTTGGCAATGTCTTTTGCAGAAAGTCAGTTGCATTACCCTTCAATGCATTTTCTGGAAAACCAGCGACGCAAAGGTTATTTCTCTGGGAAAAATTCTCCTGTTCAGACAGTTTTAGAGTGATCTTCTCATTCATTGTTTTGAATTCCCTTATCTGGTCCATCAGCTTTGGAGTCCTTTCACCCACAGTAGTCAAGTGTATCACAGTTGAATCCATTCTCTTGACAACTTCTTCAAATGTTTCCTCTGATTTAAGAAGAGCTGCCTTGATTTCTACAATGTCCAATGTTCTCTTGCGCAGCAATTCTAAAAATGTATCTTCTCTGCTTTCTCCTTTGTCTTCCTGTTCAGCTCCTTTTTGTCTTTTGGCTGGCTGTGTTGCCTCTGGGGTACTTGGCACAGACATTTTCAATAAAAGTTAGGGAATCAGCATAGGGCACAGGAGCACAGCAGTTATGCTGCCATCCCTGGAGCTGACATGCAGTTTGGAGGAAAGGGGACGGGATGTAAGAGTAATTATAAGTTACTCACTGTAGTGACTAACATACTCTTAGTCCTCTTTCCTCCATACGTCACACCAGCCTCCCCCTAATAAAACTGGTGTCATTAGGCAATGTTAAATCTATTGTTGACGTGTCTATGGGGACTGAGGTGTGGCGGCAGAGTCAGGGCAGCGCATGCTCCCAGGGCCGCACCCTCGCACGTCTCTAAATTTATAGCGGAAGAAGGTTTTCTCTAGTGAAAAAGGTTCCATCTCCCGTCACTCGCATGGGACGCCCATGCAGTATGGAGGAAAGGGGACTGGACTAATAGTACATTAGTCACAACGGTGAGTAACTTATAATATCCCCTTCTTTGATTCCTAGTTGATGTTTGCAAGTCTCAAAAGGCATCATCTCCCACCCCTGCATCATATCCCTTATTTTCAAACAGCCTACCATCTGCCATTGCGCAAAGGCGCAGAGGTCCATCCCTGAGGAACATTTGTGATTACTTGGTAGCAGTGTAAAGGGGAAGGGTTGAAGGACAGTGCTTCTTTTCTGTACAAGCCAGTCCCATATGTCTAGTACCATCGAAATAATATGACTAATGAGGGTATTCAGGGGTCTGTCTGACCTATCTAGCCAGAGGACCCCCATCCAGAGGGGTTCTCACCACTGCCCTATCCATTTCCACCCAAGGTTTCGACCAGTCCTTGAAGAACCATTCTCTGACTACCCTCATCTGTGCTGCCTCATAGTACTTTGTAAACTTGGGTAGTCTGAGACCGCCTCCATCTGTAGGCGCCATCATCTTTATCGCTAATATCGGGTAACGCTTGAAAATAATATAGAATTCTTTGGCAAATCACTATTTTGATAGTTACTATCCGCCCCAAACAAGATGCGGAAAGCGGGTTCCAATTCCCCAGGTCCGCATTGACCTTCTGTAGCAATCCTGGATATTTTACTCGTACATCTGGTCTAGGGTTTCAGCAAGAGTCACCCCAAATATCTAATTTCTCCCTTGGCACAGCGAAAGGGGGGATGCTGTTGAAGACAGTGCCTCTGGTTCTGTGGAAGGGTCAGATTAAGTATCTCAGAATTTTATATATTTATCTTCACACCCGCTAACTGTGTTAAGCACCCCAGCTCTGAATTTAGGGCCTCGAACGTCATCCTAGGTTCCAGCATGTCGTCCGCAAATGCCACAATTTTATGATCTCCCCTTGCATCCCCCAAACTGGATTCCCTTTATATCAGCAGTTAGCCGTATTTTGTATAGAAAGGGCTCCAGATAGAAATCAAAAAGTAGCGGGATAGGGGGCTGTATCAGAATGCACCTGGACAGGTGGCTGTTTATGGATAGTCTTATTGAGGGGAGGGGGGGATCTGTAGTTTGCTCGAACCATTCACAAAAAACAGCCAAACCCCAATTTGCTGGATGCCTTTTTGACGGCGCAGGAGATGATAGCCGAGATCCGTTTTAGCGAAACCTTTTTTATCAATCACTCGGACTCGGTGCGGATAAAGTAAATTGTTGTGATTGGTCCCCTTTGTAGCCTCTGGGTTCTTTTTGTATTCTTTTTCTTGTATTCATCCATTTTCTTTTACATTTTTCCTTCTGCTTGCCCGCTGTGGTTTTATTTTTTTATTTTATTGAGCTCAACTGTGAAAAACTTTCTATTTTTGTAAAGGTTTTTCTTTTTAAAACCAAAACAAATAAATAATAAAAAAAATAAAGTACATTTTTGCTGGCCTATTATCATTCTAAAAAAAAAGGGGGTAACGGCTGTTGGAGTCAGCTTGGGAATGTATAATTTGCACATTTAGGGAGTTTTTAAAGGCAATAAGGACCCCCTACCGTCTTGCGCATTGGCCTGATATATTTGTGAATATTGGTGGAGTCGTACAATAGACCGATTTTATTTCTTATGTGTATTTCTTGAAAGAAAAGGACATCCAGCTCTTCCCTTCATATGTATGCTTCAAGCTCTCTCCTTTTAATAGGGGTATTCATCTCCCTCACAATTCAAGTTATACGTTTGAATGATGCGAGTTGGAAGTGTCTGGTGCCCTCAAAGAGATCTTAACGCCAATGTTTTCCTTCCTCCTCCTTTCATTTACTATTGTCCATCCTCCCTCTTCCCTCCACCCCAAACAATCGCAACCAACCACTCCCACCTGCGCAGATTCCTATAACCTGTACCTTCAACATTCCCCCCAACTCCTCTCCAAACAAACCCCCTTTCTCAGTTTCAAATTAATGAGCCTATGATTCCCAAGCGATCTAGACCCCCATCAATGATGCGACATTCCAACCTGAGAGTACAACTGTGGGAGGTTCCATAAGTCCTCCTTCTGGATCCCTGCAGACGTCCAGTTGTCGTTGGCTCCTCTTAGGCCCCTTTATTGTGTAGGTAACATGTCTGCTCATTGGCTGTTGCTCAAAGGTCCATACCAAAGCGTCAGGTGGTTACCTCAACGAAAATGTTATCGTAGATCCTGACACTTTCTTGTGCATCACACACCAGTCTGTAGTGGCAAAACGCTTTACCCTGCTGCTGTTAATCACCTCTCAACATCACAGCCTGGGCATTGTTATTCCGTTTACTTTCCTTTTGAGCATTCGCAACCATTCCCAAGGATGCCTTCTTCTCGGAGGAGGGCGTTGGGGCGCTCTAGGCTCTTCCTCATCAGGCAGCTCACAGATCTTTATATGATGCTGTTACTCCTACGTCCCGTCCCCTTTCCTCCATACTGTACGGTTGGCCAGGTAGCGAGAGCTCTTCGAAACATGTCGCAGCTGCCCGTGCCTGTTAAGATGGATTTCTGAACTCTGACCTCGAGGGACCGAGGTTCAGAAGGGCAGCCTAGTTTCTTGGAACAGGGTGACCTCTGGACAAGCCAGACAAATCAGGGTAGCGATGGCGGTGGTCAAGACTAAGTCTCAAGAGGGGTGAGGGTGACGGAAAGCACACAAAGCAAGGACACTTACAAATTACTTCAGACAGGTGTTATATTAAAAATATAGACACATTTATTACAAGGCCTTTGTAACATCGACCTTAGCAAAGAATCACAATAATACTACAGTAAACCAACACATCACAATCAATACAATATATATATACAAGACCGAGGGGTCTAAGGAGTTAGGAGCACGTAATGTGTAGACCACCTAGATGGGGAGGAAAACCGGCAGTGCAAGTAATCATTAGGCCCAGTTCGACATCCAAAATACACCTAACTAGGAGGAAGTCTGAGCCCTACGAAGAGAGGAGCCTTATGCTCAAAAGTACCTGCACACGCTGGTGTGGACAAAAGGGGGCCTCTTCAAGGATTTCAGGTAGTTCAGGAAGGTGAATGGAGTGAAGCAGAACAAGTCCCCACTACTCGAGCAAGGCCTCCACTTGTGGGCAGAGGCAGGGTGAGAGTGCGGGATAGAGTCGCTATTTCGCAACAGCGGTAGAAAAGAAACGGGCTCCTGCGCGAGGGGCCACCGGTTGGGGTATGGACTACTCACCGGTCCCCGACGCAGGCAGTACCAGACTTCTTCAGTTCACGTTGCTGGCAGGTTCCGCTGCGATGATCAGGATGTCTCGACACCGTGTAGATTCTGTGTAGCAGGATGCAGGGTCGAGGGTGTCCCAAATGCAGCGAACGTGCACAGGTTGTTACCGCAGCAGGGCAACACGGCAACCGCGTTTACTCTGGGCGCACTCGTCTCACTTCAGACCTGGGAATGTCAAGTGTACGAAATTCGGTGTGAGTGTGCCGTGGACGCAGAGTAAGCAGTAGACCAAGTTCTGAGGGCTTCCCCGAAACAGCGGCGGTGACAGAGCAAAGTGCCCTGCGTAAGCTGGTCAGCCCCCTGGTTGGCCCAGGGACACTTACGAAGAGGCTTACTTGCAGGGTTTGATGAAGGTGCCGGGAATAGTTGATCCCACTATTCCAATGGGTCAAAGCGCCTTCGCAGACCTTCTAGGACGATCAGATGCAGAGGGGTCTCGCAGGACGACAGCAGTTCAGGCTGCCAAACCTTCTGCGGGTCACCAGCGGTTCCTCGACTCAGCTTCTTGTTGCAGGATACTTGGCTCCTTATCCCTTGCTCGGTGTGAACACAGGAGATCGACATGGTAGTGGTGTTTTCAGCCTCCCCTTATCCAAAGTTCCCTTTGTGCCAAAACGGAGAGGACCCAATGGGAGATCTGCTCACAAACACTCACACCATACGTGGACCTATCATGGACCACGGTGGTCCCAGGCATTCAGGACACTCCAGACTCTCTGGCACCCAGGATGTGTATTGGGAACAGACATCCCAGCCCACATCCTGAAGGCACACACAAGGCATGCAGAAGCCTGCGAAAGCCTTGTGTTTTGCAGGAAAGTGCATGACCAAATAAGGATGGCCCTGGTTCAGTGCGACCTGGCGGAAGGTGAAGGGGCAAGACGGTCAGCAGACAGGACAAAGAACCTCGTGGCATGGCCATCTTGGAGCCAGGCCACTTACTCGTGCCAAACGCAGTAAGCACGGATAACATGGCAAAAAAGGGTTCAAAACACAAAAGAAACGATAGCTGCCACCAGTTCTGTCCGCGACACACTTGGACAGTTCATAAGTCCAGCGAGAGGTTTCTAGGGCCTTTGGAATGACTAGAGACCCAAGAGTGCAGTAACTTAGGTTACAGTGCCCTCTTGTGTTATGTTGCACAAAAGCTTCAACATGAGAAAATGACTAAGGGAAACGAAGTCTCCCCATACTGACTGTCTTAAGGGCAGTCAGTTTCCCCATAAGAATTGAGCGAAAGCCCAGAGGAGAGCGGTGGAAGGCTGCGCTTATATGGCAAAGTCTAGATCAGGGTGTAAAACAGCAGCAAAAAGTTTGGGGGTTGCACATGGAGGGAAAATTACATACAAGATGAAATCTTTCCTAACAGTGCCCAGCACTCCTCCTGCACCCCCAGATCTGCAGGTCACAACTGCGGCCAGGACAAGGAGGAAGATCCGGGCACACCATCGTCGGCTAAAGCATTCTATGAGAGGCTAGTACGCTAGTCACTACGGTGTGTAACTTAAAATGTATCATTCACGGTGAAGAGCAGGCCAAAGGGGACGGTTAATTTGTATTTGATCAGTTTCTGATTCAGGGCGTGTATTACTGGTCCGATGGATCTCTGTTTCAGTAAAGTGGTCATAGCCAAGTCCTGATAGAGCTGGACATCCGAACCATTGATGGTATTTCCCTGCGAGCTGGCCGCCCTCAATATTGTTTTTCTGCTCATTGCCACCAACACATTTCTAGACCATGCCCCATGCTCTGACCTCTTGTGCCGCACCCGATAAATTCCATCTATTCCAACGTCCTTAGGCGAGGCTTCAGTCAGCAAAACGCCAATACAATGTTGCACTTCAGGTCCTGATCTGGCACACACTCCTGTAATCCTTTGATACATATGTTTGATCTTCTCAATTGGTTTCCAGATCTTCAACCTGGAGTTCAAGGTTTTGGGCGGTTCATGTCATGAGCTCTAGGAGCTCACTGTTTTGCTGCAGGTCTTCGCTCACCTCAGTTAGGGCACACTCATTGGAATAGACATGTTCCCCTAGGTTTGCAATGTCCACCTTAATTTCTTTCAGTGAGCTCCTCAACTCCTCTTTCAGTGAGGCAATTTGATCCTGAAATGAGGTTATTTTGCCTTGGAGGTCCACAACCAGATCATCTTTACTGAGTGATGTTTGCATATCGGGGTAAACTTCTGCTACCTGCTCTTCCCGGTGCAGGCTTGCTTTCATGTTGTCCTTCTGCTTCCATCAGCGTTCTAGGTGGCCCTTTGCAGTGGGGCGTGATACAAGTGCTTATAGCGGGCAGGGATGTCTGTCCCTTTTGCCTTGGGAATCTGGGACATGATGGCCAAATCGATGCTGTCTAGCGTGGTTGCTTCTGCTAGAGCTGGATATGCAATTCTGGGTGGTTTTCAGGCTCTTCTGCAATTTTCTTCGACGTTCCAGCAAGTCAACCCCAGCAGTGAGCGATGGACGACCCCCCGGGAGGGGCTTTGATAGTTGTGGCATACTGCTGGGGACTACTCTACCCCTGGGGGCATCTACCTCACCTGCCCACCTTGCTGAACCGAATCTCGCGAGCGCTACCCAACATGCAGGTCCTTATATTCCAGTATTTGTCTGGACCTCATGTCTTGTGCTCTTCCTCCTGCCCACAGCCGCTTCTTCACCGTGTGCCACGGGTGTCACAGGTTTCCTTTTTTCTCACCTGTTTTTGCTGCTTTGTGGGATCCTTCACCAGGGTTTTCTTCCGTGCCATTCGGGTCTTGTATAGGCCCGCTCGGCCGTCGTCGGATTCCAGGATTCGTTCAGCTTTTTCGTCCGGGACCACGGAACTCCAGGAAGACCAGGAAGGAAGGCCGCACGCGAGAGCGGTCTGCACGGAACGCGGATAGAATACAGGTAGAAGGGGGAGGAAGGAGAAGGAATGGGTCCGGGAATTCGAGTAGCAACTCAGTTCCAAGAGCACGAACTGCGACGCACGTCTAGCCTCAGCTAACGAGAACGTTGAGACGCGCAGAGCTTTGGGGGGGCATGGTTCCTTTATGGAACGTGCTGCATGGACATAAAGGTCGATAGACCGCGTTCTGTGAGTTCGGCCATGTTGGGTGTACTACAGCGAGTAACCCCCGACGTGCCAAGGACCAGGAGGACCAAAAGGTAATTCTACAATGAAGTCTGTAGCAATGACTTCCCAGGGTCTCGTCGTTGGAGTAGGCTGTAATAAGAGTCCTGCTGGTTTCTGGTTGTCATGTTTGTTTTGATTACAGATGGAACAAGATTGAACGTACAGTTGAACATCAGCCTTCATTCTGGGCCACCAGAATTGTCTTTGTGTTAGACGGAGGGTATTGGAAATGCCACGATGACCGGAGTGAAGGGTATCATGGCAGAGGTTTATAACCTTTTGTTGTAGTTTCTGTGGTGGAATGACCAGGTTGTTATTTTTAAACAAGTATCCGTCCTTGGTTCTCAGATCCCATTGATTTCCTTTTGAAAGACCCTTCCAGAGTTCCGAAGTCTGAGTTTGTATGCAAATGTCTTCCAGGAGATTGTTTGCTTGAGCTATAAATATTGCGTGAGGAAACATCTTGGGATATGCCCGATCTCCCTGAGGTTCGTAGTCTGGACGTCGAGAGAGGGCATCAGCTGTTAGATTCTGTGTTCCAGGAACGTGGTGAATCTGGAACTGATATTGGGCAAAGAAGAAGGCCCACCAAGCTTGACGGCTATTCCTACATTCCAAGGCCTGCAGTACTTGTAGGTTTCGATGGTCCGTGCGGACCTGGACAGGATGTTTTGCTCCTAGGAAAAGATGACGCCACTCGGTGAAGGCTTCACGGATGGCTAGCCGTTCCTTTTCCAAGACTGAGTAATGGGTTTCACTGGGAGTTCATGTCCGTGAAAGGTAAGCGATGGGGTGCTCCATTCTGTCCATAATAGCTGTTTGAGAACGGCTCGAATAGCGTAGCTGGAGGTCTGTCTCCACTATGAATGGTTGGTTGACATCAGGTTGAGCCAGGATGGGGGCTTGTGTAAACTCAGTCTTCAAACGTTGGAAGGCTTCCTCTTGAGCTGTGGTCCAAAGGAAGGAAATGTCTTTCTTTAACAGGGCAATGATTGGTTGGAATATCTCGGAAAAGGAAGGTATGAATTTCCTGTAGAAATTAGCCAACCCCAGGAAATACTGGATTTGTTTCACAGAGATGGGACTTGGCCAGGATAATATAGCCTTAACCTTGGTTTGATCCATTCCGATGCATTCTGGACTAAGGACAAATCCTAGGTAGTGCATAGTAGAAGCATGGAAGATGCATTTCTCAGGCTTTGCCAGGAGTTTGTTTTCGCATAGTCGTCGTAACACTGCCTTTACATGTTCTTCATGCTTGGAAATGTCCTTCGAAAATATTAGGATGTTGTCCAAATAGACAATCACATAAAGAAACAGCATGTCAGAGAACACCCAATCCATGAAACGTTGGAATACCGCTGGGGCATTAGCAAGTCGAAAGGGCATGACCAAGTATTCATAATGACCGAAGGGTGTTCTAAAGGCTGTTTTCCACTCGTCTCCTGCCCTAATACGAATCAGATGGTAGGCACCCCTGAGATCCAACTTGGTGAAAACAACTGTGCCCCTTATTGCCTCCAGAATGTCTGAGATCAAGGGTAACGGATTGCGATCCTAAAGGGTGCATTGATTTAGACCTCGATAATCCAGACACGGTCTGAGTTCCTTGGTATCTTTCTTGGGAACAAAAAACAGTGAGGCCCCTGCTGGGGATTTAGAGGGTTGTATGGTGCCATTTGCAAGATTAGTATCCAGGTATTTTCGAAGGGCTTTCTTTTCAGGTTCGGACAATATGAACATCCTTCCAAAGGGAATCACAGCGGAAGGGTCTGTTTCTATAGCACAGTCTTCTGGTCTATGGGGAGGTAACGCCTGGACAATGGCAGAAGAGAAAACATCAGAATATTCCTGGTATATCTCCGGGATCCGAGTAATTTTTGAGACTGAGATTTTACTTTGGTGATTCGTAGGAGGTCCTTCTGATGGTGTCGGAGCGAGGTCTGACATTATGCAGTGGGACATACAAAATTCTGAGCCCAGGAACAAGGAACCCGCTGTCCAAGTGATGTACGGATTGTGTTTTTGAGGCCAGGGCATTCCCA
Source organism: Ambystoma mexicanum (assembly GCF_040938575.1). Classification (NCBI taxonomy): domain Eukaryota; kingdom Metazoa; phylum Chordata; class Amphibia; order Caudata; family Ambystomatidae; genus Ambystoma; species Ambystoma mexicanum. The sequence continues at coordinate 740,143,097 of NC_090934.1, read as the reverse complement.
ATACCATTGGGTAATGGGCCGACCTGATGTCCAATTTGATCCTTTCTCGATGGTGGTTTATGGCAAGTTCGACGTCCTTGGTCTGAAGGGTTATGGGTCCTGAAGAAAGGGGCCTTCCATCAATTGCTTCTACAGGTTGCATAATAGTCCGGGATTCGTAAGGAAAATGGTGTTTAAGAACCCATTCTTGTTCTGTGAAAATCCCCATAGCTCCACAGTCCACCAGTGCCAGGATGGGTAACGTTTCCTTCTTGGATGGCGATAAAAAGGCCTGTAAGATCACCAAAGAATTTTATCCAGGAGAGTTCAAGGATAGAATTGATGTGGAGCAGACATCTCTCTCCCGAACCTGTGCTCCATCTAGGATCAGGAGCTGGCGTTTCCCGAGCGCCGTGGAGGGGCTATTGGGCACTCTCTTACTAAATGTTTGTCTGATGCACAATACATTCACAACCCGGTATGGATCCTACGCATTCTTTCTTGGGAGGATATGGGTCCACGGAATGCCCCTAGCTGCATAGGTTCAGGCTCGTTACTCGAAGTGGAAATACCTTCAGGACTCAAGGTTATTCCAATGGGGCTCTTCTGGAGTGGTAGCTTGCTTTTCTTTTTCTCTGCCTTTCTCTCCTGAATGCGAAAGTCAATCTGCAGAGCAAGATCCATCAGGGCCTGATAAGAACTTGGGCGCGCCACTCTGGCTAGTTCATCCTTGATGTCTTTGTTTAGCCCCCTTCGAAATAGGGTAAAACAAGCTTCAGAGGACCAATCCGCTTCTTTAGCCAACTGTTTAAAGCGTGTGACGTACGTGAGCATATCCTGGGAACCTTGTTGAAAGTAGAGTAGACGTTCCTGGGCACTGTAGACCTTCTCTGGGCGGTCAAACATGGTCTTAAGGGCCTGTATGAAGCCATTGTAATCATCCAGGAGAGAATCCCCAGAGTTAACCAGTGGGGTGGCCCAGGTCAAGGCATTGCGGGAAAGATGCAAAATAATAAAGCCCACCTTAGCCCTTGGCGTAGAAAAATAATAAGGCTTGAAAGTAAAGTGGACCAAACATGAGTCAAGGAATCCACGAAGGCTCTTTGCAGAACCATCATATTTATCAACAACGCCGCCCAGGATTACACACTCTTTCGTAGCAGATTCACGGGACAATACCAATTGCTTTAAGGCAGCGTTCTCTGCCTTTAAATTTTGCACTTCGGTCGTCAGCTCTTGCATGCCACGCATAAGGTCCTGGATGGCCGCTTCCATGTCTGTGTCGAATTCAATCAGGTGGCGTCTCAATCTGTCACAGGTTTCCTTTTTTTTCACCTGTTTTTGCTGCCTTGCGGGATCCTTCGCTGGGGTTTTCTTCCGTGCCGTTCGGGTCTTGTATAGGCCCGCTCGGCCGTCGTCAGATTCCAGGATTCGTTCAGCTTCTTCGTCTGGGACCACGGAACTCCAGGAAGACCAGGAACGAAGGCCGCACACGAGCGGTCTGCGGATGGAATACAGGTACAGGGGGTAGGAAGGAGAAGGAATGGGTCCTGGAATTCGAGTAGCAACTCAGTTCCAGGAGCACGAACTGCGACGCACGTCTAGCTTCAGCTAATGATAGCGTTGAGACGCACGGAGCCGCGGGGGCATCGTTCCTTTATGGAACGTGCTGCATGGACGTAAAGGTCGATAGACCGCGTTCTGTGAGTTCGGCCATGTTGGGTGTACTACAGCGAGTAACCCCCGACGTGCCAAGCACCAGGAGGACCAAAAGGGGCGTGATCGATGGATCATGACAACGGGAGGGACTGGGCACCACTGCTCTAACGCTGTTCCTCTTTGCAGTCCTCTGTTCAAAATCTCCACAGGTCTCCACAGCACCTCCCCTGCAGCTGCTAACCCCCTTGCCAAGCCCTGTTCCCAGGAGAGGATAATGTTCTTTCTGATGGTTGTTCCTCCCACAGAGTCATGATCTATGATAATCCTATCCACAGTGCTGCTGTTCTTCTGAAACTTTTCTGCTGCCAAGGGGCGCAGTACGCCTTTGCTTCGGCTCCGTCCAACGCCTCTTCGCACCCCACAATGTACATGACGTCAGGCCAATTTTGAGGCACTGCGCCAGTGACCTCGGTTCCCCCCTCTTTTGGGAGGTTTAACAGATGAGGCCTGGAGCTCAGGCATGCATATCACGGAAGTGATGTAAACCATGGAATTCACTTTAAGGGTGAGCAGTCGATAGAACACGAATGGAGGGCCTCAAATGGGGAGCTCCCATAAGGAACGTCAAACCAAATTTAAATCCCACGGCGGAACAAACAATTGACGTGGACTAACCTGGTTACACAAAGCCTGCAAGAAATTCATAACATTGGGGATTGTGGCGAACAAGCTCTGTTCTGGGGACCTGTTGAAAAACAAAATAGTGAGTAAGTATCCCTTAACAAGTACCTGCTTGGGCCGAGGACAACAAAAATCCAAAACAGGGGAAATTAGACAGGATAAAGGGTTCAGATGCCTCTACCGACGCCGATTATAAAATGGACACCATGAGGAGGCAAACATAGACTGAGTTGCGGGCCTCTGAGCCCAGAGCAGTACTTCAAGGATGTCGTCTGACAAGTCCTAATTTTATCTCAGCATCTCAGTAGCTATGCTTCGGAGGGTCCAGTGGAGGACCCGCCCCTCCGATTGGGAGAGCATGATGACTTTCCTCCAGGCGTCAAGACGGGCAGACAGACATGTCCAGCAACTTCGGATACCACGTTCCCCAGGCCCAGATCAGAGCGATAAGAACCAAAGTACTTTCAAACAGGCGCAATCTCCTTAGAACCAGCAGAATGACCTGGATCAGCGGGAATGGATAAGGGAGGTTTGACTTCCACTCGACTATCAGTGCATCCAATAGAGCTCCCTGATGAGGAAATTCCCTGGAGTAGCACAACTCGCACTTCCTGTTCACACTGGAAGCAAAGCAGTCTACTTGAGGAGTTTCCCAAAAGGAGAAGATCTCCTCCAGCAATTTCTGGCAGAGCTTCCACTCGTTGGAGCCCATAGTCGGTCTGTTCAAGATATCCACTGTGACGTTCTCTCTTCCGGCCAGATGTGCTGCCGTCAGAGACCCAGTTGCCAGCAACCACAGTCAAATTGCTTCTCTGCACACAGGCAAGGACCTCAAACACCTTGTTTCTTGAGGTAGTGTGTTGTCCTCAGGATCAGCACACTCCTACGTTTCACTGAGGGGAGGACAGCGACCAGGGCCAACCTCAACGGCCTCAGCTACAGCAAGTTGATGTGTTACTGAGACTCTGTGGGAGACCACAGTTCTCGAACAGTCTGACATGAGCACCCCAATCAGTCAGATACTGGGCCAAGGTTGACTAAACAATGCACGTCTCAGCAAGTTGTCTTGCACAGCCCACCACGCATAATACTGAGCCACCTCGTCAGAGACCTGCAAAAGGTCCCACATGTGGCCTTGAAACGGCGACCATTGGCAACAGAGATGCCACCGACACTATCTCATGCACAACCTTGCCTCTGGCACCACTGGATGCTGGAAGCCATGCGGCCCAGAAGGCACAGGAAGAACGAGGCCAGGACTTGTTCCTGGGATTGGAGGACATTGACCATCTGAAAGATGTTAGTCACTCGGTCCTTGGGTGGAAATGCTCATCCCCAGGCGAATGTCTGAGATTACTCCGATAAATCGTAGAGACTGGGAGAGCAAAACCTGAGACTTTTGAAGTCAAGGTTAAAGCCTAGGCTGTGCAATGGAGTGCATGTGCAGAGTAACACTAGCTCTGTTGAACCAGCTCGGACGAGCCAGTCGTCCAGGTAGAGAAAGATATGAATGCCCTTCCTCCTGACGCGAGCCACCACTACTGCTAACATCTTTGTGAAAACCCCAGGATCTGAAGAAAGACAAAGTCAGGACTCTGAGCTAACTGGTAGTGATATCGGCCAACCACAAACCTTAGGTACTGCCTGTGTTTCCAATGAATCGGTACGTGGAATTCGGCATCCTGATGGTCCAGTGATGCCAACCAGTCCTGTAGATTGAGGGCTTGCGGTATCTGGGTTAGAGTAACAAGCTTGAATTTGTCCTTGCGATTGAACATATTCAGCAGCTGCAGTTCCAGACTGGGACGCAAGACTCCATCCTGCTTCAGCACCAGAGAATCGGTAGAATTACTACCACATGCCTCGTTCCGAGCATGGTACCAGCTCGATCGCGGTCTTTGAAAGAAGTGGACAGACCTCCTCGAGGAGGATGGATCCTGAGTCAGGGTGGTTGCCTGAGGGCCGTGGTCCTGAGGGTGCTATGAACGGGAGACAATATCCCTGCTTAATGACCTGAAAGGCCCAAGCATCGGACGTGGTCCTCAGCCATGCAGAGTTGAAAAGGGAAAGACTTCCTCCCACCGGTGTATTGTGGCAGAGCCTGTCACTGAGGTTTTCCTCTGAGGCGCAGAGTTGACTGTGGCTGCAGCTGGACTTCCTCTCTGGGCACCTCTACGTCTTCCTCTCTGGAAAGGCTGACCACAACCTACTGGGAGATAGGCAGGGGAGGGACAAAAATCCATTCCCTATGATGACAGTGCAGAGGGCTGATGCATGGCTAGCCCCAAGGACTTGGCTATCACTTTCGATGACTGGACCTTCTGGAGGGTGTCATCCGCCTCGGCTCAAAAATGATTCTGCCCATCAAAGGGCATGTTCTAAGGTTTGGCTTGGACATTGACTTCATATTCTGACGTCCTCTACAATGAATGACATCTGACCACCGTACTCATGGCCATGGACCTGCCCACACAATCCGCAGTGCCCAGTCCCAATTGCAACACCTGGCGGGAAGCCTCACTGCCAGCAGGGAACAAAGCCAGAAAGCCGTGCCACATCTCCCTTTCAGGAATATGCTCAGCCGCATTAGCTAGAACATTGCTAGAGCGCAAGAGGCATCCACAGCACATAAAGAAACACTGTCCAACATAAACACCACCTTCCCCCAGGCGTTGACTCTCGTACTCTCCCTGTCAGGATTAAGGGAAGGTAGAGGTCTTCATGCTAGCCGTTGCGACCTGAACCAGCAGGCTCACCGGAGAGGCATGAGAGGATAGAAACTCTGATCAGACAGAGCAGGAGAGAGTTTTTTTGCCAGCTTTTTGCCAACTTCCGAAGCAGAGGCAGGACTCCACACCTCCAGCACAAGGGCCTCCACTATCACATTGAAAGGTAGTAGCATCTGTTTCTTGGGGGCAACGTGCAGAATATTGCACAGTTCATTCTGAATTTTAGATCTGGACGGAGCAGAAAGCCCCAGATTATTGGTTACCTTTAGCCATCATTCGCTGAAAAGCAGCTTGAGGCTTACAAGGGGGTGTGGAGCTGGCAGAATGGCCATCTGAGGAGACAAATCGAGGCCACTGGCAACCAGTAGGCGATTGGCCAACCCCAGCACATTCTCATCTTCATCGTAGAAATTCCTCTAGGAAAATCTCTCTCCTCCCTAGAAACCAGGGGTTTTAACCCAAAGGGTACCTGGTTACCCTCTTCCTCATAGAGGTTACACATATTGCACATAAAGGTGTTCATGAGGAGTAGAATGTATTCCTGAGGTGCCCCCAGTTCCACAACGCTGATCGGCGCAGTCGATATATGATATGATAGTTTATTTATATAGCGCCTATACACAATGTGTTTCAAAGCGCTTCACGGCAAGGGAGGGTACAAGGGAAAATACAATTACATTCTTACAGGCCATGAACAACAAGAATGTGAAATTAACTATTGGACTCGGCCTGACAACATTTCAGATAGTGCAAGAGCTAAAACACAGATAGGAAGGAAATGGGAAACAGACAGACGACTACCATACTAGACCTGACGCCATTTCTGGAAGAGCCGGAGATTAACAAGAGATGAGGGAGGAGGATTGGAACAAAATAAGCGACTATCGTACTAGGCCTGATGACATTTCAGATAGTGCTGGAGGGGGAGGAACAAGTAAAGTGGGGAGGAGACAAACATTTGTTGCTATCATACTAGGTCCAGGGACAATTCTGATAGAGTAAGTCCATAGAAAAAAGAAAAGGAGGGCAGGAAGAGAGAGGGAGAAGGGAGAGGAGGAGAAAACAGAGCATAAAACACTAAGAAAAAAATCAAAATATATACATATAAATAGCTAGGACTAGCATCAAACACTGTGACGCCCAAAGACGGTTGGTATGGGTCTGTCGGCTGCATTTTGGTCCATGTCCGAGCCCATAGAAGTGCAGGAGTGGTACCCAGCAGGTACATTGCCAGTCACAACAGATACAGTGGGACTCATCAGTGCTGCAGCCAAAGAAGACTGCGCTGGTGCCGAGGCTGAAGCCGCCTTGGTAAAGATGTCAAGCATCTTAAGGCGAAGGGCTTTCGGGTGCATGGACTGGCACAACCTGTAATCCTGGGTGTCGTGATCCTCACCCAAGCAATAGAGACAAATCCTATCCGAGAAAGACATCTCCGAGCCGCAATCCACACATGGTTTGAAGCTTGAAGCCTCTCGAGTAGGCATGTAACAGAAAATTCTCAAAAGCCCAACGAGCATGCTCCCGAATAGTGAACAGTATGTGCAGAAGGAGAAATTACTTTCCAGTAACTTTCTTTCTATTGATTCTTCTCCCACAGTTTCCTCATCTTGACAAATAGCTATCCAGCATCAGTCGAGCCTGTGAAGTAGGGGATAAAGCTGTGAAATTCATGGCATGGCTTGAAAGACGGGATGAGGACTCGAGATATGTTAGGGAAATGGTGTGTGAGGTGGGTGGAAAAATATCAGACGACAGGGAGATAACCGACACATTCGCACTATGAGAAGCTTTAGCGGACGCCCCGAATTCCAGATTAACCTCCCATTATGGACATGCTCAGGTTACTGCATATTACAAACCCAAATTCATGCTAGATCAAGAAATTATGGAAGAGGTAATCGCCCGGGCGATTTCAGATCTCCAATCTGGGAAAGCACCAGGACCCAATGGATTCCTGGTGTAGATCGAGAAAAATACTTGGATGTAAAATCACAAATCCAATGCAGGATTTCTTTGGGAAAAGCTGGGAAATGGGCAAGTACCACCCTGGTCCTTCGCCAAGCCACAATAGTGGTCATCTCCAGAAAGAATAAACCCCCTGCTGATTGCTCTTCATATAGACCCATATCGCTCATCAAGGCTGAAGCTAAGATTCTAGCTAGGCTCCGCGCCAACTGCTTGTTACTGGTAAACACATCAATAATACACCATGATCAATGTAGGTCTTTGCCCGACAGGTCCACCCAAATGAATATTAGATTTCTCCATGTGGCAATAGAGCATGCCCATCTCATTAATAGCCCACTCGTAATTCTTTCCATTTACTTTGAGAAAGGGTTTATTCAGTGATATGGGGTTTCCAGTAGAGAACAATGCAGTGAGTGGGATTTGGCAGTGATTTCATATGGTGGACCAGATAGTGCGAAACACAGATAGTGAGGGTCAGGGTCCATGGCACGTCCTCCCAAGCATTCCTGTTGCAGTGAATTGGCATAAATCAACACTGTTTCCCCTACGTGGGGATGACCTGGCAATCTTTCAACTATGCACTTACCATATAGCCCGAGAGTCATTTAAATATATGGGTATTCACATTTGTAGGGACCCATGGGCATCTGACGTACAACCTGGCACTGATAACCTCTTGCTTTCTTCCACAAGATGTTAAAAAAAATCGCGGCCAAAATTGTTGGGGCGGGGTACTCTCTTCAAGATGCTAATGGTTCTCAGATATGTTCACGTCTTACAAAATATCCCCATTGCTATTCCTAAAACAGAGTTTGATAGAGTGGATGCTATTCTCAGAGATCTGCTGTGGCAAAGCTCCCAACTTTGAATCGCCCTTGCAACATTTCACAATTCTGTCTGGGTGAGTGGAATTGGGCTACCCATCATTAACAAATATTATTGGGCCAGTCAACTGGCAGAGACCAACGAGTGGTTACACGGGACCCCCCCCACCCCCCAACTACCTCTCAGAATGTACCTGGATGAGTAGAACTAAGCCGTTACATATACTGTACGACGGAAAGTTACACACATGATTCATACACTTACACAACAAGTAGTCAAGATCAGGAAATTAGTCACAAAATGCATGTGGTGGGCTGGTAGACTCGCAACCATAGTACAACAAGGAACTCTGAAATTGCTAAAATGGGTGCAATTCAACTATGGATCCAGCACAAAATCCTAGTCTTGGGGGGATGTCATTGAGGTCATGAACCTTCGCTGGCTAAGTGATTTAAAAGCTAAACATGACTTACCCAGGTCGGAATACTACCACTATATCCAATTTATGCATACCCTTCAATGTCCCATAAGAGACTTTCATGAAATTCCCCCCTGCTCACCACTGGAGATTAATCTAATACCCCCAAACCCACATCAACATTATATCAGAGCGGACATGGAGCTAGTACTTAAGCTACAGCAGCAGTGCGCGGAACACTGGGAAAGGCTCTGCAACCTTAATAATAAAAAGTATATAGAGAGACCGCATGCGGGAGGGGATAAAACGGGACGGCTCTTAGCGTGGCTTTATAAGAGCGCGTGACCCCCAGGCCCCCGATTAGAATGATAACTAGAGAAGATGGTGGGGCAGCAAACACCCAAGAAGGAGTTAGAGGAGTTTGCAGATTACTACAGGGTGCTATACGGGGACAAGGAGGGAGGCAGCCAAGAGGAGATAACCAAAACACTAGAAGATATAGGACTGCCCAAGATAAGTAAAGAAGAAAGAGAGGAGCTTGATGCACCAATTACTTTGGAGGAATTAGAAGAAGTGGTGAGGCAGTTGCCTACCAGTAAGACCCCAGGGGCAGATGGGTTCCCTAGTGAATTCTATAAAGTATATAGAGAGGAAGTGCTCCCCCCCAATGCTGGAAATGCTTAATGAAGCATTTGAGGTGGGACGGTTGCCGGAGTCGCTCAGAGAAGCGATCATAATACCGCTCCCCAAGCCCAACAAAGCGGGACATAGCTGTGGTTCTTACAGACCTTTGTCGATGCTGAACCAGGACAGCAAAATATTGACGGCTGTCTTGGCAAACAGATTGCGAAGAGTAATTGGCAAATTAATACACCCAGACCAAATGGGCTATGTCCCGAATAGGAACATAACTCACAACCATAGGCGACTCCACCGGGTGGTCGAATGGAGCGATAGGACGGAAGGCGAAATGGCGATTGTCTCGTTAGACGCAGTAAAAGCTTTCGACTCGGTCAAGTGGCCATGGTTGTTGGCGGCCCTGGGAGGGTACGGAATGGGGCCCAGTTACATCAGATGGGCGAAGATGCTATACAGTGAGCCACTAGCCAGTGTTCGAACAGGATCAGTGATATCTGAGAGATGGCAACTTAGCAGAAGCATCAGGCAGGGGTGCCCCTGGTCCCTGATGCTTTATATTCTAGCCCTGGAGCCCCTAGCGATATACCTCAGGCAACAATATGACACGATAGATATTGAGGTAGGAGGGGAATGACACCTAATATCCTTATATGCGGACGATTTGTTACTATACCTGAAATACCCGGAAGAAAATCTCCAGTATATCTTGGAAGTGATGGAGAGGTATGCAGGGCTGTCCGGAATAGCGGTGAATCCTCAGAAATCCAGCATATTCCCGCTAGGTAGCTATAAGGGAACCCCTGTGGAAAGGTTACCGGTGCTGCAAATACCATGGGCGGTTGGTTCTTTCCGTTACCTTGGAATAGACGTGTACCACACGGCAGAAGCGGAACATAGGCACAACACCGAGATAGCCATTGAGAAAATCGGGAAATGCATGAAGTTTTGGGAGTAGTTGCCCCTAACAATGATGGGACGAGGGGCAATGCTTAAGATGGTGGTCTTACCTAGGCTTCTACAGTATTTTAGCAATATTCCACATATGATACCCAAGAAATCTTTTGCTAAACTGAACAGTATGTGTAGGGACTTCCTCTGGCACGGTACTCGGAAAAGAGTGGTGCTATGGAAGTTGCAGAATTGCTATGAGAAGGGGGGGGAATCAAACTGCCTAATTTTGAGGTTTATTATGTGGCGAGTCAACTACAATATGTGGCTAGGTGCCTCTCCGATGAAGCGACCCCTGAACTAAGGTTGTTCGGGCAGGATAGTGCCCCGTTTTACTTAAGAGAAATGATCTGGCTGCCCGAGTCAGAAATGAACGCCCTGGAATGATGAGGCTTGGGTGGAAAATGTGGCGTCGAGCATGCCGGATGATGGAGGACCCATTTGCATGCTCCCAGCGGGTACCCCTGGTTGCATTGGCAGGGGGAGATAAAAAGCTGAGGATGATTATCGGGACCTACTGGGAATCAGTGGGGCTGGTAATGTTAGGGGACATTTGGCAAGAGGGGACCATTAGGGATTTTGAAGGACTTGGAGAAGAAGCGGGGTTACATACAGGCCAATATGTTACGTATCATAGGATGGTGCAGAAAATTCGGAAAACGTGGCCTGAAACAGTATTGGCAGAAGAACCAGATGCTTTCATGGGGGCAATATATGACATATCGGAAGGGAGACATGAGATTTCTAGATTGTATGAGATGGTGATGACTAAGGTCGGAAAAGAGTTGACACAATTGAGAATAGACTGGGAAGCGGAGGTAGGAGCCCCGATAGAGGATGGGATGTGGGAAAGCGCCCTGGGATACCACAAGAAGGTGTCAAGAAATGCTAGACTAAAACAAATACAGCTATATATAACGCATAGAGCATATATGACTCCTCTGAGGATAACGAAGTTTGAAAACGCTGGGCGACAGGCGTGTCCCAAATGCGATGAGGAAAATGCTGACATGACACACATGTTCTGGTCATGCCCAGTAATTGAAAGTTTCTGGGGTGAAGTGGCACAAAAACTAGCGGAGAAAGGGGTCACGCTCATTATAGACACGGCTTGGGCCTGCTTGCTGGGAGGGTTCCCCAGATCACGGAAACTTAAACATGTTGGGAAACTTAAAAATTTGGCATATGTGCTCGCAAAGCGAAGGATTGCTATTGGATGGAAGATGTGTCACAAGCCACGGGTGGAGGTATGGTGGAAGGAGTTGCAGAAATGGGGGCAGAGGCTGAAACGATGGTATGGCAAGAGGCGAGTAGCATAAGGGCGGAGGAAGAAGTGGGTACCCCGATGGCGTGGAAATCACTAATAGCAGATCTGTTTCGAGCAATATTGGATCCAACAGAATCCGAGGGAAGCGAGATCCTGCCACATGCAGCAGATACGGAATGTGAAGAACAAGTGGGCTCATAAAGGTGGGTGGGATTGGGGAAGCAGTGTTCAAGACTAATTGGTGAACAATGGAACTGTTGTAAATTGCACTGCGTGTTTGGTTTGTATTGTTGTTTGGTTTGAATAAAAAATTAATCAAATATTTTTAAAAAATAAAAACATTATATCAGAGCATTTTATCATTCACGTCACATACATTAGTACATGTTAAGGTTAGGTGGGAGACGGATATAGGTCCCCTCGAAGCATAGGATTGGGTTGAGGCACTCATGTTCCCACGAGAAGCGTCTATATCGTCTAGACTATGCTTAGTGCAGCTAAAGTTTCTTCATAGAATTTACTATGTGCAAATGCTGCTTTTTAGGTGTGGTAGGGCAAGTCGTCAATACTGTATTGGATGCAAAACTGTCGAGGCCACCTTCATTCACAGCATCTGGCTATGCCCCAGGATTCAGAGATTTTGGCGCAAGGATCTTGAAAAATTGACAACAGTAATGGGAAATAGACCCCAAATGCACACATCGTTGCGTCTAGCTCTACCTTCAGCGTCTTCAACTCTGTTTTCCAGCACCTTAACTTCCTCTGTCAGCTCTTTGAATTCCGCCTGCATGCTCCGTAAATTGGTTGTTATCCACTTGTGCTTCGATCTTTGCAGCTTTTTCAGCCAAAGCGCTAACATCTTGCCGAAGTAGAGCTATGTCTATTATGACAGCATCAATTTTGTATTCAAGACACGTCTTCAGGGCGGCAATGGCAGATAGCATATGTTCCCCGCTGTTATGCTGTGCCAGACACCAATGTTGGCCTGTGTCCCACCTGCGGTGGCATTTTATTCTCCCCGCTGCAGGCAGGCCAGGCATGTGTTCCACCAGTTCCACTGTCTGTCTCCACCACAGCTGTAGTTCAGCACGCTGCATGAGAGAGCACTTGTCGACTATCACCCATGTGTATATGGGGGCAGCTCGGTCTATGCTAATGCAACATCACTGAACGCTGGTTGTCTACACCGGCACTGCCATTACCCACACAAAAGCTTCCAATGCTGGGGCGCAACAGGACTCCAAGCTCACCACACAACTCTACTGCAAATATTGCCCTCCACAACACACCGCTTCACAGTCGCGGAGGGGCTGGGTACACTGCTCCAGTCTTGTCCAGATGACACAATTTGGGATGTTTTGTTGATCTGCTATGTGCCCATTGTGCTGCGTCTGTGCATTTATGCTTCAGCACTTCATTTTTCAGCCCCCCGGTCTGGTCATGCCTTCAGACTCCCAAATGGTCAAGAATAGTCCTGGTTTTGCATCGCTGCGACTCTCAGGATGTGTTGGCCATGGTGAAGCATCAGGGCAGGGGGAGTGGATGAACTCCCAGCTCTATAAGCAATTCTCGCGTGTCCAGCTAGATGTAATAATGGTTGTCCTGGCCGGCGCACACTCTGGGGCTTAATCCCCCCAAAAAAGGGGGGGGGGTGCTGGAGGGTTGGGGGGTGACCCACTGTGCAACGGGCACGCTGCAGTTAGCTAAGAGATCTGTGCAGAGCCGATAATGCCGTGCCAAATGGCCATGCCTGTTCTGTTTTATCGTTGCTGCCGACCTCCAATTGCAACTGCTTGGTATTATGCAGCTGCACGGCTGCTGGTGCCATCTTTGCGCCTCGGATGCATGGCATGGGAGTTCCACCGCTCTGGTTCTTGGCGCTGCTGGCCATTGTGTGCCGCTAGCCTATCCAGCAGCTCAATTCTAGTGGTGAACCAGGGCTGCAAGTGTCTGCGTGCCGCGGATTGGCTTAACTTTCCCCACACTCAGCAGTGGGGCCAGAGCGGCCCTTGAGGGTCACTTCGGTACCCATTTGAACATGTGGGTGCCATCTTGCCCCCGTTGGCCGGTGTCTTAGAACACGCACCAACAGCACCCGAAAACAGTTAAATGTCAAGGCACCACAGCGTTTCTGTGCCCGGGCTGTTCTGGATTACAATTTTCTTACTAGATGTCGGAAAAAGGTGCTAGCAGGTGAATCAATTAACGGATCAAGCAGGAGCTCCAGTGTTCTGTGTCCACACGACATGGCTGCTGGCCACGGCCCCCCCATGTTTTAATGTTGGTTAGTTATACTTTTTGTATTTCTTTTTACTATTCGACAGCATTTTGGAATGGGATACCATGGGACTGCCACACGAGATATGTTAAAGCAATGGGTCTCTTGTGTAGCAGGGGTGGCTCGCAGAATCGGGGTTGTGTCACTATTTGCTGGGTTTGCCAAGTGGGTCGACATGGATGGTTCGGTTCCCCTTTTCTTCCCGCAAGGTCAATGGCTCAAGGGATACAGTTCATCACATGGAATGTCCAGCCTGAATTGCCTCTCGAAAGCTCAGAGGTTGCTACTGTATTTAACAAGGCATACCACAGAAATTTTGTTTCTGCAGGAGACTCATCCAACTCCCTCTGGGCAGGCAAAGTTTGGTAAAGCGACCTCTTTAACGAGGAATTTCTCTCTCAGCTGAAGAGAACACAACGGAGGACTCTCTGAGCAAGCAGAGCACGAACTTCCAAGAGAGGGAGTTAGCTCCCGTAGTCCTTCTAGAGATCTTTGCCCTTTGGGGAACTCCTAAAGTTGATCTGTCCGTGTCAAGTATCAATAGGAAATACGACCTGTTCTGCTCCAGGTAATGTCCTCAGAGAGTTGTTCTGGTGGATGCGTTTGTGTTGACTAGGAATTTCCACTTTTGTACGTGTTTCCACCAGTCTCCGCCATTCCTCATTCCTGGCCGGACCTCTCCTCCTCACTCCTGTCCTCAACCACTCAACTCCTCTTTCTTGGAGACTTCAACATCCACCTGGATGCCTCCTGTCCCCCCTCTGGGACTCTCTCTCACTCTATTCTCCCGTCTGGGCCGACTCCTTCTGCAGGGCACACTCTTGATGCCCTGATCTCTTCTGACCTTCCCCTCTCTGTCCCTCTCTCCACTCCTCTCTCCTGGAGTGATCACTTTCTTCTCTCCTCCCACCTCACCCTCCCTACCCCACAGGCAAAGCCACCCCCATCACTTCCACCTTCCTTCTCGGTCATCCGACCCATGAAGCTCGTGTCAGTTAAGGCTTTCGCTGCCACCTTCTCGCCCACTCCTCCCCCTTTGGCTGACTCCCAACCTGACACAGCCCTCTCCACTCTCCTATATCTGATACTCTTGATATCCTTGCCCCCGTCAGGAGAATCCCAAAGCCAAATGTAACTCCTGGTATGACTCGGATCTCGTCACCCTTAAACGCAAGTGCAGGGTTGCAGAGAGGAAATGGCGTGCTTCATGTTCATCCTCTGACAAACTGGCCTGTCGCCTGCTCCAAAGGCAATACCGGCTCTCCGTTCTCACCAAGAAGAGAGCCCTTATCCAAGCCTGCATCTTCGTGGCATCTAACAATTCGGCCAAACTCTTTAAAATCTGCAAGGAGCTGGCCAACCCTGCTGCAGTCTCTACCTCTCCTGTCCCCTCCCAGGCCCTCTGCACGGCACTGGCCTCTCACTTCATTTAAAAAACTCAGGACATACTGTCCTCACTCTCTTCCTATCACCTCCCCCCCCTCTATTCCCTGCCCTTCCTCTGGCTCTTCTGCAGCCAACCCTCCTCTCTCCTTCTCTGCCTTTCCCCTTTTTTCTGCTGACGAGGTTTCAAGACAAGTCCGATCTATGAAAGTCTCGTCAAAACAGGTCCACCCCTGACTTCTGCAATCACTCCTTCGCCTCTGGAGTCTTCCCATCCCCTCTCAAGCACTCCCTTGTGCACCCCCTTCTTAAGAAACCCTCTTCTGACCATTCCTGCCCAGCTAACTATCGCCCAATCTCTATCACTCCCTTCCTGGGCAAGCTCCTGGAGAAACTGGCCATCTCCCAGTTTAATCTCCATGCTGAATCTGTTAGTAGTCTTCATGACCATCAGTCTGGCTTCAGAGCTGCCAGAAGCACGGAAACTGCTTTCCTGAACATCCGTGAGGACCTGCTCTCGAACCTTGACTCTAACATTCCATGTGTTCTCATTTTGCTTGATCTCTCTTCTGCCTTGGATACTGTCAACCATACCATCCTGCTCGACCGTCTCCGTGATAACCTGGGTATCACTGGTCAGGCTCTGGCGTGGCTGACCTCTTTCCTCTCAAATCGACCCTCCCAGGTCCAACTGGGGTCTTTCCACTCCGACATATTTTTCTCTACCTGTGGTGTCCCCTAGGGATCTAACTTCTCTCCCTGGCTGTTCAACCAGTATCTGGCACTTCTCGCCCACCGTATCGCCGCTCTCTGCCCCTACTTTCAGTGCTATGCGGATGATACCCAGCTCATTTTCAGGCTACCCTCGGCCTCCTCTTCTCCTTCCCTCATCTCTGACTGTCTTTCTGCTATCCAGGAATGGTGTGCCGCCAACGACCTCTGCCTTAATGCCAGTAAGACTGAGATTCTACTCATCGGCACTCCCACTCCCTCCTTCCCTGCTGCTCTCTGGCTGGCCTCTCTGGGCCCTCTTCCTGCTCCTACCTGCAAGGCAAAAAACCTCGGGGTCCTCTTCGACTCCACACTCTCCTTCTCTCCTCACATATCCGACGTCTCTAAGAAGTCACACTACCAGCTACACCTCCTCAGAGGTATCCTTCCTTTCCTCTCCTTCCCCCAGAAGCTCACTGTCTCTAGAGCCCTGGTTCTCTCAAAGCTGGACTACTGTAACAGCCTCTATCTAAATCTGCCCGCCTCTACTCTCCGCCCTTTGCAACTCATCCAGAACAGGACTGCGAGACTTGTCCTTGGCCTCAAGCCCAAGGACCGTATCTCTCCAGGACTGAAATCACTACACTGGCTCCCAGTGACTGCGAGGATCAAGTTCAAAACCCTCTGCATTGTCCACAAGGCCGTCTGGGGCCTTGGGCCAAAATACCTTCAACTCTCTCTTCCTAATTTATTTTTGAATGTTTTTATTGGCATTTAAGGTCATACATAAAGCAGTTAGGCATAGGTTATGGCTCGTAATATTGATTGCGTGACACATTCGCCAATTGAACAACAAATGACAACAAAACAACAATAACAACAACTTAGACTGTCCTCTCTCCTGCTGTTATAGTGCGGTCCACTCTGCACGTGTAGACTCAGTATCGGGGCCGTCGTTCTCCGTGCCAGTCTTAGGGTGGTGGTGCCAGGGCGTGCGCAGGTTTGGTGGTCTCATCAGCATGGCTAAATTGCAGTTCATGCAATAACGCTCTGCTCAGGGGGGTTTGAAATTCATCGAAGATCATGTCTCTCATGAGGGCCTTCCAGGACTCTAGTGTGGCACTCGCATCTTCTCCGCCTCTGCTGTTCCCCTGCTCCCAGGCTCTGGTTTCTGCGACAGTCCATCTCTCCATTTCCTTGATCCAGGGTCCAAATCGCGGGCCTGCAGGCGACTTCCAGGCCATCGCTATTGTTCTCTTCGCGAGTATGCACGCCATGTCCATGAGTTTGACTAGATGCCCGATTTTACTGAGTCTCGGGTAGGTGCCCAAGAGGCATTCCTTGGGGGTCTATTCGTACCTTTCCAGTCCAGCTTTCCTGCAGGTCTGTTCGGCAGCTAGCCAGAGCTTCTGTGATCTGGGACAGGTCCAGAACATGTGAATCATGTCGGCGTGTTCAGAGGAGCACCATGGGCATGTCGAGGGAATGCTGCCGTTGAAGGTGGATATTCTGTGCGGTGTCCTATAGGTCCTGTGGAGGACGTTCAGCTGAATCATCCTGAACCTGGCGTTCCGTGAAACCTCCTTCGGTTGCAGCAGGGCCTGTGCCCATTCGGCCTCAGTGATTTCGGTTCCAATGTCAGCTTCCCACTTCTCTTTCATGTGCACACTTCTGGGGTTAGATCGGGCGTTTATTTGGGCATATAGTCTCGATGTCGGCTTCCTGTACAAGAGGGTCTGTCTCCGGCTCCTCTGGCCTTGTGTTCCATTTTGCCTTGGCTACATGTCTCACCCTCTGGTACCATAGGAACTGGCCTGGTGAGAGCCCGTCTTTTAATTGAAGCAAGTCAAAGTCTCTGAATGATCCCTCGTCGAACAGGTCTTCCCATTTGTAGAGACCGCAGGTCTCCCAGCTCCTCATCCTTGGTAGTTCAAGGGGGTCTTGCAAACATCAGCCAGAATGGGGATTTCAGGCATGTAGGGGTGCTGAAGGGCAAGCAGTGATTTAACCTTGTTCCAGACCTGTCTCCCCAGCGTCACTATCATGGGTGGGTCGGGGGGGTCCCACCAGTGAACTCCATATTAC
Source organism: Ambystoma mexicanum (assembly GCF_040938575.1). Classification (NCBI taxonomy): domain Eukaryota; kingdom Metazoa; phylum Chordata; class Amphibia; order Caudata; family Ambystomatidae; genus Ambystoma; species Ambystoma mexicanum. The sequence goes on along the minus strand of NC_090934.1, from coordinate 740,125,524 downwards.
CTCCCTGGGGTGCATTGGCGTGATCAGCCGGTGCAGGAGGCCAGTCGCAGCCGAGGGTTCATCCGAAAGCCACTTGGTGACATGTGTTAGTTGTGCCGACAGATAGTATCTCTGGAATTCGGGCAGTTGGATGCCGCCCTCAGCATGGGGAAGCGTGAGGATGTGCAGGGCGAGTTTGTCTCTCTTCTGGCCCCATAGGAAGTCTCGAAGCAGGGATTCCAGTTTCCTGAAGAAGGGAGAGGGGGATATAGTATGCAATGTTGGTGAAGTAATAGATGAACCTTAGCAATATTATCATTTTGGATATTGCGGCTCTGCCCATCACCGAAAGGGGAAGTTTCGACCAGAATCTGATGGACCTGCGTAACCCGCACAATGCAGTTTCAGTATTGCGCTCGTGAGTGGAAAGTGGGGAGTGCGCGATGGTGAGGCCCAGGTATCGAAAGGCCTCCACCTGCCATTGAATCCCAATCTCAGGCAAATCTTCGATGTCTTTCCCTCTGAGTCTTGCAAGGGGAAAGGAACTTGATTTCTGTCTACTAAACTTTATCCCAGAGTATTTAGCGAAGTTGTCGAGGATGTCCAGCGCAGTGGGTGCGTTCTCTCTGGGGTTACGTAGATATAGAAGGACATCGTCGGCGTACAAAGAGATGATGTTATCTATTCCGCCGATGTTGATGCCAGAGTCGAATAGCTGCCTCCTGAAATAAATTGCCGCTGGTTCCAGGCCCAGGATGTATAGCATCGGCGATAGTGGGCACCCTTGCCTGGTTCCCCTTTGGATGGGCCAAGCCTCTGACACCATACTTCCAGTCTTCACCCTCGCCACTGGGTCGTTATAGAGGACCTCTACCCACTGGATGAATTGTTCTCCGAGTCCAAACTCCCTCAGGGTAGCAACGAGCCATTCCCAGAATATTGAATCAAAAGCCTTTATGGCATCTAGTGAGAGCACAGCTAGATCTTCCTGGCGTTCCACTGTTTATGCCATAACGTGTTGTAGCCTTCTTAGGTTGGCAGTGGTGTTGCGTCCTGGGACGAAGCCGTTCTGGTCCTCGTGTATCAGGGATCCTATTACCTTCGAGAGCCTGTTGGCTAGTATAGTTGTGAGGATCTTGCCGTCATAGTTCAGCATCGCCAGGGGGCGATACGAGTCACATTCATCGGCAGGTTTACCTGGTTTAAGCATTGGTATTATGAGGGTCTCTCTCATGCTGCTCGGCAGGGTCCCGGTCTCGTATGCCTCCGTGTACACTCCATGCAGTATCGGGGTTAGGATCCCCTCATAGGCCTTGTAGAATTCCGGGATAAGGCCGTCAGTCCCAGGGGTCTTGTTTGTGGAGAGGGACCAGATCGCCTCCGATATGTCCTCCAGTGTGATGGCTTCTCCCAGCGCATCTTGTTGTTCTTGGCTTAATCTGGGTAGCTCGATCTCATCCAGGGTATCTCTGATATCCGCTTCAGGGCTTCGCTCGTTGTGAGCATAGAGTTTGGCGTAGAAGTTTGAGAAGACATTGTTAATTGCTTGTTGTGATCTTTGCGCTATACCGTCCTCATCTTTGATCTCTCTGAGGGGCTGTCGCGGGTTCTCCTTCCTGCATAACCAGGCAAGGATCCTGCCTGGCTTATCTGCTTCCTTGTGTGCCTCGAGAGTCCGTGCAGAGAAGTCGAACTTGGATAGTCTTTCCCATGTAGTCCTGGAGTCCTCTCTAATCTCCTTCAGCCTGGCCTCACTCGCAATGGTCGAGGGTAGAGTTCCCTGTAGGTGCCTAACCTCTTCTTCCTGGTGCTCCAACTCCCCTCTCAGTTGCCTCCTGATCCCGCCAGCTTCAGCTATTATCATGCCCCTTGTTACCACCTTCATAGCTTCCCACAGCGTGCTCCATTTCTCGACTGATCCCGTGTTGATTTCTATGTACTCTTCCAGTTTTTCTCCTATGGTCTCCTTAAATGCGGAGTCCGTCAGGGTTTCCGTCGGCATGCGCCACATCGGGATGGGGGGCCTAGGGCCCTTCAGGCAGAGCTGCATTAACAGGGGGGAATGGTCTGAAATCGACCTGCCCTGATAGGACGCCGACTCAACTTGGGGGATTAGTTCGCTGGCTATGAAGAAGTGGTCAATCCTGGTGTGCAGGCCGTGGGGTGCGGAGTAGAAAGAGTAAGCCCTGTCGGTGGGGTGTTGGTCTCGCCAAATATCGACCAAATGTAGATCTCCCACCGCGTTGCGTAGAGCACAGGAGGCAGGGTTATTGAGGGTGCGTGGGGTTGCAGTCCTGTCTAGCTCCTCATTCATCACGCAATTAAAGTCTCCCCCCCCCCCCCACAGGAAAGCGGCCTCCCTGTGGTGTGATTCTGGCATACAGCTGCTTGAGATGAGCAGGTATGCCATGTTGGGGGAAATATGAATTCACGATGCATAATCGAAAGTTCTCCAGCATGCCCCAGACTATGACATACCTGCCCTCTTTGTCGGCCTCCATCCCCATCTGGCGAAATGGTATGTCCGGGCTAACCCATGTGTACACGCCTCTTGCGTACTTCGAGTAGGAGGCACCATTGCCTTGGCCGCCCCAGTAGCCGACGAGTTTGTCGGTGACATCAGTTGTGAGGTGCGTTTCCTGCAGGAGGGCAATGGATACCCGCTTCCTTCTCAAGTATGAATGTATACGGTTCCTACGCAGATAGGATCCCATCCCTCTAACATTACACGTGATTATCTTTAGTCGTGTCGCCATCGTTCAGCTTCGATTATTGGTGTGGAAGGCTTCTCGCCCGTCTTGTAACTTGATCGTGCGTTACCGGGTGTTTTGTCGATGCAACTGTATGGAGTGGTTGGCTCCAGCCTCTGGCCAGTGGTCCGCTATAGTCTGATTAGTGGTCTTCATGAGGAGAGCAGTCTTGACATTAACAACAACTACTACTAAACTGGAACTGGTGCGCCCAGCTACTGCATCATTATTGTGGTGCTCGGGTGCTCTCAGGCCGTCGGAACCCATCCGGGTGTCAGGCTCGAGCATGGTCGGTCAGGCAACTGGCCTGATCTGTACGTGGGGGTCGGATCCTGTGCCTGGTGTGAGGGCCAAGCGAGGGCCGCATCAAAGTTGGCTATCAGTGCTGTATGTTACTTTCTTGGTTGCTTGAGGTTGCAGGGAAGCTACGTTCATGTTACTTATGTGCTGCGGGTTGGTTTCATTTTCAGCTGTCCTTGGGACGGGCCTCAGTTCCTTCAGAGAGGTTGGGACTCCAGGAAGATTGCACGGCCCTTGTAGATGACTTTAAGCCTCGATGGATAGAGCAGCATGTATTTTAAGTTTAGTTGCCTGAGCCTAGCCTTAACGGGCACAAACGAGTTCCTTTCCCTCTGTACCTTCGGGGTGTAATCCGGGTAAATGGTTATTTTGGCATTGCCGCGTTCAATGGCGCCCATCTCCCTGGAGTACCGAAGGATGTTTTCCCGATCTTGGAAATTGAGCACTTTCGCAATTATCAGGCGAGGATGCGAGCCCGGAGGGGGCCTTTTCTGGAGGGACCTATGTGCTCTCTCCACGGCGAATCCTTGTGTGCGTTTTCCCGCTCCTATCTCCTGTTGCAGCAGGGATTCAATGTACGCTGTTGGGTTAGGATCCTCGTCGCCCTCCGGGTTGCCCAATATTCTGATGTTGCCCCGTCTGGCCCGCCCCTCCGCCTCCTCGGGCCTCGCTTCAAGAATGGCGACTTTTCTCTCAAGGCCCACAACTTTAGCTTTCAGTTCGACATTGCCTTCTGCCGTTTCCTTTATGGTTGTTTCATTGTTGGTCACCCTCTCCGTTAGTTTCCTGGCATCGTGGCGCACCAGCTGGATGTCAGATCGGAACTCGTCTTTTTTTGAGTCTATATGTGCGGAGTGACGCTATGGCTTCTAGCACTTGAGATTGGTTCGCTGTGGAGTCCGGTTCTTTTGCTTGTGGGGGATCTGGGACGGCGGACGACGGAACGGTGGAGTCCTTAGCCTTAGTCGTGACATAAGTGTCCATTGTTGCAGGCCTAGTCTTGTTTCTGGAGCCCATGCTGAAGTCTCCGCCCCAGCCCTGACCGTTGGTCTTGGTAGAGGGTACCCACAATGGTTCTGGTGTTGCCCCAGCGCTGCGGCCCAGTTCTGGGGATGACCAAGCTAGGGAAGCTGGGGTTTATAGTGCTCAGCGTGAGCCGGGGAGGAAGCACTCCCGGCACTCGTCCGTGGCGGGTCAGGGCGCAGTCCGAGGTGTGGTATTTGGGCAAGGAGGGTTGAGGGGGGAAGGGTCTCAGTGTCCGAGGTAGCCCGCTGGGGTGTGCTGGTGTTGCGCAATGCGCGTGTTGCGCTGGGCACCACCACAATGCCACATCCCGGCCCAGATATCGTTCATGCTAGTGGGCGCATTGTTGGGTGCTGGTGGGGCGGGGGACATGGGTGCACTTCCTCTGGTTAGGCTCTCCCCGGGTCTCCTCACCTCAGGCTTGCTGGGTTGCCACTCGGGGCCTGCCGCTGCGATGCGCTCTCGTCTCGTGGGTCCTCCCCGAGGCCCCACGGCTCCTCCGCCTATGCAGACTCCTACGGGGTCGGGCTGGGGCAGCCGGATTCGTGGCTGCTATCGGCGGCTCATCCGGCTCACGTGTCGGTAGGGTGTCGTCGCGCAGGCACCTGCCGTTGGGGCCCGAGCAGCCTGGTGGTCACGACCCCTCCAGAGGCGGGATCACGGGTTCCTCCGTTCATCCCCCGCCAGCCGCTATGGAGGTACGGGAGCAGTGGCGGCCTCCTCTCGGGTCGCCACGGCTTCACGTGGCAGTCGCCATCTTGGGCCCAGGCAGTTGCAGGAGGCAGGGGAACTGCGGGCGGGCGTATGAGCGGTTCACCGCTCCGATTCCGCCAGCGGTTCGACACACCTTGTGGCAGGTCGGTTCCCACACCTACACAGCGGCTTACAGTGTCAGAAGGTGTCTGCTTCGCACCAATACAGGATCGTGATGCGGCGTCTCGGCCGGAACTCAGCACATCAGCGTCCGTCCGCCATCAGCTCCAGGCCACGCCCCCCTCAACTATCTCTTCCTAAATATCTTCCTTCTCGAGCTCTTCGCTCATCCGCCTCCAACTCCCTCAGGGTCAGCCGCTTCTCCAAACAACGAGTTGGGGGCAGATCTCTCTCCGCTGCAGGGGCCTCCCTCTGGAACAGCCTTCCTGCCTCCCTGAAACTTGAGGAGAACCCTCTCCGGTTCCGGAAGCACCTCAAAACCTTCCTCTTTGCCTCCGCTTTTTCTCCCCCTCTCCCCTGATAATACTACTGAAACTGCACTGAATCTGCAACTGGGCCATCACCGTTCTTGGCCCAGCCACTCTCCCCTGCACTGCCTCCCCGGCAACCCCTGCACTGCGGGACTGTCTGTATCCCTACAGCCCCCCTTCCCAGCACTTGTCTGCACTTACCTTGCACTTGCCACCAGCTGGCCCTTGTTATTTATCCTGTATGCTGTATGCTAATAACCCTGTACTGCACTTTCTCCTCTCCCTCTCCCTTTCCCCCATGCACTTTTCCCTTCCCCTCTACCCTTGCACTTGCGCGATCTGAATGACACCTGGCCTAGTAGGATCGTTGTCTGTCTCCCCTTGTTTACCCCCGCCTCGTTGCCATAGGCGCCAGGACTGTCTCTCCATATGAGCCTGGTGCCATAGGCGCCAGGACCGCACCCAAACAGCCCCTAGCAGGGGTTTTTGGACTTGCTCAAAATAACTTGATGCATGCTTCCGGGCTTGCTGGACCTGGTCTGGGTCCCCGGGGGTAGGCATCATGACAGTTCTAAGGGCTTGTCTATTTAGTCCTGCAAAAGAAAATCTTTCCCTGCTCTATAAAAAAAAATCTCTAGGGTGTTCGTCAGGATGGCAAATCAAACTTCATAAGTCTTTCATCCATAATCCTATTTTAACCTTACCCTTCCGCTATCTTTCAACATAATACAATAATAATAACCAAAAACAAGACTCGGGGGCGGGGGGGGTGGGGTGTGTGACTGTGAACTGGAAGGGCTAGCTGATATTTTCTGACCCCTTAGCCCTGTCCTGATTTAGTAATCCCTTTCGCTTATAGTTTAAGTTCAAAATAATAGCCAGTTGTTGATTGGTTAGACACCCATTCAGAGGTCTCTAATCCAGACCTCCTCCTTTGTCCCTCTTCTTGTCTTTTGGATTCTATACATTTTTCCTCTCCCGCCACAACAGGGGTTCCATCATTCTCTTCCCTACTCTGGGGCTCTTCTCCTTTCTACTCCCCACTCTGAATTTATGTTCCTTCTGTCTTATCATTCTGAGGCGTTTCTCTTTCTCGCTCCTTACTCTGGGGTATTCTCAGTTTCTCCCCACTCTGGGGTGCTCTTCTATTTTTCCGCACTCTGAAGTGCTTCTCACTCCTCACTTTCTCTGGGATCCTTCCAGTTCTCCTCACTAAGGGCTTCTTCTCTCTCTTCCTCATCACTCTGGAGTGTTCTCTCTCTCTCGCTATCTCCACTTGTGAAACACTTGTGTATAGGCGCGTTATAAATGCCATATCATATCCACTCTCAGGCTGTCTTGTCTCTCACTTTCCTACTTCTGACTTCCGCACTCTGGGGTCTTCTCTGTCTTTCTTCAGTACTCTGGGTTGCTTGTTTTTTTTCACTCCCTTCTGAGGTTTTCTCACTCTTTCCCCGCTCTGGAGATTTTCTCTCTCACTCCCTACTCAAGGGTTTTCTCCTTGCCTCCCCACTCTGGGCCATTATCCTTTTCTCCCAACTCTGGGATGTTTCTCCTTCCAACTCCCCTCCTCTGGGTTATTCCTCCTCTTTCCTCACTCTAGGTTCCTTTCTTTCTCTCGCTTTTGCCTACCTCCTGCTGCAGCTGAGCCACTGTGTACCTGCTCTCTTTAAGCAGTGCTCCTCGGGCAGGGCGTTGGATCTCTCCGGTCTTTCTGCCATCGTGCAGCCACTTACCCAATTCTTCAACTGGGCTCCATGTCAGTTCTGCCCAGGTTGGTCTCCCTATGTCCCGTAGCTCTGTCTGCATGGATTCACTTACACTCTTTCACAACTGGACTCTGTGCCGGCCTGCAAAGGGTCTGCTACCTTAGTCTTGCAGCATCACTGTGCTGCTCAAATCGACTTGCAGTTGCGTTTTACTACACTCCACTGGTGCCTGTCCAGGGCCTCACTGCCAACACTGGCATTCTCCCTTTCCTCCAGGGCACACCCCCCTCTGGGTCTTTTGGCACAGTGGAATTCTTCTGAGGACCTCCTGTGATTGGTTTGTCCTAAGGAAATTCCTCCTGGAGGTCGATGCACTTGTTTCTCCTGAGTCTTCACAGGGGATTGACACAGGTCAGAGCCAAGTCATCCATCTCAAACGGTGTTATGTGCTCATTGTACAACCTACTCTCTAACAATAGGAGAAAAGCTTACTGTCCCTTAGGGAGTAGTCAGGTAACCTCCCTATTCCAAAACGGGGTGGCTCCTCCTTGGGTAGAGGTGTGAGGATCTTCCTGCATTCATCACAGAAACCAAAATAAACCACATGCTGGCCTGACGTACCTGGCAGCGGCATGCACCGAAGCAAGGACAGGAGAACAACGTATATTGACAAGATGGAGTACGCCATCAAAAAAGTGAAAAGGGAAATGGGATGTGGCAGGCATATAGAGACTGCCACTAAAGGAAGGTAGTGTGAGAGGGCAGCAGTGGACAGAGCTGGCAGAGGGCCAATAACCAACAGGAACCTAGGCAGGTGGCATAAAGAAACCTCGGACCGCCTATACGTGCCCAGCAGAGGTGTGCACTGGGCAAAAAACCTACTGGATCATAAGCAGCAAACAGTAAGACCTGGAGAACAGCATAGCATAGCACAGCAAGCCAGAGTACGCCACCACGGCCTGTAAACAAGAAGGGAAATGGGCAGCAATGTGAGCAAAGAGACTGCCACTGAGGGAGATTATGAGAGGGCAGTAGTAGAGAAAGCTGTGGAACCCATAGCCAAGGGAACGCTAGTCAAGGAAACAACAGCTGGGAGAAGAATCCACTAGACCATAAGCCTTAGGAGTAGCAAAACATGACAACACGACAAGCCAGGGAAGAGGGGGAGCCCCTAACAATACCTAGAAAATAGATTATAGGGGCCTGCAGGACCAAGAAAGAAGATGTGATCTTCCACAAAAGAGACTAAGGAGGTTGCATGGACCCGGGTAAAATAAGGTGATGGGTTGGGGCCCAACTCATATCAGCACTTAAAAGAAGGGTTAGAAGACAGCGGGGGACAATCATGAACCTGTGGCAGAATAGAATCTTGATCCAGGCTGGGGATAACTCAAATGAGAAGTAAAACAGGAAATCGGGGGCTGGACACGAGAGTGCAATGCTGACTGGAGCAGCAAGATAGGGGAAATCCATCAGAGAGGATGCAAAACAAAGTCTTCCAGAATTCATAGAGGACATGGGAGTTAAGACTGCTGACCTGAGGAAAATGATAACACTTAATGTGCCCAAAGGAGGAGAACCAATAGTCGACCCAAGGAGTACAAATAAGAACACAAAGAAACAAATCTCTTTCCATTTCCCGATCCTGTAGACAAGGGGGAAGAGGAGCCCACGCAGGCCTTTTAATATGTCACTGACCAAAGAAGAACTGGATGCGGCACTGTGCCACTTTAAAAATGACCTAACAGAAACAGTTCAAAAAGATAAGGCGAGTATCAGCGGAAAACTCTGAATGGCCTGGAGGAAATAGTGAAGCACAGCAACACCAGAGACAGCTGAACAAATAAAAAACTTGAACGGTGAGATCAAGGCACTAGAGGAAAATTGTGAGTATCTAGACAACAGATTCAGAAGAGACAACATCTGTATCAGAGGGATTAAGGAGGGGACAGAAGAAACTGACAATACAGGATGCGTTCAAGACCTGTTCTCTTCTTTACTGAAGCAAAGCTTGGCCGATAAAATGGGTATAGAGCGAACCGGCAAAGTGGGAGGGGGGGGAGACGAGGAATGAGCCAGTTGCCAGACTTGGAGACATTTTGGTTAAATTTCCCTACTACAGGGACAAATTAAACCTAAGGAGTGCAGTCAGATCTACAATAAGAATAACCTTTAAGGATAGCACACCAATTCTCCTGTAAGATTTATCCCATGCCACCTTTTGCAAAATGGACCACGTTCCGAGCTAGCACAGAACAACTAACCAAGCGTAAGCTCAAGTACGGGTGCCTGTTTCCTATGAACATATAAAGACGGATAGACGATGAGAAAACTACATTCAGTGAATGGGGAAACCAGCTCCTCGGAATACAAGACAATGAGAAGGTGAGGGGCTTGATGGGCATGCAGGCTCCAGAAACATCAACAGACAACATCAGTGGAGTTCCTTTGTGGTCGATGCAAGGTAAAAAAAAATGGGAAGGAGGGATCTATGGGAAGAGGGGGGATAAGGAGAATTTCTGATGGCCAGTTTTAAGGAAGGGGTGGGAAAGGTGAAGATGTAACCTTGAATCCAGATGAAGGACAAGGGGGATCTTTGCCAGAATAGGGATGGTATGTTTGAGAATACATAACTAAGCTAATAAAGTACAGTAATATGGACATAGTTCGCCCATTGTGGGAGCGATTTGAAAATGAGGGGGCAGAACTCCAAAGGATTCCGCTTGGAGGAGGAAAGTGAAACCTGGAAAAAACACCCACGATGTACGCACTATTAATGGAGGCCCACAGATGGAGAAAGACATGCACATGATCACCAAGTTTTGATGGGAAGACGCAGCACATTGTGCTACTTCAAAGCAAGATAGTTAAACTCTCTTCGTGGAACTTTAGCAGGATAAATGTACCAAATAAAATGGCAATTGTACTGAGGGCGCTACGTAAACACGGACCATAAGTGGTTTGCTTGCAGGAGATTCACCTAAAGTCATGGTATAGGGAAATTAACCAACCAGGAGTACCCCAAGCAATTTAATGCAACCATGGACTTTTAAGAGGGGTGGGGGTAGCTATACTGATTCACTGATCTTTAAAGTTGACAGACATCAAGGCAAGAGGGGTATACTGAGGCCTAATGAGGCTAAGAAAGATTCCTGGAGGGCAAGCTTAGTGAGTTGGAAGAATTTGAAGAAGGGTAATGGTCTGTAGTGGACGACCTGAACTTTGTATGACTCAACAACAGATAAGTACAGGGGAGTGGGTCACAGAAGCACAGAGCAATGACTAGGAAGCTAAGGGCTAGAATAGTGGATACCCACTCAGTCACACTGTAGGTATTAGACCTTTTAATCCCATGTGCCGGGTCCTATTTGAGGATTGATCACATCTTCACACCTTTGGGCACACGACAAAGGATGTGGGAAACAGCCATTTGTAGAATATAAACATTCGATTAGGCACTGATCACCTTCAGATGGGGTGATGAGGTACCAGAAACAAGGTGTTGGAGAATAGAAGACTGTTTTGAGGGACGAAGGCAACAGGAGGATAATAGAAAAAGAGATCTGCAAAAACATAGAGGGGTGGGGTTTCCAAAGACGAGGGGGTCATGTGGGGCAAAGCTCAACTGAAAGCCAATCTTATAATCCTTACCAAAGAATTGGAGAAGCTCGCTGGAAAGGGGGAAAGGAACTGGAAAATGAAATATGGAAACTTACCCCATGCTAGAGGCCAGCTAAGACAACTTGTTAATAGAAAGGACAAATGATGTTACTAAGGAAACAGTTATTTTCTGAGCGTGGAAGTAGATTTGAGACCTTGTTGACCAGGCAAAGGGTCAAAGAACAACAAATATTCATGAAAAGATTGAGGCCAGATTGGACCTTGGCCATCATGGGAAAAGATGAGCAGAGGGTGATGCAGGATGTTTTCATCAATTTATACATTGAAGAGAACCGTGATGATAATCAGGATACTAGAGAACTGGTCAGGCCCCACCCCATCAAGGGAGTAAACCCAGCCCCTTGAGGGCCCAATAACCCGTTAGGAAGTTCAAAAACCTATAAAACCCCATAAAAGCACAGGGCTGGATTATTTCACTGCTATAATCTATAGAACATTTGCCTCGATTCTTGGTCCTTACATGACCATGGTATTCAACTCATTCTTCACAAAGGGAGAGATTGCCCCCTCAGTAGAACTTGTATTCATTACTCGAATAGCTAAAGAGTTTCTGTGTAATAATGTCCCCGCAAAAAAGGCTCCTGACAAAGTTGTGGTTTTTTGAAAACACCTTATTACTTCTTCAAGTAAGTGTGGGCTCATGATTTGTATTCTGAAATAATTATGGGAGGAGATTTCAACTTATACTGTCTGTGGAGCTCAGAGGTTGCTGTCGAAAATCGGAATGAAGTATCCATGGTAGATTTGTCGAGAGGGAAAAAGTGGCTGGAGTTTGTTGAAGATTGCAGTCTGAGCTTTGTTGATTGTAACAATTTTGCCCTTAAATACACATGGTCCCGGGGAGCGATGCGATCAATGATAGATTTCTTTTGTGTATCACAGTTATTGGTGAATATAGTGAAGCTTGTGGTTGTCCATAAGATTATGTATAGCGAACATGCACCTATTGAATTTACTATAGGCATATTTCATACCGAACATTTAGTGGATACGCTATTGCAAGTATCAGAAATGGATTGTGTTAATCTATCTCTCAGATGGAATCCTGTCATATGTCAGAAATTAGTTAGGCAGGTCCATTTCAATTTTAAGGAAATTGAGGAGGTTATTGCCCAACCAGGATTTACATTGAATCAAAAGGAAGTGATTGTAACGAACATTATTAAGATAGCCCTAGCAGACCTTATAGCCAGGCAGAAACCTATTCAACCGGTAACGAAGTACAGATTTGATCATCATGTAGTGATATTGAAGCGTGGTAGGAATAGAGATCGGAGAAAATTAAGATATGACCACCTCAGTGCTCCGGAATATTTGCTAAAAAAAGAAAAACGTATATTGCAAGTTTACAAAAATAAAATTAGATGAATTAAGGTCACAGCATTTAATAAGGTAAGTCACAAACTAACAAGATCGATTTGTAAACACGATGCAAGATGCATCTGGTCAATTATTAGACACCGGGTCTTGCAAAAAGGACTACTCACCAAATATTATACCAGCCGATGTCTGGGTAGCACATATTGAAAAGAAGTACTTATTACCAGAGCGTTTTGTTAAATGTATTTATCAGCCATGAATTAGCCATGAGACTACCTCTTTGAAATGGTCAACAGCGGATACAGTGTGGGCTATTGGAAATCTCTCCCACTCTAGAGCAGCGGGACCCGATGGTATCCCGCCTTGTGTGTACAAGGCATTCTAAAAATCTAATTCGATACAATCTTGAAAACGCTTAAGATACCACAATCATGGGTGACGTCAATAATCATACCTATATTTAAAAAAGGTGACCCAAGAAATCCTGAAAATAATAAACTGATATCTCTTATGGATACAGCTGCAATGGTCTTTGCTATATTGATATTGTATGAATTGGAAAAGTACACTGAACTCCACAATACCCACGCACAATTTCAAACAGGATTTAGAAGAGGGATGAGTACCGCCCTTAATGCTACAACCATATCCCATCTATTAGCTGGAACTAAGATAAAAGGAGCGTGTCCAGTCTACATGGAATATATTGATATGTCCAACGCATTCGATACTGTAGTAAGAGACCTATTATGGATAAAGCATGCCTCCTTTGGCATTCTGGAATATTTGATCTTTCGGATAATCCGACTCCATACTAAAACTGCATATATGACCAGACTAACACTGGCAGGTGCAATGACGAAAGCAGTATGCACGCCGCTTGGTTTGAAGCAAGGCTGTAACTTAGCTGCTTCCTTATTCAACCTATGTCTATTTGACCTAGAGAACATATGGTCTAACTCAAGGGTGTTTGCAGCAAGACTTGGAACATTGAGACTTCATTGGCTAGCATTTACGGATGACATCATCTTATTTGACCTTGCACCGTCAGGGTTACAAATGAAGTTGCAGTTATTTGAGAACTTTGCATTTGCGCATAATTTAAGACCTAATGCAACCAAAACAACGATGATGGTGTTCAGTGCTGGAAAAAAACTAAAACAATATAGTTGGAAACTTAACAATGTCTCCATAGCACCATCTGTCGAGACTATATATCTCAGCTATTTTGTGACAAATGCATCATCTATTAGCCTATGGAATGACAGACTTAAGCTCAAAACTAGTCCACTCTTAAGCCAAATGAAGCTTATCTATTCCAAGTACTGCAAATTTTCATTGATTCCACTGCTTGAATTCTTAAATTGAGCAAGTGATTCTCTATGCACTTGACATGTGTTTGTACAATTTTAGCAAACAGCTAGATACATTGCAAGGACATTTAATGAAGCCTGCTCTGTGCATTTCTCTAGCAATACCGAATTGTATAATCCAACATGAATTCGGATTAGTGTCACTTTCTTGCAGAGGGGAATGGCGTTCATTAACAAACTATGCTAAGATCCTCGAACCTCCGAGGAATTCGATCGATCAGGATTACCATACAATCATATTGAGCAATTGCACAGGCTCTGTTATGCAGTACCACAGGAGGATGCATAACCTATTGAACGAATTAGAGGTGATGCCATATGACCTATTTCACAGACCTGCATATATTAAGAAAAAACTATATGAAAAAGATTGGAAACGTATATTGCAGGCAATTGCTAGATATTCTACTTATACTGAATACGCAAAATTTGCACAGAAAAGAGATCTTAGCAGCACATAAGTAGTTATGTTTCCTTGCCATCTGACGCATATGTATTACATACGATTTAAACTGAACCAATTTACGACCATGGAAAGGAATAAGCATTGGGGGAGATTACTCGGGCAAAAAACAAGAGATAAAATGTCAATTTCCGGGATGTGATGAATCTTATGAGACCTTAAAACACTTGGTGCTAGAATGTACCCCCTTCAAGTTTGCAAGAACAATATTATTTATGAAATTTGTATACGTTGACTTCGATGATGCAATTGAATTCCTATGGAACGGAATGATTATAGGGAAATATAAGCCCCTGATTTTCGCTTTGGTCAGTTTATTAAAAATAATTGAAATCGAATTGGATAAACATGACAGTTGAGTGAGGGAAAATTATAAATACAAAACTGTTAGTAGGTATAGCAACTATGAAGTTCATATATTGGTTTTGTTGCATTTTTTTCTTGGATGCCAAGAATAATGTAGTGAAGCGTTGTATTTTGGAATAATTGTACATTCATCTGAAAACATCCTGTGTGATATCTTGTATATTACATCATTGAAGCACTTACATCGATTTTATGGAGATATTGAATGTTTTAAAAGCATTTTAATTGTATATAAGGTAATCTTACGATAGTAGCATGGATGAACAATTTGAAAGGCTGCATTGAACACAGTTTTTTAAAATCTCTTAATTGATTATGTAATATGTATCTTGTATTAACTTTGTAAAGGTTTTTTTGAAAACCATGAACAAATAAAACGAAAAATAAAAACTGAGTCACAACATTCTATCAGTTTGAGTGCCGTGATCGGGTATATTGCAAATATTAACACTTTTTGTTTTAAACAGCGTTTGTCTAATGCAATTTCCAGTGCTACTGATGTATTACATTTCTATTTGAATCTTTGTCAAGGGAACTATACATGTGAATGGATGAGGAGCAGTGTGTGGGGCATTGTAATTAGTCCGAGCAGCCCATTTAATTTTTCTTTTAAAGAATGCTTTGAACGTTTTTTTCCCTCCCTGTCTCTGTAGAAGTGATGGTTAAAGTGCACGTTGTTAACCTTAAGACGGACACTGTGGCTTCTCCGGTCAGTGTACGAGCCTACTTGAATCAGACTGTTATGGAATTTAAGCAACTTGTGTCCAAGGTAGGTATACAGTCCGTCACAAGTGCACTTTGTTTGAAATGTATGCAAGATATTTACTTTGTTTAGTTATATTGTATTATTTGAAACTGTAACTGTGGCACATACCATTTTGTAGATGTTTGAAAGGGATTTTGCAGTAGCTAATAAATTATATACTGAATACAGTAATTAAATGCAAGCAAACTAAAGACTAAATCATCCAAGGATTAGTAGATGTCATCCTAATTAACATAAAGAGACTCATTTACGTGTTGAAAAAAATAGGCAAATGATGGGTTTGCTGTAAATGTTTGCGCAGACAATTCCTGGATTTTACGCCTTTTCATACAATCCAGACTCCAAATGTACGCACATGGAATCTAGCTTGTGAAAGTGGGTGCCAGATATACAAATCAACTCGTGTTGGAAGGAAGGTTTTGAAAAATAACCCATCAGTGGCATTGCTCTGGATACACTTTAATATATTGAGGGTTTGTTGCCAATATGCACCATTACAAGAGGGAAAGAGCCATAGCCAAATGTAAATCACTCCTTATCGTGCCACCAAATTGTAAGGTGTTAACCCAACCCAAACTGCTAGATCATGTTTCATCTTCATCCGAAAATAAGCATACCCACACATTTGTCCGTCTTGTTTGGCCTCATCAGCGAGGTGCAGCTTGGCCCCTTGTGGTGCAAAAAGCAAAACGTTTTTCTCCATCAGAATTCAAAGCATTGCTAAGCAGCATTTTTATGCCCGTACATTAGCTTGCTGTCCCTAGATTCTCAAGCCACACTTCACTAATAGCACCTAGTAAACCTGGCTGAGGTGTTTGTGTACAGAATTTAAGTGACCTAATAGTATGGGGTGCACTACCTCTTCATGGGTGGGATTAAGTTTAATTTGCTGACGGGATTTTATTTTTGTGATAGCATAGCTATCTGAAAAATGAAGGAATTGAAGGCTGCCAAGAGCAATTGTATTTGATGGTTATCAATTCAAATCTTTTTTAGGGCTCAAGTCGCAGAACCACACAGGTGGATGGCTCTCTCCACTTTTTTGTGCGGTCGGACCCTGTCCCCCTGTGTTTTTAGGTTATTAAAACAAAAGGAAACTTTTTTTTTTTTACACAGTGTTAAACACCACACGGCCGGTACTCTAACCTGCTTCGTGGGGCTGTAAGGTGACACTTAGCCACAAGACCAGATGAATTGCTTATTGGAGTTCCAGTAAATATCTCCTATGTTAACTTTCTATGATAGGTTGATATGATAGGTTATGACGTCTCTTCCAGATGCTTGCGTCACCATCCCCCCACTTTATTATTTAGGACACAAGCCCTGAAAGGATGTTTGAATTGTCCTTTATGATGTACTTGGTGGTTTTGTCCAAGCTGCTGGTTGAGTTATACAAAGGGAGTAGCTTTATTTCCCCCCTATTCCTGCATTAGCAGAACAACTTCGACATTTCAGTATGTTATGGAATTTTTGAGACACAACAGCATCTCGTCTGTAATCGCACACCTTTTCTTATCGTCCAACCGCTGCCATTCCAAATTGCTATTTTAGCACAATTTGAGCCTACACTGTGCCCTCAGGCTCCCATTTGTTTACTTATGCTGTGAGCAATTTCCCCAGTGTTGCCTAATCGGCTTCCTGCTTGGCCCTCTGCTTTGCAGCTGGTCCCCTGTAATCCAGACGGTTTTGTTAGCACCTGTAAGTGGATTGGAATGTACGACATGCCGCGTAGGTGGAGTCTACTGTCTTTACTGCTTCCAAAAAGCTTGACTGTTTTTTTTTTTCCAGACACATTTAGGGTAAAGTGCTAACAAACTGCGGTAAATGAAAGTAGTGAGATTTCGAATAAAAATAACTGAAGGCATCACAGTCCTGGGCACGTTGTGTTCATGTGATCTTGTATTGTGGCAAGGCACAAATGTCTGGTGCTGCAGTCCCCTACTGATTTCTGGCGCTTGATGTTATCCTAATCACCTGCTAACTGTCACAATAGGACTACAGGTCCCAGAATAAATCATGCCTTGCTGCTGCCTTGCTCCAGCACTTGTTGACAGAATTGTTTGTTTATTTATATAGCGCGCCGAACCCAGAGGTATCTGGGTGCATTTAACATGAGTTACAGTAGTACAGAGATACAATTATACATTGTGGCACAACAGTTACAATAATACAAGTCGGGAGATCGCGCCTTAGTTGAAGGCGGTATATATAGATGAGTAAGATATTTGAACATAAGTTAACACTGAGAGGTTGCATAGGTTAAAGAAAAACATAAGGTTTAGGCAGACAGAGTAATGATACAGGTGCCAGTGATGTGTTAGTTCTTGTCAAAATTAGTCCTTCAAAGTTAGCCAGGTGATGACTTTCTTCTTAAAGTTAGAGAAGGACTGGGTCGTTTTGAGGTGAGGTGGGAGGGTGTTCCAAAGTTTGGCAGCCATAACTAGGAAACTGCTCCCCCCTGACTTTTCAAGTTTATACCATAGGACTACTAGGCTAGAGGAATTGGCTGATCTAGTGACCCTAGTAGAGGATCTGATGGTGAATTTCTCTGTTAAATAAGGTGGGGCAGCCTGGTTCAGTGATTTTGAATGTATTTGAATCATTGAATGTGGCTTGAATGTTAAATTCCACCAGGCACTACACACAGCTTTGGCATGCCATATATTAAGCCTTGACCAAAGACAGGCATGATGTAGCCTTTGCTCACGCTAAATAGTTTGCCCTGTGCCTTTGTTTAGTATGAAGAGGTATTTTAACACATCAGAATCAACATTTTGATTCACCAATAGAGTGAGCACTAGCCAACCTTGAATATTACCTGATATTGCCTATTCAATGGATTGATTTTCTCCCACAGATTCCTCATCTTGATAGATAACCATTATCCAGCTCTGCTGTTCGGAAACTTTTCTACAAGGGGCGTAGTGGACCTCGGCTAGGCCATCGATCGTCAATCCGTCTTGTCTGGAAGTGACATTGGGTGTCATGTGTATATAGTATGTCACTACCCCCCATGCTTCAGTTCCTTTTTTCCACGCGCTTGCACGCTGCATCAGGAGCACGACTCGAGTTAACGCAATGTTTATTTTGTACATAGTATTACGTTTTCTCAAAAAACCTTGATATATTGTCATCTCACAGGGTTTTGAGCTTCAAGCGATGCCGCGATTGCGAGGCCAAAATGTCTGTAACCGACCCCATGACTTATGTCTGTGGTGCACAGGTCTTGGTCACGACACAGAAGCCTGCGCGTTGTGCGCAGAGATGCAGCCACAGTCCCTACGTGAGAGGGCCGGGAAACTGGCTTTGAGCCGACCGGTCGCCAAATCTCTGGCACGGTCCCTCGTCTGGTCTTTGGAGGCCAAGACGGAGGAGCCCCGCCCCCCGACAAAGGGAAGGAACGACATCGCAAGAAGACTAAGAAACTGTCCCACTCCAGGAGCCATTCCTCACTGTCTTGCTCGTGGAAGAAGTAGCACCACCGCCATCAACGAGAGTCCAGCTCGCCGTCTGAACAAGGTAAGCCCTCGGTGGGGCCGACCACTCGAGAAGAGTGGGAACATTTTAAAACTTCCATGCTTGAAATGTTTTGACAACAAGCTGCTGTGGGTGCAACTCCTGCCCCCGACCAGCAAGCTTTGGGGACAAAAGCAGAGCTCGGTGCTCCTGACGCAAGCCAGCCACGCCTTCCAGCGTCACGCCTACCAGCCATCAGTCACCGGAGGGCCGTAAAACCGAGGCCCATGATGCCCATCGGTTATCTGAGCATCCCAATGCACCGAAAGAACCTTCGGCATCGAAAGCTTTGGCTTCGAAACCTATTCTCAAGCCCTGTGCGCCGACAGTCGTCGTTCATTTATGCCACTGTCGAGATTGGGTTTCTTCGACTCGATGAAATCCATATTTGGCATTGATGACCCCATGATCCAGTCAACCCCATTTACACAGGAGCTGGCGTTGTCGAATATTTCAACGACCAGGCCAATTTATTGGCTCCAGCTCGGGGTCTACAAGTGGCCAGTGGTCTGGATACTTCACCAGACCTTGAGTTACAACAAAACCAGCCCTATACCCATGCTAATATCAAGTTCAGGGATCAGGTTCACAAGGTTGTTGACACCCTTGGGTTGAAGGCATCCACTACACCTCTTCAGGGGTATGAGCTCACTGATATTTTGGACACGGGTCCCACAGTTGAGCATTACATGCCATTCAACACAGCCATTGCAGACCCTTTAGCCGCCTTATGGCAGCAGCCTTGTACTATCTCCCCTGTGAATGTCAATAAACCTACGTCCCGTCCCTTTTCCTCCATACTGTATGGGCGTCCCTCGCTAGGGACGGGAAACAATGTTTTTCACCAGAAAAATTGTCTTCACCATTAAATTTAGATGCACGCTCCCCTAACTCCGCCCACCAGTGCCACTCCCCAGTCCTATTTTCCGTTACACCAGGAGCGGACCGATTTCATCAGCGCCTCTGGGTGAGGCCCCAAGCCTCGTAATTACACACACATTTCCCCAGGATATTTTTTCCCTTTTTTTCCCATTTTAATTTCTTAAAAGTTAAAAGTACTCTTTCTTCTGGTGCCACACTCCTCCCGGCGCATTTTGACGGCGGTGGGATTCAGCAGGTGTTGTCTGGCCTGCAAGGGTTCCTTCTCCACGTCGGATCCACACGCACTCTTCCTCAGGTGCCTTGGCCCAGACCACAGCTGGGACAGCTGTTCAGCATGCGACGCGCTCAGCACGCCTTCGTTTAAGGACTGCTTGGCCAGGTGGAGGTAGCTGTTCTCAACATCACCACCGGAGAACCTCCAGGAGTACCTCAGGAGGAAGACGAGGCCAAGGGTATGTACCCTGTTCTCCCCTGCACCCCGCAAGGGTGACTCCTTCCCTGTGAAGCGTCGAAGCGGGAGGGCCCTTCCAGGTCCTAAAACCAGCAAGAGGACCGAGGCTCCAGGAGCTGGCCACCAGCTGGCTGAATGCTCCTGGGACCCTCCTGGTCCCACCACTGATGGGCCGCAAGGCTCTAGTCCCGGGGATCTCCCTGTGGGCTCTGCTCTGACACCGGGCTCGACCCCGGGGCGGCGCCTTCACGCAGTACCAGCACTACCAGCGTCATGGCTGAGGGTGCTCTGCCTCCCAGGTACCTACCTGAGGTGCAGGGAAGATCTGACCCTTCGCTGTCAAGCGCGCGCCCAGAGACTGGTCCCAGTATAGCTGTCGTCACGCAGCAAGCACGTGGCACAGTACAGGATAAAATGGCCACCCGGCCAGACAAAATGGCAGTGCTTCCAAGTAGGCTCCTCACCAGAATGCAAGGACAAGTTCTTCGAGATGTTCCCCACACTCATGACGCCTGCTCAAATGCGTACCATACTCAGTGGAGTCATCCAAGATATGCTTCTTCCTGTACTGCCTCAACATCCTGTCTTGGTCCCCCCACCCTCCGGTGCATACTGTCACAGCGGCTCCGCCCTCCGTGCAGCCCCCACCACAACCACCGGCACTGCCAGTCAGCGTGTCACAGCTGCCCTCATCACCCTCAAGCACTCTACCAGCAGCACCTGACCTGCAGGACACGGCGGTGGACACGGACGACAATGCGGACCAGGCCACTTCCTCCTCAGCCAGGGCCTTCCACGAGAGGTTGGCGGGAGTATCTGGGTATCCCACAGCTGAAGGTTAAACAACCAGAGGTGGGGATATTGGCAGAGGTGCTGACCATCCCCTCAACCACAAAAACTGGCATTCCTTTGCAAAAGGATGTTGAAGCCTTAGCCAAGAAAGGCTGGGTAAAGCCGCATTCCACACAACCTATGAATAAGTGCCTAGGTGCCAAATATAGACGGGCGGAAGGGGATGCCCTCATGCTGTTGGTGCACACGCAGCCTCATTCGAAGGGATTGTGTCCTCCGACATATTCCTTATCTTTGATATACGTTTCCAGCTTGCTGGCCTCGGAATTTTTTTCTGTAGAGGGCGCTGCGCGTCGATGTCCTTCGACGGCCACCGTATCGGCGCCGACGTCACCATGCCCATAAATATACACGCGCTGCGTCCGTTGCTCAGTTCCGTTTTTCCGCGCTTCGTGGGGCCTCGGAACGTCGTTGCTCAGTTCAGTCAGGTTTATCTAAATCTATTTCGACGAATATTCCTTATCGTTCTCGATGGCTTCTTCATCAGAACCGACGACGCCGCGATCCGGCTTCAAGAAATGTTGAGACTGCGGTAAAAAAATGTCAATAACGGATCCACACAGGGTCTGTTTATGGTGCTTGGGGTCCGAGCACCATTGTTCGGAGTGTGAGGACTGCATGTCCATGACGGCGAAAGCCCTGAAGGAGCGAAAGGGGAAGCTCGAGAGAGGTAAGTCAGCCAAATCCTCCTCGAAGTTTTCATCGGCCGAGTTGAGGCATTCGTCTCCTCGCCGTCGAAAACACTCCCATTCTAGATCTCGAAGCAGTTCCCACCATTCGTCGAGATCTAGACTCTCTAAAAAGAGACGTCAAAGGTCCCATTGCTCGTCGTCTTCTGTGTCCCCAGAAAGAGTTTCCTGTCCCACCAAACACAGTTCTCAAACTGAGTGGGAGGAATTCAGAAAGAAAATGTTAAGCGTCTTCGAGAACGCGGCCTCGACCCCCTCGAAGACAGCTGAGGGTGATACCCCGGGTGAAAACCCCAAAAAATCAAAACCCTGCGAGTCGCAGCACCCAGCGAACATTCCACCCGAGAGCGCCATGAGCCATCGGGTAAGAAGGCACCGTCTCCGACGCCGTTGTCGAGGGTTCCTTCGCCGTCGTCGAAGATTCCTTCGACGCACGGGTCAGCGCCATCACCGCCGTTGTCGAAGGGTTCCTCGACGCATCGGTCGATCGACTCGACGCCGATGAAAGAGAGGACCAAGGCTCCACAGCCAACGGTGTTTTCAAGGACCTCCGGCACGACGCCGAGACCGTCGTCGATGCCCTCGAGTAGGATCCCGATCCTCTCAAATTCTTAGAGGCCCCTTCCAGTTTTTTCGGCGCCTTCGAGGCCGGTTACATCGGCATCGACGACTTCAACATTTTCTCGTCCAATAACGAGTTTGGCTCCTTCGGCCCTGGAGATGGGCTTTACTCCATTTCAGAGATCAGTATACCCTGGTCTTTCTTCAATTTATGAAGAAAGAGAAGACTCTGACCAAGAAACTTTATTTTTTTTTTTTCTACTTGTTTTTTATCTAAATTTAGATTTTACAAGATCTGGTGTGAATGTGCTTCTTTTTTGTAGCAGGGCTCCAGAGGCCAATCTCTCAGCTATCTTCTTTGCACTGCTGATTGCATTTTGTCAGGGCAATTTGCAGAATCTTAGCTGTGGCTAAGGTCCAAGCAGTCTTTCCTCCCCCAATTAACCGCGGCCACCACTGCTCTTCTTCCGGCTCTGTAAACGGACTGTGTGTCGCGTAAGTAGGCTAGGTGTATAGTGGACAAATCCTGGCAGCTAGTAAGTAAGTGTCTTACGTTTTCCATCTGGTCCGGCATCTTGCAGAGTCTGCAGGTGTTGTAATCTGACTGGCCTCTAATTTGAAGTATTTCATTTGTGGCAAGTAAGTTTAGACGTGCTCTTAGGAATAGTTGGCGAAGTGGTCTACTCGGGAACCTTCTTAGATATTGAGCTGTTTCGTTCTTCTTTAATGCATAGTGTGGAAGGTGTTTCAAGAGTTTGTTGTTCGACGCTTTTTCCTCAGTAGCAATCCAGTCAAGGTCTGCCAGTTTCTTCTTGACTTTATCTGGATTTCCAATTAAATCAGCAAGTTACAAGGTCTAAATTTTGCTTTATCTTTGTTGCCCATTTCTTCAGCATTTTGCACTTTTCTCTGCATCCTTCCTCGTTTATCAACTTCGTTTATCAACTGGTAGAGCGGGAGGCGTTGTGAAATGATGGTTTTCTGATATAACGCCAGATTCTTTGCTTCAACCGACGATTTCAACGATGAAAGTCCCAATTCTCTCCTTATTCCAGCCATTGCAGTTGATTTTGGTAGGTTCAAAACAGTCCTCCAGAAATAACCTTCTAGCCTCAGCCAAAGGGTGTCCGGTATCTCGGGCATGGCTTCGGAACCATATGTAAGAGCCGGAACTGCTTTTGCCTTATAGAATTTGATGGTAGGTATAAGGGAGAAGCTTCCATATTTCCTTTCCAGTATTTTGGCTTGGGTTGCCAGTGATCTTACTTTTGCCCATAGGTGTTTTTGCATGCTCGATTCTTGAGGCGAGTTGTCAATAATAACTCCTAGAAATTTGATTTTTGATGTTTTCTCAATCGGGACTTTGCTTTGTTGATTTCCCCAAAGTTATGATTTTTGTTTTTTCTTTATTTATCTCCAGGTTTGAGAGCTTGATGTAGTTTGCCAAATTATCTAATTGACGCTGCAGCCCTATTTGGGTTAGGTCCATTAGTACAATATCGTCTGCGTATGTTAGACGTGGCATTGCTGTGTTTCCAATTTTTGGCGGAAAAGCTCTCACCGTGGCATAGGAATCTTTGAAATCGCCCATGAATGCGACAAACGGGGCCGGTGCCAGAGGACAGCCTTGTTTCACCCCTCTTCGTATAGGTATTTCTTCCGACAGGTCGCCTTGTGTGTTTAATTTCACTCTGATGGAGGTATTCGTATGTAACGCTTTGAATGGAGCTAGAATTGCTTGCGGGCAGTTCCAGGAATGCAATTTCTTCCATAGGAGTTCTCTGTCCACCCGATCAAAGGCCTGTGTCAGGTCTATGAAGGCCACGAACACTGAGGCCCCTTCCTCAGCGACTTTGCTCTTGATTATGCGAAGGAGCATGATGTTTATCGTAGTGGATGAGTTTTTCTTAAAGCCTGCTTGAAAAGGATCGTTACATGGTGCCTCCGTTGCCCATAGTTGGAATTTCTTCAGGAGCAGCATACCAAAAACTTTCCCGATCGTGTCGAGCAATGCTATGGGCCGATAGTTGCCAGGATCAGACTTGTCTCCTCTTTTGTAAATGGGTACCACGTTAGCTGAGGTCCTGGATTTTGGGATGGCTCTTGATGCTTCACAGTATTTGAGGACTAGGCTGATAAAGGGAATCCATTGTTTTTGAAATGATTTTAAGTCGATGTTGGTGACACCATTTGGCCCCGGTGCTCGAGAGTTTTTTAGTTTGTTGATTATTTCCCTGATGTCCTCTGGGTTTGAGACGTCCACCCACGGGCTGTCTTGTTGGATACAAACTTGGTCCTCATTTTCCGATGGTTTTCGGAACAGCGCTTCGAAGTGTAGTATCCACTTTCTTCGCTTACATGGTTTGCTGGCATATTGGTTTTCTGTTCTATACCAGTTTTTAAGAGGTTCCAGAAGCTCCTGGAGTTTTTTCCCGTTCCATTTCTCAGGATCTCTTCTGAATCTTTCTGATATAGATTGATTCTGTGAGTTTTAATCCAGGCTTTATAGTTTCTTTCTTCTTGAATTACTTGTGCTACTAGATCCGGTGAGTTGTGTTTTTTGGCTTTTCGCTTTAGTTGTCTCAAGCTAGCCCTTTTTGCCACAACTTGTTTATCGTGTAGATGGTTCCCCGTAGGTGGCTTTCCAATTCTTTGACAAGCGGGGACTTTGTACGGGCTCAAAAAAGGGCGATAATCAATAGTTTTTTGCTCAAGTTCCACCTTTTTCTTTGAGGCTTTATATGTTTTGAACAGGTCTTCTATTCTCTCGGTGGTCAACTTTAAGCGAGTTCCCTTTGTTTTGTGTTACATTCAATTTCCGAGTTCATTTTTTGGTGGGGCACCTCTGTTGAGATCCATGCTGCTCTTAGCAGATTGTGGGCACTTATGATCGTTTGCATCACTTCAAATTCTATGATCACTTCCAGCATGGCCTCTGAAACGTAGATGTAATCCAATGTGCTGTTTAGGGCACCCCTCCCCCAGGTTGGCAGTCTGCTGGAGAGTGGGAATGTCTGATCTAGATTGTAGAACCCTCTTGAGGACATCAAATTGTGCCACAATTCCCCTCTAGATTCTAGGGTAGATTTTTTTCGTTCAGTAATGAATGTAGATGTGTTTTTTTGTTTCAGATTTAGATCCCCGCAGATTAAGACATGGGCGATGTTCTTTTCCGCATATAACCTGTCGATTTCTTTTTCCAATATTGTTAGGAATTTTTTGTCTGTGATTGCTTGTGGGTTCCAGTAGATATTGATTGTTCCAATTTCTTTAACTGTTCTCTTTTCTGGCTGTTTCTCTGGAATTGTCCATGTCAGTCTGATCACTTTCATGTGGCTTGAGGCTGTGATAGATTCTGTAATGCTTAGCCCGCAGTCCACTCTAATCGCCACCAAAAGCCCGGATGAAGGGCGCCCCAGTCTGTTCTTGTTTGCTGGGGCGAAGGCGATCTCGTAACCTTCCAGTAAAGGTTTCTCAGTTAGCCAGTGTTCCTGAAGTGCGATTATTTCAAATTGACCCAGATCCGGACCCCCTCCTGTCGTAAGATGTTTATATCCACAGGTGTTCCATGAGGCTATCTGGATCTTTTTTACCCTCACACGTCAAGTTGTTGGAGATGTTCGTTCTGTGACCCCGTCTCCTAGGGCAGATCGTTGCTATTTGGACAAAGTTGCTGTAAGTGATTTTGGTAACCAAGCCCATAGTGGTTTTGATGTGGGCACAGATATAGCCTGAGGGACTTCTTTCAGTGACGTAGTCATCGTTTGGGGTGCTGTTTTACTTCCCCGTTTCAACAGAGGTAGCTCTTTTTCGACTTGTTGATTCCGTTGATCGGATGACACCTTTGCTCTTAGCATCTGTTTTATTGTTTGTGGTTGTTTTTGGTTCGGTTCGTCCTTGACTCGGTTTTTCTTTTGGGTGGTCCGGACTTTCTTTGTCATATTGCAACCGGCTGTGTCTGTACAGTTCTTCCGTTCTGGATATATAAGGAGAGTTCTTGCCCTTGTTTATTTTTGGAGACTTGGGCTTGTTTACCTTTGTCTTTGGGGTGATCTCGCTTAACCATAGGCCTTTCTCGGCTAGTAGTTCTTTGGCTTCCTGCAGTTGAGCTCCGTAGTTCTTCCCTTTTATATGTAGGTAGCATTTTGCTTTGCAGCCTGAGTGGTACGGTTCTACTAGTGTTAGATCCTCAGTCGAGAGGCGGTGTACCGGCCTTAGATGTCTGAAGATTTTCAAAAGTGTGCTTCTGTTTAGAATTAAGTCCTCTTTGTTTTTTCTCATTTGTTCCAATTTCAAAATTATGGACGATTGGTCTGGTTCGTACTCTGGCTTTCTTTTCCGACGGCCTCGGTCAGCATAGTTTCTCGAATCATTTTTCTCTTCTGGAGAGTTATGGAGGTACCAGTGTTTTTCCTTCCGTTCCCAAAAGTCTTGTCGATAGTCAGGCTTGGGGTATGAAGGAAGATGTTGAGTCTGTCTCGCTACCTTCTTTTCCTCTTTATATTCCACCCGATTTCTGACAGTGGTTGATTCTGATTGTTCTTTACCTTCCGTTCTTGCCCTACTGTCTGGAGGGTCTTGGATAGAGTCTTTCCTTGTCCGCCCCTTATCTTTGATGTGTTTTTGGGGGAATCCCTCCCTTGCGGATTGACGCGTCAACGATTGTTGATGGTACCTCTCCTCTGGCTCTTCATAGACGGATAAGTCCATCCATTCTTTGTCTCTTAGGAAATCATCCGCCGTCATTGGGGAGCTGTTTGACTTCTGAGCCGAGGAACCCCTGGGTAAGTTGTTTTTCTTTTTTGTCACCTCCTGTTCTTTTACTACTGGTCGGTTTAAGCTCTTGCTCTGAGATTGATTTTGAACCTCCACCCCATTTTTCTGATGTTGCACTGGTCCTTTTTTTGAGGTTTCCAGCGAATTTATAGAGGTAATCCGAATTGTCCTTGTGGAAATGCTGCTCTTTTTTTGAGTTCTTATTAGCTGGGGATTCTTCTCTTTTTTTTTTTTGTAGACCAGAGGTTGATGGACTGTCCAAGTCTGTCATTTTTTGGTTGAAAGTGAAGACCTTATTTTGTAACAACGGGAACGATGGTCCAGTTCCCTGGTTCATATTGAAAATGCTGAAAGCGCCCTGCGTCTGCACTTCGGCGTTTGCCATCTGCTTAGTTAGATCAATGGCGTTTGATGTCCCTGAGGTCTGTGTTTACCCATTTTTAGATAGCGCTTTTTTCTTCTGCTTGGACTTCTCAGGGTGTTCTTTCGCTTCAGACAAGTAGTTTTCCTGACTTTCTTTGTATTTCACATTTGAGGTCGTCGATCCGTTTTTCTGAGGCCTTCACATATCCTTCCAAATATATCAATTTTGTCAAGGTCATGGCCGACACTGTTGTTTGATCTTTCATTGAATCATTTAGTGCTTCATATAATTTGCAGAACGGACCCAGGGCGATTGTAATGGCGGACATGATAGTTGCTAACTCCGATTTTTTTTGCTGGTGTTTCTTTTAGACCTGGACTGGGTCTGCCTTGTTTGGGGCGACCCCCCGAAGGATGGTCGTAGGCCGGGTCAGGTGATTGTCGCCTCGCGGCTTCCTGAGGTAGGCACATATTCTCACTTTGAGGTTTTTCAATTGGACTCACAACAGGTGGCGTCATTTTGTGTGTTTTTGGTGGTGGTGAGGTTTCCATGATTGCTGCCAGGATTTCCGCGTCAGATAGTTCCAATATGTCGTATTTCCTTTTTCCTTGATTTTTAAAGAACTCCAACAGTGAGTTTAATTGTCCTTTTTTCAGGGGCGTCTTGCATAGCTGTGTTTTTTACTTATTGGCCTTGTTAGGCCCTTTATTTTTGTTATTTGCTTTGGATCCTTTCGTTTGGTTGTCATTTGTTTTTTGTACTTCATGCGAGGGAGATCTAGTTGTTTCGTCGTCAATCTCTATCCACATCTCATTTGGAGATGAGTTGTTGATTAGAGGATTTTTCTCCCTTTGTGTCGAATGTGTGGATTTCCTTTTTGTTTTTTCTGTTTTGTTCTTTTTTTTGTTAATTTGGCTCTTTTGAGCTTGAGAGGGAGCGGATATAGTCTCACTTTCCACAGTAATTTCGTCTATATTGATTATTTGGGTCACATCTTTTGCCTTTTTATTAAAGGACTGTATCCCCGTAGCTGCATCCTTTTCGTATTGTGCCTCTGCACCCACTGACTGTGGGTTCCCTAGGACCAAGTCCTTTGTGGGTTTTATGGCCGCCTCAGGCTGAGCCTGGTGAACCTGGGCTATAATACTTCTTTGTTCCGCTTGGGGCGCCTCCTCCACAGTATCTGCCTGTTCCTGTGTATCATGGTTCTCTGGTAGGATTTCGTCTGGATTTGTCCAATGGACCCGCAAAGCGGCTACTGCTCCACGCAGCGTCACAGGGCTCTTCCCGCTCCTAACGGAGGGAGAGGGACCCGGAGCTGCCTTCTCTCCGGACCGCCGGGCATCTCTAGCGCAGTCCTCTGTCGTCCATACTTCGGGTGCATTTCTCGGAGTCCCGGTGAGTTCACCCACCATCCTCTCGTCGCGGCTCACCCCCGTCCACCCTCCGGCCGCCGATGGGTGACCTACAAATTCCGAATCGGGCGGGGTCAGATCTTTACCCCTGTTAGAAAGGGTGTTGTTTTGTAGAGTGGATGGTGTTGATTTGGCATCACACATGCTTTCACCGGTGTCAATATCTGCACGTGTTTTGTGCAGGGGAGTCTCAATGGAGGCTGCTCCGAACCTTTGCAGAGGGCGTGTTGTACGTGTTGGTCTTTTGTCTCTGTATCCCTCGGCCGGGAGTGTTTGCTCTGTCTGCACGGACATGATGGATTGCTTTGCTGATGTTTTGTGTCTTAAGGTGTAAACGGTGCACGGACCACTTACCACCCCATATGGTTTCGCTTTTGTGACTTGTGGCTTGTCGGCTGTTTTATGAGGTTTTGATAGCCGGCGTCAGAGAGTGATGTTTGGCCAGCTGCCAGCGTACAGCAAAGCAGCAAACAGTGAAACAGTCACAGCAGGATACTCGCGCACTTGACTAGCACGGGCTTAACGCCGCAAGGGCGTCCCTCACGGCCTTTTGAGCTTCGCTTCCTGGATGGGCGGAGCTACGAGATTCCGGTCTCTTAAGGCTACAGTGTCTCTTTCAACTCGCTCGCTCAGGAATTGGCTCCTTCTTCAAAGGGATTCAGGTGCAATGCACACTTCTCTTCACTTCACTACAGGTGCCGCCACAGTGAAACAGTCAGAGCAGGATACTCGCGCCCTTGACTAGCGCGGGCTTAACGAAGAACTTTTGGTTTACAGAGATCCTCACCGCCTGCTGCAGAGGATTTCACCTCTGAAGAAAGGAGGCTGAAGGAACTACAGGACTCACTTCATGAGGCCAGTGGACTTGACACTTCCCCAGAAGTGGAATTTGTAAAGCCTGACCCAGGGGAACATGCCGAAACACCATATAGAACCCTGATAGCAAGAATAATTGAGTTTATGGGTTGGTCTGCGCCTTCACCTGTTTTCCAACAGGTGATCTAACGAATATATTGGACAAAGGCCCACAGGAGGACCCGGTGGTCCCCTTCCATGCAGCCCTTCAAAGAAAAATTGCATCCAATTGGGAGACTCCCGAAGTCATCCCAGCAGTCAATAAGAGACTGTCGACAAAGTATAGGGTAGCTGCTGCTGACCCTGAATACCTGTCAAAACACCCGACCCCAGAGAGCCTGGTAGTTCAAGCGGCAACTTCATCCAGCAGTAGGACTGCTTACCCTACTGTCCCACAGGACAGGGATGACAAGAGGTACGACTCTATGGCAAAGAAAGTCTTCTCTGCCTGTAGTATGGCGTTGGTCCATCAACGCCACCTGTACGCTTGCCAAGTTCAGTCACACATTATGGGAGTGTGCTTCATCAGCGGCTGACTGCATACCCGATGGAGAGAAGGAAGCCTTCCTTAACATCATTCAAGATGGCAAAGATGCCATGTGCGAGTCTCTTCAAACTGGCATCGATTCCGCTGACAGTATCAGCAGGGCCATGGCGGCTAGTACAACAATCCGCAGGCATGCGTGGTTGCGAAAGTCTGGCTTTGCTCCAGATGTACAGGCCAGACTTTTGAATATGCCCTTTGACGGCTCTTCGTTATTCGGAAAAAAGGCTGATGACAGTCTGGAAAAGTTAGACTTCTAAAGCAGCAGCAAAATCCTTAGGAGCTGCTATCCGCCAAACTCCTTTTCACCCCTCAGGAACCTCTGGGAGAGGAAAGTCCTTTCGCTATTATTCCGCATTCGGAAAAGGCAGAGGACAGCCGGCTCAAAGAGGCCAAAGAAGATCCACCCGAGGTGGACGGGTCAAAGGTACTAAGACCGCAGCAGCAGCAGGTGCCTCTTTACCCTCGGCATCTGCATCAGCCGCCCCCAAACCACTCTGAGGCCTTCGCACACAAGACGCCTGTAGGGGGCAGGTTAACTCACCATCTGACGGAATGGCAGGCTATAACGTCAGATGCTTGGGCGTTGGAGACAGTTGCCTAAGGTTACTGCCTATCCTTTCTATACATCCCTCAGAGTCATCCACCGGGGGAACAGCTACCTAAAAGTTCCAGATCCGCTCCTCTTGCAGGAAATTATGGACCTGCTAGAGAAAGGTGCCATAGAACCGGTACCTGTAGCGGACAGGAACAAGGGCTGGTACTCCCCCCTACTTTCTCATACCAAAGAAGGACGGAGGACTGAGACCCATCCTGGACTTAAGAGAATTGAACAAGTTCCTCAGGAAGGACAAGTTCAAGATGGTAACTCCCTCACAGATCCTTCAGGCCCTCCAGCTCCAGGACTGGCTGGTATCTCTGGACATTCAGGATGCTTATTTCCAAGTGCAAATCCATCTCAAGCACAGGAAATACCTGAGGTTCGCAGTTGGCAACTCTCATTATCAATTTCGAGTTCTGCCATTTGGGCTGACCTCTGCCCCGAGGGTCTTCACCAAGCTGATGTCGTTAGTGGCGGCGAGTCTAAGGAGGGAAGGGATCCATGTCTATCCCTACCTGGACGATTGGCTGATCAGGGCCGTATCTTCAGAACAGGCCCGGACCCAGCTAGATTATGTCTGCCTCTTTCTTCACAGACTAGGCTTCTCCCTCAATTTAAAGAAGTTGCAGATGATACCATCTCAGAGACTCCAGTTCATTGGAGCGGTCCTGGACACTTCCCTGGGAAAAGCCTCGCCACCAGAGGTGAGGGCTCAAGATATTCTACAGATGGTCACCAAGTTTCAGAATGCCCAGCGTCTCCCAGCCTTCGACCTTTTGAGGTTGCTAGGCCTCATGGCATCCTGCATCTTCCTTGTGCCAGAGGCTCGCCTGAGAATGAGATCTCTTCAGTGGGCACTGAGAAGTTAGTGGTCACAATTCTCAGGGAGAATGTCAGACCTCCTCCGGATTCCGGACAAGGTAGCCCATGACCTTCAATGGTGGGCCTATTCAGAGAACATCTTGAAAGGAGAACTGTTTTGGCAACCATGGCCAGAGATGACAGTAGTCACAGACGCCTCGCTCACAGGGTGGGGAGCCCATGCCAACGACTTAACCATCAGCGATCGTTGGTCTCCATCAGAGTCCAGACTACATATCAACCTATTAGAGCTGAGAGCAATCAGACTAGCGCTGAAAGCTTTCCTGCCATCAGTACAGGGGAGAAATGTCCTGATAATGACGGACAACACGGTGGCCATGCACTACCTCAACAAGAGGAGGCGTAGGATCACTGCCACTGCGCAGAGAGGCAATGCAGCTCTGGTTTTGGGCAATTCAGGAAGGAATCTCTCTATTGGCAGTCCATCTAGCCGGAGAGAAGAATTTGACAGCGGACGCTCTGAGCAGGCAGAGCACAGTCACCCACGAATGGGAGCTAGCTCAGGAAGTCCTTCAAGAGATCTTCGCCCTTTGGGGAACCCCTCAGGTGGATCTGTTTGCCACAAGCACCAACAGGAAGTGCGATCTGTTCTGTTCAAGGGAATTTCCCCCGAGAGGAGCTCTGGGAGACGCGTTCGTAGTGAACTGGGAGTTTCCACTCCTCTACGCGTTTCCACCAGTCCCTGTTATTCCTCAAATGATCAGGAGGTTGAGAAGATTCCGGAAAACCATGATCCTAATTGCCCCGGACTGGAAAGGTCCAGGAGAACGTGGTACCCGGACCTTCTAGATATGTCCATCTGTCCTCCAATCCGTCTTCCACTCAGAGAATCTTCTCTCGCAGAAGGGAGGTCAGGTTCTCCATCCAGACATCAGAACCCTCAACCTTCACGCTTGGCTTCTGAATGGTTGAGATACAAGGATTGGGATCTCCCTGATGACGTCATGGAGGTGTTGCTTTCGGCCAGAAGACCAGCAACAAAGTCTTTATACTGCTGCCGTTGGAACAAGTTTTGCAGCTGGTGTAGGGAAGAGAATATCGACCCTTTTTCATGTGATACACCAACGGTGCTATCGTTTCTACTCTACTTGGCAAACTCAGGCCTTCAAGTTGGCACTGTAAAAGGCTATCTCGCAGCTCTTTCTATCTTCAAGCGCACTGCGGAGGAACCATCGTATTTCAAAATTCCTCTAGTGGTACAATTTCTCAAGGGTCTGACTAATGTTTACCCTCCAAAACCATTCCAGGTTCCATTATGGGACTTAAATTTAGTCTTAAACTTCTTAATGGGCACTCCATTCAAGCCACTTCACTCTTGCGCATTAAGATTTCTCACACTTAAAACTGTCCTACTTGTAGCACTAACATCTGCTCTCTCCTGTAAACCCCCACATACAATCTTCCACAAGGACAAGATTGTCCTCCAGGTGAAGCCTAATTTTCTCCCAAAGGTGGTTTCTGAATTCCATATTACTCAGAAAATGACCTTGCCTTCATTCTACCCTCCTCCCCATCCAGGGAAAGAGGAGGAAAGGCTACACAAGCTGGACCCTAGGCGAGCTCTCAGCTTTTACATCAACAGAATGGCTAGAAACGGGCAAGCACACCAGCTGTTTGTAGGATACTCAGGTCACAAGTTGGGACTACCCATAACAAAACAAACCATCTCCAGGTGGATTATCTTGGCCATCCTGGAATGTTATAGACTAGCAGGGAAAGAGCCACCCCAAAACCTCAGGGCTCATTCAACCAGGGGTATCGCAGCTTCTTCGGCTCTCCAGAGAGGGGTACCGGTCCGGGACATATGTGCGGCTGCCACATGGTCGTACGCACATACATTCACAAAACTTTACAATCTGGATTCCTCCACTGCTCAAGAGACCAGGTTTGGCAAGGCTGTATTACACTCGGTCCATCCCTAAAGGGATACATAACACTATCACTCCCTCCTCCAATTACATACCACTGCTATGGGGGTCTATCAAAGATAAGGAATACGTCGGAGGACACAATCCCTTCAAAGAACAAGTTACTTTCTTACCTGCTAACGTTCTTTCGACGGGATGTTCCCCCAACGTGTTCCTTATCGCCCCTCCCATCCATCCCCGCAGTGATAACTTCCCTTGTCGTTGCAGCTTTCGCTCCTTCAAGGTTACTAACCAATTCAGGCATGTCTTTTCTTATACTACAAAACGGAACTGAGCAACGGACGCAGCGCGTGTCTATTTATGGGCATGGTGACGTCGGCGCCGATACGGTGGCCGTCGAAGGACATCGACTCGGCGGACGTCGACGCGCAGCGCCCTCTACAGAAAAAATTTCCGAGGCCAGCAAGCTGGAAACGTATATCAAAGATAAGGAATATGTCGGAGGAACATCCCGTCGAAAGAAAGTTACCAGGTAAGAAAGTAACTTGTTCTTCTCAGTTATTGCGGCGGCCTTTATGTATTCGAAGCGCAAGCCTCCACATCTGCCCCTATATCAGCGATCCTGGGAAAGGAAGAGACCTATGGGAAGATGATCTACTCCAATGCTAAACTCCACCTGTGACAAGCCAATGCTGACGCCTTGCTTGCCGTGGTTAACCAAAAACTTTGCGAGAGATGGCAGACATCCTTTTTGAGCTTCCAGCACACAGTCGGGCAAGATTCAAGCCAGGTCTGGCAGAGGCAAAGATAGGGGCCCAGGATATCATGGAGTCGACTGTGGCTATTTGTGTTGCCACCAATGTGAGGAGGACAGCTTGGCTTAAAGCAAATAAGTTTAACCCTGATGTGCAGGAATGCATTCTCGACCTGCCATTTGAGAGGGGGGGGGGGCGTTTCATTCAACTACTGACGAGGAGCTTGATAAAGAGAACCCCCCCCCCCAAACAGCTAAATCCCTGTCAATCTTAACTAAGTCTGCCCCCAAGACCTATGGCCAGAGTCGCCCGCGCTATGACAGAGGTTGTTCCTTCGGTGGCTTCAGGGGCTTGCAGGAGCGTCGTTCAAGGCAGCCAGACCTGTTGCCCAGCCAGCAACAACGCAAGCAGTACAAATCGTCCCACAAGGGGTTCTTCCAGTCGTCCTCCCAGGCACAAGCCTCAGAAGGAAAGAAACAGTTCTCCGTGGTGGGCAGGCTTGCCCTTCACATTCATTACTGGCGGGCAAGGTTTGCAGACCCATGGATCCTCTCAGTGGTTTCCTAGTCTTCTGCCTGCCGATACCTCCATTTCCTCTCCCCCCCCAACCTCCATCTCTCACAGATTGGGACGGCAACTCTTCTGGCAGAGATTTGCTCGCTCATGGCGAGTCAACCGGTGGTGGAGGCTCCAGCATCACAGCGAGGCATGGGCTTCTATTCCTGTATCTTCGCCATCCCGAAAAAGAACTAGGCTGGCCTGAGAGGTGTACTAGACCCTTCTTCCTTGAACCTTCCCCTACCCCTTGAAAAGTTCAAGATGCTTACTCCAGCACTCATTGCGGGGACACACTGTGGGGGGAGACTGGATGTGCTCCCTGGATCTGAAAGAAGCGTACTTGCACGTCCCGATTTGGGAGCCTCATCGTTCCTTCCTCTGGCTCAGGATCATGGGCTTTCTTTTCCAATACAAGGTCCTCCCTTTTGGCCTCACTTCGGCTCCAAGAGTCTTTACGAGGTTAATGAATGCTGTAGCAGCCCTGCTCAGGGCGGAGGGCTACCACTTTTATCCATACGTCGAGTGCCTCATCCGAGAGGATTCGCCCAATGGAGTCCAACACATAGCTGCCACACTTATGCACATGCTGTACGATTTGGGGTTCTCGATCAACCTCAAGAAGACGCAGTTACTTTCCACACAGTCCTTAACATTCCTGGGACTAATTTGGGATATGCGGGTGGAGAAGATCTTCCCCCTCGGAGGACAAGATCACGGCAATCAAGAAGGCCACAGGGCATTTTCTCAGCAGACCAGTGACCTCAGCATGGTGCTCGGAATAATGGCGGCTTGCCACTTGGCTGTGCCACATATTAGGCTCACAATCAGGAGGCTGCAGCTACATTTCTCATCCTCTTGGAATCAGAAAACAGGCTCCCAAGTGGCTCTAGTCAACATACAACAGCACCTTCACCAGGACCTCTTGTGGTGGAGGGCAAAAGCCAACCTGTTAGTGGGCAGGCCGTTCTCACAGCCGTTACCAGAGATCAACATTACCACAGACTCCTCTCTAGAGGGATGGAGGGGGATACCCTGGACAACCAGTGTCCATGGAGTCTGGTCACAGCAGGAACAACTGGAACACATCAACTGGCTCGAGATGATGGCCATCTGGCTTGCTCTCAAAGCGTTCCTCCCCATTGTCAGCAACAAGTCGGTTTGCATTGAGACGGGCAACTCCACATGCATGTATTACATCAACAAGCAGGGAGGTACCAGTTCTTCTCCGCTCTGCAGGCTGTCCATCGACATATGGGAGTGGGCACTGTCGAAAAACATTTACTTAACAGCAGTCCATCTCCCGGGTGAATCCAACTTGGAGGCGGACAGACTCAGCAGGCGGGGGTCGACAACTATGAGTGGCAGTTGAACGTGGATGTCCTGAGGGAGATTTTCATCAGGTGGGGGCCACCCTCAGGTAGACCTATTATCCACCAAGAGCAACGGGAGATGCCATCAGTTGTGTCCTGGATGGAGCAAGGCAGGGGCTCTTTGGGGGACATTTTGCAGATTCAGTGGATCGACATGAGTGCATACGCCCCCCCCCCCCCTCCGTTGGTTCACCGGGTCCTCTGCAAGGTCAAGGAGTCGGAGGCATCGGCTCATCTTGATAGCGCTGTGGTGTCCAGCCAGACCTCGGTTCTCAGAACTTCTCCAACTGTCGGATCAGCCTTCTGTCCCCATTCCGTTGGGTCCAGCCCCCCTACTAGCCCAGCTGGGAGAAACAGTGGTTCACCCCGCTCCGCAGAAGTTAGCCCTGGCAGCCTGGTTCCTGAACACGTCACCCTGAAACATCTGCACTGGTCACAGGAATTCAGGGGGCAAGACGCAGCGCCACAGGGAGTCAGTTCAGATGCAAATAGACCAGGTTCTGTCACTGGGCCAAGGCAAACAAGATAGATCTTCTGGCATGCTCACTAGACAATGTTTTTTTCTGCGCATCTGGCTCATTCCTGGTGCAGGTAGACACTTGTTGTACTTATCTGGCGGCCATAGGGGCGTACACAAATTCCACCGATAACATCTTCTCCTCAAATCCGGTGGTCAAAAAGCACTTGACGGGCCTGACCAGATGGTATCCCCCAGTCAAGCGCCCACATCTGGTCTGGGACCTTAACGTGGTGCTGGACGCACTGGCCCAAAAGCCTTTCGAGCCCATGGCATCTGCAGATATCAGGCTGGTTACTATAAAGACTGCTCTACTGGTTGGCCTTACATCAGCACGCAGGATCATTGAGATACAGGTGCTAGTGGCTTCAGAGCCCTATATCACATTTCACCGGGACAAGTTAGTGCTAAGGACGCACCCTTCATTTCTCCCGAAGGTCGTGTCATCTTTTCACCTCAACGAGGAGATGAAATGCTTTGCCTGTCCAAAGGACGAGGCACAGAAAGTATTGTACTGTCTGGATGTCAGACGTGCTCTAAGATTTTACCTGGACGGGACGAAGAGCTTCCGTTAAACGGATGCCTTGTTCATCACTTTTGGTTGGTCAAAACCAGGCTGTGAAGTATCAAAGGCTTCAATAGCTAGATGGATGGTGATGGCCATCAATGAAAAGTATGAGGGGCAGCACAGGTCCTTGCCAGGAAACCTGCACACCTATGCCATCAGAGCCAAGGCCACGGCAGCGGCCTTCCAAAGACATGTTCCATCGCAGACGATCAGCAAGGCGGCTACTTGGGTATCCCCATCAGCCTTTTGCAAACACTACTGCTTGGATGCCAACACCAGATCTGATGCAGTATTTGGCCAGGCAGTTTTGATAAACTTGTTTTTTAGAGGGGCATCTCTCCTCCCCATGGGTGCATTCAGTTGTAATCGCCCACATAGTATGGAGGAAAGGGGACGGGACATAGGAGTAATTGTTACTCACTTTAGTGACTAAAATACTCCTAGTCCCCATTCCTCCATACGTCCCACCATCCTCCGCCTTAATGAACCAGTGTGATTAGGCAATTGTATCATAGCTGACGCGTCAAAGGGGAATGAGGAGTGGCTCTGGTGGGCAGTCAGTGGAGCCCGTGCTCCCAGGGCCGCACCCCTGCAGGCATCTAAATTTAAAGGGGAAGACAATATTTCTGATGAAAAAGGTTCAGTTTCCCGTACCTAGCGAGGGACGCCCATACGATATGGAGGAAAGGGGACAATGAACTAGGAGTACGTTAGTCACTACAGTGAGTAACACTCTTACGTCCCGTCCCCTTTCCTCCATACTGTATGGGCGGCCCTTGCGAGGGACGGAAGGCGGAAAGTTTTTCACCAGACACCAGAAAAAATCTACTTCCCCTTTTTAAATTTAGAGGCGCGTGGGGGCGCGGCACTAGAGCATGTGCTCGCCTCGCTCCGCCCACCGGCGCCACGCCCCATTCCCCTTTTCCGTGTCGACGGGAACGGGCCGAATTCACCAGCGCTCCTGGGTTTGGCTTTGGCCATGTAATACCACGCGCTCTCCCCCGGATATTCTTCTATCTTTTTCAATAGGTACTTTGTCCTCCGACGCCACGCTCCTCCCTGGCATATGTTGACTTCAGCCTGTGTCCAGCCTGCAAGGGTCTCAAGTCCGACCCCACGCCCTTTGCCTCTGCTGCCTTGGCCCCGACCTGGAATGTTGTTCCACGTGCGACGCGATGACTCCACGTGCACTGAAGAACAGGCTAGCTATGTAGAGGGAGCTCTTCCAGAAGTCACCTCCGGAAGACCTAAAGGACATTGTTAAACATCGCTTGAGGCCAAAGGCAAGGCATCTATTTACCATCGCACCTAGTAAGGGCTACTCCTTTCCAAGGAAGTGCCCGGCCGGGAGGAACCTCTCGGGTGCTCATACGAGCACATGTACCAAGGCTAGTCCAGCTACCGGTCTTACGGCCAAGGGGGATCTCCGGATCCTGCCAGTGCTGAGGGACCGCAAGGTTCCTTTACCGGGGTTACTCATGAGGGGCAATGCCCTACTACTGGGATCATGTCCGAGGGGGGCCTTTACGCAGCACTACCAGCAGTTCAGCCGAGGGCAATAAGCCTTCCAGGTCTAGGCCTGAGGTGCGGGATAGGCCTTATGTTCCAACACCAAGAGTCTTGGACGGGGCTGGGTCCGATGAGCCAGGCACCACGACTTTGGCATGTGGCACGCAGCTCAACAAGATGGCTGCTCGTCCGATAACCCCTCTAGTGGAGCGGGTGGAAGAACGAGTCACAAGGTGGGACTGGTGTCCACCAGGTACGTGGCCTACAGTTTATCCATCAGCAGTGCAGGGCATGTTTCCCCTGCACCCCAGACAGTGTGCCCCGGCTCTAGCAGCCTGCAGCCACTCAGTCAGTATCACCTGCCACCTCTTCAGCCTCTGAAGACAGGTTCTTCGAAAGGTTCCTAGCCCTGATGTGCTCTCTCTCCGGCCTTCTCACCATTGCCAATAGTCATTCCTGCATTGGCTCTGGTGCCTCAGGCCCCAGCGCAGCCCCTGCAGGCTCCTCAGGTTCCGGCACCCCCACATGCAGTTCCACAACAGCCCCCGCAGCAGCCACCGGCTCCGGTCTCCACACAGCGCCCAGTACCCCTCCACCTGATCCAGATCCTCCGAGCACTAGGTGGACACAGACGAGGACGACGACCACGACACGCCATCTTCAGCCAAGGCCTTCCACGAACGCCTGGCAGCACTTGCAGAGTATTTGGGCCTTCCTCAGCCCGAGGTCGAACAACCCAAGAAGGGGGGTCTTCGCAGAAGTACCGACCCTAAGATCCCCTACCAAGACAGGGATCCTTATGCAGAAGGACGTCGTTGCAATGGCCAAAAAAGGGGTGACTCAAGCCGCACTCGGCCCAGCCTGTCATATGGAGGGGGGGATACACTCTTGCTTTCAGCGCACCCTCAACTGCACTCTTCAGTGATTGCTGCAGGGTCACCCTACTCTAAGCCTCAGTCGTCCTCGGCTTCCACCTCCTCAACACTGCTAAGCAAGGAGGAGAACATCTTGGAGGCATCCAGGAAAAAGCTGTACTCACTGCATCAAACCAATGCTGATGCCATGCTGGCAGCCGTTAACCAAAAGCTCTGGCAGGAAATTGAAGACTTCCTCAGGGAACTTCCGGCACACAGCCAAGCTCGCTTCATGGCGGTATTAGGAGAAGCCAGGCTGGTAGTGCTGGACATCATGGAGTCCACCGTGGCTTGTATCGATACTTCCGGCCGGGCCATCTGCATCGCCACGGGCATGAGAAGGTCGGCCTGGCTCTGGGCTACTAAGTTTAACCCTGATGTCCAGGAACACATATTGGACCTTCCATTCGAGGGTAGTGACCTCTTCCACTCCACCACGGATGAAGAATTAGATAAAAAGAACAGCTGGCAAACTGTAACGTCTTTATCTATTCTTACGAAGGCCACGCCCAAGGTGTACGAGTCACATCCACGCTCCGAAAAGGGGCAGACGTCTGGGGGGTTCCGTGGCTTCCAAGAACAGAGGACTAGACAACCTGACCGTTCCCAGTGTCAGCACCGGAGGAAACAACAACAGGGAGGGCCAAGGGCTTTTTCCAATCCCCTTCCTCCGCAACATCCTCAGAGGGAAAGGGTGCTTGACATGCCCCTTCCGTCCATGTCACCAGTGGGGGGAAAGCTTGCCTTCCACGTGCAATTTTGGCGCCAAAGGTTTTCGGACCCCTGGATCCTCTCGGTAGTATCCATGAGGTACCACCTGCCGGTCCCTCCCTCTCCCTCTTCCCCTCCCACCCCACAGATTGGGACTGCAACTCTGTTGATGGAGATCCACTCACTTGTCAAGAGCCTGGCAGTGGGGGGAAGTCCCAGCCTCCCAACCAGGTTTGGGCTTCTATTCCAGGATTTTCACCATACAGAAGAACGAGGCTGCTGGGGGGCGTGGCCAAGATGGCGGTCTAAGCTATCATGGAACTGCAGAGCTCTGTCCCGAACTGCTGTGGAAACAGTGCTAGTGTCGCCAAATACATCCGGTTTTGTTCCAGAGTAGAACAGGAACGAAGGGGAGGCACTGAGAGTTTTTTGTCCCAGGGAAAACACAAGACTGAGATTGGTGAAAACGAGGGAGCGCGGTCACCAGTGGCAGAAGATGGCAGGCGGCCCCCGTCTAACAGCGGGAGAGGCGGCCATCCCAGAAGGAGGAGTACAGAGTGGCCAGCTGCTTGCTGGTGGGACCTGCTCTGGGGGTCCGGGGTGGAGTGCGGGAGGTCTGGAGTGAGATGCCCAGCAAGTGAAGGTGGATCGTCCAGTGCGGTCCTCTGTCCCTCGGCTGTGCTTGGAGGTGCTGTGGGGGGATGAGAGCATGGCCGGGTGGGAAGGTGCGAAGTGAAGTTCCGGCAAGGAGAAGATCTGACGCGGTGGCTCCGAGGTGGAGTTGGAGGAGGCGAAGCAGAACGGCACACCAGGCGCAGGGGCCTCAGCACTGGCGAAGGAGAGAGAGGCGGGAGGCATCGGCCTGGGAAGACCAGGTCGAGCTGAGAGGCGGCAGCTCCGGGCAGCAGGTGAGGAGGTGCGGAAGGCTGTGGGCTGGGAGCCTGGGCAGGAAGAGCAGAACGGAAACCTAGGTGCCAGGGCTTCTCTCGTGTGGAGTCAAGGGGGAGAGAAGCCCAGTTTGGTAGGAGCTCCTGGGGTGAATTGGAGAGGTTGGCCCACGTGCAAGGGGGAGTTCCCTTCAATGGATGCCTGAAGGGGGTGGCTGCCGCAGCAAGAGGGGAGCAGGGCCTAGTAAAGGGGCCCAGAGGACTTAATAAGCAGAGCTCGACGGGGCGGCAGGGAGGACCATGCACCTGGTGGAGGACAGCAAAAAGACTACCCGCAGGGGGAGAAGGGAAAGCACAGGCTCCTTGGAAGAGACAGCGGGCTAGGAAAAGACCACGGGGTACACCCCTGGATGGTTGTAGGAAGCCCCAGCAGAATTGGAAGGCAACATTGGAGTTTTGCGGTCGGTGAGGAAAAAGCCCCCACGTTGGATCCAGGGAAGATCCATTGGGGGAGAGGGGGGCAAGGCGAGAAACACCAGTGTGTGGCGCCCCAATACCTGCAAGGAATTGAAGAGTGGAGGGTGTGAGGCTGGGCGTAAGAGCGCAAAGAATCAGAGAAAGGTTGTAAAAGAGGGGCCCAACTCTTAGAAGTGTGGAGGGAGGGGGCACATGGGACAGGGGTGAAGATACGCCGATGGGCCCTCAAATCCAGGAAAGCGGGAAAAGGAAGGGCAATACAAGGGGCACGTCCAGTCCAAGTTACCCTTCCGAAGGGCTGCAAGTGGAAAAGACGAGGAAATGGCGCTTACTAAAGAGGATCTTCTTTCAGCGCTCGCTCAATTTAAGGGGGAGCTTACGGAGACTGTTGAGGCAGAAGGAGCAAGCATCAGGGGGGAACTTTCGCAGGCTATCGCAATCAACAGTAAGGATATAGACTCAGTGGGAGAAAGGGTGCTGGAAGTGGAAAAGCGCACAATGGAGCTGGAAGCAAGATGGCGAGACTGGTCTGAGCAACTTCAGGGCATGTAACGCTCACCTGGTTCCCACGGGGGCGCTGGTCTAGTCTGGATTGCTGTGGCCTCTTCTAGCGTGATGCGCAGGACCCGGAACACCGATTGGACAGGACCTCCAAATCGTGCTTGCCTGGCCCGTAGGAATATCCTTCTGCAGATGAGAAAGGGGATTAACAGTCTGCAGAATAGTGTGCTAGCTCCCCCCTACCCCCCTTTGTTCCTCTCTAACTTCCTCCAAACCCCGGTTTAAGCTCACCTTATGGTTTGGAAGGATGAACTCTCCATCCTGCTTCTGGTGCAGGGGCGCGCGTTCGTCCAGTTACTTCACTGGTTTTCAGAATGGCGCTGGCAAAATCCACTTGACTTTCCTGAGCGATGTGCCGTAAGTATGAAAATTCAAAGTTCAAGTGAGTCCCCCTTTATGTTGTCTTTCTAACCTGTGATCTGTCCTTTATTTCAGGTGCAGAATGAAGGCGATGCATCGAGGGGTTAAACTGCCGAGGTGAGTAGTGATGAGGGCGATCCCTCTAAATGTCCTTATCATTCCCCAGAAATGTCTCTTGTCCTTTCCCCACAGGGGCCGGGGTACGGTACCTGCCAACGGGGCGGCGCCAACCCGAAATATGGAAGAAAAGCCGGTAAGTATTATGGCTGTTAATCAGGCTTTCCCTCTGTGTTCCTTCTGCTCACCTTTTGTTTCTTCCTCTCTCCTCTAGGTGCAGAGATGTGGCGTCCGATGCTGACAGCCGCGATGGAGCCGGGAGATGTCTTGAGGACAGGTGAGTGAAGCGTGGCGCTGCAGCGAGCAACGCAATGCTTTTAAATGGAAGTCTTTCTTCAAGGATGCTGGCGAGAAGATTCCGGATGCAGATAAGAAGTTTGAAATAGTCCTTGGTTTTCACCTTTCTCTTCTCTTCCTTCCTTGCAGGTCTTCCAGGTTCGAGGCGGCCGTGGCTGGAGTCCAGGAGCAGGAGCAGACACGGTGAGCGTTAAGCTGCAGGAAGCAGAACAACGCGAAGCATGAGCTGCTGTCTAGGCGTGGCTTAAATAGCCTCCAAAGAAGTCCCAGGTATGTATCCTTCCCCAACTAGGTATGTATCCTTCCCTGGCCACTCCCGAGTGAAAAAATAGTCCCTATGAAAAAAGAGTCCCTTTCAGGTCTCAGGGAGGCCTGAAGCGTGCAGCATGGTCTGCATCAGGTAAGTGCACAAAACACCTCCCTTTATGAGCCTGGCGCCTATGGCGCCAGGACTGATGTCCAACATGAGCCTGGCGCCAAAGGCACCAGGACTGAGTCCAAAGAGCCCCTATAAGGGGCCGCTGGGCTTTTACCCGAGGGCATGATGCCTGCTTCCGGGGGTGCTGGGCCTGGCCTGGTGCTCCGGGGGTAGGCATCATGACAGGGCACTCAAGAATGCCTTAAAACCCTGGAGGAAAAATGCAAAGATTTAGAAAACCGATCCAGGCGGGACAATGTGCACATTAAAGGGCTGAAGGAGGAAGTGGATGGGGCAGATTTGGTAGCCTGTGTTTGAGAACTTTTTAGAACCCTGGTGGAGGAGGAATATGCACGCAACATGGGGATTGACGGAGCGCACAGAATGGGCGTTCGAAGAGTGGACCCGGGAGCAAGGCCTAGAGACATAATGGTGAAATTGCACAAGCATAAAGACAAAGGTACAGCTAATGGGAGCTGCAAGGATGAAGGGAAAGATGGCTGTACGGGAATGTGAAATTCAACTGTTTGATGACTTGCCTCGGATTACATTAGCGAGAGGAGGGGCATTCAGATTACTTATGGAGGAGCTGAATAATCGGAAAATGAGGTATAGATGGCTCTACCTGACAAGGTTGCAGTCCTGCATGGGCAACGAGAAAAGGACTGTATCACAGGTGGAGGAAGGTCTGAGGGTACTGGGGATGACACAGGGAGAGGCCCCTAAGTCCAAGTTCAACGGCCACTTCGGGGAAAGGTTCGGTGAGTCGGGCCGAGAGGCCTCAGTATGGAACATGAAAAACTCAAAGAAAACGTCACATGGACTAGAATACAGGAAGGGGAGAGGGGGGCCAAACAGTTTGCGGCCCACTGGAGGGGACCACTTCGAGACCCTGGACTATGGATCCAGGGACAGTTACATGTAAGAGGGGGATTACCAGTTCGGGGAAAAGTATGAAGCTGCTGGAAAAGTGGCTATTAAACCAAAGGGAACGAGGGGTGTCTGGATTGCAAATG
The DNA here is from genome assembly GCF_040938575.1 of Ambystoma mexicanum. NCBI lineage: Eukaryota > Metazoa > Chordata > Amphibia > Caudata > Ambystomatidae > Ambystoma > Ambystoma mexicanum. The sequence goes on along the minus strand of NC_090934.1, from coordinate 740,081,319 downwards.
GAGCTTAACTATAGGGAGGGATGGATAAGTTGATTTCTTGGAATGTAAGGGGACTGAACGGCCCAAACAAACGAGTCACCATCTTGAGGGAACTAAAAAAGGAAGACCCAGTGATAGTGTGTCTGCAGAAATCGCACCTGACCAAAGGGGATGAGTCTCGCCTCAGACATAGGAACTATCCCACACAGTATCACACAATTGCGGTGACCAGAAAGGCGGGGTAGCGATTCCGTTGCATAGAACAGTGCAAATGGAGGTTGTAAGAGTAAGACGAGATGGGGAGGGAAGGTACATGATGATAAAAGGTGTAATGAGGGGACAACTGTACACGTTGGCATCAGTTTATGCCCCCAACCAAGGGCAGGAAAGTTTTTGGAGGAATTGAGCAAATTCGAGGAGGGAGAGCTAATCATTGCTGGGGATTTTAACTTGGCGGAAGGCCAGGTGTGGGATAGATCCGGGGGGATGAGGGGGCACGCAATGGGCGCAATGTCCGATTTCTTGTTGGGAAGATTCCAGGAAGAGGGGGTTAGTGATATGTGGATGATTTATCACCCGCAAGAGAGAGGAACTACTCCTTCTATTCACATGTTCACAAGTCATACTCTCGTATTGATTATATCTGGGCAACTAGAGGAGTGATCCAAACATCCTCTAGGGCACAAATAGGAAGTCTGACGATATCGGACCACGCGACCATCTTGGTAGAATGGGAGGAGGGTTTTTTGAGACGTGGAACGGGAGATGGCGGCTGTAAGAATATATCCTGAGAGACCAGGGAGTTGGACAACAGACCGAGAATGAGACACTTCTATTTATGGAACAGCTGGATGAGGGGGGAATATAGGGGAGAGATGGGACAGATTCAAGCAGCATATTAAGGTTCACCTTATAAGGGCTGCGAAGGACAAGCAGCAGGAAAGGAGGGAGGCGGAGAGGAAACTGGAGGGTGAAATTAGGGAACTGGAGTCTATGCATAAGGAAAGGGGGATTCCCAAAATGGCTAGGAAACTAGCGCATGTGAGAGGCCTACACCAACTGATAAATAACAGCGTGGTGGAGAGCACCCTACTGAGAATTAGACAGAGGTTCTATGAACAGGGAAACAAGGTGGGGGCAGCGCTAGCGAGGCAAATTAGAGTGAAAGAGCAAAAGGCGTTCATTGAGGTGCTGGAGGAGAAAGGGTGAAGGAGGGGTGGAGCGGAAGGAGAGAAAGAGGAGTGTGGTGAGAGTTTTATGCAGACTTGTTTGGGGAAGAGGCAGCGGGAGAGGAGGAACAGAGGAGATATTTGGAGCACTGGGAAGGCAGCGCCTCACACAGGAGCAGGTAGACAGGCTGGAGGAGCCCATAGAATATGAAGCGGTGGTGCAGGCAATAGCTCGACTGAAGGGCAATGAAAGCCCTGGGGAAGATGGGCTAACAGCAGGGTTCTATACTTCATTCAAGGAACCCCTAGCCAAATTTCTAACCAAACTATTTAATTGTGTATTCAGAAGGGTTGGAGTTTTGGTTGGGAAGACTCGCGTATAACTGGTACCAAGACAAACCGTACAGTAAGTGGACAACCACAAACTGCCAGTGCCAACTACCAGCAAGGCGTGTCACCTCACCCAGTATGTAAACTATTTAATTGGTTTCGTGAATCAGGGGAAATATCTAAATCAATGGATATGACACACATAACTCTTATCCAGAAACCGGGGAAAGATCCACATCAGTGCTCCTCGTATCGCCCTATTGCATTTATCAATGTTGATGCTAAATTGTACACGCGGCTGTTGGCGGCTAGACTGGAGGGAATTTTACTGTGGCTGGTGAACCAAGATCAATCTGGCTTCATCAAAGGGAGGAGCACCTTTGAAAACCGAAGGAGCGTGCTGCATATTATTGACAAAGCGGGGTAGAAAGAGGGTGCCACGCCGACATGTCTGTTATACGCTGACAAGGCGTTAGACCGTGTCAACTCGGCCTTCTTGGAACAAGTGTTAGGAAAGATAGGTCTGGGGCCCAAATTAAGGAAAATGATTCTTGCAAATTATCGGGAACCTCAGGCAAGGTTAAGAGTGAATGGGGGACTGACTGAACCCTTCCCTATAAGAAGAGGAACAAAGCAGGGATGTCCACTGTTCCCCCCCCCCCCTTCCCTCCCCTTCTTTTTGCCCTGGTAACAGAACCTTTTGCGCATCTGATTAGGGAGAATGGGGAAATCCAGGGGGTGAATTGGGCAGGATAACAGCACAAAATTGGGTTATTCGCCGATGATGTGATCCTTATGGTCACCGACCGGAAAGATCCATAACAGCAATTAGGGATATACAAGCATTGGCAGGGGTGTCTGGCTTTAAGGTACATTTTGAGAACTCTGAGATATTAAACCTGTCCATTGCTGAAAGGCAGAGGGGACTGCTTGAGAAGAGCATCCCGTTTCACTGGGCGCAGGGGTCAGTTAAGTACTTGGGGATCAAGCTAATGCATCCATAAGGGGAATAGAGGGGGCGAACTACCCAAGCTTAATGAAACAAATCAAAACGGATTTGGACAGATGTAAGGGTTTATGCACATCATGGTTTGGAAGGATCGCAATTGTTAAAATTAATGTACTTCCCGATTCTTCTGTTTGTTCCTGGCCATTCCTCTGGCAGTGTTAGGTAGAATGATGAGGGATATCCAAAACAGTCTCATGGGATATATATGGGGAGGGAAGAAACCGAGAATAGGGAGAAAGATACTATTTAGGAGTAAGGCCAGGGCAGGATTGGCATGTCCCAGAATAATACAATATTTCCGGGCAGCACAGCTGAGATCTATGGTCGAGTGGGGGAGAGCAGACAACGAGAAGCATTGGATTTGCATGGAGCTGACGGTGGCAGGGATCCACTTGTAGAAGATCTCGGGGACGAGGGCAGGAGATAGGCCAGAGGGTCTTGGGAGGAACTTGATAACGCACAATACAGTATAAGTTTGGGACCAGCTCAATAAGAGCTATGGACTGTCTCCTTGGCCGTGGCCGGAAACCCCAATTTGTGGTAACCCGGCTTTCCCACCGAGTAGAGAGTATGGTAGGTTCAAGCGTTGGATAGATTGAGGGGTGAGGCGGGTGGGGGACTTATGAGTATACACGATACAAGTAATTTGAAGAAGGTAAGCAAGACTTGGACCTGATGGACAAGGACCTATTTACGTATTGCCAATTACGGCACTGGGCTGGAGCATCTGAGATGAAGGTGGGGGCAACAACGGAGCACACAGGGTGGGAAACGTTAGTGCTAACCTCAGTCGAGAATAGGGGTCTGATCTCTGCAATTTATACCATCCTGCAAGAGGGAGAGGAGGAGGAGGAGTAGGAGGAGGAGGAGGAGGAGGAGGAGGAGGAGGAGATGGCACTGAGGGAAAAGTGGGGAAAGGTTAGCGGGAAGGCATTTACGGATAGTGAGTGGGATAGAGCCTTGAAAAGCTGGTTCGCCTCTCACACGTCAGTGCAATAAAGGGAATTGCAATATAAGGTGCTGTGCCAGAGGCACTATACTCCAGAGAAGCTCCATCAGATCTGTCCCTTGACGCCGGCAGAGTGCTGGGGGTGGGGGGGTGCGGGAAGGTTGGGACTATGGAACATGTCTGGTGGAGCTGCCAACGACTCAGGCACTTTTGGCAGGAGGTGAAAACAAAAGTACTAGAAATACTGGGCATAGACGGACTTTATAGGGACAGAGGTCCTCCTGGGGATCAGCTTGCTGGGGAAGAAGGGGATGGAGGGGGGGGGAGGAAAGGAAAGGTTATGGGCCAACTTAATGCTAGCAGCCAAGCAATACATAGCCAAACAATGGAAAATGAAGGCATCACTGTCTATAGTACAGTGGTACCAAGCCGTTTGGGATACAGTGGACGTGGAAAAAATGACGGCGATACTAAGTGGCTCCCTTGGAAAATTTGCAAAAGTTTGGGCACCCTTTCTACATTACGCAGGTAAAGACATGATGCACCTGTACATCATGAGGAGACTGCAGGCACTGGGATTTTTGGAGGAGGAATGGAGGGTGGAGCAGCTTAGGAGGACTTGATGAGGCTGTAGGAGAGGGAAGGGAACTGGTGGGGTGGGGGAGGGGGAGTTATTGTTGATGTTAGACCAAGTGAAATGTAAGTTTTGATTCAACGAACTGTAATGGAATAATTTGACAAAACCCGTATGATGGATTGTTTTGGTGTAAATCGCTGTGGATAAATAAAGATGTGGTTATAAAAAAGAAAAAAAGAACCAGGCTGGCATGAGAGTTGTGTTGGACCTTTCCACCCTCAACCTCACCCTTACTCTACAAAAATTCAAGATGGTTACGCCAGCACTCATTGGCGAGACACTGAACAGAGGAGACTGGATGTGCTCCCTGGATCTTAAGGACGCGTATTTACACGTCCCTATTTGACAGCCACATCTGTCCTTTCTACGGTTCAGGATCATGGGCTTCCATTTCCAATACAAGGTTGCTACCCTTTGGCCTCATCTTAGCCCCCAGGGTATTTACCCAGGGTATAGAACATTCGAGCTAATGGCGGCTGCGGACATCAGGCTGGTCACCCTAAAGACAGCGCTTCTTGTAGGCCTCACCTGCGCTTGTAGAGTCTGTGATATCCATCCCCTTCTTCCCGTGGAGTCGGAGCCCTACACTACCTTTCACAAGGACAAGGTGATCCACCAGACGCACCCTGCGTTCCTACCCAAGGTGACCACCTCCTTCCATCTGAACGAGGAAATAACCTTACCCACCTTCTTCGCCGACTCCAAGGATGAGCATCAGATCTTGCACCGTCTGGATGTCAGACACGTGCTAAAATACTACCTTGTATTGACCAAGGACTTCCGCAAGTCGGGTGCCCTCTTTATCACTTTTGGTGGTTCAAGGCCCGGCTATCGGGCCTCCAGGGCCTCCAAAGCAAGGTATTTGTATTTATTTATTTGTATAGCGCATCAAGCCCTGGGGCAACTGAGCGCTGTTCTTGCAATTTATACAATTTTACAGTTTATCAGCCATTTATAATTAAACAGTGATATTACAGGTTAGTAGTCATAACAAAAGATAATACACACAGATAATAACACTAATACTGGGATCATAAATCGATACAGAAAAAGGCATAGAATATACAATTTGGCAGACCTATACAAAGGTGCAGGTAAGTAATGTGAGATATGTGTTAGGGAGAGTGAAGGATGTGATCCTGGTTATATAGCCAGGTTTTGACCTTATTACGGAAGACCATGAAGGATGGTTCTGCCCTTATGGAAGTGGGAAGTATGTTCCATTTTTTTGCAGCCAAGACTGGGAAACTGACCCCACCTGCTCGTTGTTGGTTGAATCGAGGTATGATGACACAATGTGACTGGGCAGATCTTCTGGGTTGCGCTCATGTGTGTCGTGAGATGGTGTGGCAGAGGTATAAAGGGGCCTGGTTGTGGAGGCATTTGTGTGTTATTGAGAGTGCTTTGAAGTCTATCCTTTGCTTGATGTTCAGCCCTTTTAAGTTCTGCCTGGCTGTTGTGATATGTTGTTTCCTGGGGATGTTGCAGGCTGATCTGACTGCATTATTTTGCATGAGTTGCATTTTATTAATGTTGTATCGGGATGTTCCTAAATACAGCGCATTACAATAATCTAGCTTAGATGGTACTAAGGCTCTTGCCACTGAGATGCAGTTGGTTGAGGATAGGTACGGATGACAGGCTGTAATGAGCTTACATGTGTATGAAGTAGCTGATGCTAAGGCATTTGTTAGTCTCGTGAGGAACAATGTGGAATCGAGGTAGATTCCAAGTGGTTTCACATCATTAGCTACTTTAATAATGTTACCGTCAATATTGAAGGTTTTGAATGAGTGTCCTAACTTATTCAGTTTAGAGGGAGAGCCAAGTAGGAGTAATTCGATTTTGTTGTCGTTTAGACATAAACCATGCTTGGCCATCCATATTTGTATAGTGCTGTATATGTCATTCAGCTTTTTACGATCTACTGCGTAGTCGCCAGTGATGGGGATGAGCAGCTGAGTGTTGTCCGCATAGTTAGTATATGTAACACCCAGGTAATCAAGCATATCACATAGGGGCATGGTGAAAACGTTGTAGAGCGTTGGGGACACACAGGATCCCTGTGGGACTCCACAGGTGACTGGTGTGGGAGAAGCTGATGCAGTTGGTGCAAAGACTCTCATGGATCTATTGCTAATGAAGGATTTAATCCATGCGTTGGCTTGATTGGAGAAGTGAGCTGCCGATGACAAATGTTTACATAGGATTTCGTGGTTCACCAGATCAAGTGCCGCAGATAGATCAAGAAGAAGGACAGACTTTCCTTTATCTTTTAAGACTTGGATTTGTGTCTTTAAGTCTGAGCGCAGTTTCCGTCTGTGTATGGGTCTAATACCTGATTGTGTTAAACCCAGTGAATTGTTAGTTTCCAGATACTGCTGAATTTGGAGGTATACTGCACGGTCCAATATTTTCAGCAAGAACGGGACTGTTGTAATGGGCCTATAGTTAGATGGGTTGTTAGGATCTAACATAGGTTTTTTCAATAAGGGGAGTACCCATGCATCTTTCAGATTGGTAGGTACAATACTTGATTCAAAAGATGCATTAATGAAAGTAGTAATAAAGGGAGCAAGTGCGGTTGTAGCTTCCTTAATAATCGTAGCTGGGCAAACATCACTCTTACAGTTGGATGGTTTGAGTATAATTAACTCTACTTCTTTGATAGATGGTGGTTTGAAGTTGAATTGTGGCAAATTAGAGTTAGGGGTAAGTGGGTTCTGTCGTAAGGCATTATCTATGAGATTTCTTTTAGTAGATATTTTATTAAGTAGGAGAGTAATTTAACTTGTAAAGCATTCTGAATATTGGTGCACCGTAGGGTGTCCTTAGTACAGGAATCGGGTATGGGAGCAGGCGATTCCAATTCTTTGAGAATGTTAAACAATTCCTTGGTACTGGAATTGGCTTTCGATATTTGGTCTTTAAAGTTATCTCTTTTAGCCTGAACAATGGCTGTTTTGTAGTTGAATGAGGCTGCTGTGAAAAGATCTTTGTTTTGTTTGGAAGGGCAATTTTTCCAGGTAATTTCCGCTGAACGTTTCTCTTTCCTGAGGGATTTTAGGTGTGGTGTGTGCCATTTGTTAATATGAGCACAGGGTTTCGATTTCTGTAGTTTAAGCAGAGCTATTTTATCAATGGCATTGAGGATAGTCTCATTATATAGGTTTACTAGATCTGATGGGTCTGAGTGGATAATCATGGGATGGGTTGTAGGTCGTAGTAACGGTAGCAGGTTTTCTATTGTGAGATTACGCTTACTTCTTGTCATTTAGGCAGGGGCTTGGGAGGGTGGAAATTGCGGTCTGGTATTGTCTATGGAGAAGGTGATTAGATGGTGGTCAGTCCACGCCCAAGGTGTGTTGGCCTGTACCTTAATATTCCAATTGAAATCTGCAAGCCAGTCAAGTGTGCGGGCTTTGTTGTGTGTAGGACTAGCGGTGCAGTGAGTGAACCCCAGATTAGAGATGGTGTCCTTAAGGGTAGAGTCTTTAGGGTCATTAAGCCCCAAGTTAAAATCTCCTAGAATTATGATTTGGGACTAATATTTTGTGTTAGCTGATAAGTGAGAGATGTCATCTTCAAAGGTAGTGGTAGTACCGGGGGGGTCGGTAAATCAAGTGCATAGTAATGGTTGATGTGGCGGATGTGGATAGTTTAACTGAAAGTAATTCAGCAAAAGGTAGATGCTGATTGTTGATCATTCTTAACTCTAATGCTGTTTTTTATAAATAAATGCGACTCCACCTCCTTTTGCAGAGGTGGCCACTCTGTCAGAGCGTAGAATGGAGTAATTATCTGGTAAGGCTAGTGCTACTGAGGGGCCAGTTGTAGGGTTCAGCCAGGTTTCAGTGATGGCCATGATATCGAGGTCATTAGTGGACAAAATGTGTAGAATGTCTAATGCATGTGCTTGGAGGGATCTAGCGTTGATAAGCCCTGCTTTTAGTGTGTTGGTAATATTGCTAGGTAGAGGTGAGTGTGTTTTACAGTTGTCCGTATTGGTGGGTTCTGTAGGGGCACAGATTTTACTAGATGAAGTAGAATGGTTATTTTTAAGTTTAAATTTGTAGAGTTGTGGGAGTCTGGACCCAAGTCTAAGGTTTCTCCGTAGTGTAAGGCATGGATGTGTTATGGGACGAGGATGTGTTGTAGTTTTTCGTAGTGGGCAACTTGGTGTTTGGTGCCTGATGGTAAGATAGTCATGTGAGAGACGTAGTTCAGGTTTAGTAGCATATGACATAACTTTGACAGCTAAGGCTGAGTCATCCTGAATAGGTAGTAGGGGAGGAAGCCTGGGGGGAGAATATGTATTGCTATGAAGACAAGGTTTTAGGAATGTCGATGGCTGTATGTCAATTGGCGAAGGCAAGTTAGTTGACATCACTACGTTTGTGGTAAGGGGAGTTATACGTAGGTAAGAGGCCATATTGTGTGAGATAAAATATGAAATTAGATAGTGTTAGTACGTTCAATACCTTGAGGAGGCCTAGGATTAGTATGCAATCATCCTGTCTACTACAACTAGTGCGGTTTACCTTTCGCTTATACAGCGCTAGATAAGTGTGGTAGAGCTAGAAATAAGTGAGCAGGGCTAATTCAATGTAATAATGCAACAGTTGTGGCACAGTAGGCTAATACAAGATGCAGTACAGAGAGGTCAAATAGGCTATGTTGGCTACTTGTTAGTGTCATACAGTAGGCTCATGCAATGGACTAGTGAAACATAATAGGCTAATATAGCACAGTACAATATTGTGTGTTAGTGCAGCTTGGTAGGTTATTGCAGTACAATAGGCATATACCATGCAGTATGCTAGAGCCACACAAAGGAATAAAGTATCACAATGAGTGGACAAATGCAGCATGGTCACCTAGTGCAACATAGTAGGCTAACTGTAATAATATGAAGGGCTAGTACCATATAGTAAGTTGATATAATACGGTGGGTGAAGATGACGTGGTACAATGTAGCTCAGTAGGCTATAGCGACATAGAATAACCAAGCTGGTTAAAGTCAATCAACTTCGTATAAGACTGGGTTGTGTAAAATGGCGACGGTAAATGCAGGCAGTAAACGTAGACGGGTATACCATATGTATAATAAAGTAAATAATCATAGGTAACGGTATAGATTGTACTCTTGGGTGATTATTTTGCTTACCCAAGAGCGAGCGAATGCCTTAGGGTCTCCTCTCGCGGCTTCGATGCGGCTGGTGACAGGCTGAGGACAGGTGAAGGCCTTATCAATGCGGGCCTTGAAGGTGGATGTGTAACGCTTACCTTGACTCTGCGGGGACACACACGATTGGAACCGCTTCACGCTGACTCTTCTCCTCAGATTGCGATGCTCCTACACTCTCCTCAACTTCCCAATCTAGGACTCCCTAAAAACAACACAGAAATTCCTTAGGGGAGGTGTGAGAGAATCTGCAACCTGATAATGCAGCTAATGTACTCAACACTGTAAAAATACAAAACGCCTTCTAAATTATTTACTTGTCTTTACCTTATTTATTTTTTGGGTGAGCTCTCCATCCTGCTTCTGTGCAGGGGCGCAAGTTCTGTAGAGTGGAAATTAATGGAAGTCTTCAATGGGGGAAGGCGCCAACCTGTGTAAAACAACTATGCACCTGGAACAATGACCTGCGCCAAAAAACAATAATGCCATAGAAAAGTCAATAGGAATAATACTGCCTAAAGATTTGATGTGTAAACCTGTGACCCAGTGGAGCCCCACTAGACGAGGGACAGGAGAGCTAATATATGAAGGCTAATGGCGTGTGTAGCAATGAGGTGAATGAGAAAACTACGGCACTCCCTTGCTGCTTTTTATTAAGTACTGAACTCTAAAATGTAAGCGGAAAAGAAAGGAGAAAAAACTACTAACTCCTTACACTGTGTGCGCGTGAATCAAACTTCACTCAGAGGGCAGAGACACTGCGAGCACAATAGCGCTGCTAGCTATGTACATAAACAACGGCTGACTCCTGTAACTGAGAGAGCGGGAGCCTACTTCCCACAGCAAGCGAATAATGCAAGCACAAATGTGTGGATATCAATGAAAAGGCACAATTCACTTGGCAACAATGTAAACGAAAACCAATACTTGCAATTTTGAAGCTTCTGACTGGAAGTGGGAGTTACGTGTGAGGAATTCTACTGTAATAATAAAAACACGGAACTCTCGGGACAAAAACCTTTCACACCTAAGGCTGCAAAAGACATGGGATACCACAGAAAGCACAATGAATGCTATAAACAACGAATACTGGATAAAGGGAAGTGACTGGAACAGATGAGTGAACCGCGGCAAGCATTGACTGAAACAATCGGAACGTGAAGCGTGGAACACTCGGTGGGAGGGGCTTAAATAGGAGCAGAGCTGTGACAACTAGACCAACCTTGCTCACAATCCGGAATAAACTAGGCGGCCATGTGTGAGAGTCAGGAAGTGACTATCTATGCCCTTTCAGTGCCCTAACTGCCTTTCCCCTTAACCAACAGTGATAAGCAGAAGACCAATTCCTTTTAGGGGCAATTAAGAAACCCTTTTCCGTGATCATGACAGGATGGTTCGGCCATCAAGGAGGGCTATGAGGGACAGCACAAACCAGTGCTGGACAATTTGCATGCCTATGTGGTCAGAGCCAAAGCCACGGCCATCACTTTTCAACGACATGTGCCGGGGCAAGTCACCAGCAGGGCAGCTACCTGGGCCACCCCTTCAGCTTTCTGTAAGCACTACTGTTTGGACGCCGCTTCCAGATCAGACGCGGCTTTTGAGCTGGTGGTTCTAAGAAACCTGTTTGCTTAAGGAGGGCCTCCTCTCCACCGTGGGGCTACATTCAGTTGTAAATGCCCATACAGTATGGAGGAAAGGGGACAGTACGTAAGAGTAATTAATATTCTCCAGCATTGGATCTTTCATGGATTCACATGCTTAGAATATTCCCCGTCATCAGGCTAGGAATCCTCGGGAAGTTATACAGACATTTTCCATAGGAAAAATTCCGACACTTTTGTGTCCGATCTACGTCGTTTTGGGCGCCACTAGGATGTAGGGGTATATATAGCTCCGCCCCCACGGCTCCCTCAGATTTCAACCTTCTTCCAAAGTGGTGGGATTACCTCGCGTATCTGCTATTTTGTTAGGTTGTTCTTTCTACTTCTGCGACTGTTTGTTCTTCTTAAGAGAATGTCTGGAAATGTCTGGAAAGGCGTTGTTTCGTCTGTGTGCTGCGTGCGGCCTTAAGAAGGTGTACGAAGGGGATGGTCATATGGACTGCATTTACTGCCTTCATCCTCACCACACGGCGGACACTTGTGAAATCGGTCAGGGTTTCTCCCAAAAAACCCTCAAAGATCGAAAAAGACGCCTGGTTTATTGGCTCAATGACGGAGCGGGTGCGTACCCGGCATCGGAGGTGGGCTCCACGGCCTCAAAAAGTAAGTCGGAACCCCCAACGAAGAAGGCATGTGCTGCCGAAAAACTAACCTCGGAGTCGGCCGAAAAACAACCCTCGGAAAAACATTCAGAGAAACATTCGAAGGCCTCACACAAGGCGTCGTCTTCTTCCTCCTCATCTAAAAAGGAGAGAAAAGAACCATCTAAATCCTCCTCAGGAGACCGTCATAAGTCTACCTTGAGTCGAGAGGCCGCGGCCAGCAAGTCAGCCCCAAAAGCGGCGGGAACACCTCAAGGCCCTGCGCCACTGGCTTTGCCGACGACCCGCTCGTCGACGCCTGCGTCATCGGCGGCTCCTCCCACATGTCAAACTGCGGCGGTAGGAAACATATCGTCGACGGTGGTCCCGTCAATGGGATGGCAACCAGAGGTTTTCGATCCCGTCCCGCCGGAGGCCCTGCTTCAACCAGAGGCGACTTTCTCCATCTCGTCGGCTGACGAACGCGACACGGTCGCGCGCCCAATCGATCTGGGTCTGCAGCCGACCAGCGCGATGTCGCTCTTGGGTGTGGGTTCCATCCCTACTACATCGTCATTACTGAACCCCCAGGCGGTTCTGTCCTTGGAGGTGCTAAATACGCTACAAAAACTTTTACAGCGTTTGGACACACAAATACCCCAGCCTGGGGCCCCGACACGGAGACAGTCTACGCCCATTCGTCGACGAGCCGGGCCCGGCTCCTCGCTCATCGACCAGGATTACGGCCGCTTCCCACGTGCCGGAAGATTGCCCTACCCTGCAAGAAGGAGAGGTACAGGACTCTGACCGTGAGGAATCCGGTTCAGACATCTCACTATCCCCCTCAAGGGACCCAACTTGGGACTCTGAAGCGGAGATGGAAGCTCCGAGAAGCCCGGCACAGCCATCGCCACCTGACGACGTGGGTGCATTCCATGCTATGATGAGTAAGGCGTGTTCAGAGTTGTTTTTCCTAGTCCCTGAAGAGGAGAAAAAGGATTGTTTTCTTTTTGATCATATGGGCAAGAGAAGGAAATCCATATTCGCCATCCCGATTTTGGATCATGTCTGGCAAGAGGGCCTGAAGACCATGCGGCACCCGTTCTCTGAACCGGCAGTGAAAGGTCGTTTGGAGAAGAAGTTCAAGGCTCCGGAATCAACTCCCAAGTGCCTGACGTCTCAACCTTTGCCGGAGTCGGTGGTATCGGCGGCGGTGGCGAGAAAGGCCAGGTCTCAACATAAATGCACGACCCCTCCAGACAACGAGGCCAGGAGACAGGATGCTTTCGGCAAGAAGGTGCTGTCCATCTGCGCGACTACAGTTAAAGCAGCCAACTCCTTAGCGATTATGTCTAGGTATGACAGGGAAATGTGGCACCGACTGGCTCCTATCTTGGAGCATTTGCCCGAGGAACACAGAAAGTCTGCAATGTTGCCAGTGCGGGAAGGAGAGGAGGCCTCCAACCATGCCATAAACATTGCCGTCGACCTAGCCGATTTCGGTTTTAAGCAAATTAATAATGGCGTAGTTCTACGTAGACAAGCCTGGCTCAAGTGCACTACGTTCAGACCGGAGGTGCAATATAAAGTCTTGGATATGCCGTGTGAAGGGGAGCAACTGTTCGGTGAAAAAGTTGAGGCCTTGAAGGGCATGAAAGAGGATACTGACACGGCACGGTCACTCGGAGCCCTCCAGAGTGGTAGGAATTTTCGTTCATTTCGTCCTTTCAGAGGGGCCTCTGGTAATTCCCGGTTCGGGTCATCTAGAGACCGAGGTTTCACCAGACCCTCCTACTCGTCCCAAGGCTACAGGCGTGCGGCCCAATCTTCTCGTAGAGGCAGAGATTACCAAACCTCCAGATGGCTGGGGGCCGACCCTTCGTTGACGAAAGATAAACAAACCAAGAGCCAACAATGACATACTTCAGGGCGTCCTGGGGCGCCGAGTGTCTCGTTGCATCGACGAGTGGGAGTGCATAACAACAGACCAATGGGTTTTAGACACGATTCATCTGGGACATTCTCTACAGTTCAAGGGCAAGCCACCGCACATTCCACCAGTGTTCTCGGCCCAGCCCCACCTTCAAATACTACTACAGGAGGTGGAGCTTATGCTGCAGAAAGGGGCTATAGAACTGATCCCGGTGGCAGAAAAAGGACAGGGAGTGTACTCCCGGTACTTTGTCGTCAAGAAACCAAATGGAAAATGGCTTCCCATTCTGGATCTACGAGCGTTCAACAAACTGCTCAAGAATTTAAAATTCAAAATGCTGACGCTTCAGGAGGTGATCCGATCGATACAACCCGGAGATTATTTGTCGTCGCTAGACCGTCAGGACACATACTTCCATATCCCGATGCGTCAACGGCACAAAAGATTTCTGCGGTTCATCGTCGGACAAACCCACTATCAGTTCAAGGTCCTCCCGTTCGGCCTAAAATCGTCCCCCAGGACGTTCACCAAATGTCTGCCTCCAATAGCAGCCTGGTTAAGAAAGGAAGGTCCCCATGTGTACCCTTATTTGGACGATTGGCTAGTGAGGGGACTGTCTGCAGAAAGGGCACAAGAAAGCCTGGATGCCACCCTGTCCCTCCTGCAACGTTTGGGCTTCGCAGTGAACTTCGACAAGTCCTTGTTAAAGCCTTCAAGGACCTTGGTCTTTTTGGGGGCGGAGTTCCACACACAGTCGGGACTGGTGAAGCCATCCCTCGAAAGGATTCACAGACTGCAACAAAAGGCATCGGAATGGGAGGTCGACACCAGAGTGTCAGTAAAAAGGTACATATCCCTACTGGGGACCATGTCGTCCTGCATACCCTTGATAGACAACTGTCGCCTCTTCATGAGGCCTCTTCAGGAATTCTTGGCGGATCGATGGGCACAGAGTCGAGGACGCTGGTCGGGCAAGTTGACCATCAACGGCCAGCTCGTGCAGGCGCTTCAATGGTGGAGAATCTCCATACACCTAACGAAGGGAATGCCCTTACTGGAGCCGGCGTTCCAGAAGACCGTGGTCACGGATGCTTCTCTAACTGGGTGGGGAGCGCATCTGGACTCCTTACAGGTTCAGAGTCGTTGGTCATCGGAAGAGTTGTCCCTCCACCTTAACCTGCTAGACTTGAGGGCAGTGCGTTGGGCCCTAAAATCCTTTCTGCCACAGACAAAGGGCTCAGTGGTGAGAATCATGACAGACAACACGACAACCATGTTTTATATACGGAAGCAGGGAGGAACTCGCTCCAGGAGCCTATCGACGGAGGCCCAAGAGATCTGGCATTGGGCCCTACAACACGACATACATCTGTTGGCGTTCCACTTACCAGGAGTGAAAAATGTGCAAGCAGACGCTCTCAGCAGAGAGATGAATTGTCTGCACGAATGGGAACTGAACGATCAGCAACTGCACTGTGTCTTCGCGGAATGGGGGCATCCGGCCCTCAATCTCTTTGCGACGAGAGACAACAAGAAATGCTCCCAATACGCGAGCAGGTGGCCACAACAAGACTCGCTAGGGGACGCGTTCTCCTTCCCGTGGACGGGCAAGTTTCTGTATGCCTTCCCCCCCCATTCCCTCTCATCCGTCGGACTCTGCAATGGATCCACAGATATCCTTGTCAGGTGATCCTGGTGGCCCTGTATTGGGCCAGACAAGTGTGGTTCTCCGATCTACTTCACCTGTCAGCGGCATAAGCAATGAGGTTCCAGAAGATCCCCAACCTTCTGTCTCAGGAGAAAGGGACCGTTTGGCATCACGACCCGGACAACCTCAGTCTGACGGCCTGGCTCCTGATTTCGCCGAGTTTGGCGCATTAGCGATTCCAGCAGATTGCCATCGTATTTTACAAGCCACAAGGGCACCTTCCACGAACACTTCATACACATACAAATTGTCAACCAGGTCTGGTCCCGTGGGCGATCACACCGGAACAACTCCTACCATACTTGTTGCTCCTGGCAAATAACGGGTTATCTGTCTCATCCATAAAGGTGCATCTAGCTGCCATCTCGAGATTTACTCGGAAGAGACATTCCACTCCACTGTTCAGTGACTTCCTAGTTAAACACTTCCTTAAGGGGTTGTTTCGAACCTTTCCTCCCAAGAAGAAGTTTCCTCCGATCTGGAATCTGAACCTGGTCCTGGCAGCCCTGATGAAACCCCCTTTTGAACCAATGTCATTGACATCATTAAAATGTTTGTCTTGGAAATTGGCTTTCCTGGTGGCCATTACTTCTGCTCGTCGCCTGTCCGAAATACAAGCTCTAGTGATCGACCCTCTGTATTTGAGGTTTTTCAGTAATAAAGTCGTGCTGGCCACTAACCCGCATTTCATACCTAAAGTACCTTCCATGTTCCATAAACACGCTGCTATAGTGTTGCCTACATTCTTTCCAACACCGTCTTCAGTGGCAGAGAAGACTCTTCATACTTTGGACGTGAAAAGAGCTTTGAAATTTTATCTCCATCGCACTCAAAGCTTCAGAGACACGAGACAACTCTTCATAGTTTATGGTCCTGCGGCTAGGGATAAAGCGATTTCAAAACAAGGACTATCCAGATGGGTGTCTTCGGCCATTTCTTATTGTCATTCCAAGGCCGGAAAGCCGCTGGAAAAGCGTCCAAGGGCCCATTCGACAAGATCTACATCATCGTCGACGGCTTTGTGGTCCGGAATTCCGCTGGGGGATATCTGCCAAGCGGCTTCCTGGTCGGTACCACATACGTTTACCCGACATTACTGTCTCGCACAGCAACATGCTGAAGATACACAGATGGGACGGGCAGTACTACGTCACCTGTTCCAATAAGGTAAGCCCCAAGTGGGGTTGCATCCTTCGGCAACTATGCTTTAAAGTGTTGTGTCTTTTTCAGTGAACATACTATAATGTAATGTGTTGCCATAGTAAGTGGGCACTGTGCTTGTTGTGATGTTGGTTTGCATACACGCCTCCAATGTTGGGGTATACTGCTATACAATCTATTCTAAGCATGTGAATCCATGAAAGATCCAATGCTGGAGAAGGGAATAGTTTCTTACCTGTAACTCCATTTCTCCAGCATTGGTATCTTTCATGGATTCACATGCGCCCTCTGGCCTCCCCTGAGCATGCAAACCAGAGATCCCCCCCACACTACTTTGGGGGCTGAAATCTGAGGGAGCCGCGGGGGCAGAGCTATATATACCCCTACGTCCTAGTGGCGCCGGTGTGCGCGGCCCAAAACGACGTAGATGGGACACAAAAGTGTCGGATTCTTTCCTATGGAAAATGTCTATATAACTTACCGAGGATTTCCAGCCTGACGACGGGGAATATTCTAAGCATGTGAATCCATGAAAGATACTAATGCTGGAGAAATGGAGTTACAGGTAAGAAACTATTCCCTTCGAAGGGATTGCGTCCTCCAACATATTCCACAGCTTTGACATGTAATGTCCACAGCTGTGTACTTCGGAAAACTTTTTTTCGTCAGAGAGCGTCCTGCGTCAATGGCGTCGGGTCGATGTCCCTCAAAGGCCTCTGTCGAGGGTGACGTCACCGGATGTTATAAATAGGACGCACCACGCCCGTAGCCTCAGTTGTGTTTTTTCTGCAAACGTGTTTGCTTCGGAGACTCGGCACGCCTTGTGTTTTCCTCGTGAATGTGTCTTCTTCTTCGACCCCTTTGACTCCACGGTCTGGCTTTAAGACTTTCTGGGACTGCAAGTCTAAGATGTCGATTTCCGACCCGCATTGCATTTGTTTGTGGTGCTTGGGCGAGAGTCACGATACCTGCGACTGTTCCAAATGCCAGTCGCTGACTGGTAAGGCCTTTCGGGAGCGTAAAGGAAAGCTTCAGGTAGGTAGGGTATGTCCACCGACGAGTCGAGGGGTGAGACTCCATTTCGGAAGGAGTCCCGGGGGTCTTGGTCCCGGAGTGATTCCCGCCATTCGTCCTCGTCTCAGCATTCTAGGAAGCACTGTCACCGGTCGTCTTCACCGTCCTCCTCGGAGGATGGAGCCGCGAGGAAAGTGGCTTGTCCAACAAAGTCCTCGACTCCGGAGGAATGGGCTGCCTTCAGGGAGCAGATGTTGGCGATTTTTCAATCGCAGGGCCAGGACACCGTTACGTCCACGCTATCTGATGAAGCCAGTGTCATGATGCCTACCCCCGGAGCACCAGGCCAGGCCCAGCACCCCCGGAAGCAGGCATCATGCCCTCGGGTAAAAGCCCAGCGGCCCCTTATAGGGGCTCTTTGGACTCAGTCCTGGCGCCTTTGGCGCCAGGCTCATGTTGGACATCAGTCCAGGCGCCATAGGCGCCAGGCTCATAAAGGGAGGTGTTTTGTGCACTTACCTGATGCAGACCATGCTGCACGCTTCAGGCCTCCCTGAGACCTGAAAGGGACTATTTTTCACTCTGGCGTGGCCAGGGAAGAATACATACCTAGTTGGGGAAGGATACATACTTGGGACTTCTTTGGAGGCTATTTAAGCCACGCCCAGACAGCAGCTCATGCTTCGCGTTGTTCTGCTTCCTGCAGCTTAACGCTCACCGTGTCTGCTCCTGCTCCTGGACTCTAGCCACGCCCGCCTCGAACCTGGAAGACCTGCAAGGAAGGAAGAGAAGAGAAAGGTGAAAACCAAGGACTATTTCAAACTTCTTACCTGCATCCGGAATCTTCTCGCCAGCATCCCTGAAGAAAGACTTCCATTTAAAAGCATTGCGTTGCTCGCTGCAGCGCCACGCTTCTCTCACCCGTCCTCGAGACATCTCCCGGCTCCATCGCGGCTGTCAGCATCGGACGCCACATCTCTGCACCTAGGGGAGAGAGGAAGAACCAAAAGGTGAGCAGAAGGAAAGCCTGATTAACAGCCATCATACTTACCGGCTTTTCTTCCACATTTCGGGTCGGCGCCGCCCCGTTGGCAGATACCGTACCCCGGCCCCTATGGGGAAAGGACAAGAGACATTTCTGGGGAACGATAAGGACATTTAGAGGGATCGCCCTCATCACTACTCACCTCGGCAGTTTAACCCCTCGACACATCACCTTCATTCTGCACCTGAAATAAAGGACAGATCACAGGTTAGAAAGACAACATAAAGGGGGCCTCACTTGAACTTTGAACTTTCATACTTACGGCGCATCGCTCAGGAAAGTCAAGTGGATTTTGCCAGCGCCATTCTGAAAACCAGTGAAGTAACTGGACGAACACGCGCCCCTGCACCAGAAGCAGGATGGAGAGTTCATCCTTCCAAACCATAAGGTGAGCTTAAACCGGGGTTTGGAGGAAGTTAGAGAGGGACGAAGGGGGAAAAGGGCAACTAGCACACTATTCTGCAGACTGTTAATCCCCTTTCTCATCTGCAGAAGGATATTCCTACGGGCCAGGCAAGCACAATTTGGAGGTCCTGTCCAATCGGTGTTCCGGGTCCTGCGCATCACGCTAGAAGAGGCCACAGCAATCCAGACTAGACCAGCGCCCCCGTGGGAACCAGGTGAGCGTTACAGCCGGCAAGGAACGGTCTCAATCTGTGGCTCATGCGCTTTCGGGCCCGGGTCCTCGGCGCAATCCTCATCGGGAACCTTCGAGGTCTCGTTCGGACAAGGCTCAGGATGGTCGCAAGAGACGTGCTTCCAGGTCTCGGTCCTCGTCCCCAGCGAGACCGCAGAAACCTGCTAAGGGCTCGAGGTCAGCGCTGTGTCCGTCGGATAAGGATGTCAAAGCTTTGCCTTCGTACCAGCCCTCAGCGCCATCGGCACTGTTGTTTACGCCAAAGCCATCGGCGCCCTCGACGCCTTTTGGCCGGGATTTGCTGTCAGAGGTCCCTGGTACAGTGGATCCTCCAAGGAAGGCTACTTCCAAGTCTGTAAGGCCTGTTAAGGTCTCCAGACCATCCGCTGTCCCGAGACAGGACTTTTACCTCCCTCTGGATGACATCTACAAGGAGAAGTGTTAGGTAGAATCCTGTGCAGTGCCCTTAGGAACCACGACACATAATTAAGACTACAAGTGGTAATACAAGTTCACCTTTGGTACCTTTGGTACAAGCCTGTACTACACTGTTACAGTGGTAGCAGTAGCGGAGCAGCCAGACTTATCTCAAGAGTAACTGAGCAGTAGCAGAGATTACACAAAGGGACCACAATTACTGTGACTCAAGCAAGCACTGACTCAAGGTTTCAGGTAAAAAAAAAAAGTACATGGGGATCCAAGATGGCCGCCGTGTAGGAGAGACGTATTCTCCGCATCTCCGTCCGAGTTCTAAGCTACAGAAGGTGTTAAATAGCAGCTGCGGGGGCTCTCGTCCCCCTCCAAAAGTCCAAAAGGAGCCTGTTGTGCATTAATTACAGAGCTGTGCTGTGGGTGCAGTGAAGGAGATATTTTTCGAAGCGAGCCTGGGACCTGGAGGACGAGTGTCGGCCTGCTTGCCTGCGTGTGTTGCGTGGTGTACGGTGCCCTGGGTCGTGAGCAGCGTGGGCGGTTTTTCTGGGTGGGCTCCCCCGGATCGGGTGAATTGAAGCAGAGAGTCTGCGTTGCAGAGCCTGATCCTGCGGGCGGGGGGAGAGGGGTGAGCGGAGGCGCCGGGAGGCAATAGTGGGAGAAAGGACAGCTCCTCCTGTGCCCGCTCGTCCCTGATCTCCAGGAGGCGTATGATCCAGGTACGGAGCGGCTGGATGGAGGGAGCGGCCCTAGGAAGGGCGAGGGGCCGGCCCAGTGGCATCATGGGGGGGAGGGGCTCGTGGAGCCCCCTCAGCAACCCAGAAAGCAGCGCTGGGAGAGGAGGAGCGGGACGAACTGCGGCAAAGGCCCTACACTATGGGGAGTAAAGGCGGAGTGGCGGGCCCCCTGCGGCGTATGGGAGCTCCTTCCCCACGCTGATGAAGCAAACTACGCATTAAACTGAGGGGGACTGGAGCAGCGAGGGACCTGCATTCTGAGGGACTGCACACACAGCATTTCCCACACAGCGAGGAGTGAGGCTCTTGTTGCCCGGACCTTACCAGGAGTGGCTGAATACGGGCCCACATTAATAACATCTGAGCTGGAGTCACTCCGGCTCACATTGGCCTGATCAAACCCTGCTCGAACTCTGGAGAGTGCAGACCCATAATCTGAGCTCAAGTACTCCTCCCTGAAGTTTGTGGGAGCAAACGTTGGGGGGGGGGGGGGGAAGGAGTATAGAAGCGGAGCAGGTTGTAACTAAAAACCTAGACTTTTGAGCCAATTCTACATAAGCAGAAACCTGCAAAGGAACTAAAAGGGAGAGCCTATCACCTCGAAGCAAGTAAAAATACATCTGGCCATACAGCATGTGCTCCACACGAGATATAGATTAGTGCAATTTGGAGGAAGTCGATGCCAGGTACAAAATCTAGAGGGATCCCAACGAAGCCAAAAGGGGTACAAGCCCAAGTGGAATGCCAGATTGAGAGGTGCTGGAGGAATAAGCAGGTGGAGAAAGGACTGGCGCCAACGACACGACAGGAGAAATTAGAAAGTGATATCCTAGGTCTGACTGTAGACATGGCACGGATAAGAAGGAACTGTTGACATGTCTGAAGCGAATGGAGGCAAGAATGATGAGTACATTCCAGAATCATCTTGGCCAATTGAAGGATGATCTGAAGCTGGCTCTATAAGACGTCAGGAAAGAAATGAATGATCTTGGGGAGAGAATAGACACAGTGGAAAATGGTCTCTCCAGTGTGGCAATGGATACCAAACAGAACAGCATATTATTGGAGCAATTGGCCAGAGCCACAACAATCTTGAAATACAGGCTGAAGATTTAGAAAATAGATCTCGTAGATCAAATATTAGAATCAAAGGCCTGGCCGAAACAGTCCTTGACGCGGACCTCCGTTCCAAGGTTCAGCATTGCTTCAGTAGCCTCCTGAAAGATACCTCTCCGGAAGAGATTTGCTTTGACAGAATACATCGAATTGGTCCACGAAGAAATGAACCGGGACAGAGGCCTAGGGATGTACTGGTTGCCTGCGCCTCCTTTGCCCAGAAAGAAGACATTTTGAAAAATGTCAGAGCACAAACAGAAATTACAATTGATGGTAGTCAAGTCCTACTATACCTAGAACTGACTCTCTAGACTCTACATAAGAAAAGGCTGTTGAGACCGGTGACGAAAGAATTAACAGCCAGAGGCATCAGATATCAACGGGCATATCCCTTTGGTTTGATTTTTTTGCGTGGGGAGGCAAAACCCATCGAAACACCGCATGCGACGAAGGAACGTCTGTATTACAAATGGAAGAGAATACCAACCAGCTAGAGGTGGCGGCACGACAGCCTTCCCGAAACGCCTTAAGCAAGCAATGGGAATGGTCTCTGGAGAAATCAGCAAGAAAGGCCCGAGAGGGTTCCCCAATAACTTCCAGTCCTGTCGCACACTGAATCGCAGAAACGGGTGTATCTGAGGACAGATGAATGTAGATGCCTTAGAACTATGCAAGGGAGAACAAGAGTAAAGCTGCAGATTTACTACTCACATGAAAGGATGGAGAGAGACGGAGAGGCAATCTTGGATCTTTATGCTGGGCAGGTCAAGGTCCAGGCGAGGAAGAAAGTTTGGAGAAAGGGAGGCCGGTGAACCTGAACGTGATTCAAGGACACGCCGCTGGAACCTCGACTAAATGGAAGGGTGGGGGGGAGGGGAAAGGACAAGGGAGGGGGGTGTTGGAATAGGGGGGGTATTGTTGAGGGTGAGAGATGTTAGAGGGGAGAAAAACTCATGTTGGTTCCAATTGCAAAGATGGACTATAGTGATTGAGGAGCTCTTAACTAAAGCGGAATGCCAGAGGATAGCAAGAAGACTCAAAAGGCACAGATCACACAGGTTATGACCAATGAGTGAAATGGTAATACTATCCTTCAATGTGCAGGGATTAAACTCTCCAGCAAAACGCTGAGCTATTTTAGGGAGATTGCTACAGCTTAGGTTATCAGTGGCGATTCTACAGGAAACACATCTCCTCCTGGAAGATCAGAAGAGGATGTCTCATAGACTCTTTCCACAACAGTATTTTGCCTCAGCGGGAAAGAAATCAAAGGGGGTAGTTATTTTATTGAATAGGGATCTGGGGTTCCAGAAAGAACAAATGCTTACAGACCCTGAAGGCAGATTTCTGGTGCTCAAGGGGCGGATCAAGGAACGAAAATATACAATCATAGCATTATATCTGCCTAATGACAATCAAGATAAATACATCCAGGGAGTTCTAGAAACGTTTGGGGGCTGGTGTGAAGGGCAAACGATAATTTGAGGCAACTTCAATTGTGTGATGGACCCCTTGTTAGATAAAACGTTACCACCGACACTGGCAGATGGGAAGAATAGACGAGCGTTGGGCAAACTCTTCCAAGATCTAGATGTGATTGAGACCTGGAGGTTCTTCCATGAAAGGGACGGGGAATATACACACTTCTCAGCTGTCCATCTGGGATATTCTAGGATTGACAGGATCCTAGTATCAGCCACTTTGATCCAACACATTACGCAAGTTGATGTTGGGGTGCAATATCTGACAGACCATGCACCAGTAATAATCCACATGGATTTGGGGGAGGTGAAAATACAGAAGGCAGAGCGCTGGACCCTAAACAAACTCATCTTGAGGGACGTTGCTCTTAGAGCCCAGATAGGAGTCGATCCTCAATTCTTTCCGGGAAAATGATAGAGAGGAGACAGACTTTGGAATGGTTTGGGACGCACGAAAAGCGGTCATAAGGGGGGAATTAATTTCGGAGGCCGCATTATACAAGGGAGAGCGAGCACTAATAACACAAAGGTTAGAAGACGAATTGAGAGAAACGGAAACCCAGCATAAAAATAAGCAGACACAAAAGTCAGTAAGAGCCCTTAGAAAAATTAGAGCGCAACTGGAGGCCTATACAGCAGATAAGGTGGCACAATCCCTCCTGCGGACCAGACAGTCCTACTATGTCCACGGGGGTAAAGCAAACCGGTTCTTATCCGCCAAACTTCGAAAACAACAATCCCGCAATTATATAATACAATTGAGGGGAGAGGGGGGAGAGTTGTTCTCGGGGGGAAAAAGGGAAACTGCAAATAATGACAAACTATTATACAAAGCTGTTAAAGCAAGAAGAACCCAATCCGCAAGCCCAGGAATGCTACCTGGTTGAGACTCTCCTCCCTCAATTTACAGTAGAAGAAAATCAGATGTTGGGGGCGGAGATAACGGCACAGGAGATTAGCGAGGCAATCTTGGCCCTACCGTCGGATAAAGCCCCAGGCCCAGATGGTCTTGGAGGGGGGTTCTATAAAACGTTTCGTGTGCAGCTCCTGCCCCCGCTGGTAATGCTTTTTAACCTAATTAGAGTAAAAGGCATAGTCACCCCGGATATGGGTACTAATTCGGAAACCAGTGAAGGACCCCTTGGAATGCTCCAATTACCGGCCCATAGCATTATTGAATTCGGATGCTAAGCTTTATGCCAAAATTGTGGCAACCAGACTGGGGAAAGGTCTCCCACGTATCGTACATCCGGACCAGACTGGAGTTATAACAGGCAGGAATACCCAAGATAATGTACGTCGCGCTATAAACGTTATTGAGCTAGGCACCCGAACGTCCCAGTGTTTTTCATTGGCAGCGTTAGAGGCCAGGAAAGCGTTTGCCAGTTTAAACTGGGTTTATCTGAGACGGGTATTGGAGCGATTCGGATATGAGCGTCAGTTTATTACTATGGTAATGCCAAATTTTCGGATCCCCTCAACAAATCTCTTGTTCAATGGTGAAACACCTGAGAGAATCGGGATTGAAAGGGGCACCCGGCAGGGCTAACCCATATCCCCACTAATATTTGCTATGACAATGGAGCCATTTGCAGCACAAATCAGACAAGATAGCAGTATTGATGGGGTTAAATGTGGGGACATACAACATAAAATTGCGTTATACGCAGACGACCTTATGTTGTTCATGTCTAATACCAGCGACACCCTGCCTAAAGTAATGCATAAACTGCAGGAATTTGCGGGGGTGTCCGGTTTCCACATAAATTACGAGCAATCCAAAGCGCTAAACATAACAGAGCCCCAGGGAGAAATTGCAGAGATAGAGAGATTATCCCCCGTATCTTGGGAAAAAAGATTCCCTGGAGTATTTGGGAGTCCGACTAACCAGGAAAAGTAAGGAGCTATATGAAGCAAATATAAAACCATTATGGAAACAGTTGCAGGATGATCTCGGTGCTGGGTCAAGCAGGAACTAACTTGGTTTGCCCGAATATCGGCGGTGAAAATGACTTTCCTGCCCCGCATGTTATATACCGTTGTCTCCCTCCCAGTAAAAATCCCACCGCAATCATTGAAAGCTTTACAATCAGCTATTTCTGAGTTTGTGTGGAAAGGTAGGAGGCCTAGGGTGTAACGGAAGCTTATGAAGCCCCCCCCCCCACTTCTTGGAGGCCTTGGTCTGCCGGGCATACAGAGATACGTCTGAGCTGCACATATAGCATCCATGATGCACTGGGAGGCCCAAATTCCGCTCCTAGGCTGGACGCATATAGAACAGGTGGTTACCAAAATTCCCTTAAAAATCTTGCGCACCGTTCCACCGTGACATCGACAGATGGGAGGCGAATTGTTAGAAGCCACCAAACTAGCGCTCAACAGCAGGGATGATGAGCTAAAGAGGAGGAAAATTCCCCGAGTCCACACACCCCAATTGCCTATAACCCGGAGTTCACCCCAGGGCTTCAAACTAAGTTCTGGGAGGGCTGGGCAGTGTCGGAATCTATGGTTCTCTCGGATATGTATCGAGATGGGGAGCCCCTCTCCTTCGAAGACTGTAAACAGAAATTTCAGGTGGGAGAGAGCCAGAGATACAAATATATCCAAATAAGACATTGGATCACCCACCCAATAGTCAGAAGGGCGGCCAACAGACCCTTGTCAAGCCTTGAGCTAATCATGCAAGAGGGAGTACTGAGAAGGGGTATTTCGAGACTTTATAAATCATTGGATAGGGCCCTCCCGGAAGACACATTGCAGTACAAAACTAGCTGGGAAAAAAAACATTGGGGCTACCATTCTGGGGCAAGACTGGATAAAGATATGGGAGAGAGCGCACAAAAGCTCCAGATGTACGACAATCAAAGAATCGGCTTATAAGATCTGTTATCGGTGGTACATGACCCCCGCCAGGCTACATAAAATGAACCCTAGATATTCACCGCTATGCTGGAGAAAATGTGGAGAGATGGGAGACTTCTTCCACATGTGGTGGACATGTCCAAAGGCACAGGTATTCTGGAAAGAAGTCCTGGGGCATATTAAAGAAATGACGGGAGCTGCGCTCCTGGAGGATCTGAAAGTTGTCCTACTGGGGGCGATAGCGGAAAACCAATACGCGGCAAAGGGGCACAAGGCCACACTAATTACACATCAGCTTGCTGCTGCAAGACCGACCCTCGCCCAAGGGTGGAAATCAGAACAGGGTCCAATAATTGCGTGGTGGTGGATTAAAATATGGGGGGGGGTACTAGCAATGCAGAAGATCTGTGCATTGCAAGCTGGGAACTACCTCAAATTCTTGGCAATCTGGGAACCATTTCGTGAAATGGTAAAGGACAAAGAACCGCACTTTTTTAGACCAAGGATTCTCAGAAATCCAGACATTTACTAAAAGAAAGGTTTACGAAGGAGGAGTTTCTTGGTACTGTACAACTGTCTTTTCTCAGTGGCATTTAAACTAGGAACCGAATGAGTTGGGGATGGGGAGGAGAGTGGGTGGGAGGGGGGGGGGATAAGTTGGCGGGAGGGGCTGTTAAAAGTTAAAAGCTGCAGATCCAACAGAGTCTACTAGCTGGAAGATAAAGGTGTACCTAACGCACTTGTAAGATAGTGGGCCTCATCACGAGTTTGGCGGTAACCCTTAAATCTGGCGGTCGCACTATTACCGCCGGATTTAAGGGTCTGCCAAATCAGGGCTTTAAAATTCCCAATTGAGCCCAATGGGGAATGGGGCATTCCCGAATGGGCTCACTGGGGAATGGGGAATTCCATTACCGCCAAACCCGTGATCTGGCGCTAATAGCGCCGGGGGTTTGGCGGGAGGGCTAATACCGCCGGCGGTAATACCGTCGGCGTTACCGCCCAACTCGTGATGAGGCCCATTGTCTTTTGCATCGATTGATAAGTGTTGTTCTCTGTGTAAATCTGCAGAATAAATAAACCTTTGGAAAACAAATATAGAAGTCCATTTATTTTTAAACCATCTGTTATAAAACACTTCACTTCTATAAATTGGAAACCACACGTAAAATGCACGACACACAACCAATTCCACTTGTGCCCGTAAATTCAAGGTAAGTACATTAGGATTTGACAGACGGGTGTTGTGATACTAACGCGTACCCGCGGATAGAAATGCTCACAAAGTTAAAACACACTTTGTACTTAAGAATTTTCAACAAGGGAAAAGTGAATAAAAATCGAAGGCAATACTTTTTCAAGGCAAGTAGACTCGAGGACTTGTTCAAAGATGCAGATTAAAGTCGATAGGCCTGCGCCAGTGTCAATGGAGCAGATGCTCAGTTGCCGAGGATCACACATTGAACAGTTCGTGATTTGAGATGCCAAGAGTTCGTAAAGATTGTCAAATGGAAGGAAAAGTTATAAGGAGGAGGGAAGAAAGAACAAATCTTCGTGGAGGAAAAGGGTTCACCCCGATTCCGGCTGGTCAGACGGAGAGAATGACCAAGTGTGCACAGTACCTTATTCCGTTGGAGAAAAGCTGGTGCCACAGCAGTTGTTCCTGGTAGTTCCTGCAGACTCACGGTTCCTGTGGCTTCAGACGTGGGGACAAGAAGGACGTCTGGAGCGATCTGCACTACCCAGGGATGAGGCCAGCAGCAGCGAAAAAGACAACGATGAATAAAAGGTGTGCTCCTTTAAATCAGGAGAGGGCTCTTCGAGGGGATTGGGTCCTCCGACGTATTCCATATCTATTACAGGTAATGTCCACAGCTGTGCTGCTTTGGAAAATCTTTGGCACCTACGTTGATGACGTCGATGCGCCGACCCCGAGGACCTCCTCCGATGGCCGACGTCACCCGATGTGATAAGTAGGACGCACAACTCCCATAGCCTCAGTTCCGTTTTTTCTGCAAACGTGTTCCCTTCGTGAATCTCGGTACGCCTCGACTCGTTGGAGTTACTGTTTTCTTTCTCGGTTTGTTGAACCTGTTCGGTTGTTTGTGGCGATGTCTTTCTCATCTTCGACCCCGCATCCCGGCTTCAAGAACTGCGGGGACTGTGGGTCCAAGATGTCGCTCACGGACTCGCACGACGCCTGCCTCTGGTGCCTCGGGGAGGCCCACGATACGGACAACTGTGTCGACTGCCAGTCGCTCACTGCGAAGGCCTTGCGAGAATGCAAGAAGAAACTGTCGGTAGGTCAGGTGTCTAAGCCTCGGAAGTCGAGGTCTGAGGGGCTTTCGACCGATGACTCGAGGGGTGACTCTCCGCGTCGTTGTCGGAAGTCCGGTGGGTCTCCTTCCAGGAGTCGGTCTCGCCACTCCTCCACCTCTTCTAGGCATTCCAGGAAGCGCCGGCATAGGTTGCCTTCCCCGTCCTCTTCCGAGGACTCCGCCTGTCGGCGGGTCGCTTATCCCTCCATGCAAGCGACACCGGAGGAATGGGCTTCCTTCGGGAAGTAGATGCTAGCGATTCTGGAATCGCAGGGCACCGGTCCGTCTGCGCCTCCGAGTGGGGTCGGTCAGCACCGGTCGAGAGACGCCGCCCGCACGCCTTCGGGCTCGGGTGGTCGGCACAGCTCGTGGGAGAGGTCCCGCTCGGACAAGGGTAGCCGTTCTCGCCATGCCCGTTCCAGGTCCCGGTCCTTGACGCGCTCGAGACCGCGTGATCCTGTGCCGTCTTCGAAGAAGACGTCGACGCCTGTGGCGGCGAGGTTGTCGACGATTACTCTCGAGGTTCCGTCTTCGAGGGGGTCGTCGAAGCTGTCGGCGCACAGGCTGTCGAGAGACACGCTCGGAGGTCCGGCTTCGAGGACTGTGTCGACGCCGCCGATGCTGGAGGCGTTGCAGCTGATGCCGATTCGCTAAACATCGACGCCTTTTCTGTCGACACCGGCGCCGACTCGCTCGGCGCCCTCAACGCCTTTCGAGGTGGTGGTGTCGGAGGGGCCCCGTGGCACAGGGTTTGCCCCTAAAAAGGCGATGGCTAAGGTCCGGCACTGCTTTGTTCAGCAGAGGTCTTCCTCTCCCCGCCTGGCGTACATTTCGGAGGGTGATGAAGGCTCTGATGGCGGTCTGGTTCCGGTTCCGGTTCTGGATGAACTTAGCTCGGGCCATAGTCAGTTTGATGACCTGAGGCAGTCATTGCATGATAGCCAGTGGATTGGACACACCTCCGGAGGTGGATTTTTGTCGGCCAGAGCCTGGCACTCATGCCGATTCGTCATATTGGCGCCTTATGTCTCGGGTTACCGAGTACTTGGGTTGGTCGACTCCCCCAGGGGAGTTCGTTCAGGATGATCTCACAGCCATCCTTGATCTCGGTCCACCCACTGACCCGGTTTTGCTTTTTCATATGGCTTTGCAGAGAAGGGTGGCGGCGGCTTGGTCTGCTCCGGAGAGTCTCCCGGCAGGGGGCAAGTCTTTGTCGCGAAAATACGATCCAGCCAGTAGCGACCCCTGCTACTTGTCTAGGCACCCCACCCTGGAGAGTTTGGTGGTGCAGGCCGCTACGGCCCCGGCAAAGCAGGTGTCGTATCCTACCATCCCTCCTGATAGGGACGACAAACATTTTGACGGCTGGGCGAAGAAAGTGTTTTCTTCTGTGGGTATGGCGCTTCAGGCGGCCAACTCCATATGTGCCTTGTCTCGTTTCACACACACACTGTGGAACTGTGTTGCATTAGCGGCTGATCATATTCCCGAAGGGGACGAACGGGATGGTTTCCTTGCTATGGTTCAGGATGGCAAGGATGCTATGTGTGAGGCCGTTCAGTCGGGTTTGGACTTGGCGGATTGTGTCAGCCGGTCCATGGCGGCGAGCACCGTAATGCGCAGGTTTGCGTGGTTGAGGAAGTCTGGGTTCGCTCCTGATGTGCAGTCCCGGCTCCTCAACATGCCCTTTGACGGTGAACACCTTTTTGGCAGCAAGGCTGACGAGAGCCTTGAGAGGTTGCAGACCTCCAAAGCTGCAGCAAAGTTGTTGGGCGCTGCAGTTCGACAACCTCTGCCTTTTCGTCCTAGGGGACAGCAATGGAGGGGAGGTTCCTTTCGCTATTACTCGTCCAGTCAAAGAGGACATCGTAAGAGTGCCAGAGGTGGAAACAAAGGTACTCGAGGTGCCAAGGCTGCTCGGGCAGTTGCCTCTTTGCCCTCAGGCAACGCCGCAGCCGCTAACACTCAGTCATGAGGCCAGGTCCCATGGTTCGCCGGTTGGGGGAAGGCTGGCGCAGCATCTTGTAGATTGGCAAGCCATTACTTCAGATGTGTGGGTTCTGGAGATCATAACCCACGGCTACTGTCTTCCTTTTCGGCAGAGGCCTCACGACAATCCACCAGGGAACCTCTCTTTGAAGAGTCCAGATCCGCTCCTTGCGCAGGAAATTCAAGCCCTGCTGGAGAAAGGCGCCATAGAACTGGTGCCTGTAGCGGAGAGGAACAAGGGATGGTATTCCCCTTATTTTTTGATTTCAAAGAAAGACTGGGGATTGAGACCCATCATGGACTTGCGCGGTTTGAACAAACTCCTCTGGAAGGACAAGTTCAAGATGGTCACTCTTTCTCAAGTCCTCCAGGCCCTTCAACTTCAGGATTGGTTGGTGTCTCTGGACCTACAGGATGCTTACTTTCATGTGCCGATTCATCCCAAGCACAGAAAGTACCTGAGGTTTGCGGCTGGCGACTCGCACTTTGTTTCGGGTCCTGCCATTCGCATTGACCTCCGCCTCAAGGGTCTTCACCAAGCTCATGGTGGTGGTGGCAGCGTATCTCAGGTGAGGGCGGATTCGTCTCTACCCCTATCTGGACGACTGGCTGATCCATGCGTGTTCTCCCGAGCAAGCATTGGATCGCCTTGGTCTCACCTGCCGTTCCCTCCACAAGCTTGGCTTCTCCCTCAATTTCAAGAAGTCACATCTGACACCTTCGCACCAGCTCCAGTACATCGGGGCTGTGTTGGACAATGGGGGAAGTGCTCGCTTCCCAAGGTAAGGGCTCATCAAATTGTGCAGATGGTGGACAAGTTTCAACATGCCCAGTGTCTCCCGGCTTTAGAATTCTTAAGGTTGCCTGGCCTCATGGCATCCTGCACTTTTCTGGTGCCGCAGGCCAGGCTGAGGATGAGATCCCTGCAATGGGTCCTCAAGATGTACTGGTCGCAGTTCTCAGGTAAGATGTTGGATCCCGTTCAGATTCCAATCTCGGACTCCCAGGATCTTCTGTGGTGGGCCACTGAGGAGAACCTGATGAAGGAGGAACCGCTTTGGCAACCGTCGCCGGAGGTGACTGTAATGATGGACGCTTCCCTCACAGGATGGGGAGCTCATGCCGAAGACTTGACCGCCAGCGGTCGTTGGTCTCCGTCAGAGACCAAACCCCATGTCAACCTGTTAGAGCTGAGGGCCATCAGGCTGGCCCTGAAGCCTTTTCTGCCGTCTGTGCGGGGGAAGAGTGTACTGATCATGACGGACAACAGTGTACATGCATTACCTCAACAAAAAAGGTGGGGTAGGGTCACTTCCGTTGTGCAGAGAGGCAATGCAGCTTTGGTTCTGGGCAATCCAGCAAGAAATTTTGTGCTCTGCAGTTCATCTGCCCAGAGAGGACAATGCAGCGGACGCTTTGAGCTAGCAGAGCACGATCTCTTGCGAGTGGGAGTTGGCTCAGGAAGTCCTTCTGGAGATCTTCGCCCTTTGCGGAACCCCACAAGTGGATCTCTTCACCACCAGTGCCAACCGAAAGTGCAAGAGATTCTGCTCAAGGGAATTTCCTCCGGGAGGAGCCTTAGGAGACGCATTCGTAGTGGATTGGTCATTCCCACTGCTGTGCGCGTTTCCTCCAGTCCCCATCATTCCTCAAGTGTTAAGGAGGATACGGAGGTTCGGATCCCACATGATCCTCATTGCTCTGGATTGGGCCAGGAGAGCATGGTAACCGTACCTTCTAGAAATGTCCATCTGCCCTCAATGCCGTCTTCCCTACCAAGAGGATCTGCTCTCGCGTGTGAGTCAGGGGTGGGGAAGGGGAGGTGGTAGTCCAGGTTCTCCATCCAGAGGTCAGGACTCTCAACCTTCACTCTTGGTATCTGAAAGGTTGAGGTATAAGGATTGGGACCTCCCAGATGATGTGATGGAGGTGTTACTTTCGGCCAGGAGGCTAGCAACAAAATCCCTTTACCGTTGGCGTAAGTTTTGCGACTGGTGCAGAGGACAAAATGTTGATCGTTTTCAGTTTTCCATTCCTATGGTTTTGTCCTTCTTACTTTCTTTGGCCCACAAGGTCCTTCAAGTGGGTACCATTAAAGGATACCTGGCAGCGCTGTCTATCTTTAAGCGCTCGTCTGAAGAATGTTCTTACTTTAAGATTCCTTTGATTTCCCAATTTCTTAAAGGGCTCACTAATATGCTCCCACCGTCCCCTTTCCAGGTGCCGGTTTGGGATCTGAATTTGGTTTTGAAATTCCTGATGGGTGCTCCGTTTGAGCCTTTGCACTCTTGTCCTTTGAGATTGTCTTTCAAGACGGTTTACTTGGTTGCGCTTACTTCCGCTTGCAGCGTGAGTGAATTGCAGGCACTTTCATCTAAGCCACCCTTTACTGTGTTCCACAAGGATAGGGTTGGACTGAGGGTACGTCCTTCCTTTCTGCCTAAGGTAGTGTCTGAATTTCATTTAAGCCAGAAAGTGGTTTGTCTGTCTTTCTATCCTCCTCCTCATCCTGGTAAGGAAGAGTAGTGACTCCATAGGTTGGATCCTAGCAGAGCTCTGAGCTTTTATATTTCTAGGATGTCCTGGGTCAGAGTGGACGATCAACTCTTTCTGGGATATTCTGGACACCGATTGGGCCAGGCTGTTACCAAACAGACCTTGTCCAGGTGGATTATCCTCACCATTACTGAATGTTACCGATTGGCAGGTAAGGACCCACCTGAAGGGTTGCAAGCTCATTCCACTAGGGGCGTGGCTACTTCCACAGCCCTACAATGGGGAGTTCCTGTTGGGAATGTTTGTGATGCAGCCACATGGGCTTCTATCTACACCTTTGTAAAACATTATTCCCTGGATATGATCCATGGTCAAGACATGGCCTTTGGTAAGGCGGTTCTTTATTCCGCCATCTGATTGGGTACTCCTCCATTTTCTGGTACTGCTTTGGGAGTCTGTCAAAGATGTGTAATACGTTGGAGGACACAATCCATTAGAAGAACAAGTTACTTAACAACTGGTAACGTTTTTTCGATTGAATGTTCCTCCAACGTATTCCACATCGCCCTCCCAGCCTGCCCCTCTGGAGAATTTCCTATGTTTGTTTGTTTGTTTATTTATTTGGTAATGCGCTCCGAGCCCGTGGGCATCTAGGCGCAGCAGTACAAGAGGACTCGAAGCTTAGTTACAAAGCCTGACACAGGCTTACACAGCAAAACAGTGGTCACATACAGTGGATGTACAATGCATATAAAATAACAAGGGTTAAGCACATAAGAGTAACATTTTAGCAGGTTGTGTCGTTTCCGCTAGCGTAAGGGTCGTTGCATGTCATTGTTGTGCAGCCATTTGAGAGCGTAGGATCTGAATCTTGTGTAGGGTAAGGGGCATCTAAGGTCAGAAGGGAGTGTGTTCCATGCTTGTGCAGCTCTAACTGGGAAGCTAGCACCGCCCGCTGTGGTAAGTTTGAATCTGGGGACTTCCAGTAGGGAGGTGTTGGCAGATCTCGTCAGTCGGTTAGAGGGTCTCCAGTTGATTCTTTCCGCTAGGTAGGAGGGTGCTTGATTGTTGAGGCATTTAGAAGTGTGGGAAATAGTTTTAAGTAGGTTTCTGTCCTTTATTTTTAGCCAATGGGCTTCTGTCCGGTGTTTGGAGATATGTTCTCTGCATGGGATGTTCAGTGCTGCTCTAAGAGCGTTATTTTGTAATCTCTGGAGTTTGTCAGTGACCGACTTGTTGGCACCTGATTATAAGGCGTTGCAGTAGTCCAGTCTGGACATGACAAGGGCATTGGCCAAGGTGAGGCAGCTGGTACTGGACAGGAAGGGTCTAGCGGCCCGGATGAGTTTACACGTGTAGGTGGTTGAGGAGGCAAGGGAGTTCACTTGCTTTTTGAGGGTGATAGCTGAGTCGAGGTAAAAAACCAGGGTTTTGACCTCGCGCATAACCTTGATAGTGTTGTTATCAATGTTAAATGAGGTATAGTCCGGGGTGAGTTTGGATAATTTGTGGTCAGAACCAAGGAGCAGGATTTCAGTTTTATCGTCGTTCAGGCAGAGGCCATGTGTGGCCATCCATGCTTGAATGAGGATGTAAATTTTATTCACCAGAGCCAAGTCCACTTCATAGTTGCCCGAAAGGGGTATGAGGATCTGGGTGTCATCTGCGTAATTAGTGTAGGTGACGCCCAGTCTGTCCAACTTGTCGAACAATGGCTTGGTGAAGATATTGTACATAGTGGGTGAGACACAGGAGCCCTGTGGGACTCCACATGTGATTTGGATAGGGTCAGCCCACGTGGAAGAGGAGAACACTCTCATAGTCCGGTTAGCTAGAAAGGATTATACCCATGCTATAGCGTCTCCTGTGAAGTTGGCAGCCAACTTGAGGTGGTTGCATAAGACTGCATGGTCCACCAGATCAAAAGCTGCTGACAAGTCCAGTAGGAGTAGCAACGCTATTTTCCCATTATCCTTAAATTCCTCCATTTTGGTTTTGAGATCTAGCAGGGCTGTTTCCGTGCCATGGAGGGGGCGGAAGCCCGATTGGCGCGAGCCTAGAAGATGATTGGCTTCTAGGTACTCTTGAATTTGGAGATAGGCTACTCTGTCGATAATTTTTAGTAGGAAGGGTACCGTGGTGATGGGCCTATAGTTGGTCGGGATAGATGGATCGAGGGTTTGTTTTTTGAGAAGGGGGAGGACCCAGGATTCTTTTAAATTGGCAGGCACTGTGTTGGATTTGAAGGATGAGTTGATAAGCTTCGAAATGAAAGGGGCTAAGTCTCTGGCAGCGTCCTTTATTATTTGGGCTGGGCAGCTGTCGCCCTTACAGTTAGAGTGCTTCAGTGAGAGGATAACCTTTTCAGTGTCAATGATGGAGATGGGTTTAAAGCTGAAGGGGGGGATAGTGATAGGTTCAGTTACTGGAGGCACTTGTTGATCAGTAGGAGAGAGGGTGTCTTTTTTATTCATTATTTTAAGTTGGAGGGTGGAGATTTTGTTAGATAGGGCGTTCTGTATATTAGTGCACCATATCTTGTCCTTTGGGACCGTGTCAGGTGGTTGGATAGGGGATTCCATTTCCCGGAGGATGGCAAATAGTTCCTTGGTATTCGATTTGGCATTAGTAATTCTGTCATTGAATACGTTTTTTTTAGTATTGATAATTTCAGACTTGTAATGTTTTGTAGCTTGGGTTAGCTTGGCTTTGTTGTCGTTGGTGGGCGATTTACGCCAGGTAGTTTGAAGTTTTCGTTTCTGTTTTCTAAGGTCCTTAAGCTGGGGGGTGAACCACGCATTAAGGTGGGCTTCTTGCTTAGCTTTGCGTAGTTTTGCAGGTGCAATGGTGTCTAGTGCGTGAGACATAGCTTTGTTAAAGGTGTCTACTAGTGTGTCTGGGTCGGTGTTGTCCTTCAGGCCGTTAATAGTGGGCAGGAGGAGGGGGATAAGTTTTTCTGTAGTAATATCTTTTTTACTTCTGGTGGGGAGTGGTGGAATCATTTTGATAGTTTTGGGGCTAGGGAGGTCAAGTGTGGCAGTGAAATTTATTAGAAAGTGGTCAGTCCATATTTGAGGGGTGATGGCAGTGATAACTATGTTACAGTTGAGTTCTGAGACCCAATCAAGGGTTCTGCCTTTAGCATGTGTAGGGGAGAGAACTTTTTGGGTAAGGCCTTGGTCATTTAGGATAGATGTTATAGAGAGGGCATTTTTATTGCCTGGCTCATTGAAACCGATATTGAAGTCGCCCATCAGCAGCGTTTGCGAGTGTTTTTGGGTATTGTTCGCTATGAGGGTAGTAAGGTCATCTTCAAAGGTTCCCAGGGGACCTGGGGGCCTGTAGATCAGGAGAATGGCTAGCATGCGGTTGTT
Organism: Ambystoma mexicanum; assembly: GCF_040938575.1. Taxonomy (NCBI): domain Eukaryota; kingdom Metazoa; phylum Chordata; class Amphibia; order Caudata; family Ambystomatidae; genus Ambystoma; species Ambystoma mexicanum. The sequence continues at coordinate 740,045,516 of NC_090934.1, read as the reverse complement.
GGAGAGTTGCATTTTTGCTGAGAGTACTTCGCAGGAAGCACAGGGGTGTGAGGTGGTGAGTCGGATCGACAAGGTGGTTTTCGCGATGATTGCTAAGCCACCGCCTTTGGCATTGGGTCTGTCTACTCTGTGGATTTGGTAGTTGTCAGGTATGGCTAACATCAGTGAGGGTCCTGCTGCCTCATTGAGCCAGGTTTCAGTTACGGCAAGGAAGTCAATGCTACTGTTGTTTAGTATGTCAGCAATTTCAATTGCATGAGCTACCATGGATCTGGCATTGATAAGGGATCCAGTAAGAGTTAGGGTGTTGTTGGGAGGTGGATGACTTGCAAGTGTATCTATGTGCTTATTTCGACTCCGGCGTTTCTTTTGGGGGTGGTGAATAGGAGATGGGGTTGGAGTTATAGGTGTCATAGCTAGGGTTTGCTTATCCATGTGTGTCTGTATAGTTGGGAATCTAGCAGTATTGTTTGTACTGTTTCTTTTAGGTTCGTATATGCAGGGTAGCCTTGCCCTGAGTCGCAGGTTTCTATCTGTGGGGGGGCGAGAGCTGAGGGAAGCAGAGGTCATGATTGTAGCTAAGAGGGTCAGGGAGGTCAAGTTTCTGCACATGGTGGTTGGCGTGGTCCGCTGGTGCAATTTACTTCCCTTGTTTCGCTAAGATGTCTGGTTAGGTGACGCAAAGTGTAGTGCAGGTGGCTAGTTGAGGCTGGGGCTACGCCTAGCGATAAAGGGCTTGATATTCACGAAACACAGTATGGGCTAGAGTGCATGGTATGTTAATGATGATAGGGCACTACAATTCAAGGTGGTCCGTTAGCGACCGTAGGGCACAACACAGTTAAAGTGGTACGATAGCGACCATAAGGCACAACACAGTTAAAGTGGTACGTTAACGATCGTAGGGCACGACACACTGAGGTGAGCCATGAACACCTGGGTATAAGTAGCACCCAGAAAACTAGGGCCTAAGTAAGTGGACACAGCTATGGTAGTTATCATGGGTGTAGATCAGGCAAGCATGAATCGATACATTAACAATGCAATGGGACGCAAATTAAATGCATAGGTTCAGGGGTACCTAGATCCGAATTTAGCAAGAGGAAGGGCGTAGTAAAAGGACATCTAGATGCGAAATGGCACAATTAGGCATCCAGCAGACAATTTGCTAGGCACAGTATAGGGTCATCTAGACATTCCAGTCTGGGTCATGAGATGAGGTGCGAGGTATCCGAGTAGCACGTTATAGGCAGGGACAGCATAGGCATGTGCAGCCGTGTGGGGTGGCAACGTTAAATTAGACAGGAGCGTAGGTAATGCACTGTGGATTAGATGCTGATGGTGTTATGCATGTGGCAGCACTAGCTTACCTGGAGCAGAACAGGCAGAGTTCCTGGCCCCTGGCTCCTAACAGGCACACAACAGGCCTTAGTATGGCCTTCGACTGGCCGGCGATCCGCCTGCCGGCGGTTCTTCCTGGTTAAATCGAGGATTAGCCTCGATTTCGTGCCGCGATGCGCCCGGCATGGGCGAGTCAGGCACTTTGCGTGGACAGGGTCAGGCAGGCCCTGATCCGAAGCACGCTTGGGTCCTCGGTTCGATCCTCTGCAGCTTACGTTTCTGCAAGGCTATGTGCAGTCAAGCAGGTATTAGATATGTGCATGTCACACGTTATGGAGGAAAAAAAATAAACGGAGGCTACCGGCGCCGTGCTTCCTATTTATAACATCGGGTGACGGCGCCCTCGACGGAGGCCTTCTAGGGACATCGACCCGATGCCATCGACGCAAGACGCCCTTTGCCGAAAAAATTTCCGAAGTTCACAGCTGTGGACATTTCATGTCAAAGATGTGGAATATGTTGCAGGAACATCCAATCGAAAGAACGTTACCAGTTGGTAAGTAACTTGTTTGTTACTCACCGTAGTGACTAATGTACTCTTAGTCCATAGTCCCATTTCCTCCAAATGTCCCACCATCCTCCCCCCTAATAATACTGGTGTCATTAGGCAATGTTAAATATTGTCGACGCGTCAATGGGAACTGAGGAGTGGCGCCGGTGGGTGGAGTCAGACGAGCAGATGCTCCCAGGATCGCGCCCCGGCGCGCCTCTTAATTTAAAGGGTACGAAGATTTTTCTGGTGGAAAAGGTTCTGTTTCTGGTGAAAAAGGTTCTGTCTCCCGTCCCTTGCAAGGGATGCCCATACAGTATGGAGGAAAGGGGACTATGGACTAAGAGTATGTTAGTCACTACAGTGAGTAACTATGAATTTTTTACAGGGAAGTGTAGACCAGCAAGCGGAGACCCTTGTTTCCTTGCCACACACCCTTCCCCGGAAGGGTTGGGTATACAGGCTGCCACTATTTCCACCATACCTGCGGCATCCACTTCCAATCTGCCTACAGACACGGGGTAAAAATTTGACGCATTGGCCAGAAAGATGTTCACCTCTGGCAGCATGGCACTCAAAGCCATAAACATAGCCTGCTGATTCACCAAGTACTCCTTTGGCTTATGGAAGGCTGTGGAACATGTTGATGAATACGTCCCTGAGGGTGCCATGTGGTACATATTTTTACAGCTGGTGGAGGATGGGAAGGAGGTAGCTAAGCAGTCATTGCAAAAGAGCCTGGACGTAGCGAACTGCGTTGGCAGAGCAATGGGTTCAGTTGTAGTAATGAGACGCCAAGCCTATCTAAAAACCTCTGGCTTCTCTCTGAATGTTCAGAACAGGCTGCTGGACATGCCCTTTGAAGGTGGCATGCTTTTCGGTCCGAAAGCAGACGAATCCTTGGAGAAGTTCAAGGATCCAAGTTGGCTGCTTAATCATTGGGCCTAGCGGCGCAGCTTGCCAAGCCTGCCTTCAGTTTCGCCTCAAGGGGCAGATGCTATAGATGTTAGGTACCCTATGGCAGGAAGGTGCAGCTCCCACAAGCCAGACATGGGTAGAGATGCTTCTCGCGTCCCGAAAGGGCAGTGGGGCCTCTATAAAGGCCAGCCAGCAGCAACAGCGGTGGGGACTCACGCCCTGTAAGCCGCTTTGATTTTCCCCTCCCACGATGCACAGGTTGGTGGACGGTTGGCAGAGCATTGGCTCCGGCGGCAGGAGATAATCTGTGATGCCTGAGCCCTCCAGTTGATTCGGTGGGGTTATTGTTGGCATTTTTCTAAAGAGAAGTCCAGACAGACTGCCACTTCCCCCAATCCAACCGGACAGGGGCTCCAGGAATAACTGAGAGCCCTTTTGTCGAAGGGTGCGGTGGAAGAGGTGCCGCCCGATCAGAGAGGGTCGGGTCGGTATTCTCAGTATTTTCTGGTGCCCAAGAACGGAGGAGGTCTCCGTCCCATCCTGGACCTCTGGCCCTTGAACATGTTCCTGAGGAAGGACAAATTCAGGATGGTGACGTTGAGAGAGAATCTGCATGCTCTTGAACTTTAGAACTGGCTAGTGTCAATAGACCTATAGGATGCTTTTTTTCATGTGCCGATACACCAAAAGCACAGGAAGTTCTTAAGGTTCCTCATAGGGGACAAGCACTATCAGTTCAAAGTGCTTCCCTTTGGGTTGAGCTCCGCACCAAGGGTCTTTACCAAGCTCATGGCGGTAGTTGCAGCTCACCTCAGGAGAACCGGGGTCCACGTTTTTCCATACCTGGACTGGCTGATCTGAGGGAAGTCGGCGGGGCAGGTTTGGTCTCATCTAGAGGACACCTGCCGCAATTTGACAAAGTCCCATTTGACACTAGTACAGCGACTCCAGTTCATCAGAGAAGTCCTAGACACAAGGGTAGGCAAGACTTTTCCTCCTGAAGAGAGTCAGCAACATAGCCCAGATGGTGCATTTTTTTCAGAACCACGCCACACTTCTAGTGACTTTCTTCCCCTGCCTCTTGGGTCTCATGGCGTCCTGTATTATTCTTGTGCCAGAGTCCAGGCTGCGTATGAGATCCCTCCAGTGGCTCCTGATGGACCAGTGGTCTCAGAAGCTAGGTGCACTCACGGTTCGCCTTTCAGTGTCCAGCCAGGTAGTCCGGCTGGTGGAACACACACAGCAATCTATTGGCAGGGGAACCCTTCGGGCCTCCTTGGCCCCAGGTCCGAGTGGTCACACATGCGTCCCTGAAGGGTTGGGGCACCCACTGCGTGGATTTGCAGATGAGCAGCCTCTGGTCTCCATCCGAACCCAGGTGGCACATCAACAGGCTTTCGCCCCGTCTCTCCAAGGGAAGAATGTCCTCGTCCTGACAGACAGCACTGTTACCATGTACTACCTCATCAAGCAGGGTGGTGTGCACTCGCCCACCTTCTGCACAGAGGCAATTCATCTGTGGTTCTGGTTGTGGGAGAACCAAATCTCAATCTCGGCAGTTCATATGGCGGGCGGCAGAGAACACCTTGGCGGATGATCTGAGCCAGCAGAGCACGGTCTCACGCGTGTGGTAAGTGTGCCAGGAAGTCCTAGAGGAGTTGTTCACTCTCTGGGGTACCCCAGCAGTGGATCTGTTCTCCATAGAGTCCAACAGGTAGTGCAAACAGTTTTGCTTGAGAGAGTTCCCAGCGAATGGCACACTGGTGGATGCGTTTCTGGTGGATTGGATCTTTCCTCTCTACTAGGTCTTCCCCTCGATTCCCGTCATCCCTTGGGTTCTCAGGAGGTTGAAGAGATTTTGAGCGAATATGATCTTGATCGCCCTGGATTGGGCGAGTAGAACTTGGTACTACCATCTCCTGGATCTGACCATATGTCCACCGTTTGCCATAACCCAGTCGGAGAGTCGAGTGCTCCACTGACCCCGGATTCCCTTAACCGACATGCGTGGCTCTTGAGAGGATGAGGTATGATGACTTGGACCTCTCAGAGGAGAGGTGTTGCATGCTGCACGTAGACCGTACAGTTGAAGAAGATTTGAGGCGTGGTGCAGGGAACGCGACTGGCCCTATCTCTTGTCACACCATCACAGTGATGGAGTTCCTTCCGTCACTGGCCTTTTCACTTGTTCAGGTTGCCACAGTCAAATGGTATTTGACGGCCCTGTCTGTGTTCAAGAAGTCCCCAGACCAAGGTTCCTTTTTTACTATTCGGTTCATGGCACAGTTCCTGAAAGGCCTTCGCAACAAATTTCCGCCAACCCCATTTTGTTTCCGAGATTGGGATCTTAATCTGGTTTGGAGCTACTTGATGGCGGCTCTGTTTGAGCCCATGCACTCATATTCTTTGCTGCTGTTATCCCTGAAGACCGTCTTATTGTTCACAATCACATCTGCCAGGAGGCTTAGTGAACTGCAGGCCTTGTGCTGCAAACCTCCTTTTCTGAAGTTCTTTCGTGAGAAAGTCTGTCATACCCGGATTCCTTCCTAAAGTGGCTTCAGAGTTTCATCTCTCCCAGTCTATTAATTTACCTGTCTTTTACTCTCCTCCACATCCCTCGAAAGAGGAAGAGCGGTTCCACCGCCTTGATCCCAGGCAAGCGTTAAGTGTCTATGTTGCTTGCACATCCGAGTTTAGGAAATCAGACCAGTTATTCGTGGCCCATTCCTTGTCTAGAAAAGGTCTTGCAATCACTAAACAAACCCTGTCACGTTGGATTATTTTTTGCATATCCAAGTGTTACCAATTGGCAGGCAAAGATCTTCCATTGGGCATCAGGGCCCACTCAGTAGGGGTTTCAGCCTCTACAGCCCCCCAGAGAGGGGTTCCTTTTAGGGATATATGCCGAGCAGACTCTTGGTCATCCTTACATACATTCACCAAACACTATGCATTGGATGTTGCACAGGGAGCTGATGCAAGGTTTGATGGGGCGGTTCTACAGAATCTACTGGTTTAAATCTTTCTGCCCTCCTCAGTTATTCTAACTGCTTGGGGAGTCTATCAAGATGAGGAATCTGTGGGAGAAAAGAAATCCATTGAATAAGAAATTACTCACGGTAATTATTTTATTTTTATTTTTTTATTTGTATTGGCTGAATTAAATCAACCTTTCAAATATAAAAGCACAAAAAAACATTTTACATAAAACATATAAATCAAACAATATACACAGTAATACAATACAAAATAAATGTAGCATCCTTTGCCGTTATGTCTGGCTTAATACGTAGTAACACGCATTTAAAATAAATTATGCAACATGTCTCAGTTCGGATGTATACAACTATCAAATTTCATCCGCAAAATCCAACTTTAAACTTGATAGAAAGTTAACAATTGCAGTTTCAAGTGGTAAATTACATGACCCCGGGATTAGTGACCAACATTCCTGTGGATCTACGAGAGTCAAGTATTTACAATGTCTTGCAAAGTGAATTTCTCTTGCCGGTCGAAGTACACAACATTCCGTAATGAGCTGTACCAGGGTTTCTCAAATCTCTATCTTTAAGCAAAATCAGCAGATATTATCTGGGGCCGGCAGAAGTTTGCGTTTAACTTGAATATCTCTAGTAATCCATAGAATAAAACGCAATCGTAGTATGCCATCACGTAATTTGTGGGAAGGGGAGCGCACCAAATTAGGGGGACAAATTTTGCAGTTTTTTGTGTGGGAAGTGACTCCCCGCTTCATCTTTGTAAAATATACATAATGCTCTGGTTTCCATCCAATCTGACTCAAATAGTTTTGATTTTGCTTTATCTGGATTATTAAGTAATAGGTCTAATGGAATTTCTGCCATGGTTAGTGTGTGATAGACTTTCGAGAGCCAGGTTTTAACAAACAAGTGATTTACAGAAAAAATGTAATCAATAAGAGTTTTCAACATAACATTTAATTGAGTTTAGAGCAAACATTTTCTATACAGGAAGCATAGGCGCCAATTATAGAGCGCCTGGAGGGAGACCAGGCCTAATTCATATCTTATCCAGGCAGCAGGTATACATTGTGGAAGATGTAGTATCTGCCGCCAGAATTTGGCTTCCCATTTTGTGAATTGAAAAAGAGAGTTAATGTTCAGTGTTTCTAAGCCGTATAACAGAGATGGTATTATCTTCGTATTCCAGAAGTGCCATGCTGGCATAACCGAAAATTTTCCATACCTATACATAATAATGCGTGCTTGTGAAATGGCTTATGCAAGTCTAACCTCCATGCGCTCTAGATGGCCCTTCGCCTAAAGTGAGCTTCGAACAACATCCCCAGGCAAGTATAGTGTGGTACTATTTTTACCAGGGACTGATTGATGGTCCAAACATACGCCAGTGGTCCAGCTCGCCTAGGCGAGTATACTACGATTTGTGTTTTAACTATGTTAATTTTTAATTCATTCAACTGCATGTAACTCTGGAACGCATCTAAAAGACGCTGCAGGCCCAATTGAGTTTTAGAGACGAGAACAAGGTCTCTAAATACATGAGTGTTTGAATTGAATGATTATTGAGTTTTGGTGAATCTGATATAACATTTCCAAAGGAAAATCTAACATCCTGAATGAAATAGTTAAAAATCGCGGATGCTAATAAACATCCTTGTTTTAAGCCACGTGCAGTATTGATTTGCTCTGAATGTGAGCCATCTAGGGATAAACTAACTTGAATAGAAGTTTTCGAGTGTAAGGAGTGGATGATCTCATACAACATGGGTGGACAGTGGTCTTTGCAGAGTTTTGATAAAAGAAACAGACGGCTGACCAAATCTAAAGCCACATTGAGGTCGACAAAAGCAAAGAAGACCTGCTGCTTGTGCATATGGCATTGCATTTTAATGCTATTTAAGGCTAGGAGATTTATGTTTGTGCCCATGCCAGCCACAAATCCCGTTTGGTGCTGGTCACGGAGATGAAATTTCAAAGTCCAAGCATTAAATTCACATAGGATCAATTTAGTGAATATCTTTCCTGGTGCGTCCAGTAACGCAATGGGACTGTAGTTGGCAGGCACACTACAATCTCCTTTTTTGAAAATGGGTATAACAATGGAGGTTTTCCAAGAGGGCGGAATGAGCCATGTTCTTAATATTCCACAAAAGATTTTATTTGAGATATTCTCCCATCCAACTGGATGTGTTTTGAACATGAAATTTGATAGCCCGTCTGGGACCATTGCCCTTGATGAACTGGCCTGCATTATTATACCTTGAATGATGTCAGGGGACAGCTCCAAATGCCATGGTGATGTGGATACAGGCTCATATTTAATCCTTGCGAAGTGAGGATCAGCATACAATGATGAAAAATGTTTGACCCAGCATTCTTCATGAACACCATTAATTTGTGAATCTCCTTGCATATGGAATGACTGATTATTTTAGAATTGCCACATGCCAGATTAATTTTTGTTGCCCATTGCGCTTGCCATAACCTCGCTATCTTGTTGAAATTGTGAGGCTTTCCAACTTCTAAGCCAGTTTTTATATCGACATTTGGCTGTTTTGAGGTGTAGCCAACGTTGCGGATGGATTGAGGTTAGAAGGTCTTTCTTGATTTTCCTAAACTCAGCTTTGATGCGCTGAGTATCTGCGTCATAAGAGTGAGGGTGACAAACTCTATTATGGCAAGGTATCATTACAGATTTAGTGAAAGGTTGTAATAAATCAGAATACTGCTTTGTGTTGGGATTGAGAGCATTATGCTCGATTATGTTCTCAAAGGCAGTTAACGATGTCGCGTTCCATCGTAGGCGAGTTCTTGCTGTGTTAACTGTGAACTAAGCTCGAAAAACTGCATTTTTTTGGGACTAGGAGAAATCCCAAGCGAGATGGGCAGCTAAAAGTCTGTGATCACTGTAGAGTTGGTCACAGATGATCAGTATTTTCACACTTTGGAATAATCAGTGGTTAACATATATATAATCATTGATGCTCGAACTCAAACCACGATGCCACGTGAATTCAGGGGGAGAATCACTGTCAACGGCATCATTAAGCATACGGAAATTCAGGTCGCCCATAAAGGCAATCCATCTATACACATCGTGATTATTTCGTGTCTTATTCCAGCAGTCCAAGTTAAGATCACCCAAAATGACTGTGTGGGTGATTGTAGAATTCATCAATATCATGTCCAGAATAGACGCTAGACATTATAAAAGGCATTGTCCGTCATTGCTGCAACGTTGCGATAAATATGGACCAGAGCTATCATCTGGGCATTGATAGTGATTTGGACTAGCTGGATCTGGGCACTAACGGAGGACCAAGGTGTGATGGTGAGGCCCATGGTTGTATTAACAGCCACAAGAAGACCCAAAGACGGTCTGCCTCCACTAGGGATGGCTGGAAGCAATGCAAGATCATAGTCATCCCATAACGGCAATGTTGTAAGCCAGGTTTCCTGTAAAACTAACACATGGTAGACTCAGGATAAATTAGAGATGGATAAATGTAAATGGGAATGGCCTCTGGTATTCCAGCTTCCAATTTTTAAAATAGATGTTACATCCTGCTTTAGTGGTTAATGCCGTTGGGTGGGAGGTAGCGGAGTGTCTCGACTTGCTCTGTTTGTACCTTGGTAGATATTAGGCTTTGCTTTAATACTTTGAGCCTTTAGTGATCCACACTCATGGTCCCCTGCTAAGAGAAAACCAATTTAAAAAAAGCTGCATTCTGCAGCGCCAAATGGATTGCCATACAACTCCTGACGGAATCCAAAGCCTCACACTACCAAAAAGATTTAGGACACTCTGGCGATTTAAATCATAGACTGGAAAGTTTCCCTCTCTACATTTCAGAATAAATGTGTGGAAGTTCGATTGGTGCGGATGCAAATGTCTGGAAACAGGATGCAGCGTATGCTTACGAGGAGTCCATTTCAATGTAGAGGGCTCTGTCTGTTCTCATCCTGAGTTGTGCTCGGTTAGCTTCCTCCCAGAACATTGATTCAGCATTTAAAGGAGTATTTGCAGTTTGACCAGCACATGCCTCAGCAAAGCAGAGAGGGATAGTTTTGGCTGCTATCTGGGAGTCTGAGGGCTTAGATAAAGCATTGGCCATGCTTGCAGCCAGATATTCATCCACTGTCTGTTTCAGACCCTTAAACACAGCTTCTGATGGAAAGGAATCGGAAGGCAGACTGGGGATATCTTGCGGGCAAAAGGCGACCGACTTCTTGGTAGTCTGGGATTCGGCAGGCAAGGAGACTTGCTTTGCAGCATCCTGATGTAATAATGATGTTGGTCTCTGAGACATGTCAACAGAAATGGTATCACTGGGGGTATTGGATGCAGGAATAGACAGTGCAACATTTTGTTTGTTTTTTGAAGCCAGATTAGACAGGACATCAGCCTCCTTTGCCTGCTGGATAGAAAGCACTAGATGGGAAAGGAGGGAGAGACACACACTCGGTTGAACCGGATCAGCAAGGCTTGCAATAGAAGTTGCCACCATTGGCATGTTCGCAGGTAATAAGAGGGGTGCCCCTAAAGAAGGCACTTGATCGGTCGAAGCAGCCAAAACGGAATGTGATGTGGTCGTCTTTCCTAGCGCTTTAAAAAAAGTATTGAGTGTACTTTTGGTGTGTTTCACATTTGCCATATTCTTTGTTTTCTTTATTAGTGATAATGGTCTTTTCTTGGCAAACTTGGGATTTGTATTCTAGCTTTAAGCGAGAGTAAATGGCTTTTGACAGGACCTGGTGAGGCCTCTCTTAGAGTGGCCAGATTACTGGTCCGCACCTCCAAAGGGACACCATGATCTGCTTGAGAAGGAAGTGGTATGTTTGTCTGGTGTCGGCATATTGGGTGGGCCACTGATAGGACGTATAATGCCAGAGATGGTAGGTAAGAGACATGCTATGGAATCAGTAGCATAATTAGCAACAGGAGCCTCTATTAAATGCTCTGAAGCGTTCCGATCATCAATATGCACCACCGAACTGCACAACATTTTAGAATCAGCAGTCATGTGATCGCTCTTACTCTTTGTGGGTGGATGTTGTAATATCAGCCATTTAACTAACTCATAGAATTGCGTCGATTGGTGAGCTACTTTAGAATCAATTGATTCAAATAGTTTACACAAGCTTGTGATGGTAGTGTTAATGGCAGTAAGAGCAGGTTGGATCATTAGTAAATGATGTAAAGAGTTATCAGAAGAGGGTAATTTGATGGGTCTGGGTGTGGGCAGAACAAAAGACTGTAGCCTAGGATTATGGTGACCTGCAGAAGACTGACAGGATATTGCGCCACCCTCACGGGAGCACTCACTGGGACACGTCTCCTCCCACCAGGAGATCGATGACTCACATTGATAGGCCAAACTGCTCGTGGGACAATGGGGGGGAAGTTTATTGGTGAAATTGGGATATGTGGTGAGGGTGACATCGGACAATTTTTAGTAGATGCTAAAATCGTAACATCTGAAAGTGGCTGAGGGTTCACATGGGGTGTTCAAAGGAGCGTGAGTGTTGTCAATTGTTAGTGGGGAGGGCGTACCACTGCTTGCAATAGATGATGCCGATTGTGATGACAAAGATACAATCGCCTCATTAGTGAGCTAATCAAAAGGAAATTTTGACTGTGGACGAGAGGACAAGCAAGTGGGTGTAATTGATATAGCTGAATAGAAAGTTTGGGGAGGAACCTCAAAGCCAACATGGCTGAGCTGATTTGGGAATGATAACAGGTGTGGAATGTTGGCCGGCATATTTGAGATTAATTGATATGCCATTCCCAAGACGATTCACAGAACAGAACAAAATAAAGCAGATTACAAGATTACAAAACAAGATACAAACAAGAAAACATCTTGCGTCCAACAAAATGATCACACACACTTGAAAATCACAATCAGGAGCAACAAGCCTGGTGCTGGGCTACTCAGCTGCACAACTACGCGGCTAAGCGGCCAATCGGTACTCTCACGGTACTCTCATGAGTGAGTGCGTGCGTGCTGTGCGTGCTGTGCGTGCTCGTGATATGGGAGTTTGCTGGTGACATGGAGCGGGCGCGTTTTTCACAACGGACTCCTGTTAGAAACACAAACACATATTCAGAGGACTTGCAAAAGAGCTTGGTGGAACTTGAAAGAGCTCGGTGGGCGTGGTAATAACCCTCAACCAACAATCCACAGTCACCTTAGTGGTTGAGAACACAATCGCTCACGAGTCCGCCAAAAGTCCACAGAAGCAGCAGGAGCCAGCAGCAGCAGAGTGTAGCGGCCAAGCGGTACTCCCACGAGTGTGCACATGCAAGCTCGTGATATGGGAGTTTGCTGGTGACGTGGAGCGGGGGCGTTTTTCACAACGGGCTCCTTAGTGGTTGAGAACACAATCGCTCGCAAGTCCGCCAAAAGTCCACAGAAGCAGCAGGAGCCAGCAGCAGCAGAGTGTAGCGGCCAAGCGGTACTCTCACGGTACTCCCACGAGTGTGCCGTAATGATCTTTCTATGGATTCTTCTCCTGCAGATTCCTCATCGACACTCCCATTCATCCCCGCTCAGACAGTTCTGTGGGTTGGGGCTCCTATCCAAGTGGAAGTCATCTGGTGATGGCCCTTGAATGACTGCTTCGATCTTATTCTTAAATATATATATATATATATTTCTTTTCAGTCGTCATTGTTGGGGATTGCCCTGTTGGGATGTATCCTTGTTAGTTTTTACCGGCTGATTCGCCGCTTCCTGTTGTTTTTCCTTTCGCACCCTTAAAACGCGGGGAGAAAAAAGGGAGGCACTGAAGCATGGGGCATAGTGACGTACTACATATACGACGCCTGATGTCACTCCGGAGCCGGTGATCAAGGCGTATCGACACTGAGTCGAGGTCCACTACGGCCCCTGTCGAAAAGTTTCCGAACAGCAGAGCTGGATGATGTACATTTATCTAGATGAGTAAAATGCCGCAGAAGAATCGATGGAAAGATCATTACGGTGAGTCATTTCTCCTTCTACCTGTTTTGTTACCAACTGACTACTGGCTTCCTGCTTTAGAAATCAAGTCATTTCTGTTTTGGAAGATTCAGGGTTTGCACTGAGGCAGTCTCCAAGCAAGTCTGATGTATTCCCCCCACCCGTGAGCTTTCTACATGTAGTGTGATCATGTTTATCCTAAAGTATTCTAGCTGTCCTCGGTTTTAAGGGAATGTTAACCCTGATATGGAGACCTTTATTTTGGAACTGTATTTTTTTCTGTACTCGTTTCACATTTAAGCGGCTTTGTGGAAGTCAATAGCTGATAACCAATCACTTAGTCCAGGTATTTGAAACCGCCGGCTCTCCAAATGTTTTGTACTACGAATGGTTACTTACCATAGTCTAGGGGTATTACCCGAATTGTTCGAGTACTATTGTTTGAATGATACAATTGACCGAATTACAGGCGTCTGAATTGACCTTCTGCACAATTGACCTTATGGTCATTTTTATATCTATAATGGGTTGGGGTAATAATAATATAAGGGGTTGGGGTGGGGGTTGGATTGGGTGGGGTGCTGCAGGTTTGTTACCCCCACATATATATAATCCTAATTGACGGTTTAAATACGGTCAATTGTGCAGAAGGTCAATTGTCATTCGAACAATTCGTATAAAACCAGTCTAAGCTGACTAGACCAGATGATATTTGTAGTCTCAAACATCTGGATATCTATTTTGGTATTGATGTATTAAATGATTATAGTGACTTAATTATTCAATTTTCATTTTGTTTTAGATGTCCTATTTTTCTAAGAGCACTCTGTGAACATTCGTGTAGTATGAGATTGAAAGCTGTTACTCCGCTTTCCTCAGTGTTCCAAAGACTCATAGAAATAGCCCTTTATAGGGACAGAGCCAAGATCATGGGTTGAGTAGGTGGGGGAGCCGTGAGGCTCTAGCAGTATTTTACCAAATTCGGGCACAAACAAAGGATTCTGCATGCTTGGGGGCAGTTGCAATCCCTCGGGAAAATACATGCAATGACAGGGGCCAGGACAGAAGCAGATAACTGGGTTGCCTCCTGTTGAGAGAAGCAGATGCCGGGTGAGCACAGAGTGGAACCCCTGAGGTGCTGACATGGCTGGTCCGTAGTCCGAGACACTCCTCAGAGCGGCTAAGGCAGGAACAGGAGAAAGCCCTCCGTAACCCTGCCCTGGGAGGGTTAGACAATCCCCCAGACAACACTCTTATCGGCTGCTTCAACAAGCGATGAAAAGTGAGGAGCCTGACACGGATGCAGCAGGGTGTGAGGCAATGAACCGGGCTCAGGAGTTCAACAGTGAACCTGCAGCTCCGCGTGGTGCCCACCTTGCAGGATGCAGAGGGCCTAAAGAAATGACCTTAGTCAGGAGACTTTGCCGCTAGCTGCGGGGGAAGTGGCTGACTAAAGTAGCCAATGGATACCCGTATTTAACAGATGTCCCAAATGAGGATTGTGGGGTACTGGTGCCCCAAAGCACCTGGGCTGAATGTCCCTGAAATACTGAAACAAGCGGGGGATACAAAGGAGCACCCGAAGCCCATCCACCAAACTAGAGGAGCACTCTGCAGGTGGCTGCGATGGGGATTCCACCCTCTGGGGCACAGCAGCTTCCTGACTAACACAAATGGGGCACTCCATATTAAAAAAGTGTCCTAAAGGCAATATGTACAATCAACACAGCGGGCATCATCAGACACAAATGGAACTGCGGATAAGACTCTGGCGCCCCAACTTCAGACTCCTAAATCCTTCTCCAAGGAAGACTTACTATTCTGCCTACACAGCTTTCAGGATAACTTAACCAAAGAGTGGGCTCAATTGACAACAAAGGTAACTAGGTCAGTTACTACACTGCAGGTAGGTATGGCATCGCTGAGCCCCAAGCGGATCATAGTAACTGAAGAAACGGTCGGAAACCTTACAACACAATTTCCTAAAGCAATAGACTTCATCGCTGCCTTACAATAAACGGTGGCTGAACTTTCCACCAGGCACACAGACTTGGGAAACAAGTCTAGGCACGGTAACATGTGACTGAAATACCTAAAGGAGAATAGTGAAGGTTCCAATCTCAAGGGCCTACTAAGAAACCTTTTCATGGGCCCCCACTCCCTGGTGAACCGACTGAAAACATGAAGACTGACCAGGCACACAAAGTGGGACTGGCAGCCAATCCTGAAGAGAAAAATCCTGCAAACAAACCGTGTTACAAAAAGTGGATCAAATAGTTAAATATGAAGGATTCTGTGATACAAGCCCAATTTTAGGTGCAGTTCCCTCTAAGCTGAGCCCAGGGAATTGAGCCAGGAAAAACCAGATCTGTGTAGTGCAGCAAACAGTTTCTCCAAGACAGTAAGAGCAGAATGAATAATCCTAAGAAATTACACGTTTTAAAATGTAGAATTAGGCAAACCTCACTGGGTTTTTAACCCTCAACTGGTTATTTTGATAGAAACAAACATTCTTACTATAAACCAAGGCAAGGAGGGAAAATGGAGAAATAGTAGGCCAGGCAAGAACATAAAAATAGCATCAGGCCATCTGTAAGGGGACAAATCGGGTATACAGGTTATTGAATGATGACCAAATCGCTTCACATTTGTGTGTACAGGCAATTTGTTCAACAGAGACCTTTTCCTTAGCCATTAAGAAGGTAAAGTCTACTAATTACTGCCTCTTTTTGCAGTGGGACGAAGCCTGATTTGCATATGGTCTTTGCCCTTTCTGTAATGGCTTGGCAGGTGAAGAACAATGATCTGGAGTGTTGTCCATAGCAATGCCATTGGTTAAGAGTTCAAACATTCCAGTCATTACCCCTTTTTGCTGAGATGCACTATTAGATCATCATGGGACGGTTTACTATTGCTTTACCATACTTTGAGTATCTCCTTCAAAATAAATAGTGCCCTGTAAAGTAATTTTTTTCAAGCCTGGTGAGAGCTCCACTCCAGGCGAAAAGACCCCGACAAGGGTCAGCCAAGGATCTCTCGGAATACTTTAAGATGTCAATAATTCCATGTTGGTCCAAACCTCTCTCCAGTACCCAGACACCTGACCATTTTCAAAACGTGTGCAACAGTTACCTTTCTCTTTCTTGCGTGCCCAACACACATCTGTGCTAAGTAGCCTGAATTTGTACAGTTTAATTGGTGATGAGTCAACCATAAACAAAACCGTATGCTGGGTCAGTTGCCGATCAGATCAAGTTTCATTTTAGTGATATTCGAGCAAGCCCTGATCTTATCATAGCCAGTATAGAAATCTGAAGGTATTCTTTTAAAAGTATCCTAAAAGAATCATATGGATTGTCATGGTGGGGGTTAAACCATTTATGAAGTGTTGTACCTCAGAGAGTCAGAGTGTGAGATAAAAGTAGAATAGTCTCAGCGAAGCCAACCTAGAAGGTTCCTGTTTAACTCAAAAACCGGGACTGCAGCTTTTCGCAGTTAGCTTAATCCATCTTCCGAAGCTTACACTTCAACTTCAGAAAGTCAAATGACAGCATGCTTCATTGGACCAAACCCCTCTAATAGTCAGAATACCTGCTGAAGCCCAAGATCTTCAGTACAGGTTTCTATATTCTACCTTAAGTGACGGGCAAAGGAAACGGCAGGGTGTAAAAGGTATTTCTTGCCCATATTGAGGACAGCTAACTTAATTATTTTACTGGATTAGAAATTGAGGCTCAGCGGATACCCCCTGTATAGGGCACACATATATTAAGAACAGTGATTCCAGGTGAGAGGGGGCCACTGAAAACCATTGTACAGCCTTGGATTGCCTCCTGTGGGTCTGCAAGCCAAAAATGAATGGAGCCAGGACAAAAGACACAATGGTATTTTCAAGTATTCAGGAAACCAAACAACCCATTTCCACTCCCACTTCACCTTTTAGAACAGTTTAAAATTCTCCCTTGTTACCATTGTTTCAGAGAAATGATCTAAATATATTCTCGATTGGCTTTTCCACCTTTACCGAAAGCCCGAACTGCTCCATATGGTAAAGGTACAGTATGCGTGGAAACCAATTCATTTTAATGCTATCTATTTTGCCCCAAAGAGCGAGGATTTACAGTCTTCCACCTTTTGCAGTCGATGACGCTTTAAATTAAAACGTCTTTGTTGTCAATATCAAGTAGACCTTTGGTATTCTGGTAAGTCGGACATAGGGGATGGGCAAGATGATGTGTTTCAAGAATGTTTAATAAAGTAAAGAAAACCTCAGCTAGCCATATATCTACAATGAAGATTGCCTAGCTTCAACGAAAATAGCAAACTGGTGCTTGTCAAGATATCTTGCATAAATCAGTTCTCTGTCCAAAATCCTATTCTATCCTCACCCTACCACTAAAACAAATCAATGTAACTTGTCCTGAGTATGTTGTTTTCACTATACTCTGGCTTTGGGTGGCTGCTTTCTGACCCTCATACACTTCTATCTTTCGTTCTCAGTCTCTCTTTTAGGCCATGGTCTGATGTCAATGTTGAAAATGGGGTCTTTTGAGTCTTCCGCTTGGAGAATGTTACTCGACACCTCCATGCAAATTGCCTTAATAGTTAAAGTTCCTTTCCACTCAGAAGTGGTTTATTTTCGGGATGTTGCGTTACTCGACACCCACAAGAAGTCTGGTTCAATTTAATTATGTCCTTGTAATGACTTGTGCTTCGCATGTATGGCCGCGTTCCAGTTTCACAAGTTACGCAACTTGTTCTGCGCGGTTTGTGAACTGGAATGCGGGGTTCAAACAGAGACGGTTGGCGGAGCTGTGATGAGGTGGGCCCACTTCATTAAAGCTTATAAACTAACTTTACACTTCTTTACATTGGCGACGAGGTTGCAGCGGGCCCGCCATACATCTCCTGCCTCTGAGAGCTTGGGCAGACAGTGTGTGTGAGGAGCGGAAAGGTGCTTCTGCTGGTCTCATCCGAAGCCACCCGATGGTGCAGACGGGGAACAGCTGTTACTACTGTTCCCACGTAAGCCGCTCTGTCCCCTCCCCAGGGCATTGAAGCGGCCAACGGTGGACTTGTGGCAGGTCCGGACTGGGAACAGCTGGTGGTTGTTCCCATACAAGCCGCTCCGCTCTTCCCCTGAGCGTTGATGCGGCCAACGTAGAACGGCAATTTACCTCTGCCTTGCCCCGCCCAATTGTTAATGTATCTAGTACTGCAGGCCTGGTAGAGAGGAACAGAGAGTTGCCTCCCAGCTACCATAATAACTGTAATAGAGTGGCAAACAGTGACCACAACAACCATAATAGAGCGGCAAACACACTTATTGAAGCAGCTCAAGCATTACAAGTCTGGTAGTAAGGTGCAGAAAGTTTGGAGCAGCCCAATTACCACAAAGTCTGGTAGTAAGGAGCAGGAAGTTAAATTCCCAAGTGCCATAATTACTGTAATAGAGTGCCAAGCACATCAGTTGAATCAGCTTTACGGCTGACTAAGGGGGAGTGAGCTTCTCCATGCCACTTTTGGCATACCTTAAGTTTCTGGAATTACCACTTCACGCTTGAGACACCTACCTGCACTGTGCAAACTGTCAAAGCAAGAAGTGTGCATGTGCCACAAATAGATAGACTTGAAGACCATACTTGTGTCCTAAAAGCAAACATGGCGGCGGCCAGCATGTCTCCTCCCCCACCTTTCTTATCAGAACCAGGCACTCCACCCATCAGATGGGACAGATGGAAGAAGTTGTTCGACACTTACTTGATTGCCATTGGGTGGATAAATTTGCTCCAGCCAGGAAGGAAGCTGTATTATTACACAATTTGGGAACTGAAGGAGGCAGTGTCTTCGATGGTTATCAAAACCCACGGAGAGAGGTCAGTTCTCGATGGCTATCAGAAAACTGCAACTACATTTTGAGCCACGGAAGAATGTTACATTCGAGAGACACAGGTTCTTTTCAAGGAGTCAAGAATTACATGAACCCGTGGAAACCTTTATTGCTGCACTTCGGACCCTCAGCCATTCTTGTGAATTTGGATCTTTGACAGAAATCACTCATTCGTGACGAGTTGGTGCACTGCACGAACAATAGCAAGGTGCAAGAAAAGCTGCTGTCAAAGGACCTACCCTTCGAGCAAGCAGTGGACGTGGCAAGGGGCATGGAGGAGAAAATACATGGTGAGTATGAGTACAGACAAACAAATCAATGAGGTGGCAGCTGTCAGAAATAGCAAGAAGCCCAACAATGCAAGGAATTTAAAGTGTTTTAAGTGTGGCAGTAATAGACCTGTCTCGTCAAACCCATTCTGTCCGGCACGGAGTGCAAATTGTCTCATGTGTAAAAAGAAAGAGCATTTTGCCAGGGTCTGCAAGGAGAACTCTTCAGTGGAAAACCCAGAGGCCAATGCCAATGCTAGATGCCCAGAACAGGAGGAAAATGTTGGAGAGTATCAACAAGTTAAGCATGTTTTGGAAATTGGAGATGTGTCCAATGGTGATAAAGGGCCAATTGATGGCTTTATGGTCCATGGCAGGGTAGTCACCATGAAAGTGGACAGTTGTTCCCCATGGACAATTATATCTAGGCAAACCTTCGAGAATTGTGTAAATGGGAACATTGAACAATTAAAGCATCCGGACATAGAACCTTACCGTATGGCAATGACAAAATAGAATTGCTAGGAAAGTTTTCAACTACCATCAAATTTAAGGGAAGGAGTTGTGAAGCTGATATATTTGTCACTAAAGAGGGATCCTCGTTGGGCTGGAGCGAGCAGAAGAAGCTCGGGTAAGGATTCAAGCCAATGCTGAGAGTCCAGTCACAATTGCAGAAGTGAGAGATCAGTGGGAAAAGGAGTTCCTGAATGTGTTCACTGAGGACCTAAGCAAACTAGAAGGTTATGAAACACTGAAGTAAGCTAAAGAAGGGAGCTGTTCCAAAAATACACAAATTCATACTGGTTCCACAGAATCTCAAACAGAAAGTGAAGGAGGAGCTTTTGAAGCATTACTTCAAAGGGGCATTATAGAGAGAGTAGAAGGATCATAATGGTTGTCGCCAGTTGTAGTAGCTACAAAGACCAGTGGGGAGACTTTGTGTTGACCTGAGGGCCCTTAATAAGAATATTTTGGTGCATTGTCAACCTCTACCCATCATCAGCGAGAAGTTGGTCACGTTGAGCAAAGTGAACAACTTTCAGTATTTGACTTATCACAAACATATCATCAAATTCCACTCTCAGAGGACTGTCAACACCTAACTACTTTCATCACCACCGAAGGAACATTCAAATATTACAAGATGCTGTTCGATTTGGCTTCAGCAGCCACTGTTTTTCAGAGGGTGATGGAGATGGTGATGGAGGGTGTTCAGAATGGGCTAATTTTCCAGGATGACATAGTTATGCAGAGTCTAGTGAAGAGCATGACAAGCTGTTGAGAGTTGTCTTGACAAAGTTGGGTGAAGCTGGTCTCACTGTGAAAAGGAGTAAATGTAGGCTATCTGTAGATAGTGTTGTATAATAGGTCACATGGTGTTAAGTCAGGGCATTAAACCCAAATTAAGTCTTGTGGATGCCGTTGAGAAAGCTCCATGTCCCAGTGATAAAGACCAAGTCAGGTCCTTCCTAGGGTTAGCAGAATATTAACACAAGTTTGTGAGAAATTTTGCCTGTATCTCCACCCCATTTAGGGCTTTATTAAAAAAAGGCATAAGGTGTCATTGGTCCACACAATGTAAGGAAGCTTTCAGATTGATCAAACAAGGGATTGTACAGGCTCCCTTCATAGGGAAATTTGATGCAAATGACAGTACGGTGTTAGTGGTTGATGCCAGTACTTTAGGTTTGGGCGCTACGCTTCTACAGTATGATGGTAACAAAGTTGAAAGGGTTATAGCATTCGCCTCCAGACCGCTCAGAGGGCCTGAGGAGAATTATTCGGTAATGGAGCGTGAGGCGTTGGCCATGTTCTGGACGGTCAACCATTTCAAATATTTTCTTTGGGGAAGGAGGTTTACAGTACAGTCCGATCATAAACCTTTAGTGCAGTTATTTAATAGAGGCAGATGGGCTGTAGGGTCACCAAGAATAAGCAGATGGGGCCTCAGCCTTCAGTTATACAATTTTGAAGTTTATTTGCCAGGGAGAAAGAATCTGGTAGCAGATTGGCCATCGAGATTGCCAGTGGATCAAGCTCAAACAGTTCATGTTCAGGATAGTGAAGAGTATGTTGTTGCTGAATTAGAGAGTGTGGACCGAGAGGAGTGGGAACAAGCAGAGCTTGCAGATCAAGATTTCAGACTTATAAAGCAGTGGACTGTTGAAGGGTGGCATGATAAAGAGTTGCTTGAAAAAAGGTTTGAGATATGGTGGGAAATATGAGACGAGTTGAGTCTAGTGGGTGACAGGTTGAGGAGGGGGTGTTGTATAGTGTCTCCTGAAGGAGTGAGGAGAAGCTTGTTGGAGTTAGCGCACCAAGGTCATCCAGGTGAGGGAGCTACCAAGAGGAGGGTGAAACATAGCTACTGGTGGCCCAGGATAGACAGAGTGGCTGGGAAGTTGGTGAAACAGTGTAATGCTTGTCAACTGGGTGACAAAAACAAGGTAGTGGGGGGAAGTACCTTTGATACCTGATTTGGTACCAAGTCAACCGTGGCAGAAGCTAGCAGTAAATATTTTGGAACCTGTAGCAGGTTTAGGAGATGATTTAAAATACATTTTTGTGTTGGTGGATTTCCATTCTAAATGGGTTGAGTGGGAAGCGGTCAGAGAAATGACTCTGTAGAATTGGTTTCCTTCTTGGAAAGAGTTTTTCTCAGGGAAGGTTGTCCTGCTGAGTTAGTTGCGGACAACGGTGTACAATTTGTCTCTCATTTCATGAACAAATTCTTAGTGGACTACGGCATCAAACATATCAGAACAGCACTTTATCGCCCAAGAGCAAATGGTCTGTTCGAGAGGGTAAACAGATATATCAAAGGGGGGGAATTCAGCTTGCAATGAGTAATGGCCAGCCTTGGAGAGAGGTAATGAATCACATGATGTGGAGTTATCGAACGACTCCTCACTCCTCTACTAATATATCTCCTTTTGTTTCACTTAAGGGAAGGGAGCCTGGAACCAAGTTGTGCCCTGGGTGGTTAGGTTTGGCAGGGACAGTTGCACTGGATAGGAACGCCATTATGAGGTTGATTGCTAAAAGTCAAAAAAGGAACAAAGAGTCATTTGACAGAAGGGAGTGTCAAGATTAGAGAGTGGGTATGGGTAAAAAAATCCCAGGTCTACACAAAAGTTTGTGGAAAGTAAATTCATGGGGCCAAAAGAATTGCTGCATTATGTGGCAATGTTGTCAATATGGATGAAGGAGAAGTGTGGTCGCAGGGCAGGTTAGCAAGAGCTGAAAATAATGTAGGTGGTGGTTCTGAGAAAATGCTGGGTGAGAGTGAGGAGCGATTAACAGGAGAGCAAAGGGAAAGTGATGATCCTGCAATTATGCATGTCAAAGCAAGCAACAATATCGATGGTAATGAGACTCTCACGCAAACCCAGTTGGATGAAGGACTTTGTTCAGTGAATCATTTTGCTTTCTGTACATTGCAGGTTTTTTTTTGCATTGTTTTATCCTAGTTTTATGTCTAGGTTACCACAGTATAAGTATTTAGTTCATTTCTTTCTTTCCTCTTTACTGCTTAGTTTATATTAGTTTCATTTTGCATTGTTGTGTTTTACATGGTGTGGTTTACTCTGTTTTAAGGAGGAAGATATGTAATGACTTGTGCTCCGCGTGTGTAGCCGTGTCCCAGTTTCACGAGCTGCGCGACTCATTCTGCGTGGCTCGTTAATCTGGAATGCTGGGTTCAAACTGAGATGGTTGGCGGAGCCGTGATGAGGTGGGCCCGCTTCATTAAAGCTTATAAACTTACTTTACCCGGCTCTGCACTTCTTTTCAGTCCTTATCTTTCTTGGCCCAAGCTGAACTATCTTGTCCTTCAAGCCATTGGTTTCTGCATGTTCTTCCATCCTCTTGGGAGGTACTTGCTGTGTCGTACTTTCAACTTTGTGGGATGTTCTCAATGTCAGCCCCTCGTGGCTTCTGTGTTCGGTTTCCCTGCCTCGCGGGGTATGTCTGCTCCTCGTGTGGTATTCCCAATGTCAACCATTGCTGGGCTACTTCTTCTGGTTTCACCCCCCCTTGCGGGATATTCTTTTTTTTAAAAACCTTTATTTTTCAATCATGCACGCTTCTTCCATGCAGCTTACCATTTTACTTATAATCACAGTTGACATCACTTGTTATACAGGTATCACATCCAGTAGTATGTTGCATGGTTTTAGCGAGCCTGAGATTTTATATGTTATCAGCAAATCCCACAATGACCCCCTCGAGCCCCTTCCTCCACCCCCCCTATCCCCAACTTCTATTGTTCATTGCAGTGTTCTGGGTTTTATTAGTTACCTCTCCTTGCCAAAGAGGATGAGTAGTGTTCTATTATGATCAGATCACATGCACATTTCTAAGTACCTTTGATTTATGAAATTGGGCTTCTCTGTCCTGTACATACTCAAGGAAAGGTCTCTATATCTCCAGGAATTTGTTGTACTTCCTTGCTTTTAGCGCACATACTATCTCCATCGCGAAGACTTCCCCAAATCTTCACCCACCACCATGCTATGACGAGTCCTTCTGTTTTCCATCCTTGGGCTAAGGTCATGCGTGCCGCCATGAGAAGGTGCTTGATGAGGACAGTTCTGTTGCTACTTGCAGCGTATATTCTACTTCTGCTACCAGGAAGATTACCATGGGTGAGAGTGGCAATTGTTCCCCTGTGATCTGGTTTATGTGCCCCAACATCTCTTTCCATTATGTTATAGCTTTTGGGCATGTCCACCACATGTGTTGTAGGTCCCCTATTTCCCTGCGTTGTCTCCAGCACTGGGGGGTTAGTGCGTATTTATCCCATGTAAACGGTGTGCTGTCAAGTACCATCTAAAGCAGTTTGTATGCCGTTTCTTCAGTTGATGGGCTTTTAGATATTTTATGTGCCATCCTCCAAATATTTTCCCATACCTCCCGTGATTGGGTCTCCAAAATATTTTCCCACCTGTTCATATATGAGAGTTGGTCTCCTAGCTTTCCCCGATCTAGCAGTTTGTATAATCTTAATAGTCCTCTGGTTGTAGATCCCTCCGGGAGGGTTAGTTCCCGTCCTATCAGGACTCTTGTGCCTGCTTTTGTAACCTCTATCTGCGAGACCCAGTTCCTGATCTGTATATATTTAAACCGTTCCCCCTCACCTATACTGAATTTCTGTTTATATTCTTCAGACTGTAGGGGCTTCCCGTTCTGATAAGTCCTTTAATACTAGGGGTTTCTCTGCCTGCCAAGCATCCCAGAATTTCCTTTTTTTGGCCCAGGGTGAAGTCATTAAGGACTTGATCCCATCTGCGTAGTGATATCTTTGTAGCTTCTAGCAGCTGTCCACATGCCTCAAGGGCAGTGGTCCGCCTGCATGTAGGGCTATCAAGGAGATGGATCTGACCCCTTGTTCAATCTCGTACCAACCCTTCCATTGCCCATTTCAACATGGGTGCCGCAAGGATATATCTCTCTGCCTGGGACTCCCAACCCCCCCCCCCCCCCCCCTGTCCCCCAAGAGTGGTGGACATGTCAGGACTCTGTTGTTCTATAGGTTTCTTCCCCTGTCATATACAAGATACAATATTAGACTGTAATGTCTTGCACATAGGGGTGGGATCTCCACCGGGAGCAAGCTTACTATGTACAGGGGGCATTCCATCTGTGTAAGTCAACTTGCAGGTGCTTCCAGATTGGGGTTATGTTAGATATAGCCCCTTATATTCTCTTGTTAAATGTATCCCCAAGTACTATATGGTATTGTCCTCCCATATCAAGGGGTATTCTTTGCTTAGTCTGTCTATGTCCTGTCGGTCTTCAGTTATGTTTAGGGCTTTGGATTTCGTATAGTTTATGGTAAACTCAGAGATTACTGCAAATTCCTGCAACCTCTCCATCACTCCGGGCAGCGATCTGTTTGTGTTCTTCAGAAATAAGAGTATATCGTCTGCGTACAAATGGGCCCGGCTCTAGGAATTTTCATCTGGGTGGTCCAGGGGTGTGATCAGGGGGGGCCCACATTCCATTGCGTGTGGGTCTAGGAGAACCGTCAACAAAGTGCTGCCGTTGATACAAATTTCCCAGATCAGTGATCCAGCAAAAAATGTCTTCCCAGATAAACTGTACTTAGAAAAAGAGAAGCAAGGAAAATAATGTTGCAACCTCAATCTACCTATGTTTCCTTCCCATCTGGTCTCCCTTTTCTGTTATATCTGATCCTCCTTCACCTTTCACGTCCAATCACCTTCCTTCAGCTGCCCTAACCACGTTCTCATTTACCTCCCCTCCCACCCATTTACACCAGCAACCAGAATGCCGTTCGTGGACTGGCTTAGGAGAATTGAGCGTGATGCCTCCTCCTTCTCCTCCTCGTCTTCCTCCCCCCCCTCCTCCTCTGAGAGGGCTGAGCAGTGAGGTCCCCAATCTTTGTACCATCTCAGATGGTGTCCGCCCAACAATATCTCCCTGAGCACTGTGGCTACTCCCAGCAGGCCCCGGAGGAGATGCTTGTGCTCCCTCCCTCTTGTGAAAGATAGACCCCCCACCCAGAATACTGAAGCAAGGAATGGGAGATTTTGTTTCCTACAAAATTACATTTTTTTAAAACTTCTATCAATGCAGGTAGTCTTGTTGATCTTAACAATATTTCGAGCACAACAGCATATCCTCCAATAACATACACATGTTTACAATCCTCCCTTCACCCACCCATTCCACAACCCTCCTCCTTTCCAGTTGAACCCCTACAGTAGTACCACTCTGAATGTCTCCCATCAATGGTTCATGTCCAAAATTAAATTTTAAACACAAAATATTTTTTGTTGCATTTTTGCAGCACATTTTAATTGAGTTGAGAGTGCAAGGGAGTGCTAGGACTGTAAGGGCTTCACCAGGAGGCAGACAGTGCTGGTTGAGGGGTTTGTGGCCTCCTGATATCGCTCCTGGTGGGGTGCACCCCTGTACATCATTGTTTGGTGGATACTGTTTACATACTGGTTATATAATATGCTATTGTCAATGATGACTCTTTGTTTGATGTGTTTACTTTGATTTCATATTGAATGACACAATTGTGTTCAATAAATGTGGCCCAGCGATTCTCAAAGTAAGATGTGTGTGTGTGTCCTAATCCCTGTGCTGCCCATCTATCAAACCATGAGTGAGGCTTTTTGGAATAGCTTATAATGCGAACTGAATCACTTCTAGGGGCACCTCATTTTAACAGATAAGGCATAGTGAAATAAAAAAATATGCCCAGAATCACACACTTTGGTCAAGTGTTAAAGACATAATTTGAGCCTAGCTGGAAATGTAGCTACTTGACCATGCATCTTCCGAAGTCAAGTTGGTACAAATATGTGTTGAAGTTTGGCTTTGAATATCTAAAATACTACATTTTATACAGATTACTTAAAAAATGCACACGTCACATGATACACCAGCCTGACAATGTATTCATCACTGTAGAAACATGATGATGAAAAGATTAGGGGACGTGGGGGGCATTTTGTTTTGAATCCTAAATTGCACAGATCAGAATTCTCTTGTTTACACTTTTTTGCAAAAGGGGCCATTTATTATTTTTAATTATTTCCACCAAGTGCTGGACGAGTTAAGAGTAAAACACAGGCGAAAATCGCCTTTGCTCTTTACTTTACCACTAAGTGTCTGGAAAAGTGCAAATCACTTCCTCAACTAACGATTGTGGGAGCCATCTTCAATGGATTCCTTTGGACTTTACCTGCTTTTATTCCAGGTGTAAAAGTCAGGCAGGTCCCATAGGAATCAATTGGTTTTCTGCCAACGTAAAAATACATGCCGGTGGAATACCAATCCGATTTGCTAGGGGGACCTTGTTAAGTCCGATCTGCTCTCCGTCACCTGACAAATCATGCAAAATCCTGCAGCTCATAAAAAGTTTTTGCATGAGTTACATACATTTAGTTACATGCATTTAGTGCCACTTCTTCCACTCCGCTTAACCTGGAAAAAGATCCTCTATGACTGTAACTTTATTTTCCCCACCCTGAATAGAAGCCTACAAGCTCCAGCATAACAATTAATGAGAACTTACAAAAAATCTTATACATGCACAAAGTGAAATGAAATGCATGACAAGGTTATTGTTTCACAGAGCTTGTTCTGTATCCCCTTACTTACTAATCACCCAACAATCACACTTAAATAGCTTCTTAAAAACCTATATTTATATTTTTAAGTGCCACAGCAATGGTCACTGCCTTTTTACCTTTTCCCATCTCTAATCACTACCTGTTGTAAATAATCTGTCTCTGAGACACGTCAAAAAGATGAGATCTCACTGGGTGGGCCTGATCAGCCCTGGCTGTTTGTATTTGAGGGGAGTAGAACAGTGGGACAAGGGGGAGGGGGCATTGGCATGTGTCCCTTGTCCAAATGTTAAATCCAACTCTGATTGCACTCTTTAGAAAATAGTTAAATACTGCTTTTAGTTATAAAAGATGTACACCTTTTATACTTTGCCCACAACATTATAGAACACGCTCTTCTTTTTTGTTATTTTACGGGTGTTCATGTTTCATTTCCGGCACTGCCTAAACACCCAGCACCCAGGATTTATGTCATACTTTCCAAACAAACCCCACAACACACATTCTGTTTGCATGCAAACTCTGTAAAGTTACTCAAACAGAATGAGGTTATCAAGTCAGTACTTACCAGTTTGAATCATGAAATGTTCAGTCAGAGTAGACTTGGCTTCCAAACAAAGCTACATTCTATTTAGGTCAGTACCCCACTGGTAAGTATGAATGAGAATATCTGAAACTGGTCAATACTTACCAACCTAGCCTTATCATTTTCAGGTAGGGCCTTGTTGCACCAGCTCAGTGAGGTGCAGCTTGATTCCCTAGGCTTAGCAAGCAAGACACCGACATCTGGGTATATACACATTCACTTAGGGAGACAAACGGCAGACATGCGTTGGCAAAGCCCACAGCTTGGGGTTGTGATTAGGCATGGATATGCATTTGCAAGCACTGCCATAAGGGTACCACCTGGCCATAAAATGGGAACAGCTGGAAAATGGTGCCAGTAACTGGGCATATGATGGCATTGCCCGGCAAATGTCTGCTAATACCTATACGCAAGCCAAAACCATTGGGTTTGTGATTGCTAGTTTAAGACAGGACTTAAGTGCATGTCACAGAAGCATTAACAAATATATTGCTTATAAAATCAACTGGCTGAAAACAAAGAGAATTGTACTACACCAGGAGATCATTTCCAGAGGCAATTAAGTAATCAAACACTAAAAAGAATGCTTAGATATAACACTGACAGGCCCTATACAGCAACACATTTGGTGTTACATTGTGATAGAGCTTGCTCAAAGAGTTCTAGAAAGGTTAGGTTTTGGTGGTGAGGCATTGACATAGCCATGGCTAGTCGTTAGGTGGGTAAATGACAAGACACACATGACCAGACACACCCATAGGATGTGTGTTTCTCCTCACATTGTATTGCCATCCTATCTGTGTTCCACATAATGCATTCTGGTTGTATCTAATAGGTAAAAAGTCTCTGAATAAATTAGAACCCTCTTCATTGCTCTGGCCAGCCTCTCTTTGCATATCAGCCTTAGCCCTGTCACTAATGTCAGAAGCCATTCCAAACTGCTAGACCACAGGGCCTAAATGTGTGTGGTTGCTTGTGTTTCAGTGGAGAGGGAACATGGCCTGGCAATTCAGATTGAACTGTACCTTTTTGGTGGCAGCACCGAACGCCATTTTCTAATGGCTTGTCTCCTTCTTTAATCGCACAGACATACTACAGAATTATGGCATGGAATGTTGCGAAGAGCAACGGTAGTGGAAATGTTTAATTCAAAGCCTTGCATCTATCACTTTTTGATTTTACTACTCTCCCCTACAGAATTACATTTTTATTACTACCAACCTTATCTTTTCACTTATACTCAAGTAGTTAATGCAGCAGAATATATATTTTGAATGGAATTTGTCAGGGCCCCCAGTCAGTTGACGCACCTTCTAAAGAAATCTGTGTTCAAGCAACTTAACCTGTCATTTATTGTTTGATATAATTAACCATTTTATTAAGCATGATGTGAAATAACACTATATTCCCACAAAATATAAACAGACTTTAAATTACGGAAACCAACATTGTGATTTTAGGTTTGAGAAAATAGTTGTAGCAGCCTGCTTCAATAATTGTGCTACCTCACTTAGAGGTGTGACTGGCCCTCCATCTCCATGGTCAGTTGTACTTTTATGGCTGTGGGTCATAAATCATCGTCTAGGGCAGAAAAAAAATCTTGGCTGGGCCTCCTGAAATTCAGCTTCTCAGAATGATTTCTCTGAGGTTACTGCTGAATGTTTAGAGTGACATCCACCTCCCCCTCCCTCGGTTACCTCTGGTGTATAACACCACTGTCATGGCCTCCTTCCTAGGGGGGGCGCAGAGGCTGGCTCTGGGGGCGGCCTGGCCCCCCTGCTGGAGCCGGGCCTGTGTACAACGCTATTTTATGTGTCTCTTTTGCACTTGTTATCCCCTGAATTCTGTGATCTTGTCTGATTGTCACCGCTAGTGTTGCCATAGCCATGGCAAAAACTAGGGTGGGATAGCAGGCACCCTTGGCGTGTGCCTCGCCATATGTTTATCTGTGCTGAAGTTTGCCTGTTAACCAGAAAGGTTGTTGAAGGTATTTGGAAGTTTGCCACAATCATCTTTGTAAATTCCGGACCACATCCAAACGTTGCAAGAACCAGTCCCAGATACCCCCAATCCAAGCCATCAAAAGCCTGCTGTGCGTCTATCGAAATGTTGACCAGTTTTACTGCCCAAGTCTATTATATCTATGGCTCTTCTAATGTTATCCTGTGTGTGTGTCCCTACCATGAAGCCCGCCTGGTCTTCGTGAATTATACCCGGAAGGACTTTCATTAATCTGGCAGCTAAAACCTTGGCATATATTTTAGCGTCGCTATTAAACAGGGCGATGAGGCGGTAACTAGCACAGTCTGTAGGATCTTTCCATGTTAATTATTATTATTTATTGTGATATCACCACATTTGGGTTTTTTACACATACTTCTTAAAATTGCTCAAAGTCCATTACAGCATATTCATAGAAATTAGTACAATTTTCACATAAGTAAATAGAATTAAAGAAAAATAATTAAACAACAACAGTCAAGAATAAAATAAACATACAAACACATCTCCTATCCACTACAACAATTGATTTACCAATATTTTTGTGAAATGAAACCTGTGTATTGCAGTACTCTTATTAAATTTAGTGTCAATTTGGTTTTGTAGCCGGCAATCATTCTTTCCCAAAAGGCACTTGATGACAAACGATCGAGTGACCTGACTGAGTTACCCAGGTGTTTAGCCCTTATGTCCCAGGTACCTTTGCAGAATCTCAATAAGTGCTCAAGCGTTTGTTTACTTGGGTCCGAAAATTCCATGCTTAGACTCCCGAGTCGCTTCTGTGAGTCCCCATTTGGTCAATACTGCACCCGCCTTGATCAAATTCAGACGTACTCGCAAGAAATTCTGCCTTCCTTTTGTGTCTGGGAACTTCGTCAGGTACCTAGGAACAAAACCCTGCTTTTTCCCATACTTAAAGAAAGATGTGGGGATGTAAGATGACCTCACTATATCTGATGTGGTGATCCAATCTCTTATTGTCGGGGCTTTCTTGACCTTCAATGGGTTTGTGATCTGTGTGTTTGTCTTGTTCACAGTGGATCAATAGATTATCTGCCACCTGTCTAGGTTCTCTAAGAGCTAGGGAGGTATCTGCATTCAAGTTGTCTAGATGGTCTTCGTACAATGTATTAGGCATTGGCACCAAGATGGACCTATATAAGGAAAGCAATTTCCACTCTGCTGCGATCTTGAGAGATTTTAAACCTAATTCGTATCTGAGTGTAGCTGTCTGAAGGCCTCTAGGCAGACCTAGTACCTGCTTCCAGATGTCTCCAATTTTTGCCTAGTGACCATAGGAGAGGTTTTGCCTCGATTCCATATAATAGCACGGGAATCATTTTTGCCACGTAAAACTTTATTATTGGCATGATGGAAAATTTACCATACAAGCTCAAGATCTACATTTGTGCTATCATTTGTGTACATTTGGCCAATAATTCTCCATACAGTGTCCCAACTGTAGGGATCGCATGCAAAATGAAACCAAGGTATATAACTTTTTACCACAGGAATCGAATGACCACCTATTGACCAGAGATATCTTGCTCCTGTAATGCCCTTACATCCAAAGGCTACAACCCTTGATTTCTCCGGGTTTACCACCAGATAATTTGCTTTCATGTACGAATCGAGTGCATTCAGGTGTCTTTGCAGACCGACAGGAGTCTTGTCTAGCAGGACAATGTCGTCTGCATACATAAGCCATTTAATGGCTAGTGAGCCCATCTTAGTACTTGCCAATGCTGAGGACTCTATAAACTGACCAAAGTCTCCCAGATAGAACTTGAAGAGAAATGGTGCCACCATAAACCCTTGCCTTACTCCCCTGTTTACACTTATATAGTATGACAGATGTCCAGCTGGATTGAGTCTTACTCTAGCTGAATTTCCTTCATGGAGGTTTACTAGAATGTTTGACAGTGTTTTCGGCCCCTTTCTGCTCCATCTTAAGCCAGAGCTTATCCCGATTCACCATGTCAAAGGCGGTCGACAAACGCACCATAGAGTATACCTACATTTTTTTTATCTTTATGGTTTGTTAGGGAGGCAAGTATAATACCATTCAAGGCTGCGGAATGATCTCTTCTAAACCCTGTTTGTTTTTTGGGAATTATGTTATTCTCTTTTGCCCAGGTTTCCAGTTCTCTTAATACTAGACTAGTGAACAGCTTGCTCTCCACATCCAACAACGTAATTGGCCTGTAGCTTCTTGGATTTCTACGATCTCCCTTCTTGAAAATAGGGACTATAATCGCTGACCTCCAAGAGGGGGGAATCAACCTATTATCTATCACTCCCCTGAATAGTGTGTACAAGATTTCTGCCCACAGCATCCCATTTCCTTTGAAGACTTGATAGGTGAGGCCATTGGGACCCGCAGATCTAGACGAAGAGGATTTATTGATCAGATTCAATACGTCATCTCTATCAAAGCTCAACCCCCAATTTCCACCGCCACCCTCAAAAATCAGCACTCCCTGTGGTTTGTGATATTTGTCACCAAAATGGGTCAACCAACTCAATTCTGGCACATTATTCGTTTGAGCTATATCTTGGTCGGTTTTGAGTGAGTTGATGAGAGACCAAAAGTTATGTGACGGGTTGTTTTGCAAGTCACGCAGCATTTCTTCTCCATCATTTTGCCACAGCTCTTCTCTATGATGTCTGGCCCCAACTCCTTAAATTGTTTTTTTTTCTTTTCCCTCTACTGGAGGTCTAATTTGCTTCTTGCTGTCTTTCTTGCTAGTCTTAGTTGTCTCCGTGTCTCGCATTTTTTGCCCATATTGTTTCATCAAAATGATGTTTATAGGTTTGCTGATGACCCTTCTGAGCAATCTTTGGGCAGTCAATTGACCATATAAAGTAATGGAAAGTTAGAGGCATACAGTTTTGGTATAAGACTTCAGGGCAATCCCAATTATAGAGTCTGTCCAGACCATCATTTAGACGAGCACCTTCTCTCTGGTATTTAACCAGGTGATTTTTCTTAGCGTTTACAACTACTCGATTGTGTCAGTTGTATCACTACATCACCAACTTATTTGTGTTACCAGTCGCTTGTGGTCACTTGTACCCCCATCTTTAACTGAGAAATATGTGCATTTCCCGAACCAATTTGTGGACAAGAAGACATAATCCAATGTTGACTCTGTGTCCCCCCTCCCCCAAGTGTTGGCTGGCGGTACATCCCCTTCTACTGATCCATTTAGAAGTTTTAAATCCCATTCGTCAAAGACGTCTAACCACTTTCTACCATTGGTTGTTATTTCTTTCATTCTTCCCTTGCCACATCTATGTTTCATTTTGATGCATTGCGAGTTTAGGTCCCCTGCAACTACTATGAAGGCCCCGGGGTAAGCAATCCTAATGTCACTAAGGACTACCGAGATCGACTCTAGGAATTCCAATAATTTTTCCCTGGCCGGGTTCCAATATAAGTTGATAATTATCTCCTTAGATGGTGTGTTACCTGGGAGCGTGACTGCTCTCACCACAATAATTCCTCCTTCTTTGTGGGATATAGCTATTATTTCATTGAATAAAACCCTTCTACAAGCAACCAATAAACCCCCCCATCGGTCTACCCTTGGCTTTAATATGTGCTGGTTGAATTACCAACTTGAAACCCTCAAGTTCTGGTGTGCTAACTAGCCAGGTTTCCTGTAGTAGAATCAAGTCACTCTCCCCGAATAACAAAGCTCTCATTTCGTTGTTTCTGAATGAGCTAGAGCCTCGTGTGTTCCAACTAGTGATTTTTAGATTTTTGCTACTAAAGAGATACCTGCGCTACCCCCAGCTTCTGACAGACTTGCATGATTATTTCTGGTCGTATTGGCCAGGATAGTGTTTGTGTCCCCTTTTTGGGTTGGCAATCTTTCGTTTTTGCTCTCTAACTTGTGCAAAAGAACCCTTTCTCTGGGCAACTTCATTTTCCTCGGCTCCTTCAACTACCGTGCCATAAAATGGCAATTTGTCATGCACTTCAAGACCTAAACAACGCAACTTTTCTGTCACATTTAGGAAAGCCTTAACCCCCATTTTGGAAACAAATCTAACTTCAGCTAAACTTGTGCGGCCCAATTCTGGGAAACAGACATATTCAATATCTTTTGTTGAAAATAGGTATAATTCGGGATTTTTTTTTACTAATAACAGGATCGCTCCCCTATTCAAAGGTTTTCAAGACTGTCGGTTTTCTTCATTAGTCAGCCAAAGTCTCGGGACCGCGTAAGGGGTTGGCTCTTCTTGATAGTTTGCAGTACTCTGTCGTAACTTCAGAATATTAAATTATCCTTGGTGGAATCGCAATCCCTTCATTTCTAATTCCTACGCATTGGTTTGGTTTCTTAGTCACCAATTTGGGTAAGGAATCTTTTTTCTCGCCTTGTGAATAATCTGTCCGAGGTTTCATTGTTTCTGCAGGACTTCCGGCTTTTGCTCTTGTAATGTTGAATATTGGAGCAATCCTCAAGCCAGTCTCTCTCTGTGTTAGGGCTTTAGGAACAATTTTCTGTTTGGGTAAGAATATTGGTGCAAGTTTTAGCAACTTCCCTGTTGTCTTTGATCTAACGGCCTCCTGTTGCTGTAGGTTTTTGTCTACATTTACTGATTTTACTTCTGACTGAGTACCCATAGATTTTTTTTATCCGTTTCTGCTTCTTTTACTTTTTCTGGAACAATATTAGCTTGAGTTTTTTTCTTTTGTTGTTCTTTTTGCTTTTTTGATCCTGTTCAGCCCTGAACTTCATGCGAGGGGGGATTCTGTTTCCAGGTTCTGATCATTCTTTTCCACTTCGATATGGTTTTCAAGTTTTTTTTCCCCTGGTCTGAAATCCCCTTTACTGATTTCCTTGTTTTAGAACCCTTCATGTTTTTTGTTTTCTTGTTCTGTCTACACCTAGACTTGGAGGGCATTTGATTTGATTTTTCCGCCTTTCCCTTCTCCGTCTCTTATATGATTGCTGTGAACTCCTCCTCCATGGAGTTACATTTGCAGTCGCTTCTTGTGTTGATATCTCACTTATTTCATCTTGATTTTCTAAAGGCTGTTCCAATGATAAGTCTGCAACCTGTGCCAGGCGGCAGAATTCTTCCATCACAGACTCTGATAGAGTATCATCAACAAGTATGTTCAATCCTGGCGGAATATCATCTTTTTTGATTTCAGTTTCCTGCTGTTTTGAGGGATTTGTTATTTGTCTAGGGTTGATTTTTGATAGCAAATCCTTAATCTCGGAGTCATCCATCAGCAAAGAAGTTAGTTGTTTAATTTCACTTAGGTCTTCACTTTGTTTAGAGAATCCATCTTCCATCCTTGTTAGTGTGAGCAATACTGAGCAGTTTAATACATTGCTTTGACCTACCATTGTGAATTCAAATTGTTCAATGTCCTTAGTAATTTCCATCGGGATCCCTGAGTGTGTCTGCACATCCCTTTTAAGAAGTTCAAAAACTTTCACCAATGAATTCAGAACATAGTTCAATGCTGTTAGGGTTGGATCCCCTTCCTTAGAATCTTGGTTCTTGCCTCCAAGGGCTACCATCGGTCTATGGGCTAAATGATCTATTTTTAGTTCATCAAATGCAGCTGACTCTCTTCTAAAAACCTAAAAACTTCTGTTGAGATCAATCTCTCTCCTTGGTATAATGGATTTTGAGTTAAACTCAATAAATCGTTAGGAGTCCTTGAAAGATCTATTGCTGAGATTGGTAGTTCTAGTTGTCTATTCTCAACCGTTGAATTGGGATCCTGATTTAAGAGCCTCAAGTAGTTTGAAGTGAGGGCGCTCAGGCTGTTATGTCTACGATTCTGAAAATAATGATCAATGGTCCCTTTTATATTTGTTGATGTCAGAGTAAAGTCATTTGATGATGTGGATGGAA
Organism: Ambystoma mexicanum; assembly: GCF_040938575.1. Lineage (NCBI taxonomy): Eukaryota > Metazoa > Chordata > Amphibia > Caudata > Ambystomatidae > Ambystoma > Ambystoma mexicanum. Next base: position 740,010,000 of record NC_090934.1, on the reverse strand, counting down.
TATTTTTTACTGTGTCTCTCAAAGTTTCTTCTGCTGGTATCTTATCAGCTTGAGGTTCTTTGTGAATTTGGACCTCCACTAAGTTGGTATCATTTGTCGGGGTAATAGGGATCTGTGGACCTGAATTGTTTACTTGAGCCTGCAAAGATTTTTCCATATAGGAGCTGTCCCATTGAGGAGCTCTTAAATCGTCAGCAAAAGGGGCCACTCCTCAGATTGTAGCGAGAGGACATTTCTCAAAAAAAGCTCTTTATTGAGTATCGTAATGGCTGCTCAATGCCAAGTTATTGTTGTTCGTTTAGTTTAAAATTAATAATTTGATTTGTTGTTCAGGTGAAGTTCCACACTTTGTTTTAGTAGTTGAGGTGATGTAAAAAGGGATCAAAGGAGTAAAATCTCAAACAGTCTCCCTTTTTCCCACTTATATCTCTTCTTCCTTTTGCCGGCAGCTGAGTTAGGTTCGGTCTATTATTGCAGAGTATTCAAAGGGGCAACCCACGGTTGCCGACGTGTTACGTTTATTGTGGTGGTTACAATCAAATTGTAAACACAATTCTTTTGCGAATCTATCACAATGCAGGAAGCCCTCAGAAAACTGCCACTCTGCAGAGCTCTGCACATGTACTACCACCTATGTTACCCAGTCCGTGGGATCAAAGAGACTCAGTCTTCAGTCTCCCACTGGGCACCGGGCAGCACACAACACACAGCCAACAACCCCCTCAGATTGAGTGCTAATATTTTCTTATGCTGCCTGGTCGAGGGGTATGCAGATCAGCAAGTCAACAGGCGCTTATTCTTCCGAGCTCCCAAAACTTACTTAGTTTCACTGGTCACTCGGCATTGCAGGGGTTGTGAAGCTTACTGGAGCTTGCTGCCTCAAACTGCTTTGCTCGCCGCGTGGGTCTCGTAGAACGCGAGATTCTCAACTTCACACGCGTCCGGATGGTCTCAGTCGCGGTCGGCTCTCCAGGCGTAGCCCCGTCCTTAGCCCCCAGACCATAGACCAGAAACCGCAAAAACCCCAAAAAACAGCAAACGTTCACGAACACTCGCAACCGGGTCTCTCCAGCAGACTCTCTCCGTACTTCCCGTTGGAAGAGAGGACCTTGCGCCGTGTCACATCACGTCACTGTCAAGCAAGGGGAAAATCTTTCCCCAGTTTTAGGATGGGAACCGTGCTAGATTTACCCATAACTTCCGTAACCACCCCGTATTCTCTTATGTGGTTGAAAAGTCTGATTATTGGAGCAAGCAGTTGAGCCCTAAAGGTTTTATAAAAGCCATTCCCTAAGCCATTGGGGCCTAGTGTTTTGTTACTAGAGAGGTTATTGCGTTGCTAACCTCTTGTGATGTTATGGGTGCCTCTAAGGATTTGCTATCTTCTTCAGAAATTTGGGGTGGTTGCAGCGTTTCCATATACCTAGTCTGTAGTGTCGGGTCTAGGCCTTCTTGTTTCAGCAGGGCGGCATGAAACTCCTCATGATCATGATTTTATCTGCATCTGCTGAAAGTAATCTACCTCTCTCGTTATGCAGTTGGGTGATATAGTTTTGGAATTTTTGTCTAAGATTTGCTGCGCTGCAAGGTTACCATTTGCTTTCCCTCCCTGCATATAATAAGTTTGCCTAGTGTTTATTAACATTCCAGCCATACGGTCTGCTGCGTGAGCTTCCAGGTGCGCTCTTATCTTCCTTAGTGCCATTAGAGATTTTTGTGGCTGCCGGGTTTTGTGTTGGGCCTCTGTTTACTTAAGCTCCCACTCCAATTTCTTCCTGATAGTTTCTCTACCCTTATCATATATTATGGATTGGGATATAAATCCCCCCCCGCACTACCGCTTTGCATGCATACCAGACTATTCTCCGACTAGTTTGCCCATTTTCATTTTCTTTGAAATAGTTACCAATCACTCCCTCCATGTGTGCTCTCAGTGCTACATCATCAAGAATCAGCTTGTTAAATCTCCAGTGTCTGCAGCTTTTGGGGTTTTCTTTGGACCTTTAAAGTTGTATTATCACTGGGGCGTGCTTGGATAGGTATTTGACACCAATTTCGATCTTTGTTAGCGGGGTAATGATTGTTGCCGACACCAAGAACATATATATTTGTGAGTAACCTTTGTGTACCACTGAATAGTGTGTGTAATCTCTCTCCTGATCGTGGAAGAATCTCCATGCCTCTATTACCCCCCAAGTCTCGGAATAGTTTCCCTAATGCTTGCCTGTTCCTGCCATCTGCTAGTGATGGCGGGAGAGTCTTTTCTAGGGTGGGGTCCATTACGCAATTAGTCTCCTCCCACGATCACCTGCCCTTCGCACTAGCTTCCTAATTCGTTTGAGCGCTTTTGCCAGAAAAATGTCCTGCTTATCATTCGGCCTGTATATTGCCAGCAATGTATACATCTGACCGTCTATTATGCCCTTGAGTACTAGAAGTCTACCCTCTGGGTCTCTATACAATAACCATTTTGTAAATGACAGGTTTGCTCCTTTCAGGATTGCTACTCCTTTCGTCTTGATTCAACTGGAGGCATAATATTGTTTGGGGAATGCTTGTTGAAAGTAGTCTCATCTTTAGGGAGTAAAAGTGTTTCTTGTAGAAACACTATAGATGTCTGAAGCTCGAGGAGCCTCCTCAATATGGATTGGTGCTTTGCCGGTTGATTCAGGCCCTGCACATTCAAGGTTATAATATTCATTTCAGCTTTTTCCAGCAAATCTTTCTGCCTGTCTACTTTTGTCGCCGCCTCCGTTTCCCCGTATTTGAAAACCTGCATAGAATTTGCACCCTACAACAAACCATACCCCAACTATCAAAACTTTAGTACCAGCATTCCCTATTGCCCCCTTGCTCCCCTCCCATCCACGTCCTCCCTTCACGTCCCCCATCCCTTTATCCCCATCTAGGCCTGGGTTCTCACGAACCCCCTCAGGTGGAACACTAGGGCGTTGGGCCATGTACAACCCTTGGATGAGGTATAGCCAGAATACTCAGAGTCCTGTATCCGACTCCATGATAGTTTAATGTCTGCCCCTCCGTCCGGGGTCACTTTGCCTCATCAAAGCACAGTGTTTGCATTCAAGGACGCTTTGTCGTCAGTCTCTTCATTTAAGTGATTTGGTTCGCTGGCCTTTCAATTTTGCTTCTCTCTCGCGTCTCCTGTTTCCGACTGTCATCCATTCGCATGGTCTGGAATCTCCTTGGAGGAAGATCTGAGTTGCCGACTGCTCAGTTTGGTCATCCTCATAATAGATTTGCATCAGTGCTAGGCCCTCTTCACATGTGGTGATCCGCTGCTGTTTTCCCTCCCATGAAAATAGCACTCCAAAGGGGAAGGTCCATTAGTAGGTAATGTTTTTGGCTACGAGTATTCTTGTGATTGGCTCCATCGTTCTTCTCTTTTGCAACGTAGAAAGGGCTAGGTCTTGGTAAAGATGAACCTGCAAACCATTTATTGATGGGTTTTGGTGTGGTCGCGCCTCCCTAAGTATCTCCTGTTTCATGACATATGAGGTCAGGGCTACCAAGACATCGCAGGGTATTGCGCCTGGATCCCTCTTCTTAGGACCCACCCTGTGTTCTCTGTTGATCCTTATGTCGTCGGGCTGTGTTTCTTTCAACGGGCTGCTCAAGCATTGCTTTATGTTCTCTTTTAAGTCCTGGTCCAGGACCGATTTAACCAGGCACTTGACCCTGATGTTGGAGCGTCTAGAGCGATTTTGGAGGTCCTCTGCTTGGATCTCCAAGTTATGGGTGGCTCTAGCCACTTGTTCGAGTAGTACACCGTTTTGCTTGAGTTCTTCTGTGACTTCAGTTAAGCCTTCCTCTCTGACATCTTCTCTGATTCCCAGCTCATTTATTTATTTTCGCAATTCTTGTAGCGAGGACTTGAGCTCCTCCTTTAAGTTCCCAAATGGATTCTGGAGTGATTCCATCATTCTCGTTTCCATACCTCTCATGCAGTCCTCTAGCTTTTCCTTAACGCCATCTTGGGAGGGCTCTTGGTATTGTTTTCCTTGGTTTGTTGCTCCAGTGCTAATGTTTGGCTGTCCTCTTGCTGTCTCCAAAAATGCTCCAGCTCACTGATTTGTGAGGTTACTGTCCCTTTCGCTCTTGCTGAGATACTCTTGGATTTTGACCCTGGCATCTGAGGTCGGTCTTTGTGCTTCAAGTCTCCCCTGATTATGTGACTGTTTCTCCCACACTGTTTATCATGTCTCCCTGTTTTCTTTTCAATGGGTGGGAGGAACCAGTGGTTACTAGAGGCCCGGTTGAGAAGAGGTGGTACCGTGCGAGGGGCCTCTATAGTGGTCCCTATGGGTTAAGTTTGAGTCCTTGTAGCTAGTTTCAGTCCACAGCCGCCTCAGGTAGCTCCACCTTTAAGCCAGTATTTTGAACTAGATAAGGAAGACATCTACTCAGTTCTTCCTCTTCTTGGTGTCCCCCGACTGGATTACTGGTCTTTCTCCAAGCCTGATTTGACGTGTTGTGCAGGTTTCACAATCTATTATGCCTCTGCGTGCTATCGGTTTAGAAATCTCTTTCTTGCTGTTTAAAATGCAGGGCAGCACTGTTAGGCAGAATGATATGCAGTACCCTTTGGGAACACCACACACAATTAAGACTACAAGTGACAGTACAAATTCATCTTTGGTACAAGCCTTTACTACATAGTTAAAGTGATAGCGTTGGCTGAGCAGCCAGACTTATCTGAAGAGTAAGTGAGCAGTATCAGATAGTTACACAAAGGACAGCAATTGCTATGATTCAGGCAAACACTGACTCAAGGTTTTCAAGTAAAAGCATATACATTTATTTTACTCTTCAGTTGTATAAAATTACACTGTTATAAGCAGTTTAAAAATCACACTCTTAATACACCACACCACTTCCCTTTAATTCCTGACAAGTTAAGCTCACAAAGAAGTGGGAGCAAAATGGCACTCCAGCAATTTAAAAGGGAGGGAGAAACAAAGTTAATAGAAATTAAATCACACCAAAAGGTAAGTACTCAGGGCAATTGAACAAGAGAAACTACAGTGATAGAATCAGGTAAAAAAAGGCATGCAGCCAAAGTTAATGGGTCAAAAGTCTTTTGCTCAAGATCACACGGTTCAAGGTAGTTCGCGGTAAAGTTCGTGCCACGGATTCTGGACGAGGTGGTTTGGCAGAAAAGTTAGTTCAAAGAGAAGAGAAGGACAAGCCCTCGGGTTGGAGAAAGATTTCAAACACTTTCACTGCAGTTGAACGAAACGAACAACCGGATTTGCACAGTACCTTAAAACAGAGAGGCAGCTGTAGCTGAGGCGGACGTTCCTGGTAGTTCCTGCAGGCTCACGGTTCCTGAAGTGACTGTCGGTCAGACTGACAAGAAAAGTAGGAAGACTGGAGGGTCCTGCACTACCCAGGGAAGAAACCAGCAGCAGAGCAAACCAACAAATAAAAGATGTGCTCCTTAAAACTCAAGCAGGGTCCGACCTTCCTGGCTATCTGGCCCACTGTAGCTCTGTACAGCGAATTCAACCAGAGGAGGCGTCCTGGTTTGCACTTTGGGCGAACTGGTTGGTCCCACCAGCTCAAGTGAAGAAGTTTCCTGGAGGATCTTCTCTGTCGTCAGATTCTGAAGATTCGGACCTGCAGCAGGGCTTCACCAGGCGGTTCAGTCGTCGTAGGGGTCCTCTTCCATCAGCTCCTCGTTGGTTCTTTTGTTCCATGCGCGTCTGCTTTTCCACTCCCAGAGACCTGCTTTTTATGCAGTTTTCCCCCATTCATACAGCCTGGCTGTCAATCGCGCAGCCGGGTGGCTGTCCTAAAAAGGGCAGTCCCTCAGCCAATCAAACAGGAGTGCGACTTGGTTTACCAAGGGAACCCATGGCAGGGGTCCGAAGATCCCTCCCTCCCTCACATCCTGCCTACCCAGACTTTCAGGCGCCTTAAGGAAGCCCGCGAAAAGACAGCCAACAAAGGAATCATCCCAGGTTTGGCGCGCAGAGTAAAACAAGAGAAAGACTTTAACAAAATGAAATGGCGAATAAACCCAGCCGGAGCCAAAATAAAATGTATTTGGTCAAGTGGGTTTATGTTCGAGGCTAATGTAATAGCCTAAAACAATACCATGGTTATATAAGATAACCGCAGTAGAAAAGTTAGGGTAGTTACCACTGCCACGAGCCAAGTCTTGATGTAAAGGGAGTAAAACAATGTTCTAAGAGACACAGACAAAAAGGGATAAGAATTGACCCTTTTCAATACTCCATGTAAGATGGGGTGTACTGGATCTGTGGTTTAAAGTGACTTAAATAAAGTTAGCCCCAGAAAATGGAGTCTGTGGACAGTCTCAAAGACACACCTGTGTCACTGCACTGAAGGTGCAGTGTAACACACATGAAAATATGAGGCCATGGAGTAGGTGAGGCTCCAGTGCCCAAGATCACACAAATGGTAAAAACACACACAGCAAAACACATGTAGGAGTGGGAAAAAAGGCTCACACACTTACCAGGTCAAACAAATAAACCCTAGAAATCTAGCAAAGCTGCTGAGGTAAGGGAAATCAGCCATTTATGAGAATTCTCCCTAACAAGCACCTACGTATTGTATGGCGTGTACTTTTGCCTCTTCCCGCCGTCTTTATATGGTTCCTCACGGTTTCTCTGTGTTGGTTGCTCCCCTCCCCCTGCACTGTCGTTAGTTTTAATGGATGGGGGTCTTGAGTTGTATATCTCCATGTCCGTGTGTGTTTTGGCCCTTTCGCATAGAAGCGCCACCAGTTGCAGCCCCTGCTCCGCTCTGTGTTGATCCCGTTTTTTTTTTTCTTTTCCCCAGGCGGGATCCGCTTCATCTAAGGAAAAGGGCCGGATGGTTGCACGTTCCCTCTCACCTTCAATTCCACTGTCGTACAGCGGCTGGGCAGCTCCCTACATTTTCCCTGCAGCTTTTTCCAAGGATGAAACTGTCAGTGCGGCGACTCCTCTCGACTGCCGTGGTGTGTTGGCAACTAGTACTGCAGCTCTCCTTTCGATCCGCTATTTTGTAAAGCAGTCCGGCACCTCGCTACCTCTTCCCTGCAAACCTCTCCGGGGGTGGTGATGCTACTGTGGTTCTCCCTCCTGTGTGCCGCAATGTGCTAGTTGCGTGCGGGATGTCACGTAAATATGTTGGCACCCCTCCAGAACCAGTGTTGTTTCCTTAGGTCCCTCCAAGCGTCTCCGGCTCTCTTCACCGTGCTGGCCGGTGTGCAGCTGTTATGTTGTCAGTGCACTCGGGGGAGCCTTGCAGTGCCGCTGTCCTTTGTTCTCCCAGAAGCGAGTCCAGGCCAATTTTGTGTTATTGCATCAATGGAGGGGGGGAGTAAGTAAACCTATTAAGCCTCTTACGATCGTGGGTGAGAATAGCTCGAAAAAGTTTTTTTTTGGTTGCTGCTGAATCCACCTCATGTCATGGCCTGGGACAGAGCACCAGGACGAACACCCTCATGGTCCTTGCAGGATATTCTTAATGTCTGCCCCGGTGGGCTGTTTTCCATCTCGGCCCCTTACTGGCTTAGTTTCTCTCCACCCTCCTTTTGCTTACTCTCTTCAGCTTCATACCTCTGTTTCTGTGACAGTGTCTGTCTTGGGAGGTGCCTTCTTCAGGTCCGGCGGCATTACTACTATGAGGTCCTTGCTGTCGGATCATCCTTCTTGGTTCCTCCTGTTGGCTGTCGATAGGACCTTGGCGTCAGGTTTGCTGGATGCCGGCAAGCCACTCAGGTGGCAGTTGGCTGCTGCTGCAGTCAGGCGGCTCTACGGTCTCTGTCTTCTTCCTGGGATCAGCATCGTTCCACAGGCTCTCCGCCCACTACTCCTCAAACGTGGTCCTGCCTCCAGGTTGGGATATGGTCCCTTCTCTGCTCTCTGACACAGACTGCTTTCCGCCTTTTCATTACCTTCCTGGAAGTGGAAAAAGAATGCCATTTGTCCTGGGCTTCAGGTAGGGGTGTCGACAAACTAAGGTCAGAAACCCTGCCAATCCCATTTAAAGGGTCCTGTATATTATGGCCCGATTCAACTGCCATATATCCTACAAACATTTGGATTCAACATTATTGGGAGGCGTTAGGGAGAATTCTCATTTTATGGCTGATTTCCCTTACCTATAGAGTCCCCCAGCAGCTTTGCTGAATTTGAAGGGGTGTTTTTTTCTCCTGCTAAGAGTGAGACTCTTTTTCCCACTCTTGGGCATTTTTGCTGCGTGTGTGCTAGGCTATTTTTGTGTTTAATGCCTATGGGGTTTCTATCCCCTCCATAGGAACCATCTTTATTCACATGTGTTACACGGAACCCTGTGTGCAGTGACACAGGGGTGTCGTAGCGACTCCCAAACATAGACTCCATACCCTGGGACTGACTACCTTCTCCCAGGGCATGTAAAGTCCCCATTGACTTTAATAGTCAATTTCTGTGAACAAAACCAGTACAACCCATCTTACTATGGAGGTACTGGAAAGGGTTAATAGTTTTTCCCTTATGTTCATTTTCAAGAGCATACCGTACAGTCCCTCTCTCAAAAGTTTCTGGCTGGTGGCAGTGGTTACTACCAAAAATATTCAATCGCAAATATTTTCCTATGGGATTTTCCCATTGTTCGAGGCTACCACTTTTTCTGACAGTCTCTAACATACCGCCGGTGTATTTTAATATTAACTTTACTCTGGTAGGTTTTATTTGCCAGAACTTTAATATAACTTCTTTCTCGTGTCTTTCTCTAAACTCCTAACCCAGGTCGGGGATCCTTTGTTCGTCCGTTTGGTGGGCTTCTGCCGAAAAGCCCTCCTTTCAGCGCCACTAAGTCTGGGGTGGGTCCATTGTGTGGGAGGGGGAGTAGGACCCTTGGACAAGGTTGCTTCAGCAATCCATGTCACACTCTTTCCTGATGGGCTGGAGGGTCTCCCTCCAAGATGACCACTCCACTGTGTGAGTGACAGCTAGGCTGTATGAATGGGGATCTTTTTGCATAAAAGCAGGGTCCTGAGGACTGGAAGTGCAAGACGTCACCACTGGAACTAAAAAGCTGAAGAGGAGAGAAGCCAAAGACATCTGCAATGACTGAACCACCGGTGAAGCCCTGCTGCAGCGTCTCACCACTTTTCTCCACACGACGAGAGAAGATCTTCACCTGCAAGAGCCTTCTTCCCTTGAGCTGGTGGGGCCAACCAGTTTGCCAATCGCCTTCCCGGACCTGCCTTGGTCTAATCTCCTGTACCCTGTACTCGGAGGACGGATAGCCAGGCACCAGTCCACCCGGACCACGATTTAAAGGAGCGAACCTTTTATTCGTCGGGCAGCACCACTGCTCATTTCATCCCTGGGTAGTGCAGTAACTCTAACCTTCCTCCACGACGAGAGCCTCTCTTCCTCTGCTGGATCACCTGAACTGCAGGAACTACCAGGAACAACCGCCACTGTAGGAGCCACTTCTTCATTTTAAAGGTACATTGTTCCGCCAGGCCGCCCTTTCTTCGCGGTAGCACTAACGGTGTTTTAAATCCTTTACCTACCTGTTGGATTGGCCACCCCTCTCTCTTAACATTGTCTTTCAACTTCTGCATCCACCTTTTCAAAATTGTTAACCAAAGACTTGACTGCAGCTACAAGAACATTTCGCTCCTGGGCCCTTGCCTTGTACCACGCACTCTGGCACAGACTTACTGACGCTGGCTACATTTGTTAGAACTGGTGTCCGGTCAAATGGTCGAAAATAAAAGATCGAATGACCATTTGATTGAACGTCAAATGGTCGGAAAAAAAATGGTCGAATGTTTTTATTTATATATTTTTTTAGTTTTGTTTGGTAAAAAAAATATAGAAAAAGGGGAATTGAGGGGGGGACCCCCCCATAAACATTTTTTTTAAAAAATCGACCATTTGACTCTCGATCAAATGGCATTCGATCATTTGGTTTTTGACCAAATGACTGGTAACCGTTAGAACTTCCTTCTTTAGATTGCTTCTCAACTGGAACTGTGTTGGTGAACCTACCTCTTAAAACTACCCTTTTCTTCCCCTTTCTAAACCTTGTGAAATGCCATTTTGCTCAGTTTGCATTTAAGTATTGCCTATACTGATGCGCTGTCTTGCTTAATCTGGTTCACAAATTTATGGGAAGTGTTGCTAGGGTGTATAAGAAGCAATTTCTATATAACTTGTGCTTTTCCTCCCTTGTGAGAAATTGATAGAGTATCCCTTGTGTGTAGTTTTCACTGTGCCGTTTTGCTCAGTTTTCACTCTGGTTCACTTGGTCTACAATTTAACTAGGGAGTGTGTATATTTTTCCTCTGACTTAATTAACTTGCTTTAAGAACTGTGATAGATGTGTTTATCTAGAAGTGTATAAAATAAATATATATACTTTTTACTACAAAGCTTTGGTCAGTGTTTTCTTGTGCCATAGTACTGTAGGCCTATTGTGTAAACCCTGAATACTGCTCATCTCCCTCTTGAGATGAGTCTGACTGCTCAGCCACAGCTACCAACTAAATCTTTGTGGTACAGACTGATACCAATGGGGATTTATTGCACCCACCTGTAGTCCTAATCTTGTATAGTGCTCCCTAAGGGAACTGCACAGGATTCTTCCCTAACAGGAGGTATGGCAGCATCTTTGCTTGGGGATGCCTTACCCCCTAAGGGTGGGGTTACCCCCAGTAAGATCTCACTTGCCATGTCCCCTAAGGAGTGTGATGCGTAGTACGCTCACTTCCCTAGCCCAAAAATGGGTGCCTCGCCCTTGGGGAGAATGGACGAATGCCCTGGATTCATCAGTTTCACAAGTAATTTTGATTCCTGAGTATTGTCACAAATGGCCTCACAAACACAGCAAATCTCAAAAATGGTTCAAGGGTTTTTATTTGCAGTTTAAAGAGGTCCTTCTAAGACTGTTCCTTTTTTCTCTTCCCCCTGTCGGATTCCTCCACTCTTGCCAGTCTTCCGTAATCCCCAAGATTGTCACTGGAGATTGGTAACCCCTACTATCTAAAATCAGACTTTCTAGCGGTCAGGGCCTAAGTGCAATGGCTTTTTCCATCGGACTCCTCTTGGGACTTTAAGGTGTATCCTACCCTGGAGTACCTAAAAGGACCATGTTGGTCTTTTAACCAACAATTGGTGCTTTTCAGCAGCCCTGTTTTCATTACTCTTCAACATTTTACGCCCTCATATTCCTCACCCTGACGCTTCTTCCTCTCTTTCCCTTCCATCTATTCTCCCCTTTCCTACGCTCTAATTCCTCTCCCTTGCCTCTGTTGCTCTGATGATATTCAGTCTTACCTCTACTCCCTTCCTCTTCAGTACTCTGCTCCCATCACTGCGCACTCCCACAACTGTCTACTACTTTCACTTAGCCCCTCCTTCTCACTCTCTCCTTTTACTCTCCCAGTCACCTTGCTCACTCATTCTCACTCACTCCTGTGCTCCCCCACTAAGTCTTACATACTTTCCAAACTCATTGCACACAAGCCATAAGACCAAAGTAGCATCTTCTCTCACCAACCATTACCTCACTTTCAACATTCTAATGGATTTTGTCCTCCCATGGATTCCTCATTTTAGATATATTTGTATTCTGCTTTGCAGCCTCGGAAAAACAATTAGACAGCAGGGGTGCTGTGCGGCATTGAGTTGATGTCCCTCGATGATTCCGTTTCCTGCATCTGGGTTGTGAGGTCGATGAGGGTATGAATAGTACTCACAGCGCCCATTGCCTCAGTTCTGTTTTTCCACATGCACAGCATGCTCTCGGGAAGATTCGGCTTGCCTCAGCGATTCTCATTGACCAACGTTGTATTACTTTTTGTGATTTTACACAGCCTCGAAGATATCTATCACTGATCTGCACATGATTTGTCTCTGCCCTGGGGAAGAGCATTAAGTCGTCAAATGTGGCTCCAGCCAATCAGTGACCAGTAAGGCCTTATAGGGGAAAAGGTTAAAGCTCACCCTAGGTCAGTCGTTTTCACACCGTCATAAAGGAAATATTCAGAAGGTTGGAGTGGAGGCAAGTCTCCAGAAAAGCACAAAAAATGCTGTAAACATTCAAAACCTTCGAGGTCCAGGAGTTATTCCCATCACTCTTCTTCGTCACGGAAGGATAAACATGTAACACATAGGTCCTCTTCGGATTCCTCGCCCAACAAGAGTTGGGTACGTTTCTCCAAAAAGAGTTCCTTGGCTGCCGAATGGGAAAACTTCTGTGAGATAATGATGGGAAGTGTTTTGAAGGCGCCCCTTAGTGGTCCTTAAAAAAAGGCTATTCATCCCACTGCGTCCTCCAAAACCGGCAGGGAGTTAAGTACGTTTTTGACCTGCACGCCCAAAAGCCTGAGTCATAAGACCTTTATGATATATTCTCGAATGTTGTCGACCACTGAGCGCATCAAAGCCAAAAGCTTCACTGATTTCCTCTTTGAAGGAGTTAAAGGGACCTTCAGCATCTGCATCGATGTAGACCTCTAAATACAAACCTCAATCTGAATCAGATTTGTCGAAATCCTTTGGGTAATTTTTTTTTTTTTTTCAGGAAGATGACATCATCCCCTTTGGATATGAATGTTGTGGAACTCCTAATATTCCAGAAGAATTGATTTGCGATTAATCACACATAGAAGACCTGGCCTCTTGTTTGAAAAAGGATGATTTTGACAATGACAGATATGCACTCACCCTAATGCAGCCTACAGGACTGTCATGATTATTGTAGTAGAATGTTTGGGATGGAGTCATCTTGCAAAGGACATAGACCAAGATAATCTCACTGACCTACTAGAAGAAGGCCCTCCTAAGGAACAATTATGGAAAAAAACAGACACCTCTCCAGGTGTTAATAAAGAGCTGGAAAATAAATGTAGGCTTTCTTCTGTGGATCCCGATTCCCTCAGTGGCAACAGGATGACGGACAGAGGATGACGAGGAGGAGAAAGAGAATGCTGATGAACAATGCAATGCAAGTGGCTACCCGGAAGTGTGCACCAATACCCCCGCACAAGGGCCGCACCCTGGGCCTTGACTGACAGGCAGATCTATACCCTATACCGCCTGAACAGGGAGACCATCCTGGAACTTGTGGATCTATCCAGGATGACATCCAGAGCATCATAGGCATCCGTACTGCCATACCACCCCTGCTGAAGGTGTTGTCAGTGCTGCACTTTCTTGCCACAGGCTCATTCCACCATTCAGTTGGTGAGCTGCATGGCATCTCGCAGCCAGCATTTTCAACTGTGCTGGTCCTGGATGCCCTCCTGCGCCATGTTTCCCAACAAATCGCCCTACCAACCACACAGGCACAGGCCAACACCACCAAGGGCCGCTTCCATGCACTTGCAGGCATGCCTAATGTATTGGGTGTAGTGGGCTGCACACATGTTGAGCTTGTGGCTGCCCACGCCACATAGGTGGTGTATCGAAACCATAAGCAGTACCACGCATTGAATGTGAAGGTCGTCTTGATGCGGACCTAACAATCGCCCACTGCTGCACCCGCTTCCGTGGATCAACCCACAACTCTATGGTCCTGCAGAACAGAACCCTGCCTGCATGCATGACGCGTTATGGGGGACAGTGGACCTGGCTATTGGGTGAGGGGAAAGCATCAACTCAAACATCTAGTTGAATGAGAACCAGGGCACGGGCGGTGTTGTCTGGCACCAGTGCATGTCCCACAGCCACCATGCCAATGACGGGACACAATAGGCATGCAAAGGTGGGTGACCACAACTGGCATCTACCACGGTTTATAGTCAAAATGTTGAAAAAAATAATGTTGAAAAAGTAAATGTCGAATGTTTTTTTTTTTATAATGGGGAGCCCCCCCAACACCCTGTTTATTTTTTATAGCTAAACCCAAAAAAATAAATTAAAAAAAACACATTCAGTTTATTTTTTTACATTTTTTTTCCCGATATATTCTTGTTTTTGACTTTTTGCAGTCGACATTATGACTGCACACCATCTACCACATGTGTCGATGGATAGACACACCATCACAATTTGAGCACGGATAGACGGGCACATGCAATGCAGTGCAGGTATGAGAATGCATCACTGCCATGTCACAATAGCCAGCAAATCCCGACTCAGCCCCTACGACCCCCTATCAACCCATCCTTAGGAGACAGACCCTACACATGGCTTGACCTGCATTATCTGTCACAGGGTGAATGAGTACCTGCAAGTGCACAGACCCAGATGCATGTGCCACTCTCAACCCTAGATGTATGCAGTGTCCAGTCACTTGAATGTAATGACCCTCCCTGTGTCTCATTCCTTGCAGTTGATTATGGTTATCTATTACTACCATGGCTGATGACCCCTGTGAGAGATCCCCAGACTCAGCAGGAAATAGCCTACAGTTGCGCTCACATCCAACAATCGAGCAGACCTTTGGACTCTTGAAGGCACATTACGGGGGCGGGGGGCACTAATGTACAGCCCAGTGAAGGTGCTGAACATGGTCCTGGCCTGTGCAATGTTGTACAATATGTGCCTCGGGCGGAACATACCCCTGCCCCTGGACATGGAAATACCTTCAGCGGACGCTGATGACTATGGTGACGCTATGCAGCTGTAGAAATGCTACAACACCAACACAGGGGTGTCGGGGGATGGGCGTGCAGCCGGCCAGGATCTCATTGAGAACTTCTTTTGAGCACCCCTCCACTGCACAGAAGCCATGGCAACTATAGAGCAGAACACTTCACAAAAGGAATGTTCATAAGTAAATGCATTTGCACAACTATATGTATTAGGAAGAACACAATTTCAAAACGTGTGATGCACCACCCCCTCCCCAACACACCCCCTATCATGCAGCTGTGTCATATGAACTGTTGTTCAGGGTCACTTCCGTGACCTCTTGTCACCGGACTTGCCCTTTCTTAGTGGCCATGTCAGGCACAGGGAGCGGCACCTTGAGCTGCTCTGTTAGGAGCTGGCAGGCATGGTGATGGCAGAGGCGGGGTCAGATTCCGACATATCTCTGTGCTCTAAGGCCGCCTGCAGGGAAAGGGTGAGGGACTCTGCTAGTTCAGAGATGGCCTCATTCCGCTCCTGGACCCACTGTGCCAGCAGCACCATTGTGCAGATAGAGCAGCCCAGGGCACGGGCACAGTGCCGGCCGGTGGCTTGTACTGAAGCTGCTGCCTCACGAATTCACCATCTCCTTGTGCCTTAGTCCAATCCTCTGGATGCACGCATCCATTTCCTGTATTCTGGGGATCGGTGCACGTCCGATGGGCTAAAGTCAGGACAAAGTTTGGGGGTGTGGTCCGGCAACCTCTCGGTGCTGTCCCCGCCCTCCTGCACAGCTTTGTCATCCGTGGATGTGGCCACGTATCTGGGAAGCTGTTGCAGTGATGGGCAGTGGCCATCTTGGCGTGCCAGACAGATATGTGACTGGGGCCACTGACTCCGTCTCCGTGGGTGCTGGCAGGGCTGGAAAAGAATGTGGATTGCGGGTCAGCACCCAACCTTTCAGTACACTAAACAGCATTCATGTCTGTTTCAGTCAGGGCAGTCTCAGGCATTGTCACACACACACTCGACACCCAGACACCCATAACACAGAATGTGAGTTCACTTCAGACTCCATTCACACAGGTCCCACCCCTAGGGTCTACCCACAACACTTTGATCCATGGGAAGGCTCCAGTCAGTCTGACAGGCTGCCCCAGAGCCATACATGGTATTTCCACCCAACAGCCAGCCAGGAAGATGGGACAGAGTCAGGGCTTCTCAGGACTTTGGGAAACAAGGTAAAAGGCAATAGAAACCAAGAGGCCACAGGGGGCCATCTTGCCTTCTATCAGGAATCTGTTGTTTCCTTGGACAGGGCCTGGGAGGACACTCGGAGCCACTGCCAAGTCAGCATGTAGCTGCCCCCAGCCCATACCCTGCTCTGTGGGCAACACACAGGGGCCCAAAAACACACCCAGGTGTAGGGTATCCCATCGGTGTAGTTCACCAAAAGGAAAACATGAAGAGCTGCGCTACCAGAGGTTCTTGCTGGACCTCAGTGACCCCAGTGGCAGAAAACATAGAGAAAACAGAGTAGTGGAAGGACAAGGGCTAGGAGGCCCTGTCCCTCCATAAAGCAGTTCCAGCATTGCACAAACTAAACGCCTTCCTAAAATAAAAGTTTACAATGTAAAGGAATATGGAAATGTTGTCTACACTAAACCATCTTCCTTTATGATAGCTAATTCTCATAGTACCTCTGTAAAAAGACTTAAGGGAATAAAATCTACCTGTATAAATTATGTAGAAGTGGAAAAAACGTAACTTTAGTGGAAGAAACTGAGTCCTAGAATCTTAGAGGTACTGTGAGAAAGAAGAGGCCTGAAGAGGCATGTAAATGTAGTAGTCGGGCAATTAAGCCTAGTAACCATTGCAGTACTTAAGCACTTAAGGCTAATGGCCGACACCTGAAGACAATTGTTGAACCTGTGAGACATAAAAGGCCCCAGCAGGAGAAGAGGAGTAGACAGAGCTGGAACGAGAAATGGAAGGATGGCTGTAGTAGCAGTAGTAGAGGAGAAAAATGAGGCTGGCAAATCACGAAGAAGTGGAAGTACAGAAGGGACAATGGAATGTGGAGACAGCAGGGTTCACCTGCAAGTTCTGAGAGAGTCTTGTTCTCCCAAAACCTGAATAGCAGAGGCAGCGCCGCGGAAGATGTGTTGGAGGCTGAGTTTTCCCCCATGTGAGACTTGTTGCTGTGATTGCAGAGCTGTAAACATGCAGGAGACTAAATCCAGAGGCAGAAGGCAAGCCAAGGGTCTCGGGAGGCAAAGAAACTCCCAATTGAAATGGCTGGACCAAAGACATCTGTGCTGGAGAAGGGTGTCGGTCTACAGCGAGGCAGAAGTAGTAAAAGTGGTTGAGGAAGCAGGGCAACCCGCAGAAGAAGTGTCCCTGAAGCCAGTGATTGAAGCACAACATTCAGATCCACTGTGCAAGCCTTGCTGGTAACAGTATCTAGCTCTTAAGTGTCTCGCGTGTTGTCTAACACAAGTGAGAGCGGGTCGTTGTACCTGAAATTGTGTTCACAATGGAATTGTAGCAATCGCTTATCTTGTAAAATACCCGATTTTCCTGTGAAAGTCAAAGCCATTGAAACTCCATTGTTGAACTCTTTTAAACTTTTGCTGACTTAAAGTGGTTGTGTGCCCTTAATTAGGAAGCAGGAACGCTTTCTGCACCATTACCGAATATCTAACTTTAATAATAGACAAGATACAAGTAAAAAAGAATGAAAACTATATAAAGGGAAGGTTGAGTGTGCCCAATTGTTTCCCAAACTAAGTCAATTTCATCATTTACTGTTACATGGAAATACAATCCTTGCTTCAACTTTAAACGTTAAAATCTACATGAGAGAGGTTGCATATACCCAATTGTAATTTCACTTGAAAGACTGAACTATACACTATATCCAGAAGTGATATTTGTTCTATTTCCAAGAAGTAAGAAGTCGAAAGTGTTGGAGAGGGACAAGCATTACCAAAGTCAAGAGGGTATCCCCTTTTCATAGAGAAACCAGCCTTGCCAAGAGTTAGTAATCTAACTTTACTGTAAAGGTGTTCACACTCAAGTGGTACAAGACACACGGGCAAAGACTGATATGGTGTGGATATTTCTCCTCTGTGAAAGATAGTGAGCCAAAGAATCTGGGTACGGCTTTTGTAACCAGGACTAATGTCCGGCAGAGGGACTCCCAGGACCCCCATGTTGTTTGCATAAGACACAAGTACACCATTGATACCTGAATCTGAGAAAGTGGCACATAAACTTCTGGGTAATTACTTGGGCTGTTAAATGGCAGAAAGATGAAGTGAATCTGGCGAAGGGGAAACAAATGCCTGTGAAGAATACTCTGCAGTAGAATACAACCTGTGGTGCTAAAGACTTCTGAAGCTAGAAAGGAGTGAGTCTTGTGAGCAGAAGCAGGTTGTCCATGTTGCAGTCAGACAGATGGAAGATGCAAAGAGGCTGCCCCTTTTTAGAAAGTCATTACAAGGAAGAGTGCCTTGCCTACCTGAAGAGGTTGAAGAGCCTTGTCTAAGCCTGACTAACTATTTAAAAGTACTGAGTAGTAGTAGCAATTGGACTGTGGTGGTATATTAAGCTGTCAGCAGATGTTACATTGAAGTGGTTGAAAGCAGTAGAATACTGAGGGACAAAGGTGATTGTTCTCATTCTGCCAACAGTAGGGGTGTGGTTGTTGATAATAGAAGCAGCAGCCAGAGAAGACACCCTGACAAATATACCAAACGCAAAGTTGCAAATGAAATGTCCTAAAGAATTGTGTATTATTGACATCTGGGGAATATTACACTTACTTTTGAACTCGGGGAAATTATTTTGAAGAAGAGACAATTCGTCGTAACCAGATTACCATTGGTGCTATTTCTTTTTCTGGAAATCGGAAGGGGATCTTTACATCCAGGATCAAAGAGTGTTAGCAGTAGATTTTAGTTCGTTAAACTTTGACTTTGCACTTTTAAGAGCTGGTTCAAAACCTTTCTTTTCCTTTGATGAACAATTTTGAAATTGACTTTAAAGCCTGTGAAAGGGACCTTTGCCCAGAATAGGAGAATGCCATTTACACATTGTGTTAATATTGGTTCTTATATTGTGTTGCTATATCATTTTCTTGTTTAGTGTGAGGGCCTGTTTACCCATGCTAGAGAATGCTTTCTTAGCCTTTAAACTAGTTAGATAATTCCTCTGTAGTGTAGGTCAAGCAAGGTATTTTCTTTACATAATTTCTTTAATAAAATGGCATATTTTGAGAAATCTACCAGAAGTTGTCCGCCTCGCATTACTGACCCCTTGCAATACCCCCAGAAGGAAAACAGTTTGAGCCTCTTCTCTTATTTGCAGATAACACAGTACTCGTGCCACACACAAAACAGGGTTTAATGACAGTAGTTACAACTTTATAAGAGTACTGTGCTTTTAAGCTGTTGGAGATAACATATTCTAGGACCAAGGTTCTTGATTATTTAAGGTCTAAAGATTCAAACACAGGGTTTATATGGTTGGGTCCCCATCCAGAGTGTTGAAAAACGTGATTATTTGGTGGTGCACTTCTCTTCCTATGGCTAGTGGGGATCCCAAATAACCAAGATTATGTTAGGCAAGAGGCACTTTACATTGGTTTAGAGAAATCCCAGTTAAAGCACCACTGCGACCTACCAAGCCAACACAGTGGCTGTGACCTCTTATGGATGTGAGATGTCAGACCATTGCAAGATGGGTCCCTTGTTTTTAGTGGAAAAGTATATTTAAAATGTGTGCTTGCTCTCTGAAAATGACGTTGGAACTGAAGTAAGAGCTATTGATCCTCATGCTGCTATGAGGTCGATATTGTTTTGACTTCAGATGAGAGCGGTGCAGGGACTCGCTTTTTTTCAGTGGCCCTAAAAATACCTGCTGCCAAATGTTTACTGTGGTTTCAGCACATTTGAGGTGGCCGAGACTAGGTGTGGGTTTCCGATAGGATCAACCAACAAACCCATGAAACTCCTTTAGATGCTTATAGCGTAAAAACGGTTCCATGTCATTTCATCGCCTGTAATTTCATCCTCTGTCATTTTAACGTGCACAGTCCATTGAAAATGCTCATCATTTTTGGGGGGGGGGTTGCCCTCCAAACCCACTCCCACACTTATTTTTGCTATTGCCTACCCGCCCAAACCCTTATCTGCCCTGAAAAAAAAAAATATGTGATGTGCACATTCCATCGAATGTGCTAGTTAAAATGCCTGGGGATGAACATGCAGGTGATGAAAGGACATGTACCGTAAAAACATAACTTGGATTGAGATCTCATCAAACATGGTCTCTTGTATGAATATGCTACTATACCAACCTTGTCTTACTATTTAGAGAATAAGCTGGCCCTAGGATTTTAAACATACTAAGATTAAGTGGCTCTCGACTGCATGCGTATGTTATCTCTCAAGTTAGGCTTCAGTTTCCTCCCTTTATGATCTGCTCTGTGGGGATGACAGGACGTGATTAGAAACGATTGTCTGTTTTTGTGAAAAACAAGCAACTGAGACAATTGTATTTTATTTAAATAAACATGAATTGAATGATCCAATTGGGAGGAACTGGCCATGGGGTGTCAGTAGGAGGGGTGAGCAATGGGGTAGAACCCCCCCCCCTCACAGTACGTTGTGGAGGGGATGCAATGCAATTTACTCCACACACATCTGAGCTAGCACAGCCCCCACTGTGTGAAGACCTAACTTTCTGATTTAAAGGAGTTGGTGCACATTATTTAGCAAAACATAACAATTCATGATGTTGTATAGTGTGGTGCCCTACTCCATGACTTTTGTTGGTAGCCCGTTTCAAATCTGATGAACGTATTCTGCAATGCGTGCTGTGTTCACACTGTTTGTGTGCTCACTATAGTACAACTTGTGTGGTGTGTGTACCTATCTTTGGGGAATATATTGCTCATGTGCATTTAAATGCATAATGAAAACAGCTAGTCCTTATCAAACAATGAAAACAAGAAGGTGACAGTATTCCACAGTTTCTTGTATTTTGGTTTAGTGTATTTAAATCTGCGGAATTCAATAGTGAAATCCAAATTAGATTTATTTAATTAGAATTCTAATCCGTCGCAGACTTCTATTTATGATGGAGAAGATACTACATTCGTGCTCTTTTGCACAACTTATTTTATAAGGCGTTTAAAAAAATATCTTGCCCTATTGGTTTATTATTGGATTTATGTACAGTACTTGAAATAAAAACATTCACAAATAGTCTTATTGCTGTATGACAAAACAGGGGCATGGCTAAGAAGCCATGGAGTAGGACGTGTCTCGTGCATGGCTCCTGCCGATCCATGATTGATACTGGAAGAAACAGTGCAGATATCATGCTCCGAGGCATACAAACTGATGCATGCATGCATTCATAAACATGCCGGGCACAGATGAGCGTGAAAAGCAAATAGGATGTGCACAGTACTGAACTAACGAGCGCACGGCAAGTTTCATTACAGCAGGCAGAGGAGGAGGCAAACAAGATGGCCGGCGTCAACAAAGGACGAGCAGTGAGACAAATCGACCCAGATGCTGCGATTATGGAATATGAGCTTGCGGGCTCCAGCGACTCGCAACGGGAGACCAGTGAATAAGCTGTCACGAACAGTTATATGGTGAGATCAGGTGCCTGTTGATCGCCGGTAGACACCGTCACGCAGAGGAGACCAGCCCCCTGCAGTGTGCGGTGCACACAGAAAACAAAGTTGGCAAAGGACGGGGGCAGTGAACATTACATTGTAGCAACAAAGGCTTCGGGGTTGAAAGCGTGGCTGTGGGCTGGATTGCTACACGAACGGCGGCAAACATTGTAACAAACACCATCATGAATGCACATCTTTGATGCCCTCATCGGACAGACGACAGAGGAGCTGTTGAGCAGGAAGAACCTCTGTAAACAGTGCAGACGCACCACATGAAAAGCGGCACTGATGGAATGACAGCAAATGAGAGGCACGGCTGAGCATGCTTGAAGAGGAAAGGGGGCCCACGACCAGGACACTGGGACCAGGGGACATTGACCAAGAGCAGTTCCTATTTGCTCGTAAGCTTGCCACATGCCGGGTTGCTGGGGCAAGGTCACATAACTCCTGAACTGGAGGTACACCCACAAGGGCGGCACACAAGAAAGAAAGTACCACAGGCTTGGCGGGCGTGCGAGTTTATGAGCAGACAGCGCCGTGGCAGCCGGAAGCGAGCTGCGCCAGAGCAGTGCTTCACAAGCGCAATGGGCGCAGGAATGGTTCATTGAGCCCACACAATGACTTATATAAGTTGGAGTGCGGGCCGGCGCAAGACAGTGTAAGAGTGCAGATGTACTCAAAACTCTGCGCATTCACGTGGATGCGAAGGGCTCATACCACAGCACTACAAGTGGGGTCCCCCACAAACTGTATTGATAGTGGGCAAGGGAACCAACCCATGGTAGGAAAGGTATGGAGAAGCTCCCTACACTAAAATAACTAGCCCCCAACACAGGAGTGCAAGCCCATCGTAAAGTGGCACCTGACGCGACTGCCTTTGCGCACACGAAGATGGCATCCAAGCTGCCCAAAAGTAGAGGTAAACAGTCATCCATATAGGAATTTGCCAAAGCATCGCCAACAACAGAAGGGGCCAGAGCTAAGGAAAAGTGCATACAAGAGACAGGGGCCACAGTACGGAATAACCAACAGATACTGGATGCAATAGCTGAACTAAAAATATCTTGGGAGCGCAAAATTGACACTGCTATCTCAGAGTTGAGGACCTTGCATGAATTCAAGATTGATGCGGTGAGCGTGGATGTGAATCTATTGAGACAAGATGTCCGGGCGCTAGCCGAGCACACAGGAAGCCTGCAAAAGGAGGTGGTTGCTAACACAAGCTCTAGTTTGGCCAACACAAAGGAGAACCATACGTTTAAACAGGTGTGCAATCTAGAGAACAGAGCTGAAGATGCAGAAGGGCGTGCAGGCAGAAATAATGTACGCATTGTGCGGCTTCCGGAAGGTGAAGAAGGATCGGACCCGACAAATTACGTTGATAATGTTATTGCAAGAGATGACAGGCAGAGTGCTCAGCCAGGGGTTCGCAGTTTAAAAAAGTGCATAGAGTCTTGGTCAAGAAACCACCACCAGGGGCCCTCCCACGGCCAATCATCGCCAAGATACTGAATTACAAAGGCCGAGAGAAGGTCTTGGAGCATTTCCGTGAAGGAGGGACGATAAGCAGGGCATCCACGACCATCACCGCATATCCGGACTACACCTTCTTGGTGCAAAGACAGCACCTGAATTGCGTGGCGATCAAGAGGAGGTTACGCGAAGCAGGCTTTAAATACATGCTGCTGTACCTGGCAAAGATGAGTGTTCCACAAGAACAAGGCCCTCTTTTTCGACTCCCCAGAAGATGTGACTAGATGGCTGGATGGGAGCAACTGTCCGTCGGGAGAGGAAGGCCAGACGGGGAGTGGAACGGAGAAGTGACCCGATCCTTTTTTCCCAGTGTCGCATTGTTGGACAAGTAGATGTCATAAGAGCTAAGTACAGCATGTAAATATTGACCTTGGGACTAGAATGTAATGAATACATCGATTATACAGGCAGAATTGCATGAAGGCTCATGGGTACCTACACTGTAACGGGCTGTTAGCTTAAAGCAGGAGACGCAAGTGTTGCTGTAGACTAGTGACACCGAGAGACACTCCACCATCCCCCCCCAGAGGTAGTTTAGTTGGAATACTTGTAGAACTGTATCCCCCTGCTGTGTTCCAAGTATCGGCAGAGGCCAGGATGGAGCTGGGCAACATGTGGGGACGGGTAGGGTGGGGGGGGGGTTTGCAGTGGAATTAGTTATGGAACATGCTTACACCCACGCGCTACTGTGCATGGTGCAGAAGACAAGGGAGGACATAGGCGGGACGGGGTATGGATGAGAGATGGGAGACCTTAAGATAGCAACCTGGAATGTCAGGGGGCTCAATAGTTACTTGAAGAGGAATAAGATCATGATGTATCTAATGAGGCAGAGAATAGATATCGCCCTATTACAAGAAACTCACCTCACAAAAGAAAAAACAGGATGTGATAAGGAAGAAATGGAAGGGGACCACAATAAGGGCAACGTATTCTGCATACGCCCGAGGGGTGATTACTTGGATAGCACCACATGTCTCCTTTCAGTTATTACAGTTCATCGTGGAGTCAGAACAGAGGATAGTGGCGAGACGGGGATCGATAGAAAATAGGGAGTTGTGTATCATTAATACATATGCCCCGAACCAAGTTTCTGTGGACTATTTCAAGACCTTATATAGTAAAGATAGCCCATACCTCGGGGGTGCGGTGATATGGGGATGTGATTTTAATTGCACGCTGAACCCCAGGGTGGACAGATCAGACAGGAAGTTAGACAAACCTACCCCTGCAGCCAAAACCTTGAGGACCCTGTTGGGAGACTTTCATCTGGAAGATCTATGGAGGCTACACCATACACATGAAATACATTATTCTTATTACTCAGCCCCACAAAACTTGTACACACGGCTAGACTATATGTTTTCTACTCCAGAGCTGATTGGGGAGCTAGTGCGGTTGGAATACAAAGCGAGGGTCCTCTCAGACCACTCACCACTGATCTTAACATGGCAATACTCAGCTCCTAGAGCTAGGATCCCAATGTGGCGGCTTAGAACCGAAGTGTTGAAAGACAGTGTTCAGGGGGGACCTGAGAAAGGAAATTGTAGAATACATCAAAAATAACACTGGAAGCTGGAATTGGCTGGCACTCTATGGGAGGCATTTAAGGTGGTGGTGAGGGGAGCAGCTATATCTGAATCCAACGGGTTGAAAGGAGGCATAACGCAGGAGTTGCAAAAGGCAGAGGTGAAACTAGAGGCAATTATGCTTAGAGGCGATAGCTCCCTTGAGGATGCCGAAACCATAAGCCAATTGCAGCAAAAGTGTGGAGGGCACTGGGAGAGATTATGCAACTTAAAATAGAAGAAATACATAGAGAGGCAGCACGCATGCGGGAACAAGCCAGGGAGGTTGCTAGCGTGGTTGTATAAAAATGAGACACCCAGACCAACGATCGGAGAAATAAAAGGGGACAATGGACAAATACCTGATACCCAAGAGGGCGTGAACAGTGGGTTCCATGATTTCTATCAACAATTGTATGGAGACGAAGGGGGTGAATGGAGCGAGGTGATGGAAACATTAGAGGATTTTGGCTTACCGAAACTGGGTACTGAAGAGAGAATGAACCTAGATGCCCCAATCACATTGGAGGAACTAGAATCAGTGATTAAGTTATTACCTACTAGTAAGGCCCTGGGAATGGACGGACTCCCCAGTGAGTTCTACAAAACATTTAAGATGGAAGTGCTCCCCCCACTACTGGCAATGTTGAATGAAGCGTTAGAAATAGGTATACTGCCGGAATCCCTGAGATAGGCAACTATTATTCCGCTTCTTAAACCTAACAAGCCGAGCACGGACTACAATACGTGGCTAAGTGGTTAACGGAAGACTCAACATCGGAGTGAAGATTGTTGATGTCTGAATGTGTTCCGTTCTTTTTGAAAGAATGGATATGGCTGCCAAAACCAGAGCTAAAAGAGTGCACGAGGATGTTAGAACTGGGATGGAAGATGTGGCGTAAGGCTTGCCAAGCCATGGAGAACCTGACCCTGTGTTCTCCGCAAGTGCCGCTAGTGGCATTGACCAGAGTAGACGAGCAACTGAGGAAGACGATTCGTATGCATTGGGAACCGGTGGGCATTGCAACGCTGGGAGATGTTTGGCAAGATGGGAAGGTAATGGAATTTAATGTACTTGTAGAAGAAACTGGTGTACACTTGGGGCAGTATATTACTTACACCAGATTGGTAGGTGGGTGAAAGAGACATGGTCCGAAATAGTGCTGGAACATCAACACGACAAGGCCATAGAAACAATTTATGATATCTCGGGGGACGGGGGGGCACGAGGTCTCTCGAATCTATGAACTGCTGATGTCCAGGGTGGGAAAGGAAGTGACCCAGCTGAGACGGGACTGGGAAGAGGAAGGCGGGGAACCCATGACGGATGGACTGTGGGAGAGGGTTCAGATATACCATAAAAATGTGTCTAGGAATGCGAGGCTGCAACAGATCCAGCTATATGTTATCCATAGAGCGTACATGACCCCCCAGAGGATTGCTCGATTCAAGAACGCAGAAATGCACACATGTCCCAAATGTGGGGAAGTGAACGCAGGGATGATGCATATGTTCTGGGCATGCCCAGAAATTGGAAAATTCTGGGGAGAAGTAGCCCACCGCTTAACCGAGAAAGGGATCACGCTAGATGTGGAATCTGTGTGGGCATGCATGGTAGGGGGTTTTCTAGACCACGCAAACTGAAACACGTGAGTAAACTCAAGGACTTGGCCTATATACTTGCCAAGCGCAGAATTGCCATGGGCTGGAAAGACAATGGGCCAAAGGTAGAGGTTTGGTGGCATGATCTCCAGAAATGGGCAGCAGCAGAAACTGAGATATGGAATTAAGCGGCCAATGGGGGGGATGAGGAAGCGGAAACTCTGATGGCCTGGAGACACTTGGTGGCCACACTGTCTGGGCCCACCCAGTCCTGCCTAAGTGAACATGATTCCTCCAGGAATACAGAGGAGGAGGTACCCCCGGAGGAAACAACGGCGGAGGGCAGAGTGGAGTAGGCTCGAGTTAGGGGGGAGGGTAATGGGGATGCACTAGACATCTTACGATACTGTATATGATGGTTGAAGTTATGTGACATGCACTGCTGGGTTTGTTTTTTGTTGATTGGTTGTTGTAAAAGTTAATAAAAATTGTTTTTTTTAAAAAAAAAGAAAAAACTGGAAAACAGTATGGTTGGGTGCTGAAATTAAAGAGTGGGTTCATATCCCAGCATGATCACGTAACCATAATTGGGACATTCACCAACTCATTTACTTTAATAATTAATGTTCAATGTTTGAACATTGCCAGTCCATAAATATTTAAAAATTGTCAATCTCTAAGTGTGTTTTATTTCTCATGGCGTTCTGTTAAAAAAAAGCCTCATGTTTTAACTGGTTATGGTGTTCCTTCATGTTTCTCAGTAGTGGCCATTGTAATTGCCAATGGCATCAACACACAGCTCAAAACCAAATCAAAATATTTTATGCGCTTTATTGTTATTACCAAAAGGGTCACTGTTGGATAAACTGAGTGGGCTAGAGAGTATGTGGGAACAACTCTGGTACCCTTCCAGGTATTTCACTAACTTTGGGTCAGTGGTTGTAAGATCTTCCCTCTATCCCTTGATTCAGTGTTGCATCTCTGGGCAGGTGAAACAGCCACTCAGTCTCTTGGATTTCATAGTCCCCTGAACACTTCTTTCTTGATTGGTGCAGTGGTCCACCAGGTCATGTGTTGCTACTCCTGGACTCTGCTGCCAGGTACCGCCATCCCGTAACTTGGGTCATCTGATGGGGTCAGCCATTGGACACTGAACAGGAAACCCACAGCAGCTGTGCACTCGTCAAGAGCAGGCTTTCTGATTGGCAGAGACTGGTACAAACTAAAATGTTTCCTTGTGTGGCTATTTGAGTTGCGCTGCACGTCATGGCCCCATGTAGCAAGGAAACCAAGACAGTCTACCATTTTGTAGTCAAGTAACCCATCCTCTTATCTTTCACAAACCTTAGATATCTGTTGGTGTTATCGGATTGCTCGCAGAGCCCCATGCCCACAGGCTCGCAAGCAGCAAATTCTTTGCTTCAAACAACTCTTCTTTTAAACTGATAGGCATACTTCACAGATCTCTGTGCCTGTTAGGTGGAATAACATAAGAGGCGAGGGATGAGACAGAGGCCCTGGGGGCCCCTTTTATACTGCCTCCATGGTCAGCATCAACAGAACAGGCAATGCTCCCCTGCCCCCAGTACTCGCAAGCCCCCTACTCCCTTAGCATTTACTTTGTTACAACATCCCCATAGTACAATACAAACTAATTAGTTTCTTGGCTCAATCAAGGCAGTACTACTTGAAATCCATGGCCTTTTTTGTATCCGTTTATGGTTGCATAAGTGCATCGTCCTGATAACTTCTAATGTATATTCTTTAGCACCGGGTCATTCTGGGAGGCTGCTAATTTGAGTTCTGAATCTAAGTAAAACTGTACCTCTTTAATCTGGGCTATCCTATGAGCCAAAGCTTTTGCTTTGGAGTACAGATGGGAGGAATGACATATGAGGGGGGACAGAGTCTGTAGTTGGTGTTTAGTGATGTGCCAACCGCCTGCCCATGGCAATGCTAATCCCTATGGCCATTGCCTTCTATTCCTGCTTCTGCCTGGCCAAAACACATCCTCATGCTTACTTTTTGAGCTTGCTTTAATCAAGCCTTCTCATCAGACTTTGCATTCAAAGTGCCTGCCAGTGTTTGTTCAAAGCAGTCTTCTGAGAGTTAATGACTTAATTGTAGTTGTATGCATGCTAATGGTGTAATAAGAATGTCTTACCATGCCTGCTTACATGCACTCAATTTATAAGCACTCTGTGTGTTCTTCACTGACGTCCTGTTAAAAACAAGCATTGGCAAAGCTAAAATGTTTGGCTTGTGCATGTTTTAAGCTTTTGCCAGGCACTGCGATTGGATGCCCAGGTACTCGCTCCGTTTTGCACATGCCACCAACAATGGGTATTTAATACCATTACGGCTATGCCTGGCAAGTGCCTTTCCCATGCCTACACGAAAGCCCAAACTCTTGGCATTGCCAGTGCTTGTTTATACAGCTACTCGTCTCTGTCCGCAACACTATACTAATGGCCTGTACACATTCCTCTTGGCTGCTGTTGTTAAATTGTGTCCTGTACCTATGCTAGAACACAAGTAGCTTCCTTGTGAACTGCTATTGCTGCCCTTGAAATGCCACTTGTTCATTATTCTGAATCCAGCAAGCACTCATGGATTCATTTTGCTGTCACAGCAGTTTATGAAGCTAGGGGTTGTGACTGGGATGGAGACTGGGTAGAGGGATAACCAAGATCTTTGGATCCTTTTCTTCCTTTGGTTTGTGGGGCAAATTTCCTGTACCCCTGGCACCAAAAACCTACAGTGGTCCTGTCTGTGCTACTTCCGCTCTGAGGAAAAGTAGTACTGTATTGCATCATGAGGGATAGCCATAAGGGGATTTCAACCTTTTCATTTGAAATGTTTCCCACATCCTTGAATGCTTTTAATTTGGAGGAAATCATACGCAGGTGAAGCCCACAGCCATGCCATGGCAATTGCAAAGTAGAAGCTGCACGGCTAAAATAAAACTGGACAGTTTACATTGAATTTGCACACCAGAATAAATGGAACTAAGCATTGCAGCTGCCTGCTTTGGATGCATTAGATTTGCTGATCCTATGGCATGTGCATATGTTTGACAGTTGTGTTTTTTCCCCAAGCCCACTGGCCGGTGCTGGACTGCTGTTGAAACAGAAGTCAGATCATCGATCAATTGAATGACTTGAGTTACACTCGCACTCAGTACTCTGTGTTGAACAGCTAAGCTCTCCGATTTAATTCAGAGACCCTAGAACCAGAAGTGTGTATGTGTGGACATCCCCAGCTTGTGAGCCAAACGGCTCAGTCTTTTGCCCTCCGAGAGGCATTTTTTACTGCAGGTATCACAGATCTAACCATTTAGTCCTCGGCTGCCCGATCTGATGTTTGTGGTGGCAAGGCTTACTGACCAGACCTTCATTGGGGTGTGGCACTGCCTGGGAATAGGGGGACCACTGCATCATTTTGCACAATTACACACAGCCATTTCAGAGTAATGTTGAACAAATATTTTAATGATGTTTTTATGGCTAATTGTTAAATGTCAGCACGTCCATATTGGTAAAACTAGTACTTTAGTTTTTTTGTTACACCACATTTCCTGGCACAGCCTGGCTTTATGGTTTCATTGGTATTCAATGATTGCCAAGCTCCGTCATGCTCCATTTATCAACCTCAGAATGATAAATCCAGATTCCTTATACTAAAATTCCAAAATGTGATCTGCGGTGGCACTTAGACCTCTGCAGCAGATGCATTGAACCACTGAGCTATGTGAAGAGTAATTATACCAAGCTAATTGTTATTAGAACAACCTAAACAACCTGAAATCCTATATATATTTGTGAGGCTTGTGGATTTGCTTAGAATCGCATGCTTTGAGTAGACTGATATCTAATGCAAGTTGCAGAATATTGCATGTGAATTTTTTCAAAGTTTGAAAAGGGCTGTCAACAGGACATGTTTTAATACTATCTCTAGTGTGATGTACCCTGTACCGATGATCCCTCATGCGCCGAGGTCCCTCAGATTATATTTTTATGCCATTCTAGCTTGTTGGATTTTTCACATAGTCCCTAACAAAAGCTACTTTGTAGTTAATTCCATTTAATTTCAACTGCCGGTTACCGATAAACGAACTTCATCGATGGCTGACCTCCCGAACCATCTCGATGCCTGATTCCAGACACCGAAACAGACATCCGTTACGATGACCAGCTTCGGCCTATCAGTAGGGAGAGCGTGTGGACTGATCCTGTCTGTCAAGAGAATGCCTGCCTCATTCCCTGCCCCTACTGCCTTTGTCTTGCTGCCTCTGTGTCAACCTTCCGTTCTGGAACATACTGCATTGAAATGTTACCCTAAGTGCAATACTACATTTCAGTTGAAAAACACACACCACTGCCTTCCACGCGATCACTCGGAGTCCCGCTGAGCGTCGTGCAAACGTTTTAAGCCCAAGATCCTTAAAGAGCGCAGAACAAGGTGGTGGGCGGCACCCACCATGATGGCTGAGTCGGAGACCATTGCATGGATCTTCGTATTAGATCCCGAAGGGCGAGGCAGCCGAGCCTCCGATTTGGAGCACAAAGACATAACAGAGGAACACACCAGTTCCTGCACGCCTTTCCTCAACCTCGAAAGGCAGTCGCAGCGCGCTATGAGGAAGGCCTCTGGCGACAACGCCTTACATGCACTCACGACTACACATAAGCACACACTCCAAAGCTATTCCTCGACAGACCTGTCGACGGAAGACTGCACGCCGGTCATAGGCATCTCTCGACCTACCGATCCACTGCCGACTAAGCCCGCTGTGGTTATCCCTCTGTGCCTACCACAAGGCATTCATGTAGACACTTCGGCAAAAGGCGTGCATAAACTTTGTTCGGCGGTTGAGGCCGAAACACAAACATCTGTCGAAAAGACATGCATCCCTTTTTCCAGCAGAAAGACATCACAAGGAGCACCATACTGATAGTAAACAGACCCATGGTGCCTCTGATGGCTATGAGGAAGGGTCTTCATCCCTGTCATCAACCCTTCAGAAACGTCCAAGGGAAAGCCCCAAGGATACCCCTAGAGCTGACTGTCCTATGGAAGGCCCAACAGTGACCCCCAGGGCAACCCCTGAGGTGGCAAAGACCCCCGCAGCAGAGACTCCAATCACTGGGGCATGGACTCAGGCGAAATTGAAGAAACCATGGGGAACATCTCCTTTTTTGTCGACTTCATGAGTAAGTTGCCTACTCCACAGAAACCTGTGGAGCAACATCCAGGGCCAATGGGACCTACTCAAACCCAACGCCCCCACATCGCCCACGCCTCATCATACCATCACGCACAGGGAGGCCTCTCAAGGTTCCTGAAGGGTTACCTGCAGTCAGATCAGACATACCAAGACATATGGGTTGTCGATCAGGATGATCCCAACCAAGATGCCGACATATATGTCGACCAGGATGACCCAAATCTTATCTTTACCGTCCCAAACAACGCCCCAGCAGTTGAGCAGTCATACCTCATCTATAGCGGACCAACTCCTTTATAATGAGTTGCTTAGAAAGGCAGCTCACCATTTTGGAATACAGACGGAGGAGACCATTCCTGAGAGAACTGACTATTTTGAGGACATCCTCAATGTGAAGAAACCCATTAGTCAAGTGATTCCTCTACTGGATTCAATCAAAAAGAGGGTCTCTCCATCACAATCGACCCCCTCATTCATTAGGGCAGTCAACCCAAGGGTGGAGAAAATATTTAAGCCATCGCCATTCGATCCACTTTTTATCAGGGGACATGTCAAGCCGGATTCTCTGGTGGTGACTACTACCAGGAACAGAGCTGGTGTTCCACTCTCCTCCTCTGAGGCACCTCTGAACAAGGAATGTAAAAGGCTCTACTGCTGGACATGCCTATCACTACTTCTGGTGCATTCATGACCAGAATAGCCAACAATACTACCCTGCTTGCCAGCTATAACAGCACCCAGTACGATGTAGTGAAGCATCTAGACTCTGTGCCAGAACCTGCTCAATCATATCTCCTCATGGTGGCCACAGAGAGAGTGTCTCCAAATATCCTAAAGAACGTTCTAGATTCTACTGACACCTCAGGGAGAGTCATCACTGAGGGAACAAAAGGAAGTCTTCAATATGCGGGTAGGTCTGGTGCCTCCTTCTACAGCCCCCCAGGGCCAATCGTCGGACCAATGCCAGCAGCAGGTGTTTTGACGCGGAAAAGGACGGGGCAGTGTTGCAGCCTCTAGAGGCACAGCAATCCCTGCCCCAAATGACGGGCCGATTTATATTCCCTCCCATGCGTCCCCAGTCGGGGGTTGCATAACACTCTTTGCCCAGCAACGGGAGGGAATGACTTCAGACCTCTGGGTACTCGACGCGGTAGCCAACGGATACCACGTGGAGTTCCTAGAAACGCATCTCCACCTTCCACCTTGCATAAGAAATATTTCCTCGGAACACTTGAACATCCTGCAGGAAGAAATCGAAATACTACTCCAAAAGGGAGCGATTCTGGAACAAAATTAAGGTATGTACTTGCTTGTCCCAAAAAAAGATCTAACAATGCGCCCAGTGCTGGAACTGCGCCCTGCAAACCCGCATGTCAAACCCCAAGAATTCAGGGCGACAGCATTGTAGGAGGTAATCCCAATACTTAAACTAGGGGATTACATGGCAACATTGGACATGAAAGATGCATACTTTCAGATTTACATGTTGCCAGTACACATAAAATACCTAAGATTCAAATAAGGAGAAAAGCACTACCAATTCAAAGTGCTACCATTCAGCATTGCATCAGCTCCTAGGGTGTTCACAAAGGTCTTAGCAGTGGTAGCCGCTCACTTGCAAAGGCAGTCCATTCCAGTGTACCCTTAGAAAGACTGGCTAATTACCGGTGACACACCCCACAGGTACCTTCAAAACAAGCAACAAATAATCTGTTTTTGCGATTGGGCTTCTCCATAAACAAAAAAGTCAAGTCTAGGGCCCTGCCAAGTAGAGCAGTTTCTGGGGTCACATAAAAACAAACAACGGGCTAGTCTTCCCCTCCGAAGAGGGGGTTCAAAACATGTTTCAAACACCTCAGTATGTTATGTTATGTTACTTTGCATTTATATAGCGCCTTATATACCATTGGTATGGTCTGAAGGCGCTGGTAGGTTGAACGCCCTTGGGAACCGAAGTTTGGGTCAGTAGAGAGAGTAGAGAGAGTCCAAAGGTGCGTGTGTGCACCAGGTATGTGTGCAGCTGGTGCGGAGTTCATGTGGTAGCTGCTTCTTAGCGGTAGGTGTGGTGGTTGGGAGATCGGGAGTATGTGTTCGGTCTGGCAGGATTTATCCAGACCGAGTGTGGCTGCGTTAGGCCTGAGGAGAACGCCTTGCTGTGAAACCAGCAGTGTTTACTTAGAGTGATGGGGAGTGAGCGGGAGATGTTGATATGAGAACAGTTATACCGAATGGTGTCATAGTATCTCTGTGTTCTAGTTGGGTGGTGGTGTAAAGAAGAGACTAAGCGTGGGGTGTGGTATGATATATGCACTTAGAATTCATCCGCCCCTTATACAGTCATCTGCTCTACATACTCATCCGCTCCTCATACACTTATCCTCTCCACATACACTCATCCGTTCCACATATACTCGTCCGCTTGACGTACTACTCGTCCGCTCTACGAACTCATCTGTTCCACACATTCATCTGCTCTACGTATTTATCTGCTCCATACACTCATCTGTTCCACACACTCACGTAGCCGATTGTCAAGTGACGTTCCGAAAGGCAATGTGCCTGCTTGGAATGATGGCTTCCTGCATCTGCCTTGTGCCACATGCCAGCCTGCACATGCGTCCAATGCAAGAGTGGCTAGCGAAACAATGGTCACAAGCAAGCGGGTTGTGGAACGATCTAGTGGTGGTTTCCCAACCTCTGGTTCAATCACTACAGTGGTGGACCAGAAGCAATCATTTAAAGGGAAAGCCTTTCAACACACCAGCGATCGAATCAGCAGACACGTTAATGGCTGAGTGGGAAGCTCACTTCCTCCATCACGCTGCCCACGGAATGTGGACACAGACACTAACCAGAAAGCGCATCAACCTTCTAGAACTGCAACCAGTCCTCAAAGCACTTCAGTCCTTCAAGACTCAGCACACAAGACAGTCCTTGTCCTCACAAACAGTACCACAGCCATGTTCTATATAAACAAACAGGGGTGAACACACTCTCTAGGACTTTCCAAACTAGCCCAGAACATCTGACTGTGGCCTCTACATCACATGTTTCTAGTAGCACAACATGTTCCAGAGGAACTCAATTATCTGGCAGACGTGCTTATCAGGAGTACAATGTTACCCTCAGAGCACGAATGGCGAATAGACAGAGACGTGCTAGACAATGTCTTTTCAAGCTGGGGGTTCCCAGAATCAGACCTCTTTGCAACCCTGTAAAATGCGCAATGACCAGATTGCACGTCCAGGATTCCCCAGAAAGGCTCCAAGGGGAATGCACTTCTAATGAACTGGTATGGGGAATTGGCGTACGCTTTTCCCCCTCAACAAAATAGTCCACAAGTTACACCAGGAACAAGTAACACTGATCCTGATAGCTTCCATGTGTGCAGGGCAGACCTGGTTCTCCACCTCTAAATGATGTCCCTGTGTCCCCCCATGAAACTACCTTGTCTGGACAATATGCTAACCCGGGATCAAGGGATAACACTTCTCCCTTGCCCTCAGACGCTGAATTTAGGAGCTTGGTTCCTGAGGTCATAGAATTTGGTCACATAAACCTAGACCAAAGGTGCATGGAAATACTCAAAGAAGCACATAAACCTAACACAAGACACTGCTACTTTAACAAATGGAAACGTTTTGTGTTATGCTGCAGGACACGGTCTCTCATTCCAACGGACTGTTCACCGTCTAACATAGTTAACTACCTTCTATATCTACTTGACTCGGGATTAGCCTTTAACTCACTCAAAGTACACCTAGCGGCTCTCTCTGCATGGGGAGCCAATACACAAGGCCAACCTTAAACATCTAACATACAACATACAAGACAGTGTTTTTTATAGCCGTTGCCTCTATCAGAAGGTTCGTCAACTACAGGTTCTGTCAGTACAAGACCCCTTTGTAATTCTACACAAGGACAAAGTGGTGCTTCACACCCATCCTCGATTTTCACCTAAATGCATATCAAAATTTAATGTGGATCAGACTATAGAACTTCCTGTGTTTTTCCAAAACCCAACAAACGCAGCAGAAAAAAGCCTTTGAACACTAGATGCACGTAGAGGTGTCCTGTTCTGCCTTCAAAGGACAAAGCCTGTCCAAAAAAACAGATCCTTTTTTTTGTATCTTTAGCTGCTGGACGAGAAGGGTAGCCTATCTCTAAGACAGCATTCTTGCTAAGAGAACATGGTCATTTAAGCCTAGAGCACACTCAACTGGAGACACAGGGGCAATTCCAGCCTTCATAGCAAATGTACCCTTATATGCCATTTACGAGGCTGCCACTTGGAGTTCAGTACACACCTTCAACCAACATTGCTCTCTGGACACACATTCTTAGGGTGTTACGTAGGTGGGACAAGCCATGCTGAAACATCTCTTTGCATAGCTACCTTCAAACAACCCACCTCCTTCTAAAAGTACTGCTTGCTAATCTATGCAAAGCATGTAATTATAAGCAGATCCACACGCCTCAGAAGGGATGCATTACTCACCGGAATCGTATGTCTGAAGCTTGTATCTGATTAGATTCTCATGCGCCCACCCTTCCTCCCCTCTTTGAGTTAAAGGTTCTTGGGGTAAAAACGTAGATCTTTCACACCTCATGGTCTCTACCTACACTCCAAGCTTACAACTTACACTTCCTCTTGCCAGAAAGAAATAATCTGAGTGACCACGACACGCGAGGGATCATGGGTACAGGGTGCGTCACACTAGGGATATTACAAACCCACCCTGTCGACGTCCCTTTTTGAACTTCGAAAAACTTCATGTGCAATACTCCACAGCTTCCACTAGATGTCGGCCTATGCAAAGCATGTGACTCTAAGCAGATACAAGCATCAGAAATACACTTACAGTGAGTAATGTATCATATATCTCTGGTGCTTGTGGATCTGCTTGGATCACATGCTCTGCATAGTCCGACATCTAGTGGTAGTCGCAGAATATTACAAGATTTATTTTCAAAACGGACGTCAACAGGGCGTGTTAGTAGTACTATCCCTAGTGTGATGTGTACTATACCCATGGTCCTTCAGGTGTCGAGGTCCCTCAGATTGTTTCTTTCCACGATTGTGGTCGGTCGCAAGTTGCAGAGTTCCTTTCCAGGCTGATTGATTAGTTGAAAGTTTTAGACTTTTCTTTCTTTCCTTATTGTCTGCTTTTGCTGCATGGCCAACAGACTGCTCGACGGCCTTCAACGGACAACTACATCATCGGCTACTTGACTGAATCGACGACCAGATGCGGCCTACACGGGCCTCTTCGGGCTTCGGCCCTTAAAGTAGGGAGAGGGTGGAGGTTATTCATAACGACCTCTTTAGAGAATGCATATTCTGCCATCCCCTTTCCCTTTTTCTCGACAAACTGCCCTTTCATATAATAATGGACAAAACTCCCTTTAAATTTTGCCATACCTGCCACCGAAAATTTCTTTGGAAGGACACACACCGAGTATGCTATTACTGTCTCCCTAGGGATCACCCCGTAAAAACTGTGTAAGTGCTGCAAGCTTTTTCAACCTAAGACTCTAAAGGATCGACGCACCAAATGCGGGGTCGCTCACGCAATGCAGCCGGGGCCTCCATCAACGTAACGGAGTGCAGTAGCGAGGTCCTTAGTGGTGCTGAAGGCGAGCAGGATTCGTCGGAATCCCATATGCGGGCCCCTGACTCCAATAAGCAGGTCGGCGGCTCTCTGACGGAGACGACACCAGTGGCCATAGCACGCAGAAGTCCAAGAACACAAAGCACATACCCAACGGCCGACTTTCGACGGAATCCTTGAGCATCGAGGCCCACGCGATGTCTGCGGAAAAAGCGTCGGGTTCTTCCCTGTCCTCTGGGCCATCGCTACACTTTCACCTCACGGCAGGCCTCCGAAACCGGACCCCAAGGTCATTTGGGCACTGCGCCCATAAAGCCTCTCCTTTCGTGCGCCGAAGTTCAGGTGGTGAAAGATGCAACAGTGTCTCCTAAACAAATGCTAAAAATGCAGGTATTAATTTAAAAAAACACGTCAATGCTACCCTGTTAAAAGCAAAGTCACCAATGCCTTTGACCTCCAAAAGCACTCGGGCTGTACATTCTTCCTCCCCTGTAGACACACACTCAGGGGCTATGAACCACAAGAACCAGACTCCCTACCATGCCAGGCTTCCCACCTTCGTGTTAAAAAGGATGTCCTGTTTTGTGGACTTTATGGACAGGCATCCAGAGGAACTAGTGTCCCTTAGAGATGCCTCACAGCCAGGGGCCTCAGCACAGCAGCCCCCTGCCAAAAACATCATCTTGAGCCACAGCTTATCACCTCAGCTCTAGGATCCCGGCCTCGACCTACCAACACCCCTCTTAGGACATGTTCTTTGAGGGTCTCACAGGGTCTCGTGACCCTGGCTCTCAAGGGGACCTTTATAGTCAGGGTCAATACTATGACGATGATGATATCTTGGTCATCCAGATGTCGGACCACGACCAGCCTGTAGCAGATTCTCCTGTTGATAACCAACTATAATACAATGAACTGCTTTTGGCTCCATAATATTTTAACATTGACACTCAAGAGGCACAAGTCAACAAGGACTGTGTGGAGGACATTCCAGAAAGTCCGCCACTCAACTTATTCCGCTTCTACAGTCTGTTCAAAGAGGTACACAGCCCACCCTATTTGCACCTAGTCTCACAAGGGCAGTTAATCCCAGAATTTGTATTTGTATTTTATTTATTTGTAAAGCGCACCGGGCCGAAGGGCATCTGCGCGCATAATCTTATAGGACACAGTTATAGTTACATGCAGTAGCGACGGAGCATGACTCACCAGTTTAGACACATACCGGTATGAGCCATCTAACAGAATGACATAAGTTAGGTACAATTTGATATATAAAACATGGCAGAAATGGCATTATGGTCTCGAGCTCAGAACGAGCTCAGTACAGCAGGTAGCACTGCAAGTATGTCAGTTATTTTGTGCGAAAAGCCAAGATTTGGTTTTGTTCTTGAAAAAATGGAAGGATGGCTCAGTTCTGATGGAATTGGGGAGAGAGTTCCAACACTTGGAGGCCAGGACCGGGAAGCTCACACCCCCAGCTTTTTGTAGTTTGAATCTGGGGAGGGAGAGGCTGTGGGTACGGGCTGCTCTCAGTGGTCGTGTGGAAGTGTGGAGTGTGAGGCGGTTGGATAGGTAAGAAGGGGCCTTGTTAGCCAGGCACTTGTGTGTCAGGGAAAGAGTTTTCAGAGAGATTCTGTGCTTGACAGGGAGCCAGTGAAGATTACTTCTGTGGTCAGAAATATGTTGGTTTCTTGGACTATTTAATGCCGCTCTAATGGCATTGTTCTGGGTGATTTGTAGTTTATTAATGTTGGTTAGGCTAGTCCCCAGATAGAGGGCGCTGCAATAGTCTATCTTGGACATAAGGGTGCAATTATGTATAGGGCCAGTATGATGCAATTAGGGGTGGACAGAAATGGTCTGCAAGCCGTGATAAGTTTGCATCTGTAAGCCGAAGCTGAACTAACTGCATTAGTTTGTCTGGTCAATGATAGAGTGGAGTCAAGATAAATTCCTAACGTTTTAGTATCCTTAGATACCTTGATAATGTTGCCGTCAATGATGAAAGACTTGAAGGAGCGGTCAAGTTTGTTGAGCCCTTGATTAGAACCCAGGATGAGGAGTTCAGTCTTGTCATCATTGAGGCAAAGTTCATGTTGAGCCATCCAAGCCTGGATGACCATGTAGACGTCGTTCAAGGATTTGGTGTCCACTGTGTATTCACCCGTGATGGGGATGAGGATCTGGGTGTCATCACATAATTAGTGTATGAGACACCCAGATAGTCCAGAATATCAAAAAGTGGTTTAGTAAACACCTTGTAAAGTGTAGGAGATGGACACGAACCCTGAGGGACGCCACAATGAATGGGAGCAGGGACGGCGGAAGCTGATGGGGAGAATACCCGCACGGATCGATTGCTTAAGAAGGAACTGATCCACGCGGTGGTAGTGTTAGAAAAGTGGGCAGCAGATATAAGTTGCTGGCACAGGATTAGATGATTGACCAAATCAAAAGCCGCTGAAAAATCAAGTAGTAAGAGCAAGGCTAGTTTCCCATTGTCTTTCAGACACATTGTGTATAGGCGCTATATAGATAAACTATCATATCATATATCATAACCTCGATTTGTGTTTTGAGGTCAATCAAAGCCGTTTCCATCCCATGCCTAGGGCGGAAGCCAGATTGTCTCAGACCATGAAGATTGTTGACTTCGAGATAGTCCTGGATCTGAAGGTATGCTGCTCAGTCTAGTATTTTGAGCAAGAAAGGGACAGTAGTAATGGGTCTGTAGTTGGTTGGCATACTGGGGTCTAAGGACGGTTTTTTGAGCAAGGGGATGACCCACGCATCCTTTAGATTGTCCTGGACAATACCTGTTTTGAAAGATGAATTTAGGAAGGCAGTGATAAAAGGCGCTAGATCGTGAGAGGCTTCCTTGATAATAGGAGCGGGGCACGAATCGCCTTGACAGTTGGATGGTTTAATTTTGTTGATGATACCTTCATAGTGAGGGGAGAGAAGGTAAAAGGTTTACAGTTAGGGATGGCCGAGGGGGTGGCACTCGGGGGAGAAGTGCAAGGCTTATCTGTCTGTAGGCAATTTTTGCTTGTTTTACATTTTTGTTTGGAGTGATGCAACTTTGTCGAGGAGTGCTGTCTGTATATTTGCAGACCATTTGCTATCTTTGATGCATGTATCAGGAGGCTTAGCAGGTGATTCAAGTTCCTTTTATAATCTTAAATAATTCTTTAGTGTTTGAGTCTGCTTACGCAATGCGATTATTGAAGGTCTCTTTTTTTAGCCTGGAAGATAGCTTCTTTGTAGTTGAGAGCGGCTAGGATGAGACCGTCCTTGTGGGCATCAGAAGGGTGGCTTTTCCAACGAGATTCCGCACTGCGTTTAGCTTTACGGAGCACTCTTAGTTGTGGTGTGAACCACGAGTTGAGATGTGCGGGAGTTTTCGGTTTCCTATGTTTAATGGGGGCAATGGAATTTAACGCTGCGAGCAAGGCGTGATTATAAGTATCCGCCAAGATTGATGGTTCAGACCAAGAATCTGTAACTTTATTGAGGGTGGGAAGAATGAGAGGGAGTAGTTTCTCTTATGTCCCTTTTGTTTCTAGTAGGCATGGCAGGTGCAATCGTGGGGGTGGGACGGTGGACAACTTTGATGTTGAAAGTAATGATATGGTGATCTGACCATGCGCAAGGTGAATTAGTTTGTAGACTGATGTTGCAATTAGCATCAGCTAGCCAGTCGAGTGTCCTCCCTTTGATGTGGGTAGGGTCTTGGATGTGATTGGTGAATCCTAGGTCAGTTAAGGTGTTGGCGAGGTCTGTCGAAGTGAGGTCATTAGGATCTTGGTGGCCCAAGTTGAAGTCCCCTAGGAGGATCATTTGTGAATTAGTTTTAGATTTGTCTAATACTAAGAGTGTAATCTCATCCACAAAAGATGTTGCAGGGCCAGGTGGTCTGTAAATAAGGTGTAAAGTAGCCATTTGGTTAGGCGATAAAGGTAGCTTAACCGAGAGCTCAGCTGACTTGATGTTTAGATTGGGTATAACTCTTAAACAAAGAGTTTTTGTGGATGAAGGCAACTCCACCCCCTCTGGATTGTGTATTGTTGCGGTCATATCTAGTGATGGAATAATCTGTGGGTACGGCAAGTGAAAGTAAGGGTCCAGAAGCTGAATGTAGCCATGTCTCAGATATCGTGATAAAGTCGACCTCTTGGGTCTTGATGAGGTCGGCAATGTCTAATGCATGAGCAGGAAGGGATCTGGCGTTGACAAGGGCACCCTTGATCTGAGCCTCTTTCCATGAGGATGCTTGGATGTTAGGAATAGTCTTAGAGGTTGATGTATGTCAAAGGCACCTGGTGGCTGAGGCTAGTAGATGTAAATTTAGGCGTGGTGTGAAGATTCTCGGTATGGCCAGAAGTGCGAGAGAATCTAGATCCTAGTCTCTTGTTTCTAAGGTGTAGTGCACAAGGTTGGTTAGGTGTAGGTTTTTTAGCAAAGTGTTCCAACCATAAGGCAGGGGCATTGAGATACCGGTTGGTAGATACATTGTTGTAATTAGACAGATCATCAACTGTCGTGGGCTGTCCCTTGGTGTGGCTATGTGGTTGTGAAATCTGTTGAGGTATTTGGTTCACGTTTGCACTGTGGATAGAACCTATCATCATGACAACGGGGGTGTTAGATGGAAGTAAAATGGCTAACTGTCGTTGGGCAGTAAGGCTAAGGGCCCAGGATGCAAAGATTAGGAATAGGAGTAACATTTGAGAGGGATACACTAAGTTACCCAGAAGCATGTTAAACAATTCAAGTGGCACATTTGTATGGAAGCAACTAAGAACACTGTTAGAGCAGTCAGTTAATATGCAGTATAATTGATTAAATTGTAGTTCGGCACATTTAGGATAGGGCAACTAGGATCGCTGTTGGTAGACTCGCAAGGCAAATGTGTACAATTGGTCACCTTTATGATGAGGCAGCTAAGCTAACTGAAGGTGCAGTCATGTATGCAACTAGACATATTAGGCAAATTAAGCTCATTCATGTAGTAACATCTATTATAGCTAAAGGTGCACATAGGTGGCAGTGACTAACACTGTGCATACATTAAAGCAGATGTAGACATTCCAATTAGATATGCTGTATACCATATTAATGTAAAGGCTCCATAGGCGCGGGTTACAGATTGATGAATATTGATAATAGTGTACAGTAGCACAAAAGCACATCTAACGATATATAACAAAGCAGTTAGCAGTATGAATTTAAATAAGCAAACAGTCATTCAAGGCGTTTTTACATTACCACTGTTCTCCAGAGGTGATTACCTTAAGAATTTGCAAGGGAACTTCTTTCAGTGAGGTGTTATGCGATATAATGGACAAGCCTAAGCTACGTTGTCAAGGTAGAAGAGGGTTATAGCTTGAGCGAAGCAGGTACAGTAATAGGGCTCGGTAGGGGGAACGGCGCCAATGCTATAGATGAAAAAATGTTAAGGCATACGCAGTCGTAAATAGAAGGTGGTTTTGCGAGAGAAACTGTTGCAATCAGGCGCACAGTTACGAGCATGGGAGTAACCCAGGTGCAAGTCAAAGTCAATAGTAATGTTGCAAAGGGGTGCTTACCGAGCAATTAATGTTCAGGCATGAGGGTTGTTGAGCTAGTTCAACTCAGCAGGGATGGGCAGAGTTCCTGGCCTTGGCCTCTGTAGTCTCTGGTCAGGCGCCTTAGTGAGTGTCTCGTCAGGAGGCCTGGGGCCAAGCAAATTAGGAAATATAGCGGCGGCCATCTTAGAAGTGTAAAACCTCGTGGTAGGTTCAGAAATTCGGCGAGGAACGATATTCTTGCATCGTAATTGAGCGGTTACGCACACAGCAAATATTGTGTATGAATTATTGAACGGAGCTGCGGGTTCGACGCATACGAAGACAAAGGGATGCAGGCAAGCCGGAGGTCGCTCATAATATGCCTCTGGCTTACCTTTGCATCGGAGAGGCCTGGTATCGTGAAGGGGAGACTGCTCCTCTGCAGCGCCCGGAAGTGACGCGAGCTCCAGCTCCGCTGTGAAAAATGAATGAGCAGGCGCCTTAGTGAGTGCCGTGGGGGAGAATAGAGAAACTATTCAGGCCAGCACCCACTGACTCTCTGTAGATTAGGGGTCAGCTAACACCTGATTCACTAGTGGTCACCACTACCAGAAAGAGGGCAGGCACTCCCCTGGCATCGACTGAGGCCCCGCCAGACAAGGAAAGCAAGAAAATCGATCCTTCCCGAGGAAAGTTGTCTCCTCAGCAGCATACCAAGCCAGAATCGCAAACAATACTATGCTTCTAGCTAGTTAAGGGTACCACAAATGGGATGACCTGGAACGTCAAATTGAAGCTGTCCCGGAACCCCTAAAGTTGCAATTGTAAGTACTATTGCAGAGGGCAAGCAGGTATCAAACTGCATCCTCAAAAATAATCTTGATGCAGCAGACAATGCAGGACGCAGCATCTTAGAAGGCACTCTCATCAAGCGCCACACCTGGCTAAGACAGTCTGGTTTTAAGTTAGAGACTCAGTCCACCCTCCTTAACATGCCGGTGGAGCCTAATGTACTTTTCGGTAAGGCTATCGAAGATACCCTCAAAAGTGCTAAGGAAAAATATGACACTCTTAAATCCCTAGGCTAGTTGACAAACAAGTCCTACGTACAACGGGGCTCCACAAACTCCAGAAGGTTCCGGGATCAGGGTGTTCAACGCTCTTCCGGCTATACTCAAGGGCAGACAGTCTTCATCTTAGGGCCCATCGCAAGGACATACTTCCTCTTCTGGTTTTCAAAGAGGAAATAAAAGGGCCAGAGGAAGCGGCAGAACCTCACCTGGGAGAGGTTCCATGCCTCCCAAATAATGACGCACCGCTACAGGTCCCCTCCCATGACACTCCAGTAGGAGGCAGAATATCACAATTCACCCACGCATGGGAGGGGATAAAATCAGACAAGTGGGTGTTGTCCACCATGGCTAGCGGGTATTGCCAAGACGGAGCAAAATGATGCCAGAATAAAAGTGTATACTGTTGGAAGAAGTAAAGGCACTGCTGGAAAGGACACCATAGAGATCGTCCCAGAAAGTCAGGTAAACGGGGGTATTTATTCAACGTACTTCATTGTGTCAAAGAAAGACCTTTCTAGTACTAGATCTGTGCCCTGCGAAAAATGTCAAACCCCAAAGGTTTCGCACAACGACGCTCCAAGAAGTAACCCCTCTCCTAAAACGGAGGGACTACATGGCAACATTGTATATGAAAGATGCATACTTCATATTTCGATGCTCACTGCGCACAGACAATATCTGTGTTTCCAGATAGCAGGAGTTCACTACCAGTTCAAGGTACTCCCCCCTCGGCATCTCCTCAGTGCCAATAGTATCCACAAAGGTGCTTGCAGTAGTGACAGCACACGGTTGCAGAAATTCGATCCCAGTA
This sequence comes from Ambystoma mexicanum, assembly GCF_040938575.1. NCBI lineage: Eukaryota > Metazoa > Chordata > Amphibia > Caudata > Ambystomatidae > Ambystoma > Ambystoma mexicanum. Next base: position 739,965,776 of record NC_090934.1, on the reverse strand, counting down.
TACCCATATCTGGATGACTGGCTAATTACCAGGGAATCTCCTCAAATTTGCAAACAAAATATACAAAAGACAATAAACCTTCTTTTCAATCTGGGCTTCTCCATCACCGAAAATTAATCAAGCCTACTCCCCAGCCAAATAAAACAATTTCTTGGGGCTATTCCAAAGACAAAAGAGGAACTGGCTTTCCTGTCAAACGAGAGAGTACAAAACATGCTGTTGAAAGTACCTCACTACGAAACCAGTCGCCAGATAACTGTACGCAAAGCAATGCACTTACCCGGGATGATGGCCTTATGCATTCACTTGGTTCAACAGGCGCGCCTGCACATGTGCCCAATGCAGTAATGGTTTGCAAAACAATAGTCTTGGGCAACTGGTCAGTGGGACGATATAGTGGTTTTTTCACTAACCCTGGTACAGGCTCTTCGCTGATGGTCCAGGCACAGCCTGCTATGAGGAAAACCCTTCTGCGTTCCACCAACACAAGCGATCCTAACTACAGACACCTCACTCACCGGATTGGGAGGGGGGAGCACACTTCCTTCACCACACAGCCCACGGCCAGGGACATGTACTACTGCTCAAAGACATATCAACTTCCTCGAACTTTTGCCAGTCCTCAAGGCTCTTCATGCCGTTCAGTAACATCTTGCAGGTCAGAACGTGCAAGTTCTTACAGACAGCACCACTGCCTTTTTTTATCTAAACAAGCAGGGAGGCACACACTCTCAACGTCTGTCCAAGCTATCCCAAAAGATATATGGAAGTGGGCACTCAAGGGGAACATGTTCCTCACCTCTCAACATACACTCTAAGCAGATACCATGTACCAGAAGAACATGAGTGGCAACTCAACAGGTATCCTAGACTGAATATTCCCACAATGGGGTCACCCCCCATTAGACTTGTTCGCCACATACCTAAACGAACAATGCCCAGACTTTGCGTCCAGGTTTCCCCATCCAATGCCCAAGGGGAATGCCCTGTGGATGAACTGGTCAAGGAAATTTGCTTAGGCCTGAATCGCCCCCCACAACCTCCCCCCCGGACAACATTCCAGAGCAAAATAGTACACAAGATGCACCAGGAACAAGTGATTCTAATCCTGGCGATGTGCGACCCAATCAAGCTCCTGTACCTGTACAACATGCTAACACAACACAAGGCAGCATCCCTCCATCTGCACCCTCAATTTATGAACTTGGCAGCTTGGCTCCAGAATTCATAGAATTTGGTCACTTGAAACTTCCACAAAGGTGGATGGATATCCAAAAGGAGGCATGAAAACCCAACACAAGACACTGCTATTTCAATAAGGTGAAGAGATTTGTGATATGGTGCAGGTCACAAACACTAAACTCAACAGAATGTTCCTGAGCGAACATTGTATATTACATGCTTTGCCTACTAGACTCAGGCCTAGTATTGAACTCCATCAAAGTACATCTGGTGGACCTGTCCACTTACACCACTTCACAGAACAAGGTGTCCTGGTAGAAAGTTCCTGTCATTAAAACATTCATGGAATGGGTAAAGAGGCTATACCCTCCAATTTCCAACCCTCCGCTGGGTTGGGATCTTAATGTTGTGCTCTCCAAGCTCATGGGACCACCCTTTGAGCCTACGCACAAGGCCAGCCTAAAACATCTGACTTACAAAACAGCATTACTAGTAGCCATCACCTCTATAAAACGAGTCAGCGAGCTACAGGCTTTGTCCGTACAAGACCCTTTCTTCATAATACACGAGGACAAGTTTGTCCTCAGAACGCATCCTAGGTTTTCACCTAATTTCATATTAAAGTTCCATGTTAATCAATTCATAGAATTTCCTACCTTCTTTTAAAATCCATCTAAATCAGCCGAAAGAAGCCTCCATACACTGGATGTACGGAGGGCAGTCTTGTACCATGTAAACAAAACTAAACCTCTAATGAAAACAGATCAACTCTTTGGGCCTCATTACACGGATGGCGGTAAGGGTTTACAGGTACCGGTATTTTACCGGTACCGGTAAATCCTTACCGCCTTACTACGAGGTCCCTTTGCGGGTTGGGGAATTTAACACCTGCTTTTTGCAGGCGTTAAAAACCAACCCGCAAAGGGACCAAGGAGCTAATTACGGTACCGCAATTTGCGGTACCGTAATTGGCGCATTCCCCATTCCCATAGAGCCCTATGGGGCAAAAATGGGAATGGGGAAGGGCAATGGTGGAAGGGGGAATTACCGCCTCGCCAACCTTGGAATAGGGCGGTAATTCCCCTTTCCACCAAGGCGGTGCCGGTATTTTACCAGCATGAACCATGGCGCTAATAGCGCCATGGTTCACTGCCATCCGTGTAATGAGGCCCTGAGTTTCCATAGCACTTGGGAGAGAGGGCGATCACATATTAAAAAAACGCAATCTCCAGATGGATAGTCAAGTGCTACTCCCTTACCCTTGATATATTTTATTTGTATCGCGCTCATACCCGAGTGTTTCAGAGCGCGACAGGACTCACCCCCAGGACTCTCTACCAGAGGTACAGGAGCTGCCTTAGCTTTCATTGCAATTGTCCCCTCTAGATACCATTTGCAAAACTGCTACATGGAGTTCCATCCATTCGTTCACACAGCATTATTGCATTTACACTCACTGTAAAGCAGATTCACAGGTGGGACAAGGGGTTCTAAAACCTCTATTTGCCACCGTACCTTCTCATATCCCACCTCCTTCTCCAGATGCTGCTCGCTAATCTATGCAGAGCATGTGATCTAAGCAGAGCCACAAACACCAGAAGGGATCCATTAATCACCGTAATCGTATTTCTGGTGCTTGTATCTGCTTAGATTCACATGCGCCCACCCTTCTTCCCTTACTGGAGTAGAAGGCGCGTAGATGTTTTTCTGGGTTATTACTGTTTCTGCTTTATCACATCTAGCACTGCCCTCTTAGACAAAGACCATTTCCTTGAGAAAAAGGTTTGCATGTGAGCTCATTTGCATACCCACAATGCCTTGCTGTTGTGGCTCAGAACTGGAGGTGAACTTCCAGCGATGGCTACTAGGTGGCGTAGTGGAATGTGTAACTTGGCTCAAATGGACTTTCTTATTTTCACATTTCAGGTGAAAGGATTTTTTTCAAACCTTTTTAAACCCACCATAACCTTCTTGGTGTTATGTGGGTGTGTATATGTTGCAGGTCACTAGTTTAAACATCTACATACTCATTGTGTACTCAATACATGTATAATTACCAGTGAAGTAGAAACAAGTTTATCCTATGAATCAAATTAGCGCATTTTCGGTGGACACGAATAGTAAGCTAAAAGGAACTCTCTGCATGACTTCCATCTACAAAATTCAAAGTACATATTGTGAGTAGCCGGGAATGAGACGCGGACACAGATGAGACCTGTTTGTGGTTACAAACCTTTATTAACAAAAATGGGGGTTAGAAAATACCTCACTATCCCAGATCTAGAAGAAATTGCCCTACATCAACCAAAACGAATGAATCTGTCCAGTGTCAAGATGTCCAAAAAAAAGGTCTGTCCTGCGTTCCTAATCCTGTTCTGGCCCTCACACTCTAAATAAACTCCAAGGTTTAAGGGTGTTGACTCTTGAGTTTTCCAAGTACTCAAATGTTCAAGTACAACACAAGTTCCAATCCAACAAAAAGGCTTCCAATGAAAAATGCTCACAGTTCCAGGGATCAGCTTCCTTCCCCAGATTCCTTGTATCAAGTTTTACCACCTCAAAAGAATACCTGCGTTCCAAGAGGATTACTCTCACCTTGGTATATTTACTTCTCTTGGGGTATCCGCTCCCTTCCCCAAGTTTCTCTCCTCCTTTTACATGTTGCAAATCCCAATGGTATGTCACTTCCCAAAGAGACACATTCTCACTGTACAATTTCACAGTAGTTCATTAATTCAAGGTCATGGCCTTCCTTGAAGTTCTTTAGTATAGGTATTTGGTCTTCACCTGCGATACTCTCCCATGAGGCCTTGTCACACCAATGCCTAACTTTCACAAAAACTGACCCTGTTTGAAACATACATTATGACTCCTGCAGGGACTAAGACATTTCTTTCAGACACTTATAAATGTCTTAACGCCCAATCTGAAGAGATCAAATGGCTATACATGAAAAGGTGGGAAACCACGCTTGGGGGCGAAATTCCAAAAAGCCAATGGGTACACGTTTGGGGGGCAATCCCCAAAATGACGAGGGCCGCACAAACAAGAGAGATGTGGACGAAAGTCATTTTACAATGGCACTACACCCCAGAAAGACTACACACAATGTACAAATCCCCTCCTAACAAATGCTGGAGAGAATGTGGTGCTGAAGGGAACTGGAGACACATCTGGTGGGACTCACCGGCTATCCAGCCATTCTGGACCGATGTCAAAACTGAAATGAGCTCAATGTTTGCCAGGACTTTATATCAGGTGAAGTTTCATATTTGTGTAACACTTTCCTGCCAGGAATTTGTTACACAAGCACTTTGTTATGCAGATACTTAACTTCACCTGAATTGGACAATTTCTAGGGCAACCAATTGTATTCTGTGCTGAGGTGGTGTTGTGATAGTGAAGTTGTAATGTTGCCCGCTGTGTATTGTGGTGTTCAAGAGGGAATGCCCTGGCCTCTTAAAGAAATAGTGGAAGGTTTGTGTGAACACCTACCCTACTGCGTTGAGCCCAATATTCTTTTATAGAATTTAATTTCAAGTATCAAAACAATTTTCCAGTACTCTCAAATCACTCAAAATCATAGTGGTGGCATTCCAAAATGGCGGCCTGAGGGGAAGACACGCGTGAGCGGAGCTCCGTCTCCCATGCCGAGCCGCGATATTAAAGGAAAACAATAAAGCAGATTCTCAGCCCATAAACAATACAACCATGCAGGGGATTGTGGCAGACCGGTAACAAGACTACCGCAGCACAGGGTTGGTGATAAACCCCTGATACATCGCAGGGACGAGCTACCGTGGGCAGAGTGGGGGAGGGTCAACGGTTGTAGACTGGGACTGGCGGGACCAACCGCAACCCCCACAAAGACTGAGGCAGAAACCTTTGGGAAGTGAGCCGATCCACGAAGCCCTGGCACGGAAAATCATCTCACTCGACCCCAGGAGGAGTGGGCCGTCCGCTCCACAGAGAATCATGGCGGAGCAACAGACTCGCAAAGCAGGCGGCGCACCAACAGGTGGGGGGCGAAGAGGAGCCACACCGCCAGCCAACACACCAGGAGGAAGACACGGAAGTACGGCCCGTGCTGTCGGTGAGAGTAGCAGCGGGAGGGGGCGAAGCAGCGCCGCACCACTATCCAGTGCTCCAGCAGGCAGACACAGCCACCACTCTGGCAAGAAGACCCTCCGCACCCCTCGGGGCAGACCGGCCCAGAGTCAAACGTGGACAGCAGAGGACCACCACGCCGGCCCCTGTACCCGCACACCCCCTAACCTTCAAGATGGACAGGGGGCCAAGGAGGAGTGGCGACTTCGCTCTGCTTCCACGGCGCCGCCAGCATCGGCAGAGACAGAATCCGGAGACAGCAGGCCCAACACCCGCAAGTGGAGCGAGAAGGGGGAGACCAGGCCGCCCCCCACGCAAACATAGAGAGCCAAGAGGACTCAGACGGCCTTTGAGGTGAGGAGCTCTGCGCGGCGGGAAGCCTGTGGCCCCCCCAATACTCTGGCGTGGGCCTGGCGGGGGGGACAGATGCGCACAGCACACCAAACCCCTGAGGCCCACCAGACATCCCGACAGCTGGGGTGCGAAGTAGCTGGAGAGACATTCTATTGCACTGGGGAGCCCAAGACACGACCCTCCCACTGAAGACCAGCCCCAAAAGCAGCCCAAATAACGGATGCCCCGTGCCCAAGCGCCAAAAAGGCATAATCTCGGCCCCACTTAAGGCCAGAAAGCATATGAGACCCCAAGAACCAGAGGGAGAACCCGTCCCGAAACCAGGGAAGGGAAACCTGCAAACCAACTGGCATCAGGGCATCAGATACTCACCAGAACGGGCGCCAGGCCTGAGCCAACAAACTAATAAACTGCATTGAATCAGACAACACAGACATACCCAAATAACAAGACCCCCACCGCCCCCGGGTAACTACCCCCTCATCACCAGCCGCTCCACCAGCGACCCAAGCAGACCACTCATGCGCCCACTACATACCGCAACGAGGGTGGGCCTGCAGCACCCCCAGAAGATAGCGGGTCACAGTAGGAAGGCACCCATGTCAAAAACAAGGGGGAAAACAGCATACAGCTGCGCAGACTCCAAAACCAAGACAGGAACCAAGCCTTGCACACCTCTGGGGAACGGACCCCACAACACAGACTAGGGTGAGAATGCAAGGATAGCGATCCCCAAGGACAGACTCGGATACCGCCAACGCAGCAATGGCCAACAAAGAGGACATGAAAGCATGGTTCGGGGAATTCCAGGCACAATTTATGGCGTACATAAACACCCAATTCGAAACTATAAAAAATGAAATAAAAACGGCGGTTCAAGAGCTAAAACTAGAGGTGGCGAACCTGGGGGAAAGAACCGATACCCTGGAGAAAATAGTGCAATATATGGAGGAAGAAACACCGCAAAGCGCAGAGACCCAGGAACATCTGGTCCGTCTGGCCCACAACGCGAACTGCAATGCGAGGACTTAAAAAAACGCTCCTGGAGGTCAAACATCCGAATAAAAAACATGGTGGAATCCGTAGAAGACAAGGACCTGAAAGAGGCAGTACAACAAGTCTTCAAAAACATTCTGGTGACAGAAGAGGATGTGGACGTCCCAATAGATGGGATCCATAGAGTAGGACCGCAGAGGACGGACAAGCCGGGCTCCTGTCCCTGTGACGTGCTAGTGGCCCTCACGTCCTACACAAAAAAAGAACAGATCCTATGCAAATCAAGGACAATGGACCAGATCAGAGTGAATGGAGTGAACATACAACTCTACCAAGATCTGGCCCTGGCGACTCTGCAGAAACAGCAAGAAATGGGCCCAGTCACGAGGGAACTTGCGGCCAGACACATCAGGTACAGGTGGACCTTCCCATTAGGTCTTTTCTTCTCATGGGAGGGGAAACAACAAAGAATGACGTGAGGAGGGCATGCACCTGTTGGACATACAGGAACCGGAAGGAAACCCCCAGGGAAGCTGTGGGTAAGGGCCCTCCGCACAAAGAACCCCTTGGAAGTGGAAGACGCTCAACAGGCGGTCCAGGCACCCTAGCAAAAAGAAATAACCTGTATAAAACCCATGACACTTCCATGCATCGGATTGATCCTGCGTATAGCCAACGTCCACAACCCCGACTGGTACGTCTCTACGCCTGAGCGGTCATAGGTCCCAAGGCCCTCTTCAGGGCAGTTATGGAGTGTGGGGGGGAATATTCACTAGTTGGGGGGGCTGCGAAGATTGGGAAAGGGGGAAGTTGGGGCTGGAGTGGGGGATGGACGGAAACACAACCAGCATACAAGTGACCATCGGCCGCCATCAGCGAGTACCCACACCAAGAAAGGATGGGTCTAAAAATCTTAACCTACAATGTCCGAGGATTGAACTCCCCGGTAAAAAGGAAAAAGGTGGAGCACTTTCTACAAAAAGGGAAATACGATATCATAATGTTCCAGGAAACCCATATAAAAAGGCAGGACAGCGGGAGGCTCCGGCTGAAAGGGTACAATCAAATCTATCAAGCCAACGAGCAGGAGAAAAGAGTGGGTGTTCTTATCGCATTTCATAAATGTTTACACCTGCAAATCCACGACATCCAAATAGATAAGCCGGGGAGATTCCTATTCCTAAACACACACATGAAAGGCTACCCCCTAACGCTGGCATCTATTTACGCCCAGAACACTGGCCAGGATGGCTTTATCAGAGACAGCCTTGACAAATTAGAAACATTTGCTAAGGCGGAAGTGGTGCTGGGGTGGACCTCAACATCGTATGTGATCCTGATCTAGATCGCTCAAGCTCCAGACTACCGGCCAGGGAACACCATGGAAGGCCCTAAGACTAAAAATGGGAAATCTAGCATTGCAAGATGTTTAAAGAGGGGTTCGGGGACAGACCCAGGGTTTTACGCACTTCACACGTCCACAACTCCAGAATCAACTATCTGTGTCTCCAGGGTCTCCTCGGGAAGATCGAGCAGGTAGAGATAGGAGCAACGTCTCATCGATCACGCCTCACTTTGGGCGGACATCCACCGCCGTCGATCGGCGGTGGATGTCCGCACATGCGCACATCGGCGCTTTTGCCGCGCATGAGTGCCGAGACAATCCAATGATGACAGTATAAAAGGAGAGCCTCCACGGTGTAGTCGCATCTCCAGCTTGGCAGATGCGACCCACCGTGAAGACTCCTAGCCCTCTTGTGGATTCAAGTAAGTTTTCTTGCCTCACTGCCACTAAATACTAGATCTTTACTCTACAGAGACTTACCCACATTTCCTTTCCTTTTCGTTACTTCTCAGGCGACTGCCGCCTCCAGGGTATTACCTAAAATCATCTTCTTGTTTGATGACAATCCTCTGATGGAATATACAAAGTAGCAATTTCCATGTAAGTTACCAGTCCTAATTTTTCTTCTGTGGTTTAACCATATTGGTACTTGGATGCCTTTTTCTTGACACTTCCCCTTAAATATTTTAGAGAGACTTAAGGAAAAAATTGGACACTCCATCTTGAAGCACCCCTTTAAAAACTTACCTTTTCACACAGGTTCTCCATTTGTTTTTCTAAATTTAGTATGTGACCTTTTGACTATTGCTGCTTCATGATCAAATGAATTATGTATGGGTACATCACTTACCTCTCTCATGAGACTCAGGACCTGTTTCAAAAGGCAATTAGGTATATGATAAATGATTACTACAATGTCTAGTCCATGGAATTTCTTGTAAACTGGTATCTGCATCCCAATATTACTTTTCAAATTGCTATTACTTACTACAATGAATGGCTCATTCTCAGAATATCTTTGAGTTTAAAATATTTTTATGCTATATGAACTCAAATGTGATTTATGTTTCTTTCGCTTCTATAGAAAAATTGAAAAATTGTGACATTGTCCCTGAAGAAGAGCTGAAAACTCAAAACGAGTTGGGCGCCACCATGTACTTTGTACAATAAAGAAACTAATAATAATTTGTACAATCTTCGTTTCTTCAAAAAAGATTTGATCTATGAAAATGGTCTATGTACCGCTTAAACTGTCTATTATAATCACTTCATGTTAAATGTTTCCTGAAACAATGTATAGAATGAGTACCTAAAACTCCTTTAAGTTATTGTTCTGTATTTACAGATATTCGACAGTGTGCAGGGGACGGGAGTTCCCAAACCTTTTGGGAACAACCACTTTTTTCTATATGTGTATCCAACCTAGATGCCAAAGTTGAGTTTTTTCCCCCCGCACCTCAAACTCATCTTCAAAACCATTACTCCCATTTGTTTACCGGATTACAAAATATCCTACCTAGGTATGCCTCTAGGTTCTATACATCTTTCTTCTTGCGATTAAGGGACAGACCAGATACAAAAGGCATTGACATGTGGGGTCGGGGGGACCTCCCACAAAGTGGCAGCATATGCGGATGATATGCTGGTGGCCCTGGGAGACCCGGTGAAGTCATCGCCGCCCCTCCTTCAGGAGGTAGAGGCCTACAGAACCATCTTGGGGCTAAAAATAAACACAGTCAGAAGTTCTTATATTGGCAGGACACAGGGAGGCTATTCACAGGCAAGCATTGGCTCGCCAACTGAGGGTGGCAACGAACGGGGTCAAGTACCTGGGAGTCATTCTGACCAACCGCATGGAAAAACTATATGAAGAGAACTATCCCCAACACCTATAAAAAATTAAGAAGGACATAAATAAGTGGAGCCCCCTATCAACATCATGGTTGGGCTAGATCACGGCAATAAAGATTACAATACTGCCTACAATCATGTACCTATTCCGAGCAATGTCGATCAAAGTCCTGGCTGCCTATTTAAAAAAACTATCCAAAACAATAATCTCGAATTGGCCGAAGAAGACCCCCAGGTTGTCCAGCGCAGTCCTTACGGCCCATAGAATGAATGGAGGCTGCGCCCTCCCCCACTTCTGCAAATATTATGAGGCAGCTCAACTATGGGTCCTGAAAGAGTGGACAGCGGACTCCTCCCAGAAGCTATGGATAGCACAAGACAGAGCGGTGGCCACGACCCAACTCCGCCATATGCTCTGGATAGAAAAAAGAGTACAGGCACCCGAACGTACAAGTTAGCGAGGTTCTGAAAGCAGCGTTAATTTTATGGGACAACTCTACCCACAAAAAGACTATGGATCCGGCTCCCTTCATGCCAATGTTTAAAAACCCAGAGTTCCAACCGGGCATGGAGAATGGGGCATTTCGAAAGTGGGAGGCGGCGGGCTGCACAAAGATCGGTGATATGTACCAGACCCAGCAGATAAGAACCTTTGAAGACTGTACAGTGCAATTCGGCCTCACCAACAACGATAGATACAAGTACGAGCAACTATACCACTGGCTCAGCTCCCCTAGGATCAAATATGCAGCGACACAAAAACTGACCCTGTTTGAAACATACATTATGACTCCTGCAGGGACTAAGACATTTATTTCAGACACTTATAAATGTCTTAACGCCCAATCTGAAGAGATCAAATGGCTATACATGAAAAGGTGGGAAACCACGCTTGGGGGCGAAATTCCAAAAAGCCAATGGGTACACGTTTGGGGGGCAATCCCCAAAATGACGAGGGCCGCACAAACAAGAGAGATGTGGACGAAAGTCATTTTACAATGGCACTACACCCCAGAAAGACTACACACAATGTACAAATCCCCTCCTAACAAATGCTGGAGAGAATGTGGCGCTGAAGGGAACTGGAGACACATCTGGTGGGACTCACCGGCTATCCAGCCATTCTGGACCGATGTCAAAACTCAAATGAGCTCAATGTTTGCCTGAGCGGGAGACCTAGGGGATGAGGTGTGGTTGTGCGGCCTCTGGAACCCCCAGAGACAAAACCATGACAAAGACACTGAAACGCAACTTCATGGGCCTGCTAATGGCGGCATGGCTGGCCATCGCACAAAAGTGGAAACAGAGGACCCCCCCCCCCCCAACAGTGATCGAATGGTTACAAAGGATATGGACACACCTTCGATAGAACGCATCACATACAACATTCAGGGTGATCGCCAGAGATTTAGGACGGATTGGGGAGTTGCCCTACACTATATACAGGGCGGCTACATGGAACAATGGTGCCCGCACAAAGTTAGGATTTTGGACATGTTCACATAGAAAGCAACGGACTTCGACACTTGGATAGCCAAGCACACAGAGACCTTCCAGAGGTGGGGAGACCAAGAGAGGAAGGGAGGGGGGACTGTCACAGACATGTTTGGTCCGTATGTTGTTGTTAATGAAATGCAATAAAAATATGTAAAAAAAGAAAAATCATAGTGCCATGACTAAGCCAACACGTGTTTAGACCATGCTGTCTTTTTCCAGTCAATTATTTATCCTGTTATAGGGTGGAGTACCACTTATTTGTCCTTCGTTTGTTTGCTTGTGATGTCATTTGAGGCACAGTAAGTTTAAACTAAATATTCGTTTACGTAGTAAAGATTAAAGTTGATTTCAGGTTGTCTTAGTCTTTCAAGAAATGTTCTGAGTCTTTGGCATATGCAAGAGCCGGGGGTTGAAAGGGTGGGTTGGTCAAAAATATACTTGAGTCTGGTAAAGATAGGATTCCGTCACCAAATAGGAGATAATCTGTTTTTGAAAAAAACAGATGTTGCAGCCAATGTCGGCTTGAGTTCCTATCTAGAGCGAAGCCTTTGTGCCTCTCTGGTTCCTTTCTCAGATGGCCAAGGGTCTGCACCAGGGGTGCCTGTATTGTGGCTGCAGCAATATATGTACAATTCCGAGAATTAAAGTTGGTACCCTTTAGTGCGCTCCTTGGGAAGAGTAATTCTTCCCAAGGAGCGCACTAAAGGGTACCAACTTTATTTCTAGGAGATAATCTGTGCTTACTTCGTTGCTTCATTATCGGGGTGCCCTGTGTGGTGCATCGGGCTGGTTTGACGATTGTCGTTGAAGTCTGCCACCTGCCATTTCGATTCAGATTTAAATGTACTTAAGTGACGTCACATGCTTAAGGCACGTATCGTCATTACCGCAAGGCACTTGTTGCAAAAGGCAGTAATTGAAGGCTGTCTATTCATGGTGCATGATTGTATCTTTATGGCTCAGTAGTCTGGGCAAATTTACGGGCGTCCAGTGAAACGTCTGCTGAAGCCAAAAGTATAGGCCAATGTAAGCAGGTGTGCAATATGAAAAATAAAATGTTTGGCCTGATGTGCTGATTGAAAGTGTACCGTGGCTCATAAAATATTACAGTGCTGGCTGGATATCTCGGATTTGCCAGATGTGATCTGGCATTGTTGTAATAAAGGGCAAAGCGCCCAAGTTTAAAGACTCTTACTAGCCAGTTATTAAACAAGATGAGGTTTTAAAACTGTTTTCACGTGTGTTTTTATGTCAATGGTCTAAGGGGCTGATGTGTGTTCATTAGTTACTGAGCCTACATAATTACATTCAGCTAGCACATCACATTGGTAATAGTGCAAGTGTCTCAGAATTTCAATGCTGAATCAGGAGATTATACTTCATTGCGATTCCTGGTGCATACGTTTACATTAAAAGTTAGCAGAATTGCACAGCTGATACATACTTTCAAGGCATATCTCAATTGTAAGGCATATTTCATGTGTTAAAACAGTTCATGGCAAATTTTGCTTGGATTTAGACAAAACATTTTACATTTGTTTAAAGTGTAGTCTACGTGTGATGCTGGAAATGGCCTCCTTGTCCTACCACTTCTCTGGGTGCTTTTTATGTTTTCTGCCACTGAGGTCCAGCCTGGACCTCTGGCAGTGCAGCTCTTCATTTTTTCCTTTTGGTGAACAACACCCATGGGATACCCTTATGGCACTGATGGGTGGGGGTACACCCTTGTACCTCTTATGTATGTCGCCCACATAGCAGGGTATGGGATGGTGGACTGGGGCTCATCCTACCTCCCCTCCAGCCTACTTCTTCAGGAGTCTGTCCTGATACATTCTGGTTTCACCATCACCGTCGTGTAGCCAATGCTGGATTTGACTTTTATGGACTTCATTGATTCATGGTGCGTCACCCTTTCTCAACTCTCATGCTGGACTTCCTTTGCATCTTGTACTCATGGTGGCCCTTAATCATGCTGTTCCCATCTTCATCTTGTATCCTGGCTTGCAACATTATGTGTTACTACTGACTTCTGCAATTGTATTCGCTCTCCCCTCTTGCTTCTCCACTCTTTTTGTCTGCTTACTTTCTGTTTTCTTCTCCTCTCCCTTTTTCCCTTTTCCTATCTCCTCCCCTCCTCCCCTTATATGAACTTACTCTACCAGAATTGTCCCTGGACCTGGTATGATAGCAACCTTGTCTTTCTCTTCTTCTCCCCTCTCCCCTTACTTGTTCCCCCTGACCCACCCCCAGCACTATCTGAAATGTCATCAGGCCTAGTACGATAGTTACTGGTTTTGTTCTTCCCCTCCCTTTCTGCACCCCTCTACCTCACATTTTGGTTTTCTCCAGCTCTACCAGAACTGTCGTCAGGCCTAGTACGGTAGTCGCCTGTCTTTTTCCATTTCCGTTCCACTCTGACCCTCCCTTCCTTATCTGTGTCCTAGCTCTTGCACTATCTGAAATGTTGTCAGGCCGAGTACGATAGTATGATAGTTAATTCCACATCCTTACTGTTCACTGCCTGTAAGAATGTCATTGTATTTTCCCTTGTTCCCTCCCTTACCTTGAAGCACTTTGAAACACATTGTGTATAGGCGCTATATAAATAAACTATCATATCATACTTACTGACTTGGCAGTGGCTCTGAGTGTCCTCCATTTTTGGACACCCAGACCCTGCCACAAAGTATCAATGGATTCCTTAAGAAAGGCAAAAGGGCCACTGTAGCCTCTTGGTTTCTATTGCCTTTACCTTGATTCCCAAAGTCCTGGGAAGCCCTAACTCTTTCCCTTCCGCCGGACTGGCTGTTGGGTGGAAATACCATATATGTCCCTGGGGCTGCCTTCTGTTAGACTGACTAGAGCCTTCCCAGGGGCTGTATGTTGTGGGTACACCCTTTGGGTGGGCCTGTATGAATGGAGTCTGAAGGGAACTTGCATTCTCTGTTGTGGATGTCTGGTTTTGGTTGTATGACACAATGCCTGAGACAGCCCTGACTGAAACGTGTGAATGCAGTGTAGTGTGCTGAAAGGCAGGGTGGTTACTCCAATCCACATTCTGTGTTATGGTTGTCTGGGTGGAGTGAATGGCCTGAATGTCTGTGACCCTGATTGGTTGGTTGCCTGCCTGCATGCATGCACTTGTGAATGATTGGCTGCCTGAGCCTGGCTCACCCTGAGTAAATGGGGAACTGATGTGTATATCTGGGCACTTCTCACCAATTTGTTCAGTAGCTGAAGCAAGAAAAAGATGTCCCCTGGAACCCCAGCTGGAGTATGAAGTCTGCTGCTGCTGCTGCATTTCCTTCATGTAATCTGAAAGCTGCTGTGTTTTTCCAAGGGCTGATCCAAGAGAGGACCTGGATAGGAGAACTCTTCCCGAGCTATGTGGGACTATTGTGCACCTGCCACTCTTCATCAGAAGTACAGTGGAAGTCAGTCCTGTGTGTCTGCCGTCCGGCAAAGGAGTCTTCATGAGTTCAGAAGAGAAGTGTTTGGAAATTTTGAGTCAATGAAGTCCAGTTGTGTCACCCAGGGCCCGGAGTAGTGTTTGTGACCGTTGGAAGCCAGATTGTGGTCTACCGTCCAGAAGATGGGGTACCCTGGCATAGTGCTGCTTGAACCCAGAGCTACGAAAGTTCCACCTGAATAAAGAATCCTTCAAGGGACAACCCTGACATGACACCTGACCACATTTTCCTGCCAAAGAAGATTCCAGCTCGCTGTGTGCAGAGGAAGGTCTTCCGGTGGGTTTTCCCCCACCAATATCCGAAGACGACGTCCCGAGGGTCCAGCCTTGGGGAGGGTCTGTAGTCCAGTCCATTGGTTGAGCCCAGGTCGCCAGAAGTCATCCAGATGTTGGTGCTGCGGCTGCAGCACTGAAGATCCAAAAGACGGTGAACTGCAAAATCCTGAAACCCGAGACCCATTTCTTTTTTTCAACTTTACCTTTTTATTAGCATTTCAAACATTCCAGGAAAGGGACATGAAGCCAGCATAACTCTTAAGCTTAGAAACAGATCCTGGTAAAGATGAAAGTACCCTTGCCCCCCTCCCTCTAGCCCAACAACAATAATGGTGGTATCGTGCTCGCGGGGAGATGATTCGAACTAGCGAACGCAGCTCTGGTAGTCCTGTGCCCTCTCCTGGGGCCGTCGCTCCCTGGCTCAGGGACAGTCATTGGCGAAACCTTTTTATGAGTCTGTATACCTTCATGAATTGAAATGGACTGTATTGTCTCTCTTCCCATGGCGGCTCCCCCTTTCTCCCCTTCCCCTCGAGGGGAGGCCCAACCCCAGCCACCCCCCGCTCTGTGTCAAAGATCACCCCCCTTTGCCTTGTGGCCTATGCCAGAGTCTCAGTGAACTTCCCATTTCTGCCTTACCCCATCCCGTGTCGCTCGGAAGCAGCCGGATTCATCGTTAACCATGGCCGTGAGTTTGTCCATTAAAAACATTTCAATTTTGTTACCCTTTCTTCTTTGCTAGGGGTCAGGGGGCTTTTCCACTTCTGGGCCAGGGTGACCCCGCCCGCAGCATAGTCTCCCACATCCTAGGATATCTGTATATCTCAGAGTCCCTTGGAGTTAGGCCCAGTAACCTAGTCAATGGGTCCATTGGAGGTATTTCCTCCACCAGCTCGGCCATCCACCATCGTAGGCTGTCCCAGTATAGTTGTATCTGTGGACAGTGCCACCACATATGGGCCCTTGAACCTATAAAGCCACACCCCTTCAGGCATCACGGTGAGGCCCTTGGAAACATTTTAGATACTTTGAGAGGGTCTCTATGCCAACCCTGGAGAACGTTAAAGTTGTGCTCCATGTCGGCGCTGAAAAGGTTCCCATGGAATGCTATTCTGAAGACCCTACTTCGCTCCTCCTCCGTGAGCTCCACCCCTGCTAGGTCATCGCAGTATTGTCAGAACCCCCGTCTCTCCTTTAAATTGTGGGTGTTGAGAACCTTGTACAGTTTAGCTACCATCCCCCTTCTTGAGCCGGCAGAGTTGAAAGCTTTCTCAAATGGTTTTAAGAGTCTCTTAAGATATTCTCCCCATTTCTGGTCACACAAGAGACCCTTTAACCTCAGGTACTCTAATATTGTGGTCATGTTTGGGCCCTGGACCTCAGCGAGTTCTTTTTATGCTATGAATTCTCCCCGTTGGAATAATTGACCTGCCCTGTCCACGCCTTTCTCTGCCCAGTGTTGCGCATTTCGGAAACCCTTGTCTCCCAATCTTATTACGGGGCCCCATAATGATACCATCGGAGAGGCCATGTGGAAAGACCTTCCGTTTGCCCACCCTTCTCCCACAAGGACCACAGTACCCTCAGTGAGTGGTGATGGCATAGCCTGCCCGGGATACCCTTTCGCGTGGCCCACAGAAGGTCCCTTACTTTGAGTGGATGCGTATCCCTGTCCTCTAGGTAGGTCCAATAGGTACCCTTGTCATCTGTCATATGCTCAAGGAGAACTCGAAGTTAGACCACTTTATAATAGAGATGGAGGTCGGGGAAGCTGAAGCCCCCCCTCTTCCCTGGGGTGTGAGTATGGCTCTCCTGGTCCTCGAGGGTTTGCCTTGCCACACAAATCTCTGCACTGCTACTTGGAGCTCTCTCCACACATTCTCAGGAGCTTTTGTGGGGAGGGCTGTGAATAAGTACAGAAGCCTTGCAAGTATTTTCATCTTCTCTGCCGTTATTCGGCTGTACCAGGATAGGATCATATTTCCCCATCGTTATAGATCTGTTTTAATGTTGGCAAGTAGGGGATTATAGTTCGCTGATGCCAGTGCCGGTAGGTCCCTAGGGACGCGCACCCCAAAATATTGGATTGCTGTTTTTTTCAACCCTTACTTCAAGAAATGGGGACCGAGAGTCTGGGAGCGGATTGCTTGCTCGGAGGGGAAGCAACATGGATTTGGATTAGTTAATTTTCAGCCCCGAAAAGGCCCCAAATGTATTAATCAGAGTAAGGAGGGGTGGGAGCGAGCACTGCAGATCTACTATATAGCCCAGAATGTCGTCGGCAAACAGGGAGAGTTTGAATTCGACCTAGCCCCTTCTTATACCCTGAATTTCTGGGAATGACCTCACCTCTATCGCTAGCGGTTCCATGGTGAGTGCATATATCGGGGGGGCAGAGGGCAGCCCTGCCTTGTACCCCGGGTAAGATTAAAAGACTATGAGTTCCCCGTTTACCCTAACTTTCGCTGTGGGTGCTCTATACAGGGCGGCTATCCACTTCCTCATATGATCCCCAAATCCCATTTTCTCAATGAGGATCATCATGTACCACCATTTCGCTCTGTTGAAGGCTTTCTCAGAGTCGGGGGGACGGGGGGAGCAGGCTAGTGTTTAAGTCCGTCCTCTGTGCATAGTGAAGGAAGTCTATGATTTTCCGGATGTTATCCGACCCTTTGCGACTCCTAATAAAGCCCACTTGATCCCCGTGGACCAGGGTGGGAAGTACCCCCTCCATCCTCCTACCGAGCACCTTGGCCAGAATGTTGACATCCGTATTAAGCAAGATATTGGGCCATACGAGGAGCACTCTGTTGGGTCTTTACCCTCCTTTGGTAACATTACTATAATGGCAAACTTCATTGTATCTGCCAGGGACCCCCCCCCCCCCCACCCACCAACCCGTGTGAGATCCGCATTAAATACTTTAGTCAGGTGTGGGGCGAGGGGGAGCGGAACAGTTTGTAAAATTTCACCGAAAACCCTTCTTCGCTCAGAGTGGTCCCTCCCTTCATTGTCTTAATTACCTGGACGATTTCCTCCTCCGTTATGGGGGCCTCCAGGTTACTGCCACCTCTCTAGCTAGGCCTGGTAAAGGGATCTTTCCCAAGAACTCTTCAATTGGGGCCTCATTGCTGTCAAATTCAGATTTGTAAAGCTTTTCGTAGAATCCTTTAAAGGCCCCACCTATACTTGGGGTGTTGTAAGTTAAGCCACCTTCTTCAGATTTGGTGGCTATTACAATTTAACTTTTTTGGGCTTCTCTCAATTTCCATGCCAGTATTTTATCCGCCCTGTCCCCTTTTTCGTAATATTTATTTTTGAGGAATTGGAGGCTCTTTTCCATTTTGGACAGTAAGAGATCTTTTAATTGGGTTTTACATCAATCTAGAGCCGCCGCCTGTGCTGGAGTAATAGTCTTGACTGGTTGAAGTTCAGCAATTTTGTCCCACAGGGCTCTTTCCTGCATATCCCTTTCCCTTTTCTTTCATGCCCCCTCTTTTATCAGGACCCCCCGGATGGTAGCTTTAAATGCATCCCATACTATGTGGGGGCTGACCTCCCCATTATCATTCAGTTCAAAGTATTCTATTATGTGGTCTAAGACTAGCTTGGAGACTACCGAGTCCCTCAGCAGGGAATCCTTAAATTTCCATCTACCTCTTTGTCGTCGCCCCCACCCTTCCATTAAGTTAATTCTTACTATGTCGTGATCAGACCAGGGGATAGGGTCTACCCTATGGTCCTTCGCTTGGGCTCGCAAGGAATTGTCCACCAGGATATAATCAATCCTGGAGAAGGTCTCATGGATTTTTAAGTAATATAGACAAGGGGGGGGGGTCACCATCGATCGAGGTCGGGAGAGTGTCTCCCAGGCCCAGCTCTTGATTAGTCTTGCGGAAATTCCAAGACTTGGGGTCATCTGTCACCTGGAGTGATTGGGGAGCCATTCTCTTCCTGCCCCTTGAGGGATTTAAAACCATATTGCATATTGAAGTCCCCTCCTACTTTTGGGGTGCCCTCCACAAAGAGGTTTAATTTGTCCCTTACCTCCTCCCAAAAAGATGCCTGACCTTCGTTCGGGCCATATATCAATGCGAGGGTCAATTGGGATCCTTGGAGCTTTCCTTTAACTAATAGGAACCGACCCTCCGGATCCTTAATCGAGGCCTCTGTTTTGAAGCCTATATCACTGGCCATAATGATTGCCACCCCTCTTTTTTTGTCTTGTATGAAGCATGGAAAACCTCCCCCACCCCAGGACCCCGGAGGGCCGGCTCCCTCCCCCTCACCTAGTGTGTTTCCTGGAGGAAGAGCAGGTCTAGCTTCGCCCTTCTGAATTCCCTGCCTAGCAGGGATCTCTTAGTGGGCGAGTTAATTCCTCTGACGGTAAGAGAGCACCTCTAATGTCATATTCAGTGACCAGGGTGGTTCTCTGGCCCATGTATTCAAAGGACAGGGAGAATGGGTAGCCCCACCTATATGACACTCCCGTTTCCCTCAAGCACTGGGTCAGGGGGCAACACAATCTCTGTTTAGCCAGTGTAGAAGCAGACAGTTCCTGGAAAATTGTTATCCTTGCATTGTTATGTGATGTCACAGGCTTTCCTGGCCTCCTCGAGAACTTTCGTTTTTTCGGTGTAGTAATGCCCCCGCCCTGTGTGCCCTGTCTCTCGTGGGTTCTGTGGTTGCTTCGTTCCAGAAAAGGAGGCGGATCACATCTCTGACCACTCGGCAGATGTCCCTCTCCGTCTCCCTTTCCACCTCCGGTATGCCAAAAAATCGGAGATTGTTCCTCCTCTCCCTGTTCTCAAAGTCATCCAGTTGTCAGGCTCTTTCCTTCTCATTCTTCTCCAGCGTTGCCAATCTCATGTCAGTCTGTGCTTCCGGGACAGTGGACAATGACTGGTTAGTCTCTAGCTAGAGCAACCTGTCCTCTACTTTGTCCACCCTTTGGTGCATCTTCTCCAGTTTTTGCCCTATGTCTGATTGCATGTCCCTTATTTTTGCAGCATGGAGGCAAAGCCCTTCTCCATCGCTGTGATGGCTTTAGCAGAATCCTCAGACTCGTCCATCTTGTTTCCCGGGTCCGGTTTGTCTCGGCACCCTGTCCCCTCCTGAAACCAGAACTCCTGGAGGGCTTTTTTCCAACTCTTATAGTTCTGTCGTGGCTGTTTGTTGGTAAGTTGGATCTAGCTCAGGTGGGGTCGATGTGTGCACCATAAGTATGTTTAGTGAGTGGATGCAGCGCATGCGAGGTGAACTACTCCCCTCATTGCTTCCCTTGGGTGTGGCTGGGTCTGTCTTTATCTGCTATGCTCCCCCTGGTAGAGAGTTATTGGGTAATGGTCCCCTTCAAGGCGGGCACACACCCCAGTGAGGACCACCGGGGGCCCTCACCTTGTATAGGGTTGATTTCTGTCGCCTGCTGTGCCCAAATGGACCAGGGGATCCCGTGGTAAATGTCCTCGGTCTACAAGTTGTAGTGAAGGTGTCTCTTTGCTGTATCTTTGGCCCGATACCCCGAATGCCCCACCGCTAACTGTAGCTCCCGTGCGTCAGTATTTTAAAGGGGCGCCCCAGAGCGGGGGAGTCACCCCCCTCCCTACTCCTGGTTTTGCTGCCGATGTGCCCAGGCTGCCTCACACAAGGCTATTCTCCTCTAGGTTCCGCCTAGGCCATTCAGGGTTCCTGGAGGCCCGGCGCGAGACTAGTTCGCTGTGCAGGAGCTACTCCAGTAGAGTTAACCTGGGCAGGCACACGCCCCGAGTGCGATCCCAGGTGCCACCACCCAGGATGTAGTCTGGTTGCAGGGTCCCTCCATATGCTAGGCTCCACTGAACAGGTCGGTTGCTGTGTCACTCCCCGGACCGATGTCTTTGCCAGACCCTTCTGGTGTCTTCTTATGGTCTGTGGGGTCTCCTGTTACTAGGTCTGCGATGCTGGGGGAGAGGAGCTGTGCCCTCTTCCCTTCCACCCAAGCCTGTGTGATACCAGCTTACCCCTGTCACCACCTGACGGAGGAGTGGTCCAAGGGTGCTTTCTGCAGCGTGCTCTTCCGGTGCTGCTTGTGAGGGGATTACCCTGCACCTGTGGGACCCCTCTATCCAGTCTTCGGTTCAGTTGACTATGGGGGTCTTGCCCCGTTATCCTACGGAGCCCCGGGGCGTTGGTTAGCTCCGTGAAAATGCAGCTCCCTTCCCTGATGTCCCTGTTCCGTTCCTTGTGTGTATTCCCCCAAGTGGCCCGCTGCTCCTCAACTCGTTGCAGTCCTGGGCAGTGGGTCCCTGTGGGCAGATGCCCAATCCTCACTATCTCGGATCCTCTGACAGTGCAGTCGCCCTGTTTCCTCTACGACTAAGCGCCAGTGGATCCTTGTGCCTCTGCCGGGTCCCACGCCCTGCCCTCTGGTGTCCTGTTGGCATTGTTTGGTGTCTTGGGGAGCTATCTCCTGGGGCGCGGGCTGAACCGTGCCTCGATCAGTCCTGTCACGCTCCCCCAGCCACTCGTACTGCAGGGGCGTTTGGAGCCAGCCCCGCACCTCCGTGTTCTGGGCAGACGGGGGGGGGGGGCGGGGCAGCAAGGCGTCCTCATCCAAAGGGGGGGGGCTCACTGTGGCCTTTGCTCCTTACTGCCTCTCACGCTTGGCACCAGGCTCGGGGTGCCCTCGCCAAGTGGATTCTCTCTTCGGTGGTGCGGAACATCGAGGACCCGTTTTCTGGGTTGGGGGGGTCTCTCATTGTCGAATTTTGGCTCGGGGGTGCCTTGTATGTTAGCCTATCCGATCTCACGCTTCAATCCCATGGGGGATCTGCAAGGGGGGTCTCAATTCCCTTGACAGCCTGGTGTGACTAGAGCACGGCGTTCAGGCTGCCATCGCCTGTGCATCCCCTGGTGGCCTCCCGACCGAGAACCTTTTCTGCCACTGCACCAGTCGCCACTGAGTTGCATCAAAGGCCCCCAGGTGCCTTATCTTCTTCAGGCAGGCCTTTTCAGAGTCCACATCAAGTATCACCTTCTTAGGACTTTCACGACCGGAGTAACACCTGTCCAAAAGAGACCCCTGCGAAAACTGAAACGGCTGCTTTTCCGAAAGCACCTGGTTCCTCTTTTTCCCTTGGCCTCATCATCCCAGCGACTCCTTCTTGCAAAGGGGAGGTGCATCCTTGAATGATCCTGTTGAATGAAGCCAAGAACCTCTGACACGAGGCCTGCCAAGGCACCAAAGATACTGTAATGCGGAAGAGCATCTTCCGACCTCAGTAGTCGTCCACAGGTCCCAGAGTCATCTTGGATCCTGTTCTCCTGTGGCCTCTTAGGTACATTGGGGTGTGTGAAGAATCCAATGCATCCCTCACTGAAACCCTGCCTAAAGTCTATTGTTTTATGTGTTACTTGTTGTTAACTCTAAAGCGCCTTGGATTAAGGCTCTATATAAAACAATAAAAGTACAAATAAAAAGTCTCCTACCAGGTGGCCATTGGAAGGCAGACCCTTCAACCATTGGAAGGCAGACCCTTCCAGATCCCAACCCTGGGGATGGTGTACTGCGGGAGGATCACCTGGGAGGAGACACAGGGCCCAGGGTGGTGAGGATATTCTGTGGCATGAGACACAGTATTTTACCTCTGACAGGAGGATTACTACCACTGTACCTAAGGAGGTTATGGCTTATTGTCATTGTAATGTCTCTCAACTTCATAGTAGCTCTGAGGTTGTGAACCCCAAGTTTATAAAACCAGAGCACACTATAACCAAAGAAAGATCCTTTTTGGTATCCCAAGCTGAACACCTTCCTACATTTCAAGGGTAAAATATAAAGGATTATGGAAATGTTGTCTTCACTAAACCATCTTCCCCTATGATAGCTAATTTTCATAGTCCCTCTGTAAAAAGACTTAAGGGAATACAAGATTCCTATATAAATTATGTAGAAGTGAAAAAAACTAACTTTAGTGGAATATACTACAAGTCCCAGAATCCTAGAGGTAGTGAAACGAACAAGAGGGCTGTAGATTTAGTCAGGCAACTAAGCCTAGTAGCCATTGCAGTAGTCGGGCACTTAAGGCTAATGTCTCATACCTGAAGACAATTATTGAACCTGTGACGCATAAAAGGCCCCAGCAGCAGAAGAGGAGTAGAAGGAGCTGGAACGAGAACTGGAAGGCTGGTTGTAGAAGCAGTAGTAGAGGAGAAGCACGAGCCTGGCAATTCATGAGGAAGTGGAAGTAGAGAAGAGATGCTGGAACGTGTAGACAGCAGATTTCACCTGCAAGTTCGGAGAGAGTCCTGTTCTCCAAAAATCTGAATAGCCGAGGCTGCACCATGGAAGACATGCTCGAGGTTGAGTTTTCCCCATGCAAGCCTTATTGCTGTGATTGCTGAGCTGTAAACTTGCAGGAGACCAAGGACAGAAGCAGAAGGCAAGCTGAGGGCCCCGGGAGGAAAAGAAACTCCCAATTCAAGTGGCTGGACCAAAGGCACCCATGCTGTAGATGGGTGTGGGTCCTCAGCGAGCCAGAAGAAGTAGAGGGATTTTGGAAACCAGGGCAACCTGCAAAGGCAGTTTCCCTGAAGCCAGCGAGTGAAGCACAACCTAGATTCACTTTGCAAGCCTTGCTGGTAACAGTATCTGGCTCCCAAGTGTCTTGCTTATTGTCCAACGCAAGTGAATGCTGTTTGTTATACTTGAAATCTTATTCACAATGGAATTGTAGAAATTGCGTATCTTGTAAAAGACCTGATACTCGCGTGAGAGTCAAAGCCATTAAAACTCCATTGTTGAACTCTTTAAAACTGTTGCTGACTTACAGACTGGTCATGTGTCCTCAATTAAAAAGCAGAAACGCTTACCGTACCATTACCGAATACCTAACTTTAATAATACTCAAGACACAAGTAACAGAGTGAAAAGTACATAAAGGGAAGGTCGCGTGTACCCAATTGTGTTTCCCAAAGGAAGTCCGTTTCATCCTTTACCGTTATATGGAAATACAATCTTTGCTTCAACTTTAAACCTTAAAATGTACATGAGAGAGATTGTGTATACCCAATTGTGTTTTCACTTGAAAGACTGAACTATACACTATATCCAGAAGTGACATTTGTTCCATTTCCAAGAAGTAAGAAGTCAAAAGTGTTGGAGAGGCATAAGCATTACCCAACTCAAGACACATCCTCTTTTCATAGAGAAATCAGTCTTGCCAAAAGTGAGAGAGTCCTCTAACGTTACTGTAAAGTTGTTAACACTCAAGTGACATAAGACACAAGTACACCATTGTTAGCTGAAGCTGAGAAAGTGGCATATTAACTTCTGGATAATTACCTGGGCTGTTAAATGCAGAAAGGTGGAAATGAAGCTGTGGAATGGGAAACAAATGCTTGTGAAGAATACTCTGCAGTAGAATACAACCTGTGGTGCTAAAGACTGCTGAAGCGAGAAATGAGTGAGTCTTGTGGGCAGAAGCAGGTTGTTCATGTTGCAGTCAGACAGATGGAAGATGCAAAGAGGCTACCCATTTTTAGAAAGTCATTAAAAGGAAGAGTGCCTGGCCTAGTTGAAGAGGTTGAAGAGTCTTGTCCAAGCCTGACTAACTATTTAAAAGTACTGAGTAGTAGTACCAATTCAACTGTGCTGGTATATTAAGCTGTCAGTTGATGTTGGTTGAAAGCCGTAAAGTACCGTGGAACATAGGTGACCTGTTCACATAGTACCAACAGTAGAGATGTGGTTGTTAACAGAAGCAGCAGCCAAGAGAAAACGTCCTGACAAATATACCAAACGTAAAGCTGTAAATAAAGAAGTCCTAAAGAATTGTGTATTATTGACATTTGGGGAGCATTTACACTTTCTTTTGAACTGTGGCATATTATCTTGAAGACGAGACAATTCGTCATAACCAGCATTACCATCGGTGCAATTTCTTTTCCTGGAAATTGAAAGGGGATCTTTTTTATCCAGGATCAAAGAGTTGTTACCTGTGGATTTTTGTTTGTTGAACCTTTGCTTTGACTTTGAACCTTTGCTTTGACTTTGAACTTTGCAGAGCTGGTGGAAAACCTTTCTTTTCCTTTGAACAATTTTACTATTGTTTCTTATATTGTGTTGCTATATCATGTTCGTTGTATATTGGTTGTTTAGTGTGAGGGCCAGTTTACCCATGCTAGAGAATGTTTCCTTAGTCTTTGGACTAGGTAGGGAATTCCTCTGTAGTGAAGGGCAAGTCAGGTATTTTTTTATAGAATTTTTTAAATAAAACAGCATAGTTTGAAAAGTCTACAAGCAGCTGTCCACCTCGCATTACTGACCCCTCACATGTGGTAGAACCTGTAAAAAGAAAGCAGAGCATTATTGAACATGTTTGGACTGGGCTGTAAAAGACTAGATAAGGTACACCCTAACATTTCCATTACAAGTTGCCCAGGTAGGGGGATCCTCACACGGCATGGCTATTTGAGTCTCATGAAAGTGTACTGCCTATGTTCTGAAACTAACCTGTCTTTCTTCCTTAATCTATGAAAGTAAACCTTACTTAAGAATTCACATGCCTTTTTAAAACTGTCAGCAGTTGGTGCATTTTTACTGAATTTAATTCTAGTGTGATGCCACATAGAGTTTTTATCATTGCCATTATTTGAATAGAACTGCGTGAGTACACAGTTATTTTTTAAATGTATATATATTACTGAAACTTATTTTTATATAAGGAAGCTGTTTTATCACCTAACATTCCTTTTTGGGGGCGTGGGGACTCACTGTACTTAAGAACCAGCCTGCATCGCCACCTGAGAGCTTAAGCCTTCGTTGCTCGTCCAAGCTACCATATAGAGAACCTTGACTGGGGTGCTCTGTGCCTCAGTCCCAACAATCTAGAGGGCAGAAGTACAGATACCCCCTCCAATCTTTACACTACGCATACTACTATTGCAAGTCCTACTGCATGCATTACAATTGTTCATTGCACATTTGCTTGAATTTTGAAACATCTTTTAGTATTTATTTGATACAGAAGTTGTCTGTTGAATGGGTCATTAAAAGAAAATGCAGTAAGAGCTATCATCATTCATATTCTCAGTTTTAATATTGATTTGACTAGCATAGCATGTGGTATGAGTTTCCAGTATCTTGTAGTGGTAAGATCGTATAGATATTGTCTGTCCTCTAGTTGATTGTTTTCTTTACAATGATTCGCTAGTGAGGATCTTGGGTCTTGGGTGCTAACATTGGGGATGTGTACTCTGATTCGTATCCTTAATTCACGAGTCTGTCACTTCCCTTAATACTGGATCCATACGTATTTGGTGATTCCGATATTGGGTTGCATCACTGTTCCCGTTTTGCCAATAAATGCAGACTGTCTTATGATGTTTGTAATCTTGTGATATAGTTATGAAATATTTAGGGCAACCTCTATGAATCGTTTGGTTATAATATCACATGATGGAACATGTTGACCAGGATCTTCGTTGGTCATATCTTTTATTTTCAGGTAAAAATAGGATACAATGGGTGACAGTAAATTTTCTGCAAGCTGTGAATTTAGACTATTCCAGTGCCACTTTTGACCAAAACTAAACTAAAAACATAGGAGTACCACTGGTAAACATAGACTGACAACCTGTGTTCAGCATTTAGACATGTCCTTTTAATTGTATGCATATATGAATTCTTTTTTTTTATTGGTTTGTCATTGTATTGTTTGTTTACACTATGAATCTGGAATCTGATCTGTGAATATTATGTTATAACAAGATATGTATTTTTCTTGTTTTTTATTCTTACATGAATTAATTGTATTTGTAATTGTATTTCTGCTAAAACTGTATTATATTGAAAAGCTGTTTAATTACAGCTAATACAATAAAAAAAAAATATATATATATATATAAATATAATCACATTCCTCTTGATAGATTCTGTTGTCATAATAGTTTTTTTGCTCTGTGGAATTCTCCTACCGGGATATCGTCTATTGTAGATTTTCTATGAAAACTAGTGGCATATAGCATGGAGTTCCCTTCTGTATGTTTTCTGAAAGTGTGGGTGTCTAGTGTCCTGTTTAACATATATATATGAAGGTCTAGGTAGTCTATACATGTTCTCTGGCTGTTGTAAGGAAGGCATGGTATCAACAGTAAGACGGACACAAGTGACCACAGTTCAAGGGTGTTAATTGAACTTTCGCAAGGGTGTGAAAAACGCCTATCTAAACCTAAAACTACAGATGGGAGCAAGCTACGACCATCAAGTAATAATAATAATAATGCAGTCTTAGTGGAGTCTTGTCAAAATAAAAAGGGCCTATACTAGACATCCTATTGCCAATCCTTACAGCTAATTTACAAATAGTGTGGGGTAGTGTTCATGAAAAAGAAAGAAGTGTTCACAAAATTATATGTCTAGATATTCGGGCCGTTGGCCTCTCTTCCCCACTTTTTCAACATGGGGCCAGGCGGTTCACTCAAGCAATGCACACACTCTGGCTTCTGTGGCACGAGTATACAGTTCCGTTAACAGCGTCGGCACCTTCTGTGTCCAAGTGTCTTTACTTCTTAAAAGTCTCTTGACTCAGAGGGCCTGATGTAAAAACAAATGAGATGCAAAAAGTTCTTTTCCTGTTTCCAGTATTCAATTTGGGTGTTGACCCTGGATCCTGCTCAACTGGGCTCGGATCGCTTTCAAAAACAAAAGTTCAACATGGATCACCCTCCTCTGGGCTCAGATCCCCTAATTACAGTGTTCAGAGAATATTCTTTCTCGGGTGACTAACGGTCCACCCCGGATCGCCGTCAACCTTTCTCAGATCCCAATTAGTCTCCCTTAGCCGGGCTTGGATCAATTGAAAGTCTTTGTGGTTTAATATATACTGCAAATGTGCACCAGGTTTTAGCTTGACCCGTTACCATTGTGATCTCAAATGAAATATGAATAAAATATCATATCAAGATTCTCTTTTCTCACACTTCGCATCAGTTGGATACCTAACAGAGACTTTTGAATGAGCACCTACGTGGCTCTGGACCACTATGGTATCTTTTGCTGGCCTTCCAAAGTTCATTCACTCCTTTGGTTTCCAATTATATCCGCTTCGCTCCTCTCACAAACTGTTCTCTTTAGATCTTTTCAAAAACAATGTTGCCACTTGCAACCTTGGTTCAAAACACAGGCTGGTTAGGTATCAGTCTCTCTGACTCACCGGCTCTGCTGTCTTCACTGACGCTGCTTTGTTGGAGGCGCCAAGGACAGTACCACGGCGGCAATCGCTCCTCCCTGCCTTGGTTATCGATGCAGGAAAGTGCAACATACAGTGCAGGTTTGATCAGCTGTAGTTCCTGGTCTTCGGTTTGTTTCTTTTCAAGGTTCACGAAAGTAACTGTCTTTACAGGTCAAAGGCGCTTCTCTCCTTGCACCCCTCTCTGGTCTCGTCTTTCTCCTTGTATTAAACTGGCATCTTGGAACTGCTGTTTCCTCATGTTTTTCCTCGCTCTGAGTGTGCTTTCATGCTTCGCCTTTCATCCGTGTGGGGAAGTGTGATGGAAGTCAGGTGTGTATGTAATGATCAGTTAGTCTGTTGTCGCTCACAGTGAGCTGTCTGTGAGAAAGTGTTTGTGTCGGGAAAGTGGGGGGGGGGCAGCATTGAGTTCTTAGGTATCCTACCTTGTATGATGGGGAAAAGGTGTTATAGAAAGGGGATACTGTGTGTCATTATCCAGTGTCCCAGATCCACTCCCGAAGACCCCTCATCCAGGTGATCCTCCCGCACTGGTGCACCCCCAGGAACTGGATCCAAAAGCGATGGCTGTGTCATGGCCACCTGGTTGACAGATCCTGGGGACTAGCGGGTGAGACACCTTTAGGTTTCTCATACTGTGCCTATCAGTTCTGGGCCAAAAGTGTTATTATTCAAAAAGTGTTCAAATTCTTTGTATCATTCCTCAGTGCCTTGCTAAATGAGTATGACGTCATAGATAAATCTACGCCAGCTGATGACTTTGGGGGTAAATTTGTTGTCTGTTAAGGCAAATGATTCTTTGAATTGGCCCATGAAGAGGTTCGCTAGAGAGGGCTCATACTTAGCCCCCATAAAGACGCCCTTTATTTGCAGATAGTACTCTTTGTTGAAGAGAAAGCTATTGTGTGTGTGTGTGTGTGTGAGAGAGAGAAATTCACTACAATCCTTGATCATTTCTGTATGTTCCAAATATGAGGCCTAAATATGTTTACAAGTGTAGTCGATTGTCTTGATTGCTAGTCTGTGCTCGATCGAAGTGTAAAGAGCCTTAACATCTTGTGGTCTTTTCGATAGTCTGGCTGCGATATAATCTCTTCGAGACCGTGTAATACATGATGTATGAGTCTAAAGTGATTACTCGTTCCTTAATAGCAATGTCCATGTACTCTGATAATCTTTTGGTTGCCCAAACTATGCTGCTTAAGATTGGTCTAACTTCTGGCAGGGTAGCAAAATCTTTATGGACTTTCGGAAGAAAGTACATAGTGGGCATAGTTGCATCTGCTAAAATCAAACATTGGTTCTCGTCAATGAGCTATCCTTTCCTGTACTATTTGAGAATTAGTGCAGGTAATTATTTGATTGTCTCTTTGGTTGGGTTTGCAAGTAATCTCTGGTAGCAACATGGAGTTTGTAAATGTGCATCACCCATTGCAATATAGTCTGTTCTGTTAAGTAAAACTATATTACCTCCTTTGTCCGCCCCCTTGATCAATACAGTGGTGCCCTGACTTAGTTTGTTGAGTGCTTTTCTTTCTTCCTTTGTCAGATTAGGGTGCATGTTGTAAGTCCTGTTGGCAGCACTGTCTAGGTATTTGAGAATGTCTATTAAAACATGCTGAAAGGCTTCTATTATGTTGTCTGGTGTCAATTGGGGTGTGAATTTGGATTTAGGTTTCAATTCAAATCACTCTAAATTCCTAGACCTCACATCAAAGTCCTCACGTATGGCTGTGTCTTGTTCTAGGGATAGTAGTAAATGCGTGTTCTCAATGTCTGAGATGGTCAAGTCACTTGTGGACTATAGTTTGTGTTAGGCAGAATCCTGTGCAGTTCCCTTGGGGAACACTGCAAAAAGATCAAGACTACAGGAGTAAGCAGTAAACCCACTTGGTAGCAGTCTGTACCACCCAGATTTACCTGGTAGCTGAGGCTGAGCAGTCGGACTTCTCTCAAGAAGAGTTAGGCAGTATACAGAGGATACATAATAGGGCTAAAAACAAAGTAGAACAAGCAAACACTGACCAGAGCTTTGTATCAAAAGTATATAATTATTTATTTAACACACACTTTAGAAAATACACTAACACTATTAATCAAAGCAAGTTTAAAACCCAATCAGAAAAGTATACACACCTGCATTAAGAATTATTAGACAAGTCTAAGTCAAAACACCACTTTTTGTCATAACAGAGGTGAGCGCGTAACCTAGATGGCACTCCAATAATTAAATAAAAGGGAGAGAAAAAGGCAGGTCATAAAAATAAAACAGTTCCCAACACTTTTAAGAGACTAAAACAAGTTAGTGAAGGCAGAGTCTACTGTAGAGCCAAAGTTCATAGGCCAGCAAGGTGAAATGTGCCCAAGATCACATAGTTGAGAAATGCATTCAAGTCTTTGTAGAAATGTTCAAAAGAGGTTGGGGTGGTTCAAAAGGTAAAGTTAGAAGGTCTGGGGCCAACCCAGTTGGAAAGCAAAGGATTTAAGGGTCACCTTTAGCAAACTGTAGAAAGGGAGGCCAGGTGGAACACAGTACCTTTAAAGTTGAGGAAGCTCCAGTGGTGGCAGTTGTTCCTGGCAGCGGGTGCAGTTTGTGGTTTCGACCAGGGGAAGAGAGGATCTCGTGGAGGAGGAAACTTGGAGTCGTTGCACTGCCCAGGGAAGAAACCAGCCGCGGAGTTCGTCGGTTAAAAGGTGCGTTCCTGGTATTCGTCGTCACAGTGGTGAAACTTGGCTATCCGGCCGCTGGGGTGCTTGGCACGGGCGATTCGACCAAGAGACGTCCTGGAAGGTGAAATGGCGAACTGGTTGATCCCACCAGCTCAGAGGAAGAAGACTCTTTCAGCAGAAGATCGTCTCTTGTCGTCGGGAAAGTGGTGAGGTCGTTGCAGCAGGGCTCCACCGGTGGTGTCGTTGTTGCAGATGGCTCAGCTTCTCCCCTCTTCAGATTTTCTCCCCTCTTCAGATTTCATAGGTCCTGTGGCGACTTCTGAAGTTCCAGTCCCAAAAGCCCTGCTTTTATGCATAAACCCCCATTCAACAGTCTAGCTGTCACTCAAACATGCTAAGTGGTGAGCCAGGCGGCTCACCACTGGGCCAATCAGAACAGAGTGCGACTTGAGTTGCTAAGGCAACACAGTCCAGGGTGCCAATTCCCCCACCCACCCATCCTGTGGAACCCAGACAGAGTGGCACCAGTTGGAGGGCTTCTGTGGAGAAGCCCGTAAAAAAGTGGAACAAAAGGCCCGACCTTGGTTGGAGTTACAGAGACGGACACAAATGCCATTTTAGAAAAGAGTTCTGGCAAAAAGACCCAACCGGTGATTTAATATTAAATAAATAAACCGGCGGTATCTTTAACATTGCACCAAACAGTGGTGCGTTTAAAATCAATGGGAAAATCCCAAAGGAAATATTAAGGTGGAATATTTTGCATGGTAAAAACTGCCACCAGCCAGAAACTCGACAAGGGGGGGGACTGGACAGTGCCCCCTTGGAAACAGACCCAGGGGGAATCAAATTAACCCCTTGCAGTACTTCCACAATATGATGGTTTGTACTGGTTCTGTTCACAATTTTGGACTAGTAAAGTCATTGGTGACTTTACATGCCCTGGGAGACAGTAGTCAGTCCCAGGGTATGGAGTCTGTTTGGGGGTCACTATGACACCCCTGTGTTACTGCACTGAGGGTGCTGTGTAACACATACACAAAAACAGATGATACCCTATGGAGAAAAAGACCCCATAGCCCATAAGCCCACAAAAAGTCAGACATACCTCAAATCATGCCTAAGAGTGGGAGAAAAAGAGTCTCACTCTTAGCAGGAGAAAAAACAAACCCCAAAAATCCAGCAAAGCTGGTGGGGGACTCACTAGGTTTGGGAAATTAGCCTTATAAGAGAATTCTCCCTAACAGTTTGTGATTTTTTTTTGTTGCACATTTTCTTTTCAGTTTTCTCGTGAATTTGAAGATGTCCATTTGAAAGTTGATGAAGTCACTCCCAACTTCACCTGGTATACTTGTTTTCCAGGACTTAATTATACGAGTCACTCCTTCTTTCTTTCAGCTTGGGGTCTAAAGACCCATTGATAACTTGCTTTGCTAACTCTCTCACTTCTTTAGTAACTGTGCTGTTTTCCCTCATGCTGCTTTCTCAAGAAGTGATTTACTCTATTTGGCCACCCGATAACCCACTTGTTTCTTTTAGGTTCACTGGTTGCTTCTGTGGAACGAAACATGCGCGCTGGTATATCTCCTTCCCAGGGCTTACATGTTGTCGCCAGCAATTCTCTGCTATCCCCTTCTTCGGCGGCCTAGCTTTGCATGCGCCCCGTTAAGTGCTGCACTCTCATTGTGTCGGCTCTTGCGGTGTGCGGTTTCCGCTACTCTCTGCACTAGACCACCCGCACCCTGGCTTCTCTGTTCCCTTGTTGGATTGCCCGTCGGGACGCCTAACACAGCATGCTTGCCTTCAGCTTGGTGCTCCTTGGTATTACTGGTTGCGAGGCAGTTCGGCATCTGCAGCTCTCCTCTCTCCTTCTCATAACAAGCTGACGTATTAGACTCATTTGCCAAAAACTAGACTGCGCCGTTGATTGCTTGGTGTGCACAATCCTCATTACTTCATTGTTCTTTTTCCATTTTAGTCTTTATGGAGTTGCTTTCTGAATGACTTGAAGGACGTGGATATTGAGCCTCCAGGGCTCAATATCCCAATATATAGTGTGATCCTCAATACTCCCTGCCTCTTCCTCGTCCTAGCTGTCAAAATATTCTCCTAAATGGGACTTTTAGGGATTGATCACAATAGATCAATTAGTAAGCGGGGGATGAGTGTAACAATAGGCCATTAATACA
Organism: Ambystoma mexicanum; assembly: GCF_040938575.1. Classification (NCBI taxonomy): domain Eukaryota; kingdom Metazoa; phylum Chordata; class Amphibia; order Caudata; family Ambystomatidae; genus Ambystoma; species Ambystoma mexicanum. The sequence goes on along the minus strand of NC_090934.1, from coordinate 739,932,611 downwards.
TGGGGGACTGAGGAAACATCCCTGACGGGCAAAGGGGGGCAGGGTATGTGATTTTCTCCAACAAGAGCTTCTCCCAGAGAGTCACCTAGATGGTCCTCAGGTGGTCCTCCCTCATATAGCCACCAGAAGAGTCAGAATCCGGCAGCAGGTGCCATCCCCTGGCCTTATGGAAGGGAATTTTCTCAGGAAAAGAAGCTAGGACATCGTCAGAATCATCACAATATGTATAAGCTTTTCCAATCCAATTGGGGTGCCTAGATTGAGGAATAATATTTAACATTTGAAAATAAATTAAAATTGTTGTCTTTAATCAAGAACATTCCCGAAAATGCTTGTGTGTAATTTCCCCACCCCAGGCTGTACCATGACTAACCCTCATTTCCTGCCTGCATTGCCCCACCGTACTCCCACCCCAACACACACACGAATTTCAGTGTGTCCTAACCCTCTGTAGCTGGCTGTTACCACTGCTCAATCTCACCAAGTTAAAGGTCTGGAAAATTACCTGATCTTCGGCCTGTAGATCGTGGGCATTGCACTTAAACAATGGAGGTGGTGTAGAAGAATTGTTATCCTGAGTGGTCACTTAAGTGTGCTTTGAAATGTTTGTGTGTGGTTAAGGATGTTTTAAATATTGTACTGTTGTTTAGTGTTCTGTATTGTAATAGTGATTTCTTAACAATAAAAGAAAATATATTATCAAACAATTTGAAAACCTGTTTGACTTTTGGAAGATCCCTCTAATTTTCATGTGCTAAGAAAGCTTAAGTGTTTTTGTTTCTTTTTTAGGCGGCTGAACTGTCTCCAGAAACCATGCGAATAGTACTAGAACGCTGTTACAATGATCTGCGTCTTCTCAATGTGCCTAATAAAACACTGAAAGCAGAAGGTTTTTTTAGAAGTAATAAAGTAAGTTGTATTGTTAAATCCCTGTTGTTGTGATAACTGCTTAATGTTAATCAATATGTCGTTGTTTAAGGAGGTGATGATTTATTGCATGAAACATGATCTATTGTCTGCTTCTTTTAAGTGTTGACATGCTTTTGTTATTTGTCAAATTGTTATTTTGTCATTTCTTGTAGATACTGTGCAACAACAACTTAACCTTAAATGTATAGAAATACATTCCATGTCGAACTTTAATAGTCATCAAACCCTAGAAATAATTGGCAGCATTGCTGGCAGCTCCTTTTGAAGAAAATGTCCCCGCTGTAACCCTCCGCCCTTTGATCAAGTCATTTGGTTCGACATCAAGAAACCATTATCCCAAAACGGAGGCAGCTTGCCGTTTCTGCTGAGTTTCATCCCCATTTCTTTGGAGTGCCTAGCGATGGCAGGATTTGCTATGTGCTTGTACTCGGCTATATTGTCTTGCTCCGCCCTGTTGTGAATTGCTACACTTGGGTTTGCTGTGCTACACTGTGTTATGCTATGCTGTGCCATGTCATGTTTTAAGCTGTAGAAGCATGTTTTCTCATGTCTTGTTCTGTTGGGATCAGTATGTTCTTTTCCCATCGCTAAATGCAAGTTAACTAGAATCTACCTGAGTTTTTTTTCCCCAATATATTTTATTTGAGTTTTTCGTAGAAACAATATTTGTATTTTTTGTTTTAATGTTTATTGGTTGAAAATTAATTCAACCTTAACAATATAATAAACAATATAATAAAAAAAAGCAACTGGTCAAAGTACCAAAAACATAAACTGCCTGATTCATGGAATTATTTGCGCCGAAAATCCCTATACTTCGCAAAACATAGCTCTCAGGCTGAGTGGGAGGAATTACGTAAAAGGATGCTTAGCGTCTTCGAGAAAGTGGCCTCGACCCCCTCGAGGACAGCTGAGGGTGATACCCTGGGTGAAAGACCTGAAAGACCTGAAAAATCCAAACGCCGCGAGTCGTTGCACCCGGCGAAAGAAACTACTCGAGAGCGTCACGAACCCTCGAGCAAATGCACTGTGCCATCGACGCCATCGTCGAAAGTCCCTTCGACGCATAAATCTGCGTCATCAACGCCATTATCGAAGGGCTCATCGATGCATAGGTCGATCGAATCGACGCCGTCTTCGGCGCCAACGCCGAAAAAGAACAAACCCACGGCTGTCATTACCTCACAGCCAGTGGTCATACCCAGGGCCTCGAACACGACTTTGAGAATGTCATTGACAACCTCGCGTAGGATTCCGATCCTCTCGACCTGTTTGAGGCCTCTTCCGAACTTCTCGATGCCTTTTTCAGTGTTTTCGAAGCCTTTAACGTCCGCGTTGACGTTTTCTCAACCGATTATGACAAATTTAGCCCCTTCTGCTCTGGAAATTGAAGACAAAGGTCTGAAATTATCAGACCTTGGAAATGGCATAAATCGCAGAAGGTGAGGATTCGGATCAAGAAAGACCATTTGGGTTGCAGAGATCTGCAACACCTGAACCAGAGGAATTTACCTCTGAGGAAAATAGGTTAAAGGATCTTTGAGAATCCTTAGATGAGGCAAGTGGGTTAGATACTTCCCCAGAAATAGAATTTGCCAAACCAGACCCAGGGGAACATGCCGAGACCCCTTACAGAATTTTAATGGCAAGGATTGTAGAATTCATGGGTTGGTCTACACCTTCACCTGCATTCCAACAGGATGAACTTACAGACATTCTAGTTAAAGATCCACAGGAGGATCCTGTGGTTCCATTTCACGCTGCATTACAAAGAAAAATATTGGCTAACTGGGAAACTCCTGAGGTTATCCCGGCGGTTAACAAGAAGTTATCAGCCAAATATCTACTACTGACCCTGAATTTTTGTCTAAACATCCAACTCCAGAGAGTCTGGTTGTTCAAGCAGCAACTGCATCAGGCAGTAGATCGGCATACCCTACTGTTCCACAGGACAGGGATGACAAAAGATATGACTCTATGGCTAAGAAAGTCTTTTCTGCATGTAGCATGGCGTTGAAATCTATTAACGCTACTTGTACGCTCGCAAGGTTCAGCCATACACTTTGGGAGTGTGCTTCATCAGCGGCTGACTGCCTCCCAGAGGGAGAAGACAGGGAAGCGTTTCTAAACATCATTAAGAATGGTAAAGACGCAATGTGCGAATCCCTTCAAACTGGCATTGATTCTGCTGACAGTATCAGTAGGGCCATGGCGGCAAGTACTACAACCCGCAGATTTGTGTGGTTGCGAAAGTCTGGGTTTGCTTCAGATGTACAAGCCAGACTTTTAAATATGCCCTTTGACGGCTCTTCTTTGTTTGGTAAGAAGGCGGATGACAGCCTAGAAAAGTTACAGACATCCAAAGCAGCAGCAAAATCCCTGGGAGCTGCAATCTGTCAAACGCCATATCGCCCCCCGGAACCTCTTGGAGAGGTAAGGCCTTTTGCTTTTATTCCGCATTCGGAAAAGGCAGAGGACAGTCAGTTCAAAGAGGTCAAAAAAGATTCACCCGAGGTGGACGGGGTAAAAATACAAAAGCCGCAGCAGCAGGTGCCTCTTTACCCTCGGCATCTACATCAGCCGCCTCTAAACCACTCTGAGGACTCCCCTCACAAGACGCCAGTAGGGGGCAGGCTAACTCAACATCTGACGGAATGGCAGGCTATTACGTCAGATGCTTGGGCATTGGAGACAGTTGCCCAAGGTTACTGCCTGCCTTTTCTACGCATTCCTTAGAGTCATCCACCGGGGGAACAGCTCTCGGAAAGTGCCAGATCTGCGCCTCTTGCAAGAAATTGTAGACCTGCTTTAGAAACGTGCCATAGAACCGGTACCTGTAGCGGAGAGGAACAGGGGCTGGTACTCCCCCTACTTCCTAATACCGAAGAAATACGGAGGACTGAGACCTATCTTGGACTTAAGAGAATTGAACAAGTTCCTTAGAAAGGACAAGTTGAAGATGGTAACTCTCTCTAAGATCCTTCAGGCCCTCCAGCTCCAGGACTGGCTGGTATCTCTGGACCTTCAGGATGCTTATTTCCATGTGCCAAACCATCACAAACACAGGAAATACCTGAGGTTCGCAATTGGCGGCTCTCATTATCAATTTCGAGTTCTACCATTTGGGCTGAACTCCGCCCCGAGGGTCTTCACCAAGCTAATGTCGGTAGTGGCTGCAAGTCTGAGGGAAGGGATTCACGTCCACCCCTACCTGGACGATTGGCTGATCAGAGCTGTATCTCCGGAACAAACTCAGATCCAGCTAGATTATGTCTGCCACTTCCTTCACAAACTGGGCTTCTCCCTCAATTTAAAGAAGTCACAGATTATACCATTACAGAGACTCCAGTTCATTGGAGCAGTCCTGGACACTTCCCTCGGAAAAGCCTTGCCACCAGAGGTGAGGGCTCAAAATATTCTGCAGATGGTCACCAAGTTTCAAAATGCCCAACGTCTCCCAGCCTTTGACTTTTTGAGGTTGCAAGGCCTCATGGCATCCTGCATCTTCCTTGTGCCAGAGGCTCGCCTGAGAATGAGATCTCTTCAGTGGGCTCTAAGAACTCAGTGGTCGCAATTCTCAGGGAGAATGACAGATCTCCTTCAGGTTCCGGACAAGGTAGCTCGAGACCTTCAGTGGTGGGCCTGTCAGGAGAACATTTTGAAAGGAGAACTGTTTTGGCAACCATGGCCGGAGATAACAGTAGTCCTATATGCCTCACTCACGGGGTGGGGAGCCCATGCCAACGACTTGACCATCAGCAGTCGTTGTTCTCCATCGGAGTCCAGACTACATATCAACCTGTTAGAGCTGAGAGCAATCAGACTAGCGCTGAAGGCTTTTTTGCCATCTGTACAGGGGAAAGATGTCCTGATAATGACGGACAACACAGTGGCCATGCACTACCTCAACAAAAGAGGAGGCGTAGAATCACTGCCTCTGTGCAGAGAGGCGATGCAGCTCTGGTTTTGGGCAATCCAAGAACGAATCTCTCTATCGGCAGCTCACTTAGCCGGAGAGAAAAACTTGATGGCGGACGCTCTGAGCAGGCAGAGTACATTCTCCCACGAGTGGGAACTAGCTCAGGAAGTCCTTCAAGAGATCTTCACACTTTGGGGAACCCCTCAAGTGGATCTGTTCGCCACCAGCATCAACAGGAAGTGCGATAATTTTTGTCCAAGGGAATTTCCCCCAAGAGGAGCTCTAGGGGACGCGTTCGTAGTGGACTGGGAGTTTCCACTTCTGTACGCGTTTGCTCCAGTCCCTGTCATTCATCAAATGATCAGGAGGTTGAGAATGTTCCAGAAAGCCATGATCCTAATTGCCCCGGACTGGGCCAGGAGGACGTGGTACCCGGACCTTCTGGACATGTCCATCTCCCCTCCAATTCGTCTTCCACTCAAGGAGAATCTTCTCTCTCAGAAGGGAGGTCAGGTTCTCCATCCAGACATCAGAACCCTCAACCTTCACGCTTGGTATCTGAAAGGTTGAGATACAACGATTGGGACCTCCCAGATGACGTCATGGAGGTGTTGCTTTCGGCAAGAAGGCCAGCAACAAAGACTTTGTACCGCTGCCGTTGGAACACATTTTGCAGCTGGTGTAGAGAAATGAATATCGACCCCTTTTCATGTGGTACACCAACGGTGTTATCTTTTCTACTCTATTTGGCAAATTTGGGCCTTCAGGTTGGCACTATTTCAGGCTTCCGGCATCAGATTGTCATCTCTTCGAGAGTACATATGATAGGGTTTTCTCAGAGGGTATCTTTTCTCTGAGATTAGCTGCGGAATGGTCACAAATGCTGGTGTCCATTCTTTCAAATATTAAAATCCATCGAAAAACCACCTACTCTCTCCCTGCCATTCCAGCCAACCATATAAGACTGTGATAAAGTCCAAATGACCTTTCTAAATAAGATTTAAAAAGCTAGAGACACCATAACAAACAGAATCACCACGTTTGCCCCACATCAAGGAAGAAAACCTAGAACCTACAGCATCTAATTTCCACTTCTCGCCTGTCTCTATAGAAGACATGCTGAACACCCTCTCATCCATAAACTACTTCTTGTTCAGAAAACATCCTGCCCTCTAAATTTATACTAGATAATGCAGAAATCTTCACTCCCTAGCTATGCCGTCTGACAAATTCGTCATTCAGGAACCGGAAAGTGCCTCTAGAAATAAAAACTGTCACGGATACTCCGCTAGTAAAAAAAACCCAGGTCAGGACCAAAAAGACCCTTCCAATCTCAGACCAAGCACAAACTGTAACTTTTTGTTAAAGATACTCGACAAAATAGCCACCTATCAAGTACAGGAATATGTTGACAAGCACAATCTCCTGCACTCGCAAAAGTCGGGGTTCAGAAGCACACACGGCACTGAATCTGCCCTGTTAGATCTACAAACCAGAATGCTTGGCATTCTGGACAAAGGAAAAGCAGGCTTGCTAATCCTTCTGGACCTCTCAGCAGCTTTTGATTTATCAGATCATCAGAAGCTCCGAGAGGCTATAGACACAGCAGGTAACTGCTCTGAGGATGCCATTGACTGGGTTGCATCTTTCCTTGAAGATAGAAACTCTAAAATCACCTGGGGAGGACACTCCACCACATCCAAACCTGTGGACTGTGGTGTTCCGCAGGGAGCCAGCTTCTCACCACTGCGTTTCAATCTATATATTCGCTGCCTTTGCACCCTTCTCTCACAATTTGGGATTTATTTCACCAAATTTGCAGATGACACGCAACTAATATTAGAACTTTGCGGTGACCATATACTCTACAATAACAGACTCTGTCATCTACAATACCATCAACAATTGGATGAAGTCACATTGGATGCAGCCTTGGCCTATCTCAAGAAGGAATTTAATTGGTACGAGCCAAGCCGAAGCCTAAGAACCGAAAAGCAGGGACTACCTGAGCCAGGCTACTTCAGAATAAAGGCTACAGGCCTAGGTAGAGCATTCTCCACCAAAGCCATCTCCCTCTGGAATGAGCTATCTCGACATCTTAGACTTGAAAGCAATATTCAAACATTCAGAAAGCAACTAAAATCCAGTGGCGGCTACTGAATTTTTTAACTAGGGGGGCGTAAATATTTCATATGCCATAGTAACCGAGAGTAGCTGGGGAGCCCAAACCAATCAAGGGTGGTTTGGGCGGGTTCTCCCCCCGATAATTTATTTTAAATAATGGGTTAAAATGGTGCATTTTAGAGCACACTTTATGAAAAATTGGGTAAAAAGCCAAACAGTTTGAAATTGGTTTTTGTAGGGTAACTCATAAAAAAATCCAATAGATGCAAGTCACCAACAGTGCACAGGAGCATTTCTCGAAACACATTTGTAAGATGCCTTTACCCTCAATTTGTGGCAGCATAAAACATTTTCACACTGGTTGTGCCCATATATTTTCATGCTGACTGCACCATTATACCCTAGTATTCCCATATAAGAAGATACTCATGTTTGCCTTGTGCATAATGCCAGTAATGATACAATAAGAAAACATGTACATGTTTGTTCTGCCAATATACAGCAGTACACCCACATAGAAACATACTGCAGTTGGCTTTACCATAGGGTAAAGAACATTTTAAAAGCCATCAAATAAAGAAGGGGGTGGAGCAAAACAAACCATGCGGTTTTAGGGACACCTAAAGGGCAGATAGGACACTGCTAAGGAAGGTCGTGGCTGTGAAGTCCAGCACTGTTTATGCAAGCAGAATATGAAAAGCCATCATTTGAACTTTTGATGCCAAGCGCTTTCCTGTCCAGGCTACGTCTTTTCTTTCAAGGAGCTGCTTCACAAGCCCAACATACCCACATTCACCAGGGAAACCGGACAACTGATTGGTTTGTGCAGGGAAGGCATACAATTCCTGCACGCGATTGCTCAATGAAAATGAGTATACAAATAAAGCTGCATCTAATGCCTAGAGTTCAAGGAGGGCAAAGCTTGTGGTGGGCCAGTAGTAGCACTGTAGGCAGTAGACACCCCCCTGGGGGTTGTGTGACTTTCTGTAAAACTGTCCAAAAATATTCAAACATGTCCGTATTCTTTCATTAGTTTTATTTCAATAAGGGCAAAGCAACATGCAGTCCTAAATCAAAAACAGATGTGAACAATGTGCTATGCGAACAGAGACAAACCTGAGAGCTTCCTGATCAAATAAACAGAAAACATTCGGCAGGGCTAGTTCTGATTTGGGAAGGCGGGCAGGAGGAGGGGATACTGGGAGCAGGAGGGGATACTGGGAGCGGGATAGGAAGGCAGGGAGCAGGAGGGGTATTGGTAGAGGGAAATGCCCAGCAGATAGAGGTTATCGTTTTACAGTTTTTCATATAAGGGAGGTTGATAAGTGCACAGATATGTGTACATTACAAAGGTCATTCATCAACAGCAGACGTGGGTAGGCGACCGATTCACAAGGTGGAGTGCTAAGTTGATCCATATCAGGCATTGCCAAATGTATTAATCAATGCTTTGACAGGGCAGTAGCTCTCCGAGCACTGTTGGACAGGCACTACATACATTGGGTGCTATCTCGGTGGATTGAACATTCACAGGAGCTGCTGTAAGCGGTACAAAATCTACACAGACACACGGTGCATTATAGGAAATGTAGTCATTCACGGTAGTTGACAGGTACGGGCGATGCACGAGTCACCATTTCAAGGTGTAAGGCTGTTAACGCAGCTTCATGTCCCAGTTCCTCCAGAAACAACATTCAGTGAAAATAAGGGGCATTACATTTTACCAGCTACTGCTGAACCCTTGCCTAGTATTAGTACCCTTCCTCCCCCACCTGGATTAGCTGCTAGTACTTTAGGCACCCTCCATTACCAACGTGTTCTGCAGGCAGTTGTTAACTTGCACTGGTCTTTGAACGCAACTTGATGCACCTCCTAGTTGTTCCCAGCCTCTTACCTGGCGTCAGGTCTCTTGCCTCTCCACTGCTTGCTGCACTCTCCCTCCTTGATTGAGTCGGCTCCCCTATTGGGGGGTATAGTGGGATACCCTGGGCTATCAGGTCGGTGTTGGGAAGGCCTGTCAGAGGGATGGGTGACAAATTAGTATTAGAAGGTGTAAACTGCGTTAAAACTCTTAAACAGGGCGAGCACTCTAATCTGTTGGCAGTGGCATCCGATAGCCATTTCACAATACATGCAACTCTACTAGGAAATCGGACCAGAGGCTTACTGCTCACACGTGATTGTTAGACAATCATCTACAATTATAAAGGCAGCAGGAATTCTGATTTATTAATTGGGAACACCGAGAATTAATTCTCGAAGCTTATTCTAGGTGGCCCATGCCAAAGCCAGGCCCCAGGGTGATTTTGCATCAATCCGGTGTTCTCTGCAGGTACATTATTTACTTTCTTTAAAGGTTGGCATCGACAATTCCTCCCTGCAAACAACGTAAATAATAAATGTAACTCTTTGGAACATAACCGTATCGGCTGATCGAACTGATAGAGCAGGAGTCGCAAGACACGGGTACCAACCCCCGCAGGCAGGCCAGACTTATCCAGTCAGCCTTCCACCCTCCAGAGTCCCGATATTGGAAAACCAATCAAAACATAATTATCTCCCACGTAGGCCGATTGCCGAGAGGCATTCATTTAAATATGCTAACAGCGAATATTTAACTTACCCGAGTTGGCGCTTGGCGAGGGTTAACTAGGCCGTGATGCACCGCAAGTGAAGTGGGCCTGCTGTTTCTGGGCAGCTCAGCTCATCGTCTTCTAGAAGAACAAGTGGAGCACGCGCACCCTCTGCCATCACCCCACCCCCACACTCAAATGTCATTGGCTGGCAAACAGCCAATGACATTGCTTTATCTGTGCAGGCCAGGGTATCAATTCTTTGTTGCGCTGTTTGCGCACATTTTGATACTGGCGGCGGGGCCACCCCTCAAGCGCCCCGCCAGCCTCCTAGTTTAAAGGGATTAGAAACTTTACGTAGAGTGCGTGGAGCAACGAGCTCCACTCACTTTACTATGGGAAAAGAAGTGTTAAATGGGACGCGCCCCGCTGTAGCAGCCGGCCCATGATAGAAACTCCTATCAAGGGCCAGCTGCCACAGCGGGCACGTCCATAGACTGGTATTCGCCACAGCACCCCTGCGCTGCTGGAAAATAACAGATTCAGAAGAACGTCTTCTGAATCTGTTAACTACTGGGGAACATTGTCACACCTGGTGGGGGCCTAGGTTGGGGGGGCGGTGCCCTGCCGCCCTATGATAGCGGCCGCCACTGCTAAAATCCACACTTTTTAAATAACCTCAGATACATGCAACACCAGTGCATATTCTGAGCTCACTTTAGTTTCTCCTCCTCGTAATGCCCTGTGAATCCTCAGTCCATGTCGCGCCCTGATGCTTGTGAGCTTTCGGCGCGTTAGAAATAAATAAATCAATAAATAAATAAAGGTGGGTTTCAGAATTCACAGAATGAGAAACCCAATGCCCAAGGATGATTTAACCAAGGGGGACTTGTCAGACGGGCTCCACCAGTATGTTGGATTTATGGGGTGACAGGGCACATTACACACGTATGTGGAAGCCAAGGGAATGTACGCACAAACTAGGAGAGGGTTTGCCCAAGATCAGACAATGTATCAGACGTAAGCGCTGCGAGTACAGCAGGTAAAACAACCAGAGCAAGTGCAAATGAATCCACCGCAAGGGCAGTCGCAACAAGCCCCCATGCACTAACAGCAGTATGCAAACACAGGACAAGTACTGACGCCCAGAATAGGAAGTGTCACTGTGGTAGGAGGAAATCCTTTCACAGGAACAGGGATGAGTCTGTACCCACAATAGGACAGCTCACAGGGTGACTTGATGTGTTCAGTACTATCTGTGACACCGGCACCCCAAGAGGAACCAAGGGTCGATGTGACGATAGAAGGGAAATCTTTTTCTTTGTGGGGCTACTCGTTCATGTATACGAGAGGGAAAATATCCAATGTCAGGAATTGCCATGAATGCTCAAGGGTTCTCTTGAGCTACGAATCGAGTTCCTTTTACTGATTAATTACCAGTCTATATAGGAGAATGTGACATGTCTGTTCCTTTGTTCTATTCTTGACAGACACCGGTGAACATTTTGGGGAGAGATTTGATGACAAAACTAAACATGACGATTTCATTAACTGATCAAGGGATGGTGTGTTCCACTCCAGGAGTACACTATTTAAACGTGGGCAAATTTATATTGGCATTTACAGAGCAGGGGCTCTGCGAGGCGTTCCAGTAGAGCCAGAGGTTTTCCTGTATGAGGTGCGCATTCTATTGATGTGGCTTCCTGGCTTAGTGGGAACAATTGTGAGAATACCTGATGAGTTTTTGTTTAGACCACAGATCCCTATGGACGAAGAGGGGGGACAGACAATCCCTATAGAATTGGAAGCAGCCATAGTACGAAGGGAAATGGCGATGCTTGAAGGAATGGACGATGAGGACAGGCTATGGAGGACAGTAATAGCTCTCGAAGAACGGTACAGATGGACTTGCATAACTGATGACAGTTTAGGGAAGACCGAACAGATGATGAAGTGGTGTTATTTATGAGCATCACATACTGGATAAGAATAGAGAAGAGGGAAGTCCCACAGCAAATGGCGATAATGTGGCAGCCTCCAGCATATTTTCAGGAAGACTTGGAGAAGGTGCCAAGCGTCCTTTGAAGTACAGGTCCTTATGAGTTAGGGTTGTTAAATGGGATAGGGAAGTCAAAATAAAACTGAAAGCAGGAGCGATTTGTACCTCGAGCAAGGCAGTACCCCATGTCACGAGAGTTTGATGAGGGTATATTTAAGGCCATTTCAGCACTGATGAAACAAGGTATTCTGGTGCCATCAGAATCATCGTGCAATACCGCAGTGTATCCGATCATAAAAATCGAAAGGAGGGTCGTGGAGATTTATACAAGATATTAGACTGATTAATCAGATTGTAGACGCAGAATTTCCTTTAGTTCCTAATCTGGTGCCAATGCTATGTAGTATCCCAGTGGAAGCGCAATATTTCACAGTTATCGATTTGAAGAATGTTTTTCTCAATCCTGTTGCACAAGACTTGACTTATTTTACGTTTCACAGAACTCGACTGAAAAATACTTTGCCCCAGGGGGTACTGTGAGTCTCCATTGATCTTTTTTTTTAAAATAGTTTATTAATTTTATTCAAACCAAACAACAATACAAACAAACCCAACACGCAGTGTAATTTACAACAATTCCAGTAAACACCATTTGTATTTCCAGTTTGCCACTGCTCCCCAAGTCCCACCCTCCATTATGAGCCTATTTGTACTTCTCGTTCAGTATCTGCTACATGTCTGGGTCTCACCATCTTCGGATTCAGTCGGGTCCGACATAGATCCGAACAGTTCCGCTATTAGTTTCCATGCCATCAAGGTACCCACTTCTTCCTCCCCACTCATGCTACTCGCCTCCTGCCATACTACCGTTTCAGCCTCCGCCCATTTCTGTAACTCCCTCCACCATACCTCCACCCATGGCTCTAGGCACTTTTTCCATCCCATGGCGATCCTCCGTTTTGCTAACACATATGCCAAGTTTCTCAACATGTTTAAGTTTCCGTGGTCTGGGGATCCCTCCCAGCAAGCGGGCCTAAGCCGTATCTATGACAAGCGTGACCCCTTTTGTCGTAAATTTTTGTGCCACTTCACCCCAGAAACCTTTGATTACTGGGCATGACCAAAACATGTGTGTCATATCAGCGTTTTCCATGTCGCACTTAGGGCACGCCTGTCGTCCTGTGTTCCGGAACTTGGATATCTTCAGAGGGGTCATGTATGTTCCATGCATTATGTACAGCTGTGTTTAAGTCTGGCGTTTCTTGACACTTTTTTGTGATATCCCAGGGCGCGTTCCCACATCCCATCTCCCATCGGGGCCCCCACCTCCTCCTCCCAATCAAGTCTCAAATGTGTCAATTCCTTCCCCACCTTGGTCATCACCATCTCCTACAATCTAGAAATCTCATGCCCCCCTTCCGATATGTCATATATTACCCCCACAGTAGCATCTGGTTCCTCTGCTAACACTGTTTCAGGCCACGTTTTCTGAATTTTCTGGACCATCCTATGGTATGTAACATATTGGCCAGTGTGTAATCCCACCTCCTCCCCAAGTTCTTCGAAATCTCTAATGGTCCCCTCTTGCCAGATGTCCCCCAGCGTTACCAGTCCCACCGATTGCCAGTAGGTTCTGATAATCACCCTCAGCTGCTTGTCCCCTCCTTCTAATGCGACCAGCGGTACTTGCGGGGAGCACGGGAATGGGTCCTCCATCATCCGACACGCTCAACGCCACATTTTCCAACCCAACATCATCATGTTGGGGCGCTCCTTCATATCTGTTTCAGGCAACCATATCATTTCCCTTAAGTAGAATGGGCTACAAACCCGCCCAAACAACACATGTTCAGGGGTCACTTCGTCGGAGAGCCAATTGGCCACATATTGTAATCGACTTGCTATGTAGTAGACCTCAAAATCGGGCAGCCTGATACCTCCCTTTTCGTAGAAGTTCAACAACTTCCATAGCGCTACTCTATTCCGGGTACCATGCCATAGGAAGTCCCTGCACACACTATTCAGTTTAGGGAAGAACTCCTTGGGTATCATATGTGGGATATTGTTAAAATAATGTAAAAGCCTAGGTAGGGCCACCATCTTAAGCATTGCCCCCGTCCCATCATAACTAGGGGCAACTTCTCCCAAAACTGCATGCATTTCTGGATTTTCTCAACAGCTACCACGGTGTTGTGCTTATGTTCCTCTTCTGCGGTGTGATACACATCTATGCCAAGGTAACGGAAAGAACCAATCACCCATGGTATCTGTAACACCGGCAACCTTTCCTCCGGGGTCCCCGCGTATTTCTCCATCACGTCAAGGATATATTGAAGATTCTCTTCTGGGTATTTCAAGTATAATAATCAATCATCCCCATATAAGGATATTAGATGCCGCTTCTCCCCAACCTCAATACCTACCATATCGTATTGTTGCCTGAGGTATATTGCTAGGGGCTCCAGGGCTAGGATGTAAAGCATCAGGGACCAGGGGCACCCCTGCCTGGTACCTCAACTAAGCTGCCATCTCTCGGATATCACCGATCCCGTTCGAACTCTGGCTAACGGCTCACTGTATAGCATTTTCGCCCACCTGATATAACCCGGCCCTACTCCGTAACCTCCCAGGGCTGCCAGCAGCCACGGCCACTTAACGGAGTCAAAAGCTTTAACTGTGTCTAGGGATACAATCGCCATTTCGCCTTCATTTCTATCTGCCCATTCGATCACACGGTGGAGTCTCCTATGATTATGGGTTATATTCCTGTTTGGGACATAGCCTGTTTGATCCGGGGGGATTAATTTACTAATTACTCTCCGCAATCTGTTTGCCAGGACAGCCGTCAGTATCTTGCTGTCCTGGTTCAGCATCGACAAAGGCCTGTAGGAGCTACAGCTATACCCCGGTTTGTTGGGCTTAGGAAGCGGTATTATGATCGCCTCTCTGAGTGACTCCTGGCAACCTTCCTATCTCAAACGCTTCGTTAAGCATGTCTAGCAATGGGGGTAGCACTTCTTCTCTATATACTTTGTAAAATTCACTAGGGAACCCGTCTGTTCCTGGGGTCTTACTGGTGGGCAACTGCTTCACAACCTCCCTCAGCTCCTCTAGGGTAATTGGTGCATCAAGCTCTTCTCTCTCCTCATCACTTATCTTAGGTAATCCTATATCTTCTAGTGTTTCGGTTATCTCCTCTTGACTACTCCCCTCCTTGTCTCCATATAGCACCCTATAATAATCCGCAAATTCCCTGTTAACTCTTTCTTGAGTGTCCACTACATCGCCATCTTCTCTAATTATTGTCCTAATCGGGGGTCTAGGGGTCTCACTCTTGTACAGTCACGCTAAAAGCCTACCCGTTTTATCTCCTCCCGCGTGCTGTCTTTCTACATACTTTTTATAATTGAGGTTGCAGAGCCTTTCCCAATGTTCCGCACATTGCTGTTGTAGTTTAAGTACTAGCTCAGTGTCCACACTGTCACACTCTAATGTCCTTTCTAGTTCGTCTTCAACTCTTTGTAGGTCTGCCAGAACCCCACCTTGCAGGCCCTTTGACTTAGCTATGGCTGCCCCCCCGCATCACCACCTTAAAAGCTTCCCATAGTGTACCCGCTGAGTCAACACTACCAGTATTTGTCTCAAAATAGTTAATGATCTCATCCCTTATGTCCTCACGAAAGACCGGATCTTTGAGTGCCTCCGCTCGGAGGCACCACGTCGGGATCCGCGCCCTCGGGGGGCAGTATTGCCACCCAAGGATCAGGGGCGAGTGACCCTCGCCTTGTATTCTGTTTGAGTGCTCTCTGCCACCACATTCGGCGTGGCAAAGACATAGTCCTGTCTCGTGTGTAGCTGCTGCGGGGCAGAATAATGCAAATATTGCCTATCATTGGGATGTTTTGTTATCCATACGTCTACCAAGCCGAAATCATCTAGTAACACCTGCAATGCTTTGGCCGCTGGGGTGGGCCCATCAATCCTGTTGTCAGATCTATCCACCTTGGGGTTCATTACACAATTGAAATCCCCGTACCAAATAACCATGCTTCCCACACACATAGTAAGGTTACTGCACAGAGTCCTGAAGTATGCCGCCGTGTTTTGGTTAGGGGCATACGTATTCACGATGCATACCTCTTTATTCTCCAACAGCCCTCTCAATATAACCATCCTCCCGTCTGTTTCCGCCATTTCCTGCAGTAGCTGGAACGGGACATGAGGTGCTACCCAGATAAGCACTCCCCTGGCGTAAGCAGAGTACGGCGAACCCACCACAATCCCTTTCCATTTTTTCCCAACTAGCTCCAGTTTCTCCCACGTCAAATGCGTCTCCTGCAACAGTGCAACATCTATCTTTTGCCTTTTCAAATACAGCATGACTTTATTCCTCTTCATATAACTGTTATGTCCCCTGACATTCCACGTCACTATCCTGAGATCTCCCATAGCACTCTGATATCTTCCTCCCTCATTCCCAACCGAACCCTCCCGATCATGCTATGCAGATACAACCCTTCAACTCTTCCATGTAGGCTCATATTTAAACTTGAACTCCCCAAAACTATGTACAACCCAAACTTCCCACCTCCCTTCCCTCCCCCAACCCTTCCCCAACAACACCCCCCCTAACTGTTGCCTAGCTCCATCCCTGGATCTCAGGCACCACCACATCTAGCCCCGTCTAGCACAAACTTATGCTCAGGGCTCAGTAGGGTAAAGTCGCCCTAATGGCCACTTAACTATTATCTCCATCGATCTTTGATAGAGTTTTACAGATGGACATAAGCAATATTGATCTTAAGAGTGCGGTGATACAGTCAGTAGATGGCATTTCAATTTGTAGCACAACGAAAGAGGAGTGTAGACAACATTCTATTCAGCTGATGACTATCCTTGCAGACAAAGGATACAAGGTAGACAAAGGGAAGTTACAGTACTGTCAAGAAGAGGTGTTCTACATGGGGCAGTTCATTTCACATGAAGGAAAAAAGGTGACACCTGAAAGAGCTGAGGCGATTATGAAAACCGCAAAGCCAGATACAGTGAGACAAATGCAGCAATTTTTGAGGCTATGTCTGGGTGTTTAATTACAATTCATATACAAGACCCCTTTTGCAAGCTTCAAAGAAAGCTGAAATGATAAAGTAAAAATAGAATGGACTGAAGAAATGCAGGAAGGGTTTGAAGATTTGAAAAAAGCAATTTGTACAGCCCCTGTTTTAGGAATTCCCAATTATGCTGTGGAATTGTATTTATTTTCACACACAAATAGGACAGTCATGACAGCAGTTATTACACAAAGGACTACATTGGGTACAGGCCTCCAGTGTATTACAGTGGTATTTTAGACCCAGTTATGAAAGGACACTTTCCTTGCGAACAGTCATTGGCAGCCACCGCGTTCACAGTTAAGTCTACAAGTATTGTGATGGGCTGCTCTATGACTCTCTCCGTAGAGCATGCTCTGTTTGCCATTTTATAGAAACAAAAGGGTACATTGACATCCCAGAGAGCTTCCGCCTATGAAGTAATAATTTCGAACACACTGATTAAAATTGTCTGATATAAAATAGTGAATCCTGCCACGTTCATAGCTGAACCTATAGCAGAAGGCAATCAAGTGCATGATTGTGCCAATTATGTTGAATTCTTTGATGATGTACCCTGTGTGAAAGAAAATGCTTTGTCAGGAGCGGAAATCCTCTTTTTATTGATGGTTCTTCAAAAATTGTTCAGACCAGTGAGGAAAGGCATTCTGGTGCAGCTGCAGTGAGACATAGTTTAAATGGGGAATTTGAAGTTGTAGCAAGTGCCATGTTACAGTCTAATTTTTCAGTGCAAGCAGTAGAATTGGTAGCGCTTATTGTCGCGCTTGAGAAACACGAAGGGCAGGAAGTGACAGTGTACCGTGACTCCGCCTATGTGACGTCAACTGTACACGCAGGGCCTAGCATGTTGGAAAAGGAGGAGCTACCTCCGAGCGATTGGCACACCAGTGCAGCACGCATCCTTATTGGACAGGCTTATTATGGCACTATAACTCCCAGTGGCCGTAGCGGTTGTTAAGTATGCAGCTCACACTGAGCAAACAGATTTTTTTTCTTGCTGGAATGAAGCTGCAAACGTAGAAGCCAAGAGGGTTGCATATTCTCCAGATATTTCGAGTTTTGGTACTCTGAGCATTAAGGAGAAGGTTAATGATAATGATGTGTTATTTATATAGCGCCTTAATCCAAAGCGCTTTACAGAGCACATATTTACATACAATATCACCCAACCGAAATTGGTACTCAGTTGGTATGATTGGTACAAAGTTGTCACTGCTATGTTAATGCAAGAATTGTTTAATAAGTTACTGATGACCCAATTAGTAGGCATACAAAGGAGTGCACTACAGGAAGAGCAGGAATAATGGAAGCAAAGGGGGTACTTTCTCCAGCATGGGGTCTGGCATGGATTCACATGCTCATGAATATTCCCCGTCGTCAGGCTGGGAATCCTCGGTAAAGAAAAAACCAGTATCAGTTTCGTTTCTGATCTGTCTTTCGTAGTAATAACCAATCACTGGTCTCTGCGTCATACTGACCACAGCCAATGACTGCCCTCTACCTAAGCACCGCCTCTGGCAGCCATCTTCAGATTTTTACCGCACGTTCATGTGTTGGGATCCTCGTGCTATTGCTCTCGAGCGTTAGTGCTATTTTTCGCGCTTTTTTCACAAAAAACTTCGATTCTTTCGGTCAAAAGAGCCTCAAGCTCCACCGATCCTACATCCGATCAACGGGGACCCGTGTCGGATTCATCTGTGCCCCTCAAGGGTGAAGATTTCGTCGAGCTACACTTCGGAGGAATCCAGAAGCTTCTCAGGCCCGGTCTCGGAGATGGCCCAGGAGAAGGGAAGCTCGACGCCCGGAAAGCTGTTCAGGGTCTGCCCTGGATGCCAGCTGCAGAACGTCTTCAAGGAGGACGAACACTCTTTCTGCCTTTACTGCCTTCAGGAGGACAAGACGCACGTGGAGAAGGACTGTGCGTTTTGCGGCAACATGTCGGAACGGACCATGAAGGACCGCCATCAACGTCTCGCCAACTGGCTGGAGGGTAAGAGCCCGTCTGGCGAGAAGAAGAAGAAATCCGAGCGGTCTTCTAAGACCTTTGAGGGCGCCCCGGCGACGGGGGCCCAACATAAGGCCAAGCACCGCGAGTCCGCTGGCACCGGGAGCGCCGAACGGTCGGGCTCTACGGGCGCCAGGCAGGGCGCTCCCTCCCCGGCACCATCAACCACGAGCCAACGCTCTGGGTCGGGTAAGAGGAAGGCCGAGCACCCGGCGAAGCTCCTGGAGAGGCCCCGGTCGAGCTCTAAGGCAGAGGAGGAGCGTGGCAGTGCCCCCTCCCTCAAGGATAAGGCGGTGAGCGCACCTAAGGTGGTGAAGGCCTTGATCCATCCGACCAAGCCCTCTATCGAAAAGGTCGCGGCGGCCCTGGCTCAGCCTGTGGTGGCTGCACCAGTGGTGGCGACCTCAGGGCCCAGAATCTCCCTGCCTCCTCGGAGGGAGTCTTCCTTTGTGCCCATCGATAGGACCCCCGTGAAACCCTCCGTGGGGAAGAAGAAGGGGGGGCAGGGCGTCGTCGGAGATTCGGCCTCAACCTCAGAAGAGGAGCTGATCGAGGTCTTAAGCCACGGCCTAGGCGTGGAAGAAGGCCAGCCCGTCGGAATGGACCCCGACGCAGGTGACGACGACGACGTCGAGGATACCGACGGGGCCCCTGCTCGCCCGTCGGATTCCCCTCTGCCAGCGCCGCAAGACAACTCGGCGGCCATTTTGTTGGCCATACAGTCCTTATGCTCCGAGATAAGGACGAGGCTACCGTTACCGACGGAGGAACCTCTCCCGTCGGGGGATCCAGAACCGGGACCTTCTGGTGTTCCCCCTACCAAGAAAAGAAGGATCCATCCACCACCTCCTTTTCAACCGTCGCGCCCCTTCCAGCCCTCCTCCCCGTCCACCCGAGGGGATGATACGGGGACTGACACGGCAGCGACGGGTACGGACGACGAGGTATATGACGAGGATTTTCCGTCGTCGCCTCCCACCAGGGCTTCTCCGCCCGACGAGATCGGATCTTTCCACTCCATGATCTCCAGGGCTTCCGAGCTTTTCCAACTCTGCCCTGAGGAGAAGAAAAAGGAAGGCTTCCTTTATCAGCGGCGCGAGGCCAAGAGGAAGACGGTCCTCGCAGTGCCTCTGTTGGACGACATTTGGGATGAGGGCCTTTCCCTCCTCAAGAACCCTTCCACGACGCCAGCTAGAAGAGACCGGTACGAGAAAAAGTACCGGGTCCCGGACACGGCCCCCCTATGCCTCCGGGCGCAGCCTACCCCGGACTCCGTCGTCTCCGCGGCAGCCAGGAAGAAAGCGGGGGGGGGGTGCGGCCTCCACATCGACTTCCCCGCCGGACGGCGAGGGAAAGAAATTGGATGCTATGGGACGTAGAGTCATCTCGTCGGCAGCGACGACGATTAAAGCGGCCAACGCCTTGGCTATGGTGGCCCGCTACGACAGGGAGCTCTGGTACAAGATAGCTCCCCTGCTGGATTTTCTGCCGGACGACAAGAGGGCGGAGGCCCTTGAGATCCTGCAGGAAGGTGAGGTGGCCTCGGACCACGCCATCACCGTGGCGACGGACATCGCCGACACCGGGTTCCGCCAGCTGGGCAACGGCGTTTGCCTTCGACGTCGTGGATGGCTCAAAGCTACGGACTTCCGGCAGGACGTCCAGACCAGAGTCCTGGACATGCCCTTCGACGGGAACAACCTGTTTGGGAAGACAGTGGACGATTCCCTTCAGGCCATCAAGGCGGATACTGAGACGGCCCGGGCCCTTGGAGTCCTGCAACGACCGACGCCCTTTCGGAGCGGCGGAGGCAAGGGCGCCTCCAAAGGTTCCGGCGGCGGTTTCGCTTCCTACCGTCAAGCGGCCCGCTCGTCGTCGCAAGAGGCCTACAGAGGACGAGGCAAGTCTAGCGGACCCCGCCGTCGTCGCCAAGGAGGTCAAGGCGGCAAGGCCGCGTCCAAGCAGGATTGAACCGGCCGTGGGGTCGGGCCCCCACCGAAGCACCCCGGCGGGAGGCCGGCTGGCGGGCTTCGTCAGCGTGTGGGAGTCCATCTCCACCGACCGTTGGGTGCTGGACGCCCTGGCCCGGGGCCACGCGCTCGAGTTTCAAAGAAGGAGCCCGCGCGTCCCCCCCGTGGCCAGGAAAGAACTTCACGTCCCTCAACTTCTCCTGGAGGTAAAGGCGATGCTCAGAAAGGGCGCCATCGAACTCGTCCCAAAGAGGCTTCGGGGCTCCGGAGTCTACTCGAGATACTTCCTCGTGAAGAAGAAGACGGGAGGATGGCGCCCCATCCTAGACCTGCGACGTCTGAACAAGTTCATCAAGGCACAGAAGTTCCGGATGGTCACCCTCCAGCACGTCCTGGGTCAGCTGGAGGAAGGAGACTTCCTATCGTCGTTGGATTTGGAGGATGCCTACTTCCACATTCCCATCCTAAAGGGGCACCGCAAATTCCTCAGATTCGTGGTCCAAGGGCGTCATTACCAGTTCAAAGCCCTTCCCTTCGGACTACGGTCGGCACCCAGGGTATTCACCAAGTGCCTCGCACCGGTGGCGGCGCAGCTGCGCCGCGAGGGGATTCACGTCTACCCCTACCTGGACGACTGGCTCATCCGCGCCAAGACGAGGGAGCTCGCCGTGGTCCACACGGCAAGGACCGTCCAACTCCTCACGGAGCTGGGATTCTCCGTGAACTACGCCAAATCCCACCTGGTGCCCGCGCAAGTCGCACGGTTTCTGGGAGCCAGGCTCGACACAGTGTCCCTTCTGGCCTCCCCGTCGGAGGAGAGGACCAGGACCATCTTGGGCAAGGTGCAACGGATGTTGGTGGCCGACGCGGCCAAAGTGAGGTCCATCTAGTCCCTCCTCGGGATGATGTCTTCCTGCATCTACCTCATTCCCATGTGCAGGCTCCGGATGCGCCCGTTGCAAGAATTCCTGGATGCGCGCTGGATCCAGACGACGGGCAGCTTCGAGGAAAGGATCAAGCTCGACGAGAGTTTCCGGCGAGCGATACGGTGGTGGGGCACCCGCGCGTATCTGACGGCGGGCATGGACTTCCAGACCCCAGCCCACCAGGAGACTGTGACCACGGATGCCTCCCTGGAAGGGTGGGGAGCGCACACCGAAAATCTGCACGCAAGGGGACTCTGGCTCCCGACGGAGAAGTCCCTGCATATCAACGTCCTGGAGCTCCGTGCAGTGTTTTGGGCCCTCAGGTCCTTCCTTCCGTCCCTCAAGGGCAAGGTGGTGAGGATCTTCACCGACAACACCACCACCATGTTTTACATCAGGAAACAGGGCGGAACCAGGTCCCCAGCGCTGTCCAGGGAGGCGCAGGACCTGTGGCATTTGGCCGTTGCCCAAGGGATTTTTCTGGTGCCGTTTCATCTGGCAGGGATAAAAAACACCATCGCCGACTCACTCAGCAGGGAGCTGCGCTCGTGCCACGAGTGGGAACTACGGCAGGATCTGGTGGATCGCCTCTTCCGACGGTGGGGCACACCCCAGATCGACCTGTTCGCGACGGCGACGAACACCAAGTGCCGGAGGTTCGCCAACAGGTTTCCCCAGACGAGGAGCATGGGCGATGCTTTCTCGTTCCCCTGGGAGGGCCTGTTCCTCTACGTGTTCCCTCCCTTGCCTCTGCTAATCCGGCTCGTCAACCAGCTCAAGAGGTCACGGTGCAGGATGATCCTCGTCGCACCTGCGTGGCCGAGGCAGATATGGTTCCCGGACCTTCTGGACTTGTCAGCGTCCCCGCCGATCAAGCTGCCGGCGGACGCGGATCTACTCTCCAGGGAAGGAGGCGCCATCCTCCACCACGACCCGAAGTCGCTGAACTTGCAGGCCTGGCTCCTGCAGCGCTAGAGTTTGGAGGATACGACATACCGGCCGATTGCAGAGAGGTTCTTGCAAAGGCCAGGGCGTCCTCGACTCTTAAATGCTACGGACACAAATGGAAGAGGTTCTCTGTCTGGTGCCACGCACAGAAGATTAACCCTCTACGGATTACGGCCCCCCAAGTACTGCCGTACCTGCTGACTCTGGCCAAAGCTGGTCTGGCACACGCGTCCATCAAGATTCATCTTGCTGCGATCTCCCGATACACCAGAACCACGGGGCGGACGTCCTTGTGGTCTCATCGTCTGGTGAAAGAGTTCATGAAGGGACTGTTCAGATCGTTCCCGCCGGTGAAGGCTCCGGCCCCGGCGTGGGAGCTCAACGTGGTGCTGACCAAGCTCATGGGACCTCCGTTCGAGCCTCTGCACTCGGCCCCGTTGAAGTTTCTATCGTGGAAAACAGCTTTTCTTGTGGCCATCACCTCCGCACGACGAGTGGGAGAGATCCAGGCCCTTTCCTGCAAGGCCCCGTACTTGACTTTCCACGACACGAGGGTAGTGCTCAGGACGCACCCCTCCTTCATGCCCAAGGTACCGTCGGACTTCCATCTCAACGAACCCTTGGTGTTACCTGTGTTCTTCCCGTCGCCTTCGTCGCCGGCTGAGAGGACTTTGCACTCGCTGGATGTAGCTAGAGCGCTGAAGTTCTACGTGGACCGCACGAAGGGTTTTCGGAAGACGTCACAACTCTTTGTGAACTTTGGACCTGTCAATCAGGGGAAGGCTCTCTCGAAGGCTTCCATCTCCAGATGGCTCTCCGGCTGTATCATGTGCTGTCACCGGTTGGCAAACCGACCGCTGCCTGGCCGTCCGAGAGCCCATTCCACCAGAGCGATCGCAGCTACCACGGCGTTCCTATCTGGTGTGCCCCTGCTGGACATATGCAGGGCTGCTACGTGGAGGTCGACGCACACCTTCACGAAATTCTACTGCGTCGACCGGGATTCCAGGGAGGAGTCCAGGGTCGGCCAAGCAGTGCTGCGCAACCTGTTCGCCTGAGGTGAGCCTGGTGAGGAGGTAAGATGCTTAATGTTGAGTTGATGTGATGCTTAATGTTGAGCCTTTGCCACCTCCCCTGGTTGTGCATGTGTGTACTGCTATGTATTCTTTATTCATGAGCATGTGAATCCATGCCAGACCCCATGCTGGAGAAGGAACAAGTTACTTACCTGTAACTGTTGTTCTCCAGCATGGGTCTGGCATGGATTCACATGCGAACCCTCCCGCCTACCCCTCTGCGGCTCTTCACTTGGTCATACTGCCACTTCACGTGCTTCCAAATCTGAAGATGGCTGCCAGAGGCGGTGCTTAGGTAGAGGGCAGTCATTGGCTGTGGTCAGTATGACGCAGAGACCAGTGATTGGTTATTACTACGAAAGACAGATCAGAAACGAAACTGATACTGGTTTTTTCTTTACCGAGGATTCCCAGCCTGACGACGGGGAATATTCATGAGCATGTGAATCCATGCCAGACCCATGCTGGAGAACAACAGTTACAGGTAAGTAACTTGTTCCTTCTATCCCCCACAGAATCATTATGGCGACAGGATAGCATTGTAAAGCCGGTGATGCCAGTAGCGTTGTTAAAGGTAGTGCTTGAGCAGCTGCATTACCCCGTGCATGTAACAAAGGAGAGTCTTGCTGCGACAATTGCAGAAGACTGGTTTATTCCGAATTTATTGTAGCATGTTGCACGATTTATAGTGAATTGCATCATGTGTCAAAAGTTTACTGCTGGGCATACACTGAGACCAATTAGAGGGGTAATACCTTAACCGAATGGTCCATTTCAGCATTTACATATATCGATATGCTGCAGGTGTGTAATGGATATAGGTATCTGATAGCGATGGTGTCCCTTCTCTAGGTGGATCGAGGCAGGCCTGTGTACACACCCTGATGCCACTTGTGCAGCAAAGTTTTTAGTATGTGAAGTCTTTCCAAGATGGGGTGTGTGTGAAGTGCTGTGATCTGATAATGGGCCACATTCTGTAAATGAGGTGTTTGAACAGGTAGGACTTTTACTAAATATTAACCACAAGTTTGCTTCTGCTTATCACGCGCAAGCTAACATGATATGTGAGAGACTCAACAGCCTCCTGAAAGAAAGGATTGCCAAGGTTAAATTGACATTGAGGAAGATATGGCTATATTGCCTACCCTTAGTTTTATATGCCCTTCGGAATCAGTCTGGTTCAGACCACCACCTCACCCTCACAAGCTAGTGACAGTGAGGTGGATGAGAATGCCTCTTACACCTCCGTCTATGAGTAGAAGTGATGCCCAGAGCGTAACCAAAACATTAGGTGATGATTTAAAGAATATTTGACATGTATGACCTCTAGCAACTCTCTCATTTTAGATCAACTCTGGCGTCGCGGGGGGGGGGAGGGTGTATTAAGACCATTCAGTAACCAGATCACTCAAACTTTCATCAACACCCAAATTGTTTATTGCTGATTCTATCTAATTAAGCATTTCACCACAAAGTGGCATGAGCCACGTTTTCATGGCCCTTTTGTGCTGAAAATATAATCCCCTCAGCAGTAAAACGTCCAAGCCAGGCGAGCTTGGCTTCACTTAAGTGATGTGAAAGTATATAAAGGCGAGACCTGCCCTCCCACTGTTGACGATCCAGAAGCAAGACCAGAAGAATTTTGGCGTGTGCAGACTCTATCGATGACAAAGAAGGACGATAAGGCGACCAGCTTGTAATGCAGATTTTGCATTTAGACTAAGACTCATACGGACACTTCTTATAGATATTATAGTAGGAGTGCAAACCCTTGCTGAGAGTCTTAGGAATCTTTTGAAGAAAAAAGAATGAACTTTAGAAATTACGATGATATATCAGTATTATTTTTTTTCTTATTTTTCTTCTTTTTTTAAAATGTTTATTATTTGCAACTCGATCACCATACAGTTTAGCAGCAAGTATACATGTCAATTTTCCTGTAGTTTCAAGTCATTTTATTTACCCCTCTCCCTCCCCCTACCCCCTTTCAAGCCTACCTCACCCTAAGCCTCTTTCAATTAGTTCCAGCGGGATCTCCGCCTTCTTCGTCATCTAAAGGGCTAACCTCTTCTGGGTTAACCCAGTCCAATCCTGACAGTCGCTACCAATGGTCTCCAAGCACACAACGTATCCGCTCTCTCCTCCCCCCTCTGTTCGTTGCTTCATCCCATACTATTGTCTCTGCATTAGCCCATTTCTGTAGATCGTGCCACCAAGCCTCCACCCTTGGTCTCCTACTCGCTTTCCAACTCATTGCTATACTATGTTTGGCGAGTATATACGCCAGATCTTTTAGTTTACTTACATGTTAAAGTTTGCGTGGCCTTGGTACCCCCCCCCCAACATGCAAGCCCACAAGGAGTCCACATCCAGGTTGATCTCCTTTCCCACCAAGAGGTGGGCCACCTCCCTCCAGAATCTCCTTATTTTGGGGCATGCCCAGGACATGTGTATCATCCCTGCATTCTCCTCCCTGCATTTTGGGCATTTCTGTGTTCCTGCTTTTTTGAACTTTGCTATCCTCTTAAGGGTCATATACGCCCTGCGGGTGACATATAACTGAATCTGTTGCAACCTCACATTCCTGGATTTTTTTTGTGATACCCCTGTACTCTGACCCACAACCCATCTCCCAATGGTTCCCCGCCTCCTCCCAGTCTCATCTCGTCTCGTCTGGAGTACCTCTTTCCCAACCCTAGACATCCACAGCTCATATATCCGGGAAACCTCGCGGCCTCCTGAAATGTCGTGAAATGTTTCTATGGCTGCATCGGGCTGCTGGGTCAACATTGCCTCTGGCAATCACCTTTTATCAACTTCACCAGCCTAGCATATATGATGTATTGGCACAATGTAATCCTATATCTTCTACCAGTATGTCAAATTCTATTGCTTTCCCATCCTGCCACACATCCCCTAGGGTACCGGCTCCCACTGCCTTCTTATGTTCTTCCTCATTTGTCCATCCACTCCCTCCAGTGCCACTAGCGGCAATTGTGGGGAGCACAGGAACGGGTTCTCCATCAACCGGCAGGCTCTCCATCACATCTCCCCTCCCAAGTCTAGCAATGTTGTCCCTCCTCTCCGTTGCAATTCTGGCAACCACATCCATTCATTCAAGAAGTAAGGGGTGCAGTCTGCTCTCAACAGTTCAGACTCTGGCATAGGAACCTCGGATAACCACCTCGCCACATACTGGAGTTGGCTAGCCACGTAGTGCACCTCAAAATTGGGCAATCTAATGCCCCCTTGTTCATATGGGTTTTGGAGTTTCCATAACGCCACTCTATTCCTAGAGTTGTGCCATATGAACCTTCTGCTTATGCTCTGTACTTTGACGAAGAACTGCTTGGGTATCATATACGGTATATTCGCAAAGTAGTGTAACAGCCTGGGCAGTACAACCATATTCAACAGAGCCACCCTCCCCATCATGGTCAAAGGTAGCTTGGCCCAAAAAGTTATGCTATTTTCAATTTTAGACACTGCCTTCTCGGTATTCAGCTTAAGTTCAACTCCAACGTTGTGATATATATCCTCTCCCAGATACCTGAACATCTTAGTTTCCCATTTTATCTGTAAAACTGGCAGTTCCTGTTGTGGCGTTCCCACATATCTTCCTAGGGGGAATATGCTTGACTTTATTCGATTAACTGTTATGCCTGATAGCATGGCATACCGCTCCATCACCTCTAGAATGTACTGAAGGTTCTCAGATTACTTCAGATATAGCAACATCATATCTGCGTACATCGATATTAAGTGTTGACCCCCCTTAGTGCTGATTCCTACTTCTCCATAGTTTTGTTTCAGATACACCGCTAGGGGTTTTAATACTACGATAAAAAACATAGGGGACCACAGGCATCCCTCTACCTAATTGCCACTGTTCTGATATAGTCACCCCCGTTCTTACTCGAGCCAATGGTTTGTTGTATAGCAATTGAACCCGCTTCAGGTACACTGGTCCCATACCATATTCCTTTAAAACAGCCAGTAGCCAGGGCCATTTGACTCAGTCAAGGTCTTTCACTGCATCTAGCAAGATAATTATTACCTCCTGAGAGCTTCCTTCTGTCTGTCCTATAACGTGGTGGAGTCTTATAAGGTTGTCAGATGTACTCCTGCATGGGACATGCCCCGTCGGGTCAGGATATATACATTTACTTATGACTGGCCTCAACCTATTCGCCATAACCGCTGTAAGTATTTTGCTGTCTTGGTTTAGCATCGAAAGTGGTCTGTAGGACCATCAGTTTGTGCCCGGGTTATTGGGTTTAAGGAGCGGAATGATATATGCTATGATATTTTATTTATATCACGCTCGTACATAAGTGTTTCAGAGCGCGACCAAGCAAAGGGAGGGGAACAAGGCAGAACAAACAAAATGAAAACAACGATCTTACTAGGCCCAGTGACATCAAGAACGCGCAAGTGCATGGACAAAGGATAAGGGGGAAAGTGCGTGGAAGTGGAAAGTGCAGAACAGAAGAGAGAAAATAATAAAATAAATGAATAAATACAGGCAATGAAAAAGTGGTAGTGCAGCCAGCAAGTGGCAAGTGCAAGATAGGGTATATCTGATAAGTGCAGAGGAAGAATGTGGGGCTGTATGGGTACAGATACAGTACCCAGTGCAATGGGAGGCCTGGAGGCAGTGCAGGAGGGAGGCAGGGTGAGCAGGTAACTGGGCCCGAAGGACAGAGGGTGTCCAGGTGCACAGTGCCAAGAGAGAAAAACAGGTCAGCAGGGGAGAAGAAGGGCAAAAGTGGAAGAGAAGAGGAAGGTCTTGAGGTGCTTCTGGAACTGGAGATGGTTCTCCTCATGTTTGAGTGGCAGGGAGGCTGTTCCAGGGGGAGGCCCCAGCCGAAGACAGAGATCTGCCCCCAGCTCGTTGGTACAACGTCCTTTCATCGCCTGCTTTTACATCGCCAGGCTTTTAAACGTGCACATTAAATCGAATGTGCTCATCAAATTTTTTGGGCGGGTGGGCAATAGTAAAAAATACATGTGGGTGGGGGGGTTTGAGCAGGCCCCACCCCAAAAAAAAAAAAAAACAATGAGCAAATTCAATGGAATGTGCACGTTTAAAAGCCTGGCAATGTAAAAGCAGGCGATGAAATCACATGGAACAAGCTCGTTTCTTTGAAAAACGACTGACCCTGAGTGAGTTAGAGGTAGAGGAGCAAAGGGCTTGAGAGGGGAGGTATTTGCAGAGGAATAGTTGAAGGTATTTTGAACCCAGGCCCCAGAAAGCTTTGTGGACAATGCAGAAGGTTTTAAATGTAATCCTTGCATCCACTGGGAGCCAATTAGGTGATTTCAGAGCTGGAGAGCTACAATTCCAGGGCTTGAGGCCAAGGACCAGTCTCGCAGTCCTGTTCTGGATTAGTTGTAGAGGGCGGAGAGTGGAGGCAGGTAGATTTAGAAAGAGGCTGTTACAGTAGTGAAACCTGGAGAGAACCAGAGCTTGAGATACAGTGAGCTTCTGGTGGAAGGAGAGGACAGGCAAAGTACCTCTGAGGAGGTGGAGTAAGAAGTTTTACTTTTTAGAGACGTCAGAGATGTGTGCGAAGAAGGAAAGTGTGGAGTCAAAGATGACCCTGAGGTTCATGGCCTCACAGGTGGGGGTAGGAGGAGGGCCAAGGGAGGCCAGCCAGAGAGTAAGGGGAAAGGATGGAGAAGGTGTACCGATGAGGAGGATCTCAGTCTTGTTGGCATTTAGACAAAGATCATTGGCAGTACACCAATTTTGAACAGCAATTAGGCAATCAGAAATGAGGGAGGGAGAGGAGGTGGCCAAGGGCAGCCTGAAAATGGGTTAAGTGATCAGAAAAAGGAAATGCAGTAGGCGCGAGCTACCAGTTACTGGTTGAAAAGCCAGGGCAAGAGGTTAGATCCCTGGGGAACACCACATGTAGAGAGGGAGATCGATGAAAGGAAGGACCCAAGTTGTACCTGTGAGGGTCGATCCGAGAGGAAAGAGGTCAGCCAGGCCAGAGCCTGATCAGTGATACCCAGGTTGTCACAGAGACGGTTGACCAGGGTGGTGTGGTTGATCGTGTCGAAGGCAGAGGGGAGATCAAGTAGGATAAGGACAGAGGGAATGTTAGAGTCAAGGTTGGAGAGCAGATCTTTCTAATCGCTTCCCTTAGGGACTCTGACAATGTGCTTGTGTCAGACGCTTTGTTTAATATCGTCAGCAACGGGAGGGGGTGGTTCCGACCTGTATGCTTTATAAAACTCACTCGGGAGTCCATCTGCTCCCAGAGCTTTGTTAGTGGGTAATAGCTTTATTACCTCTTCCAGCTCCTCTAATGTTATTGGGGCCTCTAGGTTCTAGGAAGGGTGAATTCTGTTAAAGCTTACAGTACATCTATTTCCTCCGCCTCAGTGATGTCTGCGTACAACTTCCGATAATATTTGAAAAAACATTAATTTACTCCTTCCTGGGTATCCTGTATCTGCCCATCCGCCCCTTGGTTACTCTTATTGGTTGTCTGGGGGTCTCACTTTTATATAACCAGGTCAGTAATCTACCCGGCTTGTCTCCTTCTGTGTGCTGCCTCTCCACATATTTTTTATAGTTGAGATTGCATAGTCTCTCCCAGTGGTTCTTACATTCCTGCTGTAATCGGTGTATGTTCTCTACCTCCTCGGGGACCCCTCACCCTCCCGCATTTTAGATTCTTAAGACCCTCTCTGCGGCTTGCAATTCCTGTGTTATGCCAGCTTGTAAGCCTTTGATTTTGATATTGCCGCTCCCCTTATCACCACCTTAAATCCTCCCACAATGTCCCTGCTGATTCCACACTGCCAGTATTATGTTCAAAATAATCCTTTATCTCCGTTCTCAGGACTTCTTTAAACACTGTGGGCCTCATTACGAACTTGGCGGTAGCCATGCCACTATTGGCGGCATGGCTGCCGCCAAAATCGGGTCCGGGTTCCCAGAATGGGGAATTACCGGGCCATTCCGAGTTCGGAGGGCCCGGTAATTCCTCCCTCCAGGAACCCGGGCCCGGACCTTCCCCATTCCCATTTCAGCCCCCATAGGGCTGAACAAGAATGAGGGAGGAAGCAAACAACGGGCTGATTACAAGCGGCCCGTTGTTTGCTCCCTCTTCCCCTCGCGTGACCCGGTAAGCACGCCTGGTTTGACCAGGCGTTAATTACAGGGTCCCGCGAGGGGAGCTTGTAATGAGGCGGAACAGGTTTAACGGGTCCGCCTCCTTTAGTGGGTCCCGTTAACCAGTTCCGCCTCACTTGTAATGAGGCCCTGTGTCTTTCAGTGCTTCGGCCCTAAACCTCCACGTCGGGATCCTCGCCCTAGGGGGCGAGTACTGCCATGTTATTATCAGTGGCGCGTGGTCCGAGAGGACCATGGCCTTATATTCTGCATGCATGATTTCTCCCGTTAATTCCGATCCAACAAACATATAATCTAGTCTAGTGTCCAGGGCCTGTGGGCGGGGTAATGTGAGTAACCCCTGTCCTCTGGGTGGTGCATTCTCCACACATCTACTAGCCGAAAATCATTTAGCAGTTTGCGCAGTGCCTTCGCCGCTGGGGCCAGCCTTTCAAGCTTATCATCTGATCTGTCGAGTCTCGGGTCTAAGGTGCAGTTGAAGACCCCCCCACCCCCATCCCCATATTACTGCCCCATCTATGTATGGGCTGATTTTAGTATACAGGTTCTCAGTGCCTTAAGTGGCACTACAAATCGAGCCGGGGCTCATTGAGTGGGCGTGGCCTAACAGCGGGGCCTTGATGGCCCGTCAGGCCACGCCCCCTTGACGAGCCCCAGCTCATTGGGCTACTGGCACACCTGCCAGGCAGCCTTTTGTAGAGATTAGCACCCTCTCCCCTATGGGGGAGAGGGTGCTGATCTCTGCATTTATATTCTATAGGCTTGCCTGGCAGGGGACAACGCCTCCCTATTCAGCCTTAATGGTGGTGCTGCCCCTCGCCAGCTGGGGAGGGGCAGCGTCACCATCAAGGCTGAAAGGGTGAGGCCAGTGGAAGCAGAGGCCTTTTTCCTAAAGACTAAAAAGCTTCAGTATTTAGAAAGCAAGGCCTCTGCTTCCAGCGGCCTCACGTTTTCTCCATAATGGTGGCGCCGGCCCACGTGCATCACTTGATTAAAGGGATGCCTCGCAGGTGCGGCGCCACCATTGTGGCTGAAAGGCATTTTTTCCTGAAGCCTGAAGCTCTCGCACACGAGCGAAAGCTTCAGGCTGTAGAAAAAAATGCCTTTTCGTGTAGTGGCCGGGGCTGCCAGGGGAGATTAGTGGGCCCTGGCAGGGCCCCGCCTCAAAACGAAATTTCGGAGCCTGCCGGGGCCCAGCCCCGGCAGGCCCCGGTCCACTTAAAGCC
Organism: Ambystoma mexicanum; assembly: GCF_040938575.1. Lineage (NCBI taxonomy): Eukaryota > Metazoa > Chordata > Amphibia > Caudata > Ambystomatidae > Ambystoma > Ambystoma mexicanum. The sequence goes on along the minus strand of NC_090934.1, from coordinate 739,900,654 downwards.
CTGCAGGTTCTTGAAATAAGCAGTAGTGTCCTGATTTGGGGCATAAACGTTGATGATGATCACCTCCTTGTTTTCCACCATCCCTCTTAGCAACACATCCTCCCATCCTGATCTATAGTGGACTGTATCAACTTAAATGGGACATGTGGCGCTATCCATGTTATAACCTCTGGCGTATGCTGAGTACGTTGCCCCCAGTGTTAGGGAGAATTCTCTGTTTAGGCTGAATTTCCTAACCTAGTGAGTCCCCCAGCAGCTTTGCTGGATTTTTGGGGTTTATTTTTTTCTCCTGCCAAGAGTGAGACTCTTTTTACCCTCACTCTTGGGCATGATTTGAGTGTGTTTCTTTGAATCTAGATGTGTTTAATGGGCTATGGGGTCTTTTACCCCATAGGGCTGCATGTGTTTTTGTGATGTGTGTTACACAGCACCCTCAGTGCAGTAACACAGGGGTGTCATAGTGACCCCCAGTATAGACTCCATACCCTGGGACTGACTGTCTCCCAGGGCATGTAAAGTCACCATTGACTTTACTAGTCTTAAATTCTGAACAGAACCAGTACAAACCATCATATTGTGGACGTACTGGCTGGGGCAATTCAGTTGCCCCGGGGTCTGTTAGTCGAGGGGGCACGTCTACGTCGCCCCTGATCGAGTTTTGGCTGGTGGCAGTGGATACTACTTTTTATATTCAACCGCGAATATTTTCCTATGGGATTTCCCATTGTTTAAGGCTACTATCTTTATTTAATTATTTACGGTAGCCTCGAACATACCGCCGGTTTATTTAATTAATATTAATTCTCCGGTTGGTATTTTTTGCCAAAACTTGATTCTAAAATGGCGTTTGTGTTCTCTTCTGTGACTCCAACCCAAGTCGAGCCCTTTGTTCCACGTTTTGGCGGGCTTCTCCACAGAAGCCCTCCAAAGTGGTGCCACTCTGTCTGGGGTACTTAGGAGGGGTGGAGGGGGATTTAGGCACCCTGGACTGAGTTGCCTAGGCAACTCAAGTCGCACTCCGTCCTGATTTGCCCAAGTGGTGAGCCGGCCGGCTCCCCACTTAGCATGTTTGAGTGACAGCTAGGCTGGGTGAATGGGGGTTTTCTGCTTAAAAGCAGGGCTTTGGGGACTGGAACTTCGGAAGTCGCCACAGGACCTAAGAATCCGACGAGGGAGAAGCTGAGCCGAACTGCTACGACAACACCACTGGTGGAGCCCTGCTGGACCGTCTCACCACTTTTCCCAACGACAGAGGAGATCTCCCGCCGGAGAGTCTTCTTCCTTTGACTGGTGGGGATAACCAGTTTCACCGTCTTTTCGCCTTCCTGACGTACCTCGTGGCTGCCTTGCCTGTGCCAAGCACCCCGGCAACCGGGATACCACGGTTTACCACGACCGCGAAACAAAGGTACCACCTTTAACCGGAAAACTCCACAGCTGGTTTCATCTCTGGCAGTGCAACGACCTTCATCTTTCCTCCAAGTCGAGATCTTCTCTTCCCCTGGACGACGACACGACTTGCACCCACTGCCAGGAACAACTGCCACCGCTGGAGGATCCTTCCCACTTAAGGTACCGTTTCCTGCCTGGCTTCCCTTGCTACCGACTGTACGGGGTAGATTTAGTTCCCGGCTTTCGAACCTGGGTTGGCCTGGGACACCCTGGCTAAACTTTCCTGAGCCTCTCTAAACTCTTTTTGAACTCTCTGCAAGACTTTCTAAGCCTAGTTTAACTGTGTGATCTTGGACGCATTTGTGCTCTGCTCTCTTTAAGAGTGGGCCCAGCCTTTGGACTTTGGCTCACCAGTGACTTTTGCTCTTCTGCCTTGCTAACCGTGTTCCTGAATCTTAGAGTGGTGTACCTTTCCATATTCTGTCTTTTTCCCTCCCTTTCTCAAAAACTTATTGGAGTGCCATCTAGTTAAGCGCTCACCTCTGTATGAAAATAAGTGGTGTTTTACTGAGACTTATCTGATAAGGAAAAAGGGGTGTATATATTACAATAGTAACTGTGTTTAGAATATTTTACAACAAGAGTGCTGGAGTGTTTCAAACAGTGTGTTTTTAAATAAATAATTATATACTTTGATACCAAAGCTCTGGTCAGTGTTTGCTTGTATTGGTGTGTCTTAGTGCCTATTGTGTATACTTTGCATACTGCCTAGCTCTTCTTGAGAGAAGTCTGACTGCTCAGCCACAGCTACCAGGTAAATCTGGGTGGTACAGACTGCTACGAAGTGGGTTTACTGCTAACACCTGTAGTCCTAAATCTTTTGCAGTGTTCCCTAAGGGAACTGCTCAGGTTTCTGCCTAACACCCAGGACACTCCCTTTCCATTTCTTCGTTACTAGTGTTCGCTTTTCCTTATTTAGGTGAGTTTCCTGTAATAGAGCGATATCTATTTTCTGCCTCTTCGGGTACATCATGACCTTATTATGCTTAATATAATTATTTAGCCCTCTTACATTCCAGGTTGCTATCTTTAGGTCGCCCATCTTATCCGTTTTCTACTCTGCCTGTCTCTACTCCAACCCTCATTTCCTTTGCTCGTGGTCTCTAATCGACCCACCCTTACTCCCCCCAAAGTCCTCCCTCCACTCTCCCTTTAAACACCCCAACTTCTGAACCCCCAACTCCCCACTTCCCCCTTTCCCAAACTAACCCCAACTGTTGCCCAGCTCCATTCCTGGATCGCAGGCTACCCCACATCTCGCCTCTTTCCCCAACCCGGTCTTAAAAGCGCTACAGGACGATACCCCACTACCAGTATCCTAACTAAACTAAATTCAGGGATGATGGCGCGTCTTTTGCCACCTCGTAAACTGGGCAGCACCTGTGTCTTCTGACCCTGGCAATCAATTCTTGCACAATGGTTCAATATCTACATTCTCTTTTGCGTATGTGATAAGTCCCTCTGAAATTTTATTACTACCCCATGTCCATGTCTGTATTGCAGCCGCTAACTAACATCGCTTATATCGGTCAATAGTACAATACCGGAGAAAAGCCGGTTCACTAATCCTGTCTGCTCGGAGTCTGGCTGTCCGCTCCCGTTGGGAAACCTAGCGTGTCCAGCCAGCCCACTGCTTCCTTGGGTGTCTCGAAGAAAAACGCATTGCTCTTAAGTATGACTTTCAATTTCGCTGGATACAGTAACATGCATTTGAAGCCGGATTCTCGCAGCCGTCTCTTGACCGCCACGTAGTGTAGTCGTTGTCTCTGTACCAACAAGGTGTAGTCCGGGTACGCTGTGACGGTCGCTGATGCTCTGCTTATAGTTCCACCTTTGCGGAAGTGTTCCAGAATCTTTTCCCTGTCTTTGTAGTTCAGTATCTTGGCGATGATCGCCCGGTGAGGAGCTCCCGGTTGGGGTCTCCTACCTAGGGCTCTGTGCACCCTCTCTACTGTGAACCCTTGGGTTAGCGCTCCTGTACCTATCTCTTGTATCAGCATGTTCTACACATAGTTAGTCGGGTCTGTGCCTTCTTCTCCTTCCGGTAGCCCCACCACACGTATGTTATTGCGTCGCGCTCATCCCCCTGCCTCCTCTGCTCGGCCTTCCAGATTGCACACCTGTCGTTGCAATATATGAACCTCCTTAGCGTTGGTCGTGCTGGTGTCTGTATTGGTCTTAACTTTGCTTTCTAAACCACTTTTGCTCTCCGCTAGTTCTCTCACGTCCTGTCTCAGGAGATTGACGTCCACACTGACAGCATCAATTTTGAATTCCAGTGAGGATTTTAGTTCAGCCATGTCTGCGTCAATCTTGCTCTCCCACAAGGATTTTAGTTCCTCTATGGCTTCCAGGATCTACGCGTTGGAGTGGATGTTCCTCGCATATCTCCCCTGCGTGTGTGGACACGTCCGGTGATTGGGACAGTTTCGTGAAGATATCCATCGTGGGTAGCTTCCCTTTAACCTTGCTGATCTTGGGCGCCATCACCTCCTCCATCACACTTATCTAGATTGCTTGCTTCCACAGTGTTTGTCGAATACCCATTTTATTGGGTTCAACTTTGCAGGCTGTCGTCGTGCTCAGGTTTTGCGCTTTGCGTTGGTTGCACTCTACCTGCAAGCTTGCCAGCACTGTGTGCGTGCGTCACTGTTCCTTCCTGTTGGGTATTGGATACCGCCTCCAAGCCTTGTTGAGCTGTACATTACTGTGTGTGGGCAGTTGTATGCGCCTGTGCCCCGCTGCCTTGCCAAAGCTGCTGCCTGCCGTTATCGACCTGTTTGCTCCAATTTCTTGGGACAGCCCTGTGGACAGTGTTGGGGAGAATTCTCTTCAAAGGCTAATTTCCCTTACCTATAGAGTCCCCCAGCAGCTTTGCTGGATTTGAGGGGTTTATTTTCTTCTCCTGCTAAGAGTGAGACCCTTTTTTTCCCACTCTTAAACAGATTGCTAGTGTGTGTTTTAGGCTATCTTGTGTGCTTCTGGTCTGTGGGGTTTTCTCACCCTCATAGGAATCATCTTTTTAACATGTGTGGTACACAGCACCCTCCGTGCCGTACCACAGGGGTGTCGTAGCGACCCCCAAACATAGACTCCATACCCTGGGACTGACTACTGTCTCCCAGGGCATGTAAAGTCCCCATTGACTTGACTAGTCAATTCTAATGAACTAAACCAATACAACCCATCTTACTATGGAAGTACTGGGAAGAGTTAATAGTTTTTCCCCTAACGTTCATTTTCGAGGGGGTACCGTACAGTCCCTCTGTCAAAAGTTACTGGCTGGTTGCAATGGTTATTACCATAAATATTCGGCTGCAAATATTTTTCTACGGGATTTTCCCATTGCTCGAGGCTACCACTTTTACTGACAGCCTCTAACATACCGCCGGTTATTTTTATATTAACTTTACTCCGGTAGGTTTTTATTGCCAGAACTTTAATAATATTTCTTTCTCGTGTCTATCTCTATAATCCTAACCCAGGTTGGGGATCCTTTGTTTGTCCTTTTGGCGGGCTTCTGCACAGAAGCCCTCCTCTTGGCGCCACTGAGTCTGGGGTAGACAGGCTGTGTGGGAGGGGGACTAGGCACCCTGGACCCGGTTGCCTACACAACCCAAGTCGCGATCTGCCCTCATAGGCTGGGGGGTTCTCCCGCCAGGAGAGCCACCCCACTGTGTGAGTGACAGCTAGGTTGTATGAATGGGGGTATTGCTGCATAAAAGCAGGGTCCTGAGGACAAGACGTCACCACTGGAACTAAGAAACCGAAGTGGAGAGAAGCTGAAGACATCTGCAATGACTGAACCACCGGTGAAGCCCTGCTGCAGATCCTCACCACTTTTCTCCAACGACTTGAGAAGATCTTCCTCTGCAAGAGTCTTCTTTCCTTGAGCTGGTGGGGCCAACCAGTTCGCCAATTGCCTTCCAGGACCTGCCTTGGTCGAATCGACAGTGCCAAGCACTAGGAGACCGGATAGCCAGGGACCTGTCCACCAGGACCGCGATTTAAAGGAGCGTACCTTTTATTCGTTTTGGCAGCACCGCGGCTGGTTTCATCCCTGGGCAGTGCAGTAACTCGAACCTTCCTCCACTACGAGAGTCTCTCTTCCTCTGCTGGATCTCCCGAACTACAGGAACTGCCAGGAACAACCACCACCGCAGGAGCCTCTTCCACTTTTAAGGTACATTGTTCCGCCAGGACTCCCGTTTCGTTGGGTATCGCTAAAGGTGTTCCAAATCCTTTACTTACCTACTGGGTTGGCCGCCCCTATCATCTAACATTGTCTTTCACCTTCTGCAACCGCCTTTACGAATCGTTAAACAAAGACTTGACTGCAGCTACTAGAACATTTTGCACCCAGGTACGAGAAATTGTGCCATTTCTGCTTGGTTTTCACTGTGCCGTTTTGCTCAGTTTTCACTCTTGCTCAAACTGTCTACAATTTAAATAGGTAGTTGTGTATACTTTTCAAGCCTGTTTAACTTACTTTAAGAATAGTGATTTGTGTGTTAACATCGGAGTGTGTAAAATAAATATATTCTTTTTGATGATTACTGCTCATCTCCCTCTTGCGATAAGTCTGACTGCTTAGCCACAGCTAGAAACAAAGATTAGGTGAAAACCCAATCATACAGCCGCTCTCTGGAATCCCATACTGGGTTCTATATTAGTTGTAATTTCACTATGTATAGTTCCTTCGATCCAATTCTTGAAAAAATACAAAAGTCAAATATATAGTGATTTTTCAATGTTGAAAATTATTTTATAGAAAGAAGTGACTAATAGCCACCAAAATTGTTCTTCGTGAGGAAGAGATCGCCATAAATCACTCTATCTGAAGACTTATTTTTATGCCAATGCATTTCGGAATAGAACAAATTCCTTCATCAGGGCAAGTCTAAAACAACAAACATATAACATTCACATGCAATTGTGCCAACCATCCCAAGATTAATATCCAATATAGAATAACGTAAATGTATCAGAATGAACAGTCATCATCCAAATAGTTGAAAAAATATAAAGGTAAACACATACCTGACAATGTAATGAGCCGGATCAGAAGGCAGGTCAAAAAATATAAAATAAGAAACAAATCAGTACAAAGGTAAGTAAAGTTAACCTATAACAAAATGGAGGGAATCGGGTCCATTACCTGATGTAGGTGAGTAATGGCGAAATCTATGTTTCAGAGGTCCGGCTGCTCCACCGTGTACGGCGAGCAGGTGCTGTGAATGGTAAAGTGAATATATATAAAGGACCTTTCCAAAGTGTAGCTAAACGCTAAATAGAAATAAACAGGCGTGGATTGTGACTCACCATACGTAAAGGACAAAGCGGAGAAGTTCTCTCAGCGTCTGCTCAAAGCAGACTGTCTTCGTTGCATCGGCGCGTTGCCGAGCAACCTGGTTTAATAAGACACGTGATTGAAGGCAGAATGTCCTCCTTGCATCGGTGCGCAGCCAAGCAACTCAGTTGTGTAAGACACGTGATCACGGCTCTACGAACACGAGCAGCGACCCGTGTCCGAGAACTGGTCAATAAACTCGATATGATCAAAATATCTAATTACTGGACCTCCTGAGGCAGTAATGGTAAAAGTCATCGCCTAAGAATCAAAAAAGAAAAAAGAAAAAAGTAATCTATCATCCATAGACATAGAAAAAATACTAAGATTAAATAAACCTATTTGGATAAAAGTAATGGCTGTTATATAAGCACTTCAGATGAGGCTATACTAATTATGAACGTGCCTAAGTAGGATGGATGGAGCCTAGGGAGCAACCCTAGGGCTGTACCTTATATTAATAGTATGTGCCTTAATGCCGCTAGTGGTGTCGTCTAGACAGACAGCCCCTCGGGTCCTGGGGGAACTCCAGGCTGCGCAGCATGCAGGACATCTTTTAAACATGGGAAACATCTCTTATTCATATACATTCAAGTGACCCTCAACATTCAGGTCATATACGTACTGGTGTCAATCTAAACCAAATGATGCTAAATGCAATGTAAGAAAACAATAAGAGAAAACAATGAAAGTTGATCTCCTCATTTAACCCATTGGGAGCCAGACTGCCAAGTTTGTCAATCCAATATGTCTCTCTGCGACTCAAACGTTGGCATAAATCCTCATGAGGGCTATTCTTGGGTAAAGCTTCCAAAATCACAAATTTTATTTGGGATACGTTATGTCCATTGGCCATCCAATGTCGTGCCACAGCTGAATTGATGTTAGCATTACGAATACAAGATCGGCGTTGGTCTCTTGTATCAATGGCTGTAGGAAGAAATCTATATCACGAGAGACTCTATTATCAGAACAGAATCTTAAAAGTAAGAGAGAATTGAAGTCACCAGTATTTGTATCCAAGTTTTCTACACAAAGTAACAAAATCAAGAAAACTATTATGAAGCATTGGGAGATTTTCAAGAATGATATTCGAGTTCAAGATATTTTTAGTGAAAAACCAATCTTTGCATACCAACGCAGTAGGAACCTAAGGGATGAATTGGTGCAGACAAAACCTACAGTCAGGGAACCTATGACACAGCGAACTGGGACATATCCTTGTTTACAGTGTGTCAACTGTAATTTTGTTATTAAAGGAAACTCCATTAACCATCCTAGGACGGGGCAGAAGATTATTCTTAAGACTTTTGCCACATGTGACAGTAGTAATATCATCTACGGCATTAAATGCCCGTGTGGGAAGTTTTATGTGGGACAGTCAACCCAGACAGCCAAATTGAGGTGGGGTGAACACCGATCTTGTATTCGTAATGCTAACATCAATTCAGCTGTGGCAAGACATTGGATGGCCAATGGACGTAACGTGTCCCAAATAAAATTTGTGATTTTGGAAGCTTTAACCAAGAATAGCCCTCATGAGGATTTATGCCAACGTTTGAGTCGCAGAGAGACATATTGGATTGACAAACTTGGCAGTCTGGCTCCCAATGGGTTAAATGAGGAGATCAACTTTCACTGTTTTCTCTAATTGTTTTCTCTTATTGTTTTCTTACATTGCATTTAGCATCATTTGGTTTAGATTGACACCAGTACGTATATAACCTGAATGTTGAGGGTCACTTGAATGTATATGAATAAGAGATGTTTCCCATGTTTAAAAGATGTCCTGCATGCTGCGCATCCTGGAGTTCCCCCAGGACCCGAGGTGCCGTCTGTCTAGACGACACCACTAGCGGCATTAAGGCACATACTATTAATATAAGGTACAGCCCTAGGGTTGCTCCCTAGGCTCCATCCATCCTACTTAGGCACGTTCATAATTAGTATAGCCTCATCTGAAGTGCTTATATAACAGCCATTACTTTTATCCAAATAGGTTTATTTAATCTTAGTATTTTTTCTATGTCTATGGATGATAGATTACTTTTTTCTTTTTTGATTCTTAGGCAATGACTTTTACCATTACTGCCTCAGGAGTCCAGTAATTAGATATTTTGATCATATCGAGTTTATTGACCAGTTCTCGGACACGGGTCGCTGCTCGTGTTCGTAGAGCCGTGATCACGTGTCTTACACAACTGAGTTGCTTGGCTGCGCACCGATGCAAGGAGGACATTCTGCCTTCAATCACGTGTCTTATTAAACCAGGTTGCTCGGCAACGCGCCGATGCAACGAAGACAGTCTGCTTTGAGCAGACGCTGAGAGAACTTCTCCGCTTTGTCCTTTACGTATGGTGAGTCACAATCCACGCCTGTTTATTTCTATTTAGCGTTTAGCTACACTTTGGAAAGGTCCTTTATATATATTCACTTTACCATTCACAGCACCTGCTCGCCGTACACGGTGGAGCAGCCGGACCTCTGAAACATAGATTTCGCCATTACTCACCTACATCAGGTAATGGACCCGATTCCCTCCATTTTGTTATAGGTTAACTTTACTTAACTTTGTACTGATTTGTTTCTTATTTTATCTTTTTTGACCTGCCTTCTGATCCGGCTCATTACATTGTCGGGTATGTGTTTACCTTTATATTTTTTCAACTATTTGGATGATGACTGTTCATACTGATACATTTACGTTATTCTATATTGGATATTAATCTTGGGATGGTTGGCACAATTGCATGTGAATGTTATATGTTTGTTGTTTTAGACTTGCCCTGATGAAGGAATTTGTTATATTCCGAAATGCATTGGCATAAAAATAAGTCTTCAGATAGAGTGATTTATGGCGATCTCTTCCTCACGAAGAACAATTTTGGTGGCTATTAGTCACTTCTTTCTATAAAATAATTTTCAACATTGAAAAATCACTATATATTTGACTTTTGTATTTTTTCAAGAATTGGATCGAAGGAACTATACATAGTGAAATTACAACTAATATAGAACCCAGTATGGGATTCCAGAGAGCGGCTGTATGATTGGGTTTTCACCTAATCTTTGTTTCTTGCTGTATTTTTTGGGTTTGGGTGTCTCCAGGCCTTTTTCAGCCAGCTCCTGCATAGAGGATCTAACTTCCTAACAAAGACTTATCACGCTAAAAACCTTTGATAACGCCAGAAGGACTCAATACCCCTGTGGTTCCCACTCAAATTTGCTTCCTGCTTAGCCACAGCTACCAACTAAATATTTGTGGTACAGACTGATCCCAAAGGGGATTTATTGCATATACCTGTCTTAATCTTCTGTAGTGCTCCATAAGGGAACTGCACAGGATTATGCCTAACACTGGTGTACAGCGGTGAGGATGAAAGTATTGGATTTACATTTTAGAGTGCTGCTAGAACCTTGGTTCAATTAACCACAAGGCTTAACAATCACTAAACGTTCATTTTAAAAAGTCAAGTATGGAAAGCTATAGCCAGGAGACCCTCCTTGTAAATACGGCTGATTATTTAAGGGATCTGTGCAGACAGAAAAGTCTTCCTGTCAAAGGCAAGAAATCAGAGTTGATTAGAAAGATTGTTAGAAAACCAAAGTCTGGAGAGTGGAGCTGTAGTGTCTACTTCTCCAGCAAATATAGCAAACATTGAGGATGATAATGTTGAAGATGTTATTGTTGAATCAAATGAGGAAGAGGAGGCTGATAATGTAACCACCTCTGGGCCTCTACCTGCTCAAAGGCCTCAACCTGTGGCTACTGGACCTTTGTCAGGTCCCACTTTTAGTCCTGAATTTATCACTCTAGAAAAAATTAGACTTGAACTTGAATTCAACAGAATTAGTGCCCAAACTGAACAAACATCAAGAACTAAGGCTCAAAGAAATAGAGCTCAATCCTGAGCTAGAGATGAAGAAATTGTTTTTGGAAAATGCTTCTCTCCCCGAATCCTCCAGTCCAGAAAGACCTGGATGCCTAAAGAGATAGTGGGTATGTATAAACCTAAGTTGGATGTGTTAGATTGGTTAGCTATGTTTGAATACAATCCTGGGCTCCAGGGTATCACAGGGAATCGGTTGATCCCCTGGTTATTCTCTAGGCTCCCCCCTGTTGCATCTGATGTGGTAATGGAGTTGGGGGAGGTGGATAGGATGGATTATGAATGTGTCAAGCTAGCTTTAATTGCTAGATTTGGGAAGACCCCTCCCCAGTACCTTAAGAGGTTTAGGACCCGCAAAAAGCATGATAGTACCCCTTGGGCTACTTGGGTGAATGAGTGTTTGAAAAACTGAGAGGGATGGATTAAGGGTTACAGAGTGAACACTTACGAAGGAATGAGAAATCGTGTCAGATGCCTGCTCTCCTAGGCTCAGACAGCACTTGGCTGATTCAAAAGAACTGGATTCCAAAAAGGTAGCTAAGGCTGCTGACTTGTGGGTTGCCAACAGGGCTACTCACAAGGATTCAGGGGTCACTCAGAAAAAGGATGAGGGAAAGCAGCCTAAGAAAGACAACAAAGAGAATTCAAATAATTCCAATTCCAAAGAGGGCCACAAACAAAATTCTAAGGGTAAGCCACAAGGAAAACAGAATCAGGCTAGTGTACCTTCTGGTCCCAGACCAGAAGGGGGTCAGAACAAACCACAATTCATAAAGACATTTGGGAAATGTTATGTTTGTGGTTCAACTGACCATGTGAAAGGGGATCCCAGGTGTAAGGGTAAACCTTCAGGGATCCACACGGTCTCCTTAGCCTTCACTCCAGATGAGGAAGTACCAATGACCAGTGGAAACTTTCAACTACTTGCTGAAGACCCTCTCCGAGTCTCAGCTAGTGTATCTTTAGTATCCTTGGGGTTGTGGGAACAACAGAATTTAGATGTGTATAAGTCTATCCCAAATAATACTAAAGAGTATTATAAGGACAGTGTCCTAGTGAATGGCCAGGAGACCCCTGCCATTAGGGACACTGGGTCCAGCATAACTGTGGTGGATGAATCTTTTTTTCAAGGTAGAGGATGTTGCTAAGGCACCCAAATGCCTCACCAAGTTAGCTGGAGGGCCTGTACAGACGCTTCCCCAGTTACCAGCTCTCATTCAGTGCAATGACATGACTGTCCGAATACCTGTTAGAATCCAATCTGAAGTACCTGGAAGGGTGTTGTCGGGCAATTATCTGAAAGATCTTGGAGTAGTGTCAAGTACTCCCAGACCTCCTAGTAAGAGATTACAGGAGCTTACCAGACCTGCAAGGGAGAGGGCATTGAGAGGCTCTCCTGAGGAGATGATGGAAAAATAAATCACTCCTACTCCACTGGAGTTACTAACTGCAATTTCTAAACAACCAGAAGCAAAGGGGAAACCCAACACTTCCAAAAAGAAACCAGCAGAAAGTACTTCAGTGCTGCCAACCAGGAATTCAGCTAGGTTAGCAAAAATCACACCTGTGATTCCACTTCCAGCTGAGGGTGAGAGGGAGGTACCACCCTGTGTGGTTGAACTAGAGCCTGAGGATTCAGATCTAGTAGGAGGCCAGGATCTTATTGGAGATGTGGACCCTTTGACCATCCTGAGCTGCAGTGTTTACTGGCAGAAAGTGGCCTCAGCAGGGGACAAAGAGAATGCCCAACTCTGGAAGATCTTCACCACCAGGGAGCTTCTCAGCTTGAAGGGCAAGAGCCTGGGAAGTATAGGTTACACTGGGGAGATGGCCTCTTCTATAGTGAGCCAACCGAGTCAACCCCTGGAGACTACAAGAGACTTGTAGTGCCCCTAGAGAACAGACTCCAAATATTGCAATTAGCCCATGAGAGACCTTTAGCTAGTCACTGGAGTTTCAAGAAGACCAAGGAAAGGCTCTCTCTCTACTTTTATTGGCCTAAAATGGGGGCTGAGGTAGATAAGTATTGCAAGAGTTGCCACACCTGCCAAACTTCTGGTAAGAGTGGCTCCAAGAACGTGGCACCTTTAGTGCCACTCCCTGTGTTGGGAGTACCATTTGAGAGGGTGGGAATAGACACTGTCGGTCCGCTTGACCCTCCAATCTCTTCAGGCAACAGGTTCATCCTTGTTGTAGTAGACCATGCTACTAGGTACCCTGAAGCTATTCCTATGAGGACTGTTATAGCTCAGGCTGTGGCTAAGGCACTCGTTGGTATTTTTACCAGGGTTGGGTTTCCTAAGGAGGTAATATCCGACAGGGGGGTCAAATTGTATGTCCCACTACATGAAGGCCATGTGGAAAAACTGTTATCTACAGGTCCTCAACAGCATACCACCCTCAGACAAATGGATTGGTAGAAAGGTTTAACAGAACCATGAAGAGCATGATAGGAGCTTTAAAAGACCCCCTTAAGAAAAAGTGGGATCTTCTACTGCCATGCCTTTTATTTGCATATAGAGAAATCCCTCAGGAGGGAGTGGGTTACAGTCCCTTTGAACTTCTCTATGGCCATCTGGTCAGAGGTCCATTGGCCCTGCTCAAGGAGGGGTTGGAGAGGGCTCCTTGCCCCCAAGCCAGTCAGAGTGAATGACTATGTGATATGACTCTGGAGGAGAATGTCACACATGATGGCTGAGGCAAGTGATAACTTGAAAGCAGGTCAGGCTCTGGTTAAGCATTGGCATGACCAGAAGGCCAACATGGTTGAGTTTGCTCAAGACCAGCTAGTTCTTGTTATGTTGCCAACAAGGCAGAGGGCCTTGCAGGACAAGTGGATAGGACTCTTCAAGATTGTGGGAAAACTTGGAGAGGTGAACTATCTGGTGGACAGACTTAGGCAATCCTAAGGAGGCTCTCAGAGTCTTTCACACCAACCGTCTAAAAGCTTATGTCTCGAGACCAGAACTGGGAGCTTTGCTTCTAGCTTCAGCTCAAGAGGAGGAGGAGAGTGAACCTCAGCCTGACCTTCTCAGAGGCAAACCTTTAGATGAGCAAATAGGAGAAAATCTCTCTTCTAATCTGACTTCTGAACAACAGCAGGAGTGCAAAGTTTTGTTAAATCAATTTGCCCCCTTGTTTTCACTTTCACCAGGCTTAACCCCTTGGGGCAAGCATGACATAAACACTGGTGACTGTTTACCTATCAAAAGCAGGGGTTACAGAATTTCAGAGAATGTCAGAACCCATATCAAAGGAGAGGTCAGAGTTGAGATTCTGTGTGGACTATAGAGTTCTAAATGCAGTCACTAAGACTGATGCCCATCCTTTGCCAAGAACAGATGAGCTGGTGGATAGACTTGGTTCAGCCAAGTTCCTCAGCACATTTGATCTCACGTCAGCTATTGGCAAGTAGCCCTGACAGACCATGCCAAGGAGAAAACTGCATTCCCCACCCCAGTTGGCTTATACCAGTTTAAGGTTATGCCTTTTGGCTTAAAGAATGCACCTGCTACATTCCAAAGGATGGTTAATCAGGTCCTGAATGGGATGGAGGACTTCTGCATGGCATACTTGGATGACATTGCAGTGTTCAACCCTACTTGGAAAGAACATGTTGACCACCAAGGATATGTTTTGCAGGCTCTTGGCAGGCCCAACTGACCATAAAGGCAAGCAAATGTCAAATTGGTCAGAGTAAAGTGGTCTACCTTGGACATGAGGTAGGAGGTGGTGAAATAAGGCCTTTGCTCAGCACGATAGAAGCTGTGTAAAATTGGACAACACCTACTACTCAAACACAGGTGAGAGCCTTCTTAGGTCTCTCTGGGTATTACAGGAATTTCATTGAGAACTATGGGACTAAAGCTTCTCCTCTGAATGTGATCTCATCTCCTAAGTTCCCTAAAAAGGTCAAATGGAATGAAGAGTGCAATCAGGCATTTGAAAGCCTAAAAAGAGCCCTTTGTCAAGCTCCAGTTCTAAGAGCTCATGACTACCACCAACCCTTCATTGTGCAAACAGATGCTTCCAATACAGGTATAGGTGCAGTCCTTAGTCAACTGGATGGGAAAGGTAGGGAGCATCCCATTTGCTTCATCAGTAGGAAACTGAAGGAACCTGAGACAAGGTGGGCAACTATTGAGAGAGAAAGTTTTGCCATTGTGTGGTGCCTGAAGAAGTTTAGGCCATACTTGTATGGTTCTACTTTCACCATTCAGACTGACCACCAACCCTTGAGATGGTTGATGCAAATGAAAGGGGAGAACCCAAAACTGTTAAGATGGTCAATCTGCCTCCATGGTTTGATTTTACAATTGAGCACAAGTCAGGATGTCACCACCAAAATGCTGATGGTCTCTCTAGGATGTTATTAACCGACTAGAGGTAAGAGACTCATCCAGGAGTCGATTAGATCCTCCTGTCCCTTAGTCTGGGGGGGGCGAGTGTTAGGGAGAATTCTCTTCAAAGGCTAATATCCCTTACCTACAGAGTCCCCCAGCAGCTTTGCTGGATTTGAGGGGTTTATTTTTTTCTCCTGCTAAGAGTGAGACCCTTTTTTCCCACTCTGGGACAGATCCACGCTGTTGATATCTCTGGTCGAGATCATACTCGGACTGAGACTTTCCGATAACAAGGACAGTACTGCAGATCGATTTAGGACTAGACCTCTCTTTTTAAACAGGTTACCTTACAGAATTAATTGGAAGCAGGCTATGTTTTTATCTTGCTTTCGTTGGGTGCCAGCTTTCACTCTGGTTGGAACTTGTTTATGGACTGATTATATGTCCTTTGAGGTTCCAAATATTTGGTCACCATGCACATCATTACCTTTAGCTCCCTTCAAGACTGAGTGCGCTGGACGTGACCATTTGTTGCAAGAGAGATTCGCTTGGTCATTCCTAGACTTGCAAAGTTTGTCACAGATAAACTGAGCCCCATTTATGTCCATTGAGTCCCACTGGGACTCTTCCATGGGATTTCTTGTGTTTTCCAAACCATCTCGGTGAGATCTCGGAGACATAGGTAGATTCGGTGCCTACCTCGAAAGACATCGGGACGTAACCTGAGTTGACGATGTTTCTCTTCTCTCATCCAGGTGCTCACTTGAGACCTGCATCGAAGGACAAAGGGACATAGCTCGAGGTGGCATTGTTTCCATTCTCTCCTCCAAAAGATCAGGGGTATCGATCCTCCCAAAGCCTCCAAATTTCACCTTACCAGTTTCATCCTTGCTACAAGGTGGTGGGACTTGCCTAAAAGGTTCATCATGTTGTTGGCCCGTCTGAGTGGACTTTACTGTTGAAGGCAAATCCTTAATGTACCTCAGTGGTCCAATGGGGACGTGCTCTCGGGTTTTACTGCTGGGAGTTGGTATTTTAACGTTCAAGAGTCAGTTGAGTTGCGTTGACATTGTTTTCATAATAGGAACATGTTGTGTGAGTTGAACCAGGAGCAATGGTCTTACTGCTGTCGGACATCTATTGGAATACAAGTTGCTAGTCATGGCTGATCTCTCTGGCTCTATCACTTCATCTCCGGACTCAATTATAGTCACCTGCGGCTCATTACTTTGTGCCGTCCATGCAGGCACTGTATTCTTGATCTTGTGAAGTGCAAGCAATGCATATATGATACGATTTCTTGTGTGGTTCTCAACTTCACCTGAAATTGCATTTTGTTGACCCTTTCCTTTTTTTAATTTTCTTTTTTCTCTGGTTACTTGTTTTCTTCCACCAAATCCATTGGAGACACCCCTAGTGTAGTTGTGCTAGCCTGCGGCAGGGACTCAGTCACCAGCCTTATTGCTCTGATTGGCTGAGTTATCTGTGATACCGCCATGAGTAGAGTCTTCATTTGATTATTTGTAAATTTGGCTTGAGCGCTGGCTTCTTGTTCTATGGTAGCCACTACTTGTGATAAATCTGAGGCCACCTGTGGAGTGCTCAAAAATGGTTTGGGTGGCTATATATCTGTTGAAATCTTTGCTGCTATGCCATCCAGGTTCGTTAGAATTAGGCTCAAGTTAATTGAGTTGGAGCATACTTCGGCTTTAATCGCCCTGCCAAAGTAGAAATAACCTGGTTAATTGAGGTTAGTGCAATTACAACTTGTGCATTGTTCGTTGATGTTTGGTGTGTTGAAGGGCAATATGAACTTCATCTAGAATCCGGAAATGAGGTTGATGCATATGAGTTGCTTGAATCACCCTCTGGCTCATCGTCTGTTGATTCTGAATAGAACGAAGGGAAGAAATGTCTGTGTGTTTGTGTTCACCATTTCTTGTCTCTGTTCTACCATACTTAATTTGTCTTCTGAACAAGAGTCCACATCTCCATGAGGAAAACTCCCTCATGAGGCTGTGGGTTGCCTTCTTAGATCGGTAGTATACCCGAGACAGCCTCCAAAGCGGATACGCCAAGGTCTTTGTTCCAGCAACCGGAATGTTTACTTGAGACCTTGCTACGCTGGGCTGTGACGAATTGAGGAGAGGCGTCTCTGTGGCCATCTCGAGCATCTGCTTGTGAAGTGATCGATTGCAATATTTGGAGAGACTCCTAAATCCAAACATGTTACCCTTGCATTTATCAATGGGAAAAGACCATACTGTAAGTTAACTAGAATCTACCTGATTTTTTTCCCCAAGATCTTTTTATTTGAGTTTTCATAACAACAATATTTGTATTTGCAAGTCACACTTTAGTCTGTAAGTCACACAACCTCTATAACCTGCATACACATAGTGCAGTAACTGCAGGGTCTTGTTTAGGCCCCATCACATGCTCACAATTTCAATCAACAAAAAATATTGAACATTGTGGGCCATCTGTCATCCCCCTCTATTGCCCACGTCCCCCTTCCCTACCTGAGTTTTACTGTTTTTTTTTATATTTGCGTTTGTATGTACTCCTTCACTTTTTTTGTGGGGGGAGAGCAGGATGTTTCTCTCCTTTTATACTAGCTGGTGAGTTCATGTTATATTATGTTGGTGTTTCATTATGATGGTTTGCCTTAAATGTCTAATGTTAAAGTGTCATGAGCAAACCATAAGGCAGCAGGTAGCACCCCACCAAACGCACACAAAAAAAAGGAACTGAAGGGACCTGAAAATCTAATCCATTCACTAGATCCTGATCCTACACCCCTGATTGTACCTAACATTCGCACAATGCCATTATTAACTGGAAACATTAACTTCAGCCCAGGGTGAGAAGGCTAGTCAAAGGCAGGATTATGTAGATGTACTCCCATTCACGCCCAGCATCATCCTAAAAGGATTCCTGCTCCCCACAAACGGGAGCCAACTTTGGAATTTCCCAGAAGAGGAGAGTGCGGGCTGGTGGCCAGATTTTAAAGAAATTCCATTGTAAATATAGGGACATTTGGCCCAGATTGTTTTTCCTGGGTGGTGCCCAAGCCCCGGAGCACCCATGCACTTTGTCCCCCTGCTCCCACAGCTCTATAAACTTTCCCATAAAGGTCTTAGCAGGACTCTGGAACTTCCAGGAAGCCCAGACCTGGACCTCTGCTCCCAGGGAAGCCGTGATCAATATCCCATCCTCTGGTAAATGTAGTAACTGGCATTTTGTGGCTTAGGGCGGTAGATAGAAGGACTTTACATGCTTTCTGCATGCTTTGGCTCAGAATGACACTGTAGAAGGCTCAAAATCTGACCAATACCGAGCCCGGCTTTGTATCCTTGAGCACTTTGAATAGAACCACATACCTAGGGTTTTGATAAAAAAAAATCCTTTTGGTATGCATGACATCAATGAGGAAACCCCCAAATTAATTAGACTTTGTTTCTGTCGCTTTTCAGGGAGCTTTTTTCAAACTTGGCAAAGTCAGATTTCTGACGTGCAGCCCTTCCCAAATGTTTGTTGGGGGGCCTAAGGAAGGAAGGAAGAATGGCTTTCCTGTCTGTTTTCTTGGGTATGGCTTCCACATGCCTTTGCCCACCATGAGATGAGTACATTCCAGACATACGCCCTTGCGCTGTGCACACCTCTCTCCAGCTGTCTACTTTGACCGCTACTGAATACAGTTGAGTCCCTTGATAAATGAGGTCCAATTTTACACATAGCTCCTCCACCTTTTACTTAATGCACTCCTGAGCCTCTTATCTATCCTCCACCCTCATTCCAACTATCTACACGTCATTGCTCCTCACTGCACCTACTGCATGTTCTATCATACTCCTCCTTTGCCTCTCTGACAGGCAAAGCACTTCAACACCATAACCCATGGATGGAGACGCTAGACACATGCAAGATAACATAACATATGTATCCTGTGGGGAGCCACAACTCAGGTATAACTATTAGATGTGGAACAATCACTCTCACCCCACCCTTATCGTAGTGAACAGCTGAAATACTAATGATGATCCTCAAACACCTCCATATTTCATCCAGAACATAAACTACTCCGATACCATGTACGACTGTGACTCTTGCAACCATGCTGTCATTTTTTGCATTTGCTGTGTTCCTTGGCCTTTTACAGCCATTCCTCCTTACTTGGGTGTAAAGGCCTTTTCCAAAATTGCACGGGGCAGGCCGTAGCAGCCAGTAGAAGATGGTGAGTCATAGGGGAACACTTTCTAGTTATTATGCTAGTTGGGAAAAGTGAATCTTTAACATAAAAATACATATTCCTTGCATTTGTTCATGTTTACTTTAAGCTGATGAGTTTATAAAAGTCTCCTGACAGGTTGGGAATGGTGTCTGTGTGCATATTGTACTGATAAAGAGTATACAGTGACACCTCATACAGTATACAGTTACCTACAGAAGTAGTATGTACCAGAAAATGTGTTACCTGCCCAGCTCACCACAGCAGTTTCCCCGCATTTGCTGAACATATTGTTCACTGCATTTTTGGGGTTGGGGGATTGGGCTATAGTATATTTTGGCCTGCATTTTAGGGTAGTGAGGATGGGGCGGCATAGAAGGTAGCATGTGGGCTCGCCCCCATTGAAAAATGCAGCAAATAAAAGCTGTGAAATGGCCACTTGGTTTCTGAAAATTCATCTTTACATATCCTGGTTTGCACATACGGTTTTCAATCCTTGTAAGTGTTAAGTATCTATAGATGTATCTCCTCTAATGATCTGCCACAGTTGTACAGTATGAATAATTGCTTAATTTATAAGTTACAGAATCAATTGTTTGCACCGTCTCCATGCGAACAGTTAGCGCAGTCTCATTGGTGGCCTTCGATGTAGGTCACAGTCAATCGCCTTTGCAGTCTTACAGCTGGTCTTTTCTGATACTTATGGCATTGATTTATTTCCTGCTTCAAAAAAGTATTCCAGTTAATCCAAATCCATGTGACGAATATATATGTATTTCTGAGGCTTGTGGAATCTGCTTAGATCACATGCTGTGCATAGGCCGACATCTAGTGGAAGCTGCGGAGTATTAGTTTGTTTTTTGAAACTCGAAAATGGGCGTCGACACAGGGCGTGCCAGTAATACTATCCCTAGTGTGACGTCCACTGTACCCAAGATCCCGCGTCTAGGATCCTCAGATTGTTTTTTTCCGCCATACTGGTCGGAAGCATCTTGCGGAGTCCCCTGGCCTTAGCCATACTTTTGCTAAAATTTAAAATTATTAATCTATTGACATCCTTCCCCACCCCAACTTCGACACTCGACGCCAGCTGGAGAAGAAATCGACCGTCGGCTGCTGCACGACGGATTTGGGCCTCAGAAGGCCGCTGGCCTCGGCCCGGGCCTAGTAGGCCACTGGCCTCGGCCCTGCAAGTAGGGAGAGTGGGGGGTGGTACATACTCTACACTCTTGGTATATAGGTACACCTTATACATTTCCTACACTTAGCCCGCTGCCTCAAGGTGCGTATGGAGGGTTACCCCTTTTCAATTCTGCCCCAAGTGCAACCGCAAATACCCTTGGGTCGACAGTCACGCCACGTGCAATCTCTGCTTGCCGAGGGACCACCCCGAAGCGAACTGCAGAGCGTGTAGTAGGTTTAAACCTAAGACACTTAAGGACCGTTCGACGAAGCGTTGGGCCCACCACGCCAGGCAGGCGGCCATGGCAGCGGAGGGCGCCTTCAGCGATGGCAGCAACGCCGTACTTTCGGATGGCGAGGGCATTACGGCGTAAAAAGACAGCCGAGCGCAGGTCCCCGACCTCAGAAGGTCGTCCGGCAGGGCGGCTATGGGGAAGACCCCCGGCGACGCAAGCGCTTCACATACTACACACACTAAACACACTAAGTCCAACCGAGACTCAACGACGTCGAGTTCTCGGAAAGAGGCACAGACAGTACGGTCCGATTCGGTGTCCTCTGGGCGCTCTCGATCAAGATCGCCGCATGACTCCAGGCAATCATCCACTCTTGCCAAGAGTGCCTCGCTCCCTAGGCTAACAGAAGTTCGATCGTCGAAAGACGAATACGACTTCCACTCCCAGGCCGCGCTCCAGGAGGCAGAGCACGCAATTAAAGCCAGCGAGGCCCCACGCTCGAAGGACAGGGACACCTCTCCCGATCCTCGACGCCAGGCGTCGAAAAACTCCGGAGCCACTAAGGGACAGGGAAAACATTTTTCTACGCATGGGGAGGGGGGAAAACAGCAGAAGAAACTACCTGTACATTCTTCCACACCTGTGAAACACTCCACCCCCCCTAAACAGACAGACAAGCCCAGGTCTGCTGATAGGTCCACAACCAGCAAGGCTACTCAAGATAAATCCCATAGACTTGCTGAGAGAGTCATTCCCAGTTCCAAAAAATGGTCCAGTGAAGACATAGATAGGGTCATGTCAAGAATGTCTTCTTTGGCTGATTTTTATGATAAAAATCCAGAACATTTCCTCTTGTATGATCCACAAGGGGCCACACCCTCAGGCTCTACTGATCCTATCCCCCCCGAGTAAGAAGGCCCGGTTTGAAACCCCGATGAGGTCTGAACCCTTCAAGGTACAACCTTACGCAACACCATACTCACGGTATCAAGAAGAGGCTTCCTTTTGTGGAGACCAAGAATTTGGTATGATAGAAGAGCAAACCGGGACGGGCTACTATGGGGATGATGAGGTACAGGAAGAAGAGGAGGATAACCCGGAAACATACAGAGTAGATTCCCCGGTAGAGGACGAAGCCCCGGTTACCGACTCCCCGGTCGATAATCAGCCCCTCCTAAATGAGGTTCTCGCTCGCGCAGCAGAACATTTCCACATTGACACCCACGGTTTACAGGAGGAAAGGGACTTCGCAGAAGAGTTAGTGGGAGAAAGGAGGCCGGTTGCCCAGACAATCCCTATCCTTAAATCCATTCAGCGGAGAATAGATCCGTCCCTGGTGAACCCAAACCTCACCAGAGCAGTCAATCCCAGGGTTGAAAAACTTTTCAGGGCAGCTCAGTCTGACCCTCTCTATATAAGAGGGCATCTGAAGCCAGACTCCCTAGTTGTTACTAACACTCGTAAGAGGGCTGGAACACCCTTGGCTTCGTCAGAAGCTCCTCCCGACAAGGAGAGCAAAAAACTATACGGTTTCGGCAGGAAGGTAGCCTCAACGTCCGCCTATCAAGCAAGGATTGCTAACTCCACCACCCTGTTGGCCAGCTACAACTGCCATCAGTGGGAAGAAGTCGTGGCTCTCATAGCCTCTGCTCCTGAACCGTTAAAGAGCCAATTAGCTCAGATTTCCGCAGAGGTTAGAGCCGTGTCAGGTTGCATTTTGAAAGCAACCTTCGACGCCGCGGATAACGCAGGCAGATTGATAGCAGAAGATACTGTTATCAAGAGACATGCGTGGTTACGGCAGTCTGGTTTTAAGGCAGAAACTCAGGCATCATTGTTAGACAAACCGGTGGAAGCCGATCTGTTTGGTAAGGCGGTCGAGGACGCACTGAAAAATGCCAAGGACGAATACGAGACACTCAAATCCCTTGGCCAGTTAACCAATAAACCCCCTAACCAGAGAGGGAATAGTAATTTTCGTCGCCCACGCGGCCAAAATTCCCAGAGAGGATCGAACTATTCCCAGGGGCAGGGTACACAGTGGAACAACAACCAACAGTCTACCCAGGGTTACGGCAGAGGTAATAGGAGAGGTTGTGGTAAAGGCAGAGGCAGCCCCAGCAAGGGAGGCGGCACGCCTCCACCAAAGCAGTGACGCTCAGTTCAGGGTCCCTTCTCACGCAACCCCAGTATGGGGACGCATTTCAAACTTCACCCAGGCTTGGGAAGGGATCACATCAGACAGATGGGTGCTGTCAACAGTATCCACGGGATATTGTATAGAGCTACTACAGCGTCCCCGGAACCATCCTCCACGACAAAGGGTACACTCCTTAGAACATTAGAAGATTCTCCTCGAGGAGATCGCCATTCTTCTACAAAAGGACGCGATAGAACTCGTCCCGGGACACCAGGTAAACAAGGGTATTTATTCAACGTACTTCCTTGTGCCAAAGAAAGACTTGACAATGCGCCCAGTATTGGACTTACGGCCTGCCAACAAGTATGTCAAGCCCCAAGATGCTTATTTTCATATTTCCATGTTCCCAGCGCACAGAAAGTACTTGCGCTTCAAGGTGGACAGTCGCCACTACCAATTCAAGGTACTGCCCTTCGGAATAGCTTCAGCACCAAGGGTATTCACCAAGGTACTGGCGGTGGCGGCTGCACACCTACGCAGGGAGGCAATCCCAGTGTACCCTTATCTGGACGACTGGCTCATAACGGGGGAAACCCCAGGAATTTGCAGGACAAACATTCAAAGGATTATCGACCTCCTCCACGAATTAGGCTTCTCAATCAACGAGAAGAAGTCCAGCCTGGTGCCAAGCACCTCAAAACAATTCCTAGGAGCAATCCTGGATACCCAGGAGGGGTTGACCTTTCCTTCAGAAGAAAGAATTCGGAATATACTTCTGCAAATTCCACATTATCAGTCCGGTCAACAAATAACGGTACGCAAAGCAATGCATTTACTGGGCATGATGGCGTCATGCATTTACCTGGTCCCCCACGCGCGCCTGCGTCCCATGCAGGAATGGTTCGCGAAACAGTGGTCTCAGGCAAGTGGTCAGTGGGACGATCTAGTGGTCGTTTCGCCAACACTGGTACAAAGCCTTCACTGGTGGACAAGAGAGAATCTTGCAAAGGGGAAACCCTTTTACGATCCCGAAGTACAGGCAGTAGTCACTACAGGTGCATGTCTGACGGGGTGGGGAGCTCACCATCTCCACCACACAGCTCAGGGTCTCTGGTCTCACTCAGTGGCCAAGAACCACATCAACCTGCTAGCTTCTGGCAGTATTCAGAGTGCTTCAGGCGTTCGAGCCCCATCTACTAAACCTGTCAGTGCAAATCCGGACGGACAGCACTACAGCCATGTTCTACCTGAACAAGCAAGGAGGGACTCGCTCGCCAAATCTGTCCAAGCTTGCCCAGGAAATCTGGATATGGGCACTCAGACGGAACATCTTCCTGTCATCACAACATGTTCCAGGGGAGCTCAATTCCCTAGAGGATGCTCTGAGCAGAGACAACCTCCCCGAGGAACACAAATGGTTTCTTCACAGAGAGGTCGTAGAAGATCTCTTCTCTCAGTGGGGTTTCCCCACTATAGACTTATTCGCCACAAGCGAAAACAGACAATGCCCAGGATTTGCATCCAGGTTCCCCCAACCAGACTCCCAGGGGAACGCCCTGTGGATGAACTGGTCAGGGATGTTTGCGTACGCTTTTCCACCAACTCCTCATCAGGAAGGTGGTGAACAAGATGAACAGGGAATCGATGACGCTCGTCCTAGTTGCTCCCATGTGGGCAAGACAACCGTGGTTCCCACACCTACGCAGGATGGCGGTGTGAGAGCCCATCAAACTTCCAGCCTGGTACAACCTACTGTCCCAGCACCAAGGTCAAACAGTGCACCAGCAACCCAACTCAATGAACCTGGCAGCATGGCTCCTGAGGTCATAGAGTTTGGACACCTCAAATTGCCACAGAGGTGTATGGACATCCTAAAGGAATCTAGGAAGCCAAACACAAGGCACTGTTACTTTGACAAGTGGAAGAGGTTTGTTATCTGGTGCCAAAGTAGACAAATCAACCCAGTTGATTGCACTCCTTCCACTATTGTTACATACATGCTCCACCTGCTAGATGCAGGATTGGTTTTTAACTCACTGAAAGTACACCTGGCAGCTCTCTCGACTTACACCACTTCCCATAGCAAGG
This sequence comes from Ambystoma mexicanum, assembly GCF_040938575.1. NCBI lineage: Eukaryota > Metazoa > Chordata > Amphibia > Caudata > Ambystomatidae > Ambystoma > Ambystoma mexicanum. The sequence continues at coordinate 739,875,742 of NC_090934.1, read as the reverse complement.
TGTCGTGGTGGAAAGTACCAGTAGTTAAAGCCTTCATGGAAGGCGTAAAGAGACTTCACCCTCCTATTTCAAACCCACCGCCAGGGTGGGACCTTAATCTGGTGCTAGCCAAGCTCATGGGCCCCCCTTTCAAACCCCTGCATAAAAGCAGTCTCAAACACCCGACTTCTAAAACGGCCTTCTTAGTAGCTATTACTTCTATAAGAAGGGTCAGTGAAATTCAGGCTCTGTCAGTGCAGGATCCCTTCTTTTCTATCCATAAAGACAAACTGGTTTTACGCACACACCCTAGGTTCTCACCTAAATTTATATCAAAATTCCATGTAAACCAGTCCATCGAGCTTCCGGCTTTCTTCCAGAACCCGCAAAGCTCGGCTGAGGTGAAACTACACACCCTAGATGTGCGTAGGGTGGTCCTCTACTATGTAAATAAAACAAGACCGCTAAGGAAAACAGATCAACTGTTTGTCTCCGTAGCTACAGGCAGAGAGGGGGATCGCGTCTCTAAAGGTGCCATCTCGAAGTGGATTATTAACTGTATTCAGCTGTGTAACTCACTCTCTGAAAAGACTCTGCCTTTTACGCCAAGGGCCCACTCTACTAGAGGCATTCGGGCCACTCTGGCTTTCATTGCAAATGTTCCCCTCGACACCATTTGCAAAGCAGCTACTTGGAGCTCTATTCACACTTTTACTCAGCATTACTGCATTGACACCCTTTCCAAGACAGATACACAAGTGGGACAAGCGGTTCTAAGACATTTATTTGCTCATGACCCTTCTCACATCCCACCTCCTTCTTCTGGTACTGCTCCCTAATATATGCACAGCATGTGATCTAAGCAGATTCCACAAGCCTCAGAAGGGATACATTACTCACCGTAATCGTATTTCTGATGCTTGTATCTGCTTAGATTCACATGCGACCCACCCTTCCTCCCCTCCGAGAGAAGGCGCATGATTGCTTGTAGTCTTACCTTTCTGTCTATCTGCTTGGATTATCTGTACTCACGCTACTCCTCATGCTACCTCATGTCAGAAAAAATACAATCTGAGGATCCTAGACGCCCATTTTCGAGTTTCGAAAAACAAACTGTAATACTCCACAGCTTCCACTAGATGTCGGCCTATGCACAGCATGTGAACCTAAGCAGATACAAGCATCAGAAATACGATTACGGTGAGTAATGTATGCCATATATATTCAGTGACAAAATGTTAAGGGGACATTATGGTTACAAGTAAAACCGAAAACCCCCAGAATTCGCCAGTTATGGTAAGCTAAGCAACCATAACTTGCGCCACCACTGTGCACCGCTAAGACTAACACCCAGGACATCAAAGATGACTTCACAAATGCAATTGATGACATCACGGATGACATCACAAATGAAATTAATTTTGATGAAAAGTTCCTACAAAGGGTTGTGTTTATAATGTTGATAACAAGACGTCTGTTCAACATACAGGCTATAATTGGTCTCACCAGTATTCCAGGAATCGGCTTTCTTCCACTCAGAATTTGGTGCGCTCTTTCCACTATGAATATCGCTAAATATCTCGCGCAAAATGGACTCAAACAGTGGATGTTACGCTCACCTGGTATCCACGGGGACGCCCTTATGCCCTGGTTGCCTGATTCACCGTGGACCTTCCCGATTCTGGACAATGCACTCTATGGCGGTCGGGGCCTGAAAACACAGGAGGACTGGACTTAGGAACAGATTTTGTTTCCTCCCACCAGCCCCCTGGACTCGACCTGATGGCCCACTCCTCACCTTGTTGTGATGTCTGGCGTGCTCTCCGTCCTGCCTTCTGTGCAGGGGCACGTAGTTTTCTGCGGGTTGGAGCGACCAAGTTAACTTCACTGGTGCTAACCCATTCAAGTGTCTTTAAGGAGGTAAGTCTGGTTATATCAGTCTAAAATGTCCTTGCTTTCCTTTCTTGCTATTAATGTCTTTTCTTTGTTTGTTTCCCCTTAGGTGCAGTGGGTGTGCTACTTGGATCAGGCTCCTGCCAGGATAATGGACGCAGGAGCGTATGATGGATGGATGGATGGATGGTAGGTTAAGCGCGAAGCGCGGCAATGTCTTTTCCAGCTAACCTGTATTCTTTATTCCTTGTCAGGTTTCGATGGTTTTTCTGGGCGTTTGAAGATTTCTGGATGGGAACAGGCCAAGAAATGCCCAGCCATTTGAGGATTTTGTGATTACTGCCGTGAATGTCGTGAGTTTCCTTTTTTAACGTTGTCCTTCTTTCTCTCTCCCTCCAGGTATTCGTTCCAGTGCGTGCGTGGTGTCCTGATGATGCTGCCAACTGGATGGAAGACCGCGAGCAGCAGGAATCAACGGATGGAAAGTTGCAGGTAAGCAGAGACTGCTAATGATGTTCTTTTGTCTCCTCTGCAGGTCCGCTGTTCAAGGATCGCCGGGTGCTGGTCTTTGAACACAATCAGCATCATGCTGCTGACTGCAGAATAACGCGAAGCACGTTCTGTAGCTTGGGTGTGGTTTATATAGCCCTCGGTAAAGTAGCCTGGGCTACCACACCGTAAAACACTGCACTGCAAAGTCTGGTTCTTAGGTACTAGACTGTGTGGGTGCCTCTATGTTGGCTGCAGGCCTTCACAGAAAAAGTAGTGCCTTCAAGACAATGTCCCAATCTGAACATGAGCCTGGCGCCAAAGGCGCCAGGACTGACTCCAGGAGAGTCCATGATGATAAAGCAAGGCCTTTGGGGCTCCAAGTGAACCCTGAGTCCTAACCCTACCTGGCATGTGACCATGCCAGTGGGGTTTTGGGTCACGGGTTGTGACAGCGGCTCCATAAACCATTGGTCCACCGATTCAGGGACACCCACTATTCTCAAGTTATTCCGTCTGGATCGCGATTCCAAATCCTCCTGCTTTGCCGTCAATTCCTTAAAGCCCTCTTAACCTGAAGATACATCCTCAACTGTCGAGACACGGCCCTCATCCTCATCCAGTCTCCCATGCTTGCCTAACGGCACCTGCATGTGACACACTCTACATCTTTCAATCCAATGATTTGATACCAGACTTAAGTTGATAAAATTTTCCTTAATATCATTAACTGCCCCATTAGTATCCAAAGGGGAGGATTGCGAGCTCCTGCTAGGAGACTCCTCCATTACTTTGTGTCTTTTGGCCTGACTGGGGGTTTCAAAGAGCAGCATCGCATGCTTCCGCTCCCCCAGCTCCCATGTGATTTAGACATGGTGTTGCACTGCAAGCTTATTTTCAATGTAAAGCCTCCACCCCTCACAAAATCCAAAGAATCCACATGATTCCAGCCAGTATGTCTTCCAGTACAAAATAGCAAGTCTCAATGGGCATCCCCCAAGGCTGGTATCACGCTGCCTCGGGCAATGGCGACCCATCAGAACGTGTGATCATCCAGCAGTAGATTCCACACCTGATAAGCACCGCCCCCAGGTATTCCTCAATATTTATTGATAGCACAGCTACTCTCTGCCCCCAGGGATGGCCCAGACGCCCCTCCAAATGTCTGTGTACCTCTAGGCAGTCTGCTCTGTTCTACTCCTTTCTCACACATCACCTGCTCACAGATCGTACTTGTCCACACTACAGCTTTGGCTATCTCAGTGTATCGACTGGTTTTCCCATAGATCTGATGTAGCCCCCGTAACATGAGGCATGGCTTTGCCAGACTATACTTCTCAAGAACTACCTCTATGTTATCAACCAAATGCATGGGCTTGCATGTTGAAGAATGTTTCACTTTGCACTTCCTGTAACTAGTGCCCTGATGCCTGAGGGGTTGGTGTGCTGCTAGAAATGTAAAAAATAAATATATTCTAAAGTATACAGCATTCTCTGAACATAGTGGTAGCAACACAGCTCCTCCAAGCTCCCTCGGTATGCTAGGCCGTTCAATAACGGAGGGTGACACAACCCTCACTGAGTACAAATGTCAGTCCTCCCTTGTCTCTCCTCCAAGCAGGTCTGCTGGGCTTTACTTCCCCACTACCTCCCCTGTAGTGCCAATACCTGTTGTCTTTGCAGGACAGCACCTCCATACACTGCCTTAACAGTTGTCACATTGGGATTCATACTGGATAACATCCCAAGCTTCAGTGGGCTCTTGGATCTCAAAGAAAAATCGCGGGCCTCACAGAACAAGTATCAGCTATAGTAGCCCAGGATCTCACACCAGCCAGCTCACTAATCCCTCAGTGACAAGTCTGCAGGTGCAATGCAAGCAGCACTCCACCTGCCTCTGCCTTCCTAGATCAGCACTTCTCAAGGCACCAATGAAAGGGTCCGCTCTTCACCTGGGCGCAGCCCCTCCTCTCCCAGCCGCTACACCATAGCAAACTTTGTTATCAGCCAAGGCAGTCCAGGGTGTCTGGTGACCGCTCACGGCTCTGGAGCCCCCCAGCTCAGCTGAAGAGTCTGTTTAAGAAATGCCAGCATTCCACAAGCCATTGCGCTCCTTCCCTCAATGTTGCTGCGGCCATTTCAAAGGGGTCACAATGCTGCCACCACTTCTAAGGGTGCCAGCCCTGCTTCTCATGGCCTGCCCCTTCGAAGGAAGATCTCTGCAAGGTCCTCTGCGCCCTTCACGCATCTCCCTGCACCAGTGCTGCAGTCACAGCCCTGATCTCACTGCGGCACACTAGGCTCCGACTCCACACAGGTCAGAGCCGCCAATGTTTCTGAGGATGTACCACTATAGGTCCAACAGCTGATGTGCCATAAAACACTGCACTGGCGCAGCTAGGGGGTTCAGGATATCGTCCAGATATAATGGGGCAACGAGGAGCTCAAAGCTCAACGGTAATCTTGGCTGGGTTCACCAGCACCCCCCATCCCTCGGGTGTTGTATATCCAAATGTTTCTGTATCTTTTGCCACACTTTCCGAGTGACAGCCACAGGTCTTAAAGGTGCAGACATCCTTCAGACAACACAGCTGCCTTCAGATTCGTGGAACCGGCTGCTCTCCTCTCAATGATTGCATGCGAGTATTGTGATTCATTATCAGCCCAATATGCCCCTTATGCCATAAAACTGGCCTGGGCCACTAAACAATATGGCTCAAAATCCAGAATATAAATCCCACCTAGCTCATAAGGTTTGGACATCAGTCAAAGTTTAAGTGGGCCACCCCGGGTACCACATATAGTTTGTGATTGCACTACTTAGCAAGGTGAAGTAATCCTTCCTCAGTTTAATTGGGATATTTGTGAAGAGATGCATTGATTCATCCAGAACCACCATTTTTCAAACACAATTTTGCCCATCATTGACATGGGAAGCTTGGTCACCTGAGTCATTCAAATGGTTCGACGTTGTTTTGCCGGAATAAATTACTGTGTTAATTTACTTTTGCCAAAAATCACTTTGAAGGTTTTTTTATCAGGGGATACCACCCTCTCACCCCCACCCTCCCCCAACCACCTGCAAGGGTGTAGAAGTAGGAGACTGACGCACAGGTGGCATGCTTTTGGCTATAGATTTTTATTACATAAACAACAAAAGGAAAAGCCCCACCTGTCCTATTTTTAAGAGGGCTTTCCCTGCCTCAAACAAACCAAGGATTCGGTCAGGAGGTCTGCCAAAACCATATAGTCCACCATCGTGTCAAAACCGATTTCCTGCCGGGGGCGCTGTTGCGCGTGACGGAAAATGGCCACCTGAGGGAGAGCTCCGGCTCTTGAAAAAATCCTGTCGCTCGAAAATCCTTCCATTGCCGTACCAAATGCTTAAAAGAGACAGAATCTGCTGGCAGAGAACTCTGGGAGCAGGCACCCGAAAAATCAAGCAGATCGGTGACTGTAAACCCCTCACAATTGACAGTAAGAGTTCTGGCAGTCGGGAGGAGCTAGCGAGGCCGACCGCCGGCTCGACAGATTATTCACTGTGTGCCAGTGGCGCGCCGAGCGAGGCGGGCCGCTGCGGGGGCCGGGCGCGGCGGTAGCTTTCTTGCTGTTGGTCCGGAGAGAGGGGAGGCCGCCGCAACTACGCTCGGCGAAGGAGCTTGGCGAGGGAGCCGGGCGTGCAGCAGGCCGCGAGGGTGAAGGTGTCGGAGGCGGCCCCGAGGCCGTGATACGTGCGGTGCTACGTCTGCAGCCGCGGGACAATCCATCCGTCCCCGGCGCCGGCAGGCCGTGTGAGACACGGAAGGAAGACGTGCAGGAACAGGAAGGCTCTGTGCTGTGCCCCCCCCATAACAAGCAAGTGCAGCGGGGCCCCCTGCCCACCACGATGACGTTGGGGCCACGCCATAACCCTCTGGCGAGTCACGGGAGTAAACCAAGACACAACTTGAATACTTTTATTGAAATGAACTTCTTTCAAAATCCTATGCAAGAATATAAAGAAAGAGGATAGCGCCCGACGAACAGTGCAGGTTGCTGAGAGAGAGCTCCTGCCGCAGCTGACTTCCGGGGCCTAGCCGGAGAAGATCCTGGTCCCGCTGCAGGCAAGACGCGCAGTAGGCCAATTGTACCTGCACCACCCACCTTGCTGACTTCCTTGAACTTCTTTACAATAGCATGTAATACGAGGGAGGACACAATCCACTCTAAAGTCCACTCTAAGGCCACGCATCACGCCACATGGGACGCACCGAGAGGAAAGGCACAGGAGGGAGAAAGACCGGCCCATTGGACTCCTTCGCTGGCTCCCAGCCACAAAGGGCGGCCGACGAGGCGTCACAAGACCACGGCAAGCAAGGGGAAGACCCTCTAGATCGTCGGGCGACACTGGTCCAAAATGGATTCATGGCAGTAAATGTAAAACTCGATGACATAGTCGCTACAATTGGGTCAATGAAGGCCCGGGTGGAGAAGGAGAGCACACGAATCACAGAAGCGGAGAACAGGATAAGCACGAACGAGGACACCATCCTAAAACACAGTTGAGACATAGCCCACCTCCAGACAGAGCTGCGAAAAACACAACACAAATGCAAAGATTTGGAATCAAGATCTCGGAGGAACAACATCCGGATTGTTGGAATCGCGGAAACGTTTGGCAAAAGCGACATGGAAAGACAAGTGGAAAACTTGTTGAGAAACATCCTAGGAACATACTTTCTCTGAACATTTCCTGGTGGAAAGGGCCCATCGTACGCTGGCACCAGTACCGAAACCTGGGGCACCTCCCCGCACAATAATAGCTCGCCTTCTCAACTATAGGGACAGAGACCTAATACTCAGACTGTCCAGAGAGAAAGGCACTCTACATTTTGATCACAATAGGATCCATATTTATCCGGATTTCTCCACCGGTATACAAGCGCAGAGGCGATCCTATGAACCAGTTAAAAAACAGCTGCGAATGCACATTGTGCCGTACGCCCTCATCTTCCCAGCGAAAATGAGAATACAGCATGGAGGGCAAGCTCATTTTTTCGAAAACCCCACGGAAGCCATGCAATACATAGAAAACTCCATTCCACTACCTCCCAGAGACCGGATGGTTGACCAGAACACCAGACCGCCACTCTGAGAGGAAATACTGAATGCGGCTGAATGACCAGGGTACACTGTCTGCTCTAAACACTAATTAGCAGGGGAAAATTTGTTCTCTTTTCTTCCTAGAGGGGTGGCCGGCTCATCACCCTTCTGAGCAAGGAAATTTTACAACATGGATGGACTGGATAAAGACTTAGGATTTTTGAGCCGAGAGCCCCCATCGGGGTAAGCCAAGTGCAAGCAACGGGCGACCCTCAGGAAGGTTCCACCAGTTTAAGGGGGTGAGCAACATGGGGCGGCATTGTCAAGTTGGGGGAGATGATGTGGGAGGGGGGCTGAAGGATACGGGATGTTTAGCTCTGTTGAGCAATTCAGGCAGGGGTGGGGAGGACTGGGGGTTTGGGACTCAGTTGGAGGAGTCCTACAAGTTAAAAACTGTGGTGACATTGCAGCGCATGGAACTCTCCTGAGTAACAGTAAATTTAGAGACATAACAAGGGTATACGGACATGGTTGATCCTGGTATGAAGGCCCAAGGGCTTAGACTTAAACTTCTTACATGGAATGTCCGGGGACTGAACAACCGAACTAAGCTGCAAAAGGTGGGAGCTTATGTCACTCAGCACCATCCCCAGATAATTGTTACAAGAAACTCATGCGCTCCAGAAGGTTAACACCGAATTCTTGAAAGGGTGGGGTAAACATAGATATTATACTGAATACTCTTCGCAAGCCAGAGGAGTGCTTGTCTTAATCCACCCCTCTGTGGGGTTCCGATTGGGGAAAAGTAAAATTGACCCTTTGGGTCGCTACGTAATAGTGTGGGGCAACATCGCTGGGGTAGAATTGATATTAATAAAAACGTATGGTCCGAATTTAGATGACCCAGATTTCTACACTGATGTAATGCAAGAGGTGGGCTACTCTGGAGGCAAGGAAATATTGTGGGGGGCAGATTTCAATACCATATTGGACACTGCCCTAGATCGCTCCACATCCACACATCGTAATCCTACAAAAACGGCTGTTATGCTACAACAAATAATGTCACAATCAACACTGGTGGACGCATGGAGAACTTTGCACCCCCACCGAAGACAGTATTCCTTTTACTCATCAGTGCATGATACCGAATCCCATATAGATTACTGGTTGGTCTCTGCGTCCTTAGCAAACCATATTGATAACAGCAACATACTTCCCCGGACCTTGTCAGACCACTCCCCCCGTCCTGTTAGATATCACACTAGGCAACCTGAAGCCCCCGACCAGGAGGTGGAGAATGCCCCCTGGCATATTTGAAGACCCCGCAGTGGCAGAGGAATTACACACAGAGGTAGAACACTTCTTTGAAATCAATAGGAACTCTGTTGACAGCCCTGCAACATTGTGGGAGACATTTAAGGCATGGATAAGGGGGATACTGATTTCCAAATCCACAGGGCTGCTGAAGGCGGTTAGAGGGGAATTGGCCAAAATAGAGAAGCGATTGGGGGTGCTGAAACAGCGATACACAGCCAAACACGAAGATTAGTACCCTCGCAGACATAAATGGTGCCCTACAAGAATTTAATAAACTGGCTAACAGGGAGCTTCTGTACATGGCTACTCCAATCAGAGCGTGTCGGTATGGCGAGGGAAACAGGGCGGGTCGCACCCTAGCCAACCTATTGAAAACCGAAAGACATCACACTATGATTTCCAGTATAGTAGCAGGGGATGGCACGGTAACCACGAGCGAGGAGGGCTTAAACTGGGAATTTACCCGATTTTACACCGAACTATATGCCAACCACGATCTGAAAACTCCCAATGACATCCAAGAGTACCTGGATAGCATCACGCTCCCGACAATATCAGCAGAGAATAGACTGCTATTAGATCAGCCCATAATGGTAGATGAAATAAAGGAAGAAATTAAATCATTGGCTAATGTGAAGGCTCCCGGCTCAGACGGACTGGGGGCTGAGCTGTATAAGGTGCTCCTTGAAGAGCTGGCCCTGATGCTTTTGTCAGTGTGGGAGGAGGCCATGGAGACAGGGACACTCCCAGCGTCCATGAGAGAGGCCATAATAACAGTACTCCCCAAACGCAGGCGCACACCGAGCGAGATGTCCTCATACCGACTGTTAGGCAGAAACCTGTGCAGTTCCCTCTGGGACCACTGCAAAAGATTTAAGACTAAAGGTGTTTGGCAGTAAACCCACTTGGTAGCAGTCTGTACCACACAGATTCACTTGGTAGCTGTGGCTGAGCAGTCAGACTTCCCTCAAGAAGAGTTAGGCAGTATACAGAGTATTTGCAATAGGTCAAAAGAACATAGTAGAACAAGTAAACACTGACCAGAGCTTGGTGTAAAAGAGAGATAATTATTTATTTAAAACCACATCTAGTAAAACACACAGGCATTAATATTAAGCAGTTCAAAAACACGGTCACTAAAAGATATACACTCCCTTAAAAGAAATATTAGACAAGTCTTCAGTAAAGCCCCACTTATTTTCAGACAGCGGTGAGCACTTAACGCAGATGGCACTTTAATAATTCGTTTTTAAAAGGGAGAGAAAAGCAGAGTATAAATTGAAACAGATCCCAACACTTTCACAAGAACACAACAAGAGAGGAAGGCAGAGTCAAACCGTGAAGTTAGAGTTCAGAAGACCGGATCCACTTTAAGAGGATCAGAACAAAATATGTCCAAGATCACACGGTTGAAAAGTGCACAAAAGTCTCAAAGGTTCAGAAAGAGTTGGATCAAAAGAAAGGGACCAGTTAGATGGTCAAGGCAGCCAGCCCAGTCCAGAAGGTTAAGGGTTTATTATTACCTTGTAGCAATCTTTAGAAAGGGAGGCCTGGCGGACACAGTACCTTAAAGTGGTGAGAATACTCCAGCAGGGGCAGTTGTTCCTGGCAGCGGATGCAAGTCGGTGCTTCGTCCGGGGGAAGAGAGGATGTCGTCGGGGAGGAAGACAGGAGTCCGTTGCACTACCAGAGAAGAAACCAGCCGCGGAGTTCTCAGTTAAAAGGAGCGGTCCTTTAGTTCGCGGTCCAGTGGTAAGTGGCTATCCGGTTGCCGGGGTGCTTTGCACGGGCAATTCGACCACAAGACGTCCTAGGATGCGAGGAAAAGAAGGTAAACTGGTTGTGCCCACCAGTCAGGGGGAGAAGACTCTCCAGCAGGGAGATCTTCTCTGTCGTCGGGAAGTGGTGAGTCGGTTCCGCAGGGCTCCACCGGTGGTGTCGTCGTAGCAGGTCGGCTCAGCTTCTCCCTCGTCGGATTCTCAGGTCCTGTGGCGACTTCTGATGTTCCAGTCCCCAAAGCCCTGCTTTTATGCAGCACACCCCCATTCACTCAGCCTAGCTGTCAATCAAACATGCTAAGTGGTGAGCCGGCCGACTCACCACTTGGGCCAATCACACAAGAGTGCGACTTGAGTTACCAAGGTAACTCAGTCCAGGGTGCCTAAACCCCCTCCCACACCCCCTGTGGTACCCAGACAGAGTGGCACCACTTTTGGAGGCTTCTGTGGAGAAGCCCGCCAAAAAGTGGAACAAAGGGCTCGACTTGGGTTGGAGTCACAGAAGAGAACACAAACGCCATTTTAGAATCGAGTCCTGGCAGAAAATACCAACCGGCGAATTAATATTAAATAAATAAACCGGCGGTATGTTCGAGGCTATGAGAATTAATTAATTAAAGTTGGTAGACTCGAACAATGGGAAAATTCCATAGGGATATATTCACGGTCGAATATAAAAAGTAGTATCCACTGCCACCAGCCAAAACTCGATCAGGGGGGATGGAGACATGCCCCCTCGACTAACAGACCCCGGGGCAATCGAATTGCCCCGACCAGTACGTCCACAATATGATGGTTTGTACTGGTTTCTGTTCATAATTTGGGACTAGTAAAACCAATGGTGACTTTACATGCCCTGGGAGACTGTAGTCAGTCCCAGGGTATGGAGTCTATGGTGGGGTGTCACTATGACACCCTGTGTCACTGCACGGAGGGTGCTGTGTAACACACATAGTAAAAACACATGAGACCCTATGGAGTAAAGGACCCCATAGCCCATAAAACACATTAACAGTCAAAGGAACACCATAAATCATGTCCAAGAGTGGGAAAAAGAGTCTCACTCTTGGCAGGAGAGAAAAAAACAACTCCAGAAATCCAGCAAAGCTGCTGGGGGACTCACTAGGTTAGGAAATTCAGCCTAAACAGAGAATTCTCCCTAACACCGACCCCTCGCCCTTATAAATAGCGACGCCAAGGTATTTGCTAAAATCCTGGCCACTAGCCTCCTGCCCACCATGCCCGTGCTGGTACACCCGGACCAGTGCGGATCTATCCCCACCAGATCACCACCACTAAATCTGCGTAGATTGTTTGGTGTCATGGCTCAAATTAGACCAGAAGTCCAGGCGGTTGCAGTGTCCCTGGACGCTGAAAAAGCGTTCGACTCAGTGTCATGGACATTCCTGTTCACGGTGCTTGGGAAATTTGGAATAGGCCCATACTTCCTAAACTGTGTCAAGATACTATACCATAACCCTGGAGCCAGGGTACTGACCAACCGCACCATGTCAGAGTGGTTTGGGCTGTGCAGGGGTACAAGGCAGGGCTGCCCGTTTTCTCCCATTCTGTTCGCCCTTACTATTGAGCCGGTTGCAGCAGCAATCAGGGAACACCAAAAAGAGAGGGGTATATGGATGGCAGGCTTAACTCAGTCAATATCACTATATGCAGATGACACCCCGCTCTATATCCGGGAACCGGACATACACCTGGGGCCTGCAATGGAGACCGTACATACATTTTCAGAATATTCAGGATACAAAACCAACTGTTCCAAATCGAAATGTTTCCCCTGACTCCTGCCACGACCTGTCCAGACAACACACATGGCTTACAATGGTCCACTGATAAGATAAGGTATCTAGGTGTAAGTGTGTCGGGAGACAAGGCGTCCCTGCTCTCCAACAACCATGAGGCCTTGTTGACCACGATGGCTGATAAACTCAGTTTCTGGGCCAAACTTCCCATTTCACTCATGGGCCGGATAGCTATATTGAAAATGGTCATTCTCCCCAAACTACTATACATTTTCACCAATTATTATTATTATTTATTAATGTGATACAGTTTTAAACAAATGTAAAAAACTTTACATATATATTTACATCAGATATCTAAAATGCAAGAATACAATACAGTAAAATACAGTCCAATTCCAAATCTTAATAAAATCCTTGCTACGATTTCTAGATAATTAATTTGTGTATGGATTCGGGTCAAGGTCTGAAAGAAGAGAGGAAACATCCTATTCAAATTCATAATTAAAATAAAAGATTTCATACTTGCACAGCAAGAATGTCATTACTTATCGGGGAAGGACCCCCTTGGGTTTAAGTTCATGAGAGCAACTGCCGCTCGCCAAACCTGAAAAAGTGCTAAATGCAATTTAGGGTTATATGTGTTAACACACTGCTTCCAAAAATCTGCCTGGCCCATACAGTCTATATTATGAACAAATTCACCAAGATACTTAATGTGCTCTGTTCTCATCCTGCAGCAACTCGTCAACACGTGTCGAGCCTTCTCAGGTTTGGTAGGGAGATCACAAATCCTGCAATATCTTTCTGCTAGGCTTAGCCCCAGTTCAGGGCCCTGGGTAGATAGAATCGGTAGGTGATTGAGGCGCATTAATAGAATAAACCGCCTCAGGTGTTCTGATGGGCACTGATTTAGATAGAGTTGTGCCTTTCCATAGGTATATAGCACAAATAGAATGAAGCTATAGCTTTTCAGACTATTAAGATGACTAAAATTATTCTGCCAATCCCACAGGTTGAGGCGATTGCGCATGCTGGTAATCGGGACTTCATTTTCCCGGCCCCATTCTGGTGACCAGCTGATTTCTTCAGTCAAAGACCGAATCTGGTTTTCAAATTTAGCCTGTCTACCAGCCGCACAATCTTCCCTGATCGTCAGTAATAGATTGTTTGTTGGTTTATTATTAAGTCTGATATGGAATTCCATCCTCTTTCTTAATACCATAGCTCTAAGGGAGAAGATTCCTAGCTCAAGCCTAATAATTGCCATAGGGATACACTGTGGAAGGCCGAGGATTTTTCTCCAGAACGTACCCTCTATCAGTTGTAACCATCCAAAGTTCATATTTATCAGTGGGTCTAAACCATACGTCACCATAGGAGCCAAACATTGAATATATAACTGACGTGCTGCCCAAATTGAGAATCCACATTGTTCTCGTGTGAATTTATAGACTATAGCTGTGAGTTGAGCAGCTTTTGTTTTGCGCTCCTGGATGCAAGTGAAATAATTTCCTTTGTTATCAAATTCTACCCCCAAATATCTATACATATACGTATATTCAATTTCGATCGATCCCATCATCATTCTTGGTCTAGCCACTCTACCAGCAGTGTATAACAGCAGCTTAGTTTTACTATTGTTAATGACTAGTTCATTGCTTTCTGCATAGCACCATAGCTGTTTGGCTGATCTCAAGATACCATTAAAAGTGTGATCCATGATTACCAAATCGTCTGCGTAAGCTAGAAGTGGGCAGTGGCAAGAACCTATCTTAGGGGGACAGTTATTAATCCCTAGGAGACATTTGGGTATATCTGAGATAAACAAGTTGTACAATGTTGGGGCAGTAACACATCCTTGCTTTACTCCTCGACTCTGGGGGATGGGTTTAGCCACCAAACCCAAATTGTCCAACCTAACTTGAACAGTATTATTTGAATGAAATAGCTCCAAGTAATACAATAGAGGTTCAGGGCAGCCCAAATTCCTCAACTTGTTCCATAAAAGGGAGCGATTGACCGAGTCAAAAGCCGCCTTAAAATCTATATATGGTGCATATAGAGGGGGATTTGAGCGAGACAGAGCCTTATTTCTCAGAGTATTAATAATAAATATATATAATAAATATATTGTTGGAAGTAGAGTAGCCTGCTCTAAAGCCACTTTGGAATTGGCCTAAGATCCCCGCTTTCTCTACCCATGTTAGCAATTCTTTCAAAATAACTGCTGCAAACAGTTTCCCAGAACAATCCAGCATGGATAAGAGCCGGTAGTTCATAGGATCGGACCTGCTACCTTTCTTGAAGACAGGTATTTTCACCAATATTCCGATATGGCCTGGTAGGAGATTCTTTGACACTCTCAGTTCCCTGGTGGTTGAGTTTGTCTGGAGTGGAGGGACGCCCAGAATGAAGTGGGAGAAGATGGTGGAACTCTACAATAAGGGGGGGATAGCAGCCCCTGATTTTGAATTATACTATTTGACAGCACAGGCTCAGTTCGTCAAACACTGGTGTGATGAGCAGTCAAAGCACAGAGATGAATGTCCGTTTGATCCAGTTAGCACAACTGTGGATGCATGGTCCAGAATTTACTGTAGGCTCGAACTGGAAACACCCTACTATGCTGAGGCCCCATTTTGGAACTTACCCGGTATACCGCCCACATATGATCCAGATGTGCGGAAGACATGGGATCCAGAGGGAGAGTTTAAAATTAAAGACATATTTCCTAATGGTAGATTGATCACGCTGAGTTGAAAACGGGGATGGGAAGGGGCCAATTAATGATCCTGCAATACAATAGAATGAAGATGGCTTTTAAGGCTAGGTGGCCAATGTTCCTGGACGAACCCCCACCACACCCAGGTCTAATAGCTTTGTCAACCCGGTCCGGAACTAGCATCTCGGGCCTGTACATGGCCATACAGGCCAACACTCCATCGGCAAATATGATGAAAACTTCCTGAGAAACGGACCTAGGTGCTGTCATACCCGAAAAAACCTGGGTCCGCTGCTTCGAGATCCCTATGTAAGGCCATCATTGGAGGGACATCATTGGAGTGTGCATATCCGCAGAGTCATCTTCCAGTCTGAATTTCCACATTGGTTATTCCTTACTCTCGTTTTCTAGCCTGGTTTTCAAAGATTTGATGTTAGCAGGTATGTTGTCCAGTTTTGAATTCACAGCAGTGAAGCCCTTCTGCATACCCTGGAAAAGCTGTTGGTTAGGCAATGGATGCTACTCATGGGAGGGTCTAACCCAAGGCTCATCCTGCAAGCGCTGAGATGATGGCGGCTCATTAGGCATGAAGGCAGTAATCGCCTAGTTCACACATATCCTATGGGCTGTTGTGGCTAAGGCAACCGGGCACATCCCTGAGCTCATCCCTGAAGGGGAAATGAGGAATGGGTTCTTTAATATTGTGGAGGATGGAAAGGAGGCTATGCATCAGGCCTACAATCTGGACATGACACAGCTGAGACTGTCAGATGGTCTATGGCGGTAATCTCTGTTATGAGAAGATTCACTTGGTTTCATAAATCAGGTTTTGCACAAGATGTACACACAAAATTGCTCAATATGCCTTTTGATGGGTCACATGTATTTAGACCCAAGGCAGATGATAGCCTGGCGAAATTACAGGCCTCCTAGGCGGTAGTAAAAGTCCATAGGGCTCATAGTAAGACAGCCTGCTCAGACTTCCTTGCAGTGGAAAGGCAAGCCCTTTCTGTAATAAGATTGAGGCCAAAAGGGAAAACAAGCCACCATTGGTCAAGGCCAGAGGCGCTACTCTAGATCTTCAAGAGGTAGAGTAGGTAAGACAGCACATACCACTTCTTCATCTGTCCCATACAGTGCAGCTCCTGCCACAAAACCGCTGAGGATTTGTGCCATTCCACACTGGTATGGGGGCTTCTGTCACACCAGTCTCAGGAATAGTACGGTACTACTACAGATGAATGGGCAAGGCAGGTGATTTCTCAGGGATATTGACTCCCCTTATTAAAGTGTCCACCAGACTGCCCCTTTTTCCAGACCACCTCCTGCTCCAGACCCCCTACTCCTAAAAGATGTTTCCTCTCTCCTGGAGAAGGATGCACATAGAGCTAGTACCAATACAGGAGAGGAACAGGGGTGGTATTACCTTAATTTTTTGGTACCAAAAAAGGACCGAGGAATGGAACCCATCTTGGACCCAAGACGCGTGAACACATTTTATTTATTTATAAAAATGTTGTAACGCCCAGACCCTGGGGTATCCCAGTGTTTGGTACAATAGACAGAAATAGGAGGTACATTTGGTAGAAGCATTAATACAATTTTCAAAAAGCCACGTTTTTCCAAGCTTTTTGAAGGCAGTTTGATTGTTGATTTCTGATGATGGCTGGAAGAGAGTTCCAGAGAGTACGTGTGGTAACACAAAAGCGGACACCTCCTACTATTTTGTTCTTAAAGCGAGGTGTGAGCAGCGAGATGCTGGAGTTGGATCTTAACAAGCGCACTGGGAGTTTCAGAGTAATGCTGTTGAGGTAAAAGGGCGCCTTTTTGTAAATACACAGATTGGCAATAGTCTGAGTCAGTGCTCCAGATAAGATTTTGTAGTGAGAGTATTTTACTCCCTATTTTTTAAAGTTGGGATTAAAACATTTTTTTTAGGGAGTACAAAAGTAAGTCCCATTCGGAACTAGAGTATTTTGTAAAGCAAGTATAACTACGTTTTAACTGTAAACTCATGTTTTGTGATGAATATTTCTTTACACCAAGTTTTTCATGAATATTAAAAAGATACATTTGTACCTCTTAAGATTAGGCAGTACTACTAGAAGACTTTATTTCTGACGCACTAAGTGTACTAATGGTCCCAGTATATTAATGGATCTGTGTGGATGAAAACAGGGGACCGCTTCCTATTTTTTGGTGGGAGTATTTTTACTCTCTATTTTTATTTTTTGGGAGTATTTGCCTATTGCTCGGGAGTAAAAGTGTCCGATACACCCCTTATCTATAGGGCTAGTCAGAGTTTTAAAGACAATACAAGCTTTGATAGATAGCCAGTGGGTCTCACGTCTGGTTGCAGAGATGTGGTCAGATCGTTGCACGCCAAGGGCAGTGCACGAATTGCAGTATGGCACTCCAAATGTCCCTGATAGCTTCATATCAGAAGAATCTAGGTTATGGGACCTGCGTGAAAATGTACAGACGGCGAGTGGAGTGGGCACTTCACCAGAGTTGGAATTTGGTAAACCAGAACTAGATGAGCACGCAGATGCCTCTTAAAGACAATTAATGACCAAGGTAGTTGATTATCTGGGATGGAGCAGGCCTGTCGTCCAATTCGAACAGGATGACCTCACGGATATCCGGGACAAAGGTCCTCAAATGGATCCTATCTGATCCTTTCATATTTCTCTACAAAAGAGAGTAAGTGCTAATTGGGAAGTACCGCAATCAAGTCCGGCAGTTAATAAAAAATTTGACACAGAAATATCGGCCGTCAAGTAGTGACCCCAGCTGCTTATCAAAACATCTGACCCCAGAAAGTCTGTTGGTGTAAGCAGTAACTGCTACTTCCAAGCCGGCTGCCTATCCAACCATTCCACCAGATCGGGATGATAAACGTATAGACGCCTGGTCAAGGATAGTCTTTTCTGCTGGGAGCATGGCTCTTAAATCAGCCAACTCTACATGTGTCCTTGCAAAATTCTGCTAAACTCTATGGGACTGTATATCCATGGCAGCTGAAAATATTCCCGAAGGGTAGGAAAGAGACATGTTCTTGGCCATTGTAAAAGATGGCAAAGAGGCCATGTTTGATTCTTTTCAATTGGGTTTGGATTCTGCTGACGGCACCAGCAGAGCCATGGTGGCAAACCCCATGATACGCAGGTTTGCGTGGTTAAGGCAATCTGGATTTGCACTGGACATGCAGTCTAGACTCCTTAATATGCCGTTTGATGGGTCTCATCTTTTTGGCAGCAAGGTTGCCGCAATCCTTGAGAAGCTGCAGGCCTCAAAGGCGGCAGCCAAGTCTCTAGGTGCCGCTATTAGACAGCCTCAGCTTTTTCATTTCATTGGACTGTCTTGGTGCGGTAGATCCTTCGCTACTACTCTGTTGGAAGAGCGAGTGGAATTGCTGGTCAAAGAGGCCAAAGAAGATTCCCTCGTGGTGGACGAGGGAGAGGTGCAAAGACTGTTCAAGCAGCGACATCTTTTGTTACGCTCACCTGGCTCCCACAGGGGCGTTGATCGGACCCGGACAGCTTCGACCTCCTCCAACGTGAAGCGTAGTGCAGAGATGACAGACTGGACCGCCTAATCTCGTCTGCTTGACCCGTAGAAGTATTCTCCTGCAAGTGAAGAAAGAGATTTAGCCACCCGTGGATTTTAGTAATGGCACCCCACTGTTCTCCCCACTAATCACCACCGATATTCACTTTCAGTAAGCTCACCTTATATTTGTAAATAATGAGCTCTCCATCCTGCGTGAAATGCAGGGGCGCATAGATACCAGTTACTTCACTGTTTTGAAGGCGTTGGAAGAGTTCCAGATGAATATTGACTCCGAGGTTCCAGGCGAGAACCCGTAAGTATAAAGTTCAGAGAGTTCAATATGTCCGATGTTAACTCTTGTACATTCCTTTTTTGTGTTGCAGCTGGGTCCAAAAGAAGATTGTCTTGTGGCAGCTGATGGTGTTCAGGTAAGAGTCTGTATTACCCAACACTGTCCGGCAAAAGATGCGTGTGTTTAAATTGCTGGTTTCTCTCTCCTTACAGGTGCGGCGTAAGAAGTTGCGGTTTGTTACAGAATAATGCCTCCGGTTGTTAATCAGGTAAGTCTATGGTGGACAGGTTGTATTTGTTGGCTCTCTTGGCTCACCTTATGTTTCTTTTGTCCCCTAGATAGTGGAATTCGGCGGAGAAAATGGAGGCTGCGTCGGATCGGAAAATGCTGTGAGGACTTGTGAGTATGGCACGGTGCTGCAGTTGGCGATGCGACGCGTGTAGAATAATGTCTTTTTCAGTTCGAAGACGTGATGATCCGGAATTCAGGTAAGGATTGAAATAATATCTGTTTTCTAACCTTTCCTTCTTCTTTCTTTTATTGCTAGGAGCTCTGGATTCGAGACAGGCGTGGCTGAAGACTGGATGCTGACTGCAGGCACGGTGAGCGTCACGCTGCTGGATGCAGAATAACGCAAAGCATGTGCTGCTGTTCGGGCGTTGTTTAAATAGCCTCCAAAGTGGTTCCAGGTAAGAAGTCCCTAGAACCACACCCGAGTAAAAAATAGTCCCTGTAGTAAAATAGTCCCATCCAGGCCTCACGTTGGCTTGGATTCATTTGCAGCATGGTCTGCATGAGGTGAGTAAAGTCATGAGCCTGGCGCCTAAGGCGCCAGGACTGAACCCAGACAGCCCCCAGCCGGGGCTGCTGGGGTTTTATTAAATATCTGGATGCCTGCTCCCGGGGCTGATGGGCTTGATCCGGATGCCCGGGGGTAGGCATCATGACATCTTTACCATCAGCCACTGCTTCAGCCGCCTCAAAACCTCCCTGAGATCTTGACTTGCGACGCCCCAGTGGGAGGCAGACTGTCTCAGCATCTGAAAGAATAGCGGGGTATTACTTCAGATGCTTGGGCATTACAAACCATAGCCCAAGGTTACTGCCTCCCCTTCATTCAGAGAACTCGGAGTCATCCACCGGGGAGCCATTTGTTAAAGGTTCCAGATCCGTTCCTTGTGCAGGAAATTTTGACCGTGCTATAGAAAGGTGTTATAGAGCCAGTACCTGTAATGGAGAGGAACAAAGGATGGTATTCTCCATATTTCCTGATCTCCAAGAAGGACGGAGGACTGAGACCCATCTTGGACTTGAGATACTTGAACAAGTTCCTCAGGAAGGACAAGTCCAAGTTCTCCAGCATGGGGTCTGGCATGGATTCACATGCGCATGAATATTCCCCTTTGTCAGGCTGGGAATCCTCGGTTAAAGAAAAAATCAATTTTAGTTTCTGAACGGTCTTTCTCCTAATAACCAATCACTGGTCTCTGGGTCATACTGCCAATTACTGCCCTCTACCTAAGCCCCTCCTCTGGGAGCCATCTTCAGATTTGGTAGCACGTAAAGTGGCAGTAGGACCAAGAGAAGAGCTGCAAAGGGGGTGGGCAGGAAGGTTCGCATGTGAATCCATGCCAGACCCATGCTGGAGAACAACAGTTACAGGTAAGTAACTTGTTCCTTCTCCTGCAAGGGGTCTGGCATGGATTCACATGCTCATGAATGAAAGAATACATAGCAGTACACACATGCACAACTACGGGAGGTGGCAAAGTTCAACATTAAGCATCTCTTACCTCCTCACCAGGCTCACCTTCAAGCGAACAGGTTGCGCAGCACTGCTTGGCCGACTCTGGACTCCTCCCTGGAATCCCAGTCGATGCAGTAGAATTTCGTGAAGGTGTACGTTGACCTCCACGTAGCAGCCCTGCAGATTTCCAGCTGGGGCACACAAGACAGGAACGCTGTAGTTGCAGCGATCGCTCTGGTTGAATGGGCTCTCGGATGGCTAGGCAACAGTCGGTTTGCCAACCGGTGACAGTGCATGATGCAGCCAGAGAGCCACCTGGAAATGGAGACCTTGGAGAGGGCCTTCCCTTGGTTCACAGGGCCAAAGTTCATAAACAGCTGTGAAGTCTTCCGAAAACTCTCATGTGGTCCACGTAGAACTTCAGCGCTCTAGCCACATCCAGCGAGTGCAAAGTCCTCTCAGCCAGCGACGAAAGCGACGGGAAGAAAACGGGTAACACCAAGGGCTCGTTGAGATGGAAGTCTGACGGCACCTTGGGCATGAAGGAGGGGTGCGTCCTCAGCACGACCCTCGTTCCTTGGAAATTCAAGTACGGAGGCTTACAGGAGAGGACCTGGATCTCTCCACTCGTCGTGCGGAGGTGATAGCCACCAGGAACGCTGTCTTCCCTGATAGGAATTTCACAGGTGCAGAATGCAGAGGCTCAAACGGAGAACCCATGAGCCTAGACAGCACCACATTGAGCTCTCACGCTGGGGTCGGAGCCTTCACCGGCGGGAGCAAGCGGAAAAGTCCTTTCATGAACTCCTTAACAAGGCGATACGACCACAGCGACGGTCGCCCCGGAGTTCTGGTGTAGTGGGAGATAGCTGCCAGATGGATCTTGATAGAAGGGTGTGCCAACGCCGTCTTGGCCAGCGACAGCAAGTACGGCAGCATTTGATTGGCTGTAATCCCTAGAGGGTTTATCTTCTGTGCACAGCACCAGACGGTGAACCTCTTCCATTTATGTCCATAGAACTTGAGTATAAGAAGCCCTGGCAAGCACCTCCTTTCAGTCAACAGGGATATCGTATCCTCCAAACTTTAGCGCTGCAGGTTCAATGACCCCAGGTCATGGTGCAGAATCGCACCTCCTTCCATGGCGAGATGATCTGTGTCCGTTGGAAGCTTGACTGGAGGGGACGCTGACATGTCCAGAAGGTCCGGGTACCAAATCTACCTCGGCCATGCCGGTGTGACGGGGATCATCCTGCACCGGGACCGTCTGAGTTGACTGATGAGTGGCAGAAGCAAAGGCAACGGTGGGAACGTGTAGAGAAACAGGCCGTCCCAGGGGAATGAGAACGCATCCCACATGCTCCCCTGCTGGGGAAACCTGCCGGCGAACCTCCGGCACTTTGTGTTTGTTGCTGTTGCAAACAGATCGATCTGGGGATTACCCCATCGTCAAAACAGCAGGTCCACCTGATCTTGCCGAAGCTCCCACTCGTGGCAAGAACACAGTTCCCTGCGAGTGAATCAGCAAAAGTGTTCTTCACTCCCGCTAGATGAAAGGGTACCAAGAACATCATCTGGGCGACAGCCCAGTACCATAGGTCCTGCGCTTCCTTGGCGAGAGCTGGGGATCTTGTGCCCCCTGCTTCCGAAAGTAGAACATTGTGGTGGTGTTGTCGGTGAAGACCCGCACCACGTTGACCTTAAGGGATGGATGGAAGGAATGAATTGAGGGCCCAAAACACAGCTCGGAGCTCCAGAATGTTGATGTGTAACTTTCTCTCCTCTGGGAGCCACAGGCCTCTTGCGTGGAGATTTCCGGTATGTGCGCCCCATCCCTTCAGGGAGGCGTCTGTCGTCACCATCTCCTGATGCGCTGGGGTTTGGAAGTCCATGCCCGCCGCGAGATGCGCGCGGACACCCCACCACTGAATCGTTCGACGGAATATCTCGTTAAGGGCGATCTTGTCCTCAAAGCTTCCCGCAGCTTGCATCCAACGGGCGTCGAGGAACTTATGCAGCGGCTGCATCTGCAGCCTGCACAGCCGAATAAGATAGATGCACGACGACATCATGCTCAGCAGGGACTTGATGGACCTCACCCTTGAAACCTCCATGGTCAACAGCCGTTGTACCTTGCCCCGGATGGCCTTTATCCTGTCCTCGGAGGGTGAAGTTAGATGCGCCACCGTGTTGAGTCTGGCTCCCAGGAACTGAGCGTCCTGTGATGGCTCCAAGCAGGACTTCGCCAGCTCACGGACTGGGGTTCTCGATCAAATATGCGGACGGTCCTCGTTGTGTGTTCAACGGCGAGTTCCTTTGACTTCGCTCAGATGAGCCAATTGTCCAGATAGGGGTAGACGTGGATCCCCTGCAGGCACAAGCGCGCGGCCACCGGTGCCAGGCACTTGGTGAAGACCCTTGGGGCCGACTTCAAACCGAAGGGAAGGGCCATGAATTGGTAGTGCCGCCCTTAGATCACAAAGCCAGAAACTTTCAATGCCCCTTGAGAATGGGGATGTGGAAATAGGCATCCTCCAAGTCCAGCAACGACTGGAAGCCGCCTTCCTCCAGCTGTCCAAGCACGTGCTGAAGGGTGACCATCCAGAACTTCTGGGATTTTATGTATATGTTGAGGCGGTGAAGATCTAGAATGGGCCGCCAACCGCCGGTCTTCTTTCGGACGAGGAAGTACTGCGAGTATACTCCATAGCCCCAGAGCCTCTTTGGGACAAGTACTATTGCGCCCTTTTTCAGCATTGCTCGCACCTCCAGCAGCAGCTACAGACTGTTGGTTTTCTTTCCACGCATCCAGCACCCAATGGTCGGTGGAGATGGACCTCCACACGCCGATGAGGTTCACCAGCCGGCCTCCCACTGGGAAGCTCGGGTGGGGGCCCAACGTCACGGCCGGTTCAGTCCTGCTTTGCCGAGGCCTTACCACCTTGGGCCCCTTTGGCGACGACGACGATGTCCTCCGGCCTTGTTGCTGCCTCTGTAGGCTTCTGTCAATAATACTCAGTACAAGGGAAGAGAATTCGACACACTCTCCCGAACCACAGAAGCCGAATGAAGTCGACCCTCCACCCGTGGTTGGCACAGGCACCTGATAGAATAAACAGGACACCACGTGGCAGCCAATGGGGGGAAGAGGAGTTAGGAAGAGGTTGTGGATAGGGTGGGGGGAAATTAGGAACACCGGTAAGAGGGTTAGGAAAACCTATGTTGGATAGGACAAGGGAAGCAACAGGAAAGAACCCTACCTACTTTCCTCTGAACACTTTACACCTGTATCCAGCATACCATACACAGAATATAGACCTGAGATTTGAAACACCTTAATACGTGCATCTACCATAGTCTTAGACCTGTCCCTACGACCTCATAAACACAGAAACATAGATGATACTCTGCACATGTCATACTTGGGAGAAAATCCCACACTGAATCAACAAACACATGGCCCGTGGGCTTGCAGAAAACAATGAATATGAACACATAACATGAAACATGGAACGTATTTGCAGCAACATAAAAAACAAATAACATATGCCCCTTTTGATTTTAGAACGTGATTTGTTATACAATGCAGAAATGACTGTTCCACCCGCATTGATCAATTTAACCTTGCGAGCGAACAAACTTCTAGCACTGGATTTTCATGGCGGCAGGGTACTAGAAACAAGGACAAACTACTTTATGTTCGAGCGGTAAGCGCGCCGTTTCCACACACAGCAAATAACACCCATAAGAGCGTGATTCTGCCCGCCGCCACTCGCCCTGTACTTAACTCAAGTCCGGGAGACCCGCAAGCATTCCCGGACGTAGCAGTCTTCAGCTTCTAAAATGGATTCTGCAGCCGCCTGTAGTCCGTGTTCCCGTAGAGAGTTTTTCACATGCTGCTGCCTGTGTTGTAGCTTCACCTGCTCCTGCTTCGATACACAAAATAAGCCACACCTGCCGTGGCTCCGTTACTCCTTATAAACGTTTGTTAATCCTTACCAGCTGTGTCAACGGCCGCACGGTTCAACTACAATTTTCCCCAAGGCATGCTGGGAAATGTAGTTAGAGTTGAATTCGTGAATTCCACAGACCTCTACTGCCTTTTGCACACTCCTTTCTTGCACCAGCCCTTTTTCCTGACAGCTTCCTGGGACGAACAACGGGCCGCTTGACGGTATGAAGAAGAGCTGCCACCGAATCCTTTGGAGGCACCCTGTGACTTGCCTCCCGAGGACCGAAAGGATGCATAGCTCTCAACCTTTTGTGTTGCAAAGGCGGGTGAAATCACCCGATTTTGTTTTTGGCGGGTGAGACGCCCATTGAAATGAATGGGAGTGCAGGAGGCTTGGCGGGCGAGTCAGCCTTTTACAAGGCGGTTGACACCCGCCAAAAGCGTGTGAGTTGAGAGCTATGGGATGTCCACCCAGTGCCTTGCCAAACAGGTTGTCCCAGTCGAAGGGCATGTCCAGTACCCTCGCCTGTACGTCTTGATGGAAGTCGAGGGCCCTGAGCCAACCACGCCAGCAAAGGCAAACGCTGTTGCCAATCTGGCGGAAGCCAGTGTCGGCGATGTCCGTGGCCACTGTGATGGGGTGGTCCAAAGCCACCTTGCCTTCTTCCAAGATTTCAAGGCCCTCTGCCCTCTTGTCGTCTGGGACGAAGTCCAGGAGGGGGGGACATTTTAAACCATAGCTTCCTATTGTAGCGGGCCACAATAGCGAGAGCGTTGGAAGCCTTAATGGTCGTCGCTGCCGACGAGATGACTGTTAGGGAGAATTTTCATTCAATGGCTAATTTCCCTTACCTAGTGAGTCCCTCAGTAGCTTTGCTGGATTTCTGGAGTTATTTTTTTCACTTGGTAAGAGTGTGAGCTTTTCCCCCCACTCTTACTCATGTTTTGCCATGTGTATTTCATCTGTTTTGGTGATTGTGAGCTCTGGAGTACACCACTTCAGTAGCCCCCTTCTTGTGTGTGCTACACAGCACCTTCAGTGCAGTGACACAGGGTTGACTTTTAGACTTCCCACCGACTCCATTTCTGGGGCTGACTACTGTCCCCCAGAAAAGGGTAAAGTTGCCATTAACTTTACATAGTCATTTAACCACAGATCCAATACACCCCATCTTACATGGAGTATTGGAAAGGGTTAATTCTTAGCCATTTTTTATCTATACCTCCTAGAGCCTTTTTTTTCTCTTAACATTTAGACTTGGCTGGTGGCAGTGCCATCTACCCTAACACGTTTATACTAAATAAACGTGGTATTGTTTTAGGCTATTATATTAGCTTCGAACATAAATCCGCTTGACCAAATATTTTCTTTTGGCTCTGGTCGGGTTTATTCGCCATTTCTTTTTGTTAAAATCCATCGTGTGTTTAACTTTGCGCGGCAAACCAGGTTTGCCTTCTTTGTTCACTGTCTTTTGGCGGGCTTCTGCCAAGAAGCCCTGCTCTAGGCGCCTGGGTGTCTAGGTGGGCTGAATGTGAGGGAGGGGTGTAGTCACCCCCTGCACAGGGTATCCTAGGAAACACAAGTCGCACTTTGCCATGATTGGCTGAGGTAGTTGTCCTGGCTGGACAACCCCCCTGCTGAGTGATTGACAGCCAGGCTGTGCGAATGGGGGATTTTCGCATAAAAGGCAGGACTCTTGGGCTAGAAGTCAGAGTCGCCACTGGAACTACAAGGAACCAAAGAGAAGCAGAGAAGAAGACGGCTGATGCAACTATCCCGTCCCGGTGAAGCCCTGCTGCAATCCTGAGCTATCTATCCTTCGACGACCAGAGAAGATCCAGTCCGGAGTCTTCTTCCCTTGATCCTGGTGGGTTCAACCAGCTCATCTTTCACAGCCAGAGGATCCTCTTCTTGGTCAAAATCGCTGCACACTGGGGTAGTGGTCCGGATAGCCATCTGAAGATCCTCTCCTGTTTTTAAGGAGCGCACCTTTTATTCACCGTCGCTGCTGCTGGCTTCATCCGTGCGTAGTGCAGACCCCTCCAGACGTCATCCTTCTTGCCGAAGCTCCAGGAACGGTGGGTCTGCAGGAAACTACCAGGAACAACTGCTGTGGCACCAGCTTCTCCCTTGAATAAGGTACTGTGTTCTGCTTCGAGGAGCTAGGGTGAATCCCTTTTCTCCTCCTCCAAGGCTTGCCCTTATTGTCCCTCCTTCTTATAACTTTTTCTTCCTCTGCTGACAATATCGAAGTACTCCTGGCAACGTTGAATCTCAAACTCTCCGACTGTGTGATCCTTGACAACAGGAACCCGGTTCCACTTGACACTGGCTCTGACCTATTGACTCTTGAATTCCTGTCAACTAGTGTTCTCTGATTCTGTCTGCTCTGACAAAGGTATTGCTTATGGATTTTTGCCCCCAACTCTCTCTGGTTAACTCAGGTGCTAAGCGTGTTTTTGCCCCGGTAACATTTCTTGCCGCGGATACGCGCATCTTTAGTAAGACCGAACTGTCATTACTGTCAAAAAGTGATCGCATATGTATTCCTGTAACGTCTTTTGTTTCACAACACCGGTCCATTAAAACATAAGGTTGGTACAGTATAAACTTGAGTTATACTGTACCAAGTGAATTGGTTGGTTGTATTGTATTTTACGTGTGGTTTTGAATTAATAGAAGTGCTGTGTTTATAGCAAATGGTTTAAAACTAAATGTACTTATATTTTTTACCTGAAACCTTGAGTCAGTGTTTGCTTGAGTCACAGTAATTGTGATCCTTTTGTGTAATCTCTGCTACTGCTCATATGCTCTTGAGATAAGCCTGGCTGCTCCGCTACTGCTACCACTTTAACATAGTAGTACAGGCTTGTACCAAAGGTGAACTTGTATTACCACTTGTAGTCTTATTTGTGTGTAGTGGTCCCTAAGGGCACTGCACTTGATTCTGCCTAACAATGACCCGACGTCCCATGGCGTCCAGCTTTTTCCCCTCGCCGTCTGGCGTGGAAGTCGATGCGGTCGCCCCAGCCGATTTCCTCTTGGCCGCTGCGGAGAACACTGTGTCTGGGTATGGCTGCGCTCTGAGGCACATAGGTGCTGAGTCTGGGACCCGGTACTTCTTTTCGTACCAGGCTCTCTTTGCCGGGGCCGAGGATGGGGTCTTCAGGAGGGACAGCCCTTTGTCCCAGATGTCGTCCAACAGCGGGACAGAGAAGCACGGTCTTCCTCTTGGACTCTCGTCGCTGATAAAGGAATCCCTCCTCCTCCTCCTCCTTCTTCTGCTCTTCGGGGCATAGCTGAAAAAGCTCTGAGGCCCTAGCGATCATGGCGTTAAACGAGCCAATTTCGTCAGTTGGTGAAGCCCGGGGTGGCGGCGACGGGTTATCTGTACCGTTGTCGCCGACGTCGTCTATCCCTGTCGTCGCCGTCTCCTCCCTCGGCAGAGGGGAAGGAGGTGAAAGATGGCAGGGTAGGGGTGAGTTGACTCGCCTACGCTTGGATGGAGGGCTCCCTGGCGGTCCAATAAGGGCCTCCTTGGCCTTATTTCTGAACACAGGGTGTGCAGGGCTAGTAAGATGTCCTCCGACCTGTCCGTTGGTGGTGGCAGCGGTTGCCACAGGAGCATCGGCAGCGGCGTAGTGTCCTCCAGTTCCTCGTCGACCTGCTGTTCCTCGTCAGCTCCCTCGTCGCTCTCCACGTCCACCTCGTCGGGGTCCTTCCCGTAGGACCTGAACTTGACAAACCTTTTGTCAAGAACTGACTTGAGGCCCGAAAGCTCGTCCTCGGAGGAGATATCTCAGTCCGGTAGGACTTTCAGGCCCCCCCCTTCTTCTCGGCCTGGGGCTTCATGGGGGTCTTATCGATGGGCAGCCAAACTCTTGGCTTGGGGGCCATCTCCACTGGGACCGCCTCTGCGGTTTTTGCCAGGGACTAGCGCTCCCTCAATCAAAGCCTCAGCCTTGTGAACTGGGCCTTCTCGACCTTAGGTGCGTCTGAGGCCTTCACTGTGGGCCGAGGGTCAACGCTTCGCTCCCCCTTGGCTTTCTCCGTCGGAGCCGACCAGGCCTTCTCCAGAAGCTTACCGGGTCATCTGACTTCCTTTTCGTCAAGCCGCAGCGTTGGCTCCTGGTCCACGGCGTCGGGGATACTGCGGCTGGCCTGGTAGCCTTAGAGCCCGTACCAACGGTGCTCCCGGTGCCCGCGGACACGCAGTGCTTTGCTTTATGTTGGGCCCCCGTCGCCAGAGCGCCCTAAAAGGTCATAGAAGACCGCTCAGTTTTTCTTTTGGGAGAAGTACTTTGCTGGGGCTCACCTGCCGCCGGGCTCTTCGTCTTCAGTTAGTCAGCGAAATGCTTGTGACGGTCCTTCATGGTATGGGAGGACATGTCCTTGCAGAACTCATAGGCCTCCTCCAAGTGCGATTTGTCTGAATGCAGGTAGTAGAGGTACCGAGAGTGCCCATCCTCCTTGAAGACGTTCTGTAGTCCACATCCAGGGCAGATCCTAAACGGAGGCGTCGAGTCTCCTTTGTCTTCCACCATGTCCACAAGGGGTAGGCCACAAAGATCTTCTGGAATCCTCCAAGAAGTGAAATTCGACGAATTGAGGGGTGTAGAGATTTCCGAAACGGGTCCCCGTTAATCGGAAGATGAATCGGTGGAGCTTGAGGCTCAATTTGACCGAAAAAATAAGAGTAAACTCTTTGAAAAAACGCAATGCGCAGTAAAAGCTTGAGAGCTAAGCACGAGGACTCCCAACATTTGAACGTGCGGTAAAAATCTGAAGATGGCTGCCAGAGGAGGGCAGTCATTGGCTGGGGGCAGTATGACCCAGAGACCAGTGATTGGTTATTAGGAGAAAGTTCAGAAACAAAACTGATTTTTTCTTTTACAGAGGATTCCCAGCCTGACTACGGGGAATATTCATGAGCATGTGAATCCATGCCAGACCCATGCTGGAGAACAACAGTTACATGTAACTAACTTGTTCCATGGTCACACTTTCTCAGATCCTTCAGGCCCTCCAGCTCCTGTATTGTATAGTATCATTGGACCTTCAGGATGCTTATTTTCATTTGCCAATTCATCTCCAGCACACAAAGTACCTGAGGTTAGCCATTGGTGGCTCTCATCCGTTTCGAGTTCTGCCATTCGGGTTGACCTCCGCCCAAGGGTTTTCACCAAGCTGATGGCGGTGGCAGCAACGAGTCTCAGAAAATGGGGGATTCACGTCTACCCCTACATGAACGATTGACTAATCAGGGTGCGTTCTCCCGAACAAGTCCTGGATCATCTTAAGTGTGACCTGCCACACTCTCCACAGACTGGGCTTCTCCTCAATTACAAGAAGTCCCACATGATACCATCTCAAAATCTCCAGTTCTTTGCAGTGGTACTGGATACATCCTTGGGAAAGACAGCTCCACCCGAGGTGAGGGCTCAAGACATTCTGCAGATGGTCACCAACAATTTCAGAGAGCAGAGCATCTCCCGGCCATCGACTTCTTGAGGTTGCTCGGCTACATGGCATCCTGCATTTTCCTCATTTCAGAGGCTCGTCTGAGAATGATCCCTTCATTGGGCTCTCAGGACATATTGGTCTCAATTCTCCGCAACATGTCAGACCTACTTCAGGTTCCAAACAGGGTCGCACAGGATCTCAAGTGGTGGGCGTGCGAGGACAATATTTGAAGGGATAACCTTTTTGACAACCATGGCCAGAGATAACAGTAGTTACGGACGCCTCACTCACGTGGTGGGGAGCTCAACGCCAACGATCTGACAATCAGCAGTCATTGGTCTTCATCAGAGTCCAAACTACACATCAACCTTTTGGAGTTGAGAGCAATCAGACTTGCGCTGAAGGCTTTTCTGCCCTCAGTACGGGAAAGAATGTCTTGATAATGGCAGACAACACAGTGGCCATGTACTACCTCAACAAGCAAGGAGGTGTAGGGTCACTAACACTGTGCAGAGAAGCAATGCAGCTCTGGATTTGGGCAATTCAAGAAGGAATCTCCCTATCGAAGTTCACTTAGCTGGAGAGGAGAACACGCCGGCGGATGCTTTGAGCAGGCAGAGCACAGTCTCCTGCGATTGGGAACTAGCTCAGGAAGTCCTTCAAGAGATCTTTGCCCTTTGGGGAACCCCTCAGGTGGATCTGTTCGCGACGAGTGTTGACCGGAAGTGTGAACTGTACTGCTCCAGGGAATTTCCCCCAAGCGGAGCTCTCGGGGCGCATTCATAGTTGACTGGGATTTTCCATTTCTGTACATGTTTCCTCAAGTCCCCACCATTCCTCATATCATCAGGAGGTTGAGAAAGTTCGGGAAATCCATGATCCTAATTGCCCCGAATTGGGCCAGGAGGACCTGGTACCCGGACCTTCTGGACATGTTGATCTGCCCTCCAATAATTCTTACACAAAGAGAGGAGGGTCCGGTGAGAGGAGGGTTGGGTTCTACATTCAGAGGTCAAGGCGCTCAGCCTTAGCGCTTGGTTTCTGAGAGACTGAGGTTTAAGGATTGGGACCTCCCGGATTACGTAATGGCGATTTTGCTTTCGGCCAGAAGGCAAGCAACAAAGTCTTTGTACCGCTGCTGTTGGAACACATTCCGCAGTTGGTGCAGGGATAAGAATGTGGACCCTTTCCTATGCAAAACACCTGGACGTGTTCTCTTTTCTGCTGTACTTGGCTAATCTGGGCCTCCGGGTTTGGGACCATTAAAGTTTATTTGGTTTCGCTTTCCATTTTTAAAGGGAATCACTAATGTGTTACCTCCACCTCTCTTTCATGTTCTGGTTTGGGACCTTAATCTTGTTTTAAGGTTTCTAATGTGTGCACCATTTTAACCACTCCATTAATGTCCCTTAAGACTACAAACATTCAAAACCATCTTGTTGGTAGCCCTAACATCAGCCTGTAGGGTGAGTGAGTTGCAGGCACTGTCTTCTAAACCACCTTTTACGATCTTTCTTAAGTACAAGGTCATCCTTGGGGTCAAACCTTAATTTCTACCTATGGTCCTTTCAGATTTTCATTTGGAACAAAAGGTAGTATTACCTACTTTCTACTCTCCACCTCATCCTTGCAAGGAAGAGGAGAGACTACATAGACTCGACCCAAGAAGGGCTATGAGTTTCTACAGTTCAAGGATGTCCGTTATTGATATTTTATTTCTATCGCGCTCGTACACAAGTGTTTCAGAGCGCAACAAGGCAAAGGAGGTGAACTGAGGAGAACAAAAGAGCGATATTACTAGGCCCAGTGACATTGAGAACGCGCAAGCGCATGGGGGAGGGGAAAAGTGCATGGAAGGGGGGAGAAGTGTAAAGTGCGAAGCAGAGGAGAAACCGATTAATAATAAATAATAAAGGCAACAAACAGTGGTAGTGCAGCCAGCAATTTGCAAGTGCTAGGTTTAAGGCAGCAGACAGGGTAGGTCTAATAAGTGCAGGAAGAAAAAGGGAGGTGCTGTATGGGTACAGATACAGAACCCAGTGCAAGGGGTGGCCCGGAGGCAGTATGGGAGGGTGGTAGGGTGAGCATATACCTGGGCCCGGAGGACTGAGGGTGGCCAGGTGCACAGTGCGAAGAGAGAACAGATCAGCAGGGGAGAGGGGGAGCGAAGGCAGAAGAAAAGAGGTAGGCCTTGAGGTGCTTCCGGAACCGCAGATGGTTCTCCAAGTTTTAGAGTGGCAGGGAAGCCACTTTATCTTGATGATACACTGGTCATAGCTTG
Organism: Ambystoma mexicanum; assembly: GCF_040938575.1. Lineage (NCBI taxonomy): Eukaryota > Metazoa > Chordata > Amphibia > Caudata > Ambystomatidae > Ambystoma > Ambystoma mexicanum. The sequence continues at coordinate 739,843,428 of NC_090934.1, read as the reverse complement.
GGACAGTCTGTAACCAAACAGACCTTATCCAGGTGGATTATCTTAGCTATTACTGAATGCTATAAGCTGGCCGGGAAAGATCCCCAGAAGGCTTGAGTGCCCATTCCACTAGGGGCATGGATGCTTCTTCGGCTCTTCAAAGAGGTGTTCCTATAAAAAAGATTTGTGAGGCCGCCACTTGGTCTACAATTCACCCTTTTACAAAGCATTACTGCCTTGATTCCACCTTAAATCAGGATGGAAGCTTTTGGAAACCAGTCCTCCATTCCGTTCATGACAACCCTCGATTACAAAATTCGTACTCCCGCCTCCAAAACAAACCCTTCTTTGGGAGTCTATCAAAAGATGAGGAATACGTGGGAGGACACAATCCATTTGAAGAACAAGTTATCCCTGGTAACGGTCTTTCGACTGGATGTTCCTCCCATGTATTCCTGATTGCCCTCCCAACCTACCCTGTGTAGAATGTCCATTTTTATTGCAGCTTACCCTCATTCAGAGTCCAGTATGGTATAATCCGCCTTAATGCGGGTAGTTCTACTTAAGAATGACACGAAAAAACAGAACTGATGCCAACGGGTGCTGTGCATGCTAAATATATCTTCGATTACATCATCCTCGAGACAAAGGCCGTCGAGGCACATCGAGTTGACGGCATTGACGCACAGCGCCCTCTGTCTAAAGACTTTTTCTGAAGCAGCTGAACCTGGATATTGGAGATTTCAAATGATGAGGAATGCGTGGAAGGAACATCCAGTCGAAAGAACGTTGCCATGGGTAAGCAACTTGTTCTTCTAAATACAAATAGTGTGAGAAAATATGTTATACAAAAGAAAAGTGTTCAAGAATTGATATGTGAGGATATTCAAGCCATTGGCCTCCCTTCCTCATGTTTTCAGCACAGGACAAGGCGACACACTCGAGCGTAGCACTGTCTCTGGCTTATCTAGCATGAGGATGCAGTCTAAATCTCAGTATCATGGCCTTCTATATTAAAGTCTCTTTGCCATTCAAAGTCTCTTACTTCAGAAGACCTGATGCAACAAACAAGCATTAAAAAGTTCCTTTCTCCCTAGGCTTCTCATGTACAACTTCTTGGGTGATTTTCAATTCACCCCGCGCCCGCTTCCGCTGGGCTTAGACCCACTTTAACACAAAGCTTTTAACTGATCTCCTTCTGTCGGGCTCGGTGCAAATCCGTTTACTTTTCCAAATTTTCTCTGCTTCATCGAAATTGAAGACTTTTTACTGTGCGTAGGATTTGACTTGACCTGTCGCAGGACCACTTCGGTTCACATTTATTTGTTCTTTCAATTGATCTCCCGCCACCGCCTCAGACCAACTTTATCTACTTTTATCAATTCTCCGCTGGGTACATTACAGAGACCTTTGATAGAGCACCCCTGCAGTGCAGGACCGCTCTGTCAAAGGTATTGCAGCTTGCTTTAAAGTTCAATCACTCATCAGCAGTTTAACTTATTTTGCGTCTCTTATATCACACGTTTTAACAATGTTTGTTCTAGCACTCGCCATACAATGTTGCTGCTTGCAACCTTGGCTTCAACACAGACCGTTCTTGTATCGATCTCCCCAACTACACGGCTGTGTTGATTTCACTGAAGCGGCTTTGTTCTTGGAGCCAAGGACAGACCATGGCAGCTGGCGCTTCTTCCCGCCTTTGATTGACGCGTGATGGCCCTGGGTACCTCCGACACACAATGCAAGATTCTTGGGAGAGGGCGCTAGAGAGCTGACCAAGATGGCTGCTCCCCTGTGAGCTCCTCGGCTGGCTCCCAAAATCCTGACTAGATCTGCGCCTGCAGGGATTGAGCCGGCACGAGAACCGCACAGACAACATTCTGAATGTATTGTGACCCCCCGGTGTGAGCGCGTTGAAGAGGCAGCCCCCACAGGGTGTGAGCTGACCTGCGATGGCCTTTACGTATATGGAGCCGCATCTGCGGCGGCAAGAGGATGCTTTCCCGTGGGCGGCAAAGAGTGTCTCGGCACCGGAGCACCCCGCTAAGGAGCCCGCGACCCGTGAACGCTCTGAAAACAGACGCAGACGTCCACTCAAGATCCTGGCACAGTTGCAGCCGCTGCAGTGATCCACTAAATCAGCCAGGCCGCGGGGGGCACAGCTCCTCTGCCGTGGTCCAACCAGCATTGGACGCACGCCAGAGCAACACCATTGCGGTCGACTGCTGTCTCGGCCCTCGCTTGGGCGGGCCCATCCTTATATGAAAGCGACTTGTTGCAACCACCAAGCCCGGATTGCCTGATCGGGTTAGGGTGGGGCAGCGTCGACCTCGGTCTGTGGTCTCCCCCATCCCCCAACATCCTACAATGCACAGTGGACACTAAGATTAATACGCGCCCACTTCAAGGCTTGTACCTTTCGTGGCGCCGGGATCCCTCCGACAGCCCAGGAGAGTGAACATTGCCGGCCGGACGAGCAGCCAGTGCGGACGAGGTCCCATTTCTGCACACCAACTTTGCAACCCATGGCTCCAGGGCAGTGGCTGCCTACCCGCTGGTGCCGGAACACATGGTGGGAGGGACAGCCCCTCCCCTGTGCAGCTTGGTAGCTACCTGCGCCCAACACGACAAATCTCCGGTGGGACAACATCAACACCTGCGCTCGGGGCACACTCCCTGACCCACCAGACCCCGGACAATAACCTGCTATCAGTATTCGATATCCACATCTCCCGCATGGCCCCGCTCAGAGTGGACCGCAGCGGTGGCAGTGTGCTGTGAACACGGCATAGTGCGTAAAGATACTTCAAATGCACTGAAGTGACCAGCAAGCACCCGCCCCACGGGCCCACCATCGCCTGTGACACAGAGGCCTTGGCAGTGGTGGGGAGAGTGCATACACCCTGTCTAAACTTGGATCCAATGTCTGGGTGCAGAACAACCATGCGCCCTGACTACGAGTAATCGGGTGCCAAGAGCACACAGCAGCCCGCAGCACAACCCGGCGAGCCGGGGGAATCCGGCAATCAAAAAATTAACGCCTTACTGTACGCAAAGTAAAAGAAGCCTGCACGTGAAACAGCCAGAGCCTACATTCGCCGCCTTCCATTCCCCAAACCATACAGAGGCTGCAAACCTTGCCAGCTGCTTCACACGGAGCCAGGATAAACAAAACCCTGTGAGCAGAAGAGGAGACACGGAGGAAAGGAATTCAGGTCTCCCTGAACAAATTGGCACTCGCACTCACTGCATCGTAAGAACAGGCCACCCCCTGCTGAAATTAGCAACATGGAAACAGCAACAGCCCCCTCTCACACCACTGGAAAAGCATAGAGCATGAAACCACTGCTTATCCCAGACTACCCGTGGCGACGACGTTGCAAAAAATTGACAACAAATGACAGGGAGGTGGTGGAGCAACCACTCGGCAAGGCCCTGCGGGACTGAGCAAAGCCAACAAGTAAACAAAGGACACCACAATAGTCCGATAATCCCAGGCACTGAACCAGCTGACCACGGGGCACCTCCGGCCTGCCACCGATCATCCACCGACAGCGCCTGCCAGGCACCCTTGACCTGCTATCTGAATCCTCCACGGAACGACTCTCCGCCCCAGCGGCACACGACTCCCCTAGACCTAGACTCTGTAAGATCAAGAACAACACATACCGCACATGGGGAAATCGGAAAAGTCGCAGAGGAAACTCCTTTTCATAACCGTAGCCACTGTCAAAACCTCCAAGCTACAGACATTGCCTGAATCCTCGTAAACAACAATGGATTCAAATGACTGCGCTTCCCAAAATCCAGGATCCGATATCCGCGAAATCCTGTTTCATCTCAAGGCCGGAATCGGTAATCTGGACTCGAAGCTCGTTGCCCTATCCTCAAAGGTCGACCAACTATAGCACCGTCTCAACAAGCATGAGTACAGACTTTAGACTGCTGAACAGAGAGCGTCGGACCTCGAAGACGGTAGCGCAGCACTCCCGGTCCGGGTGACCCCATTAGAAACCCAGATGAAAACTGTGATAGCCAAGAATGAAGATTTAGAGGGGAGGAGCCGTCGCAATAACATAAGACTGGTAGGAGTAAGGGAGAAACAATCCCTGCAGAAAATTGAAGAATTTGTCTAGCAAGATTGTTGACGACAGATAGACAACCTCCACAGGTCGAATGTGTCCGCAGTTCACAGGGGAAACTAGTCTACACGACGGGTGAGATTGTGGCAGCATTCCGTGGCTTCTACTTTGACCTATACATCTCTAAGATCCTAAACTACCCGGTAGCCCTCAAAGCGTACCTGAACAATATAAAACTGTACTGGGCGGAGGGGGACGTTAGAGAATCGATAAACATGCCGATCATATCTGAAGAAATGTTAGAAGCTATAAAAGGACTGCTAGGGACTAAATCGCCAGGCCCAGACGGCCTGACAGGAGAAATCTATAAAGCATTCGGCCCGACTCTTGCACCAGTCCTGTTAGCAGTATATGAAGAGGCTCTGGTGAATGGGTGCCTACCGCCCACACTGCACGAAGCTAACCTCATCCTGCTACACAAACTGGTGTGCCTCATACAGACCAATATCGTTAATTAACATAGTGCCATAATCTTAACCAATCGGCTGCTCCCCTTAATGCCTGGACTGGCGCTGGCCGACCAGGCTGGTTTCGTACCAGGACGTAACACAACATTAGGCATACGCTGACTCTGTGGCATTATCGAGGCACTAGACACCTCAGCGCAGGCGGTAGCGATCCTACTTGACGCGGAGAAGGAATTCGACTCCCTAGAGTGGCCGTACCTCTTCGCAGTGCTAAGAAAACTCGGCCTTGGGAAGTACTTAATCTCACTTCTTTATAAGCACCTCCTAACCAACATCACACTAGGAAAAACACAATTGGAGCCCATAGAACTAAAAAGAGGAACCAGGCAGGGCTATCCTCTGTCAGCCCTGTTGTGTGCGCTAGCAATGGAACCCCTGGCCACCAGCCTCAGAGCTAAACTCATTGAAAAGAGTCTTACCATTGGGCCCCACAACTGATCCTGTCCCTCTACGCTGGCGATGTTGCCCTCCTGGTCAGCAACCTGGCGGTCAAACCTAAATCCGGTGATGAGAGACCTGCTCAAGTTTGGTGCTTTCTCCTGACTAAAGATCAGCCACTATAAATCAGTCGTGTTCCCATTGACCCCAGGTACAGTAGAATTTAGAGATGACTTTGAGTTCTAGTGGAAGACCTCAGGAGTCAGGTACTTGGGCATTATGATGTCCAGAAACCGCGACAATCTATTCTGCAACAACTACGGAAAGATGGAAAAACTCGAAGACCAAATAGCAAGGTGGAGACCCCTCCCACTTACACTATGGGGGCGGGTGTCAATCATTAAAATTGTCATATTGCCTAGACTACTATATTTGTCTATCAGCATACCACTGTTATTGACACAAGACTTCTTTCAGCGCCTGCGCTGCCTCATTCTTGAGCTGATTTGGGCGGGCAAAGCAGCGAGGGTGCCCCATACGATCCTTGTCCAGCCAATTGCAAAAGGCCGTCTAGCGCTTCCCGACTTTGAATGCTACTACTGGGCCACCCAGGCACAATTCCTGAGCCATTGGTATGCCACCCAGTCAATTTGTACCCATGTCAAGATCGAAAGGGCCCTAATAACCCCCAACCTCTTGCGTGCAGCCATCATAGGTGAACTCAAAGTATCACCCAAAACACTGAATGTAGTGCAGACCACGTACGAAGTATGGAGGAAAATTGCTCACAAAAGCAATATTAGCATCAGATTTTTGCCCCTTCTCCCGGCGAGATTCATACCCGGAATACCACTCACGGCCGAGGAAATATATCTCTGGTGGGCAGACAAACTAAAGATGGTCACACTAAAAGACTGGTTCATAGAGGGGCACTTTCTGGCAACCCAACAGTCTCGGGAACGGGGTGACGACTCTCCTTTGGACATCTTTGTCTACTTCAGACTCCGACACACTCTCAGGGCTTTGTTCCACTCATTCCCAGCTTAACCACCTACATGGCTGCTCCTACACGAGGTGATCCTGGCACTGGGGCAGGGAAAGCTGGTATCCAAAATGTACAAAGATTTACTGTCCCTCCCCGCATATTGCCCAAGGGCCCCAAAGCTGAGATGGGAAAACACTTTAGCAGATACAATTAATGAAGAAGATTGGTCATATATATTACGGCAAACTCAAAAGGTGTCTCTAAACTCACAATACAAACTTATCCATTTCAACATTCTCCACCAAGTATACCACACACCAGCCAGACTCCACAGACAGCGTCCGACTAATAGCCGCTTGTGAAAGGTGTGGCATGACCCCAGCGGACTTCCTTCAACAGGCCTGGGACTGTCCGACGATCAGCCAATTCTGGGGCGAGGTGTTGAGCAAAACCTCAGCAATAAGGAGAACAACTCAAACACTGCCCGACAGTGGCGATGCTGGGATGCACCAGGGATCTACAACTCCCAGCAAGGAAACTCGCCCGACTATTGCTAATACTAGCACAGCGACGCATATTCATGACTTTGGGGAGAGGACAACCTCCAAGTACACAAAAATGGCTACAGGACATTGCGTACTGTCACGATAAGGATCTAAGTTCCATTAAAACTGTGCCCCAACACACTCGCCCACCAGACATATGGGGGCTCTATGTCTACTACCTGTTGATGTCATCAGACTGAACCCCTCTACACAAACCACCCGATCGAGTTTCCGGCTTTCCGCTCAGCAGCTGAAGCCAGATGCCAGAGCTGCCATGATTGGGTCGGATTTATTCACAAGACAAATTGCACTTCTCATCGCGATGTTTCTGAAATCGCTTGGCGGGGATGGATTTCTGAGTACATCATTAATCTTTTGAAAGGGCGAGGGATTAGAGCAAAATCGAAGTGGCTCCAAGTGGCTGTTGGGCTGCCCGGACTTGCTGCTCCATTCCAAACATCCTGTGGATCTGCACTGTGATTGCCCCACATTTCGTCCTACACGCGCGTCTTGCGCAAGAGGAAGAACTACTGCTGGCGAAACGCCGTTGCATTGGACAGGCAAAGAATCACTCCCTGCCTGGCCCCGCCCATCTGCCCGCCCCTGCAGCTTCAAATTCTCTATATAGCCCTCGCGCACGCGCATCGCGCGTGCGCATCAAAGTGGGCTCCAAGTGGCTGTTGGGCTGCCCGGACTTGCTGCTCCATTCCAAACATCCTGTGGATCTGCACTGTGATTGCCCCACATTTCTTCCTACACGCGCATCGTGCGCAAGAGGAAGAACTACTGCTGGCGAAACGCCGTTGCATTGGACAGGCAAAGAAGTAAATGGACATTTATTAATGCTCGTTGTAAAGGCGCTTGAGTTTCTTTTTGTATAGCGCCGCTGCGGCTTCGCCGCAGCTACTCCTTTACGTCTTGCCTATTATGCCCACCCTTCAGTCCACGACCTAACGGTCTGTTTTGTCCCTCTTCTGTGTTTTTGTTGTTGCAGTCACTCCCTACCTGGCCCCGCCCATCTGCCCGCCCTTGCAGCTTGAAATTCTCTATATAGCCCTCGCGCACGCGCATCGCGCGTGCGCATCGAAGTGGGCTCCAAGTGGCTGTTGGGCTGTTAGGCAGTGAGGCTGGGAGCTTGGATAAAGTAAGTCCTAGTACTTTATTAAACACAAATCCTTACTCTGCATGTGTGGGTTCAATGGTCTCAAGTTTGCGCAGTGGGCGCACCTTGGAATCATCTCCTTGTAAAAACCTTAAAAAAACTCAAAAAAACAAAAAAATGTCCATGTCCAAAGACCTTGTAAAAAATGCTGCAACGGTACTGTGTAAGAGTGCGGAAGTAGCGGCACATTGGGCGCCAATAACTGATCAGGACCTAATAAATCATGAGGTGGCCTTCTCCTACGCACGTGCCCAATCACTCGCAATGGGGGTAACTAGTTCCTTGCCATTTGAGCCTGAATTACCCTGTAGGGACCTAATACCTAAAGCTCCCCGTAAAAGCTTTTTGAGTATGCGGATGGATACTGTACCTGTGCAAACAGAACTGGCAACTGATGACATGCCCTCATCCCCTTCGGATAACTCCATATTAGCGCCGGTGGTGCTTGCTGCCCTGGAAAAACGAGTCAGGCTATCAGTTGGGCCCTCGACACCAGTTACCCTCTCAGGTTACAAAAGAGCTGATGTCCACATCCACTGTAATGATGAGCTATGCATGGAGAACCTAAATATTTCCGCAGCATCAGTAGTCAATGCACCTGAGGCCACTAACTCCCCGATAGCTAGCTCGTGGCCATTGTCCCCTACACGGCTTTCACTTGACACTAACAAACCGGACACCAATTCAGGGCACTTGCCCCCTAAAAAAGATGTAAATCATCCGTTGGGCTTTGATATGTTAGAACCTACAGGGGATATGCAATCCCTTGAAGCATCTTACCCGGTGCTAACAAGGATACTTAACCTGTTGGATCGTGGACATGAATACACGCATTATGAATTGAGGGATTGCAAATCAGCACTTACAGATATCTTAATGAAAATCAATAAATTGGAGGGCTTCATATTCGCAGATTCCCTTAGACAGGGGTTGGATTGCCAAAAAACGTCGCAACTAAAAACCTCTTTAACAATATCAGCGACTATTCAAACAGATGACTTAGATGCCCCAGAGAAGGAACTTTATACTGTGAAACCCTCCATAGTTAATTATGCATTTCCGCAATCATTTGCACAAACGTTGATTGCCCCCAAACTGGACAATACATGCCAAATTCTCACCCATGCCCAACTATGTAGAGAGGTTGCACTACATGCGGAAAAGTTGGAACAGCTGCTATTTTTTTTCCAACCTAGCCAAGAAGTGGTGAATGCGGGGCCCTCTTCTTCCTCGATGGAGGGGGGCAAGGGTTTTACCCGGATAGCCCCTCAGCATTAACTAAACTATTTGCGACCACCTCTCAGTCTGATCCGGCACTTGAAAATCCTCCATCTGTGCCTGAGAATACGCCAATTGCGGATGAGGAATCCTCTCCGCAAACGGCTCAGCGCCCCTTTGCTTCGAGAAAGGAAAAAAGATTATTTTTCTGTGCATTAAAAAGGAAAGCAGATCGGCTAAAACTGCCTAAACCTGCCCACGAGGAATTGATCCCCCAAGTAAAAGCAAACGGAAAAAAGAAAGGAAAAAATGAAAGTAAGAGTGTGGAAAAGGCCATACCCAAATCTCCAATACTGAAAAGCGCTGCAAATAATTTGATCCCTGACGAAACAATCCTTATCAAAAATACAAATAAACGCCCTTTGCAAATGACACATTCTCCAAATGAGGGGTCAGGGCCGGCTTTGGCCCAGTCCCAACTACCAAACTTTTTCAAAGCCATAGAGAATAAAACCACACATAAATGTAGGGCTGATGCTCCCCCACCCTCCAATAACGCGACGGAATGTGATTTATACACTGCTACTGGTATGGTCGAACCAACCATGGAACGACAACAGCCCACGCTTCCTGCCAATGACCGAGAGAGCCTTAGCAAACCCTCCACCATCCAAGACATGAAGGGAGAAGGCCCGCAACAAAATCAGCAGGACTCATCTCCAGGCCAGTCTAGGGGTTCCACTGGGCAAACGGGGGAAGTACCAAAACAGTCCACCACTATTATAGGATGGGAGATTATATCATTTAAAAATGGTATAAAGCGACTCAATCGCTCAGCCCTGATGCAAGCTTTCAATCGCATTCTGGGGCTCCGTACCTTGCATACGACCGATATTGAATGGATAACATTGCCGCCAATTCAAAACCATCGTATGGTATGCAAGGTACAAACAGCGATTATCACCAACCTACTACTGCAATACATAGAGGAGCTACGCTTTATTGGACTAATGCTGCACCCTTTTGACTCAATTGACGATGCTATCTCCTTTAATGAAATGCCCCTTGCGCCTCTACCTGTGCCACTGCCGAAGTTGGTCATCAGTGACTTGCACAGTACGGGAGGCATAGATGTAATTGCGCAACTAGTAAATCTCTCCAATACCAGTAAAGATTGGTCTTGGTTGACCGCCCTCCAAAACATCCGAAACCCAGCCATGAATAAAACGCCTCACTAAGTAACCTGTTCCCCTATCTATTCTCTCCTGGAATTCATGTGGGTTTACCAATCTAAAGGCATGGTTTAGTAATCCTCATTTGAAAATGGACTGTGATATTATGCTATGCCAGGAAACCATGTGTACCCATGAACTTATATTGCCTGGCTATACTGTTTTTCAATTAAAGGCCAAACGCGGCACATGCGGTCGGCCTTATGGAGGTCTGGCTATATGTATAAACACCAATTTAGATGTAGTGATCCTAGATGTGTTTAATGCAAATGCAACAATGGCTGTATTAATCATGTTTAAAGGCTCTCGGACAAACCATCTCATGTTGATAACTCTATATCATAACCCAGTACTGCTTAACCTAAGAGATGCATTTAATGAGCTTGATAAGCTATTTGATGACATCCTCACTTTACATCCCACATGTGATATTTTATTGGGAGGAGACTTCAACGCTTACTGTATGAAATTTAGCTCCAAATCTGCAGATTTGCAGGGCATGCATCCAGCATGGCAGAGAGGTAAACTATGGCAAGAATACTTAAAATCTTGGGAACTTGACATTCTCCCCTTTTGTACACATGGTGACTGCCACACCTAGAGAAGAGCTGATAGAGCAACTTGTATTGACTACTTTGCCACTTCCCGAGGATTAAATTCCACGAATGCTGCAATACATGACCCGGGGTATGGGGATCATTGCATTATCCATTTGAAGCTTCAAATGGACATAGTGCATCTACCTATTGACCATCAACAAGGGTTTGTAGAAGGGGATCGTCCTGGCCTGTCACTCAGATGGGCCACTAAACTTTGTGACAGGGTAAACAAAATGATTTCTGCACGTTTGATCCTTACTCTTAATCCTGGGGTTAATCTGAAGTTGCTAAACCAAGGGGGGGTTGATATATCTAAAATAACATCGGATGTATTACAATCCTTGCGGGCGTGGTCTCCTCAAAATGACTCAAGGTCTACCCCTAATCCTTCTAGCTTCATTATGGAGGCTGGAAGAGTTAAGAGGGTGGCATTGCGACAGATCGCGAGAACCGCATCCACATGGACTGAGTACTTGATAGAAAAAAAACGTATAGTGAACAGATATCGGAACAAGTGCAGAGATCACAAACGCTTCCTTCACAACCAGGACAATCAGAAAATGTTTAGCACACTATGCCACAGGGATAGACGATCCACTTGGGCCTTATTGAGGGTGGGAACCTCAGTACTCATGGCAGATCAATCCCTATCGATTTCTGCACAGGCTTGGCGAGCCTACTTTGAAGAAAAGGTTGCTCTCCCTTTGCCTTTTGTAGAGATCGAATACAAATGGTCGTGTCTAGCATATCCCTCTTTTCCACCATGGGATGCTACCACCATTGCAGCAACGATAAGTTCTCTCAAATTTTCAAAAGCTGCAGGCCCTGACGGGATTCCATCTTGCGTCCTAAAATGTCATCCTGACATGTGGGCCGAAATACTTAAGACACTTTTTGACAACATGTTGACATCTCTAGAGACTCCCCCGTCTTGGCTAGCCTCCATTATTGTCCCAATATACAAAAAAGGAGCAAGGTCTCAGCCTTCCAATTTTCGTCCGATAGCTCTAATTGACACTGCTGCTAAAGTGTTTGCAATACTGCTTTTGGGGGAACTCGAAGCGGTTATTGGTGAGCTTAAGATCCTGTCCAAGTACCAAATTGGATTTCGTGCAAGAATGGGTACCCCGTTAAATGCCACAATCATGGCCCATCTCTTAGCTAAGCACAAGAATAGGGACTCCGGTCCATTATATATGGCATCAATAGATCTTACCTCTGCGTTCGACTCTGTTATTCGTTCGCTCTTATGGAAAAAAATGGCTGCAATGAATATACCTGAGTATATTATACAACTGATAGCCAAGCTCCACACGAAAGCAGATCGGCTAAAACTGCCTAAACCTGCCCACGAGGAATTGATCCCCCAAGTAAAAGCAAACGGAAAAAAGAAAGGAAAAAATGAAAGTAAGAGTGTGGAAAAGGCCATACCCAAATCTCCAATACTGAAAAGCGCTGCAAATAATTTGATCCCTGACGAAACAATCCTTATCAAAAATACAAATAAACGCCCTTTGCAAATGACACATTCTCCAAATGAGGGGTCAGGGCCGGCTTTGGCCCAGTCCCAACTACCAAACTTTTTCAAAGCCACGGAACGCCACCTATCTGGTAAGAGTGAACAGCGAAGGTGCAACTACTCATCCAATAAACATCGCTGTGGGTGTGAAACAAGGCTGCAATTTAGCTGCCACATTATTCAATCTTTATATATGTGGCATAAATGACATTTGGAACACCTTGATTTCATACCCAGCTAGGCTTGGCCATCTTAAAATACAATGGCTAGCCTTTGCCGATGATATCGTACTATTTGATCGTACGCCTAAAGGGATGCAAACTAAACTAGATCTATTTGCATCTTATTGCTTGACCCACAACCTAAAATGTAATGTGGAAAAGTCAAATATAGTAGTGTTTAGAAATCACAAGAGAAAGAACATCACACGCAATTGGAGGATTGAAAGTTTTCCTATAACCATAGTGCCGGAAATCCGATACCTTGGCTACACTATATCTGATTGCAATTCTGTGGCTATGTGGTGCAACGTACTACACAAGAAAGCGGCACCTCTCGCCACACAAATGCGGATGGTATATTTAAAGTTCTGCAAATTCTCACTGCTACCACTACTTCAATTTTATATCTTAAAAGTGGAGTCTATCATCCTTTATGCTTTAGACATGTGTTTAGTGGATATTAACCACCATCTTGATCAAGTACAAGGGTGTATGTGGAAAGGAGCCTTAAGGTTGGCCAAATCGACACCGAATAGTCTAATAAGGCAGGAACTTCGCATCACTGCCTTATCTGCACGCCGCAACTGGCGTTTATTGGCCAACTTCGCCAGAATGTTATATCCACCTCCCAATTGCTTATATGAGGACCTGGGGCAGATAATGATTGCGTCTGAACGTTCGTCCATCACAACCTACTATGCTCAAATGGTGCAGTTATTGGATGGAATTGCACTTCTACCAGCAGACCTAGAATTCCGACAGGGGCATGTGAAGCATCGCATCATAGAGAATGACTGGTGTAGAACAGTAACGGAAATCGAGTCATTAAAGAGTTACAAGGAAGCTGCTCGTTTTTGCTCTGCCAGACGACCGCATAAGCCTTATTTAATTCAGTTTCCCTGTAACAAAGCCAGAGAAACGTATCTTCATTTTAAATTGAACCAATGCCTCACTTTAGAACAAATTTGTGGCTGGAGTCCGTACTGGAAAGCTACCGCAGATGCAGGATGCAGGTTCTGTAATGATGGCTCAGTCAAAGAAACCCTAAAACATCTAGTTATATTGTGTCCTTATTTTGAAACAACGCGTGTACTAACAATCGCATCCAATGGTGTGCTAACTGAGGGTAACAGGGAATGGCTTTGGCTGGCCTCGATGTGGGGAACGCGAACGAGCTTTATACTAGCTCTATGTAGATTCCTTATGATTATAAACAACGACCTTGAGATGAGGTTTCGAATGAGCAAGGCTTAGGCTAGCAGGTAATGCAAGAAACATGCAATTACATCTCTCTTAATACTGTAAACCCTATTAACTCCTGAATACTCTGGAATGATAACTATGGCTGGGCTAGCGGTCCCCTCTCACAAGAGACCTAGAAGTCTAAACTGCAGAAAACGCTTTTGGAATATACAACTGAAAAAATGTTACGTCATGTGCATGGAAATTAGAACATGAGTGGGAACCTTTCTACTTCTTACCATACTAGTAACAACTAATCAAGAAGCTGTAAAAACTGTGCTGGGAGTACTAATAGATACCAACACATTTAATTTGTTCAATATATATGGAAATTGTTTTTTAAAACTCTCAACAAATTGTATATAGAAAAGTTTGTAGATCGAAATTGTTTAATTGACACAAGAATGAAAAATCTCAATTGTAAAATGTGAAGAAATCATATTTTTATAAATGTTGTAAAAGTTTGTTGATCGAACTAATAAAACAACGGTTTGAATAAAAAAAAAAACACCCGATCGTTGACCTCAGGGGCTCAGTTCTACCTTTTACAACAACCGCCTATGAACTGCAATACAAACACATGCATATCACCTACTCTTCATGTCCAGATCAAGGGGGGAGGGGCAGAAGAGAGTGATTGGGGGGGTTATGGCACAAGTTTTCCTTTCTTTTGTAATGTATATTGCATTGTTTGAAAAGACTAAAAATAAAGTTTAAAAAAAAAACACAATGCAGGATTCTTCAGACTGGTTTCCTGGTCTTACGCTTTCTGTTCTCGAGGTTTCGGGAAATTAACAGTTCCTTGTCGAGAAGTTCAAGTGAACTTCCCTCCTTGCGACGACCTTCTGTTTCGCCATCTTTCTCCTCTCGTTAAACTGCCATCTTGGAACTGCTGTTTCCTCATGTGCTTTGCCTCGCTCTGAGTGTTCTCTCGTGCTCCACTTTTTCTCTGTGTGCGGAAGTGTAATGGAAGTCGGGTGTGTGTGATGGCTGGTTATTGCCTGACTTCGCCAGACCATTGAATTGGGACACATCAGGTACATTGTTCGGGTGTTAGTCTGTTTTACCTTAGAGCGGGTTGTCAGTGAGAACTTGTTTGTGTTGTAAGGAAGGTGGTGGGTAGAGTTCCCAATTATCCTACCAGGTGTGCTAGGCTAAAGGTGTTACCAGGAAGGGGATACCGCGTCTCCCCATCCAGTGTCCCACTCCCCAAAGACCCCTCACCCAGGGGATCCTCCCGCGCTGGTCCACCCACAGGAACTGGATCCAAAAGTGATGGCCGTGTCCTGACCACATGGATGACACATCTCCCGGGACTTGCGGGTTAGACACCTTCTGCTTTCTCACAGTACCCATAAGGAGAACTTTGCAATAGTACAGTTTGGTGAGGCAATTGCTCGGAGAGAGGATATGCCTGCTTAGGGAAATGAGCCTTAACATGTCTTGTTGTTATGATGCCTACCCCAGGAGCACCAGGCCAGGCCCAGCACCCCTGGGAGCAGGCATCACGCCCCCGGGTAAAAGCCCAGCGGCCCTTTATAGGGGCTCTTTGGACTCTGTCCTGGCGCCGTTGGCGCCAGGCTCATGTTGGACATCAGTCCTGGTGCCATAGGCGCCAGGCTCATATGGGGAAGTGTTTGGGTGCACTTACCTGAAGCAGACCATGCTGCACACTCACCTGATACAGACCATGCTGCATGAAGAACCAAGCCAAATGAGGCTTAGGAGGGACTATTTTTCTGAAGGAACTATTTTGTTACTTGGGTGGGGCTGTGGAAAAACACTCACCTGGAACTTCTTCCAAGGCTATTTAAGCCACGCCCGGACAGCCACACGTGCTTTGCGTTGTTCTGCATCCCAGCAGCTGAACGCTCACCGTGTCTGCTCCTGCACCTGGACTCCAGCCACGCCCACCTCGAACCTGGAACACCTGTAAGGAAAGAAGAGAAGAGAAAGGTGAAAACCAAGAACTTATTCAACCTTCTTACCTGCATCCGGAATCTTCACGCCAGCATTCCTGAAGGAAGACTTCCATTTAAAAGCACTGCATTGCTCGCTGCAGCGCCGCGCTTCACTCACCTGTTCCCGAGACGCCGCCCGGCTCCATCGCGGCTCTCAGCACCGGTCGCCACATCTCTGCACCTAGGGGAGAGAAGAAGAGACAAAAGGTGAGCAAGGGAACACAGGAGGAAAGCCGAATTTTCAGCCATATTAATTACCGGCTTCTCTTGGTGAACCATCCACATCTCGGGTCGGCGCCGCATCTTTGGCAGGTACCGCACCCCGGCCCCAGTGGGGAAAGGACAAAAGACATTACTGGGGAATTATAAAGACATTTAGAGGGTCGCCCTCAGCACTAACTCACCAGATTTTACCACCGGCAATTTAACCCCTCAACGCATCGCCTTTGTTCTGCACCTGAAATAGAGGACAGATCACAGGTTACGAAAACCAACATAAAAGGAGGCTCACACTTGAACTTTTGCATCTTCATACTTAACGGCGTATCGCTCAGAAAAGTCAAGTGGATTTGCCAGCGCCATTCTGAAAACCAGTGAAGTAACTGGACGAACGCGCGCCCCTGCACCAGAAGCAGGATGGAGAGTTCATCCTTCCAAACCATAAGGTGAGCTTAAACCGGGGTTTGGAGGAAGTCAGAGAAGAACGAAGGGGGGAAGGGGGGAGCAAGCACACTATTCAGCAGACAGTTAATCCCCTTTCTCATCTGCAGAAGGATATTCCTACGGGCCAGACAAGCAAGATTTGGGGGTCCTGTTCAATCGGTGGTCCGAATTCTACGCATCACGCTTGAAGAGGCCACAGCAACCCAGACCAGCGCCTCCGTGGGAGCCAGGTGAGCGTTACACTTGTAGACAGTGACAGACGCTAAAGCATTTATATGCTTGGTCATGGTTAGTTCAGCTTCCAGGTGGACACGCAGTGTTTTGACCGGTTTCTGGATCGGGATGATCGCACCATCAATGCAAAAGGTGGCAAAGGAATTTGACCCGGTAGGAGGAGCCAACAATGAGGAGCTCAGTTTTATCGTCCTTTCGGCAGAGGTTGTGGGTGGCATCTAGTTTTGTATGGTGCTGTACACTTTAATTGTGACCGTGTCCTGTGATAGGGATGAGTATTTGGGTGTCATCTGCAAAACTGGTGTAGATGATCCCCAGTGAATCAAGGAGGTTGAATAGGGGCTTGGTGTATGTATTGTAAAGTGTGGGTGATAGGCAGGAACCTTGTGGGACACCCGGTGGAGCAAGGATGGGGTCAGCCAGAGCCTTGCCAATGAATACGCTAGTGGTGCATTCACTGAGTAATGATTTGATCCATGCTGTTGACAGAGGGTGTCATGGTCTACTAGGTCGAACGTTGCAGAAAGATCTTATAGGAGGTGGATGGCTAGGTTGCCTGAGTCAGAGATATTATCCATTTGGATTTTCAGGTCAAGAAGGCCAAATTGTCTCCTTCCTCAGGAGGGACAGATCCTCAAGGCCATGGAAATTCAGGACTGGTTGGTGTCCCTCAACCTACAGGACGCTTACTTCCATGTTCCGATTCATCCAAAGCACCAGTACCTGAGGTTCATCATAGCCAACACTCGCTACCATTTTGGCATTCTGCTTTTCGGGGTTTACCTCCGCCCGACGGATTTCACCAAGCTGTTGGTGATACTGGCAACCACTCTCAGGAAAAGGGGAATTCATGTCTTTCCCTACCTGGACGATTAGTTAATCAGGTCGCGGCCTCCATACTAAGTCTTGGATCATCTCAATCTCACCTGCCACCTCTCTCACAGATTTGTCTTCTCCCTCCGTCTGAAGGTGTCACAACTGACACCTTCTCAAATGCTTCAATTCATCAGAGCTGTCCAAGATTCTCCCTGGGGAAAGGCTTTTTCCTCCCTGGGACAGGCTGTACACATCCAGTACATGGTCACCAGATTACAGAATGCCAAAAACCTGCCACCCACAGACTTTGGCCTCATGCCATCCTGCATCTTCCTGGTGCCAGAGGCCTGGTTGATGATGAGATTGTTCCAGTGGGCCCACAGATATCAATGGTTGCAGTTCTCTGGCAGTATGACCCTGAGCTCTCACACCAGAGGGGATACAGTCTGCTAGGGAAGAAAGGCCCAAGTCAATCTTGTAAGGATAGCAAGTTTTAATCTCACGCGCAGATGAGAGCAACAGCAAAGAACTCTGCTGCTAAGAAAGTTAAAAAGAATGTTAAAAAGAGAGGTACAGGAGATTCCAACATGGGCGCCGCCCTTTGAACACCGTGTTCCCGGAGCTCCTGCCCTGTAAGCAGTCCGAAATGGCTGATTGTGAGTAAATAGCCCTCCCCGGCGCTCAAATAGCAGCTTTATCAACGGAGAATCGCACCCAGAGTGGTGGGGGTGCATGCCGGCAGAACGGAGGGCCGCGAAGCGGCGACGAATGTGCCCGCGGTTGAGTATCGGCGACAGAGTGGCGATCACTGCTGTTGGAGGGGCTCTCGGGTGACTGCCGCCGCCCATGTTGGAGCTGACTGGAGTGGCTCCCGAGTTTCGATCCTCCTGCCTTGCGGGCCGAGGGGACACGGCTTGCAGTTCCGGCCAGCCGGTGTAATTGGAGGTTGTCGGAGAGCCAGTCTGGAGGTGTCCGCCGTGCCTGCTCTCTCTGCAGCAGAGGGTGGAGGAGGAGTCGGCCCTGCAGTCGGAGGTGCGTCTGACGGCCCCAGCCGCTCACTCTGGAGGCGGCTGATTCCCCTGCGTGGACCTTGATTCTCCGGCCGGGGAGACTCTCTGCCTGAGGGTACGCACCGCTCCATGAGCCTGGAGCGGTTAAAGGGATGCTTCGGCTCGGCGGCGAGGAAGAGTGGAGCCGGGTGGAGACGCTGCACATTCTTGAGGACGATACGGCGGCGGCCGCACTTGGCTGGAGTGCCGGCTGGAGACACAGGGAGTCTCGGAGAGCCGTGGAAGGGAAGTAGGGTGAGCTGCAGTGAACTGTGTGGTCCTCATTGATCCGGCTTCCAGATTTGGCGCTGGCCGCTCCATTCCAGCGTTGGATTGCGGCAGAGGTCGATCCCCGCCTGGGACATCCAGCGACAATTTTGAGACTTTGTGGCCCTTGTAACTTGGTGGTCCAGCTCTACACCTTGGCTGTGCATCTGCTGGGGAATGGAGGGTGCGCCCCAGACGCCGCATTGAAGCATTGGAGCAGGTAATCGCTGACCCGGGGTGCGGGGTCCGTGGCTTGTCTGGACTCGGTCTGTGGAGGTCCCTCAGACCTGGGGGACCTGCAGTTTTCGTTCGCTGGATCACGCATCAATACCAATAGGGAGCTGGAGTAGGTGAGTGGGGGATCCGCGGCCTGACGAAGAAGCACGACGCCCTCCAGGTGGAGGGGTGCGCTAACGCCTGCTCGGGAGATCTTACATGGACTTGGCACAGGAGGGGGACGGATCATCGAGCCTCCTGCCTTTTTGGACGTCGAGTGATGGAGCGAGATTTTGTGTTCTCCGAGGTGGGGTTTAGAGCTGGTGGCCCGCCATGTCCAGGAATAGACTCTGTGACACCACCCCCCCGCCCCTCGGCCTCCAAGAGCACTGCGAGGGTCCGCGAGACCTCCTTGGCCAAATTCTGGGCCAAGGACCAAGACCAGGAAACACATCACCGGAGTGAGCTCTCAGTGGAGGATGGCGAGGATAGGCAAAGCAAAGGATCTACCTCAGACCGTCAAGAGGGGCATGTTACTTACTCAGCCCTTCGGCAGCTCCTTGGCAAAATGGTGGATAAAATTACATTGGCAGGCCAGAAACAGATGGACGCTGTGAGGGAGGATTTGGCTGAGGGCCTGAAAGATATAAAGCGGGAAGTCCGTAAGGTCGAAGAGCATGTAGATACCAACGAACGGGCCGTTCAAGAGTTGACAGAGAATGTGCGCAAAGCGGAGAACCTACTGGAAACATTGGCGCAGGCTACCCAGAACTTGGAGATTCAAGTGGAGGATCTGGAAAATCACTCCAGGAGAGGCAATATAGGGATCAAGGCAATACCAGAATCTGTGCAGAACCAGGATCTGGCGCAAACCCTTACGACGGTTTTCAAAGATCTCCTTGAGGGGGGACACAGCTGCAGACTTTCAGCGCGACAGGATTCACCGGGTGGGCCCTCCTTGTTCGGAACCAGGTGCTAGGCCTAGGGATGTTCTTGTGGCCTTCCACAATTTTGTGACAAAAGAAAAGATCCTTGGAAAAGCGAGGGAAGCTGGGCATATATATTACAACGGTGGTGAGATTTTCTTATTCCAAGACATGTCCCAAATCACCCTCAACAAAAGGAGGCGGATGCGGCCAGTCTTGAACTTCTTACGGGAGAAACAGGTCAGGTACAGGTGGCTCCATCCTTTTGCACTGGGCTTTGTATGGGAAGGCCAGCAACGCAAAATCACGACATGTGACCAAGGCATGGAAATGCTGGGTATTGAGGAACACTCATTAGCAGACCAAGGAGACCCTCCTAATTGCGACAGATCGGGCAAGCCTTGGGAGTGGGCCACGGTCAAACGGAAGCGGTCCAGGAAGCGCCCTGCCCGGATGGCGGATCATGGCTCACCGGGTGGGGGGCTCTTCCTCTGTTGATAACCTGGGTGGAACTGGGGTTTTGCACTCATAGAGGCCCAACAAAGGCAGTCTGGGGAGGGCACCTACAGCATTCTGTTGGTTTCAGCTGTTTGATAGCAAATGCATTTGTAAAGGTTCAGACAGGGCGGGGAGGGGGAGCGTGTCTTGTAATGGGATTGGGATATCCTGCTTTGGGGACTACTGGGTTACTTTCGGGGCCCAGCTCTCGTCTTTTGGATAGGAGAGGGGCATGTTGCCAGCTGGGCCCGCCCAGGGGGTGGTTTAGATGTTGGGGAAAGGAATGGGGGGGGGGTTTCTCAGGAGCAGAGAGGAAGACCGAGCAGGCTACCCTGCAGACCCTATATAAGAGGCCAGGTACTACGAAGTATGAGAAGCATAGCGTATGGGGCCTTGTTCTTTTGAGCAGCATCTTTATTTACCATGGACCAGTTGAGGATAGTTTAGTTAAATGTGAATGGGCTCAACTCTCCAGTTAAAAGGAGAAAGTTAGAAATCTACATACGGAAGGAGAACCCACATATAGTTGCTTTGCAAGAAACCCACATCCAGACACAAGATCAATTGAGGGTTAGGCTCTGGGGATATGGACGGCTTCATCAGGCCACGCAGTCATGTGAGAAGGGTGGGGTGATTCTCGCCCTGAAGGATGGGCTGGACTTGTCGATCAAGTCTCTACAGAAAGATAATCAGGGAAGGTACCTGGCATACCTGATGGAGGGCAGGGGAGAGGCATATACCGTGGCCACGTTGTATGCTCCCAATACTGGTCAAGATGCCTTTCTCCAGAGGTCTCTGGTCCGGTTAAGAGATTTTGCCAAGGGGCATATAATCTTAACTGGAGACTTTAACATGGCTTCGGATCTGTCCAGGATAGAAGCAGAGATGTATGGGGTTCGCCGCGTGGGCCCTTGAGAAATCTTAAAGAAAATCCACAACTTGGCCTTAGTGGATGCTTGGAGGGAAACACAGTGGAAGACAGGGGATACGCATTTTACTCCTATGTCCATAGAACCCACCCCCTTATTGACTATATCTGGACCTCGGCCTCTCTCCTGGGGCTTATCACGGAGCTCTCTCTCTGCCCCATAGCGTTATCAGACCACGCCCTTATGACATTACTTCTTCGAAGATCGCGGGGACCTCCTGGTCTGCGGAGATGGCGCTATCCCTCAGCACTGTTTAAGGATCCGGTCCTGGTCAGGCAAGTTGATAGGGAGCTGGAGGAATATGTGGAAAAGAATGCCTGGGAAGATACTTCTCCGCAAATATGGTGGGATGCTCTTAAGGCCACGATAAGGGGGAAAATGTTGGCAATTAAAGCCAGGAGAGAGAGAGGGAGCTGTGGAGGGAAGAGGAGATGGTGGGCGAGAGACTCAAGGAGGCAGTGGCCAGGTTAGCCGTTAAGCACACACCGGCCGCCGCTAAGGAAGTTCGTACTTTAGAGGGCAATTGAACCTTCTCCAAACTAGAGCGGCCGAACTTAACTTACTACGTCTGCGGCAGATACACTACATGAAATCCAATAAGACTGATAGGCTGCTAGCGTGAATGTTGTGGAAGAACGAACAGCGTAGGAAGATCCTAGCTATAAAGGGGGACGGGGGCCTGAGATTTACAGACAACGTAACGATGGAGAGGGAGTTCTGTCAATTCTTCTCTTCCTTATATATGTCAAGTACTCCTGACCCCACATTGCAGCAGGCTTACCTGGATAGAGTTGATCTCCCGGCCCTCTCGAGGGATGAGAGGGATCAGCTAAAGGGAGACATAACTACTGATGAAGTCAGAAAAGCGATTTCCGAGCTATCTCCAAATAAAGCCCTGGGGCCCGATGGTTTCATGGTCGAGTTCTTTAAGAATCATAAAGAGATTCTAGTCCCTCACCTAACTAGGCTCTTCAATTGTGTGGGTGCGTGCAGTGTCTTACCGACCTCCCTGGATGAGGCCAAGGTAACGCTTATATATAAGCAGGGCAAAGATGCAGAGGAGTGTGGATCTTATCGACCGATTGCACTCATAAATGTAGACGCAAAGATCTACATGAAGATCCTGGCGTCCAGATTAATTTCCCTTATGTCCAAACTGATATACAATGATCAAGTGGGCTTTATAAAGGGGCGTCAGACAGCTGATATCGTGCGGAGAGTGATTCACTTGATTGAGAAGTCTCAGATTAAGGAGATCCCAGGCCTCGTTCTAGCGGTTGATTCCGAAAAGGCTTTTAACCGCGTGGAGTGGAGCTTCCTGTTTGCCACTATGGTTAAGATGAGGTTTGGGCCTAAGTTTCTGGCTCGAGTAAAAGCGGTCTATCGGAGTCCATCCCTTCGGTTAGTGATCAATGGGCGGATCTCGGATCCAGTGTAAATTGAGAGGTGCACAAAGCAGGGCTGTCCTCTTTCTCCGTTACTCTATGCGCTCCACTTAGAACCTTTCTTAGAGGCGATAAGAGAGGACGAGGGGATAAAGGGCATGGTGTTTGGTGGGCGAACCCATAAGGTAGCCGCCTTTGCCGATGATATCTTGCTCACATTGACTGACCCTATAACATCATTAGCGGCGCTGCAAGAAGAAGTGGATTACTTTGGGCGGGTGGCGGGACTGAAGATGAATAACAATAAGTCGGGGGTCCTAGGCCTAAACCTATCAACAGCTGCAGAACAAAGCCTCAAGCAGGGCTATGCCTTCAGGTGGACACGCGAAGGACTTAGATACCTAGGGATCTACCTTACCTACTTGGACGAGCTCTATCGAGCGAACTACCTCCCTCTGTTAGAGAGAATTAAGTCCAAGCTGATTGACTGGGGCCCATTGTTCGTCTCGTGGTTGGGCCGTATTAATGTTCTTAAAATGGCGGTGCTGCCGCATTTGGTATATTTTTTTATCGATCTTCTGGTGGCTGTCCCCGTCTCCTTCTTTAGAACCATACATGCTCTTACTAGCCATTTTCTCTGGAGCCGCAAAAGACCCAGGGTGGCCGCGACTCTGAGGACTCTCGTCTCTCGGGGGGGCATGGGCGAACCCAACTTTAGAGCTTACTATTTAGCGGCTCAGGTGAGGGTTCTTCGAGATTGGCAGAGGGACGACCGGGGCAAGCCGTGGAGACCTATGGACAGGGCGGTAGTGGCCGGAAATCTAGAGGGAGCACTTTGGCTCCCGAAAGCGGATAGACCCCCGCAGATGTACAGGAGCCGAATCACTTCGACAGTAGGAGAGGCGTGGGATGCAGCAATCAAGAAGGCGCACATAACTACCTTTCATATGTTTGAGGGAGATAAGCTGAAGGACTTCCAGCAGTGTAAGGCTGAGTTCGGGTTAAGGGAAACCCATAGATATGGATATATGCAGCTGAACATTGGTTGTCCCACCCAGACCAGAAACAGGCAGGCACCCGTTCCTGGACTCTATTCGAGAAGTACCTAGACACACATGAGGGAGATAGGGGCCTCATAGCATCCATTTACAGGGTTATTAAAATGGGAGAGGACATTTCACGCAGAGCATACATGGAGAAATGGGAGGGTGCCACGGGCGTAGTAATAGATGAGGAAGAATGGCAGGAATTGTGGAAGCAGATCCCGAAATTAACTAGATCTATCCAGACCCGGCAGATGTGGATGAAGCTAATCCATCAATGGCACTTAACTCCAGTTAGACTTAATAAAATGTTTGCGTCCTCCTCGCTGCTGTGCTGGAGGAATTGTGGCGAGCGTGGCTCATGGGCCCATATTTGGTGGTACTGCCCGAGGTTGGCCGCTTATTGGGGGGGAGTATTCACCAGGCCATTGAACGGGTACTAGATATCAAGTTCAGTGGCAACAGAGGTCTCTCCATGCTAGGCCTCAATCGGAGCCTGCTGGAAATACCCAGGAAGTCGGGTCGTATAGTATACGTCACTATGATGATGATGGCGGCAGCAATGGCGCTCGCGTGCAGTTGGAGGTCAAATGAAGCCCCCCCTCCCTGAGAGCACGAATGGGTGGCGAGATTGTGGTCAGTCGTGGCCATGGAATGGCTCTCACACTCCTTACAGGGTCAACATGGGAAATTTCTGTCTGGCTGGGCTCCCCTTTTGAATTTTGTGAAAGAGAGAGCACGTAGAGCCTGGTGCCCTAAAAGCATGGAACTACTTGGCATCGCACTCCCTCAAGAAGACACTGATTTAGAAGTGAACTAGAGTCTAAAGGGAGCTTTGCCTGAACTTAGATATGATGCTTTGTTCATATTTCTCCTGGTCTTTGTTCCTCTATTACAAAGATGTTATAACTTAAGTACTACTGCTTCTGAGAATTCAGAGGTGGGGGGTTGGATGGGATGGGAGTTTTCTTCCCTTGTTACATTCCTTGTTATGTTTGATTTCTATCTCTTGTGAAATATCAATAAAAATTAATTACAAGAAAAAAGAGAGGTACAAGCAGAAACCATTAAAGGTACACACCGTCATAATGACGCAACAACATATAGTAAACACCCGCACAGCGGATTATATGCACCCTATACATTTTCCACCTTTACCCATAAGGGATGCCGGTCTATTGATCCCACCCCAGTCTTTCCGTCTTCGATCACGTGGGTGCTGCGGTGCTCATCTTCTTCTCACGTTGAAGGTCGAAAACAAATTAATTATATTGCTACCATTCAACTATTTTATCACTCATACTGTGCACTTGGCAGGCCTTAAGGTGAGCACAAAGGAGGTTCTAGGGCACTCTAACCTTCACACACACACTTCACTTACTCCCCTCCCCGCCATCCAGCTCCAAGGTCTCCACCCTCGTTTTGAACTATAATCTGTCCCTCCCAACACCTCGCAAAACAAATCACACAACTGTCGCTCAACGATGTGCCCAGTCTGTCCTATTTGAACATTTCAGGACTTCTTACTTTGGCCTTGGTGGTCAAAGGGCATTTGGTGCCATGGAATTCAGAGGTCTTAAGTTTTAGTCAGTTATTTGGGCTATAACTCGTGGTCGCCTGGGGAAGGGCCGGGTCATGCTTTGGTCAATGTGAGATAACCTGCACACCAGGCACCGGTCTGTGATGGCGGCCTTGTAGGGCACATTACTCTTGAACATCTTTGCAACACTGTTAGGACAATGAGGCGTTGTGGCAGGTGCGGGTTTGAGCTGTCCTCATGGGGCTCAGGCATGGCTGGGGATTTCTCTTGACTCGCGATTTTGGGCCTAATGCATGCAATTCCGCATTTACTGTGCATGCCTTCACTTCTACCTATGGTTACTAATAGCTACAAAGAATAGCAATGCTGCACGTGCCTTATGCTGTACTATATTCAGTAATATTGGAATGGGTTCCTGTTAAACTGGGAGGCATCCCTCTCGCCATCCTCCCTGCCCCCTGGCCCATCATAGTGCTTTAAATGAATCTCGCCTTACTCTAATGCGCCTTTGGGGGGTGGGACGGGGCATCCCCCTTCCCAACATTCCCCCCTTTCATTACTTCTACAGTAACAAACTCTGCGCTCCCTCTCCCACTTCTCATATGGCAGAGTTCCCTTTATTGGCATCCACTGACGCAAAATCTCCCCCCTACGCGCCTACACAGGTGAGCAAATTGTATAGATGCATCTCCCGTCCCCCGCGGGGCCCACTCGAACCTCTGTGTAATTTTCTGTGTCAAAGGGTGGAGAAATGATAGTGTGGTATAGAGGATCAACTTCATCTCCATACGGGATGGGGAGCATTTCATACTTAGGGCCACCCTGTGGGACATCAGTTTGTGCTTCAATATTTTTTGTTTAGTGAGGTGCTTTTGGAACTCCAATTGATATCATCATTCCTGCGCTATTAGGTGCCACATTGGCACAACATGGAAGGGCCAGCTGACAGGTGCAGAAAAGATCAAGGATGAACACAATGATGGACATTAACATCTTCACGATCGCACTGAGCCACGACAGGGCCCAACTAAATGCCATAGTAAACCAATCACTGTCCTGTATTCCTCCCTCCTTCATGCGAACACCCAGGCCATGGACAGCTGCGATAATGTGGGATAATGATGCGTTCTCCACATCCTCTGGAGGAACGAATGTGCAGCAGGAATCAACAAACATTTTGCAAACCCCACCTTCCATTGCTGTTAACATGTCCAACACAACTATTTTTCATCGTCCTAAGCTTCAATGCACGCAGTTCAACCTTGATCACGTTGAACCCATTCTCGGTGTAGTTCGCAAGCTGGAACCATTTGGCATTTGCTTCAACTTGCTATCCGACAACAGTAAAGATGCAGAAAAGGGTTCTGCTTATCTGAAGAGCCTGTATTCTTTGGTTATTTCAGCAAGCAATGTGGAAGAGTCTTTGGATATGTAATTCGATCTTTTCATCCTCTGCGGTTGTTGGAACTGTCCTTTTCCTGGCCAGATATGGTGCTCTTCTATGGGCACCAGGCCCTTATCTTCATTTTTGAGTGTGGGGAGACCAGTTGGTCCCTCTGCAGGCAGTGCTCCCCCTTCAGGTGTTCTGGGATTACTAATGGCACTGAGTGCAATGGGGCCAGCGCACAACAGCCCCTCCATGATGGTGGGATGTGCAAGTAAGCTTGTTGGCCACAGACCCAGTAGTAATCCATCAGCGCTGCTGTTCCTTTCTTCGTCTGTGATCAAGAGAGTCTTTTTGTAATGTTTGTTTGAGCCAACAAAGACTGTACACTTGCAGCGGAAACAGTCAATTTTCCTCTTCCTCGTGCACTCGCACCAGTTTTTCCATTGTTGCAATCCACGTCAGCTTTGTGATATGCACTGTTTTAGATTTGCGCACTGAAAGTATCCACTTTTGCTATCCTTTCCTTGCTATATGTTACCAGTCCTTCTGCCAAGCAAGGTAGTGTGATGTCCTGCCAGTTATTATTGACATGTTTCTGCTCTTTCACCCTCAGATAGAGTGGCTCCACCCAATTGATGGATCGTCATTGCACTTTACAAAATCTGGACCCACCATTTGCAGTTGCACACTATGTGCCTGGAACATTCCTTTTATTCTGCATAGCGCAAGATGAACTAGGCATTGTGTCTCTATGATTGGGACTGCTTGTGGTATTAACACCTTGGGAGCACCTGACATGTCTGGAATGACTGAACACACAACAGCTTCCATTCACAGCGTTTCTCCCCACACCACACATATCCAAATACCATGAGTTGTGAACTCGGAATGATGAATATCCTCAATCGCATCCAAACCCAGCCCTTGAAATGTGTCATACTTTCATCGTACTTCTCTATTCATTCTTCTATACACGCTGTCAGGAATGGCAGCTTTAATAGTGCTATCGGAAATAACATCATATCGTTTCACAGTGCAGGACAGTCTCCTACTTGCTGAAAACAACCTATTCACTGTTTCCCCCACTGACGTATTGTGCTTATTGAAGTCATTAAATTAATTTCCATTAATATTTTTAGTGTTCACATTAGTGCTAATATATGTAAATCCACTCATATTATTAACATTCATATGTATTGTCCCATTTGGATATTATACAGTCCTATTTCCCCCACTCGCCTCCTTTATAGGACCTCCCCTTATAACACTATCCCCCTAATACAATCCCAATAGTACTATCACTATCACACAGAGACCTGCGATAATAGTCCATTCACAATAATAAACATAGGTCCATATTTTCAAATTCATACTTCGACACCTCGGGTCCCTACTTAACAAAGTATTTACATTTGTTGCGTCCATCTTTTGTCCTGAATCGAAAGAACAGACACACAAAACAATGAAAAGGAGAAACATACAAGATGTACTGTGTACACAAAGGAAGAAGGAAAGGGGAGAGAGAAAGTGGGAAAGAGAAAGGGGAGAGAGAAAGAGCAAGACTAAAAAAAAGAAAAAAGCGCTCCTGTAAAAAAAGAGGGATGGAGCTAGCAGCTAGACTTTGGCCTGCCACTGGAGCCTGCTACTACACACATATGGCCCCTCGACAGGCCAGTGAGGTAGACGAGTAACAGGTACTGCTACCCCTTGTTTTAAGATAACTGATGTACGAATGTACTCTGTGAAGGTGCCCTACGAATGTCAGAGGTGGCCCATTAGAATAATTCTTTGACTTCTACAGCAAGCGGGATACAAAACACTACCTCTTAAGGCCCTTGGAACAGAGGGCTATTCCATCTATGCACAAAATTGCTGACGAATATGAGGTCCCCAGGCAGCAGCGGTTGTGTGGTCATATGCTCAGGATCTGTCACCGTAGCAGTCTTGATATCCAGTGTCTGTCGTCACAATCCTGGGAGGTGCAATCTGTCGGGAGACACATTTTATGGCCCTAGTTGGTGGGGCCAAATACTCCTTGAACTCATTGCCTAGCAAAACTGCTGCCCTATGTGCGTCTGAAGCCCTTCTTACAGGGCATATGGGAGTATGCATATCCTGGCTAGTGACCACTTCATGAGGTGACAAATGGTGGTCTTTACTTGGCTGCGTACGTAAACTGAAAAGGACCAGGGGCAAACAGTGCACCCAGTTTTTCTTCATTGTGGTACATAGTTTGGATAATTTATTTTCAAGGAGCCCTTTTATTCTCTCCATAACACCATTTGTCTGTGGGTGGTAAATCAAACACATTCGCTGCTTAATGCCAGGTATTGCTGTGACGTGCTGAAATAATACACTGAAGAAATGTGTGCGCCATTGTCTAACCTTAAAAACTTGCACACACCCCATCGGGGGAAAACTTCCTGCACTAAAAACCTAGCAGCACACTTGGCATCCAGATGTGCACACAACCCTGCTTCCACCCACCTTGAGAAACGACAAACCACTACAATGAGGTATCTAGATCCTTTACAACGCTCACCCATATCAGCATAATCTGTGTTATTCACTGAACGGCCCAGTAGGGCGGGGCAAGGTGCTCTGTAATGTTCGTAGTGTCATCCCTGTACTGAAACTTTGACATGTGGTTCAATGTATGACCATTTCTGTAATGCTTTCCTGGATATTTTGTATAAACCAGTCCTCCTGTATATCTGCTGCTATGTGCTGCTTCGAACTATGAAATGGATAATGTAACTGTCAAAGGCTATGGCTAGCAGCTCTCTGGGCATTACTTTCTTCCCAGAGCTCTCTTGCCGCCATAATAGGCCGGTCGGAGATTGCTTACAACCTCTCTGTGACCACAGCTTTTTGTCCCTTTCAGGTGGCCTTCCTTGTAATTCCATAATCTGGTAGATGGGGAATACTGTATAAGGTGCTGGATGCTCGCTTGCGGGAGGGGCAGTCACAACGTACTCAGCAGGTATTTCATTTGGCAGATACACTGCCATTTTGGCTGCCGCGTTGGCAGCTGCGTTCCCCATCGATTTTTCGCCTGTCCCTTTAGTGTGGGCGGCACATTTGACGACCGCCACAACAGATGGCTGGGATAGTGCTTCTATCAGTATTTATAGCAGTGCTGTATGCTGCACTGGGGATCCATCTGCCCTCCGATCCCCCTCCTCTTCCAGCAGGATCGTCCGGCGTGCAAAGTCCGAATATATTGTAACATAGCATCCTTTAGACACTCTTAAGGCTTTGGTGAGCGCTATGAGTTCTGCCGCCTGTGCAGAATAATGCATGGCCAATCTTTTCATGACCACCGTCTTATACTCTCCTTCCTCAAGTCACTGGCCCTGTCTGTCTTTGCCAAACCTCCTGATCAATTGTGTAAGAACAGTCAACAAAAAGTATCTCACCCTCTATCAATGCACAGGCCCTTGCTTTGGGAATGTCGTCGTCCTCCCCCTTGTATGTGGCACAGTCATGCACCGTCAAGGCCTCTGTAGTAGGCATGTCCATTAAAAAGGTGGCAGGATTCACTGTTTCACACCTATCCACATGAATATGGGGTTTAGAAATGAGGATTTCATATGCTGAAGACCTTTGTGTAGTCAGTGTAGACTTTGACCTTTCTAGAATGGCAAAAAAGGAATGTTCCATACAACGTGACTGAACACCCCATTGTAGAACTTTTCTCTATTGCAAAAGCCGCAGCTGCTAAAGCTTATTTGCACGCAAGCAAACTGTGTCCAAAGTGCTGCTATAATAGGCCAATGGCTTATGGCCCATAGTGCTTTTCTGAGTCAACACCGCTGTCATAAACAGGCCATCCGAATGTGAAAATAAATAAAATTCCTGTGTGTAATCTGGGGTTGCCAGGACGGATGCCGAACTAATGACTTATTTTAAGTCGTCAAACTGTTAAATCTGCCGTCCACTGTAACTTGTGGTCCTTTTTTTTCTGTGCTTTCCTAAGGGCCTGTAAACGTGCTCTTGTGTATGCCACTTAATCTTGAATCCAGGCCCTGCAATAGTTACACAGGCAGAGAAACGTCTGATTTCTTTAAATAAGGTAGGCCGTGGGGAGGCGCGTACTGATGCTGCCCCATCTGGTAGTATTCTCTTACCATTCGCTGATATGCACTGCCCCAAATAGAGCACATCCTGTTGGCAATATTGCAATTTGGCCTTGTCAACCTTGTACCGCTTACAGGCCAACAATTGTAGGAGTGCAATGGAGTCTCTTTGGCAGTGCTATTCACTGTCACCACACACTAGCATATCGTCCACGTATTGGATAATCGTACTAGGCCCCTGAAGATTCCCTAGATCGCCATGCAGTATTCTGTTAAATATACTCTGGCTCTTTCAGTGCCCCTGAGGGAACCTAGTGTTTTTGAACCGTATCTGGTCCTGTGTAAATGTCTTGAGGTACCTTGAATCAGGATGGAGTGGAATTGAGAAGAATGCATTTTTCAAGTCCACTACAGTAAAATACGTGGCTTCTTTGGGGATACTACATACAAATGACACAGGATTCGGAACGGCTGGACATTCTTTCTGTACCATGTCGTTTAGGCAGTGTAAGTCCTGAATCATTCTCCAATTGCCCCCTGTTGATTTTTTAAACAGGGACAATAGATGGCACGATGATCCCCCCTGGTCCATTACGGCCAGTATTGTCTTTCTAATACCTTCCTCTGCTTCTCTCGATAATGGATATTGTCTTACCCTGGGCAGCACCGCACCTGGCTTCAGTGTTATGCACACATGGGGTCACGTCTTTCAGTAATCCTACATCATGTGGTTTTGTAGTCCATAACTGCGAAGGCACGTGGTGGAAGTCCTCGTCAAAAAATAGAGGTGGAGTTAATACTGCCATCAAGGGACACTGCACTCTTCGTTACTGTATCATTTTGTCAGAGGGGATATAGATCTCTAGGATAATTTCCCCATCTTTGTCGTTATTTTCAAACAATTTGTCATCCGTCATTTCCTTTAGCTGTACCGTTGGATTTACAGAGAGCACTCTGCGCCACTCACATGCGCCCCTGTCGATTGCGCACAGGACAACCCTCTTGTCTGAAACCAACAACCCCTGCAGATCCAGCAACAATATAATTCCCGCCACCACCTCAGGTGACGCTGCTGGATGAAAGATAAAATCAGTGGACACTCGCCAAGGCTGTTTAGCAATATGGGACACAGCCTCCACAAGCACTGTAATACCATAAATAAACATGCCCGGGTGTACTGTAATCCTGCAGACCATCACCTTCCTTGTCATTTTATGTATTATCAACATCACCCTTACTGTGCACATCGCAGGCATGAAACAGACTATACTATTATCTATAAAGGATATAGTCATGTTAACTTACTGATCAGGTCTCTGCCCAGCAAATTAACTTGGGAACTTAGTAAGGGCGCCTCTGTACTACCTTCCCTCCCACCTTTACGTCCAACTACTAACAGAATGGAACCTTGGAAATAACCCCAGAGAATCCCTGCCCGTCAAGATGTTTTCCTGCTAGTGGAACTTTTCCTTCCATGATACATGATTTAGTTGCACCAGAGTCAACCATGAATATGAACCTTTCTCCGCACCCGCCAAGGGTTCCTCTTCAGGGTGGATGATCGTCAACAAGAACGTACACGCAAGTGCTCTCTGTGGGCTTCCCTAATCAGGGAATGTGTTCATTCCAGGAAACGATAAGGGGCTTCCTCCTACACTGCTTCTCCTCCAAAAGGAGCAGTTCCCCCACTTGGTACCCTGTTCAACGGGGCAGCAGCGCCCTGCTACCGTTGGGGCGGATGACACACTTGCATGCCAGATGCTTGAGACTGTTGGTTATATGTTTGGTGTTGCCCCTCGGAATACTCTTGGCTCTGATATCCTTAACCCTGTTGTGAATACTCTAATCTTTGGGGTCCATGGGGCATGTCCTGTTGCTGCGACCCATAATTATATCCCACTGCAGACCTGCTCCTGTATTCCCTTGATAAATTCCCCCACCTCCAACAATTCCAACATTGGGATGGTCTGAAACCATTTCCCCCAGGTCCAAAACAATTTCCTCGTGCTTCTCGAAAATCCCCCTCCTCTTCATTGCAGCCATCCTTGTTGCCACTGTGGGCCGGGATGCTGTGGCCCCTGTCCCACTGTCCTTGTCCTCCTTTAGCCCAGAGTGCCTCAATAGTGACACTCACGGTTTGTTGTGTACTCTGTTCCTTCCACCTGTGTTGACGTCGATACAGGCACCTGGATAGCAACCTTTGCCCATTTTTTCTCTACCAATTTCGCTTCTTCTCCCTGACGCCTTTGGACTGTTTCCCTTTCCTACTCTTTAATCCTTTCACAATAATGCACTATTATACTCTGTATTTCCAGCCATCCCTTCGCCTCAATACCCAGGATCTTATCCAAAGCATTCTGCACTTCCTTTGGCAAGCTCCTCTTAACGATGAAATACAAAAATGGTATTGACTGATGCCACGGCCCTCCCATTTCAGCTCTCCACATCTTGTGCATTTTATGAATAAATCTAGCTGGGTCCTCATCATCACTCATAGTATGCTGCGTCAGGGACTGTAAATCAAGGGTATCTAGGAAGGCCCTTCATAGTGCATCCAATACCTGTGCTCTAACTCCATTGAATGATGCTCCGTCATGTTCACCCTCCCCCATCATGTTCACCGTCCCCGAGTGTCCGGCCTTAATCCACATGTCCCCAGCCTGGTCCCCAATTACAGCAACCATCAAGCTCTTAAGATCCCCTATTGCCAGGGGCACCCCTGTGGTTTGCTTTTCAAATTCATATATCCACTTGCTCGCCCCTGCTGTGAGCTGCGGGAGTGCCTTAATGAAATTATTCTTATCCATTTGGGGCCAGAGCACATACTGTGTCCTCCCTGTCCCCTTATATATGAGGGGCATCTGCATCTTCGCCCTACTTCTCACTCCCTTCTTCACGACTCCTCTTCTCTTTACCAACGCCATCCGGCCAGTCCTGTTCCTCAGCCTGTCCCCCCGCCGACAGACTGTCTAGTTGGGGCTAGGGGGTATTCTCAGCCATCTCTTCACCCCTTTCTTCTCCTTCGCTCTGACCCCGAGCAAACGTATCACTGTCCGCTTCCTCCACATTCCCTCCCAACACTGTATTCTCCTCTCCCAGGATTACCCACCCACCGCGGCTTCTTTCTCAACACCTACACGTCTTATTCCTTCAGTATCCATTCTAAGCCACACTTCTCCTGATTTCCATTCTCCTGACCCTTCTCCATGTCTGTATCCTTCTTAGTTCCGTTAGCAATCCTGTCAGCCTATTCTCAAATTCCCTTGCCCTCCAAGCCGCTGATGCCGGTACTTCAGGTGGGGTGGGGGGGGGGCGGTAGCCTGTGGTGTTACTGGTGCCGCAGGGGACTCTACCGCAGCAAATGCGTGGGGTCCCTATCACAACTGATACATAGCTTGGATTGGTGTACCCGTCTGCGGGATATAATCCACTGGCACCCCACCCTCCCCTTCTCCCTTATTGCACTTCTCATCTTTGACTCTGCGCCTCTACTCCGTTCCCTTGATCTTCTGCGTCTTCAAACATATGCCAGAGATCTGGAATTTCTTTTCTCTTCTGCAGCTGCTTCCGCTTATATTTTGATACTAAAAATGTAGACATATGTTCTTGGAGTCCCTTGTTGTGTGAGCCCTACCCTGGCCATGGGCAGGGCATTCCCTTTCTTCCGGTCTCCGCAGCCCGCTGCTTATGATAGTTTTCCACCCTGTCATGATACAGTGGCAGGCCCTTAAACGTATGTTCTATTGGTTTTACACCCCCCATAATAGTGATATCTATCGCTTACTGACCCTGTGAAGTCCCTGTAACGTGCTGTGCACGCTGCCGTTTGCTCTTACCGAAAAAGAAAAAATCAACCCCCACCCTTCCATGTCACTCTTCCTTACGCGCACACACCTCGTCAGAGAATCGTCAAATACCACACCATGACACACACAATTACTGCCCCTTCTAGGGCCTGTTCTTCACAAAACATTAACACAATAAACTAAAACAGCAAGCTAAAATAACGCCTACCTGTTCTAGGCATTCTACTTATACGAGACCACTACTTTTCTTTCCGTATTCCTCCTTTAAATAATACATTTTTATTGTGGTACCACCTTCCCTCCTCTTCCTAGGTCGGGCTCCCTGCCTTACCTTTGCCTTACCTTGATAATCTGTTTATACTATTTATTTTGGTTGTTTTTATTAGTTTTTATTAGTTTCCATTGAATACATAACACACATCTTAAACAAAACCAATACTGCACAACATCTAATATATATAACCAACCACCCATTATCTATTCTACCGCTTATGCCCCCCGACCCACCCACCCGGTTTCCCACCCACCGGTTTGCCTTAAGCACTATCCATGATCTTATGTTCACTTACCTCACTTAGAGCTACAGCCCTCACCCAGCGTCCTATCCAACTATCAGTGACCTGTCACGTAACTTATGGCGGGCTGGCCCCTTAAGCAACCTCAGTGGCATCCTGAGCATATAAACCTTGCACCAAGGATATCCACGCAGACACTCTGTCGGCTGCTGACGAAGAGTCTGAGTCCACTGCCGCCCTCCATACCTCAGTCTCTGCCTGTGCCCACTTTCTCAAGTTACTCCACCAGTCTTCAACTCGGGGACCCCCCGGCATCTTCCAAGCCATTGCTGTATGACGTTTGGCCAAAATATAAGCCAAATCCTTCATCTTAAGGATGTGCCTCGCACCCTTTGGTCATGGAAAACACCCCAACAAGCACGCCCCCGAGGAGAGAACATCCATTGTCAGACCTCCCGTCTGCAGTTTGGCTGCTGCTCCCCCCCCCCACCAGTACACCTGCACTGTGGGGCACTCCCAGAACATATGTAGTATACCCGCCTCTTCATAGTTACACCTCGGGCATAGTCTAATGCCTGCACTCGTAAATCTAGAAATCCTCAAGGGGGTCAAGTAGGCTCTATGTGTCACAAACCGCTGATTCATTCGCAATCTGGCACTTTGGGACACTCCCTTATTATAACCTAGTACATCCTTCCACTGTGTATCCGAAAAGGGGGCCCCCAAGTCCTCCTCCCACTTGCACCTCCTCACCACCGATGGAGCGGGGGGGGGGAATCTCCCGCGAGTAGCAATTTCAATATCCTTGATATGGTGTTTTCCTCCCCTCAGAGATGTCATAGAATGTATCTACAACTGCATGCTTTTCCATTGACTCCCTCCACGCAGGCCAACGTCCATTTATCTCCCTCTTGTACAGTATAATAAATATTGGCCTCCAGGCAAACCCGTGCTGTCGATAGTTTAATGAATGGTATGAAGTTAATGTCCCATAAAACATCTCCAATTGTAGCCACCCCACAGGGCTCCCAAGAGCACAATAAGCTAATGTCATTGTGAGATCTTTGCAAAGTGGGACTGAAAGACAGTGGGTAGCCATTGCCATTATCCCATGTTGTCATTCTCTTCATCAAGTTGCACTGCCTTAGTTGTTGTGCTTGGTAGTTTATTGGCATCAATCATTATCATCTGAGTCTTTTCTAGCAGGGTACCACTACTAGGTTGAACTGCAACTTTGGACATGCTCGCCTTACTTGTATCTTTTGGTTTTTCCAATGGATAGTTCGTTTTTTCCATATCAATTTCTTTGCAGTAGTAACCTAATTTGAACAGTTCGTCCTCATACTCTAAAATATAGCCCATTATTGGGATTTTAACCATATGTTTTTTGTCATATTAGTTTTATTGTCTAGTTGATCTACAATTAGACTATCTTCTGTTGTAATTACTATAAGGGGTATAATCTTGTGAAATATTCGTAGTACAGTTCTATTTAGGGGTGGATATCTATCGATTCCCATGTCTGATTTGAACTGTATTGCTCGTATTTCACTAGAGAGGTTTTCAGCATTGGGTTCTTTGCTTCGCTCTTCTGTTATGGCTGTGTTTTTACTTGCAATATTAGTTCCAGTATCACTAGACAGTCTGTTCAGTAATTTATCAGAGGCTGTAATTGGTTTTATCGAAAACTGGGTGTGATCTTTACTTGCATATTCTTGGTTTTTACTTTTTCGTGCTCTTTTACTAGTTGTACTCCTTGTGTTTCTGTTTCGATACTTCCTATATCTACACTATTCAGGTGGCAAATATTCTTATTTTTCTCATTTTCACTTAGTTAATCTATTGGTGTAGTCCTTATTCAATTGCTGACGCGATTCAGACATTAGCTCGCATAGATACTTTCGGATATCATTTCGGGAAATTAGTTCTTTATTTAAAGCAGCTTTATTTATGTTTTCTTCTTGGAGGGCCACAGTTTCAGTTTCATGTATTTGTGTGTTTTTCTCATTATGTATACTGTGTCGCTCCAGTGGAATACTATAATTACCTTCAATGTTTTCACTTTCTTGTGTTATCTTAGGTGCATTTACTTCTTCAATATGAATGCATCCGTTCACCCTTTTCAACTGTCCTTTTGAGGTGTACATTCTTGCTTGGGTTATTACTTTCTTTTTGGTTTTCAATTTGTTTTTTCTTTTATTTTTTGATATAGATGGAAATCTCTGGAATATATATATATATATATATATATATATATATATATATATATATATATATATATATATATATATATATATATATATTCGTTTCTGCTCTTTTATGTGCATCTTTATTTTCAATTACTCCATTTTTTCCTGTCACTGTTTTCTTGCATTTTTAAACTTTTTTATCATAGTTTGTTTTGTTCTCTACTATTTCTGGCTCTACTTGAGATTCTTGGAGGCACACATCAGTGTTTGTAGCTGTGTCTTTGTACACTCTTCTATTGCGATTTATGCTTTTATGGAGCAATAGGGATTGGACATCTAGTTTTTTTTCTAGTCTTTCACATTTTGTGTTTAGACTGACCAGGAGGTTTTCAACTATTTCAAACATCGACGATGATATACTTGTTGTGCTGATGTTAGATGAATCAAGGTTTTCTTTTGGGTTGTCATTTAGATTCTCATTGAGGTTCTCATGTGTCAAGGTTTGAGCCACTGCATTATGTTTCTCCATTATCACTGTTTCCTCAACTGGTTCCATAGTTTCAGTTGTTTTTTTCACTTGGTTTTCTCATTGCTCATGTTCGTTTTCATGTATTTGTTACATTTAATAACGATCTATTGACCTCTTGGCTATTTTCTACTAAGTTATTTTCTTCTAGATCTAAATCTACTGGCTCATTTTGGCTACTTGCTTTGGGTGTCCTACTCTTACAAGCAGGCGGCGCACACATTTGCACCTGTATATTGATTTCGCCATCTAAGTAGGAATTATTTTGTTGATCATTTGGGATCTCACTACTTTTGGTATTCGTTATTGCCATAAGTACAGTTTCAATTAATTAAGTTGCCAAACAAGGTATCATTGAGTTAATTTGCCATCTCACAAGCCGCCACGGTTACATCTATTTTTTCAATGGCTTTGTTTGTCTTCCTTGTCTCCCTTGTGCTTATGCTTGGTCCTACAGGTATTTCATTGACTTCTGTTACTTCACTGATGTCATTTGCTTTTGTGCAGGCTTAAGGTTACTTTATTAGGGTAGTAATAAGTCATTACACCTACTTTTTCTCGTTACCACTTTTGCTCCCACATGTACTCGTACTCGCGTGCACATCTCCACATACATTACCAAGCCCATTGACGATGTTAAAGACGTTTTTAGGTATGATTTTGGGTTTACATGTCTGATTGGCTCGGCGGGGATATGCCCTAGCAGGGGATGGCAATAGTACCGCTCTTGACTACTTGGTTTGTCAGGTTAGTTTTATGTACATTTTGTGCATTGTTTCTTATTGGGCATACTAAGACTGTCAGCCACAGTGCCTTCAGCAATGACTAGTAACCCAGATTCAACGTCTGTCATGTCTATTAGTTTATCGGTTAAACCTGAGGGTGCTTTTTCATCTATTTCCTTTACTACATATGATCAATTTGGGTCTAGATCTACTGCCATTGCTTCCATTGCATAAACTCAAGGCGGTTTAGAGGGGGTTTCACACTAATAGCGGATGTAGGTGCAATTACGCTGCCCTCCTTTATTCTTATTCATACTTCGATATTCTGTGCTCTATTACTTTTCCGCAAACTGGGTCGCACAGAGTTAACAGCAGAACAGAGATATAGCTAAGTGATTTAATCACTTGCAATCACAGTGCAAACAGTCACTCTATCCCTCGTTCTATTAGCAACATCAGCTGTGCTAGACTTTATCAGGCTGAGTTAGTCACCTCCTCAGCCGCAAATTGCAAGTCGCGTATGCACAACGTACACTGAAGCTTATCTTAACTTAGCTTGACTTTCACAATGAAAGGTAATCTTTTTCTGCCCAGTCTTACTTACAGCCTGATACACGGCTGTTCCATTCTGATCACTGTTAATTGTTTGTCATGAGCGGCCGTAATCACATGCAAATCTTTTTAAAGTTTTGTTAACTCGCTATATCGCTATAGCTCACCACAGCCCCCAGCTGCCACACCCCCACAGCACAACAGCAAAGCAGCACTTTCTGTGCACTTCTGGATGCACAGGTGTGTGTGGCCGTTCCTTTAATACTCAGAGGTGGGCGGCGCCAAATCATATCAGTAAGAAACAACAATGCGAGTTATATCGCTTCTGCACCCTATAGAAAAGTCAATGTCAAGAGTCCATCATAGGCTATTACAGGCCGAGGTATCATATATGAAACACCAACCGCGTTTGGGCTTTGAAGCTGCTTGAAGCTCACATGTTCTTCGCTAGTCAGCAGCAGCGTTGGAGCAAGCGTCCCACAGCAAAACACCACTTCCTGTGTACTTCTGGATGCGCGCTGCCACTCTTTTAATACGCGGAGGTGGGCGGGGCCAAATCAGTGTTAGCGCTCTGAAGCTGCTTGTAGCTCACACGTTCTCTGTTCGTCAGCTGCAGGGTTGGAGCAAGCGTCCCACAGCAAACAGCACTTCCTGTGCACTTCACTTGGCAAGACATGGCATTCAGGTCGCCACCACCAAGTGCTATTTAGCAGCACTCTCTATTTTTAACGCTGCTCTCTATTTTTAAGCTTTTTTAGGGTACATCCTTCGTTTCTTCTAAAGGTCTTATCTGAGTTTCATCTTTCACAATCAATTAGTTTTCCAGCCTTCTATCCACCCCCCTCACTCATCTAAGGAGGAAGAGAGACTACATAGGCTCAATCCCAAAAGGGTTGTGCTTCTACATTGCTAGGACTAACCGGTTTAGGCTGGAAGACTAACTTTCATTGGTTTCACTGGCCTAAAAATAGGCAAGGATGTAGCAAAACAAACCATTTGCAGATGTATTGTGCCTTGTGTCTCTGAATGCTACAATAGAGCGGGTAAGCAAATCCCTGATGGCTTTAGGAAGCACTCAATTAGGGGTGTGGCAGCTACCTCCGCTCTTCAGTGAAGAGTTCCGGCTAAGGATATTCAAATGGATTGTGTCCTCCAACGTATTCCACATCTTTGACATGTAATGTCCACAGCTGTGTACTTCGGAAGCTTTTTCGGCAGAGGGCGTTCTGCGTCGATGGCGTCGGGTCGATGTCCCTCGAAGACCTCGGTCGATGGCGACGTCACTGGATGTTATAAACAGGACGCACGGCGCCCGTAGCCTCAGTTCAGTTTTTTCCGCAAACGTGTTGCTTTGGAGACTCAGCGCTCCTCGTGAATATTTCTTCTTCAACCCCTCCGACTCCACGGTCTGGCTTCAAGACTTGTCGGGACTGCAAGTCGAAAATGTCGATTACCGACCCGCATCGCATTTGTTTGTGGTGCTTGGGTGAGAGTCACAACACCGACGACTGTTCCAAATGCCAGTCGCTAACTGCTAAGGACTTGCGGGAGCATAAGGGAAAGCTTCAGGTAGGTAGAGGTTTGAAACCCAGTAAGTCTCGTACATCCAAGTCCAAGGTTATGTCCACCGACGATTCGAGGGGTTACTCTCTGCGTTGGAAGGATTCCCAGGGGTCTAGGTCCCGGAGTGGTTCCCGCCATTTGTCCTCGCCTTCCCCGTCCTCCTCAGAGGATGGTGCTGCGAGGAAAGTGGCTTGTCCAACTAAGTCCTCGAATCCGGAGGAATGGGCTGCCTTTAGGGAGCAGATTTTGCCAATTTTCCAATCGCAGTGCACAGTTCCGTCCGTGCCTTCTGACAAAGCCGGCAAGGAACAGTCTCGATCCGTGGCTCGTACGCCTTCGGCTCGGGTCCTTGGCACAATCCTCATAGGGAACCTTCGAGGTCCCGTTCAGACAAGGCTCAGGATGGTCGCTAGAGTGTGCTTCCAGGTCTCGGTCCTCGTCCCCAGCGAGACCGCAGAAACCTGCTAAGGGCTCGAAGGTGGTGTTGACGCCGTCGGCACCGTTTCCGTCGGATATGGACGTCGAAGCTTTACCTTCGTATCAGCCGTCGTTGACGCCGAAGCCTACCTACCCTCAAACCTAGCTCAGCCCAGAACCCCAACATCACACCTCAAATCACAACTACTAAAACTACCGCGAGCCCCCAAATCAAGGGAGCCCTAATCAATGCTAGATCGCTAGTAGCTCACGCAAAAGAAATTGCAAACTTGATCCTCAAAGAAGACCTCGACCTCCTTGCCGTTACAGAGACCTGGCTACATCCGGCAGCTGGCCCAATGCTCATGCTTGCAATCCCAGATAATTACTCTATCCTGAGACACGACCGACCCAACTCCAGAGGAGTGGGTATTGCT
Organism: Ambystoma mexicanum; assembly: GCF_040938575.1. Lineage (NCBI taxonomy): Eukaryota > Metazoa > Chordata > Amphibia > Caudata > Ambystomatidae > Ambystoma > Ambystoma mexicanum. The sequence continues at coordinate 739,802,016 of NC_090934.1, read as the reverse complement.
ATCATACACAAATGCAGCCTTACCATGAGAACTGTAACTACTATAAATTTCCTTTCTTGTGAATTACTCTCTGTTAAAGTCCCTCTTACCAACTCCCAAACTCTCAACATACACCTGATATATCGCCCTTCAGGCCCAATAGGCACCTTCGATGAAGATATTAATACTATATTATCCAGCAACCTCAAAAGCTCCACCCAAGTACTCACCCTTGGGGATTTCAACATTGGCTACAATGACCTAGCAGACCAAATTGCCAATACGACAATCAGTACCCTTTCCGATTTAGGGTTTACCCAAAGATGTATGGAACCTACACACGTCAAAGGCAGAATACTCGACTGGGTGGCTGACTACAACTGTCTAGCCAACATCACCGACATCTCACCATTAGCCTGGACCGACCACCATTTGGTATCGTTCATGCTCTCTACCATCCGACCCCCACCTTTACCTATTAGTAGGGGCCCACCTACACTCACGAGAAACAAGAAGAGCATCACTGTGGAGAGACTCATCCCGAACTTACTCCCCACACTAAACACACTCCCTGACAACCTGGACCCGGACACCTTGGTTGAAGAATATAATAAAATAATGTCCACTTCGTTGGATTTAATCGCTCCCCTCAAACTTTAGACCAAGCAAGCCCAAAACGCATCTGAACAAATGGTACACAACATTCCTCAAAAACCTAAGACAGCAAAAAAGAAACTGTGAAGCCATTTGGAAAAAACACCCTTCAGTAGCTAATAAACTTAAACTAACCAAACTAGCAGCCCTCTACAAAAAAGAAATCTACCTTGCTAAACGATCCTCCTTTGACTCCCGCATAGCCCAAGCAAAATCCAACATGAAGGAACTATTCTCCATCCTGAAAGAAGTAGAAACCCCTATTGCACCACCAGATACCTGTACTAAAGATAAAAACTGGTGCTCAGAAATTCGAAAGGCCTTAGCCAACAAGATTGCTACGCTACAAAATAAAATTTCCTGCAAAAAAACCTCCCTGAATGACCCTCCCACTTCCAAATCGCCTGAGAAGCCTACTTTAAAGTCACCACACTTGAAGTAGAAAAAATCATCTTGTCACTAAAACCATCCAACTGTCAGGGCGATCTGTGCCCTGCACAGCTCATTAAAGATGCGGCCCGTGACCTCTCCCCTTTCATCACAACATTAATTAATGCCTCCTTCTCCACTGGTTCTATCCCCGCCAACCTAAAACAATCCTGGGTACTGCCACTATTAAAACAAAAAGCCCACACTTGACCCAGCCACGCCTACAAACGATAGGCCCATAACGACTGTGCCATTCCTTCTAAAGATATTGGATAAGGTTGGATACGTGCAAATACAGAAGTAACTGGAAGAACACCACTTACTTGGAGCTAGGCAATCAGGTTTCCGTCCTCAACATGGGACCGAGACTGCCCTCATTGACCTTAAATCCCAGATCGACAAGCTTAGAGATAATGGCCAAGCCGCCTTACTCCTCCTCCTGGTCGATCACTCTGTCTTATGCACTCACTTGCACACATCAGCCCACTTTTCCGTTGAGGCCATTACATGGATTAGATCTTTCCTCATCGACAGAACTATGAGGGTCTTTTCACCTACAGCTGCAGCAGACCCCATTCCCATCACTTGTGGCATGCCACAGGGCTCCTGTGTCTCCCCCACTTTGTGCAATATATTTACCAAGCCCCTTTTCGATGATTTGGATCATCTCGGTATCACCTACACTAACTACCTGTATGATACCCAGATCCTCCTTCCGCTTTCTGGAGATTATGGAAAGGATTTGGCCTTGGTGAATAGATTGTACATCATCATCCCGGCATGGATGGCCACACACGGACTATGCCTGAATGATAATAAAACTGAACTCATAATTCTAGGTACTACCACCAGTCTGAAGAAATTGGGCACTGCCTATTGCTCCTTCATGATCGATGGCAATAGTATTAAAGTGGAACAAGAGGTCAAAACCTTAGGCTTTTACCTGGACTCCACCTCCTCCTTCATCAAACAGGTGAAATCTCTAGCCTCTTCCACGGCTTACATGTGTAAATTGATCCGTGCAGCCAAACCTTTTGTGTCTGACACTAGTTGTTTGACCCTTGCTAGAGCCCTCATACTGTCCCGCCTGGACTACTGTAATGCTCTCTATCTTGGGTCCTCCAAAGCCATCACCAGCAAACTCCAAACTCTCCAGAATAACGCTGTTAGAGCGGCACTGGGCATCTCCAGAATAGAGAATATTACAGCATACTGTCAACAGAACAATTTGCTTCCTGTCAAAGACAAAAACCTCCTAAAACGGCCTCACTTACTCAAAAATCACTCAATAATGCTGCCCCCATCTATCTAATCGATAGATTCCATAGACAGACCTCCCTGAGACCAACAAGAACAGCATATAAAGACTGCCTTTCTGTCCCCAACTTTAAACGTTCTACCATAGGGGGTAATAGCTTCCCAGTCAAAGCAGCAAAATTGTGGAACTCTCTACCACCACCCCTCAGAATGGACTTGCACTATCAGAACTTTCGATCTAAGGCAATTTTATGGTTGAAAACGTAGGCTTCTCATCATAGCCAGGTGCCTCGTCTATCAGACTCTGGTTTACTGTACCGCCTATTGCCTGTACCCATATTGATGCCTACTTGCACATATGTACATATTCCTGTATGTTATATATTTTTTGATGTTGTAACCAAGCTTCGCAATCTCATGTAAATGCTGCACACTGTTACCTGCGGGTATGATGGCGCATTACAAATAATAAAACAAACCCTGCCCTCATTGACCTTCACTGGCTCCCATTGCACGCACAAATCACCTTCCAGTCTTGCTGCATCATCTGTAAGGCAGCAGCCCTCCAGTCACCCAGCTACCTTGCAGAAAAACTCAGCACCTCCGGTGGACATACCACCACCAGCAGACAAGCCTCCTCTGCCTACGTCCCAAGACTATGGAACCTCCGCCTGTCAGCCTCAGACTCACCTCCACAATTCAGAGACGAACTCAAGACCCACCTCTTCAAGGAATCTCTCTGCCTCAAAACCTAGGCTATCATATCACCCCTTGCGCCACCTGACTCGTTAGACGCTACCCACCTCTCTCCTCCCCGCCACCCGGTACAGCTGTACCCCTCCTCTGTGCCCCTCTGTATCCCACCCCCTGCTCTATATCTGGTCTGTTATTGGTGAAAAGCGCTCCGTTACATCTGTACTATTGTATAGCTCTGTAAAGCACTCGATTGCTCCTCAAAGCTAGGTCCGTACTCCATAATTACCATGACTATTACCTGGATACTTTATCTGTCAATGAGTCTTCATTTGGCCGAGCTGTCCTCCAACATTTGGTGACATAATTGCTGCAGAGTTCGCTCCTTCCCTCCTTAGTGATATCTTACTGCTATGGGAGTCTATCTAAGAGGAGGAATCCTTGGGAGGACACAATCCATTAGAAAAACAAATTACTCATGTAATGTTTGTTCTGATGGATGTTCCACCCACTGATTCCTCATTGCCCTCCCAGTTTACCCAATGGTTAAAAAACTTCCTCCTATGGTTCTACTATGACTCTCTCCTTTAATGCTTAAGCATTGTTTTTTTTTGTCCTTAATTCCTAACGTGGCTGTGCAAGGGGTAAAAATGACAACTGAAGTCATGGGGCGCCGAGCATACTATTTGTACCGATGTCGATGTCCCATCCGGCCCGAAGCCGACTACTCGAGGATCCTCGACGCTGGACCACACGGCGCTCCCTGCCAGGAAAAAGTTTGAGTGTTTTGCAAAGCAGGAAAATATATCGAAGATGAGGAATACTTGGGAAGAATGTTAATCAGAAACAACATTACCATGGGTAAGTTCTTTGTTCTTTTGGAGACTGTATGACTCAATGGGGACTTTTTGGGGTATTGCACAGGAGCAGTAACTCCACAGTAATAAACCCACTGACTTTTGGCCTTAAAATGGAGGATCTACCTCTAGCATCTTGCTGAAGTTAAATCCTCCACTTTAAGAACAAAACTCTGAATTCGGCACTGCAGCAAAGGTGGCAGTAATTATTTTACCACCCAAAAAAGTGGCAATAAAAGAATGACTGCCAATTTTTGGCCACACCATCGAACGTATAATGAAGCCTCTTTTATTTTTCTAAATGTAACAATTCAAATTAAAGCAGGCCTTGCTAGGTCTGTAGAATTTTATTTCATGAATGGCACTTTAACTTAAAAATAATACTGATAAAGCATAGACCTGTGTTTTCCGGATTACTGGCCAATTGCGCACCTGACTAATAGTAATTTGAACTAGATCAGTATTTTTGTGTGACGCATCTAAACGGAGTGTTCTATACAGCCCTCGAAGTAAATAGTCGAACTTTGCTTTCATTATAATCAGTAATTCTTTATTCCAACCCCATCAGGGAATTGAATTGTACACAATGAGGCTGCAAAGTTGATTGTTGTATCTTTATCCTAAATTGGAATCCAAATGTCAATTTCCTTGTAATTCTACCTGAACTGACTATTTCCTTGTAGCAGTTAAAAAAGACCAAGCATTACTCATACTCTTTCTTCGCAGTTCCATTTCAATGATCTATTTTGAGCATTGAGATGTTCTTCTTTACGCAAGTCGAGAGGCTTGTTTGTAAGTAGAGCTTGTATCAGAACTTCATGTAAGTAGTTACTTGAAGGAGTCGCATGTGGGGGGCTTAAAAAGAAAGGTGGTCATAGTCCTTGTAGGGACCAGAACATTGGTCATTTGCAAACCACCTTAGGATAAAAATCTATACTTCAGCCTTGTTTGCTTTCCTTGTGACTGCTATAGTTAAAATGTGTCCTATACCAATGCTAGAACACAAGTACCAGCATCTGATTCCAGCATGGGTTCATGCAGTCAGAATACTTAAAGGTAGTTTCCAGGCTGATTTCAGTTTCTGCCACAGCAGTATTTCAAGCTATGACAAAGCAGTGGGTACACTGGCAGAGTCAACCCTTAATTTCTTTAATTTAGCTGCATGGGTGCAGGTTTTTCTCTGTCCTTGCTAAAATACACTTAGATGATCCTGTGTATGCTTACCATATGTAACCCACTGATCCCCTCAAAGGTTCTGTAAAATGAGCATTTAAGAAAGGTGTTCCAACATGAGGTTAAGAACCCTAAAGCGTGTCAGTACATAATGACTATGTTCTATCCGAAGTATCAATTTGATAGGAATATCAGCATATTCTCATCGCAAAGCATATTGGTTAAACACGTGTAGTTTCTTTTGGTGAGCACTATGGCCCACTGCTTATACAAATACTTAAAGAAGCCCTGCACTTAAATCTCGAACAGCATCGTTACAGAAACATGTTATATCAAGAATGTTATTGGTGCTCTTTAAATGGTACCCCTTGTGATCCAAGATCACCTTAGCAGTGAAAAGTTGAGGCAAACGTTGATATTGTCCATTTTCATTTCGCAGCATCAGTGTGCTTTTTCCTGGCCTCTGTGGCATCTAACCCTTGTATGCACATAGTGGTGTTTAGAGCATGTGCTACTTCAGAGTCCGCAGATCTCTGCTTTTATACCTCTCAAAGTTCGAACTCTGTAAAGAGGCAGTGGAGGGCAGAAAAAAGAAGGTGGATAGTGTCTGATAATTCAGTCACACTAACCATGATTTCCAATAGAATGAGTTGGGACTCCAGACATTGGAACACACTGAGCAGTTGAGCATAGCACTTCTGGATATCAGAAGACCATAGCTATTGTGACAACTTTCATAATATTAATGGTCTCGAATGGAGATGTTTTTCCATTTGGGCATGAGTCTGTAGACAGGAAGCTAATCTGCATCCTATAACCCACTATCCTGACAAGTCTGTTTAGTCTCATGCCCCAATTATATGCTTTAAATAACGTGGACAGCAAATTAGTATGTTTTGATGTTGGTTTATCACGATCCACAGTATGTTCAGAAAGCATTCAGTAGAACCTTTTTCTTGCACATTTTTCAATGCTTACCAACGTTCTGTTAAAGTTTACTTTGATATTTGTAGGTATTTGCTGAAAGTTCCGATTCTCTGGATCACCAAATACCATTTACAGATTCCCATTTATGGAAACTTTTGGATCGCCATGCAAACACCATAAGACTCCATATTTCATTACCGGAGCGGCAACCTGGGCATATTGTTTACAGGACCATGTTTGCAGGAGGCGATACAAGTAATAAAGACGAAATCGGTGAAAGAGGTAAAGCTTCTTTAGACAACCCTAAATCAGCGAAGGCTGCTCTTGATCAAAGCACTGAAAAATTGAAAAATGTATTATTGCAGCAAGTGGAAGACTGGGGGAATGACGACAGCAGCAAAAGCACAGACACTAGTGAGTTTGAAAATATTGATTCATCTCTGAACGAGGCTGCCTCATCAGCAGACACCAGAGAACTTGAAAACAGGATTCTAACCTCTGATGCAGAAAATAATTTCCAATCTGAGGAGCGATCAGACTCTGATGTAAATAATGATAGGAGCACGAGCTCTGTGGACAGCGATATTCTAAGTTCTAGCCACAGTAGTGACACTTTATGCAATGTGGACAACACCTCAATCCCCTTATCAAATGGCCTAGATTCACATAGCATCACAAGCAGTAGGAGATCAAAAGCACATGAAGGCAAAAAGGAAACTTGGGATACAGCGGAGGAGGATTCTGGAACAGACAGTGAATATGACGAGAGCGGCAAAAGTAGGGAAGAAGCACAATATACGTACTTTAAGGCTGACACTGTTTCTGGAGAAGCTGGGTCAGGAGAGAAACAGAAATGTAAGTATGCACAGTATAATTCTCTTTAGTTTACTTGTTTTAAATATTCTAAATGTTTAAGAACTTCCCTTGCTTTGGTTTACATCCATTTTCTTATTATCATGTTGAATGGGTGGGGTGATACTTGTCCTGTTTATTTTTTCAATTACTGTATCACCAATATATGCATCTACTGTGAATGGTGGAAAATTGGGCATGATTTACGTGTTATTTCTATTATTAAGGTAAAGTGCGATAAGAGCCATGATCGTGGCAAACCCATGCAGGGATGTGTGCTATTTAGAAGGGAACAGTTGCTAGTACGGGGGCTCCTAGCTCAATATACTGAAGTCTTAAAGGAAAGGGCTCTCTATCTACCACGTGAAAGATAATGCAAATGACATTTGTGAACTACTAGATAGGTTGCCTTTACACATGCAGAACGTAGTTTCTTGCATATAAACCCTCCTTAAAATTGTCAGAAAATAGATATTTTGTGACAGGAACCTTCAGCTTTTTTAGGCAAGATTGTATGCAGTACCTTTTGGGTGCACTACAACAACCCTGACCTCCTGGCAATAGGAACCCAACCTTTGGTATAAGTCGGTACTACACAGGTTGGTAGCAAGATTGAGCAGCCAGGCTTATCTCAAGAGTGGTCAATGTGAGTTGTAGGGGAGTTACACATAGATTCAAAGTGACTAGTATTCAAATACACACTAACACACAAGGTTTCTTGATTAAACAATTATTAATTTATTTAACAGTCAGTTTGAGTAAAACTTCTTCAGAAGGGGCAATATAATAGTAACACAAAGATACACTCCATAATACACACTCTTTCTCTAAATCAGCAAATACTCATTTGGGATGGCACACAGACTCTTCCTACACCCTCAGGTGACTTAAATAGCCAGGACACTGTGGACATTAATATATCTGTTGCATTTAGAATAATACTTAGGAGTATGCCAAAGAAAAATGTTATTAGAACAAAACAATAGATCTCACAAATATTCTGAAGCAGGTAAGTACTTCTGGTAACCCCCAATGCAAAGTAAGTTAACCCCTTCCTGGAAGGAAGACCAAACACAATGTCAGAGGGAAGAAGAGACATTCGGGGAGCCAGGCCAGACCAAAGCCAATTGGACAAAAGTCAAGGTGAGCTGAAGCAATTCTTGTAGGTAGATAAAGGTCTTGCACAATGTTTTAGAAGTCTTTGTAGAAAAGAAGAAATCAAAGCAGGGCCACAAGCTGATTAGGCTTGTGAGGTAAAGAAGCTGTTAACAACTCTACAGGAGCAACCATGACAAGTCTCAACTGAGAACAAGTGAGGTTACACAACAAGAGGTAAGTTCTCTTAGACTGTACAGTACCTTTGGTTAGAAGAAAAGGGCTTTTGCTGGCTAATGTTCCTGAGCAGCTCTGCCGATCCTGTGTTCCTGTGCCTCAGTCGTGGGGACAAGAGGGAGGACTTCTGGAGGACTCCTGCACTGCAACGGAACGGTCAGCGATAGAAAAGGACCAACTTCTATTCATTGGCACTTTGCAGTTTCAGCTCCTCGCTTCTAAGCAAATAGCAACACTGTGGACTCTTGGCTGTCGAGATGGGATTTCCTTATGTTAGGCAGAAACCTGTTCAGTGCCCTTAGGGACCACTACACACAATTAAGACTACAGGGGGCAATACAAGTTTTACCTTTGGTACAAGCCTGTACTACTATGTCAGAGTGGTAGCAATGGCGGAGCAGCCAGGCTTATCTCTAGAATATATGAGCAGTAGCAGAGATTACACAAAGGGACCACAATTACTGTGACTCAAGCAAACATTGACTCAAGGTTTCAGGTAGAAAAATAGAAGTACATTTATTTTTAAACCATTTGTTATAAACACAACACTTTTATTAAACTTCAATAAAAACCACATGTTAAATATACTACAACTAACCAATTCACTTTGTACAGTAAGTCTCAGGCTAAGTACCACGTGTTTGAATGAACCAGTGTTATGAACAAAACACGTTACCGCGAATACGATTGCGATCACTTTTTGACAGTTCGGTCTACTAAACAAACGCATATCCGTGACATGAAATGCTACTGGGGCAAAAACAGCACCTGAGATACCCAGAGGGAGTTGGAGACAAAAATCACAGGCAATATTTTGGTTAGGCAGGCAGAATCAAACACTCAGAGACAGGAGTTCAAAAGTCAAAGGGCCAGAGCCAGGGTCGAAAGACACCGGGGCCAGTTGCCGAAGATCACACGGTCAAGACAGTGCACGATTCAACGTAGCCAAAAGTACTTCGATATTGACAGTGTTCGGTAGCAAAAGTTATAAGAAGGAGGGAAGACAAGGGCAAGCCTTGGAAATGAATAAAAAGGGATTCACCCAGTTTCCTCAACAGAACACAGTACCTTGTTCCAGTGGTGCAGCTAGTGCCCTGGGAGTTGTTCCTGTTGGGTTCCCGCAGACCCACGATTTCTGGAGCTTCGTTGTGAAGGACGTCTGAAAGGGGTCTGCACCACACAGGGATGAAGCTGGCAGCAGCGATAAGGAATAAAAGGTGCGCTCCTTAAAAACGGGAGAGGCTCTTCAGGTGGCTATCCGGACCACTACAGCAGTGTGCAGCGATTTCGACCACGGAAGAGGACCCTCTGGCTGTAGAAGATGAGCTAGTTATCCCCACGAAGCTCAAGGGAAGAAGACTCCGGACTGGATCTTCTCTGAGTCGTTGAAGGGCAGATAGCTCAGGACTGCAGCAGGGCTTCATCGGGATGGGGTAGTTGCAGCAGCCGTTCTCTCCGCTTCTCTTTGGTTCCTTGTAGTTCCAGTGGCGACTCTGACTTCTAGCCCAAGAGACCTGTCTTTTATGCGAAAACCCCCCATTCACACAGCCTGGCTGTCAATAACGCAGCAGGGGGGTTGTCCAGCCCGGACAACTACCCTGGCCAATCATGACAAAGTGCGACTTGGGTTTCCTAGGATACCCTGTGCAGGGGGTGACTACACCCCTCCCTCACATTCAGCCCACCTAGACACCCAGGTGCCTTGAGGAGGGCTTCTGGGCAGAAGCCCGCCAAAAGACAGTGAACAAAGAAGGCGAACCTAGTTTGCTGCGCAAAGTGAAACACAAGAAGGACTTTCACAAAAAGAAATGGCGAATAAACCCGACCGGAGCTAAGAAAAAGACAATTTGGTCAAGCGGGTTTATGTTCGAGGCTAAAATAATAGCCAAGAACAGTACCACGTTTATCTAATATAATCGTGGTAGAAAAGGTAGGGTAGATACCACTGCCACCAGCCAAGTCTAAATGTTAAGAGCGAAACAATGCTCTAGGAGGTACAGATAAAAAGGGATACGAGTTTACCCTTTCCAGTACTCCATGGAAGATGGGGTGTACTGGATCTGTGGTAGATTGACTAAGTAAAGTTAATGGTAACTTTACCCTTTTCTGGGGGACAGTAGTCGCCTCAGAAATGGAGTCGAGGGAAGTCTCAAAGACAACCGTGTGCCATGGCACTGAAGGTGCTGTGTGACACACAAAAAGAAGGGGGCTACTGAAGTGGTGTACTTCAGAGTCCACAATCACAAAAACAGGTAGAAACAAATAGCAAAACCCAGGTAAGAGTGGAAAAAAATAAACTCCAGAAGTCCAGCAAAGCTGCTGGGGGACTCACTAGGTGAGGGAAATTAGCCATAGATGAGAATTCTCCCTAACATGGAGGATTCCAGAAGACCTTGAGGCCTACCCCGTGGACATGGCCGAGGACAAAGGAAGCTTGATGCCCGGATCCAAGCTGTTCAGGAACTTCCCTGGATGCGGATTGCAGAATGCCTTCATAGAGGACGAGCATTCTAGATGCCACTACTGCCTTCACAAAACGCACTTGGAGAAGGACTGTGCGTTTTGCAAGAACATGTCGGAGCGGACCATGAAGGTTTGGCGGATCCGCCTCACTAACTGGCTGGAAGGGAAGAGCCCAGCGGTAGGTGAGAAGGAGAAGAGGTCCGAGTGGTGTTGTAAATCCTTTGAGGGCGCTCTGGCGACGGGGGCCCAACGAAAGGCTAAGCACCGCGGGCACCTGGAGCGCCGAACGGTCGGGCTCCTCGGCTGCCAGGCAGGGCACGCTTTCACAGACGCCATCGACCACGAGCCAAAGCTCTGGCTCGGGGAAGAGAAAATTGGACAACCCAGGTAAGCTTCTGGAGAAGCCCCGGTCGATCTCGACGGAAACACCCGAGGTGGAGGCTCCACCAGTGGGGCGACCTCAGGGCCCAGAGTTTCCCTGCCACCACGGAGGGAATCCTCTTTTCAGCCCATCGATAAGACCCCGGTGGAAAATGAGGAGGGGGGGGCCAATGGCCATCACGGACATGGATACAGCCTTTAAAGCGTAGCTGGCTGGAGTGGTGAAGATCCTCAACAAGAAGTTAGAGGATGTCCGGTACCACGGGAGGGATCCCGACGAGGCGGACGAAGAGCGCGACAGCGGTGCCGATGAGGTTCCCGTGGAGGCAGTGGATTCCACTCCCCAACCGTTGTGCCCGTCGCAGCTAGTACCGAAGCCACGGGACAACTCGGGAGCCATCTTGATGGCGATCCAGGCCTTATGTACGGAGATAAGGATGAGGTTGCCCTTACCCTCAACGGCTGATCCAGCGGAGCCTGGTCCATCGGGGAGCCCTCCAAGCAAGCGGAGGAGAGTTCACCCCCTCCAGCCTTCGCCACCCTCACAGCCTTCATCTCCTTCCCCTGATCCAAGGGAGGACATTGGAACAGAGACAGCCACGACGGGGACAGATGACGGTGGTGACGGGATGGGCCTTCCATCACTACCCCCTCAGGCCTTCCCGCCCGACGAAATTGGCTCCTTTCATGCCATGATCGCCAGGGCATCCGAGCTCTAAGAGCTCTTCCCCGAAGAACAGAATAAGGAAGGTTTCCTCTATCAACGGCGTGAGGCCAAAATGAAGACGGTCCTCTCGGTCCTGTTACTTGACGACATCTGGGACGAGGGGCTGTTGCTCATGAAGAACCCGTCCACGACTCCTGACAAGAGAGACCGGTACGAGAAGAACAACAACCCCGGATTCGGTCATCTCGGCGGCGGCCAAGAAGAAGGCGGCAGGGGCTAAGGCTTTGACTTCAACCTCCCCTCCACCCCCGGACGGCGAGGGGAAGAAACTGGACGCCATGGGGCGATGAGTCATCTCGTCGGCGGCTATGACGATTAAAGCGGCCAACGCCCTAGCGATTGTGGCCTGCTAAGACAGGGAGCTTTGGTTTAAGATGGCTCCACTGCTGGACTTCCTCCCGGACAACAAGAGGGCGGAGGCCCTGGAGATCCTGCAGGAAGGCGAGGTGGCGTCGGACCACACCATAATGGTGGCCACGGACATTGCTGACACCGGTTTCTGCCAGTTGGGCAACAGTGTTTGTCTTAGATGGCGTGGTTGGCTGAAGGCGACTGATTTGCGCTAGGAAGTGCAAACCAGAGTTTTGGACATGCCCTTCGACGGGAATAACCTGTTTGGCAAGACATTGGACGAATCACTGCAGGCCATCAAGGCCGGCACGGAGACGGCCCGGGCCTTTGGGGTTTTGCAGCAACGACGGCCGCCCTTTCGTAACTCCGGAGGCAAGCAAGGTGTCTCCAAAGGATTCGGCGGCGGCTCCTCTACGTACCGCCTGGCAGCCCGCTCCTTGCCGCAGGAGGCCTATAGAGGACACGGCAAGTCAGGAGGATCTTATCGTTGTCGCCAAGGAGGTCAAGTCGCCAAGGCCGCTGCCAAGCAGGACTGAACTGGCCGTAGCGTCGGGCCCCCACCTGAGCACCCCGTGGGAGGCCGGCTGACTGGCAAAGTTTGTCAGCGTGTGGGAGTCCATCTCCACCGACCGATGGGTGCTGGATGCCCTGGCCCGCGGGCACACAAGTTTTTAAAGAAGTGCCCCCGCATTCCACCCGTGGCCAGGAAGGAAAACCACATCCCTCAACTGCTGCTGGAAGTAAGGGCGATGCTGAAGAAAGGAGCCATCAAGCTCGTCCCAAAGAGGCTCCGGGGCTCCGAAGTGTACTCTCGATCTTTCCTCATAAGAAAGAAGACCGGCGGTTGGCGACCCATCCAGAACCATTGTCGTTTAAACAAGTACATCAAGGCCCAGTAGTTCTGGATGGTCACACTCCAGCATGTGCTGGGGCAGCTGGAGGAAGGCGACTTCCTATCGTCGCTGGACTTGGAGGATGCCTACTTTCACATCCCCATTCTAAAAGGACATCGAAAGTTTCTCAGATTTGTAGTCCAAGGACGGCACTACCAATTCAAGGCCCTTCCTTTCGGATTGAAGTCAGCGCCCAGGGTATTCATCAAGTGCCTAGCACCAGTGGTGGCGCGGCTGCGCCTGCAGGGGATCCACGTCTACCCCTACCTGGACGATTGGCTCATCCGAGCAAAGACGAGAGAACTCGCCGTCGGGCACACAGCGAAGACCGTCCAACTGCTCACGGATCTGGGATTCACCATCAACTTCACCAAATCCCACCTGGTTCCGTCGCAGGTCGCACTGTTTCTGGGAGCCAAGCTCGACAAAGTGGCACAACTGGCCTCCCCGTCGGAAGAAAGGATGAAGGCCATCATGGGCAAGGTGCAGCAGCTGTTGACCATGGACGTGGCCAGGGTGAGGTCCATCAAGTCCCTTCTCAGCATGATGTCCTCGTGCATTTTCCTAGTGCGCCTGTGCAGACTGTGGATGCGGCCCGCCGCTTGCATCCTCGACGCCCGTCGGATGCAAGCGGCGGGCAGCTTCGAAGACAGGATCTCGCTCAACGAGACCTTCCGCCAAGCGATCCGGTGGTGCATCTGGCAGCGGGTATGGACTTCCAGAACCCGGCACATCAGGAGACGGTGACGACGGACGCCTCCCTGAAGGGATGCAGACCGCACATCGGAGATCTCCACGCAAGGGGCCCTTGGCTCCCAGAGGAGAGGTCACTCCACATCAACGTACTGGCGCTCCGGGCCATGTTCTGGGCCCTCCGGTCGTTCCTTTCGTCCCTCAAGGGCAAGGTGGTTAGGATCTTCACCGACAACACAACCACGATGTACTACATCCGGAAGCAGGGAGATACCAGATCGCCAGCCCTATCCAAGGAGGCGCAGGATCTGTGGCACTGGGCCGTCGCCTAAGGGATGTTTCTGGTACCCTTCCACCTGGCAGGAATATAGAACAGCATCGACGACTCAATCAGCAGGGAGCTGCGCTCGTGCCACGAGTGGGAACTGCGACAGGATCAAGTGGATCTGCTATTCTGACGATGGGGCAATCCCCAGATCGATCTATTCGCAACGGCGACGAACACCAAGTGTCGGAGGTTCGCCAGCAGGTATCCCCAGCCGGGGAGCATGGGCAATGCCTTCTTATTCCCCTGGGACAGCCTGTTCCTGTATGCGTTCCCGCCGTTGCTGTTGCTACTGCGACTCATCAACCAACTCAGATGGTCCCGGTGCAGGATGATCCTCGTCGCACCGGCGTGGCCGAGACAGATCTGGTTCCCAGACCTTCTGGACATGTCACCGCCATCCCCCAGTCAAACTGCCGACGGACGCGGATCTCCTCGCCAGAGAAGGAGGCGCCAGCCTCCACCACGACCCGGAGTCACTGAACTTGCAGGCCTGGCTCCTGCAGCACTAGAGTTTGGAGGGTACGATATCCCGGCGGACTGCAAGGAGGTGCTTGCAAAGGCCAGGGTGTCCTCGACTCTCAAGTGCTATGGACATAAGTGGAAGAGGTTCTCTGTCTGGTACCGTGCACAGAAGATTAACCCTCTGCGGATTACGGCCCCCCAGGTGCTGCCGTACCTACTGTCGCTGGCCAAGGCGGGGCTAGCGCACGCCTCCATCAAGATACATCTAGCGGCGATCTCCCGCTACACCAGAACTCCGGGATGATCATCTCTGTGGTCCCATCGCCTGGTGAAGTAGTTTATGAAAGGATTGTACCGATCATTCCCACCGGTGAAGGCTCCAGCCCCTGCGTGGGAGCTCAACGTGGTAATGAGCAGGCTCATGGGGCCGCCATTCGAGCCTCTGCATTCTGCACTGTTGAAGTTCCTCTCGTGGAAGACTGCGTTTCTTGTGGCCATCACTTCCGCATGATGAGTGGGAGAGATCCAGGCCCTCTCCTGTAAATCTCCATACCTGACTTTCAACGAGACGAGGGTGGTGCTGAGGACGCACCCCTCCTTCATGCCCAAGCTGCTGTCGGACTTCCATCTTAACGAGCCCTTGGTGTTACCTGTTTTCTTCTCGTCGTCGGCTGAGAGGACTTTGCACTCGCTGGATGTAGCTAGAGCGCTGAAGTTCTACGTGGACCGCACGAAGAGCCTTCGGAAGACATCACAGCTGTTTGTGAACTCTGGACCTGTGAACCAAGGGAAGGCCCTCTCGAAGGATTCCATTTCCAGATGGCTCTCCGGCTGCATCATGCACTGTCGCCGGTTGGCAAAACGACCTTTGCCTGGCCATCCGAGAGCCCACTCGACCAGAGCGATCGCTGCTACCACAGCATTCTTGTCTGGCGTACCCCTGCTGGACATCCGCAAGGCTGCTACCTGGAGGTCGACGCACACGTTCATGAGATTCTACTGCGTCAACCGGGATTCGAGGGAGGAGTCCAGGGTCAGCCAGACAGTGCTGCGCAACCTGTTCACCTGAAGGTGGGCCTGGTGAGGAGGTAAGAGTTTCTTGATGTTGAGTTGATGAAATGCTTAATGTTGAGCCTTGCCACCTCCCGTGGTTGTGCATGTGTGTACTGCTATGTATTCTTATATTCATGAGCATGTGAATCCATGCCAGACCCCATGCTGTAGAAGGAACAAGTTACTTACCTGTAACTGTTGTTCTCCAGCATGGGTATGGAATGGATTCACATGCGAACCCTCCCTCCTACACCTCTGCGGCTCTTCTCTTGGTCCTACTGCCACTTTACGTGCTACCAAATCTGAAGATGGCTGCCTGAGGAGGGGCTTAGGTAGAGGGCAGTCATTGGCTGGGGTAGTATGACCCAGAGACCAGTGATTAGTTTCTGAATTGTCTTTCTACTAGTAACCAAACTGAAACTGATTTTTTCTTTACCGAGGATTCCCAGCCTGACGACAGGGAATATTCATGAGCATGGGAATCCGTGTCAAACCCATGCTGGAGAACAGTTACAGGTAAGTAACTTGTTCCTCATCGAACTTAGCAAGAATTCCCTCAAATTAACAACCAGATCACGATTCATTACATTAATGTAGATTTGCTTTGTGAAACACTAGAGGTCATAAACATCTCTCTACCACCATACTAAACCCACATTACTCTCATGATATTATAGCACTGCTGGAGGTCTGGCTCACAGGTTTACCTGTATGGGATAGCTATGCTTTATCTTTAATACCAGCAAAGACATTAAAAGAAAGGCAGACAGATGGCAGGACTACTTGTAGGGGTAAAACAAGGGGGGAGGCTCTGGGAATCTTTCTACCAGCACAAATACAGCCCAATGATCTGTTCTTGGGTGAATAACCCCTGGGAGAGAGACTACCAAGTCTTTAGCTCACTGTCCCTTTCACAGAGAAGAAATTACCATGGATATCAGTGTTTGTCCTGCCCAGTGGCAGTCCAGCACCGAAATACTAGGCAATTCTCCTCTGAACAAGAGTACCAACAGCAACCCCATACACGTGTTTCAGCCTTGTTGGGCATCATCAGTGAGGTGAAGCTGTGCCTCTCTAAGAACAGTGAACATGGGGTCCACGTCTGGATCGCCCTGGGCAGGACAAAGACTGATATGTGGGGAAATGTCTTGTCTGTGAAAAGAACAGTGAGCTAAAGACTTGGTTGAGACTCTCCCAAGGGCCATCCACCCAAGAACAAGTCAATGGGCTGTGTTTGTGCTGGTAGAGAGTTTCCCAGACTCCCCCTGTTTTGCATATCAAGTAACTTTGGGTCTCACCCTAAATTACCAGGCGACTCCAGATGTGGACCCCTTGCTCACTGCTCTTAGAGAGACACAGCTTCACCTCACTGATGATGCCCAACTAGGCTGAAACACATGTATGGGGGTGCTGTGGTACTCTTGTTCAGAGGAGAATTGCCTAGCATTTCGGTGCTGGACTGCCCCTGGGCAGGACAAAGATTGATATGGGGGGAAAAGTCTTGTCTGTGAAAAGAACAATGAGCTAAAGACTTGGTTGAGACTCTCCCAGGGGCCATCCACCCAAGAACAAGTCAATGGGCTGTGTTTGTGCTGGTAGAGAGTTTCCCAGGACCCCCCCTGTTTTGCATACTTGTAGGGGTAAGTGTTTCGTCTAGTTTGCAGGTATTGCCATGGTTCTCACCAAACATGCACTTACAATTGGTTAACATTTGAAACGTTTCTACTCAAATTGCATTAATAAACATTTACTGGATCCATGCAGACATAAAATGAGGATTTTCTGGATAGTTGGGAATCTCTATTAGATCATGTATCCAGTGATGCATCCATTGATTATACAATTATTTTGATCTAAATAATAAAAGTTGCCCAACCTCGGGCCCCAAATTATTCAAGCTGACAAAGCGTTGATCACTTCTCATGGATGAGGGACAGTCCGTCATGGTCAATGTCTCAATGCCAGACGACATCCCTCCAAATCATACTTGGCGTAGAGGGAAACCAATGAACATAATAGAATATATAGAACAAGAATATAGTAAACATGACATGTTGTCTCTCGCATGGGCATGGCCCGCCAATGTAATCCCAGTAGAATCAAAATATTACTCTGAGTCACTTTCTATATCGATGGCAGAAACTGTTTTAAATGAGTCCACAACTATTACAACAACTGGAAGTTTTGATAGAATATCCTTCTGATGTTATATTCCCGGAATTAACCTATCATCATTGCAATTATGTGATGGCTCTGCAATTATTTGCATCTCCAACACGTTTGCAGGGAACACACAAGTTAAACCATTCTCATACATATGATCAAGCCATACGAGATATGAAAGCAAAATTCAGAGCAGAAAAACAAACTCTAAATAATTTACCATCAGCAACTAAAACACTCTGCCTAACCAGGATGAAAACGCGATATAAAAATTGGGTTAAATACAGGAAAGGGATCATGATACAATCGGATGCCGAGCAGATGCAACAAGCTTTAGCATCTAAAAACTCAGCCCTTATATGGGGACTACTTAACAAAGCAAACAATACTCTCCAGACTCGGGTTCAAATAAATGCAGTCCCAGAAGAAACTTGGGTCAACTTTTACAAAACTATGTATGAAGCAATGCCTTTATCTAACATAAATTTAGACATTGCATCGAAGAAGCACAAGGATATCCATTTTACTCTGGATGACATAATTTTCCATATAGCAAAATTGAGCTCATCCAGAGTGGTGCACAATCGCCAAATTCACCCCTCATGGTGATAATCTATTATCGTACCAGTTTACAAAAAGGGCAATCGACAATCCCCAGATAATTATCGACCAATAGCGCTACTCGGCGCACCAGGAAAAAAATATGTGCGCATAATTCTGGAGAAATGTAACCAATGGACACTTCCATCAGGCCACTGAGACCCTTTCCAGATGGGCTTTCTGCCCGGACTAGGAACAACGGTTAACTTGTATGCACTCCATGCTATTAAATTACACGAGAAGGCGATGAAACAATCACTTTATTTAGCATTTGTTGATTTCCAAGCCACATTTGACTTGGTCTCTAGAGAGATTGTGAAGAAAAAATGTAATGAAGCAGCTGTCCACCTTATTTGCAGAGTTGGATAGGTCAATTCTACACAGACACAACAATTGAAGTGCGCTTGACACTAGATGGAAGGCTGTCCGTCCCAATCTCAACTTTCAGAGGGTTGAAGCAAGGGTGTCTTTTAGCTTCTGTGTTATTTACTTTTTTATAGCTGACATGGAAAAACATTTTACTAATATTGTATCTGACCCTGCGAAATTGTGATGGCTGTTTTATGCTAATGACTTGATCTTGATGGCTAAAACTCCAAGGGGACTGCAGACTCTATTATTCCAACTAAGTAAATATATTGAGTTGAATCAGCTAAAGGTAAATCTTACAAAATCAAAGGTGCTAAGAATTGTAAAAGGACAAAGCATTAAGCAAACTTCTTAAAATGGCTCTTCCAGGGGAATCCCCTTGAAATTGTGGACGGCTACAGATAACTGGGGCTTAACATCAATAATCATGCAGGTGATCACCCTTATCTGGATGAAATGCAGAGAAAAATAAAAACAGCAACTGCACAAGCATGCATCTTGCATGTGAAATACTGTAAATTCTCCAGGAGTCCGGTACTCACTTTTTATAAGCAAAAAGCCTTCCCTATTATTATGTATGGCGCGTAAGCTAGAGCATGGCGACAGGAATATTTCTGGTTGAAAATAGAGGGATCCTTCTGGAAGAGAGTTTTGAAGCTTCCTAAATGCGTGTCCATGTTCACGGTGACACATGAGTTTGGTTTACTTTCCCTAAATTCTATGTACATGTGGAAAATGTGTGCCTTTTACAGAAAATGCATCATGTCGTCACGACCTGGTACTTTATTGAACATTCTGTCAGATTATGTGATTAATACAACACACAGAGCAACAAGGTTGTGGAAAGCAAAAATTCAAAAATATGTCCTTAGCTCGAATAACTGATAAGTTGTTGAAAACATATCCAAATAAGGCCAAGACCAAAATGTGATACTCTTGATGGGATTAACACCAGAGAGGAATGTTTGAAACGTCGACTGTTAAAAGAACGCAGATCTTTGATCAAAAACCTCTCCTCTCCAGAAACATATTTGATTAAATTTCATGATTCAGAGTACAGAGATCAATTTTTAAGATTCCATTTGAACTTATGGCCTACTAATGATGTCCTTGCAACACGCAGAATAATTGAGAAAGAAATGAATACTTGCAAATTCTGCCAACAACCACATCAACTAGAGACTACTAAACATCTATTAACTTCTTGTCCAGCCCTACTGAGCCTTCGAAAGAATCATTTTTATAAATGTGTTATCAATTATAATTCTGCTATCACACCTGAAGTACTCTGGCACTGTTTGTATAATGCTGAGCTGATATCTATGATATTGGCCATAGTGAGCTTCTTGAGAAATTTGAAATAGTATGAGTAGTATTTTAACTAGGAAATGCTATCACCTCATAATGCTGGTTTTCCAATGGTTTATCTTGGGTGACTTTAGAACATTGCGATTTGTTTGTATCAAATTATGTGAATATGATATCAAATGATGTGAATATGAAACGTTGATTATACATTGGTTCGAGGGGATTGGGTCCTCCGACGTATTCCATATCTATGACAGGTAATGTCCACAGCTGTGCTGCTTCGGAAAATCTTCGGCGTCTGCGTCCTGCGTCGATGACGTCGATGTGCCGTCCCCAAGGACCTCCTCCGACGGCCGACGTCACCCGATGTGATAAGTAGGATGCACAACGCCCATAGCCTCAGTTCCGTTTTTTCCGCGAGCATGTTCGCTTCGTGAATCTCGGTACGCCTCGACTCTTTGGAGTTTGCTGTTTTCTTCTCGGTTCATTGAACCTGTTCGGTTTTTTCTGAAGACCTTTTCGTGGCGATGTCTACTTCGTCTTCAACCCCGCGTCAGGGCTTCAAGAAATGTGGGGACTGTGGGTCCAAGATGTCGGTCACGGACTCGCACAACGCCTGCCTCTGGCGCCTCGGAGAGGCCCACGATACGGATGACTGTGTCGACTGCCAGTCGCTCACGGCCAAGGTCTTGCGGGAACGCAAGAAGAAGCTGTTTGTAGGTCGGGTGTCTAAGCCCCGGAAGTTGAGGTCTACGGGGATTTCGACGGATGACTCGAGAGGCGACTCTCCGCGTCATCGTCAGAAGTCAAGTGGGTCTCCTTCCAGGAGTCGGTCTCGCCACTCCTCCGCCTCTTAGACATTCCTGGAAGTGCTGGCATCGGTCGCCTTCCCCGTCCTCTTCTCAGGACTCCGCCCATCGGCGGGTTGCTTATCCCACCATGCAAGCGACACCGGAGGAATGGGCTTCCTTCGGGAAGCAGATGTTAGCGATTCTTGAATCGCAGGGCACAGGTCCATCTGCGCCACCGAGTGGGGTCGGTCGGCACCGGTCGAGAGACACCGCTCGTACGCCTTCGGGCGCGGGTGGTCGGCTCGTGGGAGAGGTCCCGCTCGGACAAGGGTAGCCGTTCTTGCCATGCCCGTTCCAGGTCCCGGTCCTCGACGCGCTCGAGACCGCGTGATCCTGTGCCGTCTTCGAAGAAGACATTGACGCCTGTGGCGCCGAGGTCGTTGATGATTTCTCTCGAGGCTCCGCCTCTGATAGGGTCGTCGGCGCCTAGGTCGTCGAGACACGCTCGGAGCTCCGGCTTCGAGGCCTGTGTCGACGCCCTCGATGCTGGCGGCGCTGCAGCTGACATAGACGCCGATACGCTCAACGCGTTTCTGTCAACGCCGGCGCGACTCCTTCGGCGCCTTTCGAGGCGGTGGTGTCGGAGGGGCCCCGTGGCACGGGGTTAGCCCCTAGAAACGCTCTGGCTAAGGTCAGGCATAGCTTTGGTCCCCAGATGTCTTCCTCTCACCGCCTGGAGTACATGTCCGAGGGTGAGGAAGGCTCTGATGAAGGCTTGGTTCTGGTTACGGTACCAGATGAGCTTATCTCGGGCCATACCCAGTTTGATGACCTGAGGCAGTCACTGCATGATGCCAGTGGACTGGACACCTCTCTCCGGAGGTGGAGTTTTGTAGGCCGGAGCCTGGCACTCATGCCGATTCTTCAGATCGGCGCCTTATGTCTCGGGTCACTGAGTACTTGGGCTGGTCGGCTCCCCCAGGGGAGTTCGTTCAGGATGATCTCACGGACATCCTTGATCTTGGTCCCCCCACTGAGCCGGTATTGCTGTTTCATATGGCTCTGCAGAGAAAGTTGGCGGCGGCTTGGACTGCTCTGGAGAGTCTCCCGGCAGTGGGCAAGTCTTTGTTGCGAAAATACCGTCCAGTCAGTAGCGACCCCTGCTACTTGTCCAGGCACCCCACTCCGGAGAGTTTGGTGGTGCAGGCGGCTACGGCCCCGGCAAAGCAGGCGTCGTATCCTACCATCCCGCCGGATAGGGACGATAAACGTTTTGACGGCTGGGCGAAGAAAGTGTTTTCTTCAGGGGGTATGGCGCTTCAGGCGGCCAACTCCATATGTGCCTTGTCTCGTTTCACACACACTCTGTGGAACTGTGTTGCATTAGCGGCTGAACATATTCCTGAAGGGGATGAACGGGATGGTTTCCTTGCTATGGTTCAGGATGGCAAGGATGCCATGTGTGAGGCCGTTCAGTCGGGTTTGGACATGGCAGATTGTGTCAGCCGGTCCATGGCAGCGAGCACTGTAATACGCAGGTTTGCGTGGTTGCGGAAGTCTGGGTCCGCGCCTGATCTGCAGTCCCGGCTCCTCAACATGCCCTTTGACGGTGAACATCTTTTTGGCAGCAAGGCTGACGAGAGCCTTGAGAGGTTGCAGACCTCCAAATCTGCAGCGAAGTCGTTGGGCGCTGCAGTTCGACAACCTCTGCCTTTTCGTCCTAGGTGACAGCAATGGAGGGGAGGTTCCTTTCGCTATTACTTGTCCTTCAGTAAAGCATGAGGAGCTAGCAGTCAAAGAGGCCACCGTAAGAGTGCCAGAGGTGGAAACAAGGGTACTCGAGGTGCCAAGGCCGCTCGGGCAGTTGCCTCTTTGCCCTCAGGCAACGCCGCAGCCGCTACCACTCAGTCATGAGGCCAGGTCCCATGGTTCGCCGGTTTGGGGAAGGCTGGCGCAGCATCTTGTAGAGTGGCGAGCCATTACTTCAGATGTGTGGGTTCTGGAGATATCATAACCCACGGCTACTGTCTTCCCTTTCAGCAGAGGCCTCACAACAATCCACCTGGGAACCTCTCTTTGAAGAGTCCGGATCCGCTACTTGTGCAGGAAATTCAAGCCCTGCTGGAGAAAAGTGCCATAGAACTGGTGCCTGTAGCGGAGAGGAACAAGGTATGGTATTCCCCTTATTTTTTGATTTCGAAGAAAGACAGGGGATTGAGACCCATCATAGACTTGCGCGGTTTGAACAAACTCCTCAGGAAGGACAAGTTCAAGATGGTTACTCTCAAGTCCTCCAGGCCCTTAAACTTCAGGACTGGTTGGTGTCTCTCGACCTCAAGGATGCTTACTTCCATGCGCCGATCCATCCCAAGCACAAGAAGTACCTGAGGTTCGTGGTTGGCAACTCGCACTTTCAGTTTCGGGTCCTGCCGTTCGGATTGACCTCCGCCCCAAGGGTTTTCACCAAGCTCATGGTGGTGGTGGCAGCGCATCTCAGGAAAGGGGGGATTCACGTCTACCCCTACCTGGACGATTGGTTGATCAGGGGGAGCTCTCCCGAGCAAGTCCTGGATCATCTGTCCGTCACCTGCCACTCCCTTCACAAGCTGGGCTTCTCCCTCAATTTAAAGAAGACCCATTTGACACCAACACAGCGGCTCCAGTACATCGGAGCAGTGCTCGACACGTCCCTGGGGCAGTGTTTTCCTCCCCAGGTGAGGGCTCTTCACATTCAGCAGATGGTGCACAAGTTTCAACTTGCCCAGTATCTCCCAGCGTCCGAGTTCTTGAGACTGCTCGGCCTCATGGCATCCTGCATTCTTCTGGTGCCAGAGGCTCGTCTGCGGATGAGATCTTTGCAGTGGGCTCTCAAGCTCCAGTGGTCCCAGTCCTCCGGCAGGCTGTCGGTCCCTGTTCAGGTGCCGCCCTCGGTCTCCCAGGACCTTCTGTGGTGGGCCGTCGAAGGCAATCTGATGAAGGGGGCCCCCATTTTGGCTGCCCTGGCAGGAGGTGACGATCGTGACGGACGCATCCCTCACGGGATGGGGAGCTCATGCCAACGAGTTGACAGTCAGCGGTCGTTGGTCTCCGTCGGAGTCCAGACTCCATATCAATCTGTTGGAGCTGAGGGCCGTCAGGCTTGCCCTGAAGGCTTTTCTGCCGACTGTGCGAGGAAAGAGTGTCATGATTCTAACGGACAACACGGTGGCCATGCACTACCTCAACAAAAAGCAGGGGGGCCAGGGTCACTTCCTCTGTGCAGGGAGGCGATGCAGCTCGAATTCTGGGCCATCCAGCATGAAGTTTCGATCTTAGCTGTTCATCTGGCCGGAGACGACAACGAGACGGCGGACGCTCTGAGCAGGCAGAGCGCGATCTCTCACAAGTGGGAGCTGGCTCAGGAGATTCTCCTGGAGATCTTCGCCCTTTGGGGGACCCCTCAAGTGGATCTCTTTGCTTCCAGTATCAACCGGAAGTGCGAAAGGTTCTGCTCGCGGGAATTTCCTCCAAAAGGAGCCCTAGGAGACGCGTTCGTGGTGGAGTGGTCATTCCCACTGCTGTACGCGTTTCCTCCAGTCACCATCATCCCGCAAGTACTGCGGAGGTTACGGAGGTTCGGTTCCCGGATGATCCTCATTGCTCCGGCATGGGCACGATGGACGTGGTACCCGGACCTACTCGACTTGTCCATCTGCCCTCCACGTCGTCTTCCCTACCGAGACGATCTGCTCTCACGAAGGGGGGGTCAGGTTCTCCATCGAGAGGTCCGATCCCTCAACCTTCATGCTTGGCTTCTGAAAGGTTGAGGTATAAGGATTGGGACCTCCCTGAAGACGTGATGGAGGTGTTGCTCTTGGCCAGGCGGCCGGCAACAAAGTCTCTATACCGTTGCCGTTGGAGAAAGTTCTGCGACTGGTGCACAGTTAAGAATGTGGATCCTTTTAAATGTGACATTCCCATGGTTCTGTCTTTTTTGCTTTCTTTGGCCCACAGGGGCTTGCAAGTGGGGACCATTAAAGGTTACCTGGCGGTGCTGTCCATATTTAAGCGCTCGTCTGAAGAATGTTCCTATTTTAAGATTCCTTTAATTTCTCAGTTTTTGAAAGGGCTCACTAATGTGTTCCCTCCGTTACCTTTTCTGGTACCCAGTTGGGATTTGACCCTTGTTCTTAAGTGCCTTATGGGTGCTGAGTGAGTTACAGGCACTTTCAGTTAAGCCACTCTTCACTGTGTTTCATAAGGACAGGGTTGTCCTTAGAGTTCGTCCTTCTTTTCTTCCGAAGGTGGTTTTGGAATTTCATTTGAGCCAGAAGGTTGTTCTTCCGGCGTTCTATCCTCCTCCACATCCTGGTAAGGAAGAGGAGAGGCTCCATAGGCTTGATCCTAGGAGAGAGCGTTGAGCTTTTATATTTCGCGCATGTCCCGGGTCAGAGTGGATGATCAACTTTTCATTGGTTACGCTGGAAAGCGTTTGGGACAAGCTGTGACGAAACAGACTTTGTCTCGTTGGTTTATTTTAACTATCTCCGAGTGTTACCGCTTGGCGGGTAAGGACCCTCCGGCTGGCTTGCGGGCCCATTCTACCAGGGGAGTGGCTGCGTCTACTGCCCTGCAGAGGGGTGTTCCTATTCGTCACATCTGTGATGCAGCCACCTGGGCTTCAGTACATACTTTTGTACGGCACTAATCCCTCGATTCCATCCGAGGGCAGGATCTGGCCTTTGGCAAGGCAGTCCTTTATTCCGCAATTTGATTGGGCATGCTAAATTTGTGTTCTAAATTCTTTTCCCACCTCCTTGCTTGGTAATGCTTTGGGAGTCTGTCACAGATATGGAATACGATGGAGGACCCAATCCCCTCGAAGAACAAGTTACTTTCTTACCTGGTAAAGTTCTTTCGATGGGATGGTCCGACGACGTATTCCATTTCTATTACAGGTAATGTCCACAGCTGTGCTGCTTCGGAAAATCTTTGGCGTCTGCCACCCAGGAATATGCACGGTTACACGCAGCCGATTGTAACCCTTCACGTGGCGCATACTCCGTTTTTCTTTTGTGGGAATTACTTTATTTAAACCAAATCACTAATGGCTTATGGTCTAGTAATACAAATGAGAGAAATTCAGCGCTAACACTAGGGATTACAAACAAGGTTGCAAGAATCGTTCTGACCATGTCCTTAAATTAAAGATGGGATAGGTTGAGAGATGGGGATAGGACAAGTTAAGACAAGAAATGCTATTGTTTACTATGATTCCTATTTATACTTAAATTCCTCTTTAAATTAAGATTGGACCCTCAGGCTTCTGGTCATCCGGATAGGTCTACAGGCAGCAGGGCACTTCTGGCGGAATTGTCAGCTGGGCGGTTCTGGTCGATTGGATTGGCCCTTCTGGTCACTGGACACTGGAGATCAGTGGGATGGCGAGTTTCATCAGGAAAGCATTAATGGTAGCAAGCCAGATTGGATCAGAATTATTTCCCTTAAGTGGGGATGGCTTCAGGGTTTGGGCCTAGCTGAAGAAGAGTTCAGCAAATGCTGAGGCCTGGGTTTTGCAAAGTAGTCTGGATCAGGACAAGAGGAGGAATTCTGGAACAGGGCGCCACACGGAAATCAGGATGTAGTCAGGAATCAGTGTCGGTCTGTGTGTTGTCACGTTCCCTTATTTATCATGCCAAGTGACATCACTCAGTTTGTGGTAGGGGCAGACTTACAACCCACACCCACAATGCTGTGATAGGTCAAAGGCACCTGCCTTTTTCTGGTTGGAAGACAGAAAGGGCTGTCATATTTTTTGATGTGACTTGGGAACTCCCACAGTCATTTGGACCAAAATTTAACTTTCGCACAAATACACATTTCTATAATTATGCCCTCTAATAAAACCAGACACATACATTACATATTTTGTGGGTTACATTTACCTCCAACTCTCACGTCAGCGAGACCTGGCTTTGTCTTTCTGTGTAATTTTGCTAATTTTATTCATAAAGGTTTGGCCTAACAATTCCTAATTCGGTACATATCTGTGCAATCACCCCTAGAACACGGGTATCCAATCTTAGGTTTGCAGCATCAATAGTCTTTGCACAATTAGTGTTTTTGTATAACTTTGGTCCCTTATGCAGTACAGGGTTCAATCACGTCTTCAAAGAAAGAGCATACAATTAGATTTACAACTACCAATTTTTAGATTTATCCTCCTCCTTGTGGCAAAGTTAAGTCTTTAAAGCTTAATTACAAATAGGCAGTTAACCACCAAAAGTCCTTAGCAGTTTTTTTTTTTACTTTTCTTTCAACTGGCAACAGCCGTCAAATTCCTTTTGATCAGGGTGAGGGTCCTCTTCCTTGAGACGGAAGTTGCCTGCCCCTCCCCTGTGGGGATGAGTGTTCAAGCCGGCCATTGTCTTTGGCAGGGGCCCAGACAAAAGTCTGAGGAGTTCTTTGTCATGAGTATGCGAAAACCTCCGAGCAGCAATTAGTCCTTTCCTGTCAGCAGTGAGGTGTCACCCATTCACAGGCTGAGGCTGTCAGATCACAATTAGTTAATTAACTCAGGACTGGGTTTCAACTTTAAGTTACCTACATCTTTCATTGAAACATATAAAATGACACAGTTATAGGTGAATTTTGACATTTAGCAATCCTTTGACATTTCTGACAGAGTTGGACCTTTCAACAAAACATGCTTTTAAACAGGCGATTTTGCACTTTCTTCCTGAAAAAGCACATTTAAACCGAATCCTTTAAATCAGATTTTCCTCTGCAGCACACACATTTTATTCAGCACCAGTTCTTTCCTTAAGTGCTGGGATTTGCTTGCAGTCTGGATACATGAATCCAGGCTTTTGTTTGGAGTTTCTGCCTGCACAGTTGAAATTGTTACATGTTGCCATTTGAGCCACATTTTTCCTGGAACTGAAAACAAATGTTGGGCTGGTTTTTCATGAGATACATTTCTTAGTTGCTGTCAGTCAATGTGGCCCGGCTCCTCTGAGCCACACTGGATGATCTGTAACCCTTTTACTCTCAAGGATTCACTGGAAATGAATGGATCTAGCGCCAAAAACAGCACTTTGAGAATGTAACGGAACCCGCTGGCATGCTCCTACAGTGAGAATTCTGTTTTCACCCCTCCCCCCCTTGACTATGTGTGGCAGGGTGTGCAGCCTTTTGTGGTTGTGACCAAAACGCAGTTTTGCAGCTTTTTGCGCGCACAGGGGTTAGCGCATCAATTTTTGGCTGTTTCTTTCCCCATTTGTAAATTGATGCAGTGGGGCACATTTGGATAGGTCAAAATATCCCACACCTTTCCTGGATCCCTATGGGCGTTCCCCAATCTGGGGATCATACTGAAACCTTTGGCCGTGGAAAATTGAGCTTCCCCTTTAAATTTAGTATTGTGCCCTGGGGGCGTGGCCTCTGGCATCGGAGCGCCCTGTTGAGGCACCGTACTCCGGCACCTCACCTTAGTCCCTTTTCCACATGGATGGTGTGGGACCTGGCAGCCAGTGCAGAGACTTTTTTAGCTTCCCACATGCTCCCTGTTTGTTTTCAATTCCCATTTCACTTTCCTTTGGTGCCTCACCTACCCAGCACTTGTCGTCCGCAGGAGGATTCAAGAGATGTGCCTCTTGTGACTGCCCATTCCCGGCTTCGGACCACATGCAATCTTAAGTTTTTGGGGTCCGCTGGGACTCATGTGCGGCCTGCAGCGCTCTCAGTCACAGGGCATTGAAGAGTCATTTGTTGCGGTGGAGGGAGATCTTCCACACTTCTCGTCCACCCCACCTTAAGGACTTCATCTCCGGGACCTCTCGCCAAGACAAGGTGGGCCCTCTATTAAGCATGGCTCCACAGTGCAGCGACTCCTTCCACGGGGTTCCCATGGATCGGGGTTCCTCGCATTCAAGTCCTGGCAGGCACGAGGCCTCTAAGGCTCCCAGCTGGCAAGCTGAGGAGTCCGGGGGGCTCCTACGTGCGATTTGTGGGCAGACCTGAGGCCTTCCAGGCTACCGGCCCCCAGGCCGAGGGGCTCAGGGGCCCTATACCGGTCTGTCCACAGAAGGACAATCAGGCTCATCCTTTTCTTCTACCCCAGGGGGTAAGAGATCGTTGAGTGCCACTTCCAAGAGTCATTCCTTGGCTAAATCCAGCACAGCTACTGGCACACGTGCCAAGGCTACCAGCCGTCCAGCTGAGGGCTCAGCGCCTACCAGAGGGATCTGTGAGGTCGACGCCTCAGCTTCGGGTGCAAGACCCAAGCTGTATCCTCCCATGTCTGAAGCCTCTCCTGGCTCCAAGCCTTCATGCAACCAAAGTCACAGGGCACGGCACCTCAAATGTAATGGCCCTGATGTAATATCCGGTGGGGGCGAACATAGAGGTGTCGGGCATAGCTGATGCAGAGCCACGCTTCACCCCCTGGCAGTGGACACGTTTTTGAAGAGCAGCTGTGATGGGAGATAGATATCAAAGATGAGGAATCCATGGGAGGAACATCCATCAGAAAGAACATTACCAAGTGATAACTAATTTGTTCATCTGACCTTTCACTACACTCCTCTTCTCACTACTACTCGCACCCCTCCTCTCACACCCTACACAGGGATATGATGCCTTTCTCACTGAGGCAAGCTAGATGAAGGACTCGGAGCAGAGGACATGTTACCAAAGATTTTTATTTAACTTGAAAGAAAACACCTTTCTAGCCCTATTGCTAAAAGGGGTGTTCCCTCCCTACCAAACTATACTAAGGTGCTCGTCAATAGTCGAAATAAAAAAATAGTCCTCAGTCCAAAACTGGCCTCTGAACTTGCCCTACCACTTAGAAAAAATCTAAAAGAAAAACTGCCTTCTGAGTTGTTCACCCTGATCTCTCTCGGACTTCAAGGAATCCCTCCTGGTTCTGGATACAAGGATTATCGGTAGAAAAAAATTCTCCCTGTTTTTACAGTTCTTGGTCCTCTGTAAAAGCTCCAAAAATGTCTCAAGCTTACCAAATAGTCTCAAGATCCTGAAAATACCAAATGTCCAAGTTGTCTTAGTTGGAGGGTTCTTTCCCTGATCCCTCTCTACCACTTGAATGCCTCTGTGCTCCCCTCAGATCTGTCCTTCACTAGCTTTATTGGGCCCCTCTTGTTCTTTGTCCCAATGACTCACTTATCTCCCCAGAGTATTTGTAACCCCTCTTTTCATATGCTTTTCTTGGTTCTTGGGTGTTTCTTCGAGCCGTTGGACTGCTGACAGTATTCGGTTTTCTTGGGCTTCCGTGACTCTTAATGTTACTTGGTTCGCTCGCTCTCTCTCTTTTGGGCTTTTATGTCCTTGGTGTGGGTTTAGGGTAACCCTTCCTACCTACCTTCCCCTTTTGCTCTATGGTCTCTCCGCCGCCTTCACTATGAGCAACCCCATTCCTTCTATGCTGGAGGTTTTGCTCTAATGAGGTGGCGTCTGCGCGGTAGCGGTGGTGTTCTCCACGGCTGTCTGTCCTTCCCGTATGGACACAAGCAAGTTTTGTGTTCTGCTTGTCTGTGTTTCTCTGCTCTCTCATTGCAAACTGAGGCTTCGTTCCTCCTTCAAGTTCTGCATTCATCGTTGTTTCTCGGGCACAGGGTCCACCGCCTCCTCCTTGTGATCCAGATAAGGCTGGCTTTACTTTGCCTTCGGCTTGCTGACTCTTCCGGGTTGGCAGCATCTCTTCTCTCCTGCTTCTCTCTGCGCCACAGCCGGGTCAGCTGTGTAGCACGGCTACACCCCTCAATGACTTGCTCATGTCGTAGCCTTGCCTCTGCATATTGCTGCTTCTATTGCATTCAAGGGTGATTGCGCCTTTATTCTTGTTCTGTGACCAAAAAGGGTTGTGTTGCTTATGCTCCAATGTGTAGCCCATGGAGAGACCAGCATTGTCTTGAGCTAAACACCTAAAGGTACTGTCAGTATTATTTTGAGCACCAAAGCTGAATCTAACCTCAATTTCTCTGATTCCCAGGTATGCAGAGAAGGTCTTTGGTGTAGGGAGTTACCTATGGGAATGAGAGTCCTTGTCCCCTTGAGGGGAGTGCTGAGGTTATGGGTTTCATATGCAATACCTGTGATGTGCTATATGGAGTCATGGGCTCCAACATCATCAACAGCGTTTCCCCAGTACCTTTTGAAAATGGTTCCAATGCCAGTCTGCTCTGGGTAGGAGGTGTCTGCAGGGTTGTTATGCCCTTGTAGTTAGTACAATGGAGTTGAAACCTACCTACGGTTCAGCCTGCATACATCAATTTGGCGACAACCGTCTGAATGAACAGGCCCAACTTTGCCAGAGCACCAGTTGAAGTTCGGTTGGGACGACCATCAAAATCCTGCAGTATCGAGTCCCAACGACTGAAGAGGCATGCAGACTGCAAGAAAGTAAAGCCATTTCATAGCCACATGTACAGCAAATTAAAAGATTAACAGGTGCGAGGTACCAAAACTGGCCAATCTGAGCAGGAGCAAACCAAGGTAACGGATCACTGGTTCCTTTTGCAAAGTGTGTGCATGGCAATGGTGCAGTATGTCTAGCCTGGAAACCACCATCACCAAGGTGCATAAGAGTAAACCACCCGACAGCGCAATAAAGCGTCCCGCCATCTTGATACATTAGAAGAAAGCACCTAGCGTCGGCGAGAAACGTGCCACCATTATGGGCTGATCACTGCAACAAATTAAAGGAAACTGCCATTCGAGGAAGAATTGGCTGACTAGAACATTTTGCCAGCTTAAAAAGTTGCCCAGCTTGGAACCAGAAGTCTTCAATATGTGGTGTAAAGTAAGGTTTTGCGATTGTGTGTAGAAATAGGAGAGCTATAAACATGAACAATTCAGAGAGAGTGAGGCGTGTGCAGGGTGTGGAAGTAGAACAGCAGCAGGAAGTAGAGGTGGTGACAGTAGTACAAGGCAGAGAAAGCTCCCAAATGCGTGTTTAATGCATAGTGGATTCAGGCTCCGATACATCGTCATTATAAAGAAAAGATGGGTGGAAATGTGTAAGAAAGGCTAAGAGCTTTCGAAGGTTCCATGATTGAAATGTTAGGATATAAACTTGTATTGGTTAGGTTTAACGGAAGGAAGGAGGAAGTCAAAGTATATGTAGCGAAGAAGGGAGAGAATGTTTATGATGGGATGATCAGGCCAAGTTAGAAATTAAACGCGGCGCAGAAAGCGATGAACCAGTGTCCGTAGTAGTAGCCGGCAAGGTACAGGAAGACAACAGGTTGGTTCAAAAAAAGGACGAGAAGGTGGTGTTCCTGGGTGTGTGTACCAGGAAAGGATTGGGAGACTAAGCAAACAAAGCCATAATATAAAATACAATTTTACTGTAAATGTTATTATAAAATAAAAGTTAAACTATGTATTGAACCCATATCAAATCCAGTTAGGCATTTAACCATCTCATTAAAAAAAAGTGAAGAAAAAAATAGATTGTTTCAGTAAGGAGGGTGTAGTAGAAGAAGCGGAAATCTCAGAATGGGAGTTTCCCATTGTGGTAGCTTTGAAGGCTAATTGTAAGATCAAGCACTAGCAGACAGGGTCCTTGACACTTGCACTGTGTTCGCCAGAGGAGGGAGGAACACAGAGCTAAAAGCAGCTTGAGCTACACTTGGACTCTATAATTAACTCACTCCTGGCGAAGCCGCAGTAAAGCGCGGTCAAGCGCTAGTAGACAGGGCAGACTGGGCAAGCTGGTAAATGGAACCCTGAGAGTATTGTGCATCAACTGCAACTCAACAGTAGCAGTCTATTCTGTGCATGCCTGCCTTCCCTTATTTTTCCTCTCCTCGAATTTAAGCTCATCTCATCATAAGCAGTGGCTTGTAATGGCATTTTGTCCTATCCCCTACACATACACCACAGTGGGGTTTTGGGGGGTAACCAAGTAGGAAAATATGGATTTAAAGGAGGTTATATTGCCCAGTATACAAGGGTAGTGAATAGGGCTGGGGGGTGTTGGACTATGGTCAACCCTTCAGCTGTCAGATCTTCCTTCAACTCCTGACAAGGTCTTGAAAAGGAGCTTGGTCACCCATATATTTTCTAATTGTCTGCTAGAGAAAATCCATACTGCCCTGTCCTCAGAAAGTTCCCTACCCCCAAGTACCGCCCATAGCTCATTGGAAAGGAGATATGGTAAAGAGGAAATCAAACTCCAGTGGAGAGGAGGGCTGCGGCAAAAGGTTAAAAAAAAAAATGTAAAAAGCCCAAGAAACCGGAGAGTAAGCAAATCCAAACCTCCTTCGACGTATACCTCCAGGAAATTTCTGGGAAATTGAAAGAAAAAATATAAGCTGGTGTAAAAATAACTGAGGGCTTATAACGGACTGCCTTTATTTTTATCACCCTTCCAAGAAACTCTGTCAACACCAGGTGCCGCAGGACAAATTGAAGTGATAGCTCCTAGAGTGGGTCGGCTGACAGCACTAGAGCAGTCAGTATGGTTTGCCTATATTCACCTGCGACAAGCTTACCTAAACAACTGGATAAGCAAGATCAAGAACTTAAGAATAATTTGCCCTCCCTAAACCAAATAGGGAAACAGGAAAAAGAAGATACAAACTCAAAACAGGCAGCTGCCAAGCGAGTCCCCACAGAGACCAACTGGATCCTTCACGTCCTGTGATAATGAGATAGGAATTGATTTTTTTATAGGAACAGAGAGAACT
The DNA here is from genome assembly GCF_040938575.1 of Ambystoma mexicanum. NCBI lineage: Eukaryota > Metazoa > Chordata > Amphibia > Caudata > Ambystomatidae > Ambystoma > Ambystoma mexicanum. Next base: position 739,768,589 of record NC_090934.1, on the reverse strand, counting down.
TTTATTGAACTTGAAGCATTTTACGGTGAACCGAACAGATAACATTACATATTTTAAAGTTCTACTACAACCATTATTGGACTTCTTAAAATGTTTAAATCAACCCTTTTTAATTTTGTTTGTCATGAATTACATGATAAGAACGATAAAGAAAGATGTGTCCACTACAAAAGAATTGTGCAAAACACAAGAAGGGCATTGGCGGCAATCACAGATGCAGTTCCCCAATGAACAGGAAAAACAACGTTACCATCATTAGCATCTAATACTTCGAAAACCACCACTGTGGTGCAATGTGCTCAACCAACTAGCAACTATCATGGTGCACAATCCTGTTTGTAGGGGAGAAAAGTATACACAAAGGACTATTCTTAATAAATATAACTGGAAGGCGGTGAACACATTTAACTTTCCCCAGTAGCTTCTCCCCTTGTGGCAATTATGTTGGGTGTAGAACCCCTAACAAAGGCAAGAGAAGAATGGACCACAACCCTATTAAATACATTTTCACACTGGATAAATAGAAGAGTGTGGGCTATTCCTATTAATCCAAATTCCATACTTATGGCTAGGAGAGTAAATTGGGTTGGTTTGACTAACAAGACCATAAAAGGGGACTGCATAGTGTTAACATTTGCCTTGAGAAATGTTGCTGCTTATGTCTTACACTCTAACCTACCATTGCCTTTTTCTATCCTCCCTGTTCCCATCAAGAGCATGATTTAACCACAGCCTTGTACTGCGGGTTGCCTTCAACTCACCAATACAAATGACAAAGGTAATCCAAAAGGAGTGTACACCAAGCAAGAGGTAACGCAATTTGTTCTGGGCTCAGGCTGGGAAAGAAAAATTCTTTCAGATTGCCGAACAGAACTGCATTAAAGGGGCTGTCGAGGATACGTGCCTAAGACAAGAGCTTTTATGATCATACAAACTAATAAGCATCAAACCACATTGCAACATTCGGTTATTCCTCCATGTAAGGCTAATTGGTAGAGCTATGTCATTCCTGTCTGGTGGGCCAAATATTATCCTGAAAAGATTGGGTCCTGCAAACCTTACCACACCTCGACCACTTCTGTGACGTAACAGTCCAACCCCTAATTCCCACATCATAGTGCCAAAACATTGAGACATTTGAGAGGACCAGCAGATCTTTATTCATCTGCCGCTGGTAATCTCCATCCATTTCTCATGAGAATACAACCGATCATGACACTGGAGGAGCCTTGAACCATTGGCAGGTTACCGTTTTAATCTTGCATTTTAGGAACTCTTCGTACCTCTTCCCAGGCTTACATGTGCAAAGGGGCAATTTGAAACCGCCATGGAACATTTTGAAATGGTTAGTAGACCATAGTTTTATAAACTAATATGCAGGAATTATAAAATGGTTGTGCATTCACTGGCTTTCTCCAGCACCCATAAGCTGCTTTGCTTCCTGACCGCAAAAGTATTAATGGCTGTTCATTTCCTACAGCATGATCCTGGCAACATATAATTTGCAATGTGCAGCCAGCCTCTGCAGCTACTAAGCAAGTTAATCAAATCTGAATGTGTTTCTAGTAAAAAACATGCTCTCAGGCCTGCTTGCAGTGCCTCAGTCTACTGTTAAACCCTGTACACTTACCCATAACCCATCTTTATTGCTTATGTTATTTGCTTAAACACAAGTATTTAGAGCCTTCTCCAGCCTAGTGCATAGAACTGTGTGACTATCAACAAAGCTCCCACTCATCTTAGTGGGCAAATCCCACAGCTGATAAGTGTGCGCCTTTTTAGCGTGCTGAACTTGCATGTTTACCACATTAGTCCCCCATGTATTGATCCATCAATAACTAACCCTTTTCCTTCCCCCGGTCTCCACTCTGCTGCTTGCTTTTTAGGGATCCATACTCTTTTCAGTCTACTCATGACACCTCAATTTTCTTCCAAGTCTTCAAATGATCCCTCGATCAGCACACACCCCTGCCCATCCCTGTCACATGAAATGCTATAGGCATCATAGTTCCCTATATCTCCTGGTGTATTTGTAACCAAGTCAACTTCATCATAAACTTTTTTACCCTTGGTTAGTTTGTTAATGGGCTTTTTTATCATTTACCCAGGCAACCTTCAGGGGCAACGTACATTTTCCTCTCCCTTTGTTAGTATAGAGTCTCAATAGGTTTTGCCAATGCAGAAGGTGATAAGCATGAGGACCAGCGCAGGGACAGTCACTTGAAATACTCCTGAGAGCCAAGCGGGCAACCATGCAAAAAGAGTGTACAGCCAATTGTTTGATTGTACTCCATTAGCTAGGTTTGTCATCTTCTCATGGAGTGTCTGGATTTCATTGCTGTCTGCACCCAATGTTCCATTTGATGCTTCTCCATCGGGCACTATAGTAGAACAACTGCTACCTATCTTGGCACAAATGCCGCCGTCTATGGCAGTGAGATTGACCAACAAGTACCTATTGTAGAGTTCCAGCAAACGTAGTGCCCTCAGCTCTTCCTTTACCACGTTTAGGCCCTTAGCTGTTGAATTGGCTTGTCTCAGTAACTCGTACCTGGTGAGTTGTTACCAATTGGGATTAGCTGCAGTTTGCACAGCAGTAAAGGAATGAAAGAGGTGGTTGCTTTGGAAAATAGTTGAAACTCAGCAGGAATTGCTGCCAGATTTTCTGCATTCTTCTCGGAACATTAGTTATTTGCTCTCCCTTTTCTGTTTAGCACTCAGAGCATTGTTTCATCCTTGTCTTGCTGCACCACCTTTAACTTCAGCCCGATTGACTACTCCTTTAACAAAAGACCCATGTTGTTGTTCCTTCGGTGCACCGTCAGGGCAGTAAAGTGTAACAATTGCACAGACCCCACTCCAATCAGGAGGAAGCTGGGCGAAGGCCTTCGATCCACATGCCCACCACAGCTGTTCCCTGCGTCAGTGCCACCCTCATCACCCTATCACCTTAGCACAATGTTAGCTCCCAAATGGATGGACCCACTGGACCCGAAACACAGAGGAAATTGAGTATAGATCTTTCTGTAAACTGCTTGATGAGTTTCACCTATCCAAATCAATGCATGTGCATGCTTCCAAACCTTGCAGCTATTATTTACTTTGGACACCACATTTTGTTCAAATCCCACCAAACCTTTAGCACGACATTGAAGCCCGGCCGCGTAAAGGGCGACTGCTGTAACTCCTGCTGTTTGGCTGTGCTGCTGTCGGATTATGCCCTCCTGAATCCAATTACATTTCATCACAACGTGTTCCCCTCGCGCCCCTACTTTGTGTAAAGCCGGCTGTTCGCGAGCGAGAGAACCGCTGCAACGCGGGTTGAAGCCCGCCCACTTTTGAGCTCTGTCCATTCCAGGAAGTGAGGATTCAAAACAGGAGCCCAGCAACCCTTGCGGCATGAAGTCCGGCCGCGTAAAGGGTTGACTGCTGTGACTCCTGCTGTTTGGCTGTTTGCTGCTTTTCTGCTGTCTGCCCACTGTAGGGCTCTTCTGAGGAGCTGTGTCACCTCAATTGCACAAAGAGCTAGCGGGTCAAGGAGCAGAGTCCCAGTCCGCTCCCTTGCTCTCCCCGTTTGATTGTGATCGTTTTGGCCGCGGCGACATAAACAATGACCTTCACTGCACGGCGCTCGACAAACCCTTGGTCCAGGATGAAAGCTGTCGCCGGGGCTAAGGTAAGCAAAACTGGTCACGCGCTTATGGCTGCAAATAGCTCATTAACACCAACAAGCCCAATAACAACAGGGGGCACCAGTTCTCGAACGCCCCCAGCATCGTCGTCCCTCGACGAGCGAGGCGTGCCAGCTGATGACTTAAATCCATCTGTGCTGCCTATTGTTTCATCGGAAGCCCCAGCAGCCCAGTTGGACAACTCTCGCTCACTAGGCATCCCTGCTATCAATCTCGAATGCAATCCAGCTTCTAACGGTGAACTTTCTGTAAGCACGCCTGCCAGCGAAACTGACTTGTTAGCACACCGAGCGTCCAACGTGGATCTGCTGAATTCACCCAGCATTTCAGCCGCCATTCCGGCGCTTCGGTCTGACGCTAAAGCGTCTGTCACATCACGACCGATGAAATCGGTCTCTACGGCCCATGCGCCCTTGCAGAACAGTAATTCTACAAATGTTTATTTTTGGACAGAAAAAGGTATCCCATCACACTTAGTGACTGATGAAGAACTGCTAAAAATCTCAAATCTAGGAGTGGAAAACATCCCGACGAATAATTTGAGTTCCAAACAAGCTCTGAATAACAAGCGACTATCTATGCCTACTATGGCGTCGACCTGTCCTCTTACTGCCCAAGACACACTGCTACAGGAGAAAACCTCTAGTTTCCCGGCTCAGCCGCGTTGTCTACAGATTGGCTTGGTCAACGCCAAAAATGTATTGAGGCCCCCTGTTAATATTCCATGTTCTCTACTTACAACCAATCCAACTTGCTCTCTAATTGATCTCACCATATCAAAACCAGCAGGTCGAGTTACTTTAGGAGCAGCACTTGAATGTACTGAACCTGAGAACAACAGTGCTTTGGCCTGCCAAGCACCTGATGTTGGGCGACCCTCTATGTCGAGTATAAATGAACAGTTCATTGATGCCAATCCTTCAAGTACTCCTCAACTCTTAGCACCAAAATCCAATCCACTCCCCACTCACCTCGATCGGAGTGCGATTGCTTGTGCTAGTCACCTGCAAAGCGTTGCTGAGCTCAAGGCAAAACGCACTTCCATCATACCTCTCTTGCACGAAAATCCAACGCTGAATGCGAGTACTCCGCACCCTATGCAACCTCAGTTCGGCGAAGAAGTTCATCCAACGAATTTTGCAAAAAAATTTTCCACCTTCAATCCCCATTACAATCTGGACAATTCGGCTTGCTCTTCGTCACTCCATGATTTTGCACCTCAATCGTTTGGCATTTCATCTGAAGCACTTTCTCAGATACATAACAATGTGCTAGCCGCCTCTGCTGTTGCCCTAGCACCATTCACAAAAAATTTTGAATCACTGATTGGAACTATAAGTGATCATGGTGCTGCCATTTCCAATTTAATGTCTAAAATTGACAAATTAGAACACTTTTCGAGTTTTCTTCAAGTTCAAATGACAACTAATGCTGAAAATGCGGTGAGATGGCAAGACAGGCTGAGCGATTTAGCTGCACGGCATCACTGTCAAAACGGTGCCTTAATGGAGGGCCTCCTGGACTCTGTGAAATGGATGCGAAAAAATACAACCATCCCCGCACGGGGCGCCCCAAAGACACGAGACATTTCACCTGGATCTCCTCATTCTCAACCTATAACTGCATCTGTGACAGCTCCTAGTGAACCTTCACAGCCTGGTCCACCACCGAGCCTGTTGGCTCCCTCTCATGATGCTCGAGATCCAAACCAGAATATGCAAGGTCCAGTCCCTTAAGCGAGCAGTCTCGCATTAAATACAATTCCGCTTACAGGAAGCGCACCAGCTCAAACCTCCATGTCAGTGAAATTAATTTAACACATTCAAAGGTGCGGCAAAAACAATTAATACAACCCTTGAAAGTAAACTGAAAAAGTTATCTGGAAAACGAGCACAGCAATCCAAAATAAATGTACTTCACCGAAACAAATGCAACAAAAGGTAAAAAAAATCATAAGAAACATAACTCCGAAGAAGACGAGCTTGTTCACTCAATCAACTCATACAACTGTTGCAAAGAGCACTGCCAGCAATGCTCCATTAAGATCGACAGGTGCCATACTGAGTCCTTCAAAGATCTCGGCAAAACGCTGGCGTATAGCATCCAATGACTCTTCCTCTGATAATGGCATTACTGATCCCTCTGTTGACTTATGCAATTTATCGACTTACTCAGCTGATCCTAAGAATTCCACCATTGTCTCTATTGAAGCCCAAGCTGCAAAATCAACTGGGTCTTCAACGATGAGGAATCTAGAGGCAAACAACGCTTTGAGGATACCGCAGGCAAGACCCAACGATCGACAATTTTCTTCCATGACGAAAAGGCCTCCTCAGCAAGCGCTAAGCTCGAGGTTAAATCCCAAACAAACGTCAAATCAGCTAAAATCGCGTTTGCCTCTAGCTCAGCGAGTCTCCGGACCCGGAAACCTTGAGACTCAAACATGCAAGTGGAAACTCCATCTCCAAAACATCCACTCAGATGGCAACAAAGTCAATTTAAACAGAGGAAATATCCTAAAATTGCTTGCTTGTATTCCACCATTGCGAGCGATCTCATCAGATGATATTAAAATTGTGGAATATATCACTGAAACGTCTTCCGACAAAGTCCTTCACATTTCCTCAGCGGCTGTAAAAAACATGCTACTTCAAGCAAATGAAGATCTTTTGGTCTATGGTTTTGATCTTACTCTCGAGCCACCTGCCCCAAGATTCATTTCATCCTCTAAAACAAATCTTGACCATGAAGCAAGCCATGGAGCCGCCAAGCGAGCAGCCCTGCGTCAGTCTCTAGCTTCATCTCCCGATCATCTAGACGCTGCCACGCATCAGTCATTTGAAAGAAGAGCTAACAACGCGAAAAGATTTCCAAACGGACCACGTAAATAGCAATGATCGAACGCCAAACAACAACAAGCTAATTCTACTGTCATGGAATACGAGAGGATTCACGCATGAATTTAATACATTCCACGAACCTTTGGAGAATCTATTCGTCATATGTTTACAAGAAACGTGGCTACGAGATCCCCCTACACGCGATGGTTTTACCGCACTGATAAACCCAGCTGGCAAGAACCCAAAAGGCCGGCCTTTTGCAGGTCTAATAACTCTTTTGAAAATCCGGAACTGGTGGACGTTGGTAGCCTCCACAAACCCAAATCCATTTGTGCAAAGCACTTTGATCAAACTTTCGCCGAGAGCCACTGTTTCTAATCTCTTAATAATAAATGGATATTGGAATCCCGCTATGATCTCATCAACATTTTTCATCCAGTCAGTATTGAATGAAATCGACCACACTTTTCTAGAACACGAAAAAACGTTTCCGTACTCATCTGTGGAGACCTCAACTGTAGTTGGTTTAAATTCGATTTACTTACCAAGTCAAATGTTTGGTTGCCTGATCCCAAAGTCTTTCCGAGAGGCCAAATTTGGGCTAAGGATCTCCTGGAACGCAACTGTCAGATGTTAAATGGAACTCAGACAATTTTCAACTCGAGAGTCTTCGGGTCATTGCCAAAACACCTATATAGCTCTGAAATAGCAGAGGCAAAAAAACTATTACGGAAAGATCTTAGGCAAATCAAAAGAGAGCTGAGTGACCTGCATTGCAAGGCAATGGAAGTCAAGAAGCGGCGGCAATTATACCGAAATTGGCTAAGATCACATCTAATCATCATCGATCAAGGACGAGCAGAAACAATGCTAAAACTTCTGGTACAGAAAAATACACTTGAAATCTGGGCCACTTTAAATAAAGGCCGCTCAAAATCTACTCCAGCAATTTCAAATGTCATTTCAAGCGACAAATGGCGAATATTTCACTCTGATATATGAAAAACCTGTATTCGAAGTTCTCCCGCCGTCCGATATGATAATTTCCACTTGGGACATTACACCTTCCTGTAAGGAGATTGAATTTGCAATCTATAAGCTGAAAAATTCAAGAGCTGCTGGCCCTGACCAAATATCAAATCTTATGCTCAAAAAGCATAGTGTACACTGGGCCAAATTTATCCACAAGCTGTTTTTTCAGATCACAATTAGCAGGAGGCTTCCCTCTTCTTGGTCCAAGGCAATTGTAGTTCCTATATACAAGAAGGGCTGTCGGGCCGATCCTGTGAACTATCGCCCGATCGCCCTTCTTGACACTATTGGCAAGATTTTTGGATCTTTCTTGTGCCAACAGTTGGTAAACTGGGCTCTCTCAACTGGAAAACTTGACTGTCGCCAAACAGGTTTTACAGAAAACGTGGGAACCGATGTGAATCTTACAATCTTGTCACTCTTAAAACTATCAGCATTGGAGGCGAAAAAAAGAATCTTCTTTGCATTTGTCGACCTTCGACAAGCTTTTGACGCCATCAACCGGACTAAACTGTGGGCAAAACTACGCTCGTGGCATTGTCCAGACCATCTGTTAGATCCCATCATCGCCCTGCATTCTAATACTTCGATTCAAATCAGAGTCAATTCACAAGGCGACCTTACAGATCCAATAAGAACATTTAAAGGCGTCAAACAAGGTTGTCCACTTGGCGCAGATCTTTTTAAACTGTTCATAGCTGATTTACCGGAGTGGCTAAAGTCTGTCCATTGCTTTCCTCCCAAGCTTAACGGTTACTTTGTAAATCACCTGGTCTACGCTGACGACATAGTGTTGGTCGATCAAACACAGATTGGCCTCCAACATCTTCTTTCTCGCCTGCAGGAGTTTCTATCTGCTAATGAGCTGTGTTTAAATGCATAGAAAACAAAAATCATGTGCATCGGACGATCCATGTCAAGGAAAGACAAGTCTTTCCAATGGCGCATAGAAAAAAAGCACTAGATGTCGTCAAGTCAATCCGTTATCTAGGTGCAATGGTCAACGACTCGGTTTGTGAAGCTGCCTGGATTGGCGATTGGATGGCTAAAATAAAGATTTTGAGTCTTCAAGCTGTTAAAATCAACATTGACTACGGGAAATTCTCTATCACACCCGTTATAATGTTTTATCTCCAAAAAGTAATCCCAACAATCACCTTTGGCGGCGAAGCTGCCTTGAATATTAACTACAACATTTGGAGCCGATTGGAAGGAAAGTTTTGGAGACGTGTTTTGAACCTTCCGAATTACATCTCAATGTCAGCCCTGAGATACGAGCTAGCGTTGAATTCAACTTATATGACAATCGTCTGGAAATCTTTATCTACCTTGCGTAAGATACTACTTGGTTCCTCTATACCGGCATACAACATCTTCAAGCCGGGTAAAGATTCCACTGTCAATGTCCTTATTCATGCATGGAAGCTCAAACTAAATCTAATTATGGTTGAAGCAGGCATATCTGAAGAAGAGCTAATCCAGCGCCCGCAACAAGCAAAAAAGAAGCTAGCAACATGGGACTGGATCACAATTTACAACAGCCGCTTAACTCTCAAATCTACCTTGCCTTCTTCCAGAAGTATGGTCAAATTACACTGCCAACCAAAATATCTCACGAATTGTCCATCGCGTCATCATAGGGCACAATTCCTAAGGCTACGATTGAACGCTCTAAACACCGACGAGATACTTTGGATGCGCAAGAACAAAGAAACAGTCAACAATAACTGCCAATTCTGTAAAACAACAGAAGTCGAGTCTCTAAAACATCTAGCAGCCATATGCCCTATGTTGACAGGTCTCCGCGAAGTGCATTTAAAGGAATTCAAACCACAATCCTATGTGTCAGATGATTGGTGGGACTATGCTGTAGCAGGTCATAACATCAAGCTCTCCTGTAACTTAATCAATTTTTTCGATGAAGTTCTAAAGTTAGTTCCTAACTGAATGTCGTGAGTAATTGAATGTCACGCCATCACAGTCGATGTAGTTTTATGTGACCGTGTCTCCTAACAGTCCAACTTGTATTGTTAAATCTGACTTTGGCAATTCTAAGGAGGAGATGGAAATGAAAATGCACTCATTATTTTTCTCCGAAATGTAACAAAAACATGATATAACTTATCAAGTTGAAGTTTTACAATAAAAAAAAAATTGCATTATTCCCTCCTCCCATTGGCCACCATACCACACTGCCCCTTTTATTCTCATTAATGGTCTTGTGTGACACCATGGAGTGCTATGTCCCTCTTTATCTGCACACTGCAGTCGTTTGGGTTCATTAATAATTTGCTCCACCCTTTAAGAGCCTTCTGTTATATATTCTACTATCATCTTTTTTGTTTCTCTTTTTTCAGTAATCCTGTCAAGTTCCACGTAATTGTTTGTGTAAACCTCTTCTCCTTCATCCACCCACTGGACGGAAACACTTGATCCTTGAAATAGACCCCTAGTTTTGCAGAGGGATAGGCGCATTAGGCATCCTGCTTCCTCATATGATACAGCCTGAGGTAGGAAAAGCTTGGGTGCCCCTGTTACGAGTGGGATGAGTGAGCAGACGTGACATTTATTTATTTATTTGCATTTTTAAAGCACTCGCACAGCCCGGGGGCATCGAGGCGCTGTTACAGAATTGTTTTTTTTTTGTTGTCTTAGTTGCATATTTATAACGCGCTTAAATAACCAGAGGTTTCTAAGTGCGGACCTGGGGATTGAACCTGTGTTGCTTCATGTTGTCTTGCTTCCAAGGCGGGCACGTTGCCACTGAGCTATCCTCCGGGGACAAACATGTGCCGTTTGCCCTTTCTCTTCACACACACATTTCATTGTATCTTCTTTTCATCTTTTCATTTGCCCCTCCTGGATCCCGAGTCGGATGTCTCCCTGCCTGCACCCCGACGAGAGCCTGATGTTTGCCATGCATCTCCCCTGCTTGTTGCGCACATGAGGTAGGACGATCACATTCCTTACCAAAGAAAGAAAACTTATCAGATAATGAAAAAAGTTCACTTTGAAAAATTTAGATGGAATCTTTTTTCATCTAGCATGCCATCGTGGCCTTCATATCCTGCTCTTCCTACTGTTGCCCACCGCCACCTGGGCTGCAGACACCCTGCCTGTGGTGTGACCAGCTGCAGTAAGAAATTTGCTGCCTCGCGGCTACTCAAAGATGGCCACCACCTTTGCTTACACTAAGAGGTCCCCATGGACCTCATCAATTTGCAGCTGATTAGGGCCTTTGGAAACAAAAGTGGCCTATCGTGGACCGGCAGGCTTCAGCTGGCCCACCCCTCAAAGGCCCACTTTCTAAGGCCCTGTCTGCTCCTTGGTCAGGTCTGTGAGGTCTTCCCGCATCCCTTTGGGGCTGGCTCTCCTACACTGCTCGGAGAAGCTGGACCTATCCTGACACTTTCACTTCACTTCACTGCACCATGGCTAGTCACCAATGCTCTGACCTTCTGACTTTTCCACCCTCGCTCATCTCACCTGGACTCCCACTCTTATTCCCTCCAGCAGTTCCCTGTGGCTGTACTGTGTTTCACCTTTTTGCAAAATTTCAAATCTAGCTGTGCCCAGTGGCTGTACTGTGTTTAACCTTGTTTGCTTATTTTGATTTTGGCTGTGCCCAGTGACTAAATTATGCTACTCTGTCCTGCTGTTCCTGTCTTGTTCTGCCTCTTCTGCTTGCCCACCCATGTTCTCTTCTAGTGTTCCCTCCCCCTCCGCTCTTCTTTCACTCCCACGCCTCTCCTCTTCCCCCTCCTCCATGTCACTTATGGCGCTCTCTGTTTCTCCTATCTTCTCCAGCTGTTTCTCCATTTCATTATCCTACCCTTCTCATGAAGTCTGGTTGGAAGAAGTTCAAAAAGGATATCTTTGTCTCTAACCCTGGTCTCCCTATCACTGACACCTACACCAGCGCATCCTCCTGACAGACCCTCCCCAACATCCTCTTTGTCGTTCCTTCGCCAGACCTATGGACTGCTCATATGGTCTCTGTGCTCTCTCCTTTTCCTCCTTCTCGCATTAATGGTGGCACCCCATGTGAGGCCCTATTGGCCCCCTGTCACGATCCTCGCCCAAAACCCCCTCTGGCAAACCCATTGGCCAGGTGGAGTCAGGACTTGGCCCTCTAGAACCTGGCATCCTCTTCAAAAGCCCCCATGGGGCCAGTCCTGGCGCCTATGGCGCCAGGCTCATACACCTTAAAAAACAATGTGCTTGGGAACTACTTTATTGTATTGTCAGCCAACATGGAGGCATCCACATAGCTTGGTTCCTAAGAACCAAGCTATGCAGTCTAATGTTTTGGGTGTGGTGGCCTAGGGACTACTTTACCTGGACTATTTTTTTGGGGCTATTTAAACCACACCCGAGCAAGACGACACGCTTCGCGTTACTTTGCAGCTTGCAACGTGACGCTCAGTGTCCAGCTATTCCCTCGAACCTCGGAGAAGCAGAACCTGCAAGGAGACCAAAGGAACATCATTAGCAGCAGCATCTTACCTGCAGTCTTCATCTTTAAACACTTGCAGCTACTGAGAACAGCCTCCTCGAATCTGTACGCCTCCTGGACAGAAAAACCTGAAAGAGGAAGATGGAGGCAACATTAAAGAAAGCAGTAGAGACATTTACAACTTACGAACTGCTCAAAAGGCTTACCTGGCTGGTCACGTCGTGGCTGGCACCACTCCGGACATTCCATTCGCGCTGAAGAACACCGCAACCTACAAGGAAGGAAAACACAGGTTAGCAAAGGCAAGACTTCGCAGCGCTGCACATAGCGCTTACTTACCGCATCATAGCGCTCTTAATGCGCCATCATTTACTAGCGGGGCTCAACCAAGCCAGTCCGCCGTGCTGAAGCTCTGCATACATAAGGGAGAAAAAAGTGAAATTTTAAACAAAGAAAGACATGCAGGATAGCAACAAAACTAAAGAACAGCAATGAGACCTACCTGAACAATATCAAACGGGCCGGCGTCAGTGAAGTAACTGGACCGCACTCGCCCATGAAAGACAACGTGCCCCTGCAAAGAAGGCAGGACGGAGAGCACACCTAATTCTACCACAAGGCAGAACCTTCCGCGCAGACCACATGAGGGCAAAGCTGAGAAGCATACCAGCGAGTAACCCGTCTGGGTTGCGTCCCTGTGGATACCAGGTGAGAGTAACACCCCCTTCCACTCCTCTAAGGTCATTATTAATGACTACCTGAATGGCACCGTCCCGGTCCAAGGCCCTCAGGCCAACCTTCTCCTCTTTGATAGATGCTTCCCGCGCCTCAACTTCCGTCCTTCTCCTGCTGTGCCTTCTCTCTCTTCTCCGGCTTCCTCGCCTCCCACCTCTGCCTCCTCCTTGGCTACCTTGCCCTCTCCTCCTTCCTCTTCTGCCCCCCTTTGGGCTCCTTCTACACCTCTGCAGGGTGTACCCCTCCCTGGAAGTCTTTCAAGGTTGGCAACCTTCTCCATATTGCCACTCTCAACTCTCGCTCGGCTGTCAAACACTCCTCTGACATCTGCCGCCTCCTGGAAGAACTCGACCTTGATATCCTCAGTCTCACCGAGACATGGCTCATGGCCAACTCTGTTACAAGCTTTGACACTCTGCTCCCGGATGGCTACAAGATCCTCTCTGTGCCCAGATCGAACCGTCCTGGTGGGGGTGTAGCTTTGATCCTCCCGGAGTAGATTCCTGCCGCTGTGATTCCTATGCAGGCCCACTCCTCCTTTTAATGCCTTGTCTGCAGGCTTTCTCTCTCTCCTGGCCACTCTCTCACCATTGCTATCTATCTATCGGCCAACTGGTCAGACTACCTGGTCAGAAACACTTGTGTACGAGCGTGATAGAAATGAAATATCAATATCAATACCTCTTTCCTTTCCGAGTGGGCTGACCTCTCCTCCTTCCTCCTGGCCTCAACCACTCAACTCCTCCTCCTTGGAGACCTCAACATCCACCTGGGTGCTTCCGATCCTCTGGACTCTTTTTGCGACCTCTGCGACTCTATCTCTTTCTATTTTCCCCTTTGGCCCAACTCACTCTGCAGGGCACACTCTGGATGTTCTCATCTCCTCTGACCTTCCTCTCTTCTGGAGTGATTACTTTCTCCTTTCCTCCCATCTACCCCTCTCTACACTGCAGGCCAAGCCAGCTCTAGCACTGCCACCTAACTTCTCGGTCATCTGTCCCATGAAGTGTGTGTCAGCTGAGGCTTTCGCTGCCACTTTCTCTCTCCCTTCTCCAACTCTGGCTGACTCTCATCCTGACACAGCTCTTTCCATGCTCCACTCTGCTATCTCTGATACTCTCGATGCTCTTCTCCCTGTCATGAGGATCCACTTGAAGCCCAAAGACAAGTGCAACTTTTGGTACGACTCTGACCTCGTCACCCTTAAACGCAAGTGTAGGGTGGCTTAGAGGAAATGGTGGACATCTTGTGCATCCTCTGACAAACTAGCCTGCCGCCTGCTCCAAAGGCAATACCGGCTCGCTGTATGCACTAAGAAGAGACTCCACATCCAAGCCCGCGTCTCTGCGGCATATAAAAACTCTGCCAAACTCTTTAGTATCTGTAAGTAGCTGGCCAATCCTGCTGCAGTTTCTACTTCTCCTGTCCCCTCCCAGACCCTCTGCACAGCTCTGGCTTCTGATATATGATATGGCATTTATAACACACCTATAAACAAGTGTTTCAGAGTTTTCATTTCTGAAACCCAGTACATCCTATCCACCCTCTCATCCTCTCCTCCTCTTCCCGCTTCTCTCTCCGCTACTTCGGGCCCCCCTGCAGCTGCCTCTCCTCCCTATTTCTCTTACTTTCCTCTGTTCTCTGCTAACAAGATTTCTAGATAAGTCTGATCTATGAAAGTCTCATCAAAACAGGTTCTTCCCTGTTTGCCAAAATCATCAAGGACCATATTGACACCCTCGCTCCTTCCCTGGCTGACTTCTGCAACCACTCCTTTGACACTGGAGCCTTCCGCTCCCTCTCCCCCCTGAAGCACTCTCTTGTGCACCCTCTTCTCAAGAAACCCACAGCCGACGCTTCCTGCCCGACTAACTATTGTCCAATCTCCATCACTGGGCAAACTCCTGGAAAAGCTGCCCATCTCCCAGTTTAACCTCCATACTGATTCTGTTGGTTGTCTCTATGACCATCGGTCTGGCTTCAGAGCAGCCAGAAGCACGGAAACTGCTCTCTCTCCAACCTTGATTCTAATCTCCCCTATGTCCTCATCCTACTCATTCTCTCTTCTGCCTTTGACTTGGTTAACCATGCCGTCCTGTTCAACCGCCTCCCTGAAAACCTGGGTATCGCTGATCAGGCTCTGGCCTGGCTGACCTCTATCCTCTCCAACAGACCCTCCAAGGTCCAACTGGGGACCTTCCTGTCTTCTATCTCACTCTCTGCTTGTGGTGTCCCCCAGGGGTCTCACCTCTCTCCCTGGCTTTTCAACCAATACCTGCCGCCCACCGCATTGCTGCTCTTTGCTCTAACTTTCAGTGCTATGCGGATGACTCAACTCGTTTTTAGGCTCCCTACTGCCACCTCTTCTCTCTCTCTGATCTCTGTGTCATGGTCATGAAGTCAGGGTCACAGGCATGCAGGGGTCGCATGCACAGGAGACCTGGGTGGACACTGTCCTGGCCCCTTTGGCGCCAGGCTCATGAACAAAAGTAAACAAGAACATCCATTTAACACCAGCAAGCTTTTATTATGGACATAGCACTTCAGATTCATTAACCTTGAACATTCCATCCATTAAGCAGGATACATTAACCTTGAACATTCCATCCATAAAGCAGCCCCAAGTGTATTCTTGGGTGTGGCTGCTAATGGATTGCCTTTGCACGTGCTCACTCTCTAGGAGTGGCAGGGTGTGGCTGGTAAGCCGGCCCTAATGGGCGTGTCCACGATCTCAGCTATATTAGCTGCCCCGATCCTCAAGACAGACGCTTCGCGTTAGTCTGCACTTGAAAGCACCATAACGCTCACCGTCGCCTGAGGTCAGACATACCTTTGAAGATCCTGCTTCCTTGGCATCCTGCTTCCTGTCAGCATACTTACCAACTGGAGGAAGCTCTTCTTACATGTACATCTCTTCGGCGAACCAAGTATTCATCTTTACACTTTCCGGAACGCCGAAATCTTCATCTTGACACAGCTGCACAACACGGTCAATCGTCGTGCAAGGAAAAACCGAAGACCAGGTTAGACATCGAAAACAGTCAGTTTAAGGTTGTGCTTCACCATACTTCGTGCTTTTCCTTAAACCGTCACTTACCTGCTGTTGAACATTGCAGTAGCATCCATCTTCTATCCGGCCGCATCTCGCGTCTCACAGCTGCATTTCCATCTAAGGGAAGAAAACAGAAGAGACATTATTCCGGGCATAAATAGGAGCAACATATAAAGACATTAAACAGAACAAACGGCATCATAAGAGCTCAAGAAAGACTTACCAATCGTAAGGAGAAGCATAGTCGCAGCTGGACTGGACTAATCCTGATCAGGGATCAGTGAAGGAACTAGATCCCATTCGACACGCCCCTGCCAGATGTAGCAGGAGACAGAGGTTATCTTCGATAATTCACAGGTGAGCTCTATGGGCCGGCGTACGCTCACAGAAACCGTACTTTGGGGTGAAGGGTTTGAGAGGTACAACAATCACAGATTGGCGCACTCACACACTCATCTCCACGCAGGAGCAGTATCACCACGTACCACCACTCAGAGCTTTTCTGCTGAGGGAGAGGCCTGAAGGGGGTGATTCAAGTTCAGGGAGGGCTGTAACTGTGCCCCAAAGCCTCTGCAGAGACAAGGTGAGCGTAACAGTCTGCAATTCAGGAGTGGTGTGCCGCTAACAACCTCTGCCTTAATGCCAGTAAGACTCCTGCACCTGTCAATCTCTGGCCGGTCTCCCTTGGCCTGCGTCCTGCTCCCACGTGTGAGGCCTCAGTGTCATCGACTCCACGCTTTCCTTTTCTCCACACATCTCTGAGGTCTCTAAGAAGTCAAACTACCAACTGCAACTTCTCAGAGGTATTCTTCCTTTTCTCTCCTTCCCCCAGAAGCTCACTTTCTCTAGAGCTCTGGTTCTCTCTAGGCTGGACTACTGCAACAGCCTCTTTCTAAATATTCCTGCTGCTACTCTCCGTCCTCAAGCCCAGGGATTGTATCTCTCCAGTCCTGAAATCTCTTAATTGGCTCCCAGTAGCTGCAAGGCTTAAGTTCAAGACAGGTAACAGGATTGTGTCACGTACATGCGCTGATATAGTTAGTGTTAATTGAAAAACAAATTGTGACAGTGCAGATCAACAAAGTTATGTTGGAATATTGATATTTATTCCATGGTCTCCTGATTAAATTAACTGTGCTGACGCGTATTTCAACCTCATCGGTCTTTTTCAAGGCAAATTAACAAATCTACATTAAAAATATTCACACATATCACAAATGAATTTGAATGCCATAATATCAAAACCAGTTTGCCAAATCAAACCGAACAGACCCATGATGATCCAAATAAAATTGTGTACGTATAACAATGTAACCATAATCAGTTTCACCAATCAACAAATGAGGAAAGAAAAATGGGAGAGGGTGTGGGGGGGGACACAAAAAGAAATGAACAAGTGTGAATATCAAAGATACTGCACTCATCTAATGTATTCTTAAAACATACATTAACATTGCCATTGACGTCCTTGACAAAACAGAGTTTTGTGCCATATTGCTGACATTTCCGTCTGTATTGGGCCGTGTTCAGCTAGCAACAGAGATAAGCAATGTTGGTAATTTCTATGCGCTCAAAAGGAGATTGTGGTGTTGCCAAATGCTCATTGCTCATTATTAATACATTATTAATTATTGCGAGTGATGGCAACGCCGTTACAGGCTAAAAGACAACTTCTCTGTGGTGTCTTTTCCCCAACAAATTTTCAGAAAACCATATGTGTCCATAAACAGTAAACTTCACCCCACTCTTGGGGATTAGTGCCACCAACACATGAAAATGCCAAAGTGAGCCCAACCGGACATTCTGTCTCAAAAAAGATGAGGGCAGATAGTGCCATGTATGAACTCCATTGCTTACCTACTTCTCAAATATGTATGAACTCCATTGCTTACCTACTTCTCAAATATGTCCTTCCAAGGCAGCTGAAATGTCATCTCATACTGTTGTTGAGGTGCAAACGTCTATTGATGCCGTTAAGCTACAATAAAAAAACAATGTATATGTCCAGTATTGGATAATTTCAATGCTAATGTGTCTCAGTGATCCTTTTGACAAATGCATGCCTAGTGCATTAGTTTAAAAAGTCAACTGATGCTGAGAAAAAAAGGGAAGTCTTGTGTTGTGGTGATATTGTCACTTGTGGGTCCATACTGTGCATGCTGATGGTTAATGCTTTGAGAAAAAAAAGAGAAAAGTCTAGTATTTATGCATGCCGTATGGTGTGCGTTGGTTCTGACGAGTGACCAGAAAGCTTAGAATATGAACAATACATGTAGTGCTGCTTTCTGTGCATGTGGCTTAATATGGCTGCAAGGTGAAATCACCTATTTTTTTCTAATTCCAGAGTTTAGGTTGTACAAAGCACAATGTAAATTAAGGTTTCCCTCGCATTTACTGAAGAATACCGTTGCTTTCAAGAAAGGACATATTACATCCATTTAGTATACTTTAAATAAATTTGCATGCGAAACGTGCTATACCGAAGAAAGATGTATATCTTATGTCTTACCGTCTATTTAGTCATTTCGGCTCGGTCTTGTCTCTGACCCTGCCATCGTCCGGCATCCGTCTTTGGATACAGCACGAGCACCGGACCACTGTTTATTTTAATTTGTTCCGGAATGTGACCCATGATCTATGCCCTCATGAAGTCATGTGATTGATGTTATGCGTTGTGTGCCTTGACTGAAAAAAGATTTTAAGCGCAAGTGAACGAGTGCTCAGTTACAGTGTATATGTTAATGACCTTGCTAGTTAGTGCGATATGCATGAAAATGAGAATGTTTCAGCCTCCCCCAATACAGTCCCAGTATTAACATAAATGCCACACAGAGACCTGCAATAATGGTCAGCCAACAATAATAAACATGGGTCCGTAGTTTCTCATTTGTGCATCTACACCTCGGGTCCCTACTTAACAAATTATTTACATTAATCACATCCATCATCTTCTCTCCTGAAAGGAAAGCACAGATACACAAGACAAGGAAAAGGATAGACGTACAAGATCTACTTTTTGCACAGAGATAAAGAAAAAAAGAAAGAAAAAGCTCCTGATAAATTGAAAAATATGGAGCTAGCAGCTGAGCTTCGGTCCGCCAATGGGAGTGTGCCACTGCAAACGTATCGTGCCTGGACAAGCCGGTGAGGTCAATGGAGTACAGTTATTGCTAACCCTCCTTTTTGAGATAATTGATGTGCCAACGTACTAACTGGAGGTGCCCTGCGGACGTCGGAGAGGTGGACCCAATAGCGCAAGCCCTTTACTTTCACTGTGAGGGTAGCGCAAAACTGCACCTTGTAGGGCCTGTGGAACCAAGGGTTCCATCTATGCACAAAATAACGAACGTATACGAAATCACCAGGCAGCAGCAGTTGTGTGGTCATGCGCTCGGGATCTTTTGCCATTGTGTTTGCTACATCCGGTGTCTGTCGTCTCAATCATGGGAGGTGCAATCTGTCAGGAGAAACATTTAATTGCCCTAGTTTTTGTGGTCAAATAATCTTTGAACTCATCGCTGCTGCCCTATTTGCGTCTGAAGTTCTTACAGGGCATATGGGGGTGGGCATATGCTGACCAGTGACCACTTAGTGAGGTGAGAAATGGTGGTCTTTGCTGTGCTGTGTGCGTAGACTGAAGAGGGCCATGGGCAAACAGTGCACCCAGTTCTTCAACGTGGTACACAGTTGGGATAATTTACTTTTGAGGAGCCCATTGATGCTTTCCACAACGCTGTTGTCCTGTGGGTGGTAAATTCAACACATTAGGTGCTTGATTCCAAGTAGTGCTGTGACATGCAGAAACAATGTCTAATAGACCAGCATGCACAATTGTGACGTACGCAGAGTCTGAATATATTGTGACATGGCACCCTTTAGACGCTCTCAATGCTTCGATGACCTCTACGAGTTCTGCCGCTTGTGCAGAATAGTTCATGGGCAATCTTTTCAAGACCACTGTCTCATACTCCCCTTCTTCAAGTCATACCACCACTGCCCCTGTATGTCTTTGCCCATCCTCCTGATCAATTATGGATGACCCTTCGACGAAGAGTACCTCACCCTCTGTCAATGTGCAATCCTTTGCTTTGTGGATATTATCCTCCGTCCCCTAGTATGTGGCGCAATCGTGAATTGTCAGGTATTTGACAGTGGACATAACTGTTAAAAAGGTAGCCGGATTCACTTTTTTACATCTAACCACATGAATGTGGGGCTTTGAAATAATCTTGTATGCCAAAGATCTCTCTGTAGTCAGAGTGGACTTTGATCTCTCTAGGATGGCAAATAGAAAATCTTCAACATACAACTTAACTGAGCACCCCATTACAATTGTAGATATTTTCTCTATTGCAAAAGCAGCAGCCGCTAAAGCTTATTCACATGCAAACTGCCCCTGCATCACTGAATACAGCATGCCACTGTAATAGGCCAATGGCTTATGGCCCGTAGTGATTTTCTATGTCAACACTGCAGTCATGAGCTGGCCATCTGAAAGGGAGAACAAGTAAAATTCCTGAGTATAGTCTGGAGTGGCCAGTACGGGTGCCGAACAAATGACTTCTTTTAAATCGTCATACTGTTTGATCATGTCTGTCGTCCACTCTAAGTTATTATTTTTTTTTGTGCTTCCCTAAGGGCATGAAAAAGTGGCCTCATGTATGCTGCGTAATTTAAGATCCATATCCTACAATAGTTGCACAGGTCCAGAAACTTCTGCATTTTTTTAACTGAGGCGTGTCACACTCACCTGTTTCTCTGCAGGAGCGATGGATGAGCCTCCTTTGACCCCGAGTTCTCACTTCCCCTGTTTCACCCGGAGGAACACCTTGATTTTTAGTAGGGTGTGCACTCCATCCTGCATTAGCAGGGGCGCGATTCACTCATAGGGATGATGCCAATGTCTGTTGGCTGAGTTCCAATGCCACAAGCTGTTATATGCCTTCACAGCGAGGCAGAATGTTCAATGTGCCAGTTTCTTCACCAGCTAGAAAGTTCTTTCCACAAAGTGAACGTTGTGCAGTGGATGTTGAGTGTCCAAAATTGTCCGTATTGTCTTTATTTTGCCAAGGTATTTTTGGGTAAGTAGTACTGTGTGTAGAAGTCAGCCGCTGGTAGGTATGCGCTGCGTCATAGGTTCAAGCGCACCTGGTAATGTCTCTCCTTTCCCTTGCAGGAGTGGATTATGCAGTGCTAGTGCCTTGAGTCTGGGTTCAGCGCTACTGGAGACTTGGTGGTCTGATAAGTATGCACTGTGTTATTGGAGAGAGAGAGCTCTGTGAATAATGTTTCTGCGTTATTGGAGCGAACGCAATGAATAATGTCTCTTCTTTCTTTTGCAGGACTTTAAGCGCTCGGACTACGGACCTGGATTCCAGCATAACGGGAAGATTTGGTGAGTATGCGTAGCGTTACTGAAGTGTGCACGCTAACACAGTTCTTCTTTGTGCTTAAAGGTGCCTGTGTAGGATTCCCCTCTTTACTGGGGAAAGCTGCGGCGTGGAGAAAGCACAGGGGTTGATCCGGAGCAGGAAAGCAGAAGCAGGACAATCCGGAGCAGGTAAGGAGAAGCAGGACAATCCGGAGCAGGTAAGCAGTAGCAGGATGATCCGGAGCAGGTAAGCAGTAGCAGGATGATCCGGAGCGGGTAAGCGGTAGCAGGATGATCTGGAGCGGGTAAGCAAAAGCAGGTTGATCCTGAGCACGGCGAGTGTGTTGCTGATGCAGCTCACAGTAAGCAACACGAAGCACTGGAAGAATCTTGGGTGTGGCTTATATAGCCAGCCATACCCGAACACTAGAGAGCTCATGAATTGTCATGCACTTCCTGTTTGGCAACAGGAAGTGTTAACCAGGAAGTTACTACAAACACCAGGAAGGAATTAAAAGAAGGTATCTGCTATGGGTTTTTTGTGTGCCTATGCCAGGCCTGCCAAACCTCCACCCAGCTTGCCCCGGCTACCTGCCTGGTACCCATGACAGGCGGGTCTGGGTGTGGCGCGTATTGATGCTGCCCTATCTGGTGGTATCCTTTTACCATTTGCTGATATGAACTGTCCCAGACACAGAACCTCCTGTTGGCAGTATTGCAACTTAGCCATGTCAACCTTGTACCTCTTATTAGGCTAGCAATTGTAAGAGTGCAATAGAATCCCTTTGGCAGTGCTGTTCACTGTCACAGCAACTAACAGATAGTGTACGTACTGAATAATCTTTCGGATGGATTGTGTCCTCCCACGTATTCCTCATCTTATGATCAATCGTTATCCTGCAAGGATAACGATTGATCATAAGATGAGGAATACGTGGGAAGAACATCCAGTTGAAAGAACGTTACAGTTGGTAAGTAACTTGTTCTTCTGGGCACCTGAATATTCCCTAAAACAGCGTGTAGTATTCTGTTAACAATGCTCGGGCTCTCGCAGTACCTCTGAGGTAACCTAGTATGTTCTAAAGCATCTGACCCTGTCTAAATGCCATGAGGTACCTCGACTCAAAATGTAGTGGAATCGAGAAGAATGCATTTTTCAAGTCCACTTCAGTGAAGTATGTACCTTCTTTGGGGATGCTGCATAAGATTTTCACAGGATTCGGGACAGCTTGAAATTCTTTCTGTACTACATCATTGAGGGGGCGTAAGTCCTGGATCATTCTCCAGTTGCCCCCTGTTGATTTCTTGACAGGGTAGATCGCTGTGTTACACAGTGACATTGATGGCACAATGAACCCCTGGTGCAATAGGGCCTATGCTGTCTTTCTAATACCCTTCTCCGCCTACCTTGATAATGAATATTGTTTTACCCTGGGCAGCGCTTCACCAGGCTTCAGTGTTATATGCGCAGAGGTCACGTCTTTCAGGAGTTCTACATCAGGTGGTTTTGTAGTCCACAACTGTGATGACACATGTTGTAAGTCTTCGTCAAGAAATAGAGGTGGAGTTAGTACTGCCATCAGGGGGCCATGCACCTTTCGGTACGGTATCATTGTGTCACAGGGGATACAAATCCCTAATTTGATCTCCCCATCTTTGTCATTGTTCTCAAACTAGTCATCCGTCACTTCCTTTAGCTGTACTGTTGAATCTATACAGAGCACTGTGAGCCACTCACACCTGTTCCTGTCAATTGCTAACAGGACAACCCTCTTTTCCGAGACCAAGAATCCCTGTAAATCCAGCGATGACCACATTCCCACCACCACCTCAGGTGACACAGCTGGACGACAGATGAAATCTGTGGGCACTCGCCAACACTGTTTAGCAATCTGTGGCACCACTTCCACAAGCAAAGTAATACTATAAATGAACATGTCCGGGTCCACGGGAGTCCCGCGGACCACCACTTCCCTTGTCGTTGTGTGTATTATCAACATCGCTCTTATAGCGCACATCCCAGGCGTGAGCAAACTATACTGCGATCTGTAAATTATATTGTCATGTTTAATTTGCTGAGCAGGTCCCTGCCCAGTAAATTAACTGGGGAACTTGGGAAATATAGTAAGGGCATATGTACTACCTTCCCTCCCACCTTTACATCCAGCTCCTCAGTGTATGAAACCTTGGAAATGGCCCCAGAGAATCTCTGCACGTCAAGATATCTTCCTGATAAGTGTAAGGAAGGCATGGCAAGACAGGCACAGGTGTTCACAGTTAACGGATGTTTATTAAACTGTAAAAATGGGTTAGATATACACCTAATCTGAACGTAAATCTAAGATGGGAGCAAGCTACAACCATCAAATAATAATAACGTCCAAGTGGAGTCTAGTCAAATAAAAAAGGCCTATACTAAAAAAACCTATTGCCAATCCTTACTGTTATGCTACAAAAATAGTGTGGGATAATGTGCACAAGAAAAGAAAGAAGGGTTCCCAAAATGATAAGTCAGGATGTTAGGGCATGGGTCTTCCTTTTCCACGTTTTTAGCACTGAGGAGGGACTCTTCAGCACAGCACACTCCTGGGCTTCTCTGGTACAAGCTTACAGTTCCATTTCTCTATATCAAGGTCTTCTGTGCCCAAATCTCTTCTCATGCAAAATCTCTTGCTTCAGAGGGCCTGATATGCCAAAAACAACAAAGCAAAGGTTCGGTCTGTATCACATTGGGCAATTATTCTTCACCCTAGGATCCCCCTCAGCCAGGCTTCGATCCTTCTTTCAGCATCAGCCTCCCAAAGCACTTGGCCATTGAAACAGAGATTTCCGAGGGTGATCATGTCTCGCTGGGTTACACTGTTATTCTATGGCAAGTGCGTGCTTCATAATATCACAGTTCGCACAGCGTTCCCCTTTGCAAACGCCAGTTTCGCAATTCCCTCAGTCGGGTTCACACTTTCCACAGTTCACAATTTTTTGGCATCCCTCAGTCAGGTTCGCATTTGCCACAGTTCACTTTTCAACAAAAAGACATTCTAGACCCCTTAGGTTCTTCCCTTTACCTAAGTCCGGGTCTCAGCCCCCCCAGTCAGGCTTTCTCTAAAACCCCCAGTCAGGCTTTGCACAGTTCATTCATCATAATGTTCTAGGGTGTGTTAGGGTTCACCCCAATTCACAGGCATCCCTTTGTCGAGTACACTTCTTCCTCCACAAAGTGTCACAAACTTTCGACTGTACAAGGGGTTTGGTTCGACCCTCATGTGACCAACTTGACACCTCACGCCGGCCTCCCCTAAGGCCTCTTGGTACTTGTTGTTTCTCCTGGTTTGGGGGAGGAGGCACCAGCCAGAGACCTTTGAATGAGCGCCCACGTGGCGCCGGACCACTCTGTCTCTGGTGCCAGTTTCTTTCACAAAGTTCACAGGGGTCTACCTCTGATGGCTCTGACCCTTCTCACGAAGTTCACAAGGGTCTCCCTCTGCCGGGCTCGGACCCCTCTCACAAAGTTCACAATCTTCAAAAAGGGTTTTGAGACTTTCAGTCTCAGAATGCACTGTCAGGATTTTTCTCCCACATCTGCGTTCCCCAAAACGGCATTTGACATTGGGAGCTGCAGGAGCTAAAAGGGGATATTGTGGTAGGGTCTGGGTCTCTTTCACTGACACTCAGAGACCTGGGTTCACCTGATTGGCCCAGGGGAGGAGTCTTACTGTGGGCACTGCCAGGCAACCCCAGATGCCCCAGGTCTTGCCTTGTGGAGGTATAGCGCCCTATCCACAGATACCCTAGTCACGGGAGGATAGCTCAGCTGCAACATGCTTGCCTTGGAAGCAAGACAACATGGAGCAACACAGGTTCTATCCCCGGGTCCGCGCTTAGAAACTTCTGGGTATTAAGCATGTTATAAATAACCTATTATATCTATCATATCACAGTGCAGTCTCTCCTGGACTCACAGGGCCAGTGTGTGTCAGGGCGGTTTCCTCCACCTCCAGGTCTCCCAGGGTTTCTGCAGCTCTTCTGGTCTTCTTCTGGCTTTGTGCACCTTCCAGCATCCCCAACTCGCTCAAAGTGTGCTTTCCTGCCCCACCTTTTATACTTCCTGGGAGTGGTGATTTGGTTTAGGTGTGCCTGGTTGTAAGGGAGGGCCTGACTTTGCCTGTCCTTATTAGTGGGACAAAATGGTGGTCGTACATAGGAGTTAGTGGTCCAGGGATTCCTGTGTAATCCTCATTCCTCCTTGTTGCTTCCTATTCTTCGCAGTATTTGAAGGACACAGTAAATGAAGGGGATTCTGGGAAATGTAGTGAGTTCCAGATTTTGGAAGAAAGTCAGCTGAATAATTATTGAAAGGTTTGTCAACAAGAAAACGGGGATTATGGGGTTTGTAGTGTTCCACTGAGGAGGTAAGGTTATTGTCAGAATGAGTGGAACAGATGTGTTATCGTGGATAAAGGTGTTTTCTCCTGCCTTTTCTTAAAGGGAAGTACTTGGGAAGGATGGGACTGTGGTGGCAATATCCCATAAAGACGGAGGGGTTGTCAGCTAAGGGTGTATCGCAGAAAAGGGGATACTGCATCTCTCCCCTGGGGCGTCCTTTCCGCGGTCCCCAAAGGTCCCTTGCCCAGGTGATCCTCCTTCGCTTGTCCGCCCCCAGGGTCAGGATCCAAGCGCAATGGCCCTCCCGTGGCCACCTAAACAATGGATCTCCGGGGTCTACCAGTGAGAAAACACTCATGTTTCTCACATAAGGAAACATTTCCCTCATTGACACATGATTTAGTTGCACCCGAGTCCACCATAAATATGAACTGTTTGTTTCCTTTCCCCGCCCCCACCACAGGTTCGTCTTCAGGGTGGATGGCCGTTGACAAGACCAGACATTCAAGTGCTCTCTCTGGGCTTTCCTAATCAGGATATGTGTTTATTTCAGTGAACGAGAAGGGGTTACCCTCTATCACTGCTGCTCCTCCAAATGTAGCAGTAGCCCCACTCGGTACCCTGCTCCCTAGGGCTGCGCCGCCCTGCTACTGTTGTGATGGATGCCGCACTTGCATGGCAACTGCTTGATACTGCTGATTATATATTTGTTGTTGCCCCTGCGGATAGCTTTGGTTCTGATATCCTTGAACCTGTTGCGGATACCCTAGTACTTGGGGCACTTGGCCCTGCTGCTGTGACCCGTAAATTATACCCCATTGCAGACCTGCTCCTGCAGTCCCTTGCAAAATGCCCCCACCTTAAACAATTCAAACATAGTAATGGTCCAAATCCCCCCGTCCCCTTTCTGGGCCCAAATCTCCCGCTTGCTCCTGAGAAACCCCCTCTTCCTCGCTGCAGTCCTCCTTATTGCCACTGTGGGCCAGGATAAGGTTGCCCCACGCCCCACTGTCCTTGTCCTCCTTCAGCCCACAGCGCAGCAATAGTGACGCTCACAACCTGTTGGGAGCTTTCTGTCCCCTCCACCTGTACTGTCATCAACACAGACACCTGAACAACAGCCTTTGCCAATTTCTTTTCTACCAATTTCACTTCCTCCGCCTGACGCCTGCTTCCCTTTCCCACTCCTTGATCCTTTTACAATGGTGCACTATTAAACTCTGTAGCTCTGGCCACCCCTTGGTTATGTTATGTTACTTGGCATTTATATAGCGCCTTATGTATCATTGGTATGATCTCAAAGCGCTGGTAGGTTGAATGCCCTCGGAAGTCAGTAGAGAGGGAAACGGTCATAAGGTGCATGTGTACACCGGCTATGTGTGCAGCCAATGTGGCAGTTGCGTGTTGACTGCTTCATTTGGTAGGTGTAGTGGTTGGGAGGTCAGGCATATGTGTTCATTCTGTGGGGGTGACATCCAGACTGATTTGTGGCTGCGTTAGGCCTGAGGAGATGCTTAAGCTAGAGGTGTTCTCAGCTGATGTTTAGTCAGGATGATGGGGAGTTTGCGGCAGGTGTTAATATGGGAACAGCTATACCGAATGTGTCATAGTATCGCTGTGTTCTAGATGAGTGTTGGTGTGTAGGAGAGAGTAAGCATGGTGGTGTGATATGGCGGTTATCAGCTATGCGTTTGAGGTCAGGCACTCCATCCGTTCCATCCACTCCATTCATTTTATCGCCTCCATTCATTTCTTCACCCTCATAGGTTTCATCCACTCTACCTGTTCCATCTACTCTACCTTTTCCATCACTCTACCAGATTCCAACCACACTACTTGTCCCATCCACTCTACCTGTTCCATCCATTCCATTTGTTCGATCCACTCCATCTGTTCGGTCTATTGCATCTGTTCCATCCACACCATCTGTTCCATCCACTCGATCCGTTCCATGCACACCATCCGTTTTATCCACACCATCTGTTCCATCCACTCAATCCATTTAGTAGCCCCCATATATTTCATCCACTCTACCTGATTTCATCCGCTCTACCTGATTTCATCCGCTCTACCTGATTTCATCCGCTCTACCTGTTCCATCCACCCTACCTGTTCCATCCACCCTACCTGTTCCATCCACCCTACCTGTTCCATCCACCCTACCTGTTCCACCCACCCTGCCTGTTCCACCCACCCTGCCTGTTCCACCCACCCTGCCTGTTCCACCCACCCTGCCTGTTCCACCCACCCTGCCGCTCCACCCCCTTCATCCGCTCCACCCCCTTCATCCGCTCCACCCCCTTCATCCGCTCCACCCCCTTCATCCGCTCCACCCCCTTCCTCCGCTCCACCCCCTTCCTCCCTTTCATTTGCTTCCTCCCTTTCATCCGCTTCATCCGTTTCATCCACTTCCTACGTTTCATCTACTTCATCCATTCTATTAACTTTGTCTGTTTTAATGACATTAGGCAATTTAGTTTTCTGTTTGTTCTATCGGTTACTATTGTGGATTTTATTTATTTGTATATATATATATATATAAATATATATATTTTTTAAAAAAAATTTTCAGCAACGTTGGTTTCTTTTTTAATTTTGGTTGTTTGTTCTGTTTGTGCTAAGAGTCGATTTTATGGGAAGAGCCACTTTTTTCAGTAATTTGCAGAAAGACAGGAGGTCTTCGGTGAGTCGTATGTGCGGCAGAAGTGAGTTCCACAGAGTGGGGGCCAAGGCTGAGAATGATGATCAACCTAACTTGACTGAGTTGGTGTTTGGTATCACCAGGAGACGGGCTGAGCTTGATCTTAGAGTGTGCGATGGATGGTAGGGTTTTAGCTTGTCCTGAAGGTATTAGGGTCCGGTTTTATGCATTGCTCGGTGTGAGATGCATAAGGTTTTGAAGGTCACCCTTC
Source organism: Ambystoma mexicanum (assembly GCF_040938575.1). Taxonomy (NCBI): domain Eukaryota; kingdom Metazoa; phylum Chordata; class Amphibia; order Caudata; family Ambystomatidae; genus Ambystoma; species Ambystoma mexicanum. The sequence continues at coordinate 739,740,116 of NC_090934.1, read as the reverse complement.
GTCCGACCAGGAGCCAGTGGAGAGTTTTGAGAGCTGGGGAGGTGTGATCTCTTGGGCCAAGTGCTATTAGTAGTACAATTGATACAATTGATTGGAGCGCAGCAAGCCTGTTGGGAAATGAGAGGTATGGAAAAATGCGCCTAAGAATTTTGAGGTGGTAATGGCAGGATTTACAGATGTTGTTGACTTGGTGGGAGAGTGTTATGTCTGAGTTGAGTGCATCCAAAGTTTTCTACTGAAGTAGAGGTTGTCTCGGGATTACCCATGGCTGATGGCCAGGGTAGGGGGTGAGGAAAAAGTTTGGTGTTGCCACACACCATGATTTCAGTTTTGGCGGGGTTTAAAAGGATGTGGTTTGTAGACATCCAGTAATCAATGTCAAGTAGGCAGGCTGCGAGGTCGGGTTGGCAGTTGGTTTTTGAGTTAAGGAGTTTTAGGATTAGTTGGGTGTCGTCGGCATAGTTATAGCACAGGATATTGTGTGAGCAGATTATTCGTGGGAGGGTGGACATGTAGAGGTTGAACAGGAGGGCTGATAAGCACGCTCCTTGTGGAACTCCAGTATTGACTGGTCGAGCGTCGGAGACAAAGGAGGAGAGGAGGGTTATTTGTTTCCTATTGTTATGGAAGGATGCTATCCATTTGAGAACGTTTCCACGGTTTCCTAGGGGGTGGAGGCGGTCGAGGAGGATTGAGTGGTTGATTGTGTCAAAGGCGGCGGATAGGTCAAGAAGGATCAGTGCAGCGCATCCCGCAGCGTCTGCAGTGTTTTTAAGGTCATCCCAGATTGAGGTCAGGGCGGTTTTGGTTCTGTGTCGGGATCTGAAACCTGATTGAGCGGGGTCTAGGAGATTGTTGGCTTCGACAAAGGCGTTTAGTTGGGAGTAAGCGGTTCGATTGAGGAGTTTAGTAAGGAACCTGGTGTTTGAGATGGGGCGGTAGTTTTTGGGGTCGAGGGTCGAGACCCGTTTTTTTTTAGGAGGGGTTTGACATGAGCAGTTTTGAACGTGTCGGGGAAAAATTCCTGAGAGGCACTCGTTTATGATGGTTCTCGTGTATTCTCCTGCGCAGGTGGATGCGAATATTTCTTGAGGGTTGAGGCTGGGCAGGGCTCTAGTGGGGAGAAGATGGTTCCCGGGTGGAGAGAAGTTTGGTAAATTGGTCAGTTGATATCGGTGTGAATGCGTTGAAGGTCGGGAGGGTTGTATTTGCAGGCTGAGGGTTGGTAGGTGGTGTGGGTTGTAGTTGCAGGCGGAGGGTTGGTAGGTGGTGTGGGTGGAATGCACCAAGAACCCAACTGCCACACCACCTGCAATCCCAGTACCGGAAGCCAAACACTGTTCTGCCAATGCACCAAGAAACCGGCCTGCCATGCACCCTGCCAACCCAATACCAAGAGCCAAACGCTGCTCTGCCAATGTACCAAGAAAGTGGCCTGCCATGCACCCTGCCAATCCAATACCAAGAGCCAAACTCTGCTCTGCCAATGCACCAAGAGAGCGGCCTGCCATGCACCCTGCCAATCCAATACCAAGAGCCAAACGCTGCTCTGCCAATGCACCAAGAAAGCGGACTGCCATGCAACCTGCCAATCCAATACCAAGAGCTAAATGCTGCTCTGCCAATGCATCAAGAACCCAACTGCACACATCCTGCTATCCCAGTACCGGGAGCCAAATGCTGCTCAGCCAATGCACCAAGAACCCAACTGCCACACATCCTGCTATCCCCGTACCGGGAGCCAAACACTGCTCTGCCAATGCACCAAGGAACCAGCCTGCCACACACAGCTCTGCCAACTCATCCAACACCAAACCCTGCGCACCTAGTGCCACCTACTGCACTGCGACCCATACACAGGTCTGACAGTTCACCTAAAACCAGCCCTCTAAACCCCATCCATTGCAGTACCGGACCCCACCTACCGGTGGCGCTCATCCTCAAGGGGCAGGAAGTTCACCTACCACCCCTGTGTCAACATGACCAGGGTTCATTCTCTGGCCACAGGAGCAGGGGCGCACACCCCACCTCCAACATCCCAGTCGCCATAGTCCCACCTCCCCACCGTTTCCCCACAAACTCCCCGACAATGAAAGCCAAGAACGGGCTCCTTTGAGAAGGAGGGTGCCGGTGGGGGCGGATCACAAAGCCAGCCGAGCTGCTTTATCAACAATGGCTGGCTTCCTGAAATAAATCAAATTAACGTGGAATTTGTAAAAAAAAAGCTGGGGCGGGGAGGCCAAGAGGGAGGTAAAAATATTTCCTCCAGTAACTGAATTCTCTATAAATAACACCGTCCACCCCCCACCTTCCTTCCTTTGTAATTTTTATATAGTAACAGCAGGGATTGGAGTCTCGCAAGAATCTGCCGCCGCCACCCACCTCATGGGCCGCTCTTTAAAAAATAAGCACAGCTGTGTGAACTGCGTGGATGCGCCCCAAGTCTTTATTTTCTGCTTGCCACAATATACCTAGCTTTCCACCCCAAAACACATGCTTCTCACCAAAAGTATTAGCCCCCCAATGTGCCTACACACTATACACCAAAACAAACATCCCCCAAAACAATATACTGCCCGAAAAACTGTGCCGCCTTGCAAGAAAACTCCTCCCCAAAAATGCATATTCCCAAAAAACAAACCCCAGACATTCCTCCCTCAAAAATAACCCGTCCATAAAATCCCCAACCCCAATTCCATACTCCCAAAAATTAAAAACATCTAAAATATTCGACAAAAACACAAATCCCTCAAAACACTTATTGTGAGGAATTATCTGGAAGGCTATGAGGGGCTAGGGGCTAAGCACACAACCCCCTACCAGCTATTCAGAAACAGAGGCCAGTAAAAGTAGTATTAGCACACCTTAAGGTAGCGGTGGCTGAGCTTGTGGCTTAATCTCGCAGGGGCACATTAATCAGATAATCACAGTGCAATCCAATTAATAACTCAAAAGGCTGGGCTCCAAACAACTAGAAAATATCAGCAATTAAAATGGGAAAAATGAGGATGAAAATATCTTCTGCTTTAAAAGAATGTAAAAAAAAGTGAATCCCATTTTTCCAACTGGGATACAAATCTCACAGTTGTACTTGAAACAGTTGAAACTCACGGATGGTCCCTACAAGGGCCTTCAAGACAACACAGCTCAATTCCTACATGGGCTGGTAGGGCGGGGGGGATGTCAGGCAGCAGTGAGGGACACTGTTTTTAAAGTGACCTATGGGGTGAAACAGTTTTTCGGGCACACCAAAGCAAGCAGTGGCTTCTATCTTTGACTCTTTGAGTACCCCTATGACCTATGTCTGTATAAATGCCCTAGATTTTTGATATAGTACTTATACATACACATCGTAACATAGGGGTTGATGAGATAGTTAGTCCAGTCCCTCTCATCACCCGAGTCCCTCTCAACACACTACATAAAATCCTGCATATAACGCAGCCATGGTTTTTTGCCCCGGCCACCTGAGGCTGCCATACGAAAGGTCCCAACACCGAGACATCAAAATGGGTTGTGGGTTCAAGCTGGGGAGCAGCTTTGGTCCACCTTTTAAATATACCCCAACTCCACATATTACTCTGGGGGCTAGAATACAAAAAAAGCGAACACTTTTGGCTTTACTTCCAACTTGCTCTGACAATTAGATTCCGAACCCTCAGGACAGTAGTTGGAGGTTTTATAATGCATTCTACTGGGTCTTCAATGTTTGGGGCAAGCAGTCCTGGCTGCCACCAAGGTACTTATTGGCAACCAATAATTAGTGAATGGGTGTCGCTGCCAGGAGGCTTTCTGGAAGGTCACAGCACAGTTTAAGTTTGTAAGTGGAAGTCAATATCCCCACTGCATCTTTAAAAGTACAATTCAGCGATGCAGGACTTTTTAAAGTCAGAGGTTTTAAAGTATCGAAGTCTGCCACTTTCCACTGTAGTAATGGCAAATTATGGAGAGACAGTCCTGGAAATGTTACTAATTAAGTACATGTACATTTCACAGAGCAGTCTCGCCGGTGCTCGGGCAGCCAGGGTGCTTTTACGCAGAGGCAGGCCATTTTGGTTACATAAAGGAAAACGTGAGGTGTCAGTGCAACATGAAATAGGTCAGTACAACAGCAGAGTCAAAAAAAGTGTGTGGAGTTCCGGTGAAACACAGATACTCGACCCCCTTTCCCCACAAATAACTATATTTTCCTGTTCAGTCCCTTAACTACTATCAACTCCATGGAAGTGAGGACAAGATCCATCCACAAAGCTCTGCCCAGCCTACGACACAAGGCCAGAATCGTGTGACCTTGAGCGAACACTATATTATCTCCTTTCGAGGGGATTGGGTCCTCTGACGTATTCCATATCTATGACCGTAATCCCCACAGCTGTGCTGCTTCGGAACATTTTCGGCATCTGTGTCCTGTGTCGATGACGTCGATACACTGTCCTCGAGGGCCTCCATCGAGCCGATGTTAGAAGTAGGACGCACAACGCCCGTAGCCTCAGTTCCGTATTTTCCGCGAATGTTTTTGCTTCGGAGATCTCGGCGCGCCTCCGTTCTACTGAATCCTGTTCTTTCGGTTCTTCGAACCTGTTTCTTTGTGGATTGAAAATGTCGTCTTCGGCTTCTTCCACCCCGCGGTCGCGTTTTAAGAAGTGTTGGGTGTGCAGGTCCAAGATGTCATTGACGGACATGCACAACGCTTGCCTCTGGTGCCTCGGGGAGGACCACGATACGGATGACTGTGTCGACTGCCAGTCACCTACATCGAAGGCCTTGCGAGAGCGTAAGAAGAAGCTGTCGGTGGGTAAGGTGGCCAAGCCCTGGAAGTCGCGATCCACTGGACTTTCGATGGAGGATTCGAGGGGCGACTCTCTGCATAGTCGTGAGTCTGGGGGGGTCTCAGTCCAGGAGTCGGTCTCGCCATTCCTCTGCCTCTTCGAGGCACTCACGAAAGCGCTGTCACAGGTCGCCTTCCCCATCCTCATCCGAGGACTATGCTCGTCGGCGGGTTGCTTGTCCCAACAAGCATTCCACTCCTGAGGAATGGGATTCCTTCCGAAAGGAGATGATGGCGATTTTTGAATCGCAGGGCTCCGGTCCGTCCATGCCGTTGAAGGACGCCGGCTGTGACCGTGCTAGAGACACCGCTCGTCTGCCTTCGGGCTCGAGCGGTCGTCGCGACCAATGGGCACCTTAGAGGTCCCGGTCGGACAAGGATGGTTGCTCTAGACATGCCCGTTCCAGCTCCCGGTCCTCGAGGCTGCGTGAGCCTGTGAAGTCTTCGAGGAAGACATCGATGCCTGTGGCGCCAAGGTCGTTGAGGGACTCTCTCGAGGCTCTGCCTCCGAGGGAGTCGTCAATGCCATCGGCACCCAGGCTGTCGAAGGACACGCTCGGGGCTCCGCCCTCGAGGCCTGTGTCGACGCCGTCAAAGTTGTCGGCGCCTGGCTCAACGTCGACGCCGATTCTGTTGACGCCTTTCGAGGCTGCTTTGTCGGAGGTACCCCGTGGCTCGGTGGAACCCCCCAGAAAGGCTATGGCCAAGGCTAAGAAGGTCTTTGTCCCTTTTTCTGTGCCCTCTTTCCGCCCTCTGGATTTTATTTCTGAGGGGGGATGAGGGATCTGAGGAAGGTTTGGTGCCTGAGGAGGTGCCTGACGAGATTTTGTCTGGTCACAGCCAGATTGAAGACCTGCGTCAGTCACTGCACAACGCCAGTGGTCTGGACACCTCTCCGGAGGTGGAGTTCTGTTGGCCTGAGCCTGGCACCCATGCCGAGTCTTCGTACCGGTGCCTTATGTCGAGGGTCACGGAATACTTGGGGTGGACGGACATCCTCGACCAAGGTCCTCCAACTGGCCCGGTACTGCCATTCCATATGGCTTTGCAAAGAAGGGTGGCTGCAGCTTGGACTGCTCCGTAGAGTCCCCCGGCAGTGAGCAAGTCTTTGCTGCGTAAATACCGGCCAGCCAGTAGTGACCCCTGCTACTTGATCACGCACCCCACTCCGGAGAGTTTGGTGGTGTAGGCGGCCACGGCCCCAACAAAGCAGGCGTCGTACCCTACCATCCCTCCTGATAGGGACGACAAGCGTTTTGATGGCTGTGCGAAGAAAGTGTTTTCTTCAGTGGGTATGGCTTTACAGGCAGCCAACTCCGTGCGTGCCTTGTCATGTTTCACGCACACTCTGTGGAACTGTATTTCCTTGGCGGCTGAACATATTCCCAAAGGGGAGGAACGGGATGGTTTTCTTGCTATTGTACAGGATGGCAAGGATGCAATGTGTGAAACCGTTCAGTAGGGTTTGGTCAGCTGGTCCACGGCGTCGAGCACCGTAATACACAGGTTTGCGTGGTTGCGGAAGTCGGGGTTTGCTCCTGATGTGCAGGCCTGGCTCCTCAACATGCCCTTTGATGGTGAACATCTTTTTGGCAGCAAGGCTGACGAGAGCCTTGATAGGTTGCAGACTTCAAAAGCTGCAGCAAAGTCGTTGAGCGCTGCAGTTCGCCAACCTCCGCCTTTTTGTCCTAGGGGACAGCAATGGAGGGGAGGTTCCTTTCGTTATTACTCATCCTTTAGTAAATCGAGAGGAGCTGCAAGTCAAAGGGGCCACCGTAGGAGTGCCAGAGGTGAAAAACAGGGTACTCGAGGTGCCAAGGCCGCTCGGGCAGTTGCCTATTGGCCCTCAGCCACTGCCGCAGCTGCTCCAGTTCAGTCTTGAGGCCATGTCCCATGGTTCGCCGGTTGGGGGAAGGCTGGCGCAGCATCTTGTAGCGTGGCGTGCCATTACTTCAGATGTGTGGGTTCTGGAGATCATAGCCCACGGCTACTGTCTTCCTTTCCGGCAGAGGCCTCACTACAATCCACCAGGGAATCTCTCTTTGAAGAGTCCGGTTCAGCTCCTTGCGCAGGAAATTCAATCCCTGCTGGAGAAAGGCACCATAGAACTGGTGCCTGTAGCGGAGAGGAACAATGGATGGTATTACCCTTATTTTTTGATTTCGAAGAAAGATGGGGGATTGAGACCCATCATGGACTTGTGCGGTTTGAACAAGCTCCTCAGGAAGGACAAGTTCAAGATGGTTACTCTTTCTGTCCTCCAGGCCGTTCAACTTCAGGACTGGTTGGTGTCTCTCGACCTCAAGGACGCTTATTTTCATGTGCCGATCCATCCAAAGCACAAGAAGTACCTGAGCTTCGCAGTTGGTGACTTGCACTTTCAGTTTCGGGTCCTGCCGTTCGGATTGACCTCCGCCTCAAGGGTATTCACCAAGCTCATGGTGGTGGTGGCAGCGTATCTCAGGAAAGGGGGGGATTCACGTCTACCCCTACCTGGACGATTGGTTGATCAGGGTGCGCTCTCCCGAGCAAGTCCTGGATCATCTGTCCGTCACCTGCCACTCCCTTCACAGACTGGGCTTCTCCCTCAACTTAAAGAAGTCCCATTTGACGCCAACCCAGCGGCTCCAGTACATCGTGCAGTGTTTCCCCCCCCAGGTGAGGGCTCATCACATTCAGCAGATGGTGCACAAGTTTCAGCACTCCCAGAGTCTCCCGGCGTTCGAGTTCTTGAGGTTGCTCGGCCTCATGGCATCCTGCATTCTTCTGATGCCGGAGGCCAGGTTGCGGATGAGATCTCTGCAGTGGGCCCTCAAGATGCAGTGGTCGCAGTCCTCGGGCAGGATGTCGGACCCCGTTCAGGTGCCGCCCTCGGTCGCCCAGGATCTTCTGTGGTGGGCCGTCGAAGGCAATCTGTTGAAGGGGGCTCCGTTTTGGCTATGCTGGCCGGAGGTGACGATCGTGACGGACGCATCCCTCATGGGATGGGGAGCTCATGCCAATGAGTTGACAGTCAGCGGTCGTTGGTCTCCGTCGGAGTCCAGACTCCATATCAATCTGTTGGAGTAGAGGGCCGTCAGGCTTGCCCTGAAGGCTTTTCTGCCGACTGTGCGTGGAAGGAATGTCCTGATTCTGATGGACAACACAGTTGCCATGCACTACCTCAACAAAAAGGGGGGGGACAGGGTCACACCCTGTGTGCAGGGAGGCGATGCAGCTCTGGTTCTGCGCCATCCAGCAGGATGTTTCGATCTTGGCCGTTCATCTGGCCGGAGACGAAAACGAGACTGCGGACGCGCTGAGCAGGCAGAGCGCAATCTCTCACGAGTGGGAGCTGGCTCAGGAGATTCTCCTGGAGATCTTCGCCCTTTGGGGGACCCTTCAGGTGGATCTCTTCGCCTCCGGTGTCAACCGGAAGTGCGAAAGGTTCTGCTTGCGGGAATTGCCTCCAAAAGGAGCCTTAGGAGACGCCTTCATGGTGGAGTGATCCCTCCCACTGCTGTACGCGATTCCTCCAGACCCCGTCATCCCGCAAGTGCTGCGGAGGTTACGGAGGTTCGGTTCCCGGATGATCCTCATTGCACCGGCTTGGGCTCAGAGGATGTGGTACCCGGACCTTCTCGACTTGTCCATCTGCCCTCTACGTCGTCTTCCCTACCGAAACGACCTGCTCTCACGGGAGGGGGGTGTCAGGTTCTCCATCCAGAGGTCAGATCCCTCAACCTTCACGCTTGAATTCTGAAAGGTTGAGGTATAAGGATTGGGACCTCCCAGAAGACCTGATTTCGGTCAGACTGCCGGCAACAAAGTCCCTGTACCGTTGCCGTTGGAGAAGGTTCTGCGACTGGTGCAGGGTTAAGAATGTGGATCCTTTTTCATGTGACATTCCTGTAGTTCTGTCATTTTTGCTTTCATTGGCCCACAGGGGACTGCAAGTGGGTACTGTTTAAGGTTACCTGGCGGTGCTCTCTATATTTAAGTGTTCGCCTGAGGAGTGTTCTTATTTTAAAATTCCTTTAATTTCTCAAAGAACTCACTAATGTGTTTCCCCCGGCAACTTTCAAGGTGCCTGGTTGGGATTTGAACCTTGTTCTGCAATTCCTTATGGGTGCTCCGTTTGAGCCTTTACATTCTTGTCCTTTGAGGCTGTTAACCCTTAAGACTGTGTTTTTAGTTGCGGTCACTTCCGCTCGCAGAGTGAGTGAGTTGCAGGCACTTTCAGTTAAGCCACCCTTCACTGTGTTTTAGAAGGACAGGGTTGTCCTTAGAGTTCGTCCTTCCTTTCTTCCGAAGGTGGTGTTGGAATTTCATTTGAGCCAGAAGGTTATTTTTCCGGCATTTTATCCTCCTCCGCATCCTGGTAAGGAAGAGGAGAGGCTCCATAGGTTGGATCCTAGAAGAGCTTTACATTTCTACATTTCTCGCATGTCCCGGGTCAGAGTGGACGATCAGCTCTTTATTGGTTACACTGGAAGGCGTTTGGGACAAGCTGTGACTAAGCAGATTTTGTCTAGATGGATTATCTTGGCAATTTCTGAATGTTACCGCTTGGCGGGTAAGGACCCTCCGGTAGGCTTACAGGCCCATTCTACTAGGGGTATGGCTGCCTCTACTGCCCTGCACAGGGGTGTTCCTATTCGTAACATCTGTGATGCAGCCACTTGGGCTTCGGTTCATACTTTTGTACGTCACTACTCCCTCGAGTCTATCCATAGGCAGGATCTGGCCTTTGGCAAGGCGGTCCTTTATGCAATTTGGTTGGGCATTCTAAATTTCTATATTCTAAATTCTTTTCCCTCCTCCATACGTTGGTACTGCTTTGGGAGTCTGTCATAGATATGGAATACGTCGGAGGACCCAATCCCCTTGAAAAACAAGTTACTTTCTTACCTGGTAAAGTTCTTTCGATGGGATGGTCTGATGACGTATTCCATATCCCTCCCTCCCTACCTGCCCCGCTACAGAATTTCTTATGCGATTGCAGTTTACGTTTCCACAAGGCTTTCTGTGGTCATACTGGCAGTGGTTTGTTGCCACACGTTCTGGGGAAAAAACTACAACTGAGGCTACGGGCGTTGTGCGTCCTACTTATAACATCCGGTGACGTCGACTCAACGAAGGCCCTTGTGGACAGCGTATCGATGTCATCGACGCAGACAATATTCCGAAGCAGCAAAGATGTGGTGATTACTGTCATAGATATGGAATACGTCGTCGGACCATCCCATCGAAAGAACGTTACCAGGTAAGAGAGTAACTTGTTCTACTCTGCCTATCGCTTTGAACAAGGTCACACAGGTTAGCTGTTTTACAAAATACATTTTCTTGGATGCCTCATGTACACTTACTCATGTGGTGGTTGTCATTTGGGAAATCTTCGGACCCGTCGTCGTCATCCTCATCGTCCCCGGAGGAGATCGCATCTGTGGTATTCACAGTGATGTACCGGGATTCGCTTTGGAGCGCCCTCGCTGCGCTGCATGCGTAGAGGCCGGAGTCGCGCAACACGGCCTCCCTAATCTGCAGGTAGGGCCTCCCTGCCCCCTCATGTATGAGGGGCATCTGTATCTTTGCCCCACCTCCCACGCCATTCTTCATTACTCCTCGTTACCAGTGCCATCCGGCTGGCCCTATTCCTCAACCTGCCCCCCCAATGAACCTTCCACTTGGGTGGGGGAGGGGTACTCTCAACTGCCTCTTCACCCCTTTCTTCTCCTTCATTCTGACCCTCATCAAACATATCATTGTCGTCCTCCCTCAAATAGTTCTGAACGCCGTATTCTCCTGTACAAGAATTGTCCTTCTGAACACATACACTTTTTATTCCTTGGGTATCCATCCTAAACAGTACCTCCCTTGACCTCCACCATTCTCCCGACACCCCTTCATACTTAACTGCTCTTGGGGATGTCTGTATCCGGTTCAATTCTGTGAATAATCCTGCCAACCTATCTTCGAACTTCCTTGACCGGAAACTGCGGATGCCGATGTTTGGGAGAATTCTCATAAATGGTTGATTTCCCTTACCTACTGAATCCCTCAGCAGCTTTGCTGGATTTCTAGGATTTATTTTCTTTCACCTGGTAAGAGTGTCAGCCTTTTTCCCCACTCTTACATGTGTTTTGCAATGTGTGTTTTTACTTTTTGTGTGATCTTGGGCACTGGAGCCTCACCTATTCCAGGGCACCTTATTTTTCATGCGTGTTACACAGCACCTTCAGCTTTTAGACTTCCCACCGACTCCATTGTCTGGAGCTGACTACAGTCTCCAGAAAAGGGTAAAGTTGCCATTAACTTTACCTTAGGCACTTTAAACCACAGACCCAGTACACCCCATCTTCCATGGAGTATTGGAAAGGGTTAATTCTTATTCATTTTTGTCTGTGCCTTTTGGGGCATTGTTTCACTCCCTTTACATTAAGACTTGGCTGGTGGCATTGGTATCTACCCTAACTTTTGTACCGCGATTATCTTACATAAACGTAGTAATGTTTTAGGCTATTATATTAGCCTCAAACATAAACACGCTTGACCAAATACATTTTATTTTGGCTCTGGCCAGGTTTATTCACCATTTCTTTTTGTTAAAGTCTTTCTCGTGTTTTACTCTGTGCGCCAAACCAGGTTTGGTCCCTTTGTTCATCGCTTTTTCGCGGGTTTCCAAACCGAAGCCCTCCTTTAGACCCCTTATAGTCTGAGTAGGCAGGATGTGAGGGAGGGGTTTTACGACCCCTGCCATGGGTTCCCTTGGTAACCCAAGTTGCACTCCTCTCTGATTGGCTAAGGGGACTGGCCTTGTCAGGCCAGCTACCCTGCTGTGTAATTGACACCAGGCTGTCTGAATGGGAGAAAACTGCATAAAAAGCAGGTCTCTGGGACTGGAACAGCAGAGTCGCCACTGGAACGAAAGAACCAACAAGGAATTGGAAGAAGAGGATTCCTACCACGACTGAACTGCCCGGTGAAGCCCTGCTGCAGGTCAGAATCTCCAGAATCCGACGACAGAGAAGATCCTCCAGGAAACCTCTTCCCTTGAGCTGGTGAGACCAACCAGTTCACCCAAACTGCAAGCCAGGACCCCTCCTCTGGTCGAATTCGCTGTACAGAGCTACAGTGGGCCGGATAGCCAAGAAGGTCGGACCCTGCTTGGGTTTTAAGGAGCGCACCTTATATTCGTTGCTTTGCTCTGCTGCTGGTTTCTTCCCTGGTTAGTGCAGGACCCTCCAGTCTTCCTACTTCTGATCAGTCCGACAGTCGCTTCAGGAACCATGAGCCTGCAGGAACTACCAGGAACGTCTGCCTCAGCTACAGCCCCCTCTCCGTTTTAAGGTACTGTGCAAATCCGGTTGTGCGTTTCGTTCAGCCGCGGTGAAAGTGTTTGAAATCTTTCTCCAATCCGAGGGCTTGTCCTTCTCTTCTCTTTGAACTAACTTTTCTACCAAACAACCTTGTCTGGAAACCGTGCCACGAACCTTACCGCGAACTACCCAGAACTGTATTATCTTGAGCAAAAGACTTTTGAACCATTGACTTTGGCCCTAAGCCTTTTCTATCTGATTTTATCATTGTAGTCTCTCTTGTTCGCTTGCTTACTTACCTGTTGGTGTGGATCCATTTCTGTTAACCTTTGTCTTTCCCTCCCTCTTTAATTGCTGGAGTGCCATTTTGCTCCCACTTCATTTTTTGAGCTTAACTTGTCTGGAATTTAAGTGAAGTGGTGTGGTGTATTAAGAGAGTGATTTTTAGACTGCTTTTAATAGTGTAATGTTACACAACTGAAGAGTGAAATAAATGTATATTCTTTTACTTGAAAACCTTGTGTCAGTGTTTGCCTGAATCATAGTAATTGCTGTCCTTTGTGTAACTATTTGATACTGCTCACTTACTCTTGAGATAAGTCTGGCTGCTCTGCTACTTCTACCACTTTAACTGTGTAGTACAGGCTTGTACCAAAGGTGACATTGTGCTGTCACTTGTAGTCTTAATTGTGTGTGGTGTTCCCAAAGGGTACTGCATATAATTCTGCCTAACAGCCGATATTTCAGGAGGGTGTATGTATGGAGGAGCAGTAGCCTGTGGTGTTACTGGTGCTGAAGGGGCCCCTACCGCAGTGGGTACATAGATTGGATTTGTGTACCCATCTGCAGGACACGTTGCCAAGGGATATAATCCCATGCGTCCCGCTGGCACCCCACCCTCTCCTTCTCCCCTCCGGCACCTTCTATCTTTCTGTATCTGTACCCTGCTGCATCCCCTTGGTCTTCTGCATCTTCAAACATGCGCCAGAAGTCTAAAATTTATTTTCTCTTCTGTAGCTGCTTCCCCTATACTTAGCTACTAAAAATGTGTACATGTGTTCCAAGACGCTCTTATTGTGGGAGCCTTGCTTTGGCCATGACCAGGGCATCCCCCTCCTGTCTCCGCAATCCACTGCTTATGGTATTTCTCCACCCTGTCATGATACAGTGGCAGGGCCTTGTACATATACTCTATTGGTTTTCCTCCCGCCATGCTAGTGATATCTATCTCTTACTGACCCCCCAAAGTTCCACTAACGCGCTGCGCACGCTGTTTACTTGTGACAAAAAAGAAAATTAACCCCCACCCTTTTCTGTCCCCCTTCCTTGTGCACACACACACACCACTCCACAATGCCATCCAATGCCACACCACACTGCGACACAAAAAATTACCGCCCTTCCTAGGGCCTGTTCTTTATCCAATAGAACACAAATACAATACACTAAAATAACAAGCTAAAATAGCAACCACTATGTGTTACAGGTCTACTCCTTATATGAGACCATTACTTTTATTTCTGGTTTCCTCCTTTAAATAATACATTTAGTTGTGGTATCACCTTCCCTCATCTTCCGAGGAGGGGCTCCCTGCCTTACCTTTTCCTTACCATACAATATCTTAACAGCACAAACACCAATATGAAATAACACAAACCACACCCACGTCACATCAACAACCTTGCTCTCCACGTGCTCACACCTCTCATACTTCCCCATGCATCTTTCCCCTATTGGTTATCGCTTACAAGAGTCTACTCACATGTATTTGCTCACCCAAACTCCTCTGTCACGGGATTCCAACACCGGTCCCACTCGCCTCAGAGTCGCGCCCCGCTTCAAAGAGCAGAGAGGACTTCTTTTAAAGGGGCTCCTACTAAACCACTTGGAACACGGGTTTTTTTCAGAACCGGTCGGTGTAGGTGGCCCTGGACAATAGCACAACTACTGGGGGCGCTGGGTTCATGTTGGGGTCACCAATTGAAGGCAAGTCCCTGAACGCTCACACCAGAGAGAATACTGCCCACTAGGGAAGAAAGGCCCAAGTCGATCTTATAAGGATAACAAGTTTTAATCTCACACACAGATGAGAGCAACAGAAAATAACTCTGCTGCTAAGAATGTTCTGATGAAAAGTAGTACAAATAGAATCTTATAAAGGTAAACATAGTCATAGATGACGCAATACATACAGTAAAAATCTGCTCAGCTGGTTGGTGTGCGCCTATACATGATCCGTCAGCTCCATAAGAGATGGCAGGTCATTGGTTCCAGTCAGTCCATCCGTCTTCCATCATGTGGGTGCTGCAGTGATTATCTTCTCACGTCCAAGGTCATAGAACAAATGAACGACACTCCTAACATAATGCTACTTTATCACTATATAGTGCACCTGGCAGGCTTCAAGACAGGCACAAGGGAGGTTCTGGGGCACTATAACCTACACACACATTTCACTCACTCCCTTCTGTGCCATCCAACGCCAAGGTCTCCACCCGCGTATTGAATTATAATTTATTCCTCTCAGTACCTTGCAATACAAATCATACGATTGTTGCTGCTCAATGATGTGCCTCGTCGGTCCTCTTTGAACATTTCAGGTATTCTTACATTGGGGTTGGTGGTCAAAAAGCACCTGGTGCCATGAAATTCAGGGATCTTAAGTTTTAGTCAGTTATATTGGCTATATCTTCTGGTATCCTGGGGTTGCCAGTGTCATGCTTTGGCCAGTGTGAGAAAGCATGCACACCAGGCGCGGGTCTGATCACAGCCTTGTAGGACACGTTCCTCTTGAGTAAATAAAAAACATATTTGCAACACTGTTAGAACAATGAATAAGCGTTGTCGGTTGGGGGTGTGTGCTGTCCTCATGGGAGCTCGGGCATGGCTGGAGATTTCCCTCCTCTCTCAATTCAGGCCGAGTGCATACAATGCTGCATTTGCTGCACAGGCCTTACCTTATACCTATGATTTCTAATATCTATGCAAAAATAGCAATATTGCTTGCCCCCTGCACTACATTATGTGGGTTGATTGTTTGATTATATTGAAGTTGGGTCCTTTGTATTGGGAGGCGGTCCTTTCACCCTCTCCCCTGGC
Organism: Ambystoma mexicanum; assembly: GCF_040938575.1. Taxonomy (NCBI): domain Eukaryota; kingdom Metazoa; phylum Chordata; class Amphibia; order Caudata; family Ambystomatidae; genus Ambystoma; species Ambystoma mexicanum. The sequence goes on along the minus strand of NC_090934.1, from coordinate 739,724,891 downwards.
CCATCACAGTGCTTCAAATGCATCTCGACTCACTCTAAAGCGCTTAGGGGGTGGGACGGGGCTGCCCCCTTCCAAAAGTGCAGTCTCAATTCCACAAAAATGCAACTATAAGGCTGCCTATCTTCTTCCAAAATGCCAGAACTCCAGAGGAGAGAGCATTGCACTCCCTGAACGTCAAAAGTGCATAGACATATTAACTGGACCGGACAAAATCTTTGAGCAGCAAGGCATCTCTTTATCGCTTTCAGACCCTCAAACAAAGGGAAAGCTATCGCGAACCAGGTTATTCCAAGGTGGGTATCCTCTACTATCTCGTTCTGCCACGCAAAGGCCAACAGGCCACTGCAGACTACAGTCAGGGTACATCCCGCAAGAGCTGCTCTCTGGTGTGGAGGGCCCATCAAAGACCTTTGTCAGTCAGCAACGTGGGCAGTGCCCCACATCTTCACAAGACACTACTGCCTGCAGTAACTGCACACGCAAATGGGAAAGCAGTCCTTCAAATGCTGTTCCAGTAAGGTAAGCCCTGCAGCTTCTAGGGTTGTCGTTACGTATGTATACTTCTTGCACAGGCATAAATTCAGGGTCTCTGTTTGCCTGTTATTTCTCCTCCTGTCATGTATACTGCTATAAAATCTATTTGCAGCATGTGAATCTATGAAATATCCAATGCTGGAGTTGGGATTAGTTTCTTACCTGTAAATTCAGTTCTCCAGCGTTGGTATCTTTCATAAATTCACATGCGCCCTCCAGCCTTCCCCTGCAGGAAAACACCCTCTGTATGTGTTATTCGTCCAGCAAGAGTGGTTAAAATCTGAGGGGTAGCTGTTAGGGCAGAGCTACACACTCAACATCCTTTTGGTAGGGACTAAAAGCACCCACAGTGATGTGGGTAGGACGTTCAAGGTCTCAAAGGTTTTTCCTTAGGAAAAGTATTAAAATATAAGTAACCAGGGATTCCCAGCCTGACGGGAAATATTCACATCATGTGAATCTATGAAAGATACCAACACTGGAGAAATGGAGTTACAGGTAAGAACCTACTCCCTTTCGGTTTGCCTCTAGGTAATGGCATTGGTATGCCAGCAACCCAGTAACGCTTTCACTTTCTCTGGGTTTACCAGTTGCCTTTTGGATCTGTTGCTTCTTCATTGGCTCTGCTGAATTGGTTCTGTGTGCGCCTGGTCAAGCCCACTCTTGCCGCCGTACTTGCTGCTTTGCTGTGTGGTTCCCTTTTCTGCGGTTAGCCTCGAGCACCTCCTTTCCACCCCCCGGGGTCACGCCTGCTTCTCTGCTGTTTGCCACAGCACGTCTTTCCCCTGCATGGTATTCAGCAGTGTTCCTGACTGACAGGCAGACCTGCTTGTGCAGCTCTCTCTGCCCTTTTTCTTTCCTGTGACTGCCTTGACCTCCATCAGCTGAGTTTCGGTTGTATTTAAACTTCCCGACTCAGCTATTTCTTCTCCAATAATTAGACAGTTGCACTTGATTGTCTGTCCCAGTAATCATTACTACTCTGCCATTCTTATTTGTGTCTACTCCGCCATTCTTCCTTTTTTCAGTGTTTAGTACCTGCTCTCTACTGGTATTTTTGGGTGAAACAAAAGTAGTTTTACTAAGAGGTTGGAATGAACATCACAGTATGCCATTAAGGTCTGAAGGATTAAACAAACATCTTTAGAAGAGAGCGGGGTGTATGTGGTTCCCCCAATGATGTCGCCGAATCTCCCAGAGGGTTACTTCCCACCAGGTGATCCTCCCTCATATTGCCGTTCCCAGGGTCAGGATCAGGTAGCTTCTGCTATACCCTGGCCACATGGGCAGAAGCTACCTCAGTGAAAGGAGTGATGACATCATTGGATTCATCACATACCTCTATGTACTGCTCTTTCTAACGGATTTTCCTCCCACAGTTTCCTCGTTGATCTCCCAACCTGCCCCTTTTGGTGGATAGCTTGTACACTGTATCTGTTCTGTGGTCCTTTAGCAGCATAGGGGAAAAGGCGGAACGGAGGTTATGGGGCTAAGTGTCCAATATATACTGGCCGCGATGGCCTTTTCGGCATTGGGGCCTGTAAGAGGAATTGAGTGTAGAAGATGTGGAGCCGTGCTGCTGCTCCTAGTGACCAAAAGAATTCTGAATGACAACTGTGCTAAAGATGGAATAGATGAGGAATGTGTGGGAGGAACATCAATCACAAAGAACAGTACTGAGTGGTACAAAATTGTTTTGTCCATGAAAAGGTGAAACAAGTGTTTTACTGTTGGCTTATGTAGACAATACTGTATAACTCTCCCAAGCTTCCCAAACAATAAAGAGAATCATACATTTGCTACCTGTGTTGAATCTGATGTCATCACTACTTTTCCTGGGGTAGCCTCTTCTGATGTGGCCAGGGACGGCAGCCGCTACCTGATCCTGACCCTGGGGGCGTCTGTATGAGGGAGGACCACATGGTGGGGAGGCAACCCTCTGGGTGATAAAACAACAATCAGAATGCTCCCTCTCTTCCTCATGCCTTGATGGCATTAACACTATCCCTGAACCACTAACTAAGTCTACTTCAAGTATTCCACAGAATCCCCTAAACACTTGTTTTTTTAACAACTGAGACGAGGAAGAAGCTCGGAGCAGTGATGATTACTCCCAATGAAGTTCAATGTTCTCTTTCTTTCCCGGGAGTGGAATGCAGTATGCAAAGTCGAGAGCTATACTTTTTGAACTTTAGGAAACTTGATTATTCTTAGTTTGAACTTTTTGGTATTGGTAAAAGGAACCTGGAAACATGAACCATCCCCTGAAACGGTGTACATTTGCCATTTAAAACTTTTTATTTTGGATTTATACCTTTTGTGTTGGATTGGCACATTTGCCCACTTTTGAAAACAAGAGACAATATCCTTTGCACCTTAGAGTTAGTTTTAGAGTGTGAGGGCCAGAATATGATTTTGGACACAGGACGTATTTTTACTTTGGAACATCTTGACAAAGGACAGGCCCATTAGTTTCGGTTGAGGTAGTGAGAAACCACCTAGATTAGGGATATTGAGGCGTGTGCACCCATTTTTTTCAATTGAATAAAGGTTTGTAACCAAAAGAATTAGTCCTCATATACCCTGATTGAGTACCTGTGGTCAGCAAAGTAATGCATCCAAATCAGTAATTAAGATCTTTTCACCTTAACGCAGAACACAGAGAGATGGAACGAATTAGGAACAGCTAAATCCTGTGAATCAATAGGATACTTGGGTATATTTTTGTAACCAAGGACTCTTTATTTCTGCATCCAACATTGCATCGCATAGAGTTTTGCGGGTGAAGTATATTGAAGATTGCTTTCAAGTCAGTGCAGTGGTACTCTTCCTTAGTAATTCAATCAACCCAAAAGTTCTATAACGGAGAATTATTGCTGCTACTAGCCAAAGCCTTCAAGCATTTTATGTATCTTGGGTCAAGTTTCTACTTCCAAACTTGATAAGATGAATTATTTCGCCCCCGCCTTAACAATTTGCAACTTTTGAGAAAACCGATGGACAATAAAAGAAAATGGGTATTACTAGCAACCAATTAACAGACAGCTGGGTATTATTTTGCTCCCCTAAAGGGCTGTAACAATATTTGGAGTGGCCTCCATTTCTAATTGATTCTTTCCTGCCACAGATTCCTCATTTATGATATCACTATTACAGCACAGCTGTTCTCTGGAGACTTTTCCCCTTTAGGGGGCTCCGTCTGATGCTTCTATGTGCCGCGCCATATATGATGTTGGGCCAGCATATGTAGCGGTGCAGTGCCCCATAACCTCAGTCCCATTTTTCTGCGTACTTTATTTGTTAATTGGGAGCATACTCATCAAGCTTCTTATTTCTTAAAATGCCATCCCAAATCCGTTGAAGGCCTCTGCTTTCAAGCCATGGGTGGATTGCGGTCTCGGATCTGCACCAGATATGCTTGTACTTCTTGGGTGAGGACCACGACACCCAGGATTGCGGTTGGTCAGTCCATGCACCCAAAGGTTAAATGGGAACAGGCGGCAAAGATCTTTACGATTGTCCACAAAGTGAAGGGTGAGGTTCCACGGTCTCGACGGTCCGAAGATCGGGCTACTGGAGAAGGAGAAGAAGAAACTGCATCGGAAGAGATTGCGCTCCCTGAGTGAGTCCTTTCATCGCAACTCTTCTCCCCCCCCTCAAAGAAAAAGCCACTGCTCTAAAGGCTCCCCTGAACTGCTGGCACAGGTGCCTTTTCCATCCAAGTCCTCCACACCGGAGGAATGGGATAGCTTTCGCCTGAAGATGCTCGATATCTTTGCCACAGTGGCTCCGGAGCCTGTAGCCCCATCAGCAGCTCTGGCGGCTTTGGCTCCGGAGGGTCCCACTGCTGCTTCTGCAACTGGCTGGGTATCCTCAGAGGACCACTCCCGCATGCCTGTGGGATATATTGACCCACTCAACAGTATTTCCCCACACCACCAAGCTGCATTTGCGCAGAAACAGCAAAATGGCTGTGCTGGCTCCTGTGAGCGCTATGGCCTCAAAACTGCGTTTTTGCAGCAACAAAAAGATGGCTGCACCTTCTTGCCAAGCACACATGGGGAGGATGGAACAAGGGGACACACTAAGGGAGCGTGCCAGTGTGGTGTTAACTGTACAAAAGAAATGGAGTGAAAAGGTAGCACTGCTTTGCTAAAAGCCCAAGACCTCCATTATAAAGGAAACTTTTCACCTTTAGAATAATGCTGCTGATGCTATTTCCATCTGTTCTTCCTTAAATCACTGCAATTAATAAGGGCCTGCCATGCCCAGTATCTCATTGTGCCTCAGCAAAACCAGGCATGATTTCTGAATGACAGGCCCTGTCAAACCAACTTTGAGAAAAATCAACAAGATGCTTCACTTTTACTGGCACAGGAAAACGCGTACATTTCTTTACAAATGTATCAAAGCTCAGTAGTTCAAAAGAGACTCCGGCTATCTGAGCCATGTCAGTTTCAATGCATCTGTGCTTCAAATAAACTGCCTAGAAGAAAATAACTATGGCTGCAAGGCAATATTTGGAAGTCAGATGGCAAAATCGAATTTCAAAGGAAATGCAGTTTTCAACACGTGTAAAAATGAGCTTTTGCAAAGCTAAAGGAGAAAAATTCCAGTTTAAAAAGTAAACTGTTGAAGGAAAGCCTGCCATTAGCTAGCAATGTGAAGGGGTTTGTGGTTGTTGAAAATACATACATGGGCTATTTTATTCCACAGGTTTGTTTTAATTCTGTACCAAATATAAGAAAATAATGGTTTTAAACCACCTTGGCTGGATTTGCAAGCTGTCAAAAACAGGTTATTCTGGTTGGCAGAGTTAAAGCTTCCCCCTTGGAAGGGAGCCACACCATAAACTTCCAGGACACGAAAGTGATAATTGCTAGCTTGAAAAACTTTGAATAGGCCCAGACAAAGAAAGTTCACACGCTCGTCGGACATTCGTCTGTGCTTCAGACTTGGACAATAGAAGTCCTGGGACACTAACCTGTGAAGTGCAGGGGGCCATAAAACCTTCAGTCAAACTGGGAACCCCCACCCCGCACACGGCTGAAGTGACAGTTGGTGGCAGCTGAAGAAAGGAAAAAATGGTCCAGTGACAAAGGACTGCCTTTTGCTTCCAAATACTATTTTATAAATAAACTTTTAAGACTTTTTATCTCTGCAGCAAGAATTTGTAAAAATGTGGCAATGTTATAGTTTAAATATGATTTCATGGGCTTTCATTGAAGACATGGTAGAATTCACTGACATGTAGGGTACAGAAATGGCAAAGTATTGTGGATTAAAAGAAAAGCATCCATGTTGTAAAGGCATATTTTTGTACATACACACCCCTTATGATAATCCACACCAATGTATAAAGCTATGGAATTTGGAGTAATAGAAATCCCATTGAAAAGCGCAAAAAACTGGTAGAAGGGCGAAACAGTGTCTCACAGATTGCAGGATTCGACGGCTGTGCTCTACCTAAAATATGTAACATAATTATGTCATTCATTAAGGTGCCACAACTGTACAAATGTGTAAATTCCAGTATGACAGATTTTTGGCAAAAAGGTCTGTGGGAAGTCTTTTTACATCATAAAATGCACCCTCTGGAACTGAGTCACATCCCATGGGAGGCAACCAACATTGATTGTCCAATCCAGTTGTTTAGAGGCGGGCTTAGCTAAGCCAGCCCAGCAATATAGTCTATGATGTCACTATGCATTATAAATAAGAGACCCTGACAAGACTCTAGACAGACACTCTTCCTGATGTTCCTGCGCTGTGTTCATGTTCCATCCATCCAGATTCCAGATCCCAACTACAAGGCCAAAGCATTGCTGACCATACTCCAGGGCCCACTTCAAAACCCAAGCAGTGCTGTTCCTGTTCGCAGCAAGACCTAAATTCTGAAAACTCACTATTCTCCCATGAAAAAGGGGAGAGCTGTGGTCCTTTTTGCATCCTGAACCAGCCTGGCTTGCTGCCCCCTAACTGCATGCTCTGCCATCCCACCATCCAGCTGACCTTTAGTATCTAGTGGCCAGAATTGCCAGTCCAGAAGTGCCACCCGGTGACCAGAACTTCCCAGCTGTTTGCCAGGAGCGCTGCCGTGTAGTGACCAGAACCATTGACGGTTTTAAAATCCCAAAACTAAAAAGTGGACTGAGAGTATAATCCCCACCCCATAGAAACCCATAGCCTATCTTGTCTTTGTCCTTATTGCACTCTGTCATCCTATCCTCATCCTGATAACTTGTTGAAATTGTCAGACTCATTCTTGCAACCTTGCCCTTGATTTCTAGTGCTAGCGCCTTCTCTTTAGTAATTTTGTATGGTGCTATCCTAAGCCATAGTCCTATTTCGAGTCATCAGACTGGTTTCCGCCAGGGTTGGGCGCTGGGGTGACGGGTTGAAGTCGCAAATCAACCCTGACTCTTACTGTGTCCATCTTTGTTGGCCTAGCCTAAAAACTCTAATGTAAAGTAAAATTGTTCTTGTCATGACGGATTTCCTTTCATATTTCACAGCTCCATTTTACTCAAAGCGCACCATTTTTTCTCTTGCATAACTCACCCAGTTTCATAGCTAGAGACCTATTTTCACTTCTAGAATATCCCTGGGATATACCTCTATACCCAAACCAAAGAACCACACTCCAAATCAGTGTATTTCACCCATTTTTATTAAAAACCGTTTGGGTAATTTCAGGCGGGAATAAAAATAAATTGTGAAGTTTCCAACGTGTCATTTTGCTGGAATCCGTTTTAAACTTTCCACTCATTTTCGAACTGTATTCTTTTGGTAATCCATTCTTTGTCATTATTAGTGTCTTTGCATTGTTGCTTTAGTGAAGAATTATATTTGCTTCAAGGTTTTTAACACACATTCATTATTTATTTGTCCATTTCCGAGTGTCATTTCATAACATTGCAAGGGGTTTAAAATCCGTTTTTCTCTCTTATTTGGGGAGGGAAGGTTAGATTTGGATTCCGTTTCCTGTTTCGTATTCCTGATTACCTGCTGCTTCTGTTTATCCGCACAGAATTGATTATTTGTTGGTTGAGGGAACATTGCAGGGGGAAATCCTAACTTGGGTGCTATCTTTCCTAAACCAAAAAGTGCTCCTATTCCGCTTTGCTGTGTATCTGTTCCAATAGAAGGTTAAAACCAGTGCATTGCTCACATTCTCATTGTAATTATCACCCCATTGATGATTGCTGCCCCATATTAAAAAGTGTATAATTTCTTTTAAATTTTAAAATAAATAAATATTGTATTTTACAAACCAGCCTGGTTCATGGTCCATTGTGACCCGGGGGTATTTGAAAAGGGGGTGTGATATGAGTGGTGTACCATCTCAAATTCAATCTATATAACATAAAAAGATAAGCATTTCAGTTGTGCGCTGCATACTAGGCCGAGACCAAGGTGTGTGTCGCCTGATTGAAATCCTTAACATGCCTAAGGGCTCGGGCCTGGTTTTGAAGGAGAGCAAGGTCTCACGGCATTGCCCTTTAGTAGCACGGCCATTGCACCAGCAACGGTGGCATCGTCTGAGGCGATCAGCGTCGTAGACTCTGCAGCTCAGCTGAAATACGTCCCACTCCCCAAGAGCCTTTATCTACACATCTCCCTTTCCTCTTATACATTAATTCGTTATCTGGCTCATCAACTTTTGTGGGAACATTATAAATAATTTTCTAATGCAATTGCTCTTCACTGCATTGGAGCATTTAGCCCCTTTTGACACTGCTCTTGATTTGGTGGAAGCCCTAACGCGCTAGTCATGCTAAAAAATAAAACTAGAACTAATGTTATTATCTCTAACATTGATATGCAATTTATTGTACCCAAGGTTTCTGGCGCAATATACTTTGCCCATATCAAACTAAATCATGCTTTCTACATTTACATAGATTCATAGTTTATTTGCGATTCAACATCTTACCTACATGTGAGCATGCTGGTCATTGGATTAATTTAGCCTGAAAAGAGACAATTTGTCGATTGTGTGACCATAGAAACAGCACAACGTCTGTTGACACAGTGCCATAATCTGAAGCTTACCTATCGAAAGGTATTCATGATTTGTCACCAATGATGATTTTATTGACTGACCAGTTCTGGAGTTCAATTTATGGGGCTGAGTCTATTGTTTTTGCAGCGGCTGCATACAATGTGTGGAAGGAAGACCTTCACCAAATAGCACTATTTTAGGATATTTGTGGGCAGTGATGATTGTATGAATTTTTTATGATATGAACACAGAAGAGTATCCTGATTTATCCTTGGATATTTTATTATAGTATTTTGTTCATGTTAACTTGATATTTAAATAAATGTATTTTAATTGTGTACATTTTAACTCTGTTCTTATCTTTTGTATTAGCATTTTTAAACAATTCATTACATGTATGTTCATTTTATAATCAATGTATATTGATGATTATTTTTGAAACTGATTATACATAATTGTATTGTCTATAAACTGTACAAAAGGGTTGTTTATAACCAAAAACACAATAAAATGTTATAAAAAAAAAGCCTACGTCTATGATGTACGATATCTATGACGAGGAAGGCGACCATGTCCCTTTCGGGCTTCAACCCATGGGTTCTATCTAGGCAAGAAAATTCCCGGGGGAATTTGACAGAGGGAGGCGAGGACAAGCTGGACCTGACAGAGGACCTGCAAGTGGCCCAGACACTTCTCTTGAGTTGGACATCTTACCAGCTCCCACCCCAGGTAAGCCTCGGGCCACCTTCCAGTGCCTGATGGCTAAGGTGGGTGATAGTCTAGAGTTCTCTGCTCCCTCTAGGTCCAGAGTTGAATGCAAGCTCTGTGGCATACTGGATGATGCCCCAAAGAAGAAAACACTCCTGCCCTTTAATCTGGCAGTGGAGGGCCCCGTGTTGGAAGTATGGGAAACTGTTTCGGCAGTGGACATGGACCTGGCGAGGAAGTACCGTCCTGCCACGTCAGACCCAGCTTTTCTTTCTGCCCACGCTTCACCTGAAAGCCTGGTGGTTCAGGCTGTGACAGCGAGCCAGAAGACCTTTACACTGTCATCCCTTCCACCGGACAGCGAGAGCAAGAGGTTTGAAGCGTGGGACAAGAAGGTGTTTGCGTTGGGCAGCCTAGCACTGCAGGCTGTGAACACCTCTTGCGCCATGGCAAAATTCTCCTTCCGCCTCTGGACGTCAGTTACCAATGTGGCGGAGTAAATTCCGGAAGGAGAGATGAGGGAAGGTTTGCTGTCCTTGGTCTTATCAGCAAGGACACGGCTCGGCTGGTGCTCTGGACTGGACACGGCAGACTGCGTGGGAAGGTCCATGGGCACTAGCACAGTTGTCAGGTGTCATCCTTGGCTTCTAACATCGGGGTTTGCAGCCGATGTACAGACAAGGCTGTTAGACATGCCTTTTTGATGGGCAGAACCTTCTTGGAGCCAAGGCTGACGATGCCCTTCAAAAGGTCCAGTCGTCTAAGCCGGCCAAGTCTTTAGGCCGTGCAGTCCAGCAGCTTTCCACGTAGCCCTCTTCTCCGGGAAGGGGTTTTTGCCCCTTTTCAGCCTTTGCCCAGAGGGGCTGTGGACATCCTGCCCTAGGAAGGTGCCAAGGCATTCGTGTTCCGACAGGTAAAGCAAGAGGTACCCAGCGGGGAGGTGTTGCAGCGACTGCTGTTCCCTCCACTCCCCAGTACCCCAAACCTCAATGACTGGCTTCTTCACTAGTCACCAGTGGAGGGAGGCTTTCCTCGTTCAGCACGGAATGGTCGGGGACCACGTCTGACGCTTGGGCCTTACAGATCATCTGTCAAGGTTATTGCCTCCAGTTTCTCCAGCGCCCACCGGACCATGTTCCTTAGGCCACCCCCTTCTCTCTGTATCCAATCCTGCTGGAGGAGGTCCTTCAGCTTCTGGCCACTAGCGCAATCAAACTGGTTATGTACTCCACCTATTTTCTGGTGCTAAAGGAGGATGGAGTCTTGCACCCCATTCTGGATCTGCAGCTGTTGAATTTCTTCTTCTGCAAGGACAAATTCAAGATGGTTACTCTAGCCCAGATCCTGCAAGCCCTCAATCTGTAGGACTGGTTGGTTTCCCTGTATGTTTAGGACGCCTACTTCCATGTGCCAATTTATCTCAAGCGCAGGAAGTAATGGAGGTTCATAGTGGGCTGACAGCATTACCCGTTCAAGCTCCTGCCGTTCGGTCTTTTGTTGGCACACAGGGTTTTCACCAAATGGCTGGCAGTGGTAGTGGCTCGTCTTAGGGGGGACGGCACCCATGTCTTTCCCTGCATGGATGACTGGCTCGTCTGAGCTCGCTCACAGAAGCTAGTGTCGGAGCATCTGCTCTGCACATGCACTTTATTGCACAGTTTGGGCTTTTCCCTGAATTTCAAACAGGTTCTGCTGTCCCAGTCTCTCTCATTTATCAGGGCAGTCTTGGACAATAGCCTGGTCGGGGCTTTCCCACCCGAGGATCGAGTAGATAACATCTTGGATGGTCAGTGTTCACCATTTGCAGGACAATGTCAGTGCCTCTGCTTTCCTCCGCCTTCTGGGCATCATGGCCTCCTGCATTTTAGTGGTGCCAGAAGCGAGGCTGTGCATGAGATCGCTTTACTGACTTCTCTGTTGCCAATGGTCCCAGTTCCAGGTACACATGTCGGACCTTCTACGGTTCTCGAGTCAGGCGGCCGAGGATCTGGCGTGGTGGGCCGTGTAGGACAACTTGCTGAAAAGCACATTTTCATCAGCATTGCCCCGGGTGACGGTGGTCAGGGACGCATCTCTGACTGGCTGGGGCGCTCACCTGTTAGAACTGACAGTGAGGAGACTGCAGTCTACCGCAGAGTCTCAGGAACACATCAACGTGCTGGAGTTGAGGGCGATCAGGCTGGCTCTGGTCGCTTTCCTCCCCTCTGTGCAACGCAAGGCTGTGCTGATCCTGACGGACAACACAGTAGCCATGCGCTACCTTAACAAACGAGATGGCTTGGGGTCCTTGCCTCTGTGCAGAGAAGCAATGAGACCGTGGTTCTGAGCTCTGCAGTGCAGTGTCTTCCTGATGGCACCTCTTCTGGCTGAACAGCAGAGTGTCAGAGCAGGCGCCCTGAGCAGGCAGACTTCGGCCTCCCACAAGTGGGAGCTCTGTCAGAAAGTTCTGGAGGAGATCTTCTCTTTATGGGGAAATCCTCAAGTGGACCTCTTTGCTTTCAGTGCCAACAGAGGAAGCGCAAGTTGTTCTGCTCCAGAGAATTTCTTCTTCAGGGAGCTTTGGGGGATGCACCGACAGTTAAGTGGACTTTTGGCATCCTTTATGCGTTCCCGCCGATCACTGTCATTCTACTGGTTCTCAGGATACTGCCCCTGTTTGGAATCACGATGATCCTGATTCCCCCCCACCCCCTTCAGACTGGCCTTGGAGAATGTGATATCTGCAATTGCTGGACATGTACATCTGCCCTTCTTGGTGCCTTTCGAGGAGAGTGGACTTTTTCTCCCAATCAGAGGGGTGGGTCCTCCAACCAAACCACAGCAGCCTGAACCTTCATGTTTGGCTACTGAGATGCTGAGATACAAGGAGTGTGACTTGTCGATCAACGTCCTCGATGTCCATTTATGCCTGTAAGTGACATACATTTACAGTTTGGTGCCGGGAGAGGGACCTATATCCTTTATCCATTCCTCTGTCCACTATGTTGGATTTTCTGCTTTCCTTGGCCGAAGTGATCCTGCAGATTGGCACTGTGAAGAAACCTTGCTGTTATTTCGGTGTTCAAGTGGTCCCCAGAACAGTGCTTGTTTTTCACAATCCCCACTGTTATGCAGTTCTTGCAGGGTTTGTGTAACCAGTTTTCTCCCCACCCGTTTGTTGTTCTGCCGTGGGATTTGTAATTAGTTTTAACATTTCTTGTTTAACACTCCATTTGAGCCCCTTCATTTTTGTTCTATTAGATTGCTCACCCTTCGCATGAATTTTCTGGTTGCCATCACTTCCGCAAGAGGGGTGCATAAGCTCCAGGCATTGTCTGTTTTACTTCCCTGCTTATTTATCTAAGGAGAAATTGACATTGAGTGCGAGACCGTCCTTTCTGACAAAGGTGGTTTCAGATTTCGATCTCTCTTATAAGATCCATCTTCCTGTGGTTTCTTTTCTCCGCCTCACCCTTCTAAGGCAGAGGAATGATTCAATCGGCTGGACCTAGTACAGGCCATGAAGTTCTACGTCTCTTGTGCTAGAGAGTCTAGGACAAACGACCAGCTCTTCATTGGTTGCGCTTCTGCTCGGGCAGGCACGTTTGTGACCATACAGACCCTCTCCAGGTAGATCATTCTCTGCATCTCAGAATGCTGTGATTTGTCTGTGATTTGTCTGTGAATAATGTGCCTGAGGGTCTCGGAGCTCATTCTGCCAGAGGAGTGGCTGCTAGCTACTCCCCACCTTACCTGCGCAGATGGCCACCACAGAACCCCGGAAGACTGGCAGCCCCGCCACCAGCCCCAGCACCACAGGACATGAGGTGAGCAGAGTGCATCATGCTGTAGGGCGCCCGAACACCGGAGGACGTGGCAAAGGGATGCGTGGCACCCACGACATCGGCCATCCAGCTGATAGTGTCAGCTGGAGCCAGCGCGAGGACAAGCCTCCACTAGCCCACCAGGGATTGTCTTTATAAACTAAAGGTCTCTCAAGGCCTTGTTCCACTAGCCCACCAGGGATATAATTATATTAAAAGACCCCATGGAGGCCTTCCATACAACGTCCTCGGACTCCATCAGGGTCCATGTTAGAAAGGGTCGGGTCTTACCCATCCTCGTATGCCCCCCGATGGCCTGCCCCTGTCTCCCCCGCTCCCCCCTGCCCCAGCCAGGTAAGTGATTTGATAAGGTAAGTGGCCAATCCTGGGAGGCTGCGGACTGTGTAAGTAGTGTGTGTCTGTGAGTGTGGAAGTGTGGGTTAGTAGGGTGAGGACAGGAGGTGCTGAAGGAGGCATCCGAGAGACCTGAGGCGGTGAGAGCAATTGGAGTGTGGCAGCTATTGTTAGGGGGCCTGTGGAGTGTTTTAGTGTGAGTGTGGAAAGTGTGAGGAGTGGAGGTAGAGTAGGAGCAGCAGAGTGTTATGGTAGTATTGGTGGAGATGGTGGTAGGGGAATAGCGAGTGAGGGAGAGGGAGTAAGTGGAGTTAAAGGATAATATGGGAAGCGGAGTATGTAGTAGAGGGCATTGGTGAGTAGAAGAAGTAGAGTGGTAGTTGCTCGTATAGGGCGATAGTGAGTGTTAAGTACAGAATAGAAATAGTAGGAGAGACTGAATAGTAAGAGGGAGAGTAGAGTAACTATCAGTGTAGAATGAGACAGAGATTACAATTGAAGAATAGCAAGAGGCGAAGCGGTAGCAGGAGGTAGTGATAACATTAAATGAAGGAGTTAAAAAGTTAGACCAAAGGTTGGAGGTGGAAAGGCGGAGAAAGGAGAGATCGGAGGGACTTTTAGAATAGTCGGAGGAAAACATCTTGGGACCCAGAGTAGAGAAGGGTCATGAGAGATTGGGTGTGAGTGACGGAGGAGGGACACAGGGCAAAATAAGGCACCATCCCTAACTTCCTAGAGCACTAAGCAGGCTTGGTCAGGGCAAGAGTAGAAAGTCCCTAGGGAGTTAGTTAGCCAACGTGTTGGGGAAAACAACTGAAACATCAGACCCATGGTTGTCCCTGTTGGGAAGATAATAACATCCCTGTTAGGGATGCCTGGGCTAGGGAAGGTGAAAACCGGTGGGAACCAGTGTTTTGCTTCAAAAGTGCACAGAAAATATTTCACAGCTCCAGCTCACAAAATGAAGAAACCTTAAACACTGAAGGGCAATTATGTACACAAACACTCCGCTAAACCACATATAAGCAATGTAAAAAGTTGTAAAAGACTTTACTTTTGAAGCAACCGCAAAATAAATCCTTATCACGCCAGGAATGCACTGAAAAGCTCCAAAACAGGCAGGCAGAGAGATCTTGCACCAATGGGCATGGAAGCAGTATGTCCACTCTTCCTGAGAAGCTTTCTGCCATCATTCCAAGCCTCCCACAAATGCGTGATGGCATTTTCCAGAACTTTCTGACTTCAAAGTGCCTACCTGTTGACAGTTCTCATGGGCCCCCCCCGGCAAGAGTAATCCATGGTAACCCCAAGAGGCAAAATACTCCTCTTTCCCATGAAAGTACAAAAACAGCTGCATAACATTTCTTCAGCTTTGCAAGATTCCCTCGCAACATTATCAAATGCCAGCTGGCACCTTCTTCAAAACAGTCCTTGAAGCAATGCATGTTAGGGAGAATTCTCATTTATGGCTAATTTCCCTCACCTAGTGAGTCCCCCAGCAACTTTGCTGGACTTCTAGAGTTTATTTGTTTTCACTTGTTAAGAGTGTAAGCTTTTCCCCCACTCTTACCTGCTCTGTGTTTCTACCTGTTTCTTTGTGATTGTGGGCTCTGGAGTACACCACTTCAGTAGCCCCCTTCTTTGTGTGCGTCACCCAGTACCTTCTGTGCAGTGGCACAGTGTCGTCATTCAGAATCCGCCGACTCCATTTCTGAGGCGACTACCGTCCCCCTTGAAAAGGGTAAAGTTACCATTAACTTTACTTGGTCAATCTACCACAGATCCAGTACACCCCATCTTCCATGGAGTACTGGAAAGGGTTAATTCGTATCCCTTTTTTTTCTGTACCTCCTAGAGCATTGTTTCGCTCTTTTAACATTTAGACTTGGCTGTTGGCAGTGGTATCTACCCTAACTTTTCTACCGCGATTATATTGGATAAACGTGGTATTGTTCTTGGCTATGATATTAGCCTCGAACATAAACCCGCTTGACCAAATTCTTTCTTTTGGCTCCGGTTGGGTTTATTTGCCATTTCTTTTTGTTAAAGTCCTTCTTGTGTTTTACTTTGCGCGGCAAACTAGGTTCGCCTTCTTTGTTCACCGTCTTTTGGCGGGCTTCTGCTCAGAAGCCCTCCACCAGGCGCCTCGGTGTCTAGGTTGGCTGAATGTGAGGGAGGGGTGTAGTCACCCCCTGCACAGGGTGTCCTAGGAAACCCAAGTCGCACTCAGCCATGATTGGCTGAGGTGGTTGTCCAGGCTGGACAACCCCCCCTGCTAGGTCATTGACAGCCAGGCTGTTTGAATGGGGGTTTTGCGCATAAAAGGCAGGTCTCTTGGGCTAGAAGGCAGAGAGTTGCCACTGGAACTACAAGGAACCGAAGAGAAGCAGAGAGAACAACAGCTGCTGCAACTACCCTGTCCCGGTGAAGCCCTGCTGCAGTCCTGAGCTATCTACCCTTCAACGACTAAGAGAAGATCCAGTCTGGAGTCTTCTTCCCTTGAGCTTGGTGGGGATAACCAGCTCATCTTCTACAGCCAGAAGATCCTCTTCCTTGGTCGAAATCGCTGCATGCTGCTGTAGTGGTCCGGATAGCCATTTGAAGAGCCTCTCCTGTTTTTAAGGATCACATCTTTTATTCGTTGTTGCTGCTACTGGCCTCATCCCTGTGTGGTGCACACCCCCTTCAGACGTCCTCCTTCACAACTAAGCTTCAGGAACCGTGGGTCTGCGGGAAACCAACAGGAACAACTTCCAGGGCACCAGCTGCATCATTGGAATAAGGTACTGTGTTCTGCTTGAGGAAACTGGGTGAACCCCTTTTCTTCACCTCCAAGGCTTGCCCTTGTCTTCCCTCCTTCTTATAACTTTTGCTAACGAGCATTGACAATATCGAAGTACTTTTGGCTATGTTGAATCGTGAACTGTCTGACTGTGTGATCGTCGGCAACAGGCCCCCAGTGTCACTTGACCATGGCTCCTGCCCTTTGACTTTTGAACTCCTGTCTCTGAGTCTTTCTCGATTCTGTCTAACCAAAATATTGCCTGTGATTTTTGCCTCCAACTCCCTCTGGGTATCTCAGGTGCTAAGTGTGTTTTTGCCCCGGTAGCATTTCATGTCACGGATACGCGTTTATGTAATAGACCGAACTGTCAAAAAGTGATCGCAATCGTATTCGCGGTAACGTGTTTTGTTCGTAACACCGGTTCATTCAAACACAAGTGACTTACCTTGAGACTTACTGTACAAAGGGAATTGGTTAGTTGTAGTATATTTAACATGTGGTTTTTGTTTAAGTTTAATAGAAGTGTTGTGTTTATAACGAATGGATTAAAAATAAATGTACTTATATTTTTCTACCTGAAACCTTGAGTCAGTGTTTGCTTGAGTCACAGTAATTGTGGTGCCCTTTGTGTAATCTCTGCTACTGCTCATACACTCTTGAGATGAGCCTGGCTCCGCCACTGCTACCACTCTGACAGAGCTGTACAGGCTTGTACCAAAGGTAAAACTTGTATTGCCACCTGTAGTCTTAATTGTGTGTAGTGGTCCCTAAGGGCACTGCACAGGATTCTGCCTAACAATGCAGAAGCAAGAAAACATGTTTGCCAGTGGAATAATACGAACCACTTTACAAGTTTACATCAAATGTAGCTTTCAATGAGGCCTCAAGAAAATGTCCATTTTGACTCTGGGAGTACCCAAAATGCACTGCGCACAGATGCCATGGTTTAGTCAAACGCATTACAACCAGGTAGAGAGTGATGACCCGATCTCCAACTTCACACAGATCCTGGTAGACCCGAAAGTCCTTTCCTCTGACACATTTTGTAAATAAACACCCTTGGAACTTTTTTGGGAGTGAATTGGCAGAGTTTAGGCAGTTAAACACCTTGAGCACTTAAGCATTGCAACAGATATAAATAATACAACATATATAATGGCAGTCATAGGTATTGTTTTCAGCACAAGCTTGGTTAATAGCGTGGGGATGCCACTGAGGTCAAGTCCTCATCATTCTCTCTATTAAGGTAGCTGCAGAAGGCAATCCAAACATTCCTGGGGCGAGATTGCGCAAGTAGAGATGCAGTGTAGTCCTCTTCACATGATTGTGTCCAAGTGAGGGCTGAGAGACACATTTTTAAAGTAGGGGGCGTTTCCAACACTTCAGTATACATTTCTTGGCCACCATGCTGCCCACATTCAGAAATCTAGCCATTTTCTTAATCTCATCACTCTTCCAGATACCAAACAATAGTGCCAGCGGGTCCGGGCAAATGACTGTACCCACAATCTCAGAGAGTGCAGTAAGGACATCTCCCCAAAATGCATTCAGTGCATAGCACAACCAGAACCATATGTGCATGGTCCACGTTCTCGGGCCGGCATCTCAGGTCGGCATGCATGCAATCTCGGGAGATCCTAGAGTGTCTGAGTGGGGTATAGTGCACTCTATTCAGTATTTTATACTACATGCACCGATATCTGGAATTTAGGGAAATCTTGCGTGTGTGGGAGAACATCCTCCTCCACAAGTCGTCCGTGATATCCAGACCAAGTTCGTTGGCCCAGGCGCTGCGGTCCTGGAGGGCCACCTCTGGGAGCTTAGTTAGCAGGATTTTATATAGAGAGGCAACTATTCTGCGACTGTTGCTGCAGTTGGCAATGTAATGCAGCTCAGGAGCATCAGGGGGTTTCTCTGGGAATGATGGCCACATACCACGAATTGCTTCATGGAGTCTGTAATATTGTAACATTTCCAGAGGCAAGCCCGTATGGCCGGGGCGCCTTGTCTGTGGGGTGATGATTTCCCCTCAGGGAATAGATCTGTCAACATGTGATACCCCAGGCATGACCATTGTTGAGAGAGGAGTTTGTCGTGAGAAGGTTCCAGCCCGGGGAAGCACCATATGGGGAGCCATTTATAATAAGGGCATGGAGTGGATGTGAGGTCGAGAAGGCATCTCCACGTCACCAGAGTGGACGTTAAAGGGTCAGCTGGGGCGTCTGTAGTGTATTTATGTTGAAGGGTCAGGGTCATGATGTTGACCTCGGGCTTGTCCAGTTTTTCCAGCTTGACATGGGGGGGAGCAATGGTAGGTTTATACCAGTATGTGGCAAACTGAGCTTGCGCCGCTACCCAGTGTAGAGTAAGGTCAGGAGCAGCAAATCCCCCTTTCTCGTAGGGCAAGGCCATATGTTGCCATTTGTTTCGAACCACCCCAGCATGCCACAGGAACTGAGGGCCCATTGTATGAAATTCCTCAAAATATTTCTGCCCCTGCCAAATCGGTACATTTCCGAAAATATATAGAAGTTTGGGGACGAGGACCATCTTGATCAGCCAGAGTCTACCGGCCAAAGAGAGTGGCAGGGCACGCCACTTGGTCAGTTTAGATTCAAAGTATTTCGTTCTGGCAGTGTAATTATCACTGATCAGGGCGGATCTAGATAGTGCCACCTGAACCCCCAGGTATTTGATACCGTTAGGCGACCAATGAAGAGAATATTCACAAGTCGGCCGCTGGGTTGCGCTGGTGAGGGGGAATATCTCGGATTTCGTATAATTGATGGTGAAGCCAGAGAATGTGCCTACCTTGATTGTCTCTCAATATGGGTTCAAGATGAGTGGATGGGTTTTTGACATACAATAGGACATCATCCGCATACAGCAATATTATATCCAGGGGATCAGCAAGGCGTATGCCCCTCCAGGAATGTCGTGCCCTGTCGTAGTCTATCGGTTCAATGACCAGCGCAGAGAGGATGGGGGAAAAGGGACAACCTGGGCACGTACCCCTCTGTAACTCAAAGGGGTGCGAGATCAAGGAGTTGACCAGGACTCTGGCGGTGGGGCAAGTGTATAATAGCTTAATGTATTGGACCATCTTTGGGCCAATCCCCATTTTCTCCAGGACGGCCCACATGTATTGCCACAAGACCATATCGAAGGCTTTCTGTGCGTCCAGCGTGACCGCAACTGCCTCCACTCCCTGATCTATTCTTGACAGGACATTGAAGAGTCTTCTAATGTTAAGGGTCGTCGAGCGACCGGGTTCAAAGCCACTCTAGTCCTCATGCACGAGGTACTGCATAATAGGGAGTAATCTGTTTGCCAGGGTCTTAGCTAATATCTTCGTGTCAAGATTCATAAGCGAGAGGCGCCTATAGGACCCACATTCGTGGCTGGGCTTACCAGGTTTGAGAAGAACTGTTATAATTGCCTTGCGCATTGAAGGGGGGAGGATGGACTCGCTGAGTGCCTCGGACCAGACCTCTAGTAGTCTGGGTGCCAGAATGGCTACATGTTCTTAATAGAATTCTGAAATAAGTCAGTCAGCGTCCGGGGCCTTGCCTCGAGGGAGGTCTGTTATGGCTTTGACTATCTCATCCAGGGTGATGGGGCCATATAGTTGCTCAAGAGTGGACTGGGATACAAGAGTCATGGGGATTTAATCTAGCAGATTTAGGACATCCTGTGCGTTGTGCTCATGTCCTGAAGTATACAGATCGGCATAGAATTGTGAGAATATTGAAAGCATCTGTTGGTCCCACCATTGTGGGGTCCCCTGCACATCTTTTAAGCATTCAATATGGGTTCTGCCCCCTTCTGCACAGATTAGTCTAGCCAGTGTTCTCCCAGGTTTCTTGCCCTCCCCATATTTCCTCGCTGCGAGTGGCCGCGCCAGGTACTTTATCTTACACGTAGCGTGAGACTCAAATGTCTCAAGTTCCGCTCTGATTTGAGCCAACTTGGCTGGCGTTGTATCTGTGGCACACTCACGCTCCAAGTCTCTAAGTCTAGTTTCGGAGCCTTGTAGGTCATTCCTGATGGCTTTTAGGATGCCCGCCTCCCACGAGATAGCCATGCCCCTGATATAAACTTTAAAGTCCTCCCAACAAACCCTGAGGGAAGTGTCTTGCCGTGGGTTGCATTCAAAGAAGGTCCTTATATCTGAGAGGATTTCGGCCCTGAATACCACGTAAAGTAGTGCTTCAGATTTGAAGCGGCAGGCATTGCCGGAGGGCGAGATGGACCCAAGCTCTAAGCTCAGCATCACAGGGGTGTGGTCGGACAGGGTGCGAGTTAGTATACAAGTATCTGTAACTTTGCTGATTAGATTGCCCATAGTCATAAACTAGTCTATCCTAGATGAGCTGTCATGGACAGAGGAGTAGAAAGTATATTCCCGCAACTGAGGTTGTAGTGTCCTCCAGACATCCCGCAGTCCAAGGGACACCATGTGTGCGTGTAATCTCCTAGCCGCTCGTGATTGGACTCTGGGTGCTATACCTGTCCTGTCTAGGTCATTGAGTATGAGATTCATGCCCCCCACTCCCCCCCAACTATAGGGACCCCGACATATCCCATCACTATGGAGGATACCTTATCGTAAAAATCAGGGGTGTCAACATTAGGGTAATATGTGTTCACCAATAAGTGCTCACAGTCTGCCCATATGCAGTGGAGGATGACATATCTCCCATCGGGGTCTATGAGGCTTTTCTTCAGTACAGATTTCACAGATTTATGAAGTAATGTTAGCACTCCCCTGGAATGTGTGGAGTATGTGGTGTAAAACCTATTTGGGCCCCACGAGGGAGCCAAGCAGGATGCTAGATGGCAGAGGACATGTGTCACCTGCAAAAGGAGTACCTTCACTCCATGTCTCTGCGCGTATGCTGTAATCTTACGGGCCTTAGTGAAGTTTCCTATCCCTCGGACATTCCAAGACATCATCTGAATAGCCATACCATTGTTTCAATGAACATCCCAATGTGTACGGCAGCGCACCTGCCAAAAGTCGATGATGATGATGAAGCAAGGTAGTATACCCAGCGCGCGCAATGCCATATACTCAATGCCATTTTCAACATTCCCCACCCACAACCCTCCACTTTCACTGCACAAACCCAACCGGCAGTGTGACTACCCCTCCACCAACCCTCCATAAGGTGAGTCGTCCCCAACATGGCCCAATCTTTGCACCAGCCCAACAGGGGCTCGAGTGCCAAAGGAACATTGTAACCAACATTGTAATCGCAGCAGGGTGCGCCACTAACGTGTGGCCAACTTAGGGTTCCACTACCTTTCTCACAGTGATCGTGGTGATCGGGCATACTTCCACCCCCCTATCGGTAGGAGAAAAGTGGACACATCTCTGGGCCATGAGCGCAGAAAATGGGGCATAGATAAAGCAATAACAGTTATCTACAGCTTATAAATGGCGGTCAGAGGCCACCCATGTGATGCAGCTCGTAGGCAGTAAATTGGCAGAGGTATTTCAGGCTCCTGTATTAGGGTCGGCCAGGCCGGACAGACAATTTATAAACAGTAGTGCAAACAGTCCCATTGTGTTAGAGGTACTGGTTACACATAAAACGCAGAAGATATGAACCTGAAAATAGAGGGTCTAGCATAGGAGACGTTGAATCGTGTTCAGTCGTTCTCCATGAAGTCGTCGGCAGGAGCACGTATAGGGATGTGTGCTTCGATGAATTTCACTGCTTCATCCGGTACCGTGAAAAGTACAGTTTGTTGTTGAAAGTGAATTTCAGGCGAGCTGGAAACAATATGGCGTATGCAACATTTCTCTGCCTGAGCAGTTTTTTTACTCCAATAAATTGTCGACGCTCTTGTTGCACCCCCATGGAGAAATCCGGGAATATCCTGATGACCTGAGCGTCGAGTCTGAGTTCGCTCTTTTCCCGTGCAAGGCGAAGTATCTGATCCCTGTCTCTGTAGCTTAACATTTTCGCTATTATTGGTCTCGGAAAATCGGCAGGTTTGTGGCGTGGGGCCAGCGCATGATGGGCCTGTTCCACTGCGAAGAAGGGAGACAGGTCGGGGCCACCCAATAGGTCCTTGATTAGGTTTACTGTCGCCAGTTCAAGCCGGCCCTTGAGCGCCTTCTCCGGGGCCCGATGACACATATTTTCTCCGTGATCTATCACACTTGGCCTTGACTGATTTCATGTAACGAACTAGGGTAGATAGTGTCTTGCAATGTTGTGATGCCGTCCTTGTTGGCGCTTATCCTAGTTTCCACCTCCGTAATTCTGGAGCCTTGCTGGTCCAGTTAGGGCCTGAGTGACGCGACATTTGCATTCGTTGTCCAGCTTTTCGTGGATGGAGGCAAAGTTCTTAGCCATGGATTCCATCATGGTAGTTAGATCAGGGCCTGGGGTGTCCACCTGAATGCCTGCGTTGTCCTGACTGGTAGCAGACTGACCCTGTTCAGGTCTAGTTGTAGCTTGAGCAAATTTATCCATGGCACCAGTTTTGCCAGTGCCCCGGGATCTGTTGGATATCCTGGGTATGAGCAGGTCCCTCCAATGCCAGCAGGAGCTTTGCAGTCCCAATTGTTGGAGCACAGGGGGGCCGTGTTCTTTACGAGCCTTGAGGGTGATGCATCTAGCAGTGGCGGCGTAGAGCAGAAGTAGAAAAGCGTCTAGGCACAAGTCGGATATGGAGCTTGGCAGGTAGCGTGGCACAGCTCACCTGGTGCACAAAGCGGAGATTCAAGCAGCAGGCGATGAGACCTGGTGATCGTGGGCACAGTCCCTCAGTGTGTCACTCCTGAAGCTGCGCCAGGGTATCAGTCGTGTGCGGCGTCAATGTGCCTGGCTCGCAGTATTGAGCCCCCTGGGTGGAGCAGCAGGGCGGAGGGTCGGTGGACTAGCAGCACTTTTAGTTGTATCCCAGATATATCTTGTCACCGTACAGATTAGGGTCCACGGGAGCAGAAATGTTGGAGAGAGGGAAATGCAGACAGCCGGGTCAAAAGGGGTGATTGTTGTAGGAGTAGGGCACAGCGCCTCTAGTTTCGAGAGACTTCACGCTAGGCAAGTATGTGGGTTGCCGTGCTGGAAGGTGTTGCTTTGCAGTCCTCTGGGGCCAGGTCAGCGATCAGGGGGTTGTATCTGCTTTCCTTCTCGTCAAGGGGGTTCATCCCTGCGTGCTTTAGTGGTGGATTAGTAGTATGCAATAGCTAGCAATTATTGTGAAGTATGAGGAGCACCAAAGGTACATGTACAACCAAGCAGGCTTCGGGTCTCAGCGCTATTTAGAAGTTCTTAAGGGGGCAAGATAGGCAGAGTGTTTGGCTCATGGCTTTCAGGCAGGACTCACTGCCTCATCCGCGTATGATGCACGCATCCATGCGTATGCATCAACAGTTCACGCGCCTCCGGGGACCCGCACCGCGGATCCACACAATTAGGGCCAGCAGATGTTGTGGAGGGGCCATGACATGTGCCCCACTGTCTGGCCCCCTCACCACAGCCGGGCAGCGGACGCACCGCGGCAGCCCAGGCAGTATGTCAGTGGGCGTGCCGCAATCCAGCCCGGTATATTGGATCCACCGGAGGGGGGGGGAGGGAGCACAGCACGGCCTCGCTCCAGGGACAGTGCCGAGCCTGCAAGCGATGAGGGGCAGGGGAGCGCCAACTCACCCACTGTCCTCTCAGGTGGGGGTGGGGGGAGGCTGGGGCGCGAGGATTACAACTGCAGGTACCCCAAGAGAGCATCGCCCACAGCTGGTCTTCCACCTTGGACGAAGAAGGCACCCTCAGCCCGAGGGCGCTGGAGGTGCTTCAATTAGCAGTGAGAGTTGGGCACACCGGCCTGGAGCAGTCGGTCAGGAGACGTTGGATCCTTCCACCGGGGCAGTGCAGTTCAGGTTAAGACCGGAGGTCCCTTGCAGTAGTTGTATAAGTGCAGGAAGGCAGGCAAGTCAGTGGGTCTGCCCATCGACACGCAGCACTCGGCCAACAACGGTCGCAGCAGGCCAGCCGCAATACGAGGGGAGTGATCCGCCTCTAGGCAAACTTGATTTTTGCCAATCTTTGGCCCACAGCTGCATGGTACTCTAATCTTCAATTATGCCAAATGCCAGGGAGTGGGGATGCAATGGGCCGCCACGCTAGCAGGATCTCGATCGGCCTCACAGGGAGCTACAGGGCTAAGCAGCCATCTTTGGGCTGCTCAACATCGCCCCCCTGATGTTTCTTTTCAACGCTGGTCTCCAGCCTCCTACACTCCTCTCTGTCTCTCTCCAATCTCTTCTCAAAGCCTCCTTGCAGTGCTTCCAACCAACTTCAAACTCCTGCCACAACCTTCTTCAAACGCCCACAGTTAGCTTTGGTGGCTTCTCCTATAGGTCGAGCCATGGTCGAAGACGCTGCACCTGTTTTTCCATTATGGTTGCTATCAACTATGAAATTGGATTTCTCTCTCTGGTGTAGAGTATGTGCCTGGGCGAGATGTGTGCAGAAGCTGAAATGCAACTTTAAAAAAAGTGTGCCGTTTTTGATTCTTTGTGTGATTTTTTTGTGGAGGCTTTGACCCTGGTGGAGGAGGAATGATCATGCAAATGCCTCTGAGTTACCATAAAGGCAGTGAGGGCTAGCTTTTGCATCATACTGAGCCTGCTCTAGGGCGGGGGTATACTGTCTCTCATAGGTCTGGGTCTTTTGGCAAGGCTTTCAAATGAACTAAGATTGAGCTGGCTAGTCACCTGTGATGATGAGATTGTAATCTAAGATTAGTAGATGTTAAGGCATTGGCAAAGGTGTCATTTAAATCATTGCAGGGGCTTGAGTGGTAGATGATCAGGATTCGGAATGCTAGGGGAAACGCTGAATTAGGCTTTCTGAAAGAGCTGGGAATGTGACCTCTGTGACTGCAGTGGAGAAGTGGAGAGTGATTTTTGTAGTTTTTGTTGATGAAGGTACCACTACCTCCTCTGTATGTTGGTCTATTTTGGAGGAGGATGTTGGAATGGGTTGTGTTCATCTCACCGGTGATGGGGACTTCAACTGTTTGTGGGCCATGTTTCAGTGAGGCAGAAGAACTCAGCCTTTTTGATGTTAAAGAAATAGTTGATTTCA
Source organism: Ambystoma mexicanum (assembly GCF_040938575.1). Taxonomy (NCBI): domain Eukaryota; kingdom Metazoa; phylum Chordata; class Amphibia; order Caudata; family Ambystomatidae; genus Ambystoma; species Ambystoma mexicanum. Next base: position 739,699,595 of record NC_090934.1, on the reverse strand, counting down.
GAGACCTTTTTGACTCCTGAAAGGGATCTGAGAATCATGAACCTGAGTGATTTTCATAAACTGTTGAGGTGGTTGAAGTGGGGATATAGCAGATTGAGCTCATTCAGGGCGGAATGAGGTCCGAGTGAATGGAATGTTATTGTTTGCAAGGTGCCTTGATATTAGTTGAATAGTTTTAAAATTTGGGAAGCCGATCATCTTAGACAGCGGGAAGGAGGGATGGGCGCTCTAGAATAAATTCTCCCAGATGATGGATGATGGCACAGTTACTCCATAGAAGATATGGGTAACACATAATGCCTGAGGGGAGGGTGTACAGTTGTCAATAGGGCTGTATCAAATAGAAACATGTTAAATCTGCATTAGTTGCATTCGATAGTCTGATCCCAAACCACTTTATTGAGATATATCTGTATGTGTCAACAAGAATTCCTGCAGCTTGTCAGATGTATTATGTACATTTTGACAGTCGATCAATGTGGTACTGGCAGTTAAAGCTGGTCCAAGATCACTTATGGTTAGTTGGCAGCAAAGGCATAATGGGTTTTCAGTAATTCCAAGTGTTTGCTGTGCAAATAAACCATCAGAATGTAGATATTGGAAAATCACCAGTAAGTGTTTTGAACTACTTACAATAAAACTTGTTAAGTGATGAATACAGCAGGTTTAAAGGCAACTGAAATTTCACTTGTATGGTGTGGTGCAACAGAAACATACCAATGCATATGTTATTTGGAATATCTAATAGACCTAGTTTATCTTGAGCAGGATAATAGAAATCTGGCTCCCATTATAAATGGCCAAATGAGAGGCAAAGTGCTTTCAAGGAGTGTTAGGCAGAAACCTGTGCAGTTTTCTTAGGGACCACTGCAAAAGATTTAGGACTACAGGTGGTTGGCAGTAAACCCAATTGGTAGCAGTCTGTACCACCCAGATTTACCTGGTAGCTGTGGCTGAGAAGTCAGACTTCTCTCAAGATGAGTTAGGCAGTATATAGAGTGTACACAATAGGTACAGAGACACAGTAGCACAAGCAAACACTGACCAGAGTATATAATTATTTATTTAAAGACACACTTGTTAGTACACTAGCACAAAAAGAGGTAGGTAAATTCAACACACATTCACTATTATATATATATACAACCCTAATTACGTATTAGACAAGCCTTAGTGAGACACGCCACTTATTTTCAGACAGAGGTGAGCGCTTAACATAAGATGGCACTCTAATAAGTTATAGAAAAAGGGAGGGAAAAGGGCAAAGTTATGGAAGCACACAATTTCAATACCTTTCAAAGAACCACAGTGAGTCAGGTTAGGCAAAGGCTACTGGAGAGCAAGGAAGTTCAAATGCCAGGCCCACTCTTAGAGAGAGCAAGCAAAAGCAAAATGTGTCCAGGATCACACAGTGGGGTTATGGCCCCAGGCTAACCCAGGTTAGAAAGTCGAGGATTTACTGTCACCCCGAATGATCTGTCGCAAGGGAAGCCAGGCGGGACACAGTACCTGAAAATGGGAAGAACGCTCCAGCGGGGGCAGTTGTTCCTGGCAGCGGGTGCAACTCGGTGTTTCGTCCGGAGGAAGAGGAGGTCTCGACGTGGAGGAAAACTAAAGGTTGTTGCACTGCCAGGGAAGAAACCAGCCGCATAGTTCTTCGGTTAAAAGGTACTACCCTTCTCTTCGCGGTAGTGGTAAGCCGTGGTATTCCGGTTGCCCGGGTGCTTGGCACAGGCAAGGCAGCCACAAGATGGTCCAGGAAGGCGAAAAGACGGGCAAACTGGTTATCCCCACCAGTCAAAGAAAGAAGACTCTCCGGGCTGGAGATCTCCTCTGTCGTCGGGAAAAGTGGTGAGACGGTTCAGCAGGGCTCCACCGGTGGTGTCGTCGTTGCAGGTCGGCTCGGCTTCTCCCTCCTCGGATTCTTTAGGTCCTGTGGCGACGTCTCAAGTTCCAGTCCCCAAAGCCCTGCTTTTATGCAGAAAACCCCCATTCATTCAGCCTAGCTGTCACTCAAACATGCTAAGTGGTGAGCCGGGCGGCTCACCACTTGGGCCAATCACACAAGAGTGCGACTTGATTTGCCGAGGCAACTCAGTCCAGGGTGCCTAAACCTCCTCCCATACCCCCTGTGGTACCCAGACAGAGTGGCACCACTTTTGGAGGCCCGCCAAAAATTGGAACAAAGGGCTCGACTTGGGTTGGAGTCACAGAAGCCAACACAAACGCCATTTTGGAACCAAGTTTCGGCAAAAAATACCAACCAGTGAATTTATATAAATTTAATAAACCGGCGGTATGTTCGAGGCTTTTTTAAAAAGTGGTAGCCTCGAACAATGGGAAAATCCCATAGGGATATATTCGCAGTCGACTATAAAAAGTAGTATCCACTGCCACCAGCCAAAACTCGGTCAGGGGGGACTGGACAGTGCCCCCTCGAACAACAGACCCCGGGGCAATCGAATTGCCCCAACCAGTAGGTCCACAATATGATGGTTTGTACTGGTTCTGTTCACAATTTGAGACTAGTAAAGCCAATGGTGACTTTACATGCCCTGGGAGACAGTAGTCAGTCCCAGGGTATGGAGTCTATGTTTGGGGGTTGCAACAATACCCCTGGGTTACTGCACGGAGGGTCATGTGTAACCCACATATCAAAAACACATGAAGCCCTATGGGGTAAAGGACCCCATAGCCCATAGAACACATACAAAGTCAAAGGAACACCTCAAATCATGTCTAAGAGTGGGAGAAAGAGTCTCACTCTAAGCAGGAGAAAAAAAAATAAACCCCAAAAATCCAGCAAAGCTGCTGGGGGACTCACTAGGTTTGGGAAATTAGCCTTTACAGAGAACTCTCCCTAACAAGGAGTTATTTTTCTTTAGTTAGCTGCTGTGACCCAGGTTCTGAGTTGAGCAGGTATGGCTGGGATTGTTCCTGCATAATGTCAGCAACCTGAAGGCTTCAGTACCACCCTCAACGTCCACCAGTGGCCAGCTACGAGACAACCATCACATTGGCAGGTTGTGTTGCCAACTCTGGTAGGGAGCCAACAAGACAGTTCTATGTCTTTTTTTTATAAGATTTATTTAATAGAAAAGCAAACAGCAGGTGAACAGCATAGACCTACAGTGACCAGCTTAAATTGCCCTAACATTTGCATTGATTCTTAACGTACAGTCGCGCAAACAATAAAACGGTTGAGTTTGCATACATTTTTCAATTACATAACACCCCATTACCCCCGCCGCTCCTCCAGCAACTGACAAAGTGGTGATGCCATCGGGTTCCTCTAATTGTTCGTTTTGTCCTGCCCATTGTTTTCGTTACCATGGGCTCTTTCCAAGACCACAGCGGTTACCAGTCCTTTGAAACCCCTTAGAGGACTGAATAATTGCGAAGCTGTGTGGGTCTAAAGTAGTTATGTTCCTTGTTGACTACAAATTCATGAAACCGTAGCCATGTTGCCAAATATTTTGAATATTTACCATTAACCGAGGCATTCACTTTTTCCATTGCCATAGGATTCCACAATCTCACCCACCACATGGCTAGTATGGGTTCCTGTTGTTTTTCAGCTATGGGCTAGTGTAATCCTCGCTGCTATGAACATACGAGCGATGAGGGTAGCTAGCCACACATGACTCGGGACATCTTTCAGCTACCAACTATAACCAATACTCAGAATCCGGTTCCAGGAGGAGAGGAAGGAGGGGGGGGGCAGGAAACAGTGCGAATCAAGACATCGTCCATATGGACAAAAGGCAAACAAGGGCCAGCTCCAAGGAGGCGAGCGGCAGAAAATAAAGGAAGATTTGGTACGAATTTATCTAACAAAGAATTAACTGTGGATGAAAGATGTCTTCTCAACAAGGGCCTGTCATTTGCACCTACATGTGACTCAAATAGTGTAGAAGTACATATAGACTTGTTCAAATTCATACGTAAGTTGAAGCTAAAAAAGTTTTTTGCTACTAAAGCACTTGGCAACTATGTAAGCAAGGACCCAGAAATCCCAATTAATGGCTTTTCAATTCAAGAAGTTGAGGACACATTTTTGGTCAGATCTCTAGTGGAAAATGAGCAAGTTGCTACATTCAATCTTCTGGATGAATTAAGGGTGAGATCAAGTACCCTGTCCAGTAAAGAACTCAAAGCAACTTCCAAATGTGTGCCTCAATTACCAGCTGACAACCTAATAGATACCTTCTACAAAGCAGTATCGCAAGATATGTATGCAATGCATGCACGAAAAAAGAAAAAACTCCAGCAAATGCGTAAGGGCAACTATGCCAATTTGACACAGGGAGAACGTACAGCACTCAAGAATTTGAAATCAGACACACAGATTGTCATTAAGGAAGCGGATAAAGGGGGGAACATTGTGATAATGAACAGGGAGGATTACCTAAAGATGGCTAATAATCACTTATCAACCCCCGAGTGCTACCAAATAAGACCTGATTACCTCAAGAAAGAAGCTGTTGAGTTACTCAAAGATAACATATTGAACTGGCACAGGAAAGGACTCATTACAGATGAGGAAAGGACATTCCTAACAGTGAAAGAACCAGTAACTCCAACAATGTATTTCCTTCCTAAAATACACAAGGAATTCAATACCGTACCTGAAGGACGCCCAATCATGAGTGGGATTGGGAGGATCACTGAAAATATCTCTGAATATCTAGATGCGATTCTCAAGCCAAGAGCAGCCATGCTTAAGTCATATTTGCAAGACTCGACAAGCCTCATACGCAAGTTACAGAATTTTGAAAGGCACAACACCTATTATCTTGCCACTTTGGATGTTAAGGCCCTCTATACGTCCATCCACCACAAATGGGCGACTGCCTCCATTGATTACACCTATAGGAATGACTCTGCTTCATACTTCAATCAAATCCAAATGTTGAAAGAAATGCTGCAATTAACTCTGGATCTAAATGTTTTCACATTTGACAACAATATATAACTACAAACCAAAGGAGTGGCTATGGGCACTAAATATGCTCCTGCCCTAGCCAACCTTGTCATGGGAATGTTAGAAGACAAAATAGTATACACAGCTCCTTTCTATCTTAACAAGATCAAAATATGGACCCGATATATAGACGATGTTTTTTGCATTATTGATGGGAGCACAGATGAATTTCAAGATTTTGTTCATACATTGAACCACAATTGCTATGATATTCAGTTTGTAGGGGAATGTAATAAGAGGAGTATCCACTTTGTGGATCTGACAATAGAAATTGAGGATAATCAGCTTTACACCAAGACATTTAGGAAACAGACAGAGGTGAATTCCACGCTTCATGCGAGTAGCTGTCACGATCGCCCTATAATTCAAAACATACCATTAGGTGAGTATATTAGAGCCAGACGGAATTGCCAACAGGATATTAAGTTCAAAGAAGAGTGTTCGCTACTACGAGACCGATTTAAAACCAGGGGATACTCGGACAAATGTGTCAGATCTGCATATAAGAGAACGAAATGGATGCAACAGCAAGATACTCTTCAACCTAAAGCTGATGGAACCACAGTGAGACCAGGTGGACCCTGCTTCATAACGCAATACTGCAGGGACCATCAGCAGATTCAACGTATATTGGACAAACATTGGTATCTGTTGAAACTTGACGACCACATCACTGTCACAATGCCTGCCCCCGGAAAGCCAGACCAGGCCCAGCAACCCCGGAAGCAGGCATCATGCCACTTGAAGCATGCCCAAAAACCCCAGTTAGGGGCTGTTTGGCTACAGTCCTGGCGCCTGTGGCGCCAGGCTCATAAGAATAAAGTCAGTCCTGGCGCCATGGGCACCAGGCTCATTACAGAAAACTTACCTGATGCAGACCATGCTGCATACCTACCTGATGCAGACCTTGCTGCACAAAGCCACAAGCCAAATGAGGCTTAGAGGGACTATTTTACCTCAGGGACTCCTTTCCTCTCGGGTGGGGCTGTGGAAGAATACTTACCTGGGACTTCTTCCAAGGCTATTTAAGCCACACCCGGACAGCCACACGTGCTTCGCGTTATTCTGCTTGCTGCCGCATAACGCTCACCGTGTCTTCAGCAGCTCCAGTCTTCAGCCACTCCCGCTTCAGCCCTGGAACACCTGGAACAAGAAAAGGAGAAGAAGAGGTCAGAACAAAACCCTTACCTGAATCCTTGATCCAGCACATCGTCAATCTGGAAGAGAGAAGCCTTCACAGGTGCATTGCCACGCACCTCGCAGCGCCGCGATGAACTCACCATCCGGGGGCTGCATTCCTTTACTCCATCGCGAACCCAGCATCTCCCGGCCATTCTTCAACACCTGGGGAAGACAAGAACAAGTAGGTGAGCAAGGACAATACAACCTACCCCCATAGACTTAACTGATTTACCACAGGGGGGTACTCGCCTCATTTCGGGTCGGCGCAGTTAATTCTGCATCATCGCTGTACCCCGGCCCCAAAGGGGAGAACCACAATAGACTTACCAGGATCTTACCAATTGCCACTTGGAACTCTTCTGGTGGTTTAAATCTGCAACCTGCAAGGAATCTGACAGAGTGAAGATCAGACTTTTGAACTCTTACGAACAATTGGACTTTAGAGCCAATACTGGAACTCACCAATTCCTCCACGCCAGTGAAGTAACTGGTCGTCTACGCGCCCCTGCGCTCGACGCAGGATGGAGAGCTCATCTTTCCAAATCTTCAGGTGAGATTAAGAGGGGACTTCAGGAGTGTTCTGTGGGCAGACAAAGGGAGTGGGAAGGCGGGTTAACGCTCAGATTACGGGAGGTTAATTCCCTTTCTCCATTGCAGAAAGGTATTCGTACGAGCCTAACTAACGAAGCTAAGTGGGTCTGTCCAGTCTGTCATCTCGGCTCTACATGTTACTCTGGTGGAAGCAACAGCGGGCCAGTCCAGATCGACGCCCCCGTGGGAATCAGGTGAGCGTAACAATCACCAAAGTTATAGAGGAGAGACCTCGTATGATCTTTAAGAGAGCTGGAACTCTCAAGACCATGCTCAGCCCATCACTACTACCAGATATGGAGCAAATGAACTGTACGACCTGGCTATCCAGCAACTCAAGTGGATTCAGAAAATGTGGCATGTGCACACAATGCAAATATGCCTATCAACAGACGACTGAATTTACGGATATACATGGCAAACAATGGCTAATCCGCCAAGGGATCAACTGCAGGACTAAATTTGTTGTCTGTTGTATTATTTGTGTCTGTAATAAGATTTATATTGGCAGCACCAAAAGAGAACTAAGAATACGCATTAGGGAACACCTCGCTAAAATTGGCAGTCAAGATAATTCCTTGCCCTTAACTGAACACTGGCAAAGCTGTCATCAGATGCACAATAAAGCAAACATTAGATTTATAGGCCTCAAGCAAGTCACACTGAGAAAACGAGGAGGAGATAGACTGAAGGCTTTGAGGCAGTCTGAAGCACGCACTATATGCTATTTTAATTCCACTGTTACTGGTCTCAATAATAAGGAGATGGCGTCATTCCTATAGAATGTATATATCTTTGTCAATGCACGACTTGTTAAATGTTTCCACCTATTACAACTTATTTACTGACGAAATGCAGCACATTCTGTGCAGGTAACATGTACCTCTTTGTGATTTTTGTGGAATACCTGGTAACCTATGGGCACCGGCCACTTACAGGGATATTGTGTAGGGTTGGGTTATTTTCCAGCCTAACATCACAACTGATGTGGGGTTCAACACACGTTAGAACAACAAACATTAATTGGACTTTCAGTAACTTGGTTGTCACCAACACATTGAGACTTTACATAGCACTCATGGGACATAATTTATATAGAAGTAATTAATCTGTGGTGATTTCCGAGCCGTAATTCGGGCTTATTCCCAATTTAATACTTATGATGATGGGGGTCGTGGTGGCCGCCCTTTATAATTATTGCGCAAACAGAGCTCCGCAAGCACAGTGGTATAGCGCAAGGCTTTGTCTTATCTGACCGGCGCTGGAATTTTCCATCATGGCGGCATTGGTGGCTGCTTTATTCTCCAATCACTCGTGAGCTGACACCAGAGAGGCTCCCATGGCACGAGTAGATGCGTTGCCATGGCTTTTCGAACCCTACTTTAATTTAATTCAAAATGGCGCCGGCTGCCTTTGCTTATTGAGCAGCCGACGCGAGTGTAACCGGAGGGGTAAAGTAAGTCAACTACCTCCCTAAAACGAACGTTCTCAATGCAATACGTTCGCAATCACTGGGCACTAATATGGCCTTTCTTTTTAGTCGTTCTCATTTGGCACACTCGCTTAAGTAAGCGTTTTATTCGTAAGGATCTGGGCAGGAATGCCGTGTTTATCTGGTATCACGAGCGCAATCATAAAGACACGCCAGCACGTATTATATATCTTTGCAATAATTTTACATTATTTACTTCGCACACACGTAGATGCGAGTAGTTGTAATAATCTTACACTATATACTTCGCACATTCTTAGATGCGAGTATTTGTATTGGTAAGGATTGGGGCAGGAATGCCATGACTACCGGAACATAATTAGCAGTTACCCCACAAAGAGAGAGGATACCTTGACCAGGACCGGTATAGGTTCCCACTCCACAATTGTTATAGGTCTCCTCACTATTACTATGAGTGACCAATTGTTAACTATACTGTTTGACTAACTTAGGGTTATTTTAACTCTTTAATTGTAGACTCTCTGTCTTTGGGATTTGTCCCTATCATTGCATATCGGACAACAGTCATAAGGATTAGCACATTAAATTTGGGTAAGCGGATCTTTAAATGTGCTTTTCAGGCCTTCTAATCAGGAGGAAAAGATTTGCCTATTTTTGTTATGACCGAACTAATGGGTATTTTTCTATTTTCTTTCCCCCTACTTGTTGGCTTTCCAATATTCCTGTTTCTTTATTTGTTTTGATTTGATTTGATTGATATACTGACATTCTTTGCTTGTATTTTTCTATTTTTTGATATGACTGTGTATGTCGATTTTATGGCATTATTTTGATGTTTCTCTGAACCCACTCTATCCTCCCCTTCACCAACCCTTGTTTCTCTGTCTAAATTATTGGCACACATGTTTTTGCAAATTTCATTTTTTACATGGTATATGTGACATTGAATTGTTGTATGAATGGTAATACTCCAATACAATATTATGTTTGTCTTAACCAATATAGCCCTGATTTGATAAAGGCTTTGTGTGAGCCGAAACGCGTTATCTAGTGGAGGGCTATTGTCTACACACATAGCTACGACTGATACAGCCCATGCTATTAAACAAACCTTTTCATTGGCGCTGAGTCCTGGAGTCCTTTGTGGTTTTTCTGATCTTTCCAAAAGGTTTTGGCTTTCGGACAAGTCCACCACATATGGCCCAAGTCCCCCACCTGCCTACAAATTTTCCGCCAACACTGGGACGAGATGTCGGGATCAATGCAGTGTAGTCTCTGCACCGTCATATACCATTGAAAGCATATCTTGTATCCTGATTCCAGTATATTTGTGCATTTAGAGCTCCTAAGTGCCCGGGAGCAGATTTTCCCCCATTCCTCGTCTGTTATGGCAATCCCCAGGTCTTGTTCTCATTTGGGCATGTATGGTAAAAAGTCCCCCGGTTCAGCACCAGTTAACAGGCGTTATAGCCTCGAAACCCCTTTGTTTGGAGACCCCTCTTTAATCGAAAGTTCAGGGCCTATTGGTGTTCTGATGGCTGCCTCCCTTATTACTCTATTCAAGATCCAATGTCTAATTTATGTACATCAAAATCGCTCAAGTTCTGTCACCTGGAATTTCGATTTGCAGTCTTTAAATTTCAGTGGGATCCCCTCCTGAAAAAAAATAGCTAAGCGTTAGTTTCGCTTGTCCCGTCCAGTTCACCCAAAAATGTGCGTATCTTCCTGAAGCAAAGTCTGCATTATAGCCCATCGGTGTAAGTGGATCCAAACCTGGTTTCAGCTTCCTTCCACCCTGTGTCCCAGTACGTAAGCATAGACAATGTGGTGTTCAACTGTGGGACCCTGCACCCCCCCGGTCTGACTGTCCCAAAAAAAACAGGAATTCCAGAGGGAGGACTGTGGCAGAAGAGTCAGGCCAGTTTTCAAATGGACCAGGAGAATTCCTGCATATCCCACCGCTTCATGTCCCCCACCAGGGTTTTCAGAAGCCCTGGGATGTTAGTCGCAAACAGGCCATCGTATGTGGGGGTCATCTTTACCCCCCTAAGTATTCTATCTCGTCCCGCTCCCAAGTTTAGGAAAGTTCCTACTCCATTCAGCCACACTCTCAGGGTCTTCCATGATGTTAAGTGCTTTCGACTTGGAGTAGGTGATATGGAATCTGGAGATCCACGCAAAGTCATCCAGGAGGGACATCGCTTTAGGAAGGGAATGCGCCATGTCCTGGAGAAACAGCAATATGTCGTCTGCATATAGCGCAATTTTGTGTGTGACCCCTTTAACCCTGATCCCTTGAATTTCGGGGTCTCACCTGACCGCTTGGGCCAATGGCTCCATGGCCATGGCGATTATTAATGGTGCACGCGGGCACCCATGACGACAAGTGCCATGCTTTATTGGAATTATGTTCGAGTGGCACCCATTGATCAGTCTCGCGGAGTGTATTTGAAAACTGGCTAGGACCTTGTGTGTGAATATCTGCCCACATCCAGATGTACCCAGTACTATCTTCAAGAAGGACCAGTCCAGGCTATCGAATGCCCCAGTGGCCCTAATGCGAGAATATACATCTTTTGGCCTGTGCTTCGACCCCAGATCGCTGTATTCACAGCCCTCCGAATAATATCTTGGGTATGTGTCCCCATAATCAATCCCGCCTTGCCCGGGTGTATCATTTTTGCCAGCATCCTCATAAGCCTCTGGGCCAAGACCTTTGCATAACGCTTTCCATCCCCATTAAGTAAAACAATAGGATGATAACTAGCGCATTCTGTCGGGTCCTTTCCTGGCTTCAGCAACAAAGTGATAGTTGATGGTCCCATGTCCCCTGAAACTACCCTTGTGTTCCTAATCCGATTAAACCATTTAGTTAAGGGGCCCACCAGAATGTTCCGGAATGTTTTATAACACATACCCCCAAATCCATCAGAACCTTATTTCCGACCAGGGAGCCCATGGCCCAGCCCACCTCCTCCTCAGTAATTGGGGCCTCTAATAACAATTGATCTTCTGATATCTGGGGCAACACCATGTTCTCCAAAAAGGTTTGCTGAGCCAATAAATCTAAATTCTTCCTTTCAAGGATCTGGACAGAGAAAGCGTGCATGTCTTCGGTCTTCTCTGCTTCCCCCCTTTTTATGTCCCCCGCTGAGTTTTTCAATTGAGTTTTGTCATTCCTAGCCCTGTGCCCCCTTAATTTAGCCATAAGAACAGATTGGCCTTATTCCCCTTCATATAATAGGTTTGTTTAGTCTGAATCAGGAGTTGGGCTGATCTGTCCGCCAGTTGCGCTTCCAATTTCGACCCAGCCCAAGCCAAGCCTTCTGGGTGCCTCTGATTTTGTGTAGATCCTCTGTGACCTTCACCTCCCGTTCCAGTGCCATCCTTGAGCTCTTTTTCCCTTATGGCGAAAGCGGTTCTGGCCGTCATGATCTCTGCTTCCAAAAGGTCAGGACTTGCCCGACTCCCTTGGAAGCAGACCCATAACCACTGTTCCGAGTGCCAGCCAGTCCCAATTGGGACCTTTTGGACCCTGTCCTGGCGCCAGTGGCACCAGGCTCATAGAGATGCCCAGTCCCAGCGCTGGAAGCGCCGGGCTCATAATGCTTGGGTGGACTTACCTGCAGCAGACCATGCTGCTTACTTACCTGCCAGTTGAACCCCTGGTCCTCTTCTGTTTGGGACTACTTTTCCTGTTGGGTGGGGCAGGAGCCACTCCCTAGGTTCAGAACACTGGAACTCTTCTGGAAAGCAGGAACTCTTTTCTTACCTAGGAGTGGCTGTGGAAGGAGACACCTAAGCACTACAGGAGGCTATTTAAACCACACCCGATGGATAAATCTTGCTTTGCGTTATTCTGCATTCTCTGCAGCAGAACGCTCATCGTGTCTTCTGCTTCTGATCCTGGGCCTAAGGAAACAAAGGCTTACCATCCTGGAATCCAGTCTTCAGCAGCACCTGTAAAGACAAAGAAAGAACAGGTTAGCACTACGGTCTTCAGTGGCAGCGCATCTCTTACCTGGTCCATCGGCTGTCACCAACTCCTCGCGCTGCATTCCGGCATCTGAAAGACAAAGGCTTACCTACTCTTCGCATGTTCCGGAGGTCTTCGCACTGCATTCCTGCATCTGAAAGACAAAAGCTTACCAGCTCTTCGCACGCTCCGGAGGCCTTCGGCGCTGCATCGCGCATCTGAAAGACAAAAGAAGGTGCGTTTAAAGACATTGGGCAACTTTATTACTCACGTGCCATTACTCCTTCCCACGCCGAATCCAGTGGGTATTCCAGCACCCTTCAGCTTCTCTAAAGCTCTGAACTTGTACCTGCAAGATAAAAGGGACAGTTAGTGCGCATCGTGAAGCAGGCTACAAGCGCTTACCTACGTGCTTCCAGGCGCTTCTATTCCTCACGCGGATTAGATCCTCAACTCTCATCAGCCCGCCATCCGCCATCGCCGGAACTCTGCAAAACAAGAGATATCATTACAAAAGACTTTTAAGACATTTGAAGCGCCCAGAACTTACCGTTCGTGCAGTTAACGACGGACAGCAGTCCTCTGAGGTCAAGAGGCCTGCACCCTTATCCAGTGAAGGAACTGGTTACGGCACCCTGCCCCGAGGCAGATGGAGAGCTCTGCGTTCACTTACCTAAGGTGAGGGCGTTAACCTTTGGGGTTCTACAGGAGAAGAGAAAGGGAAGAGGAGAGAGGCACCCAATAACCCCAGTTCATTAATCCCATATTTTCTATCTGCAGACATCTTACTCTTCGAGTCAGACATACAGTGCACAGAGGTCCAGCCTAAAGAGCCAACCGTGTGTTACACATCACCTTTGAAGATACAGCATTCACCCAGTCAAGACCGGCGCCTCTGCGGGAATCAGGTGAACGTTACACTGTCAATGAACTCCCCTCCAATGACTGCCTTACTAGGGTCCCAGACGGTACACCAATCCATCCTCTCCATCCCCTCCATGCCGTTATCTCTAAAATAGTTTCTTATCGTCATTTCCATGTGGGCCCTCAGAGTCTGATCCCTTAGTCTAAGATCTCCATTATTTACGCCACCTAGGGAGTGCCCTGAGAGCGTCCACATTGAGGACGACCAGGACATGATTAGATAAGTAATGCACCTCAATTTCTAGGTTTGTCACTTGGGGAATAAATGAGTCAGAAACCATTACCATGTCAATACGTGAAAAACCCCTGTGTGCCACGGAGTAATGTGTGTATGACTGGTCATTCGGATGATGGAAGCGCCATGTTTCCCGTTCACATTTAGGGATAAGAGCAGAAAGGGAGCTTATTGTCTGGGTTAGACTCTTGGCCTCCTATACGTTGTTCCCCATCTCCTTCCATCTATTCCGTGCCCTCTTCCTCATTGAAGATGGTATACTGTTGACCCTGCCACTCAAATTGTAGCCCACAGTGAAATGTGCCGTACATCCTTAGATTGGAGCCAGTTCGTGACCATGCACAATAGTTTTCGCTTGATCAGTGTAGCCTGCACCAGATTTTGGAAGAGCGTCAGAGATCCCTCTGATGCGTATGTTGTTGCTGCGAGATCTGGTTTTGGCATTGTGACAGCTCAGAGAATGTACACGAACAACAAACACCCAGGGGATGGGAAAGGGAGACCCTGGTGCCCGCGGTAACCAGGGAAGTGGAACTACCCGAAGCACCCATAATGGGAGAGTGGTGGGGCCAGTCTATGAAGAACCCGGTTCCTGTGGTACACAGTGAAACGGAGCTGCCCGAACCCATAATGGGGGAGTGGTGGGAACAGCCTATAGAGAACCCGGTTCCCGGTGTACCCAGTGAATCGGAAGCACCCACAGGTAGAGAGCCACAGGACGACTTTAATGAAACCGAACAGCCTCCTCACTACCGGATAGCAGTTCCGCTGCTGTTCAATCGAACATGCGGCTACAAAGAACCCGGCCCTAATGACAGAACGCCTGGCAGCCTTCGGCCAGCAGGGGCCAGCAAGGCAGACCCGGACCAGCAAAAAGGAGGGAGGAGGGATGAGCCTCTGCGCTGCTGCGGAGCCACAATTCCGTGGCCGGACAACGGATGTTGGTACTTAAAACCCTGCCGCGAGAATGCGAAAAGTGAACCGCTGCATGGCGACGAGGCACACGTGTCGACAAAGTGTAACAAAGAACAGTTCTCCAGCATGGGGTCTGGCATGGATTCACATGCTCATGAATATTCCCCGTCGTCAGGATGGGAATCCTCGGTAAAGAAAAATCAGTATCAGTTTCGTTTCTGATCTGTCTTTCGTAGTAGTAACCAATCACTGATCTCTGCGTCATACTGACCACAGCCAATGACTGCCATCTCCCTAAACCCCGCCTCTGGCAGCCATCTTCAGATTTTTACCGCATGTTCAAGTGTTGGGATCCTCATGCTATTGCTCTCGAGCTTTAGTGCTTTTTTTCGTGCTTTTTCATAGGAAAATGTTCTCTTTTTCGGTCAAAAGAGCCTCAAGCTCCACCGTTTCTTTATCCGATCAACGGGGACCCGTGTCGGATTCTTCTACGCCCCTCAAGGGTGAAGATTTCGTCGAGCCACGCTTTTGGAGGACTCCAGAAGTTTCTCAGGCCCATCTCGATCATGGCCCAGGAGAAGGGAAGCTCGACGCCCGGAAAGCTGTTCAGGGTCTGCCCTGGATGCCAGCTTCAGAATGTCTTTAAGGAGGACGAACACTCCCTTTGCCTCTACTGCCTACATGAGGACAAGACGCACGTGGAGAAGGACTGTGCGTTTTGTGGCAATATGTCAGAGCGGACCATCAAGGACCGCCATCTGCGTCTCGCCAACTGGCTGGAAAGGAAGAGCCCGTCAGGCGAGAAGAAGAAGTAGTCCGAGTGGTCTTCTAAGACCTTTGAGGGCACCCCGGCGACGGGGGTCCAACAGAAGGCCAAGCACTGCGAGTCCGCTGGCACCGGGAGCGCCGAACGGTCGGGCTCTACGAGCGCCAGGCAGGGCGCATCCTCCCCGGCGCCATCAACCACGAGCCAACGCTCTGGCTCGGGTAAGGGGAAGGCCGAGCATCTGGCGAAGCTCCTGGAGAGAGACCCCGGTCGAGCTCGAAGGCCCCATCGGACGGGGAGCGAGGCAGTGACCCTCCCCCCAAGGAGAAGGCAGTGAGCGCACCTAAGGTGGTGAAAGCATTGATCCACCCGGCCAAGGCCTCTATCGAGACAGTCGCGGCGGCCCTGGCTCAGCCTGTGGAGGCTACACCAGTGGTGGCGACCTCGGGCCCCAGAGTCTCCCTGCCACCGCGGAGGGAGTCCTCTTTCATGCCCATCGACAGGACCCCCGTGAAACCTCCTCCGGAGAAGAAAAAGGGGGGCAGGAGGTCGTCGTGGATTCGGCCTCAACCTCTGAGGAGGAGCTGACCGAAGTCTTAAGCCACGGGGTTGGCGTGGAAGAAGACCAGCCCGTCGGGAGGGACCCCGACGTAGGAGACGACGAGAACGTCGAGGGTGCCGACAGGGCTCCTGACCGCCCATCGGAATCCCCTCAACCAGTGCCGCAAGACAACTCGGCGGCCATTTTGTTGGCTATACAGTCCTTATGCTCGGAGATAAGGACGAGATTGCCGTTACCACCAACGGAGGAACCGCTCCCGATGGGGGACCCGGAGCCAGGCCCTTCTGGGAGCCCTCCTCCTAAGAGAAGAAGGATTCATCCTCCACCTCCTTTTCAACCATCGCGCCCTGCTCAGCCCTCCTCCCCGTTCATGACCCGTGGGGATGATACGGGGACTGACACGGCGCGACGGGTACAGACGACGAGGTTTAGGACGAGGATCTCCCGTCGTCACCTCCTCCCCGGGCTTCCCCGCCCGACGAGATTGGATCATTTCATGCCATGATCGCCAGGGCATCCAAGCTTTTCCAGCTCTGCCCGGAAGAGAAGAAGGAAGGTTTCCTTTATCAACGGCGCGAGACCAAGAGGAAGACGGTCCTCGCTGTACCTCTACTGGACGATATCTGGGATGAGGGTCTCGCCCTCCGCAAGAACCCATCCACAATGCCTGCGAGAAGGGATCGGTACGAGACTAAGTACCGGGTCCCGGACGCGGCCCCCTTGTGCCTTCGGGCACAGCCGACCCCGGACTCGGTCGTCTCCGCGGCGGCCAGGAAGAAAGCGGGGGGTTCCTCGGCCTCTACGTCAACCTCCCCGCCGGACAGCGAGGGAAAGAAATTGGACACGATGGGACGCAGAGTCATCTCATCGGCAGCGACGACAATTAAGGCTGCCAACGCCTTGGCTATCGTAGCCCGCTACGACAGGGAGTTGTGGTACAAAATCGCCCCCCTGCTGGACTTCTTACCAGATGACAAGAGGGCGGAGGCCCTAGAGATCTTGCAGGAAGGAGAAGTGGCGTCGGACCATGCCATTTCGATAGCGACGGACATCGCGGACACTGGATTTCGCCAGTTGGGCAACGGCGTGTGCCTTAGACGGCGTGGAAGGCTCAAGGCAACTGACTTCCGTCAGGACGTGCAGACCAGAGTCTTGGACATGCATTTCGATGGGAGCTACCTGTTTGGGAAAACAGTGGACGATTCCCTACAAGCCATCAAGACGGACACGGAGACGGCCCGGGCTCTTGGTGTTCTCCAGCAACGACGGCCGCCCTTTTGGAGCGGCGGATGCTAGCAGGGTGCATCCAAAGGTTCCGGCGGCGGATTTTCCACCTATCGTCAAGCGGCCCATTTGTCGTCACAGGAAGCCTACAGGGGACAAGGCAAGTCGGGCGGACCCCGCCGTCGTTGCCAAGGAGGACAAGGCGGCAAAGCCTCGTCGAAGCAGGACTGAACCGGCCGTGGGGTCGGGCCCCCACCGAAGCACCCCGGTGGGAGGCCGGCTGGCGAGCTTCGTCGGCGTGTGGGAGTCCATCTCCACCGACCGTTGGGTGCTGGACGCCCTGGCCCAGTGTCACGCGCTCGAGTTTCTAAAGAAGTGCCCGCGCGTCCCCCCCCCCGTGGCCAGGAAGGAACATCACGTCCCTCAACTTCTCTTGGAGGTAAAGGCGATGCTCAAGAAAGGCGCCATCAAGCTCGTCCCAAAGAGGCTTCGGGGCTCCGGAGCTTACTCAAGATACTTCCTCGTGAAGAAGACAGGAGGATGGCGTCCCATCCTGGACCTACGACGACTGAATAAATTCATCAAGGAACAGAAGTTCCGGATGGTCACCCTCCAGCACGTCCTGGGTCAACTGGAGGAGGGCGATTTCCTGTCGTCGTTGGATTTGGAGGATGCCTACTTCCATATTCCCATCCTAAAGGGACACCGAAAGTTTCTCAGATTCGTGGTCCAAGGGCGTCACTACCAGTTCAGAGCCCTTCCCTTCAGATTGAGGTCGGCACCCAGGGTGTTCACCAAGTGCCTCGCACAGGTGGTGGCACGGCTGTGCCTGGAGGGGATACACGTCTACCCCTACCTGGACGACTGGCTCATCCGAGCAAAGACAAAGGAGCTTGCCGCGGAGCACACGGCGAGGACCGTCCAACTACTCACGGACCTGGGATTCTCCATAAACTACACCAAGTCCCACCTGTGCCTGCTCAAGACGCACTGTTTCTGGGAGCGAAGCTCGACACAGTGGCGCTTCTGGCCTCTCCATCGGAGGAAAGGAAGAGGGCCATCTTGGGCAAGGTGCAGCGGATGCTGGTTGCGGACGCGGCCAGGGTGAGGTCCATCAAGTCCCTCCTCGGAATGATGTCTTCTTGCATTTATCTCATCCGCCTGTGCAGGCTTCGGATGCGCCCGTTACAGGAGTTCCTGGACGCTCGCTGGATCCAGACGACGGGCAGCTTCAAGGATAGGATCACACTCGACGAGAGCTTCCGACGAGCGATCCGGTGGTGGGGTACCCATGCGCATCTGACGGCGGGCATGGACTTCCAGACCCCGGGCCACCAGAAGACAGTGACCACGGATGCCTCCCTGGAAGGGTGGGGAGCGCACACTGAAAATCTGCATGCGAGGGGCCTTTGGCTGCCGACGGAGAAGTCCCTCCATATCAACGTCCTGGAACTCCGTGCAGTGTTTTGGGCCCTCAGGTCCTTTCTTCCGTCCCTCAAGGGCAAGGTGGTGAGGATCTTCACCGACAACACCACCACCATGTTCTACATCAGGAAGTAGGGCGGTACCAGATCCCCAGCCCTGTCCAAGGAGGCGCAGGATCTGTGGTATTGGGCCGTCGCCCAAAGGATGTTTCTGGTGCAGTTTCATCTGGCAGGAATAAAAAACACCATCGCTGACTCGCTCAGCAGAGAGCTGAGCTTGTGCCACGAGTGGGAACTACGACAGGATCTAGTGGACCACCTCTTCCGACGGTGGGGCACACCCCAGATCGATCTGTTCGCGACGGCGACGAACTCCAAGTGCCTGAGGTTCGCCAGCAGGTTTCCCCAGCCGAGGAGCATGGGCGATGCTTTCCCGTTCCCCTGGGAGGGCCTGTTCCTATATGCGTTCCCTCCATTGCCGCTGATGATCCGGCTCATCAACCAGCTCAAGAGGTGACGGTGCAGGATGATCCTCGTCGCACCTGCGTGGCCGAGGCAGATATGGTTCCCGGACCTTCTGGACTTGTCAGCGTCCCCGTCAATCAAGCTGCCAGTGGACGCGGATCTTCTCTCCGGGGAAGGAGGCGCCATCCTCCATCATGACCCGAAGTCGCTGAACTTGCAGGCCTGGCTCCTGCAGCGTTAGAGTTTGGAGGTTACGACATACCGGCCGACTGCAGAGAGGTTCTTGCAAAGGCCAGGGCGTCCTCAACTCTTAAATGCTACGGACACAAATGGAAGAGGTTCTCTGTCTGGTGCCACGCACAGAAGATTAACCCTCTACGGATTACGGCTCCTCAAGTACTGCCGTACCTGCTGACGCTGGCCAAGGCTGGACTGGCGCACGCTTCCATCGAGATTCATCTTGTTGCGATCTCCTGATACACCAGAACCACGAGACGGACGTCGTTGTAGTCTCATCGTCTGGTGAAAGAATTCATGAAGGGACTGTTCAGATCGTTTCCCGCTGGTGAAGGCCCCGGCCCCGGCGTGGGAGCTCAACGTGGTGCTGACCAAGCTCATGGGACCTCCGTTCGAGCCTCTGCACTCAGCTCCGTTGAAGTTCTTGTCGTGGAAAACAGCGTTTCTTGTGGCCATCACCCCCGCACGACAGGTGGGAGAGATCCAGGCCCTTTCCTGCAAGCCCCCGTACTTGACTTTTCACGACACGAGGGTAGTGTTCAGGTCTCACCCCTCCTTCATGCCCAAGGTGCCGTCGGACTTCCACCTCAACGAACCCTTGGTGTTGCCTGTTTTCTTCCCGTCGCCTTCGTCGCCGGCTGAAAGGACTTTGCACTCGCTGGATGTGGCTAGAGCGCTGAAGTTCCACGTGGACCGCACAAAGAGTTTTCGGAAGACGTCACAACTTTTTGTGAACTTTGGATCTGTCAATCAGGGGAAGGCTCTCTCAAAGGCTTCCATTTCCAGATGGCTCTCCGGCTGTATCATGTACTGTCATCGGTTGGCAAACCGACCGCTGCCTGGCTGTCCGAGAGCCCATTCCACCAGAGCGATCGCAGCTACCATGGCGTTCCTATCTGGTGTGCCCTTGCTGGACATCTGCAGGGCTGCTACATGGAGGTCGAGGCACACCTTCACGAAATTCTACTGCATCGATCAGGATTCCAGGGAGGAGTCCAGGGTCGGCCAAGCAGTGCTGCGCAACCTGTTCGCCTAAGGTGAGCCTGGTGAGGAGGTAAGAGTTGCTTAATGTTGAGTTTTGGATGTAATGCTTAATGTTAAGCCTTTGCCACCTCCCGTGGTTGTGCATGTGTGTACTGCTATGTATTCTTTTATTCATGAGCATGTGAATCCATGCCAGACCCCATGCTGGAGAAGGAACAAGTTACTTACCTGTAACTGTTGTTCTCCAGCATGGGTTTGGCATGGATTCACATGCGAACCCTCCCGCCTACCCCTCTGCGGCTCTTCACTTGGTCATACTGCCACTTCACGTGCTACCAAATCTGAAGATGGCTGCCAGAGGCGGGGTTTAGGGAGATGGCAGTCATTGGCTGTAGTCAGTATGACGCAGAGATCAGTGATTGGTTACTACTACGAAAGACAGATCAGAAACGAAACTGATACTGATTTTTCTTTACCGAGGATTCCCAGCCTGACGACGGGGAATATTCATGAGCATGTGAATCCATGCCAGACCCATGCTCGAGAACAACAGTTACAGGTAAGTAACTTGTTCCTTCCATAACCAGCCCCGTTTCCCCCACGAACCCCAGGGTCAAAACCATCCCCTCTTATCTCGCTACACTTACCTGGCAGTTGGAATGCATCCAGGGGGATAGAGACAGGAGGACCGGTGGAGGCACACCAGACGCCATGTTCTCAGGGAAAAGGGGGCAGAGCCTGGGAGGGTTCTTATAGACTGGGGAGGAAGTAGAACCTGATTGGCCAGTTGAAAGCTGCCTATTTAAACAACCAGAAAGGTTGAGAAGGGGTGTTCACTCTCGCTCTCATTGCAGAACAGACCAGGAGCTACGGGGAGCACTCAGGCGTATGAAGACTAGGAGGAAAAGACTTGCCAGAGGTCCATACATCGTACCCTACAAGGAATCAGAAGAAAACATTGCTCAATAGTAAGGAAAAATGGAAGGACTCTTCCAGGAAAACGTTTTGTTATTTACAATCCTTTCAACATTTTTAAGTCTGAATAAAGACCAGATTTTCTTTCTTCAAATACCGCCTGACTGTCTCATTGTCACAGGCATCCTCCTGTTTAGTAAGTACCTGTTCTATCTGTTGCTACATGGTTCCTACTGTTCGTGCCATTTCCCCCTCATCCAACCTCCTCTCCACTGCATGGCCTTTTTTAGTTAAGGTCTGAAGTAGCTTTAGAGAGCTCCCCGGCACTGTCTCTAATGTCTTGGTTGAGCTCCAGTAACATCGCCAACTGATCAGATCGTCTGGTTGGGCAGTCATCTGTCTCTGAAGGAGAGGGGGTAGTGAATCTGGCCAGATATTTGTTGTGCAGTGCGTTTTTGTGCATCAGACCCCTTCATCATTGCCTTGATATCTTCCGACATGGGACCTTTTTGTTTCGCTCTTTGCTTCACCATAGCTCTCTGCAGGTTGCTAAATGAGTCAGACACCACCAAGTTCATTCACACTGTCTATGCAGTTGCCTCACCCAGATTGTGAGTGTGTGAGCAGTTCTACCCTAGACTATACTCTGAGTTTCTTTCGACCTCTGTGCCCTGCCCAGACCGAATTTGGTTATATGCAGCCTGCGAGTGACTGTATACTGAGCCGGGTTTCACTGGGGCATGACAGGCAACATCAGGTGCCTTCCAAGAGAACAGTCCTGTTTCGAGGGGGCCCAATGGAGACTGATAATTCAACACCCAACTACCTCTACCTCTGATTCTCCAGGGGGGAGCACTCACACCCCCCGCCCCAATGCTTTATGGGCAATCCTTTATTAGAGGGGGTAGTGTGAGACTGAGAGAGTGAAGAGCTGCCCCCCCCACTGTCCACCATTCATTAGGATGCTCCTTGGATTATGCGCTGCGCTCCCACCGTGATCCGAGCACAGGAGAAATTTGCCTCGACACTATCCCACATGGGCTGCAACGCCACTCGTCGGAAGGGGACTCTCAGCACAGCTGATTGCATTGTAAAGCTGCGTCTGGCGCATCCGTCCCCATGAATGGGGGGGGGAGCCTACCGCTTTAATCTTTTAAGCCACCATGTACTCACGGCACCCCACAGAACCCCAGCTCTGCGACAGACGTAAGCCGGGTCCAGATCAATGGTCAGAGACTGCCGTGCGGACCATGCCTCACTGGGCTTGCCTTCGGGGATCAGTTCCTGAACAGTCGGCTCCAGCAATCATTTTGGAAGGCTGCAGCTACTGCCGATTTGGCGGTCTCACAGGGGCACTCTTTGTATTAAACAGCTTCAAACATGCAGGGGGATCCCTCTACCACCTCCATGTTCTATTTAATTTTACAGACATTCGTTTTTTTCGATGGATCTTTTGCTGATAAAACTCATCCAAAAGTATTTTTTTTTTGTTTAATATGGGGATCCACCCCAAGCTCCCATTTCCCCATATTACCCCAACCCCCTCCGCACCCCTTTTATGCCCTTACCTATCCCCATATACATTTTAAATTAGTTTTTCGATGGATTTGTTTTGAAAAAACGACCATCGGCTAAAGGACGGTATACGCACTATACTTGGGCACAATGTGCCATCAAAAAACAGACCAAATCTTGGTGAGGACAGGGAAGCTGCAGGTGGCTGTTGCTCTCTTCTTGAAAACCACAAGAGCACACAGTGGGCCATGACATGTTCCTGATGTTCCAGACCATGACAAGAGGCTCGCCGACTCATTGGAGATTGACAGGCTGGGAGAGCAGCGGCAGGGGGCTGAATGTAGCTCTTCTTCCTAGCTACTACCGAGAGACATTGAACCACCGCTTTCAACTCCCCAGGCCCTATTAGACAACATGGTGACTGAAGAAGACACGTATAGACATATGCCAGCCAAGAGGAAGGAGCTCAATTGAAGTTTCATACGCCAGCAAAAAAATCACTGGATATGAGATGTGGAATACTGGCTGCTGAAGGTGTTATCTTCTGACACCATTTTGGTAATGTTTGAAAACTACCACCCCTTTTCCTTGATGAATTTAAATATAAAACTCTAGGCAAAAATGGTTGCATAAAGGTTGCAATATGCAATGACCAAATGGATTGGCTAAAATCTAGCAGAGTTTTATGAAGGGTTGCAATGTTAGTGGAAACAAATGAGAAATTGATTTTTAGTAAGTTTAAATTAAGATAGTACTGTTACCATACTGAAAGCCAGCCCTTAGCATTGATGGCATTCAACTATGTCAAATGTTCTTTTCTGGAAGATTGCTCACATGTTATGGCTTTTGTCAGTTTTTTTTCAGCAGTTCACGACCCTGTACAATTTGGCCAACCTGTTTTCCAGGTCAATAGCAATAGGTACACATATCTGTTTTGGGCAGGGGAACAAGTCAGTGCTACCCGTCACGTTAATAGTTTCGCCTACCTGTTGAAACTTTATTCTTGAACATCAGGCATAATGGGTCTGTTCGCTATTGGAAGGTTGGGGGTGGTATATAATGGACATTTTGTTATGTACAGTTGTCATGTTGCTGTTAGTTTCCCAACTGGAGAAATTGGATTTCCAAATTGCACCACAGAGCTGTAAGGGTCCCTTTACAACGTGGGTGCTTGTGGGCTACATTTGAAATATCTGGTCATTAAGTTGAGTCATGTTATATGTAGTATAATGGTGCGTATATTTCAACCAATTTTCAAACATTGACTAATTTCAAGATCTAGGATCCATTAAAATGGACTATGTGTTCTCTCAAAATGTTTGTACGTATTGAACACATTGTCACTCCCATTAGTGGGAAAACATGATAAATGAATTTTGTTTATTTTTCTAAGGAGCTGGAAATAGAGATACAATGCAGCAATCCCTTCTTTTAGAAATGTGCAGGTGTTGGTGTTTTTGGGCTACCAGGATTGGATTCTTAGCACAAAATGTTCGCCACAAAAGTCTGGCATTTTTAGGGTTAGTGATGTTTTGTTTAGCTCACATCTTGACTGACTTTGATTTCTTGAAAATACAAAAAGGAACTAAGAACCGTGGTAGGGGACACTCTAGCTACCTTACTTTGAAATTGCTGAAGAAGGTGCCAGCTGGTATGGTTATAGGTTAAATGTGGTTGGACTTGATCTTCCTCTAATAAAATGTATACTTATCTGTTGAAATTAAGCTTTAACGTTGTGTTTGGTGTTATCCTTCATCTGTTTAATCCCTGTCTTACATAAAGAAGGTGGTGTCGCTGTTATTTTGTGTGATGGCTACGATCCAAGCATCCTAATATACGTGGTGGATCTAAAAATATTTTCGGTAAATCAAAAAAGGTTTTATTGAACCAGAAAGCAATTTGTTCTTCTCCATAAGGTTTCTACTGCAGTTGAAGAACAGTGTTTAGTGATTAGAATGCTTGCCATTAAAGCAGTTAGTACAAACATTTTTTTCTTGCATGGCTGAATGGTTTTGAATGAAATTTGTTTTTAGTACACTTGTTATCATGAGCTTTAGGTTTGGTGACAGAATTTAAAAGTGCTTTCTGAACATTTCAGTAGAGAACCTTTGGTTCTTTTGGTAAAAACGTATTCTGGTTCCCTTTGTGTGATGCCAGTAAATAAGCACTCGACAACAATACCTTATGCATGTTAGTAAATCCTCCATATGATACGAGTACCTGAAAACATCATGCATTAACTGTGCAGTCAATAAGTACTGTTACAATATATCAATTGCTGCCTTATCATGGCAGTAACTGGCAAATACTAGTGCTTGGACATAGAATTGAAATACCTTTGAGGACCAGACTTTGAGGACTCAGGGTTCCTTCTTCCCTTTGCCCACTGTTTTTTTTTTCATAGAGTTGACCATACTTGTTTATTGTTTTTGAATCTTGTTCTCGCGTTCTTAATTTGGCTCCATTTGAGCCTTTGCATTTGTGCCTTTTGCTAACCCCTATGGTGATGTTCCTGGTTGCCATCACCTCTGCGAGACAGGTGAACTGAGCTCCAAGCTGTTTCTGTTCTGCCGCCTCACCTCGTTTTTAAACAAAAAAGGAGCCTCTGAGCACGAGACCATTGTCCAGCCTTCCCAAGGTCATGTTAGAATTTCATCTCTCCCAGAAAATCCATCTTTTGTGATTCTTATGGGCAAAAAGTGCCGAACTGAGGTCTTTGGGCACAGCCAGCTTCATATATACCACTCTTGACATCACATCAAGAGTCATGGGTGGCAACCAAGCAGAGTGGTGCTGACACAGAGCTGCAGTGCACCCTTTGGTGGCTAAAAAACATTCTGATGCCAGACTTGAGGCCCGGACAATGTTTCTAAGATGAGGAGTCTGTTGGATGGAGGATTATTCAATTGGAAAGCAATTTGATCTCCTCCATAAGGTTTCTACTGCAGTTGAAGAACCGTGTTTAGTGATTAAAATACTTGCCATTAAAGCAGTTAGTACAACAATTATTTTCTTGCTATGGCTAAGCGGTTTTGTATGAAATTTGTTTTTAGTAGACTTGTTATCCTACTATCCTGCTCAACCGTCTCTGTGAAAACCTGGGTATCACTGATCAGGCTCTGGCCTGGCTGACCTCTTTCCTCTCAGATCGACCCTCTCAAGTGCAACTTGGGTCCTTCCTTTCATCTATCTTCCTCTCTACCTGTGGTGTTCTCCAGGGGCCTAACCTCTCGCCCAGGCTTTTCAACCAATACCTGGCAACTCTCGCCCACTGCATTGCCACTTTCTGCTCACATTTCCAGTGCTACGCTGATGACACTAAACTCATTTTCAGGCTGCCCTCTGCCACCTACTCTCCCGCTCTCATCTCTGATTGCCTAACTACCATTCAAGATTGGTGTGCCACCAATGATCTTTGTCTGAATGCCAGCAAGACAGAGATCCTCCTCATCGGCACACCTTCACCGTCCTTTCCCCTCACTCTCTGGCCGGCCTCCATTGGCCCTCCTCTTACCCCCACCTGCGAGGCTAAGAACCTCAGGGTCATCTTTGACTCCACCCTTTCCTTCTCCGCCCACATCTCTGAGGTCTCTAAAAAGTCAAATTTCCTACTGTACCTCCTCAGAGGTACTCTGCTTTTCCTCTCCTTCACCCAGAATCTCATGGTATCCCAAGCTCTGGTTCTCTCTAGCTTGGACTATTGTAACAGCCTCTTTCTAAATCTACCCCCCTCTACTCTCCGCCCTCTGCAACTAATCTGCAACAGGACTGTGAGACTTGTCCTTGGCCTCAAGCCCTGGAATCGTATCTCTCCACCTCTGGAATCTCTCCATTGGCTCCCAGTGGATGCAAGGATTACATTCAAAACCCTCTGCATTGTCCACAAGGCTTTCTGGGGCCTGGGTCCAAAATGCCTTCAGCTATCCCTCCGCAAATACCCACCCTCTCAAGCTCTTTGCTCCTCTACCTCCAACTCCCTCAGGGGCAGTCATTTTTCAAAGAAACAAGCTGGGGGTAGATCTGTCTTCAGCTGGGGCCTCCCTCTGGAACAGCCTCCCTGCCACTCTAAAACTTGAGGAGAACCATCTCTGGTTCCGGAAGGCCCTCAAGACCTTCCTCTTTTCTTCTGCCTTCGCTCCTCCTCTCCCCTGCTGATCTGTTCTCTCTTGGCACCGTGCACCTGGCCACCCTCTGTCCTCCGGGCCCAAGTACCTGCTCACCCCGCCACCCTCCCGCACTGCCTCTGGGTCACCCCTTGCACTGGGGTCTGTATCAGTACCCATACAGCCCCCCCTTTTTCTTCCTGCACTTATCAGACCTACCCTGTCTGCTGCCTTAAACCTAGCACTTGCAAATTGCTGGCTGCACTACCACTGTTTGTTGCCTTTATTATTTATTTATTGTTATTTATCTGTTTCTCCTCTGCCTCGCACTTTCCACCCCCCTTCCATGCACTTCCCCCTCCCCCTCTCCCATGCACTTGCGCGTTCTCAATATCACTGGGCCTAGTAAGATCGCTGTTTTGTTCTCCTCTGGTCCCCTGCCTTGCCTTGTCGTGCTCTGAAATACTTGTGAACAAGCGCGATAGAAATAAAATATCAATATCAATCATGAGCTTTAGCTTGGTGACAGAATTTAAAAGTGGTTTCCGAACATTTTGAGTAGAAAACCTTTGTTTCTTTTGGCAAAATGTATTCTGGTTCCCCTTGTATGATGCCAGTAAATAAGCACTCGACAACAATACCTTATACATGTTAGTAAAGTCCTCCAAATGATATAAGTACCTGAACACATCATGCATTAACTGTGCAATCAATAAGTACTGTAACAATATATCAATTGCTGCCATATGAATGGATGGACCAAAATTGGATGTGTCTAAATGGCAATAAAACCAAGCTCATGGTCTTTGGTTCCAATTTGATCAAATCCAAGCTCCACCCCGCATATAACACCTTTACCATCAAAAACACTCCAATCAAAGTCCTTAACAAGGTTAAAACCTTGGGGATGATGTTAGAAGCATCCCTGGGATCCGAGGCTCAAACCCTCTATGTGAAAAAAACATGCTCCTACCACCTCCGCTTATTGAAAGCCATTAGACCATACCTATCGGAGGAAAACAGCGCCACGATCGCAAGAGCCACAATTCTATCTCGCCTCGATTACGGCAACGCGTTAATACTGGGTTCTAACAAAAACTGTTACCACAGCTACCAAGTCTTGCAAAACAATGCAGTGAGAATCATCAAACAAATACCTAGGAACCAGCACATTAGCGAAGCCAGGAAAGAACTACACTGGTTAAAAATCGAAGAAAGAGTCCAATTTAAGTCGTTCACGCTCACACACAGATGTATATATGGCAAAGCTCCAGCTTACATGAGAAGTAAAATTATCCCATATAAGCCCTCCAGAGAGCTAAGATCAGCCGAACAAGGACTGATTACGACAGCCCCTTTCAGACTCAAAAACGGAGCGGGCAAATCCTTCCCCGTCACTGTAGCAGGCCTCTGGAACAACCTCCCGGGCCAGATAAGGATGGAAGCCAACTACCAACGCTTCCGAAAACAATTGAAAACTTACATCTTTAAGTAAAACATATAATTTACTTCCGGCCCAGTTCTATATCTTCTATATCTGTCTTGTGCTTCATGTATGTTATCCGTCACTTGTCTCTCGTGTTCCTGTCTCTGCGCCCCGAAGCTTGCGAGCTACCGGCGCAATACAAATAAATAAAATAAAATAAATATAAATAAAAAAATAAATATGAATACCTGCCATATCATGGCAGTAACTGGCAAATACTAGTGCTTGGACATAGAATTGAAATACCTTCCAGCACAGGAAATATGTTTATTAGGCAAAAGCATTGAAAATTGTCTTTGACCATGCATAGTTACTAAATCAACTATGAAGTGTACAATGCAGTCCAAGGAAAAGCCTCTGCCATTCACAATCTGCATTGTCATTGCCTAATTTCCTTCTTGATGCTTAACTAAGCCAATCGTATGAAAGCTGAGTCATGCTGGCCTCGAGTGGTGTGCCAGTTGCGCATCCTACCATACCCCGTGATGTGAGCAGAAGGGTTTTGCCTGTGCTGATTAATACAGTAGGTAACGTTTATTATGTAAATAGTAATTTAAAGAACTGGCTTAATAATTATCATTATATGAAGAATTTAGTGTGATCCAGATCTGAGAAACCTCTTCTCGCTGTCATGGTTATTTGTCTCTAACTCACATTTTTCTCTTTTGCCAGTGACTGTGCATGTTGACAAAAGAATTACACTGGCAGCCTTCAAACAACAGATGGAACCCTTTGTTGGAGTTTCAGCTTCGCAGTTTAAGGTCTTTAGAGTCTATGCTACAAATCAAGAGTTTGAGAGCGTTCGACTGAATGAATCTCTTTCATCATTTTCAGATGACAATAAGGTTAATGATCCCTACTCTTTTTCTAAATTAAAAGGTTTTGTTATTCTAGATGTATTTCACACATTACATTTCTAGAGTTCGATACAGAACATCATGACCCTACTCAAGAACCCACTACATAGGCCAGAGTTTCATAGCGATATGTACTATGATGTATTTTTATCAAGTCTAAACATGTTTGGGGTATTTCCTGAATGCTGCTATGCACATTTTATTTTCTCATTTGTGAAGAGGCATCTAGCAGGTGCACCAGTTCAGTTATTTTCAAATTTCTTCTCAACAAATGTAACTAAGTATGTATTTTTCTTTCAGCATTTTGTAATAGTGTACCATCAAATTCATAGCTTCTACAAATTCTTTCTCCCACAGATTCCAAATCTTTATTACATCTTCACCAGCATCAGCTGTCCTCTAAAAACCTTTTAGCCACCAGGGGTCAAGTATAATGGAGCCACCCAAAGACCACATTTTTCCTGTGCACTCATTACACTGCTTGGTACCGCCACTAGCTCTACCCTGTGCTGATCCATCGAAGTTACAGGAAGTACCTATGATTCGTAATGGGAGATTCCCAGTTCCAATTTTGAGACCTACTGTTAGGATTCTCTTCGGCACCGAGGCTCTTCTTCAATCTGTCATTGCCACTCATATCAGGAGGGAGAAGATTAATGTCTTCCCCATCCCAGACTATTGGCTCATTCATATTTGGTTCCCAGAGTTGGCACACCTGCTGGCTTGTCCACACCTCAGGCTTCTCCCTCAAGCTCAAAACCCTCAGATTTATCGACCCAGCCGCTCAGAATAATTGGAGACGTGTTTTACGCTCATGCAAGCAGGACATTTCCTTCCAATCAGTGAGTGTCAAACATCTTACAAATGGTGAACATATTCCTTTCACATTCTGGTTCCACCCTCTGCCTTGTTGAGTTTTCTGTGCCTTATTACCTATGAATCTAGCGGTATCATCACTCCCTCTATGGGGGAAATCTCTTCCCATATGGCCAGGGAAGGGCAGTTACTACCTGATCCCAACCCTGGGGGTGGCTGCCTGAGGCAGGATCCTATGGGGGGGGCAGGGGGGGGAGAAGAGGACCCTCAGGAGAGGTAGAGAAACTGGTCGCAAGAAACGCGGCACCCACCTTTCCATTCTGGGTATAACCCCCCAAGCCCCTCTTAGTTCAGACTGTTATGGCTTATCGTGATATTGAACCCTTCCAACCATTGTATACAGATATCGGGGTTTCTTCTGACAAATTATACCAAAGTACTGAGATAAGAAAGAAGACCGAAGTGATGAAGATTACTAGAACCAGGTAGCCTACACTGCTTTGTAGTTGGCGTGAGCTACATAGTAGTGAGACGTTTAAATACCTGTCCGCTGTGCGGATGAAAAAACTGTGGGGAAAGAGACGCTGCAGGGAGAACCTTGCTACATGCAAAGCCAGTCAGAAGCTGAAAAGCAAGCAGCGTGCTGCAGGATGCTGGAAGGTTGCTGCAAGCACAGTCCAGACAAAGCCGAGAAGCCAGAGGTCTGCCATAGTGAGGTTGACGGCCGTGCAAGGCTGTCAGGAGACCACGAGTGAAGTGAAAGGGCGGAACGCTGTACTGAACTGATGGCAAGCCACAACAACCGCGGTACGAAGCGAAGAATGCCGGAGCAGCCAAAACAAACCGGTGAGCCCAAAAGGGAAGAGCAGGAAACTGGGGAGCTTCAGGGTGAATGCCACGCACTGTGGAGAAGGTGGAGTCTGCTAAAGCGGGTGGAAAGACCTGTGACAAAGAGTAAAAGTAACAAACGAGATGGTTGAGGGTCGCTGACCCAAATGATGAAAAGGGTATGGACAAGGCTGTTGCCTAGTAAAGTGTGCAAGTCTGAAACACATCTACTTTGTGAAAAAATATTGTGAAAAGTCCTGGGAGGATAGTATACCAGGCATTGTGCGCGTTTGGGACTTGTACCCAAATATATGTGTGGAACATTGCAAAGGCAACTCTGGAGACCCGCACCTAAAAGGAAAAGGAAATTGGGAAGTCCTGGCAAGAGAGTATACCACGCCAAACTGAATGTGAAGCAAATACTGTAATGTTCTGGCAGGAGAGCAAACCATATCCCCTGAGTGGAAAAGGTGTAAAAGAAGTGTGACAAGATCTATTTTTAAGCACCGCAAACTTTGGAGCAAGTCAAGGGATGAGAAAAAACCCCCGAGTGTGTGATGCTAAGGGAAGGGAATAATACCCCCTTCATTGGAAAGTGGTCTTTTGCCAAGGAAAGGACCTGTGGTAGAAAGCTGAGGAAAAGCTGAAAATTCAAGGGAAAAAAAGCACTTCTCCCTTTGTCCTGAGAGCTGTGAAACCTTGGGGAGCCTTATTGTATGTCGCTGACCGGATCAAGGGAAAGGAGAGGAACCCTTGATTGTATGAGATACATGGGAACATAGATATACTTCCTGCTTTGAATAACTGTATGTTGCTGGAGAAAAGAGTTGTGGAGAAATTAGTGTTAAGTAACTGAAGTGAAAGAGCAAGAACCCTTAAATACAAAAGACTAGGGGAAGGAAGTCTCTATTAAAGATTTAACAAACAGAGACGACACGTGAAGTGGAGACTGGTGTGAGGCACCAGGAATGAGACACAGACACAGAGGACGCATGGTATTGGTTAAAGACTTTTATTAAACAATAAAGGGGTTGGAAAATTCCTCACTGTCCCTAATCTAGGAGGTATTTCCCTACCTCAACCAAAACTAAGGGTCTGTCCTGTGTCAAGATGTCCAAAGCAAAAAATGTCCTGTGTCCGAAATTCTATCCTAGCCCTCAAATTCTAAAACAAACTCTAAGGTGTCAAGGGTATGGTCTCTGGCTTGAAAGCGCATAAATGTTCAAGTTCAACAAAAGATATAATTCAACACTAATGGATAACGTTCAGTGTCTGGGAATGGCTCCCTTACCCAGGTTTCTCTCCACCAAAACAAAAGTTCCAAAGAATAGCCAAGTTTGTTAAGGCATAAGAGGACATGATATGATATGATGTGGAATTTATAACGCGCCTATACACAAGTGTTTCAAAGCACGACGAGGCAAGGGAGGGGGAACAGAGGGAAGACAGACAACGATCTTACTAGGCCAAGTGTCATTCAGATCGCGCAAGTGCAAAGGAAGGGGGAGGGGGGAAAGTGCAGTGCATGGGATAATAGAACAACAAGATAAATAAACGGCCAGCAGGTGGCAAGTGCAGAGTGAGTGCAGAAAATAAGTGCTAGTGGGGGGACTGTCGGGATTCAGAAAAAAAGTCCACAGGTGCAAGGATTGCCATGGTGGCAGCGCAGGCGTGCACCAGCAAGGCTAGGTCCCAAGATGAGATGGGTGGCCAGGTAACCAGTCCAGTTTCAGGAACAGCCAGGACTTTAGCAGGGGAGAGAAAGCAGAAGCAAAGAGGAGGGTTTTCAGGTGCTTCCAGAACCGCAGGTGGTTCTCCTCAAGTTTCAGGGAGGCAGGGAGGCTGTTCCAGAGGGAGGCCCCACAGGATGACTTCCTCCTCTTGGTGTTACAGTCCACTCAAAGAAATAACTCGCTTCCAAAAGTCATTTCCACAAACACTGTAATTCAAAACCCAAGGGCATGAGTCTTCCTGGGGATTCTCTTTTCAATGTAACACAGTTTGGGTGTGGGTTCCAGACTTGCAAGACACCTGGTATACTGTCCTGCAAGGCTCTCTCATGTAATTCCTTTATTCAATTTGGATGCAGGTACTAGACTCGCCAAGTACCTGCTATACCCTCCTGCCAGGTTCTCTCTTAATTCCTGTATTTCTTGTATTCACTCAGTTTCAATATTCTGCATTGTTTTCAGATTTCGTCAAAAAACCAAGTCTCAAACCCATTTTCTTTTACTTCCTTTGTCAAATGTCCAAACACCTAGTATCTTCCCCTGCCAGGTTCTCTCTATTCTTGAATGTATTGTGTTCACACAGTTCCAATATCCTGTATCACTTTTATCAAAGTAGCAGGTCTCAAACCCACTTTCAATGGCTTTCTTTGTTAAAGTGACGCAACCTCATTGGTCGGGGTCACCCAACTCATTTAACTGGCACTTATCGGTACTTGGTGCAGCTACCAATGTGCCCCGGTGGCCCAGCTTCCCTTCTCAGGGCTCACCGGTTTTCTCTGGCGTTCTTCGGACCTCTAGCGACAAACATACAGAAGCGCCCCGGCGTCCCACATCCACTTCACAGGCTTACTGGCTTCATCTGGCAGCTTCCACGTCCTTCGAAGCTCTGGCTTCAATCCTGAGCCCTTCTGTGTTCTGGCAGCATTTGTACTGCTTCTCTGTTATTGCAGTCGCCAGAAAGGATCCTCTTTCTGCTGCAATCCCAACACAGCAAACCAGCTCCCGCAGTCCTTCCTCTCTGTGCAGTCTCCCCGCTCGGCTGTGGGCTTCCCCTCATTACATTCAGTTGTTCCATTTTTAAACTCCCGCTTCAAGGAAGGGTGTTGTTTGGAGCCATTCGACTTCCTCCAAGCACTAGACTACTCCTGGTTCTGCTGAGTATTTGGCATTACTTGGCCCCTCTTCCTTGTTTCTGTCTTTATTATTCTGTTGGTCACAGAATATTGAGGGATACTATCGGCAGGCTTTAAGGGTTGTTGAAGGGGGCGATTACAGTATGCCATCAAGGCATGATTAATGTTAGGAATATCCCTAAAAGGGAAGTGGGGATACCATTTCTAATCTGATGATGCCAGGCCCTCCCCTTGGGGGTCGCTTCCCCTTATGTGTTCCTCCCTCAAATAGCTACCCCCCAGGGTCAGGATCAGGTAGCAACTGCCATACCTCAGCCACATGAGAAGAGGCTACCTGTGGGAAAGGAGTTATGACATACGATAACATCACATTTATGATGAATCAAAATTGGAAATAAGTTATGGCACAGGAAGAACCTAAGGGGGAAGGAATGCATAACCACTAAAGTAAAAGAGTAGACACAAGTGAAGTAAAAGGGAAGAATCAGAATCCTCTAGCTATTTTGTTTGCAACCAAGGAAGTGGCTGAGGGCCTCCATAGGAAAAGGAAATTCCCTCACTTGGAGAACTGTGCGAGTTTGTGGAACTTTGATAATTTATTCATTTTTGCACCTTTTGAAACTTTATGTTGGAACGTCAAAGGAGACTGCAGGTGGCCAGTTGAAAGACGTTTTCCCTTTGCACTTTTACTTAGGTTTATCTTGTAAGGGTTAGGAGAGGATTTTGGACACAGGACAGAGAACTCTTAATTTTTTTTGGGACATTCCCACACCCTTCAGTTTCGTTGAGGCAGGGAAACACATCATAGTGTTGGGCGAGAGAAGTCTTTCTCCAACCCTTCTTTTATTTTAATCTCTGTGTCCGAGTCTTACTCCTGAATATTACAGACTTCATGTATCCTTTTGATGCAGGGGGCGTGGCTGTGAATGTGATTGCTCCAATGGCTGCTTCTGAGTCTGTGGTCTCAGTCCGAAATGTCTCTCTTGTTGTTGTTTTCCAACAAGATATTGTAGGACCTGCTTTGATGGACCCTGGAGAAAGGATTGTTGAGAAATAACCTCTATGCAACCTTTGCCTTGGCAGACCACAGTGACAGATGGGGGTCTTATTGTTTGGAGTGCACACCTGGGGAATGGACGTTGATCTCCAACCGAGGCTCAGAAACATAACCTGCTACATTTATGGCCCATCAGGCTAACTCTGGTGGCTTTTCTTCCATTAGCATGAGTTATATGTGGAGTTATATGTGTCCTGTTGTTAATGGACAACATGATGGCCATGCACTACCTCGAAATATGAGGGCGAAGGGTTGTTGTATCTCTGCAGTGAAGAGAAGCAACTTTGGTTCTGTGTCTGTCACTGTCCATCTTGCAGGGACAGAGAACGTAGTTGCAGGTGTCTTTAGAAGGTAGTCATTGATCTCCCGCAAGTGAAAGCTTTTCCAGAAAGTACTGGACAAGTTGTTCTCCGTATGGGTGGGGACACTTCAGGTGGAACTCCTTCCCTACAGTTGGAACAGAAATTTGAGTTATTCTGCTCCAGGGAATTTCCTCGGCAGGAGGTTTAGGGGGTGCATTGATTGTGGAGTGGAACTTCCATATCCTTTATGGATTTACGCTGATTACTGTCACTCCACTAGCTCTTAGGAGACTGCAAATGTTTGGGTCCACGAATCTTGATTGCGCTGGACTGGGACCAGAGAATCTGGGGCCCGGAGCTTCTGGTCATGTCCATCTACCACTTCCCACTAAATGTGGCCCTGTTCTCCAAATCAGGGGTTTGGGTCC
This sequence comes from Ambystoma mexicanum, assembly GCF_040938575.1. NCBI lineage: Eukaryota > Metazoa > Chordata > Amphibia > Caudata > Ambystomatidae > Ambystoma > Ambystoma mexicanum. Next base: position 739,664,503 of record NC_090934.1, on the reverse strand, counting down.
TCCACTAGCACCTGAGCAGCCGCAATGTTCATGCCTGACTGCTGACGTATAAGGATTGGTACTTGTCTGTTGACTTCTGCATGCACCTTTCTACCAGGAGGCCTGCAGGTGTTGTTCGTGTTCAGCTTGGTGCCAGGAGTGGGGTCTGGACTCTTTAATCTGTCCAAACCTCCTTGACCTTGGTTTTATGCTCTTTGGTATGATATGATATGATATGGCATTTGTAACGCGCCTATACACAAGTGTTTCAAGACGCGACGAGGCAGGGAGGGGGGAACAAGGGGAAGACAGACAACGATCCTACTAGGCCAGGTGTCATTCAGACCGCGCAAGTGCAGGGGTAGGGGGAAGGGAAAAAGTGCAAGGAGGAGGGGGGGGGAGTGCAGTACAAATAAGTAGAATAGAAATAAAATAATAAATAAATAGGGCCAGCTGGTGGCAAGTGCAAGGTAAGTGCAGACAAGTGCTGGGGGGTGGGGGGGCTGTAGTGATACAGAGACAGTCCCGCAGTGCGGGGGTTGCCAGGGAGGCAGTGCAAGTGAAGAGTGACTGGGCCCAGGACCGAGGTCGGTGAGAGTGGCCCAGTTGCAGAATCAGTGCAGTATTGGTGAAGAATTTAGCAGGGGGGAGGGAGAGAGAAAGCAGAAGTGAAGAGGAAGGTTTTGAGGTGCTTCCGGAACCGGAGATGGTTCTCCTCAAGTTTCAGGGAGGCAGGAAGGCTGTTCCAGAGGGAGGCCCCTGCCGCGGAGAGAGATCTACCCCCAGCTTGTTGCTTCGAGAAGCGGCTAACCCTGAGGGAGTTGGAGACGGATGAGCGTAGGGCTCGGGAAGGAAGATATTTAGGAAGAGAGAGTTGAAGGTATTTAGGCCCCAGGCCCCAGAAGGCCTTGTGGACAATGCAGAGGGTTTTGAACTTAATCCTCGCAGCCACTGGGAGCCAGTATAGAGATTTCAGTCCTGGAGAGATACGGTCCCTGGGCTTGAGGCCAAGGACAAGTCTCGCAGTTCTGTTCTGGATGAGTTGCAGAGGGCGGAGAGTGGAGGCAGGCAGATTAAGATAGAGAGGCTGTTACAGTAGTCTTCGAGAGAACTAGGGCTCGGGAGACAGTGAGCTTCTGGGGGAAGGAGAGGAAGGGAAGAATACCTCTGAGGAGGTGCAGCTGGTAATGTGACTTCTTAGAGACGTCAGATATATGAGCAGAGAAGGAGAGTGTGGAGTTGAAGATGACCCCGAGGTTTTTTGCCTTGCAGGTAGGAGCAGGAAGAGGGCCAAGAGAGGCCGGCCAGAGAGCTGCAGGGAAGGAGGGAGTGGGTGTGCCGATGAGTAGGATCTCAGTCTTACTAGCATTAAGGCAGAGGTCGTTGGCAGCACACCATTCCTGGATAGCAGACAGACAGTCAGAGATGAGGGAGGGAGAGGAGGAGGCCGAGGGTAGCCTGAAAATGAGCTGGGTATCGTCCGCATAGCACTGAAAGTTGGGGCAGAGGGCGGCGATGCGGTGGGAAAGGAGTGCCAGATACTGGTTGAACAGCCAGGGAGAGAGATTAGATCCCTGGGGAACGCCACAGGTGGAGAAAAAGATGTCAGAGAGGAAGGACCCAAGTTGGACCTGGGAGGGTCGATTGGAAAGGAAAGAGGTCAGCCATGCCAGAGCCTGACCAGTGATACCCAGGTTATCACGGAGACGGTTGAGCAGGATGGCATGGTTGACAGTGTCAAAGGCAGAAGAGAGATCGAGCAGAATGAGAACACACGGAGTGTTGGAGTCGAGGTTCAAGAGCAGGTCCTCACGGATGTTCAGGAGAGCAGTTTCCGTGCTTCTGGCCGCTCTGAAGCCAGATTGATGGTCATGGAGACTATCAACAGCTTCAGCATGGAGGTTAAGCTGGGAGATGGCCAGTTTCTCCAGGAGCTTGCCCAGGAAGGGAGTGATGGAGATTGGGCGATAGTTAGCCGCACAGGAGGGGTCGGCAGAGGGTTTCTTAAGGAGAGGGTGCACAAGGGAGTGCTTGAGGGGGGATGGGAAGACTCCAGAGGCGAAGGAGTGGTTGCAAAAGTCAGCCAGGGCAGGAGCCAGGGAGTCTATGTGGTGCTTGATAGTTTTGGAGGAACAGGGGTGAATCTGTTTAGACGAGACATTCATAGATCGGACTTGTCTGGAAACCTCGTCAGCAGAAAAAAGGGCAAAGGCAGAGAAGGAGGGAGGAGGGGTGGCTGCAGAAGGGCCAGAGGAAGAGCAGGGAAGAGAGGGGGGGGGAGGTGATGGGAGGAGAGTGAGGACAGGATGTCCTGAGTTTTAGAGATGAAGTGGGAGGCCAGTGCAGTGCAGAGGGCCTGGGAGGGGACAGGAGAGGTAGAGACTGCAGCAGTCTCCTTGCAGATTTGGCACAACAGTGGCTTCAGATTGGCATTGTGATGCGGTATCTGCCAATATTTTGCTCTTTCATAGGACCCCTGACAAGGACTTGTTCATCACTATACCCACCATTATGCAGTTGTTACAGTGATCACCTCACCAATTTTCCTCACACCAATTTATTGTTACTATGAGGATTTTAACCTTGCTGGTACATTTTCTATAGCGGTTCCATTTGAGCCTTTGCATTCATCTCCCTTGAGAATTGCTTGCATGTCATTGTACTGGTTGCCACCATCTCTGCTAGGTAGGTGAGTAGGCTGTAAGCCATATCTGTTAAACCTTCCTAGCTTGTTTTTTCCTCGTAGAACATTAGAGTGTGAGATCAACTTTACTTTGCAAGGTTGTGTTGGATTTCCATCTCTCACAGATCCATTTTCTTGCATTCATCTCCCTCCCTCAACCTTTCTAAGATAGAACTATTTCCCTGCCTACACCCCCAAATGGGCCTAGTTTATTACGTCTCTTTGATGAGGGACATCAGAAAGGATGAAAAGAGCTTTGTGAGTTTTGCACGTGGCCAGGATTTGCGACCAAGCAGACCTTATCTAGGTGGATCGTCCCCTGTATTTCAGAGTGCTATGACTTGACCGAGAAAGTGCCAGTGTTCGCAGGATGAATTAAACCAGGGTCTGGCGATCAGCACTGCTCTGCAGAGGAGTATCCTTTCATTGGACATCTGCCAGCTGGCAACATGGATCTCCCTGCAAACATTTGCCAAGCATTATTTCCTGGATTCATTGTCAACACAGGATGCTTGTTTTGGACGGGCGATCCTCCAGAGTTTTCTGGTGTAGGAGGAGTTCTTGCTTTTCTCCCCTCATCCAGGTTCTCAGTCTATCTAAGATGAGTAATCTTAGCAAAACACATTTCGAGGGGATTGGGTCCTCCGACGTATTCCATATCTATGACATGTAATCACCACAGCTGTGCTGCTTCGGAAACTTTTTTCTGCGTCCTGCGTCGATGACGTCGATGCGCCGTCGTCGAGGACCTCCCCCCGACGTCCGACGTCATCCGATGTGATAAGTAGGACGCACGACGCCCGTAGCCTCAGTTCCGTTTTTTCCGCGAACGTGTTGCTTCGTGAATCTCGGTTAACGTCTCGACTCTTTGGAGTTCTGTTCTTCTCCGTTCTTCGAACCTGTTCGTTTTTGTGAAAATCCTTTGTGTGAAGATGTCTTCTACTTCGTCTTCGACCCCGCGTCCGGGCTTCAAGAAGTGCGGGGAGTGTGGGTCCAAGATGTCGGTGACGGACTCGCACGACGCCTGCCTTTGGTGCCTCGGGGAGGCCCACGACACAGATGACTGTATCGACTGCCAGTCGCTCACGTCCAAAGCCTTACGCGAACGTGAGAAGAAGTTGTCGTTAGGTCGGGTATCCAAGCCCCGGAAGTCGAAGTCTGCGGGGCTTTCGACAGATGATTCGAGGGGTGACTCTCCACGTCCTCGTCGGAAGTCTCGTGGGTCTCCTTCTAGGAGTCGGTCTCGCCACTCCTCAGCCTCTTCGAGGCATTCTCGGAAGCGCCGACACCGGTCGTCTTCCAGGTCCTCTTCGGAGGACTCTGCCCGGCATGTCGCTTACCCCACCAGCCGTGCGACGGCGGAGGAATGGGCTTCCTTCGGGAAGAAAATGCTGGCGATTCTCGAGTCGCAGGGTACTAAGCCGTCCGCGCCCCCGAGTGGGGTCGGTCGTGAGAGGTCGAGAGACACCGCTCGCAAGAGTGGTCGGCACGAGTCATGGGAGAGGTCCCGTCCGGACAAGGAGACTCGTTCTCGACGTACCTGTTCCAGGTTCCGGTCCTCGACGCGTTCGAGACCGTGTGCACCTGTGAGGTCTTCGAGGAAGACATCGACGTCTGAGGCGTCGAGGGCGTCGACAGGCTTTCTCGGGGCTCCGGCTCCGAGGAAGTCGTCGAGGCCGTCGACGCTCAGGTCGTCGAAGGACACGCTCGGGGCTCCGGCTTCGAGGGCTGTGTCGACGCCGCCGATGCTGGCGGCGCTGCATCTGACGTCGACGCCGGTTTCCTCGACGTCGATGCCGATTTCCTCGACGTCGATGCCGATCCTCTCGGCGCCGATGCCGATCCTCTCGGCGCCGATGCCTGTTCTCTCGACGCCGGCGCCGATTCGCTCGACGCCATCAACGCCTTTCGTGTCGGAGGTACCCCGTGGCACTGGGGAACCCCCTAGGAAGGCCCTGGTTAAGAGCAAGCACTCTTGGGTGCCTTCTTTTCGCCACCTGGAATATATTTCAGAGGCGGATGAGGATTCTGATGGCCTGGTTCCTAGTCAGGTTCCAGATGAAATTGTCTGGGGCAATAGTCAGTTTGACGATTTGAGGCAGTCACTGCATTATGCCAGTGGACTGGACACTTCTCCGGAGGTGGAGTTTTGTAGGCCTGAGCCTGGCTCTCATGCCGATTCCTCGTACCGGCGCCTTATGGCTAGGGTTTCTGAGTACTTGGGATGGTCTGCTCCCCCAGGGGAGTTTGTGCAGGATGATCTAACGGACATCCTTGATGTTGGTCCCCCAACTGACACAGTACTGCCGTTCCATATGGCTTTACAGAGAAGGGTGGCGGCGGCTTGGACTGCTCCGGAGAGTCTCCCGGCGGTGGGCAGATCCTTGTCGCGAAAATACCGTCCAGCCAGTAGCGACCCCTGCTACTTGACCAGGCACCCCACTCCGGAGAGTTTGGTGGTGCAGGCGGCCACGGCCCCGGCAAAGCAGGCGTTGTACCCTACCATCCCTCCTGATAGGGACGACAAATGTTTTGATGGCTGGGCGAAGAAAGTGTTTTCTTCTGGTGGTATAGCGCTTCAGGCGGCCAACTCCATTTGTGCCTTGTCTCGTTTCACACATACTCTGTGGAACTGTGTTGCGTTAGCGGCTGAACATATTCCCGAAGGGGACGAACGGGATGGTTTCCTTGCTATGGTCCAGGATGGTAAGGATGCCATGTGTGAGTCCGTTCAGTCGGGTTTGGACTTAGCTGAATGCGTCAGTAGGTCCATGGCGGCGAGCACCGTGATACGCAGGTTTGCGTGGTTGCGGAAGTCGGGTTTGCTCCTGATGTGCAGTCCGGGCTCCTCAACATGCCCTTTGACGGTGAACACCTTTTTGGCAGCAAGGCTGACGAGAGCCTTGAGAGGTTGCAGACCTCAAAAGCTGCAGCAAAGTCGTTGGGCGCTGCAGTTCGCCAACCTCCGCCTTTTCGTCCTAGGGGACAGCAGTGTAGGGGTGGTTCCTTTCGCTATTACTCGTCCTTCAGTAAAGCGAGAGGAGCTGGCAGTCAGAGGCCAGTGCAGGGGTAACAGAGGTGGACGACAGGGTACCCGTGGTGCCAAGGCCGCTCGGGCAGTTGCCTCTTTGCCCTCAGGTAACGCCGCAGCCGCTCCCACTCAGTCATGAGGCCATGTCCCATGGTTCGCCGGTTGGGGGAAGGCTGGCGCAGCATCTTGTAGAGTGGCGAGCCATTACTTCAGATGTGTGGGTTCTGGAGATCATAACCCACGGATACTGTTTTCCCTTTCGGCACAGGCCTCGCGACAATCCACCGGGGCACCTCTCTTTGCAGAGTCCGGATCTGCTCCTTGCGCAGGAAATTCAAGCCCTGCTGGAGAAAGGCGCCATAGAACTGGTGCCTGTAGCGGAGAGGAACAAGGGATGGTATTCCCCTTATTTTTTGATTTCGAAGAAAGACGGGGGATTGAGACCCATCATGGACTTGCGCGGTTTGAACAAACTCCTCAGGAAGGACAAGTTCAAGATGGTTACTCTCTCTCAAGTCCTCCAGGCCCTTCAGCTTCAGGACTGGTTGGTGTCACTCGACCTCAAGGATGCTTACTTCCATGTGCCGATCCATCCCAAGCACAAGAAGTACCTGAGGTTCGCGGTTGGCGACTCGCATTTTCAGTTTCCGGTCCTGCCGTTCGGATTGACCTCCGCCCCGAGGGTTTTCACCAAGCTCATGGTGGTGGTGGCAGCGCATCTCAGGCAAGGGGGGGATTCACGTCTACCCCTACCTGGACGATTGGTTGATCAGGGGGAGCTCTCCCAAGCAAGTCCTGGATCATCTGTCCGTCACCTGCCACTCCCTTCACAGGCTGGGCTTCTCCCTCAATTTAAAGAAGTCCCATTTGACGCCAACACAGCGGCTCCAGTACATCGGAGCAGTGCTCGACACTTCCCTGGGGCAGTGTTTTCCTCCCCAGGTGAGGGCTCTTCACATTCAGCAGATGGTGCACAAGTTTCAGCATGCCCAGACGCTCCCAGTGTTCGAGTTCTTGAGGTTGCTCGGCCTCATGGCATCCTGCATTCTTCTCGTGCCAGAGGCTCGCCTGCGGATGAGATCTTTGCAGTGGGCACTCAAGACGCAATGGTCGCAGTCCTCCGGCAAGATGTCGGACCCGGTTCAGGTACCGCCCTCGGTCGCCCGGGACCTTCGGTGGTGGGCCGTCGAAGGCAACTTGATGAAGGGGGCTCCATTTTGGCTTCCCTGGCCGAAGGTGACGATCGTGACGGATGCATCCCTCACGGGATGGGGAGCTCATGCCAACGGGCTGACAGTCAGCGGTCGTTGGTCTCCGTCGGAGTCCAGACTCCATAGCAATCTGTTGGAGCTGAGGGCCGTCAGGCTAGCCCTGAAGGCTTTTCTGCCGTCTGTGCGAGGGAAGAATGTCCTGATCCTGACGGACAACACAGTGGCCATGCACTACCTCAACAAAAAGGGGGGGCAGGTTCACTTCCTCTGTGCAGGGAGGCGATGCAGCTCGAGTTCTGGGCCATCCAGCAGGAAGTTTCGATCTCGGCAGTTCATCTGGCCGGAGACGAAAACGTGACGGCGGACGCTCTGAGCAGGCAGAGTGCGATCTCTCACGAGTGGGAGTTGGCTCAGGAAATTCTCCTGGAGATCTTCGCCCTTTGGGGGACCCCTCAAGTGGATCTCTTCGCCTCCAGTGTCAACCGGAAGCGTGAAAGGTTTTGCTCGCGGGAATTTCCTCCAAAAGGAGCCTTAGGAGACGCGTTTGTGGTGGAGTGGCCATTCCCGCTGCTGTACGCGTTTCCTCCAGTCCCCGTCATCCCGCAAGTGCTGCGGAGGTTACGGAAGTTCGGTTCCCGGATGATCCTCATCGTTCCGGCGTGGGCTCGGAGGACGTGGTACCCGGACCTTCTCGACTTGTCAATCTGCCCTCCACGTCGTCTTCCCTACCGAGACGATCTGCTCTCACAGGAGGGGGGTCAGGTTCTCCATCCAGAGGTCAGATCCCTCAACATCACACTTGGCTTCTGAAAGGTTGAGGTATAAGGATTGGGACCTCCCTGAAGACGTGATGGAGGTGTTGCTTTCGGCCCGAAGGCCAGCAACAAAGTCTCTGTACCGTTGCCGTTGGCGTAAGTTCTGCGACTGGTGCAGAGTTCAGAATGTGGATCCTTTTGCATGTGACATCCCCATGGTTCTGTCCTTTTTTACTTTCTTTGGCCCACAGGGGCTTGCAAGTGGGTACCATTAAAGGTTACCTGGTGGCGCTGTCCATCTTTAAGCGCTCGTCTGAAGAGTGTTCTTACTTTAAAATCCCTTTAATTTCACAGTTTCTGAAAGGTCTCACTAATGTGTTCCCTCCGTCTCCTTTCCTGGTGCCCGGTTGGGATTTAAACCTTGTTCTTAAGTTTCTTATGGGTGCTCCGTTTGAGCCTTTACATTCTTGCCCTTTGAGGCTGTTAACTCTGAAAACTGTGTTTTTAGTTGCGGTTACTTCCGCTCGCAGAGTGAATGAGTTACAGGCACTTTCAGTTAAGCCACCTTTCACTGTATTTCACAAGGACAGGGTTGTCCTTAGAGTTTGTCCTTCTTTTCTTTCGAAGGTAGTGACGGAATTTCATTTGGCCCAGAAAGTTGTTCTTCCGGCATTCTATCCTCCTCCGCATCCTGGGAAGGAAGAGGAGAGGCTCCATAGGCTTGATCCTAGGAGAGCTTTAAGCTTTTATGTTTCACGCATGTCCCGGGTCAGAGTGGACGATCAACTCTTTATTGGTTACGCTGCAAAGCGTTTGGGGCAAGCTGTGACGAAACAGACTTTGTCTCGCTGGATTATTTTGGCCATCTCGGATTGTTACCGCTTGGCGGGTAAGGACCCACCGGCTGGCTTGCGGGCCCATTCTACCAGGGGTATGGCTGCATCTACTGCCCTGCAGAGGGGTGTTCCTATTCGCAACATCTGTGATGCAGCCACCTGGGCTTCAGTACATACATTTGTACGTCACTATTCCCTCGATTCCATCCGAGGACAGGATCTGGCCTTTGGCAAGGCGGTCCTTTGCTCTGCTATTTGATTGGCTATTCTAAATTTTGATTCTAAATTATTTCCCTCCTCCTTGCTCTGGTACTGCTTTGGGAGTCTGTCATAGATATGGAATACGTCGGAGGACCCAATCCCCTCGAAGAACAAGTTACTTTCTTACCTGGTAACGTTCTTTCGATGGGATGGTCCGACGACGTATTCCATATCGCTCCCGCCCTGCCTTCCCCGCTGCAGAATTTCTTTTGCGATTGCAGCTTACGTTCCGCAAGGCTTTGTGTCTGACTGGCAGTTGACTAATGTCACACGTTCTGGGGGAAAAAACTACAACTGAGGCTACGGGCGTTGTGCGTCCTACTTATCACATCGGATGACGTCGGATGTCGGGGGAGGTCCTCCACGACGGCGCATCGACGTCATCGGCGCAGGACGCAGACGCCGAAAAAAGTTTACGAAGCAGCACAGCTGTGGTGATTACATGTCATAGATATGGAATACGTCGTCGCACCATCCCATCGAAAGAACGTTACCAGGTAAGAAAGTAACTTGTTCTTCTTTGTAGTATTCAAAAGTCTCAATGTCTTCTTAAACAACCATCTAGTTTAGTTGGGTATACCTCATCCGCGCTCAGACCTTCCTTCACCGACCTCCTAAAGCACTTGCTAGTTCAAACAAAGACTTCAGAAGTGTGATCACGCTTTGCTGGGTCACTCTGATATTCTCTGGCAAGTGCGTACTTCACAATATCACAGTTCACACAGCGTTCCCCTCATCTGGGCTCAAACGCCAGTTTCACACTTCCCTTAGTCGGGTTCACACTTTGTTATTCCTCAAAGACTTATGCAACGTGCCAAGGACTTTCGAATGTACAAGGGGTTTGGCTTGACCCTTGTATGACCACCTCAACACCTCACGACGGCCTCCCTTAGGGCATCTTGGTACTTGTAGTTTCAACAACAGCTGAAGACTTTCGACTATGCACAGGATTTAAGATAACCTGCTGCAGGACTGTTAGGGAGAATTCTCTGTTTAGGCTGAATTTCCTAACCTAGTGAGTCCCCCAGCAGCTTTGCTGGATGTTTGGGGTTTATTTTTTTCTCCTGCCAAGAGTGAGACTCTCTTACCCTCACTCTTGGGCATGATTTCAGTGAGTTTCTTTGACTCTAGATATGTTTAATGGGCTATGGTGTCTTTTACTCCATAGGGCTTCATGTGTTTTTGTGATGTGTGTTACACAGCACCCTCAGTGCAGTAACACAGGGGTGTCATAGTGACTCCCCAGTATAGACTCCATACCCTGGGACTGACTACTGTCTCCCAGGGCCTGTAAAGTCACCTTTGACTTTACTAGTCTTAAATTCTGAACAGAACCAGTGCAAACCATCATATTGTGGACGTACTGGCTGGGGCAATTCAGTTGCCCCGGGGTCTGTTAGTCGAGGGGGCACGTCTCAGTCCCCCCTGATCGAGTTTTGGCTGGTGGCAGTGGATAGTACTTTTTATATTCAACCGCGAATATTTCTCTAAGGGATTTTCCCATTGTTCGAGGCTACTATCTTTAATTATTTAATTACGATAGCCTTGAACATGCCGCCGGTTTATTTAATTAATATTAATTCTCCGGTTGGTATTTTTTGCCAAAACTCGGTTCTAAAATGGCGTTTGTGTTCTCTTCTGTGACTCCAACCCAAGTCGAGCCCTTTGTTCCACTTTTTGGCGGGCTTCACCACAGAAGCCCTCCAAAGTGGTGCCACTCTGTCTGGGGTACTTAGGAGGGGTGGAGGGGGATTCAAAAAATGTCCAAAAATACCTAAAGCGCATTGGTTTCAATTTGTCACACTCCACCACTATATGTTTGAAGGTTTCAATTGTGCTATTACAAAATCGACATAATTGCCTTTGGGGTGATAGGGAATGCCATTTCCCTGTTACCCCTCGTGTTTTCGAAAGATTTAGACTTGGGCGTAGAGGACCTGAAGGATGCTGTTTATCAGGGGACTGACATAGGTACGATTCCATTGCACCATAACATTTATGTTCAAAAACTATAATTGCCACAATCTTCCGTCCAGCCAAATTCCCACCATTTTTTCTTGGCCAGCTCTGGGTTTTGTAAAAGGGTCTCCTCTGTAATACAAGCATCGTTCATGGACTTTTGGGCTTTCGACCTTCAATCAATCATGAACGCATCATTAGAGTTTTTAACATATTTAGATAATATGGTTCGAATATTTTGTTTCTTATCCGCAAGCAAACATTTACGATAGAGCATACAAACTTTCCTTAAGTAATGAGCATATAAGGAAATCAGTCCTAACTCATGTCTGACCAAGACTATTGGTACTGAAGTTGGTAGCTTTAGGATTGTTTTCCAGAAAAGGCCCTCCAACTTATTGCAGTATACTCTAGATTTTTGCGTTTTTGTTTCTGATCCATACCTTAAAATTTGAGGGGTTTTCTGTTAGTAATGTGTCAAAATAGGAGTAACAGAACATTTGCCAAATTTTCTGTCGATAATTTGAGCTGGCTGTACTTAATTTTGTTTTAGACTTATCTCATAGGGCAAATCCCGGGGATGGTTGTTTATGTTGACCCCTAGGTATATATACGATGGTACAATTTGAAGTTCTGCTTTATCCAAATGCCATAGGTTCTTACAACAACGTTTATTCCCATTTCCGAACTCAATAATCTGAGTTTTTTGTGTGTTTATTGCTATCACATTTTGGTTGGCATATTTTCCAGTCTATTAAGCATATTTTTTAGCCCAGATGGAGTCTTCGATAATAACAGCAAATCATCTGCATAGAATAATCACTTTACTTCCTGACCTTCAAGCCTTGGCGAATCTGTTACGATATCTCCAAAACCCTCAACCACATCCAAAATTATGAAGTTTAACAAAGTCGATGCAAGTATGCATCGCAGCTTTAGACCTCTTGATGTCAATATTTGCTCTGATAGAATTCCCTATCTGCTTAGCCTTATTTGGATTGAGGTATCTGTATGAAGTTCCATAATCCATTTAAGTATATTCCATGGACAATTTTGCTTCAGGAGTTTCAAAAACAGTAATTCTCTTGGTACCGTGTTGAAGGCCGTTATGAAGTCAATGAATGCTATATATAATGCTTGTTTCTTTTTTTATTATGGTTTGCAATAATAGCATTTAAGGCCAGCCGGTTTATACTGGTTCCAAGTCCTGTAATGAACCCTGTTTGATATGGGTCTCTCGTTCTTTTCTGTTAACCATGCATTGAATTCTTTTAGCACAATACGCGCAAAAATATTGCCAGTGCAATCTAATAAGGCTATCTCGGTCTATAAGAAGAGGTGTCCGATCTGTTTCCTTTCTTATAAAGGGGAACAATCACCGATTGTTTCCATGAAGCAGGTATTACACCCTGTGACCTTACATGGTGAAAGATCTTGTTAAGAATTCTTGCCCAGATAGCTGGGTGTTTTTTCAACATTGAATTGAATTGTTTAGACCATCTGATCCTGAGGCTCTTGATGTACTTAATTTGGTGATAAGATATTTCAAATCTCCTTCATCAAATCTCAAAAGATGACTCCCCTTTAAATCATTAATTGCTGAGTGAGCCATGGTAAAAGGCGTTTGGTAAATGCCTTGATAGTATTCATACCATGCTTTTTCCTCTATTGAGTTTGATTGAACCGATTCTTGTGACCCAAGAGTTGCCTCATTAAGTAGCCCCCAAATCTCGGCTGTGGATTCATTTAGCATCTTCTTTAACATTTGTTCACTATCTTTTTGATAGCTCAGGGCTTTCCTACTCCGCATCCAGTTCTTATATACGGACTTCAGATGTTTGCTCTGTTTCAATCGTTGTGAATTGGTGAGTACTGTACTTTCCGAATCTCATATCTTAGCTTGCATTTCCTAATTTATAATTCCAAGTCAAATGCATGCACATGTCTATTCCCTTTGGAGTTGGTGTTTGGTTTGGGTACCAAATATTTTTGGATCAGGGATACATACCCAGTTTCTCTTTGTATATCAATTGATGTTTCAAAGTCGTGTAGAGCCTTGGTTGACCATCGCAACCGATTTTTACCATTGTTGGCTGTCACTTAAAACAAGTCTCTTTTCCTCCTGGTGGCTTCCCCATTCCATAACCATGTTAGATGTAGTTGACAGTGGTCACTCAAGCTGTGAGGAATTATATACAGTGACTCAATCATTGATAGATGGTTACTGTCTGTGAAGATATAATCAATTATGGCTTTGGAAGCGCCTCTATGTCATGTATAATGAGCCAGACCATCTGTTTCTTTTGCCCCTTTTAACATAGCATATTGTCTCTCCTTCATCAGGTTATTCCATTTTATTTCATCAGGCTTTTGATTCGCTAATACATATGATAATAGATGGAGATTCAAATCACCCAAGCTCATGGCAGAGTCCGTTTTTCTGCCAAAACTACACTGTCAAGTGATGTTTCTATCTGATTAAAGAACTCTTCTGAGGATAATCGGGCTCTGGCCCAGTAGATATTTATTATCGCCATAATACAATCTGCTCTTTCCAGAATGATCAGTTGCATAAATGGCGAAATTGAATCACATAACTGGGCATTAAAGTTCATTGATTTCTTCACAGCTACCATCAATCCTGCTATCGGACGGCCTCTTGCCAGCTTTACTGCCGGAGTAAACAGTATGTTATATCCACCCCATATAAGTATACTGGTCAACCACGTTTCTTGCAATACGACGATGTCATAATCATTTAACTTGCTTTCCTTTGAGTGGATGAAATGCTGAAGCCTCTGGTGTTCCAGGATATTAAGGAGACAGTCTCCAGTACTAGTCATTGTTATAACTGGTGATGGTTTCCAACTTGATACATATTTCTAAATTGTGGCTGAGATTGTGGGGTAATCGATCTTTCCACCCCATAGATTTGCCTACTTTTCTTCTCCACTTTCTCATTTTGACTCCAGCTTAATTGGTTCCGTTCATGAGTAAGTATGAAGCCCATCTCGTGAAGTATTGGCCTTTCTCCCCAAATTGTGTTCGCTATTACCGTGGACCGTATGGATATTCGTACTCTTGATAGATCATTATCATCCAGAAATTCGATAGCATTAATATCAGAGGATATTATATTTCTTAGTTTTGGTACATCCCTGCATATATTCATTATACTAGACTGATTCTGGTCAAATTTGGCAAACTGGTGACCTCGACATTCGACAATTCGATAATGGTAATTCATTGGTGGTTGTTGCTGTTTCCCAATCGCAGGCTTTTCCTTGCTTGCCATTTCCCAATGCATTGGTTGAAAATCAGTGGATTCACCATGTTGTCCTGAGTTTGACTGTGGCTGTATTGGAATTTGTTGTTGTTTTTCTAGACCGCTCGGACCCTTCAATATGGGTTGGTACGCAGAGGTTATTGAAGCACTTTGATTGATATTTGTGCAGCCTGGCTGTTCTGCCGAGTAAGGAAGTATAGGGCTACCGATTTTTGCATTTCCTCCCTTATTTGTTCAGAAGAAAAACTTCGACTTTGTCGCATTTGTAGATGTATCTTCATGAGCTTTATTTGCTTCTTGTTTATTTTCCATCGCAGCCTTTAGTGTATTTCTCTGTAGGATGATTTCTGCCTTTTGTAGTTCTGCCAGGGCCACTAGTTCGTTAAGTGGTTCATACATGATGATCCCTGCTGATTTAGCTTGTTTCAATTGCTGCTCCTTCATCTTCCATTGTTTTTGTTCTGCCTCCTTATTTGATAGTTACAATTGTTTTTGTGATTTGTTAAGGATTTTTAGGGATCTCCTTGTTTTTGCTTTTTGAGCATTCTTTTTTGAACAGTTTCCAGTTTTGTATTCATCTCAAGAGAATTCCTACTCGTTTTTCCTTTCTTATTCATTTTAGAATTTTTTGTATCCAATATTTGAAATGTTTGAGCAGCATCAGTTTCATTTAGCTAACTCACAGGTGACTGATTTACTATTGATTTTACTTTGTTGTGTACTGGTCAGTCGTCTACCAGAATTATTGTTACTTCCACTGGAACATTTCCACAGATTGCCTTTGGCGGAACCAGAATTTCATTTGCTTTTTCCAATTGATCATTACCACAATTCACCTTTCGCAGTGCCGGATTTTCATTTAGTTTGTCTATATAGACTCTCTCAGAATCACCTGCATCTGCGTCCCTATCATCTTCTTTTTGTGAGCCTACAGTTGATTGCTTACAGTGTCTAAATATTTCATACGTATCGCATTGGTTATCCGCATAGCTATTGGCATTGTTTTTGTCATTTTTATTAGCTATTTGAGATAGCACAATGGTTTGATAATTGATGTTGATTTTGGTCCATGGCTTCATAAAGTTTTGTTAAAAGACAATAAAGCCATATTCATGGCTGACAATGTGATATTAACCATTGCATGGTCCACTGCCGGCTCTTCTATAGCAGTGGGCGGAGTAACTGGAATTTTGGGCCCTTTATTTTTTTATTTTTGAGTTTGGTTGTTTTGATGTCAATTAAATACCAGGTATCAGGTGTGATGAGATCTCAGTCTCCATACATTCAAAAGACTCCATGTTTTGTGTAATATGATGCACTCCTAGGCTTTCAGTCGATAATGTAGTACTTTCCGTTTGAGACACCGACATCTTTTCTACTGGACATTTAATTGGTGAGACTTCCTCCAGTTGCATTAAGTCAACAGTGTTAGAGTGGACAAACACAATTTATTCCTCAATACAGGATGTGTTACTAGTATTCATAAAGTCTAAAGCCTCGTCATCAACTTGGCCGGTGATAGGTAACACATTGTAAGCCGTTATTAATCTTTTTTGATTCTGCACAGTGCATATTATAGGCTGGTCAGTACTATGAATAGTTGATAGTAATTGCTCGTCTATTATTGCTATCTCACAACGATTACTTTCAGTTGCCATTGTCATGTCTGAGAGACCTACCTTTGTTGTGGTTCCATTAGCGTATGCAGGCAGAATTTTATTTAAGCCTATCACCTCTTTGTCAATTCGGGCATCAAGTTGTTTTAATTTGTTTTGGCTTATAGGTTTCATCATCATTGGATGTTCATTGCAATTATTGCAAGTTTGGATATCAATTCCCATAGACCGAGGACACCCTTTGAGAAAGGTCTTTCTCTCAGCCATGTTGCCAAGTACTTTTTTATGTATGGGAGACTCCTCATTACCTTGCGTAAGGACGTCGCCAGGTACACATAATGGCATTCCTGATTTCAGGCTGAACTGAGAGAAAGACAATTTCCCTAGCAATTTAAAAAAAAGGTGACCACCGTCGCAGTGTTTATCAACCGCCCGTTGCACAGACTAAACACCCTATTCACACCAGACTTGACAACCATACAACATGTTTGAGCACGTTGCAATAAAAAAATATATATATGAGAGAAAAGAGCAGGTCAACTGAATTCTTTACTATGCAACGCAAAATAAGGCAGCCAAAGTCCTGTGCAACACCTATCCAATCTAGCCCAAGACAGCCACAGACAGCAACCCTTTACTCCAAAGGCCTTCTCTCAAAAGAGTGCGCGCGAGCAGTATATGGAATGCTGGGATGAGAAGGTGGAGCTTCCACACTTAAACAATCCAGGCAAGAGAAACGCCTACGGAGTAATGAATGATGGTTAAAGTTGCGTTGCAACTACTGGAACCAGTCAGTTGAGGTTCACTTCTCACTTCGTACCGTAGATTGTAGAATGAGAAAACGCAGCAACCAAGTCCCAATCTGTAACGTCGTTGCAGCGTGAATAGCAGCCATGGACAGCAGTCCTTTTCTCCAAAGCCCTTCTCTCAAAAGCGCTCGCTCAAAAGCGCAAGCAGTATATGGAATGCTGGGATGAGAAGACAGAGCTTCCACACTTAGACAATCCTGGCAGGAGAAACACTATATATTGTAGAATGAGAAAACATGGCAACCAAGTCCCAATCTGTAACGTTGTTGGAGTGTGAACTGCAGCCACAGACAGCAGCCCTTTACAGCTTGTAATGCTGGTTTCTCAGATGCTAAGATGGGAACGTAGCACCTGTTTGAGTCCTTGCTTCACCACATCAATACAGCAAGTTGAAGGCTGTGGATATGAGATCAACATGGATGTATTCCTTAAGGTTTATGCCTGATGTGCGAGATCTGATATTCGATCTGACTTTAAAAGGCTCTGAGCTCTTCCTTTCTTCGACAGACAAGTAGCTAGATTAAAAAAAGACTGGTTCTCAGATTAAGTCCTTTGCTATACACACACAGACAACCAGTACAACATGTTCTCATTATCCAACTAGGATTAATTCAATGCCCAGGACCTTGAGGGGCTTTAGGAGCTACAGGGAAAGGAGAGTCAGACAACCAAGCACAAAAGGCAAGACCAGCATCTAAGGGCTTTTCCTTGCTCTACTTTCTCCTCACCCACCACAAATGAAAAACAATGATTCTTGCGAGCGGGTGCATAGCTACCCCACTGAGGCAGACTTGCTGTGCATCTGGAGTGCTGGCATTCTTTTGTTGTTTCAAAGTCCCTCTCCCTTGCCCATCCCTTAACCTTGAATACCCTTAATCAGATTGATTCATTGGCACCGCTTCTGGAAGTAGAACAGTTGCTCAACTCATAGGCACTGCACGTGGTTACGACCCCAGAACCTGGCAGGACCTTCTGCTCACAGATGTTTGCAGTTTTAAAAAGGAACCCGGCATGCCTGAGAGTCGTTCCTGGATTTTCCTTTCTCAATCTCTTTTTATCCTTAGAAGGATTTAAGAAGGTGATGCCCACCCACATAACAGAGCCTCTTTGAGCGGGGGGCCGGATTTGTGCCCAGCACCTGAAGGAAGCATAACTACTTGTCCCAATTTGGGAAACTTATTGACGATTTTGTTATTTTCGGTGATGGGAAGACACTTCAGTACAAGGTGCTTCCTTTTGGACTCAATTCGGCCTTGTGGGTCTTCACCAAGTTCATAAATGCTATGGCGGACTTGCTGAGTATAAGAGGCCTGTATATTTACCAGTACCTGGATGACTGGCTGCTCCATGCCAGATCGCCTGATGATACTTCACAGGCATTACAAATCCTGATGAATGAATAACTCTGCTTGACCTTGGGTCTTTGGTCATCCAGAAAAAATTGGAACTTTCACCTGGCTGCTGCTGTTCATAAGATTCAGGTGGGCTACCCTTTAGGTGTGGGTATTTCACACTTACGAGAGAGTAAGGGAAATCTTATGCACAGTTAGTCCTTATATGAACAGTGACCACATTATGGCTTGGTTGTTTCACCATCTGCTGGCTACATGTATACTCCCTGTTTATCTGGCCAGACCCAAAATGTCATATCCAGTAGCACCTTGCCTTCAGTTCAAGACACAGGCGCTCAGTCAGGCAAGATAATGATTCCTCACTCTCAGAGAGGATCTTCTCTGGTGGCAGGATAAGCACACCTTGATGTCTGATGCTCACTTCAGCCCTCAACACTAGTTAGTGATGGAGTGCTAAGCTAGAAAGAAATCGGCGCACTGCCTCTAGACAAGGTTGGGCTCTGAGAGATGCTTAGCTCAAGGGAATTTTCTTTGCTCTCCAGTCCCTCTGCCATCCCCACCTCTCGCAAGGTGGTGCTGATCTGCATAGATATCACCACTGTGTTTTATATCAACTAGCAGGATGAGATCAGGTCCCTGGGCCAATATCTTGTAGTCTTGAACTAGCTGGGAATGGGCTACTGCTCAATGGATCACGCTCAAGAGCGATCCACATTCCAGGTGACCTTAACTTTGAGGCGGAGAGGCTGAATGTAACCAATTACAAATGGGATCTTTGAACTTTGGGAATACCAGGGATAGATCACTCTGCTACAGAGTTAAATACCAAATGTCACCATATCATGTCTTGGGGAGGCCATGGGACTTGCTTCCTAGGCAACTACTTCCAATTGAAATGGCGTTCTAGAAGCCTTTACGCTTTCACTCTGACACTACTCATTCAGAGTGTAATGAGCAGGCTGAGGTTATCCAAGGGATGCAGGGTGATTGAAGTGGCTCTGTGTTGCAGCCAGCATCTTCTTTTCAAACCTGAAGTGCCTGGCGACTCATTGTTTGGTCCTCTTTCAGTCATCTCGGGGCTTGCTGTCGAAATGGGGGGTTGTCCTGCACCCTTCTGCTCAGTCTATTGTGTTAGCAGCTTGGTTCCTAAGGAAGTGAGCGTAGCTCACCTTGGCTTTTCGGAATTCATTCTGCTAATCATTCAATAAGCTAGGAAATCTTCAACACACAGTCATTACAAGAGCAAGTGGTCACAGCTCTGCTTTTGGGCCATACAGAAACTGATCATTCCACTGTTGGCTTCCTGGATGATAATCTTCTTTACTTTTCAGCACATCTGGCCCACTCTGTGCAGGTGCTCATTTGCTGGACTTACTTGGCTGCCATCGGGGCGTACAGGAATTACCAATCTCGAGTGTTCACTTTCAGCTAATGGTGTGGTAAAAAGACACATTGCTGGCTGTTAATACGCATTTGAAGGCTAGCCGATACGCCAGTCAAGCCCATGGTGTAAGTCAATAGTAAAGAGTAGTGCTATGCACACAACCCTCCTTCCTTCCAAAGATGGTTGTTACATTCCACATGAATCGAGAAGTGATCTTACTGACGTTGCTCCGAAATCCACGGTCCCAGGCTGAAAGGCTTCTGCATTGCTAGATGTTAGGAGAACCCTGAAGTTCTGTTTGTCAAGAATGAAGACATTTCTGAAACTCGGACAACTTGTTTATGATCTTCAGAGCATCCAAAGCCCCCATTGCCAGTTGGATGGTAACTGGCATTCTGGATGCAAAGAAGGCACATCAGCGAGATCCCCTTAAGGGTGTGCATGCACATTCAGTCAGCACAAAGGCCAAAGGAGTCGCTTTTCAGTGGGCAATTCTGAGTTTTTTTAGGCATCATTCCATGGATGCTAGCTCTTGCTCCGGTGCTGCCTTCAGTCAGGCAGTTTGAAGAATCTTTCTAATGGATGGTGCCCTCCCACAGATTCTTCATCTTAAGAAATTAACATATTATTCACTGGTGCAGCTGGCATCAGAAGCTTTTGTATCTCAGCAGGGGGTGTCATGTACCTTGGTGTCAACCTCATCTGCTGGTCCACTTTTCTACTTCAGAAGTGATGACACTCTGGAAAAAAAAAAAAAGAGAAGCATGATGCCCTGTGACTTCAGTCCCTGCTGTTCACTGCTTCAGAAATGTTTCACTCGCTCTAAATTTCTTCTGTGATACATTGTAACATTCGAAAGCTTAGGAAGCTCAAACACTGCAGGGACTACATTTCGAAAATGTCCATTAAAGATGCCCATATAATTTTTGTATTGTGCCCTTGGGATGGTACATAACGTCTCGCACTGCGGATCCTGTTAGGCATACATTTCAAGGAGATCAAGGAACGGGCTGCAAAACTTTAGTTAGGCCACCCAGCAAAATTGCAAGAGACCCCCTCAAGGTTGTTGCATCTTAAAACAACCAAGAATGCTCCTTCTGGTGAGAAGGAAGGGCACCGAAGCGGCCACATAAAACACCACAAACGTTCTACCTGCAAATTGGATTGTGACATTCCTCCGTGTTCTCTTCACACAAGAAAAAAACAATTGATTCTGCAGAGATGACAACAATGACTAGTTTAGAACGCAAATTAAAATATAAGCCTGTAAAACATACAGCATAAGAATAAAGGTATTGTAACTCTCAGGGTCTTGCATGTCGAAGAAAGGCGGATTGGATTTCCACCCACTCCCTTTAGAATCAAGCCAATATGCTCCGTTCTCAAGGAGTTCCAAACAATAAAGACCATTCTCGACAAAGTGGGGTAGCCCCAATCCCCTTCGGCTTTGAACAGTTGCGGCAGATACAATCTCCCTGTACTTATTGAACAACCCCATTCTTGTGCAACAAGACCCGATTGGCTTTGCTTCATGTCGAAGGGATGCGACAGGCCTTGACACACACTTCCTGATCCCAAGTCTTCAGACCCCTCCCAATATGGTCACCTGAATGCAGCCAAACGATTCAGAAGGTCGTCAGATCCCTAGGATTCAAGGTGGGTGGGTGGGTGTGTGTGTGGGGGGGGGGCGGGCATTGGTGGAGTTCTTCCAGACAAGTACAGCAATATGAATTGACTAATAACCTAGATGGGGAACCTCAAAGGGAAGTTGCTATCCCTTTTAACCTGGAAGTTGCCGATGCCATCACATCCCTATGGTAAACCTCTTGTTTAACGTTGACGGTTAGCAAAGATGTAGCAAGAACATACAAGCCAGCATCGATGGATCCTGTATATTTGTTGAGGCACCTGACTCCAGAAAGCTTGTTGTTGCAGGCTGCTACTGGTCAGTTTTGCCTCCCTTTAACCAGCAGAGAGAGTACAAAATTGGATGGCCTGGGGAAAAACATGTTTGGGACTGTTGGTGTGTGTGTGTATGTTTAAGGTGATTAATACCTCATCTGTGCCTTGACTAAGTATTAACACTGCCTTTGGAAGGTGTTATCAGAAGCAACACATAATCTTCCAGAAGGAGAGATCCGGAACAGAGGCAGCAGTCAGGCCCTACAAGCAGGTTCAGGCACAGCTGATTGTATGGCCAGAGCCATGGGGACAGCCACAGTTGTTAGAAGACACGCATGGATTAGGACTTTGGGCTTCACAGCAGATGTCCAAACAAAAACCCTGGGCGTGCGATCTGATGAAATTCATTCATTTGGTTCCAAGGCAGGTGAATTCTTGGTGAATTTTAAGCAATCCAAAGCCAAATCATTAGAGCTAGCAGTGCAATAGCCAACATGCTTATTGTTTGCTACCTCTGCATATGCTTTCTTCAGAGGCTGTGATTTCAGACCTTTCCAACAGTTCGCACAGAGGGGGGAAAGGCCTGCTTTTCAATAGCCAAAGAAGTATGAAAAAGGGTCACAAGACGAAGAAGAGAAAGGAATATACAAAAGTCTCAATCTCAGTGTCTCAGCTTCAGCATCCACGTTGACTCAGTGTTTCCGGGAGTGCTTTTTCCCCCTGTATGTTGGTAGTGGTAGCACACTACCTCCCAATGTCTTGGCCTTACAGGTTGTGTCGCAGGGCTTCTGCCTCCCTTTCGCGCCACACCCACCTGGCCACCCTCTTTAACATCCTTTCCAGCCACCAGACTTGCTCCTGTTGAAAGGGGGTCGCAAAGAGCGATATGGAGCTGGTGCCCTCCTCAGAAAGGGCGTGGGGAGAGGGTTAATATGCCTGCTCGTTTTTGGTTCAGAAAGAAGGGGGTCCGAGTCCCACCATGGACCTGCAGCTGTTGGATTTGCCTCTCTGCAAGGCCAGATGCAAGATCATCAATTTTGGACCAGATTCTCTGCTGGCCCTTGCACTTCATGACTGGGTGCTATCACTGAACCATCAGAATCCCTTAACCTGTGCTTTTGACAGATGTACAATAGGTTGATGTTTGGGAAGGCACATTTCCGGTCTCTTCTACACTCCTTAGGGGTGTTCCCAAGCTGTTAGCCATAGAAGCTGCAAGTCTCTTGATTCACATCTTTCCCTACCTGGATGCTTGGTTCATTTGAGCTTGCACCCCAGGTCTGATGTCAGCACCCTGCTATCTATTGTACTGTTTTGACTTCTCCCTGATCTTCAAGAAGTCTCATGCCATGCCATCCCAATTGATCCAGTTCATGGGAGCGGTTCTGTACACACTTTAGAGCAGGGTCTTCTCTCCAGAGGAGTAGGCGGTAAACATCTTGCAGATGGTACAAGTCTTCATGTGTCAGGTTCCTGCTGAAAACTTTGCCTACTGGTTCTGGATGCCTGGTTGCACACAAGGTTGGTCCAGTGGCTGCTTTGCTGTTGGTGGTCTCGGTTTCAGGGTGCCCTGGTTGATCTGTTGCATGTCTTGAACTTGGTGTTACCTGACCGCCTGTGGCAGTGCCTTTGCGACAATGCCAAGGGAAGAGCAACTCTGGCCCCAATTGACCATTGCCATAGATGCCTCCCTGAAGGGTTAGGGCCCTCACCTCAACAATCTGATGGTGAGCGAACTGTGATCCCTACCAAGGGAACCGAGCATGTCGCTCTGTTAGAATTGCAGGCCATCAGTCCAGGACTGATGGCCTAGTACAGGTGTGGGGTGAGAATGTTTTTGAGGAGGGCCAAGGGGTAAGGGTCTCTCGAGGATTCTGAGGGGCGGCTATTGGAGAGAAGCCTTGAGAACTCCGGATGGGAGATTGCAGAGATGTAACTGAAGACGGTGCGTGTCCGGGGCAGGGGAGGATGGGTGGGCGGTGACTGGGAGGAAGAGGGTGATAGTTTGGGATGGATGGTGAGGTTCCTTTCAATAGCTATGATGGTCAGAAAGGGTGTCTCACGGTGTTTGGGAAATGGGGGACGGATAGGAAGAGCAGAGGGCATCTTGAACTCAGAGATGATCTTATGGAGTTCTTTGCAGGTTTATTTTGCATTGGCGATGTGGGTGGTGTAGAAGGCATGTTTGGTTTTTCTAATTTCAGATTTGTAGGCTCTCGTATGTCTAACAAGAATGGCGTTGTTTTGAGGGGAAGGGTTGGTCCGCCAATGGGTTTACAGGTTATGGTTGAGGGTTTGGAGAGATTTAAGGGTAGGGCTGAGCCACCTGGGGGAAGGGCGTGTGCAGTGGGAAGGGGGCTTTGAGGGGTTTACGAGGATAGATCATTAGAGAGACGTTGGTTGAAATGTTCTGGGAAGGGGGATAAATTCGGGCAGATGGCTACCTTGTTCCAGAGTGGGATCCTTGGGGAGGGAGGGATGGTACAGGAGTCAGAGCTGAGAAAAAAGATAGAGTGATCAGCCCAGATAAGGGGGCAGGTGAGACTGGGTGAGATCAGGTTGGACAAGTTGAACACAACCTGGAAGGTGTGACCTGCAATGTGTGTGGGGCCTGATATGAGTTGGGTCATATTGATGGCTTCTAGGTTGTCAAGGAGATGACGGTTCCTGGGGCTAGAGGGGGTGTCGAACCATATGTTTAGATCACTGCGGACGGTAAGTGAGGGATGAGAGGGCAAGATGGCTGCTACAGAGTCACTCAGAGAAGACTGCAAAGGTTCTGTTATAGCCGAGGCTCTGTAAAGGAGGAGGAAACTGAGTGTGAAAGTGGTAGTCAGGTGGAATTTGATTAGCAGGAATTCAGTCATCACTGCAGGGTTGTTTCTCCCTTTCCTCCCCTTCCCCCAGAAACTCAATGTCTCCAGAGCTCTTGCCCTCTTCAGTCTAGCCTACTGCAACAGCCTCTTGCTCAACCTGCCGAACTCCTCCTTTCGCCCCCTTCAACTAATCCAGAATAGGACTGCAAGACTTATCCTTGGCCTCAAGCCCAGATACCACATCTCTCCAAATGATAAAATCTATCCATTTGCTCCTGGTTGCTGCGAGGATCAAGTTCAAAACCCTCTGCATCATCCACAAGGCTTTCTGGGGCCTGGCACCCTTCTGCATCCAACTCTCTCGCTAACTACCTCGCTGCTAGAGCCCTTTGATCTTCTAGCTCCAACTCTGCAGGTCAGACACTTCTCCAAGCAGAGAGCAGGCGGTAGATCACTCTCCTCCGCAGGTGCCTCCATCTGGAATGGCCTCCCTGCCCCTCTCAGACTTGAGGCGGATCGCCTAAAGTTCCGGAAGCTGCTCAATTCCCTTCATTTCTTGTTCTCCTTCCCTCTCCCCCTCCCCGGCTAATGTTTCCCCTCTGCCTCTTAACTGGCTGCCTGGCTTCCTTCTTATTCTTACAGGGCACCTGGCTCTCCCCGACAAGTCTATCCCTGTACTTGTTACCCTCTGACCACCCCCAAACCTGCACTTTCTCTTCTGGGCCCCCTGCACTAGCCTGGCTGGGTCTGCACCACCTGATCCCCTCCAGCAACATTTCTCACACTTAGCACGTGGACCTTCTGCAGTGCACACTAACTCCCTGAGCTCTGTGCACCTGGCCTCCCTTGGCACTCGCTTTACCCTCCTGCACTCCCCCTGTCTCACCTGCACTTCTGTTTACTGCACTTGCAGGATCCAAATGTCTGAAGACCTAGTAGGAGAGTTTTTGTTTTTGTCCTCACTGTTATCCCCCGCACTCCTTGTTGTCTTGTTGCACCTTGAAACACTTCTGTGTAGGCGCATTATAAAAACCCAGTAAATAAAATAAAATGCGTACTGGTGTGAGGTGAGGTTTGTGGAGGATGGCCTTTCCACCTGCTCTGCTGGCTCTGTTGTGGGTGATCAGGGTGTACCCTGGGTGAAAGGCCTCATGTGTAGAGGGGAGGAAGTCGTCGGAGAACCAGGTTTCAGTGATGAAGAGGATGTCTGGGTTTTCGTCGGAGATGAGGTTGAACATCATGCTAGTTTCTGACTGTTGAGGATGCATGAGAAGAGGTGTGTGGGCAGTGACCTGAGGGGAGGGACTGAGCGGGGGCTTATGGAGGGAGATGCTGATAGTAGGGAAGGGGGGATATGGGTGGAGTAAGAGGAGGGAGAAGATGAAAAAGGTGAGGATGGGAAAGGAGCATGAGGGAATAGCATGGATGATTGCCGATTGGTGGGAGTGAAGGGGTGAGGAGGGGAGTGGAGTTACCAGTGGAGACGAAGAGAGGATGGACTTTCTTGGGCATGCGGGGAGGGATAGAAGTGTAGCAGAGTGGCAAAAAGTGGGGTTGAGAGGGAGGAGTGTGGCAGGCGACAGCTGCAAGTAGATGGTCTTCTGTGCCTGAGCCAAAGTGAGGGTGCCAAAGGTGTGTGGGGGTACTGCAGAGTCCGCAGTTTTGACCAGTGCTGTGTGGGCTGCTCTTAAGTGAATGTTGAGTGCCTGGGAGTAGGGGTTTGGGATGGGAAAAGAGGGTGGCGGGGACAGGCGATTGCGGGGGGCAAGTGGGGTTTTCAGGGGAGAGGAAGGACGGGGTTGGGCAGAGGGGCGATGGGGTGAGAGGACTGGGAGAGGTGGTGGTTGAGGTGGATTTCTGGTTCCTGATGATCCAGAGGGCTCCCCTGGCCTTGGAATTGTTCGGCATGGTGGATGAATTGGCTAGGAGCGCAGGGGCAACTAGCTTCAAAAGGAGAGCAGGGCCTAAAACGCGTAGAGGGAACGATATTTAGAAGACACCTTATATGAAAAATATGGCTACCTTACACCATTGGGCTAAATGTAAATGTGGCTGACTAACACATTGAGGGTAAATTCAAAATACGGCTACTATTCACGATTAGGCTGGATGCAAGATATGGCTGCCTTACTCGATTAGGCTAAATGGAAGTTATGGCTACCTTACTCGATTAGACTAAATTCAAAATATGGCTAACTAGCACAGTTGGGTTAAACACATGTAGGCATATGATATTAGGTGATAGCAGTGGTGTGGTTTTACTGGAGTACAGTAATGGCTGTACTCCCCGCCCATGCCACACTTATCTATTGCTGTAGTTTGTCGGCGTCCAAGGCAAATGCAGGCAAACACGTAGTGAAGCTGCTTATTTGGTGGTGCTGGCTGCCCAAGGCAAGGCTGTCCTAGAAGTGTTGTAGAAGTGGTATTTTGGTCTCCTTGGAGGGAACACAGGCCAACTAGATGGCAGTGGGCGGGAGGGGAAGCAGGCATGGAGAAGCAAGCGGGCAAGGGAGAAGGCGCGGAGTGCACTCTAATACAAAAATCTATTTAAAGTCAAATAAAAATGGAAGCTCTTAGCCCCAGGTAGCTATCACCGCACAAGGATAGTAGTTGAGTGCTCATGGTGGCTCTGTCTCAGCCTTTAGATTTTTGTTCTTTGAGGTTGCTCACCCGCATGATAATTTTCCTGCTCACCTTCACTACTGCTAGACGGGTGATTGTGCTCCAGGCTCTGTCATTCCAAATGTCCTGTCATATTTTCCTCTGTCATAGAAGATTGATCTTCTTGTTTTCCATCTTCAGTCTGCTCGAAGACTGAGAAGAGGTTTCACCATATGGACCCCAATTGCAGTCTCAGCTACTGCTTCTCTCAGATTAAGGCCATCAGCAAGAATGACAAAATCTTTGTTGATTACACCGGGGACCAGATGCAGTGGATCAGCCTTTTTGGAGTGCCATGTTCTGGCTATGAAAGAAGACCCTGAAGTGCCTATAGCACTTTCTTCCAGAGGCTACCCCTGCCACCCACATAGGTGTTTGTGTTATGAGGAAGTCCCCTGCATAACCTTGGGCACTGAGAGTTGGGTGGTTCAAGGGGCAGGGGGCCATCCCAAGCTAGTGGGTGTTGGACCCAGGAGAAGGTATATGGAGGATCCCCAGACCAACCCCACGGTTTGCCCTCACTAAAGCAAGGGCCAGTCATAGGAGCACACCCAGGGGTGGACTGGCAACCAAAAGAGGCCCTTGAAATAATGTTCAAAGTGACCCCAAATTACACATTTTCAGCCAGCCCAACCCCTATCTATGAGAAAATGTGGAAATACCGAACAAAAGAGGCCCAGGGTGCAGAGGCCTACCAGGAAATCTCCAGAGTTCCCTATAGGCCAGTCCACCCTTGAGAACACCCACCAACACTAATGACCATTATGCAAAGAGGGTCAAGACCAAACCCTTGAGGGTACATCTAATCGTAGCATTGTTACTCCTAGAGAGCCGTTATAGCTCCCAAGCCAGTCCAATGGATAGATAGTTGTATTTAACACATGAATGGATTGAAAGGAAAAGTACACATGTTGCTTGTGTGAGAGACCAAAATAATTAACACTTCCACTGGGATTACAAAGTTACCATTTTCCCACAATGAAAACGTTAAATTAACACTACACAGCTTGTCTAGCAAACAAAAGGCCTTTCTGACAGAGAGAGAGAGGGGGACAACAAGCAGGCAATGTTGTCAAGAATCCAAAGGAGATGGGAAGAGACCTCAAACATGTCCAAGGACGTTTTAAAATCCAAGATGGAGGGGGCGCTGTTGAGCAGCCAAGCAAGATGGCCGCTTAGCTGTGGAGCTCCGTCGTGACCCACCTGAATCCTTGTCACATCAGCGCTAATCCGGACTGCCTGCTGCAGCCACTGCCACAATCTTTTTGCCGGAATCATCCTCTACCCGCACCTGTGCTTTGGGGCTGAATCGGCGCCCGGGACCCGCACTTCCGACATCTGGGGCCTCTACGCGGCCTCCCGCGATTGTTCGCAGCCGCTGGCTCCGCCGCCGCCAGGAAGTGCTGCGGCTCCTGATCCTCCCACGCTGCTGCCCGCGGCCACCTGCGGTGCCTCCTCGTTGCTGTGCCTGGCCTCCTCGCTGCTGCCCTGGGTCCGTACCCCAGGGCTTCCTTCCATCTGTTTCGTCGCCGCCAGGAGGTGCGGCGGCTCCCGATCCTCCCACGCTGCTGCCCGCGACCACCTATGGTGCCTCCCTACTGTTTTGCATGGCCTCCTTGCTGCCGCCCGGGGAGTCGGTACCCCGGTGCTTCCTTTCATCTGATGCGAGGCGGGAGCCCCGTCGCTGCTGGATCCGGGCTGCCGCGGTGGTGCGGTGCACTGGTGGGCCCCGTGCGCTGTGACTGGGCTGTAGCCCGCCGCCTCCGCATTCGAGCGTGGCTCTCCCTGTCACCAGGATCGGTGATATCCTCGTCAGAGAACATAGAATCCGATTCACCACCCTCCCCTAACTCCTCACCTTCATCTCTTCTTCCTGTACCCTTATTTCCTTTTCTTCTTGGTCGCTCCTTTTTTTTTATGTAGGTAAGGGCACCCACGGAAGGAAGCCACCGTGTCACCAAAGAAGGGTACCCGGTGCCTCCTCCCGGGAACGCCGGGAAGGGGAAAAAGCCAAGTGGCACAAAAAACCCCTAAGCGACCTGCGTGACTCTCCTAACGAATGAGCTGGTATGCTGGGAGAATGCAGTCGGCTGAAGCTGAACTCTGTGGTAGAAAGGTAGTCAGTAAGTGGTAAGGAATACCACAAGGGGAACCAAGTCCATAGGTGTAGCACAAGAGAATAGGCAGTCCAAATACAGGCCAGGATCCGGTACACAGGAGATCACAGAGGAAGGTATCCGAACAATAGAATCAGCAATCCAAGAAAACAGGCCAAGGTCTGGTAAACAAGGAGGCAGGCAGAAGGAGAAAACAGGAAGGGGGAAAAATAAGGTATAAGAACAGGAACAGAGAAAAGCCTGGAGAAGGAGGGTGGAGAGGAGAGAGGAAGGAAAATAGCCAAAGAAATAGGGCAGAAGGCAAACAAGGAGAAAGAGGACAGGGACCCGATGGAGATCGTGGAAAAATCTGCAACAAGGGCGAGCGAGAGAAAGGCAGGCAAAAGGCAGACAGCACTAACGGAGGAAACCGGAAGCGTTGCAACACGTACGCAACCCGGAAGCAGCTGTATTTAAACTCCGGGCCGTGTCAGCGCGCATACGCACGGGCAGTGCTGCAGGTGGGCGTGACAGGCTACCAGCGTGTGCGGTGGAATAATGTCTGCGCTGCCAGCGGTTCCACTGGCGCCAAGTGCCGCGTGGCATGACACTCCCGCCCGCTCCTGGGACTGCGTGGGCCGGCTGGTCGGGCCGTCCGTCGTGCGGGCGGTCACTCCCCCGTGGGGGGGGGGGGTGAGGCCCACGAAGCCATCCGAAGGACACCGGTGCTGGGACCTCTTCCACTCACCTCCTTCCCCCATTCAAGTGGATCACACCGTCGGACTGCTGCCGGCGGCGGACCTGCGCCCATTAGCCTACAAACGACGAGCGGGTCTAGCTACCCCAAAGGCTGCAAGGTGGGTGCTGGGGGCTGCGTTCTATCCACCCTGCTCCCTCCTGGTGCGGGCCCCCACTCCCCCCGGCTGCTTGTACTCTTGCCTGGGTGCCTTCTCTGCCCGCTGTGGGGCTGCCTGCACAGGGGCTCGGCCCACACTTGACTTTTCTCCCACGGAGCGTGGCTCTCGCATCGTCTCCGGTGCTGCGGCCTACCTAGTAGTGGTGGTCGCGCGCCCATTTCCTTGCCCCTCGCCACATCTCACTCCGGAGCCCATCAGGCCGGGGCTGCTATAGCGGACTGACACACCTCGGGGTGCCATTGTGAGGGGAGGTGTCCCACTCACCCTACTGTCCGATTGATTGTGGTGTCATTCACTGGTCGCCATATCAACGCTCTGGACCTAGGCCTACCTGAGTGAGTTCTTACTCACACAAAACACGCGGGGGCCCCTCAGCAGCTACTTAAATCGGCTAGGCCTGCTCTCCCCACGAGACCCGCACTGTTCTGGATCACGCATTCCCCCTGCTGGCCTACATCATCTCTGCTGCCACGTCGTACTCTGCCTTCCCCACCCTGTCGGCATACTATCAGCATCCTTGAACCTACAATACCTATGGATGGCAGCTGCTGCCCTGCCTTCATCTCCCCCCCCCCCGCGACTCCTCAGCTGCTGCCACCTCTGACTTTGCCAGGTTTGAGAGGGTCTCCCCACCATTGTAATGTCCAACAGAGCGCAGAGTGCTAACAAAGTGGGCGCTATGGACAAGTTTGCCAGGGCGGCCCCTCGGGCGGATCCTGCGTCCTCCTCCGCGGCACAGGAGGATAGCGAGACACTGCCGGACCCCCCGCAACCAGACCTCACTACCATGATGGAGTCCATGGCCAAAAACTTTGCACCCTTTCATGAAAAGCTGGATGATATCAATGCTAATGTCGCCTCTCTACGCGCCCAAATTGACCAGCATGGGTCCAGGCTCACGGAAACGGAGCAGCGGATAGGGACCAACGAAGATCACATTCACACCCTCCAGACCACGGTCTCAGAGCTCGTCCACGACATGAAACAGGTCAAGGCCAAGAACGATGACCTTGAATTGAGATCACGGCGGAATAACATCCGAATAGTGGGGGTTCCCGAATCCGCACTCAAGGGCCGCATGGAGACCGCTGTTGAGCAGCTCATCAAGGACCTCCTGGGCAACCCTGAGCTCTCCCCGTTCTTCACTGTTGAAAGAGCGCACCGCTCCCTGGCTCCCCGCCCTAAGCCCGGAGACTTCCCCAGGCCTATCATCGCAAAACTACTTAGCTACAAAGATAGGGATCACATTCTCCGCCTGGCCAGGGAGAGGGGGAACTAAGGCTGGAATCCCAAGTCATCAGAATCTTCCCTGACTTTTCGGTGGGGGTCCAGATGGAGCGACGCCGGTTTAGTGGGGTCAAGAAGATGCTGAGAGATAGGAAAATTGAGTACTCTATGCTCTTCCCTGCCCGCCTGAAATTTATCCACCGCAACAAAAGCTATTTCTTCACGGTCCCGGATGAGGCCGTCAAGTTCATTGAAGCACAGGTCCCCCTGGTGAAGCCGCCTGAGGAACGGATGGACGACTGACGCCGTGACTTCTAGGCTCCTCCGCTGACCTTTGGTGGACGATGAAACCGTGTCGCTGCTCTCCTGGCGCGGGGCGGCCCCCCCTGGTCATCCCACCAGCCGGCCGCTTAAGGCCCCTGTCAATTTTGCAAGTATTTCCCACCCTGGGGGGGCCACCTCCCGGGGCTTCACGATGCCATGGCCAAACCCAGGTCACTACCCCAGGGACAGGGCCGCACCGCTGTCCACGGATCTGCGGTAGACTCAACTTCGTCCTTGCTATATTGAAAACTGCGGTTATCCGTTACCTGTAACCTCCACTTAAATAGTCTAACAATGCTGGTAAAAATGTGTATGTTGACATTCACTCAAAGTTCTATTATTGGTGTGCTAGACGGCAGCAGCAGCCCCCACTGCAGCTGCAAGGCCGTTGATGGCAGTAAAGTTGTGTTCGAGCCCCTGTTGGGCTACATGCCAGGCATTGCCGAGTTGGGGATGGCACGCAGTTTCGCTTCAGGGTGGTTGCCTATACACTGCTTGGTATCACTGGGCAGTGAGGGTGGGGGGTGGGAAAGTTGGGGTTTGTTGTTCGCAAAAATGCGGGTTGGTCGGGACCGGTGCGACAGGCCTGCTGCATCACAGTGCTCCATTTTAAGCTCAAAGTGAGAATCCATGCCTGGGATGTCCCTTAACTCATTATTATGGCTATTAGGATATTGACGTGGAATGTACGGGGGCTGACCAACTTCACCAAATCTCGCGGAATTACGGCTTATGCACAAAGGCATGGGGTCAAGGTTCTCCTGCTGCAGGAGACTCATGCTAAGAAACTCCTGGCCTCAAACCTCGCACAGTCCTCGGGCCCCAACAGGTACTATACTCAGTACTCCACTCAGGCCAGGGGTGTCCTCACCCTCATCCATAAATCAATCAGATTCACACTTCACACATCCCACATTGATCCCGAGGGCAGATTTGTGATCCTACACTGCACATTAGCCGGCGAAGAATGCCTGCTTGTGAACTCGTACGCTCCCAACATTGATTCTCCCGACTTCATGGACATGGTGTACGGCAGTCTCATGCAATATGTTGACGTCCCCATTGTGTGGGGGGGCGACATGAATCTCATTCTCGACACAGCCCTAGACAGGACAACTACGGCCAAGAGACCTGTAGCCCGAGCGGCCAAGCGGCTGCTAACCCACATGAGCTCCTTGAAACTACACGATGTTTGGAGAACACTCCACCCCCAGGAGAGGGACTACACCTTTTACTCCACGGTACATGACAGCTCCTCAAGAATAGACCTATTCCTCCTGTCGGGTAGTCGGATGGGCAGGGTGTCCGAAGTCAAGATTCTAGCGCGCACACTCTCCGATCACTCCCCCGTGCTACTCCAGATCCAGCTGGGTTTCATCGCAGGGACTCGCCCCGCTTGGCGTTTTAAATCCGACGCCCTATCAGACATCGTTTTTAGGGCGGAGATACTGGCTGACATAAACCTGTTCTTCGAAACCAACAAGGTCTCCGACACGTCCGATGGGAGGCTTTTAAAGTCTACATCAGAGGAATGTGCATTGCCAGAGAAGCGGGGGTCCTCAAGTCCATAAGACAGGCCTTAAGCCGCTCCGAATCTAAACTCAAAACTTTGGAGCAGGAGTATGCCTCCAGGCCAGTACCTGCCACCCTAGCGAAAATTAGGACGGAACTGGAACTATTTGAGGAGCAGGCCCTTAGCGAAGTGAGATACCATACCCGCCCTGCAGCCACCCGTAGATATGGCGAGGGGGACAGGCCAGGCAGAACCCTGGCTAGGCTGGCCCGGGCCGAGGGAGGCGGGACTCGTATAGATAGCATTATCGATAATAATGGGTCCAGACAATGGGCATACCATGCTATTCTTGACACTTTTGCCAACTTTTATGCCACCCTGTACGGCCCCCAGCCAGAGCACACGACCCGCGACCTTGACGACCTGTTGGAATCCATCCCTATGACCCTGATCTCCCAGGACACCAGGGAACTTCTAGACGCCCCGTTCTCACTAGAAGAGATAGTCCGGGTGATCTAAGATCTCCCTAAAGGCAAAGCCCCTGGCCCCGACGGACTCACATCTGAGTTTTACCAGGAGCATGTGGCCATACTAGCGCCGTCACTACATGAGATCTGGACCGAATCACTCCGTTCACACTCCCTCCCCCCCTCCCTAAGAGAAGCATTAATCACTGTGCTCCCCAAACCAGGGAAGCCTCCAGACGAATGCGGCTCCTACAGACCCCTATCCCTCATCAACACTGATATGAAGATATTTGCCAAAGTAATTGCCAACAGATTCCTCCCACTAATGCCCCACTTAGTCCACGCCGACCAGAGTGGATTTGTCCCTGGCCGCTCTACGGCACTTAACATCCGGCGCCTATTCAACGTACTGTCGAGAATTGACCCAAGCGCGGATGCAGTGGCAGTCACACTGGACGCCCAAAAGGCGTTCGACATGGTCTCGTGGCAATACTTATGGGCCGTCTTGGAGAAAATGGGAATCGGGCCGAACATGATCGCCTACATACAGCTGTTGTACACGGGACCGTCGGCAAGGGTGCTAGTTAACTCCATCCCCTCTCCCCCCTTCGAGTTGCATAGGGGTACCCGACAAGGCTGCCCATTCTCCCCCATCCTCTTTGCACTTGCCATTGAACCCATGGCCGACCATGTCAGAAATCGTCATACTCATAAGGGCGTCCGCTTGCAGGGCACACCGGAAATCATCTCGCTGTACGCGGATGATGTCCTCCTCTACGTCAGACAACCCTCCACACACTTGGACCCTATCATTCGAGACATAACAAAAATAGGAACCTATTCGGGCTTCACTATAAACTACTCAAAATCCGAAATCTTCCCCCTTACTAAAACAACTCAGCAACCGTCCTGCGAGTTCCCCCTGCGCTGGTCCCCGTCTGGGATTAAGTATCTCGGGGTTCAGGTGTCAAGGGCTGGAGTCTCCCTGCTGGCAGATAATTACGAAGCAACGGCGATGCTCATTGAAACCAAGATGCTCAGGTGGCGCAATCTCCCTCTATCCCTCGCTGGTAGACTCTCCCTAATAAAGATGATCGCGGTACCCAAGCTACTCTATATATTTGTAAATGTGCCAGTTTAGCCAGGCAAGCAGTATTTCAAGAGGCTCCACGCGTCGTTCGCCCAATTCCTCTGGCACTCGGGGGCGGTCAGTAAGAAGTGGCAACATATGACCCTCCCGTATGAGAAGGGAGGCTTTACTGCCCCCGATTTAATCCTCTACTGGAACGCTGCGCAGGCCCAGCATGCTACCCATTGGTACACACACCCCGATCCGCCCCCACATGTTAAATTGGAAAAAATGGCGGGTGACGGTACCCACATCATGACCCTGCTATTACACCATGGTTACCACGCGGATGTCCCATGGGACCCGGTAGCATCCACGATCAGGGCATGGAACAATATCCTCTCCCCCAGCCCAGCACAGCGCCCATACTATAAGTGGCTTCCCTTATGGCAATTTCCTGGCCTAACCCCCACACATGACCAACACCTCTCCCAGCGATGGGAGAGCCTGGGGTACCGAGCCCTGGCTGACCTGTACCCTGAAGGCTCATTCATTACCCCTCTAACACTACGCCCCGGGCACTCCGGCTCCGCGCTCGACCTTTTACAGTACTACAGATTGAGAGCAGCGGTGCGGACAATGTGGCCCTCCTTCCCAGAGGAGCCTCCTGACTCACCTGAACTCCTGTACATAGCCAACTCCGCAGGCTGTAGGGGCATAATATCCTCCCTGTATAAAATGCAGATGGGAAAAATAGAGAATACCTCCCCGGCACCACGGGAGACATGGGCCAGAGAACTCGGAACGGAGATCACTAATGAAATGTGGGGTAAGATGTGTGCACACACGCGAAAGGTATCACTCAGTGCCAGGTTCCGCTGCATCCAATACAAGTTACTCAATAGACTCTACTACACTCCGTACAGAGTGGCAAAATTTACGCTTAGTTCGTCACATAAATGCCCGAAATGCGAATCAAACGAAGCAGACCATGCCCATATGTTTTGGTCCTGTGAGGCGCTGCGCAGGTTCTGGGGGGAGGTGACACAGGCGCTCACCGAGATAATAGACGCCCCGGTAGAGATGGACCCATTGGCCTTGCTATTTGGCATTTGGACGGGAGAAGATGTGAGGAAATTGTCTAGGTTCTTGAATGTCAGTGTTATGGTTGCCAAAAGATGCATATTACAATGCTGGAAGCGCCACACTCCCCCCACCCTCAACATGTGGCTGAAGGCTCTTACATGGGTACAAACATGTGAGGAGGAGTACATCGGCACCGTGCCCGCTCCATCCTGCCCTGCAAATGTATGGACTGAATTCCGTAGTTACCTAAACAGCAAGGATGGCGCCGAACGGACATCAGCCCCTTCCCCGGCACCACTAGACTC
This sequence comes from Ambystoma mexicanum, assembly GCF_040938575.1. NCBI lineage: Eukaryota > Metazoa > Chordata > Amphibia > Caudata > Ambystomatidae > Ambystoma > Ambystoma mexicanum. Next base: position 739,628,958 of record NC_090934.1, on the reverse strand, counting down.
CTCCTGACACACGCCGCATGAGTACGAATCTACTTTTCCACTATGTGTTTTCCCCTCTACAATGTGAATCTGACGTTATTGGTGAAGCAATGCATATCGATGCTGTAATAATGTTTTCCTTTTGTTCTCACTTACATGATAAATGTGCTGTACCTGTCTTGACCACCTGCCAATAAACAGAAGTTTAAAAAAAAAAAAAGAAAACACATATCCCCTCTCTGGGATATTCCCACCATGTCTCATGCCTTTATGACTTACTGTGAGTGTTCTTAGTACCATTCACAAAAACGTACTGATGACATTTTTCAGTATGACATGTCAAGAATCATTCCCACGTATATGGGGATACTGAGATGAGGAAGAGGACTGGAGTGATACAGATCATTAATGTGGAGAAGCTGGAGACACGCATTTGTGTTTGTAGACATCTAACAAGCACCAGGATTTTTAAAAGGATTGCACCTGGCGAATGGAAAGAGTGAGTCATGACTCCTGGGTCCGGGAGCCAGAAGTAAGCAGCTCGAGTAGACCACATTAGTGGAAATCCTCCTGGGAGAGAAGCCCTGCATAAGCTTTGGGAACAAGGGAAGAGCAGAAGTCCCTCCGACTCCACGGGAACCGTAGAGCAGTAGAAATGTCAGCAGCCCGCGATGACCAGAGTGAGAAAACAGCTAACGCCATGAGGAGTCCCAGAACAGCCTAACAAAGCCGGTGAGCACAAGACATTGGGGGGCGCATCGCTTGGATCATTGCGTGGGAAAGCAAAGCAACTAACCAAGAAGAAGCAAGCCTGCAGCAGGTATTGGAGATGCTCGGGCGAAGGTTTAAAACTGATGAATGTGAGAACGGATCAGGGACCCAATATCTGGGGAAAGAGAAACCAATTGGAAGAGTGAAGTAATGAGAAAAGGGTTACAAACCTGGAACCCACACGCAAATGTGAAACAGTTCTATTACATAATAAAAGCCTGGCAGGAGAGTATACCAGGCAAAGCCAACTGTGTGAAACTAATCTTACGAAAGACCCAGGCCCTTCTTATTGTGAATTGATGCATCTGTATAAGAAAGTCCTGGCACGAGAGTATACCAGGCGGAGCCAAGTCTGTGAAGTAAATTACAAATATCAATAGTAGGAGCGATCTTCTGGTGCTACAAAGAACTTGGTTATATTTTTTGGGAACTTTTGTTTTGCTGGAGAGAGAGGCAGGCATTCCTAGGAACTGTGAACACCATCTAAGTGGAAGCCTTTTTGTTGGGAGTTGTACGTTTTGTTGAACATTTGTGCTCTTTTCAAGCCCAAGACATTGCTCTTGGCACCTTGGTTACTTTTAGAGTGTGAGAGCTAGGATAGGATTTCGAACACACAACATTTTGCTTTGGATATCTTGACGCATAACAGACTCATAGTTTTGGTTGAGGTAGGGAAATGCCTCCTAAAGTAGGGATAGTTTTTCCAACCCTTTTATTATTTCAATAAATGTTTGTAGCAATCACTATTAGTCCTCTGCATGTGCGTCTCATTTCTGGTTCCTCACAGTAAGCAGAAAAATGTGTTAGGAGACATGACTGCTGCTACCAATCACCTGTCTTGGCACTCTTAGCTGTACGGACTGGCTTATGCCTTGTGAGACATGCCTCTTGGCTGGACATGCTGGTCCCTGGGACTGCTTCTTTCCATGTATCTTCATATCTTGCAGAGGCTGTGTCTGCTGCAGGGGAAATGTGTGCCCAAAGCAAGTATCAGGTCAAATGATCAACAAATGATCTTGCTACTCATGGTAGCCTTGTCGATGGAATTTAGTACACGGGACCACATGCACCTTTTGACAGGCTAACATCTGTAGCCACAGTATCAGAAGAAGCACACACTTGGGTTTCTTCCTTCCAAGAATAGAAGAATGTGAAAACTTTTCGGCAAAATTCGAAACCAGCCCACAATAGCACCTTGTTGGTGCCCTTATACCTAATTTCCGTATGCTCTCCTTCAGGACCTGGGTGCAGAATTTCATTGCTGTTTTATGGGTTCCGGATTGTTCCTAAAGTAATCAGAATATTTTCAGATTGACAACAGGCAATGTCATGTTCTGGACACGAATGTATGCAAAGTTACTTAGAATGGTTTCGAAAATGGAACTGTCAATTATGGGCATTGCTACCGGCACCAGGTTTCTGTCTCATGCTCACTCATTATTGAAACGTATTAGATTTTTGATATGCATCCTTCCTAACATGATGCATGTATTGTTGGATCCTCTACCCAGCATGTCTATTCAAATCAATGCAGTAGAACACCATCAGTAATTCCATCCATCCTGTACATTCGTCCCAATTTCAATCCAAATAATCTTTCTAATGGATTGCATCCTCCCACAGTTTCTTCATTTTAGATTGTAATCGGCAGTGTTAGCTGGTACCTGGCAACTTTTCTACAGCATGTCGCATATTTCAACTCTATCTCCAAAGTCCTTCAGCACTTCCGCTCCAGATGTGACCCCAGTAGCCTGTATATACAAGGCACCATGACCACAGTTACTTTTTTCTGCATACTTGGAGTGCTGTTTGGAACATTTGTCTCTGCTTGTCGAGAGAAAAAGATCTCTGTGAATCATTTACCATGCCCGGTAGCCAAAACGCCTCAGGGCTTAAGTGTTGTGCTGATCGTAGCTCAAAGATATATGTCACTTATCTTCTCACTATTAGTTGCTAGTGTTTGGGCATGGCACGTAGCCCCTGAGACTGTGGGTCATGCCAAGTGATGACTCTGAAGGACTCGAGGGAAAAAACATTCTTCCTCTTCTTTTTCTCCCATAAGAAGAAAATGTCGCAACAAGGACGTTTCTTTCAAATCTTCACGAGAAGGAAAAAGTATAGTTTACCATTAGCTCCTCTTTGGTGGAGCACTTGTCTTTTCAATCTTTGAAAAAGGCTGTGATACCTACACGGAGGGTTTGCCTCCAGAGCAGCAGCCGCATGCCACAGAGATTGGATCTGAACACAATGGCTCTTTGGGTATGATTGTTGAAGTCAAGCTTTAAGCCTCTGTGTCCAAAGTCTTGCCGTTGTAGCGCCGAGGGTAAGTTTCGGCCACAGCGCGCCTATAAGAGTGGATGATGCTTTGAAGCATGCACCCCACGCAGACATTCTTCGACAGTGAAGGCAATCCTGTGCAATAGACGAGACAGAAGGAAGAGTTTGAGTGGATGCCCTTATTTACTACCTAGCGGCAGAACTAAGGGATGCCGGTGGGCTTTGCACCTCGCCAGATCTTATAAAATGCACACTTATGCATATAGTCACCCCAATACTGGTTTGGTAAAATACATTGGACTGGGTGCTCCGTTGAGGCAGGTCACCCAATATGACCTCACCAATACTTTGGATAGTGACCCACCAAGGGGGACTTTACTGTCTTTTCATGTGGCTACTGGAGATCCTCCGTTTGAGCTGTGACTGAGACTGTGCTCCACTCCCTCCTGATAAACTCATTTTCAAGTACAAGCTGGTGCCATTGGACTCGGCTTTTTTGCCAAAACATCTTTGTGACAGGATGCCATCTAAAAGGGACTGCAATCCTGAGCTTTTTTAAAATGTTTTTTTTTAAATATGTTTATTTTAAACCAAAGCAGGGTGGAAACCACATATCTTTTCCAAAAACACATTAATCGTTATACAGCGATTCCCTTCCACTCCCCTAATCCAAACCACCCACCCACCAGGGCGCTCGCCTGGGCCAACGTTTAAGCGGATTGCGTCCTCTGCCTCTATTTCAACGACTTCTCCTCCTTGGGGAGACCCCCCCGGCACCCAGGACCCTCCAGACCCACATAAAACCCTGTCAGCAATGACATTAAAAAAATCATGAATCGAAATTGGAGCCTTGTTAAAAACCCAGGCACCTTATTTAAAAAGCTGATGTTTGATTTTAAGCGCAACAGCAACTTGCGCCAGAGACTGGTTCATACGTATTGGATAGATCCAAGGAACAGACAGTCCTCAACCAATGGGGATTGCCTCCGATCACCGGACACCACAAATGTGGAAACTGTGATGGATTTCCCCTCACAGAACCTAAGCACGTATTCAAATTTGGGAACAAAACAAAGCTTCTCAAGAATTGCACAAATTGGCGGACCAAAAATGCAATTTACATAATTTTGTGTCCCTGCCACTTACTGTATGTAGGGAAAACTAGAAGAGAGATCAGGACAAGAATAGGGGAACATCGGTCCTGCATACGCAATAAAGTGATTGATAAACCATTGGTAGATCACTTCACCAAAAGAAACCATAAGGACACAGACCTCAAATGTTTTGTGTTACAGACCATCAAACTAAAAAATCGAGGTGGAGATATGGCCAATGCATTACACAAGTTATAACAGCATTGGATCTACTCCCTTGGTACAGTACGTCACGGACTGAATGTTTCTGTGGAGCGGAATGCCCTTAATATGAAGTGTTATGAAGGATCAGTCATTGCGAGCTATACCTATTCATAACTTTCTATGATCAGTAATTAGGTAATCCAAGTGTGTATAATAGATACAATGTCTTCTACTTTATCACCTGATGTGTATCCACACGCCCCCACTACTTTGGTCAGGGTCAGCTTCCACCTGTTGATGCATCATATTATGAATGCACTACAAATCCAACAATTCTATGAGGCTATGAGTACACATGAGCCATGCACCTGTCATGTAAGAAGCGACGAGATTGATCCATGCAAATGTTGAGAAGAACATGATGCCTATGATATGGTTATATGTCTGTATTCTGTGAGATGTTCCTTGGCTGAGATACAAATCTTTTTCAATATAATACGAGATACCCGAGCGGTCTCCTTTCCATGTCAATGACCGTATCCATGGTAATGGACACAGCAATACAACACGGATAGTCTCCTTTCTATGTCTACGCTTGCATCTTTTGTAACACGGACAGAGACAAACAGCGAGACATTGAGAGACGCGAGTAGAAGCCCTGCCTGGATTAATACGTGACGATTACATACGATAAGAGGTAAGATTAGTAACCATACTATTCTTGTAACGCTCACCTGGTATCCATGGGGACGTCACTCAGCCTGTTCTGACCTCTTACGACCTCAAACCCTTCCCTGGAGGCTATTTCACTGGAGACTGGGCCTTGTTTTCTTGGATAGTGTGCTCTCCGTCCTGCCTTCAGCGCAGGGGCTCGTTGATTGATGTTGGCTCGTTGCTGCCTAGTTACTTCACTGGCAAGAGTCCAACAGGTAAGTATAATGAGTCTTTTGAACAGTTCTCTAACTTCGTTCCTCTCCTTCCTTAGATGATGTCCGGCGTCCGGGGATGGCGGCGTGCTGCTGAGATGAGTAGCGCTGAAGGTGAGTGAGAGCGCGAAGCACTCCTTTCGTATTTGCATTGAACTGAGTTCTTTTTCTGTGTCTTTTAGGTGCCGCGACGATTTCAGCGTGTATGCCGGTTATGAAGAAGAAATGCGGTGGGTAAGCGCGGTATGCGGCACGTCTAGATGTTTCCACGCTAACCTGGAGTGTCTTTTCCCTCTTGCAGATGGATGAGAAGTTCCGGAGACAGAGTTCCCCGTAGAGCGGCTGGGATTCGGGTAAGCGTTTGAATCTCGTACAGTATTTAAAAATAAGCGAAGATTTGCAGAATGCTTACTAATGCCTTTTTTCTGTTCTTTTCCCTTTTCCTTAGGAAGCGGCGTGCCGGGATGGGAATGACACCGCTGAAGATGCCCACAGAACAGAAGGAGCGATGACTGATGGGCAGAAGAGCCGCAAGGTAAGGCTGTTCCTAACTGTGTTCTTGTTCTTGCAGGAGCTGAGCGCAGAAGAAAGATGCAGGCTTACTGGAGACCGATCCGAACACGGTGAGTGTCACGCTGCTGGTGGCTTAAATAGTCTCTGGGTATACCAGGTGCCTCTGGGCTGAACCACACCCAAAAGACTAGACCGCACATGCAGTTCTGGGAACCGAAATATGTGGGGGCATCCATCTTGTCCCCATCAATGCACTACAAGTCCAATCCCCAATGTTATCCTATGGGAGGGAGTGAGTGAGTCTGGTGCCACAAGCACCAAGTCTGACCCCAAGTGGGTCTTTGGAGGGATGGAGAGGTCCTTGAGGGCCATGTAGGTGATCGTGGCCTGGCTTCAGCCTGACATCTTGGAGGGCTGGGGACATGAGGGGCAGGAATCATGACAATTCTCTATCTCCTTGTAGACCACATGACTTCTTGTAGTGGGGCGAGTTATGTAAGTTCTATATTCAGTGAGAGGGAATCTCAAGACACTGCTGCTTTTCCTTTTAGATCTACACAGAACGGGACATTTAGAAACTGCGCCCGACTGGCAAAATCATAGGAACAGGGGATATATCTGTACATACGAGTCAGTATCCTTTTGTTAAATATGATTTTATGCGATCAAGGCCACAGAATAGAAACTGTCACAGAGTTCCGTTTGTTTCTTTGTCTCTTTATGCAGGTGGGCACACGATTGGAGTGTTCCACGGGTCAGAACTAAATGCATGCGAGTGGCGGTGCGACCAAGCCAGTATTTTTTGGCACTCGCAAAGGCTGAGGATGTTCATTCACAACGTCTGAACTATTCCTGTCAGATTACACTACAAGTGAGTAACCTGGTACGGAGTTTTCATTCATGTGATTTAGGCAGGCAAGGGAGTTGACCATTCCTTGGTTCTAAAAACAGGCCTTTGTGTTTGTATATTGTAGGGTTGTATACAATTTTCGACTATACCACTGCACAGGATATACAGTAGGGATGAATCCCATTATCAAACCACCGTCCCCTTATTTCCATTGGAGGTGAGTTTGTGACGAGCAATACAGGGAGCTGTTGCTTTTCCTAGACATTAAATGTTTTGAAATAAAAGATGACGGGTATTAAAATAGTTTGTAATAAGTCTATTTAATATTTTATAGATTTTGAGGCTCACCCCATTCTATCAAGAGGCAACACATAATGGATTGTTGCACTCTGTCCTGAGGAAGGTTGACTATATTAGTGGGGCAAGGTGTTTCCTGCCCACGGAGGACTAAAACCGAAACACGTGTCGACGACAGACGTATAACCCCTGCAAGAAAAACAGAGGGCTACATCTGAAAAAACACAAGTTTCAAAATTCGAATTCCTAGTTTGGACTATGTTATGGGGACAGTAACACACCCATGTATGGAATATTTGTTGGTATGAAGATGGTATATATGAGTTATGAATGATGGGAGAGGTTTTTTGTGGAGCCTTTTTTAGTATGTTCAATTTATATTTGATATATGAAATAAATACCATGCATTGTGAAAATTTGACAATCTAGTTGAAATCCTGTCACCTTTGTTCTATTGGTCAATTTTTGTTTTTGCAGTGTATACTCACCTGGAGGACCTTAGACGTACAACAGGTACCCTTTATTTACCAGACCCATTGGGAGGAGTCAGAAATGAAGGCCGGACACAAAGTTGTCATGTTTTTTGTTAGACATTTATTAAATAAAAATGAATTGGGAAAATACATCTCTATCCCTATTCTAAAGAGGAATTTCCCTACTTATAAACCAGAAACAAAGGATCTGTCTGTGTTAGGATGTCAGTAACTGAAAAGCCGTCCTTGTGTCCAAAACGTCCTATCCGGACCCTCACACTATAAACAAACAACAAAGGGGTATGACTCCATCGAAAATGTTCTCCAAGTTAAAGACCTTTGGAACCAGAAGGTGTTCCCCTAATCCTGGATTCATAAATAGGATGGCAAACCTGTCTCTCTAGCTAACAGTTCCTTGTTGTCTTCACTGGACTCTCAATGTTCTTGTTTAAGCAATAGGTTCTGTAGCAGTCTTTCTGTAGAATTTCTTGTAACTTTGCGGATTGCTTGGTATACTTCCCTGCCAGGAATCTTTTTTTGTTTAGATGTTTTTACTGTCCAACAAACCAACCAACCAACACTCGACAAGCGTTGCCATATCATTATAATGGCTGAGGTACAGTTCCCATATCATTGCAATGGTTGAGGTACATATCTCTTTTAATATCCACAGTAGGTTTCTTTTTACATTACATCATTGTATAGTCTCTCTCTCGTACTTTCCTAGTGCCCACTCCAAATCTTTATTCCCGTACATTCTGTGAGTCTGGGATATCTGTCTCAGCTACTTTATTTGCTATCCACCCCCAGAATGTTTGGATAACCGGACACCCCCAAAACATATGCATCAAGTCTGCCCGGACAGCTCCCAATTCCTGTGTTGGTTATTAGCGACAGTCTGTGCAGGGTCATGTATGCTCTGTGGGTGATGTATGATTGAGTGAGCTGGAATCTAGCATTTATAGAGATTGTTTTTGTGTGAAGTAGTGTTCTTTCCCACTCTACATCCGTCAGCGCTTGCCCAAAATCTGCCTCCCATTTGTGACGCACTTTCAGTTCCGCTTCTCTCGCCTTGTTCAAGAACAACTCGTAGAGTCTGGAAATCATGTGTCCCCCTTTGGATATGTCATACATGGCATCCAGTGTCCCATTAAACTCATTCTCCTGATTCTTCTGACCATGCCTGAATGTAACAGGAATTGACCTTTATGTATGCCATGTTCGTCAATCAGGGTCTGGCAGGTTATCAACTCACTGTCCCTCACGAGGTCCCCAATAGTAGCCACCCTTCTGTTCTCCCAGTGCCTCCTGTATTGCGCCAGTGCGCCTTGCTGTTCACCTATTATTGCTGTCAATAGGACATGTCCCGGGCAGGCATGTGTGCTGCCCAGGAGTTTTTCATGTTCTGCGCCATATATCCCTACCTAATTGCAGCAACTGGGAGGGCAACTCTGAGGCAAGCTCTTCTACCCAAAGGACTTCTTTCAGAAAGTATTGTTTCAATAGTGGTTGCATCAGCAGGGTTACAAGGGAGATCTCATCTCCTAGCCAATGCACTACATGTTGCAGCTGCCCCGCCATAGTAATAGTTTTCAAAGTGGAGCACCTTCACCCCGCCCACAGCAAAGTCCCTCTGCAGTGTACTTAGGACTATTGTGTTTTTGCCTCCTACCCACAGGAATTCCCTGACACGCTCATTCAGTTTTCAGAAGGAAGGTGCTGGCATGTTGTACAGCACATTAGTAAAGCAGTATAAGAGCTGGGAGAGTGCAACCATCTTCAGCAGAGCCGCTATCCCTGTGACTCCGAGGGGAGCCTCTCTTCCAGAATCTCATGGAGCTGATTACACCATCTGCAGCTTTCTGTGTATTGCTCCTAAGTGAGGCCTATGGGTCATGTCTTATTGCGATGCCCAGCTAGCGAACGGTCTGTGTTTGTCATTTGAGGCCCAATAGGGGTAGCATTCGCTCCTCAAGGGGCTCTGAGTCCTGAGAGCGGAAAGAGGCAGGATTTTCCTCAGTTCACTTTGATCGCTGACAATTTGGAAAAATCATCTATGACATCCAGCAAGTGTGGTAGATTGTCTTCTGGCCTGCTTACATACATCATCTGCTTATAAGGAGAACAGGTGTGTTTCATCCAACGCTATTCCATTCTGAGAAACACTGCCAGTGGTTTGATGGCCAGGATGTATAGCATTGGTGATAATGGGCAACCCTGTCTCATTCCTTCTTGCACCTCCTATGCCTTAGAAATCTGCCTGTCCGTCTTAACTCTAGCCACAGGTGCTGTGTAAATCAATTAGACCCATTTTAAGAAAGCATCCCCTATGCCATAGTGTGCTCAAACCTTAATCAGCCAGTCCCAGTAGACTGCGTCAAAAGCTTTGACTGCGTCTAGTGATTCTACTGCACATTGGTCCGACAGGTGATTAGTTCTATCTAGTAAACGTTGTAGTCTTCTCGGGTTCCACTTGGTGTTACGCCCTGGGACTTACCCTGTCTGGTCTGTGTGTATTAAATCTCCTATCACTCTTTTTAACCTATTTGCTAGCATCATCGTTAGGATCTTACAGTCCTGGTTAACCAGAGGGGCCTGTATGATCCATAATTCTGTGGTGCTTTGCCTGGTTTGAGGATCGGTATGATGGTGGCTTCTCTCAGGTTTGTGGGCAGTGTTCCTAATTCATATGCCTCCGTGTAAATGCTCAGCAATTTGGGTGCTAGTATGTCTACGTATGTTTTATAGAACTCTCCCGGGACTCCGTCTGGTCCTGGGGTTTTGGAGGTGGGTAGTTCTCTTTTTACAGCCCTTCTTCTGGCGTCAGTGGTGCATTCAGCTCATTCGCCTGGTCCTCGCCGAGTCTTGGCAAGTCTATAATTGACAGGGCTTCGTCCGCATCACGCCTACCCTCTTTTGCCCCATCTGCATACAAGGATTCGTAAAAGTCTGAGAATGCCTCATTGATTTCTACATGTGTCCTGACCAGGTTCCCCTGTGCATCAAAAGTGGCATTAATCCCCTCCTTCTGTTTCTTGCGTCTGCATAGCCCCACCAGTAGGGGCCCCGGCTTATCCCCTTCCGCATGTAACTTTTGGCGTCCCAGTTTTCCCACTCCCCCACATACTCTTGCCTTAATTTTATCAGCCACCCCGGTCTAGGCAATGTCCCTTTTTCTGCATCTTCCACTTTCACTATTTTTCAATATCCTCCAAGGCCTTCAGTGTTTCCTTTCGGAAACCACCATTCTTCCCAATGGCTTTCCCTCGTACTACCACTTTGAATGCATCCCAGGCCATACCTCTGTATGCTACGCTGTTTGTGTTAATAGTAAAGTATTCCTCTATCTGGTCCCTCAGATATTCTCTGAACTTCTCTTGCTGTAGGGCTTCCGCTCTCAGGCGCCCGGTGGGTATTCGGGGCCTCAGGATCTTGTCTTGCCATGTAGCTATCAGTGGGGCGTGGTCTGGGAGCTTTCTAGCCTTGTATTCTATATTTTCAAAATTCTTCAGTGTTTCCGCCCCTGTGACTATTCGGGTATGATCCGCATGGGGGGCTGAGAAGTGCAAGTATTTTAGTTCTGCCTCGTATCTTTCCCTCCATATGTCCACTAATTTGAAGCCTCAAAGCCGGCCTTGGAGGGTTTTGGCCAGCGGCGCCAGCTTTTTGTATTTGGTGTCTGACCTATCCTGTATTGGATTCAATGTGCAGTTAAAATCTCTACTCCACACCCATGTTGCCTCCCTGTATGTGGAGAATCGAGTGTATAATGATCTGAAGAAGACTGTAGCTTCATGGTTTGGGGCGTATGTTTTCACAAAGCAGACCTGATTTCCCACCCTCCATGTACGACAGACATTCTCCCCTCGTTGTCCTGCTTAAACTTTAACAGTTGGAAAGGAGCTGTTCGCGCAATCCACACTAGGACTCCTCGGGCATATGGCGAGAAGGGTGAGCCGACCCCTGATTCAGTCGTCTCTGTGGCGGCCAAGAAGAAAGCAGCAGGGGCGATGGCTTCAACTTCGACCTCCCTGCCGGACGGCGAGGGGAAGAAACTGGATGCCATGGGACGACTGGTCATCTCGTTGGCAAAAACGACTATTAAATCGGCCAACGCCCTCGCGATTGTGGCCCGCTACAACAGGGAGCTGTGGTTTAAGATCGCTCCCCTGCTGGACTTCCTCCCGGACGACAAGAGGGCTAAGGCCCTGGAGATCCTACAGGAAGGCAAGGTGGCATCGGTCCACGCCATAACGGTGGCCATGGACATTGCTGACACTGGTTTCTGCCAGATGGGCAACAGTGTTTGCCTTTGCTGGCATGGTTGGCTCAAGACAACCGATTTCCGCCAAGACGTGCAGACCAGAGTTCTGGGCATGCCTTTCGACAGGAACAACCTGTTTGCCATCAAGGCTGACACAGAGACGGCTTGGGCCTTGGGGGTTTTGCAGCAACAACGGCCGCCCTTTCGGAACTCCGGAGGCAAGCAGGGTGCCTCCAAAGGATTCAATTTCGGCTCCTCGACGTACCACCAGACGGCCCGCTCCTCATCACAGGAGGCCTACAGAGGACGCGGCAAGTCAGGAGGATCTCGTCGTCATCGTCGCCAAGGCGGCAAGGCTGCTGCCAAGCAGAACTCAACCGGCCATAGCGTCGGGCCCCACCTGAGCACCCCAGTGGGAGGCCGGCTGGTGAAGTTCGTCAGCGTGAGGGAGTCCATCACCACCGACCAATGGGTGCTGGATGCCCTGGCCGGCCACCCTAGAGTTTCTAAAGAAGTGCCCCCGCATTCCACCCGTGGCCAGGAAGGAAAACCACATCCCTCAACTGCTGCTGGATGTAAGGGCGATGCTGAAGAAAGGAGCCATCGAGCTTGCCCCAAAAAGGCTCTGGGGCTCTTTGGGAGAAAGAAGACCGACGGCTGGTGACCCATCCTGGATGTCTGTCGCTTAAACAAGTACATAAAGTCCCAGAGGTTCCGGATGGTCACCCTCCAGCACGTGCTGGGACAGCTGGAGGAAGGCGACTTCCTATCGTCGCTGGACTTGGAGGATGCCTACTTTCACATCCCCATTCTAAAAGGACAGCAAAATCCCACTTGGTTTCGTCGCAAGTCGCCCTGTTCCTGGGAGCCAGGCTCGACACAGTGGCGCGATTGGCCTCTCCGTCGGAGGAAAGGACGAAGGCCATCCTGGGCAAGGTGCAACGGCTGTTGACCATGGACGTGGCCAGGGTGAGGTCCATCAAGTCCCTTCTCGGCATGATGTCCTCGTGCATCTACCTCGTACGCCTATGCAGTCTGCCGATCCGTCCACTGCAAGAGTTCCTCGACGTCCGTTGGATGCAGGTGGCGGGCAACTTCGAAGACTGGATCCCGCTCAATGAGACCTTCCGCCAAGCGATCAGTTGGTGGGACAACCGCGCGCATCTGGCGGCGGGTATGGACTTCCAGATCCCGGCACATCAGGAGACGGTGACGACGCGCACATCAGAGATCTCCACGCAAGAGGGCTTTGGCTCCCGGAGGAGAGGTCACTACACATCAATGTCCGGGAGCTCCGATCCGTGTTCTGGGCCCAAGGGATGTTTCTGGTACCCTTCCATCTGGCAGGAATAAAGAACACCATCGCAAACTCACTTACCAGGGATCTGCGCTCGTGCCACGAGTGGGAACTGCATCAGGATCAAGTGGATCTACTCTTCCAACGATGGGGCATTCCCCAGATCGACCTATTTGCGACGGCGACGAACACCAAGTGCTGGAGGATCCCCAGCTGGTTTCCCCAGCCGGGGAGCATGGGCGATGCCTTCTCATTCCCTTGGGACGGCCTGGTCCTGTATGCGTTCCCACCTTTGCCGTTGCTGCTGCGATTCATCAACCAGCTCAGACCGTCCCGGTGCAGGATGATCCTCGTCGCGCCGGCGTGGCCGAAACTGATCTGGTTCCCGGACCTTCTGGACATGTCAGCGTCCCCCTCCCAGTCAAACTGCTGACGGATGCGGATCTCCTCGCCAGAGACGGAGGCGCCATCCTCCACCACTACCCGGGGTCGCCGAACTTGCAGGCCTGGCTCCTGCAGCACTAGTTTGGAGGGTACGATATCCCAGCGGACTGCAAGGAGGTGCTGGCTAAGGCCGTGGGGTCCTCAACTCTCAAGTGCTATGGACACAAATGGAAGAGGTTTTCTGTCTGGTGCCAGGCACAGAAGATTTAACCCTCTGCGGATTACGGCCCCTCATATCGCTGGCCCATGTGTCCATCAAGCTCCATCTGGCGGCTAACTCTCGCTACAACAGAACTCCGGGGCGCTCATCCCTGTGGTCCCATCGCCGGGTGAAGGAGTTCCTGAAGGGTCTGTTCCGATCGTTCCCGCCGGTGAAGGCTCCAGCCCCGGCGTGAGAACTCAACGAGGTGCTGACCAGGCTCATGGTGCCGCCATTCGAGCCTCTGCATTCGGCACCGTTGAAGTTCCTGTCATGGAAAACAGCGTTTCTTGTGGCCATCACCTCCGCACGACGAGTGGGAGAGATCCAGGCCCTCTCCTGCAAGCCTCCATACCTGACTTTCCACGAGACGAGGGTGGTCTTGAGGACGCACCCCTCCTTCATGCCCAAGGTGCCGTCGGACTTCCATCTCAACGAGCCCTTGGTGTTACCTGTTTTCTTTCTGTCGCCGCCGGGAGGACTTTGCACTCGCTGGATGTTGCTAGCGCGCTGAAGTTCTACGTGGACCACACGAAGAGTTTTCGGAAGACATCACAGCTGTTTGTGATCTTTGTACCTGTGAACCAAGGCATGGCCCTCTTGAAGGCTTCCATTTCCAGATGGCTCTCCGGCTGCATCATGCACCGGCAAGCCGACCATTGCCCGGCCGTCCGAGAGCCCATTCCACCAGAGCGATCGCTGCTACCACGGTCTTCCTATCTGGTGTGCCCCTGCTGGACATCTGCAGGGCTACTACGTGGAGGTCGACGCACACACCTTCACGAGATTCTACTGCGTCGACCGGGATTCCAAGGAGGAGTCCAGAGTCGGCCAGGCAGTGCTACGCAACCTGTTCGCCTGAAGGTGGGCCTGGTGAAGGGCTAAGAGATGCTTAATGTTGACCCTTACCACCTCCCGTGGTTGTGCATGTGTACTGCTATGTATTCTTATATTCATGTGCATGTGAATCCAGGCCAGACCCCATGCTGGAGAAGGAACAAGTTACTTACCTGTAACTGTTTTCTCCAGTATGGGTCTGGCATCGATTTACATGCGAATCCTCCTTCCTACCCCTCTGCGGCTCTTCTCTTGGTCCTACTGCCACTTTACGTGCTATGAAATCTGAAGATGGCTGCCAGAGGAGGGGCTTAGGTAGAGGGCAGTCATTGGCTGGGGGCAGCATGACCCAGAGACCAGTGATTGGTTATTAGGAGAAAGACAGTTCAGAAACGAAACTGCAACTGATTTTTTCTTTACTCAGGATTCCCAGCCTGACGACGGGGAATATTCATGAGCATGTGAATCCATGCCAGACCCATGCTGGAGAACAGTTACAGGTAAGTAATTTGTTCCTTATTCCTGTTCTCCACAAACCTACACTAGTCTCATGTTTCTCCATGCTTATGGTTCCACATGTCTAATAACCAAACAGTCCCTCTTGATACGCTTCCCCATGTGTCCCCCCCTTCCCTGTTTCACTAGTAACATCCCAAAATAATATCAAACCAAACAATGGGCCAGCATTCGTGTTGTCGCTCAAGCCTGGCTGCTTCTCTCGCTCCCGTCTCTCCTCCATCTGTCCACGCGCGGCAGCTCGATGTCTTAAAACCAACGTCTAAAAGTGTCAATTGGGGTTTGCAGCCGCTTCCTGAATCGCTGTCTGCAACTTCTGTTTTCGCGTTCCTGCATTATTCGTCTCATGTGTTCCACCCTTATTTGTGTCACAGTTCTCGGGGTCCGCATCTGATTGTGCCCAGAGTTCGTCTGCTATGGCACATTGTCATTCCTGTGCGGGAGCTGTGGTATTCCTTGTATGTCCATCCAAGCTTGTGCTTCTTCCATGCCATTGAATAAATGTGTTCTCTCGTTGTGTAATATTTTGAGTTTAGCCGGGTAGAATAACATTTATCGTAAATTCCCCTTTCTCAGTCGCCTCTTGACCAGGCTAAACCGTGCTCTTTGTTGCTGAACCAGGATGTTGTAATCTGGAAATATCGCACAGTTCAAGGCTCCTCTTCGAACGGTTCCCCCTTTCCTGGAGAAGGCAAGGATTTTTTCTCTGTCTTTATAATTTAGTTTTTTGGCGATGATCGGCCTTGGGGTGGGGGGTGCACCCAGCAGGGGTCTTTTCCTTAGCGATCTATGTGCTCTCCCGACCGTAAATCCGTCAGACAGCGTGCCTGGTGTTAGGCAGAAACCTGTGCAGTTCCCTTGGGGAACACTGCAAAAGATTTAAGACTACAGGTATAGCAGTAAACCCACTTGGTAGCAGTCTGTACCACCCAGATTTACCTGGTAGCTGTGGCTGAGCAGTCAGACTTCCCTCAAGAAGAGTTAGGCAGTATGCAAAGTATACACAATATGTCCTCAGACACAATAGCACAAGCAAACACTGACCAGAGCTTGGTTTCAAAAGTATATAGTTATTTATTTATAAAACACACATAAGTTGAAAACACTCTAGCAAAGTATAGTAAAAACACTTCAAACACAGTTATGATGAAAGCAGTTTCAACCCTTACTCCTATCTAGACAACTCTAAGTTAACACCACATAATTAAAACAGAGGTGAGCGCTTAACGTTAGATGACATTCTAGTAGGTTAAGGAAAGGGGTAAAAAGAAACAGAAATGGGTTAAACACACCACTCTAAGATCCAGAACACTTGCAATAGGCTCAAAGAAGCACAGGTGAGCAAAAGTCACTAGGCAGGGCCCACTCTTAGAGTAGCCGGAGCGAAAATGTGCCCAAGATCACACTGTTATTAGGGATTCAAAGTCTTGCAAAGAGTTAGAAAGAGTGTAGAGTGGCTTAGAAAGTTTAGCCAGGGTGTCCCAGGCACTCCCAGGTTCGAAAGCCGGGGGCTAAATCTACCCCGTACAGTCGGTAGCAAGGGAAGCCAGGCGGAACACGGTACCTTAAGCGGAAAGGATCCTCCAGCGGTGGCAGTTGTTCCAGGCAGTGGCAGCAGGGCTCGACGTCGGTCAGGGGAGAAGAAGTTCTCGCTGAAGAGCAGAAGAAGAGGGTCGTTGCACTGCCCGGGAAGAAACCAGCCGCGGAGTCCTCCGGTTGAAGGGTTGTACCGACTTTCGGGGTTGGGGTAAAAGTGGTGGGGTTCCGGTTGCCGGGGTGCTTGGCACTGGCAAGGCGGCCACGAGATACCTCGAGAAGCGAAAAGAAGGCGAAAACTGGTTGTCCCCACCAGTCAAGGGAAGGAGCCACTCTGTTAGGAGTTCTCCTCGGTCGTCGGGAAAAGTGGTGAGACGGTTCAGCAGGGCTCCACCGGGTGGTGTCGTCGAAGCAGGTCGGCTCAGCTCTTCCCTCGTCGGATTCTTGGTCCTGTGGCGACTTCTGAAGTTCCAGTCCCCAAAGCCCTGCTTTTATGCATCAAACCCCCATTCACCCAGCCTAGCTGTCACTCAAACATGCTAAGTGGTGAGCCGGGCGGCTCACCACTTGGGCCAATCAGGACGGAGTGCGACTTGAGTTACCAAGGTAACTCAGTCCAGGGTGCCTAAATCCCCCTCCACCCCTCCTAAGTACCCCAGACAGAGTGGCACCACTTTGGAGGGCTTCTGTGGAGAAGCCCGCCAAAAGTGGAACAAAGGGCTCCACTTTGGGTCAGAGTTACAGAGGCGAACACCAACGCCATTTTAGAATCAAGTTTTGGCAAAAAGTCCCAACCGGAGTTATAAAAATAAATATATAAACCGGTGGTATGTTTAAGGCTACCGTAAATAAATAATTAAATGTGTTAGCCTAAAACAATGGGAAATCCCATAGGAAAATATTCGCGGTCGAATATAAAACGTAGTTTCCACTGCCACCAGCCAAAACTCGATCAGGGGGGACGGAGACGTGCCCCCTCGACTAACAGACCCTGGGGCAATCGAATTGCCCCAGCCAGTACGTCCACAATATGATGGTTTGTACTGGTTCTGTTCAGGATTCAAGACTAGCAAAGTCTTTGGTGACTTTACATGCCCTGGGAGACAGTAGTCAGTCCCAGGGTATGGAGTCTATGTTGGGGAGTCCCTAGGACACCCCTGGGTCACGGCACAGAGGGTGCTGTGTAACCCACATCACAAAAATACATGAGGCCCTATGGAGTAAAAGACCCCATAGCCCATTCAACACAAGGTTGGTCCAAGATAACACAGTTCAACATGTCCAAGAGTGAGGGTAAAAGAGTCTCACTCTTGGCAGGAGAAAAAAATAAACCCCAGAAATCCAGCAAAGCTGCTGGGGGACTCACTAGGGAGGGAAATTCAGCCTAAACAGAGAATTCTCCCTAACACCTGGGCCCACTTCCTGTAGCAGCATGTTCTCTACATACTCTGTTGAGTCTCTTCCTTCTTCTCCTTCAGAGAGTCACAGTATTCTTATGTTATTCCTGCTGGCTCTCCCCTCTGCATCTTCTGCTCGGTGTTCAAGGGTTTTCACCTTTTCTCTCAGTTCGTCCATTTGGGTCGTGGTGCCAGTAATAGCCGTTGTGTTGTCTTGTACCTGCCGTTCTCTTGTTCTCAGTCAGTCTGCGAGTGCTCTTACGTCCTGTCACAGTAGGCCTAAATCCACAATGACTGAGTCTATTTTGTACTCTAGCACCGTCTTCAGTGCAGCTATAGCTGCTAGGAGTGGGCCCTCCTCCTGTGTCCTCACCTGCTGAATTGGTGGTGTTCCCCCCTGCTCTTCTGCATTTGCGTTCCCTTTTTGCACGTAAGCCTCCATTACAGTTTGCTTGCCCTTTCCTTTCTTGCCTTTGTCAGCCATCAGTACACTGTGTGCATGCAGGGTCTCCCTGCTGTCATGATGTGCCGTTTGTGGTTGCTGTGATTGCGTGGTTGAGTTTGGCTTGTGCACATTCTGCTCTACCGTGTGGGTCGTGTATTCACCCACTCTCCTGATCCACGGGCATGCTGCACACTCCTTTTTTCTTTGGTTATTAGCCTGCAGTGTCTGCACACGTGCCAGATCACTGACCCAATTCTCCTCATTGCATGCGTTGGTGGATTTTTGGGTTATCTCTGCCTCCTGGTTCCCTGCATCAGCCTCTGCGGGCCACAATCTACAGTCTATGGGCTTTTCCTTATATTTGTCCCCTTTTTATGTGGTTGGGGTCAAGGCTGCACATTAAGTTGTGGGTGTGGGGCAGTGTAGTGGCACAGTGCCTTCCTCTTGTGCTCACACCCTGGTGCGCTCTCTGTCCGTTTTCCCCTACACCCAGGGGGCTCCCACCGCTTCGACTCCTCACCTGTTTTCAAAGCGTTTTCACACTGATGCACCACTGCAGAGGGGCGTGGGGGTGTCTGTCTTGGTGCTTAACCTCTGCTGTTCACTTGGTGCTCACCGGGGTGCTCCAAAGTCTCGGTCACTGGCCTCTACTCCGCTCACCCGGCCTCTGGAGTCTAGCGGTCACTGCCTTCTTATCCGCTCCTGCCGCCTCTCCTCCTCTACTTGGAAGGGGTGTGGTTCAGGCAAAGCCACTCTGTGCTTCACACACAGGACTTCTTGCAGGTCGCTGCTGGTCTTCTCGTCTTCCGGAGTTCGTCCCTACTTGCCTTCTTGATTCTTGTTCCGTGCGTAGGTAGCCTCCCTCGTGTATGGGTCGCTCGCTTCACAGCTGCAGCCTCCAGCATCTGTCTTTCTTATCCCTCAAGCAGCGGGCGCCATGCTCGGTATTCGACATCCCGGTGGGATACTGCTCTATCTTCTCGCCCTGGACCTTCTGAGCCGCAAAGCTTTCTGTGGTGACTCTTGTGTTGTTTCCGATCCCTGTTGCTTGTTTGATTTAGCTTCTGTATGGATATATAGCTTATCATATTTCAGATCATGCGGGAGCTCGTTGCAGGCTCGTCCTCACCGCATGGCTGCTGGCCACACCCCTCCCAGGAATCTTCATACAATTTCAGCTGCATGGTGTACTGGTCTGCAAGGATTTATTATGCGTTTCACAGTTTTCTGGCACTATCGCAATAGCATATGCTGTGTGGTGCTTGGTATATCTATCTTTGGTAATATTTGCTTGAGCCTTTCCCCCATACTGGCATGCCGTGCATCTGTACTTGATTGGGATTTGCCTTTGTCAAATGTCAACATGGAGCAAAGTGAATGAAACAGCATCATTGTGCTGAAAACCCGAAAATGCCTTTTAAAATGACATTTTCCTAATCTTAAAAAGTGTTGGTTTTTGGCGCCAGATCCATTCATTACTACTGAATCATTGAGATTAAAGGGCCCTGCAATGCCCAGGATCATCCAGTGTGGCTCAGAGGAACCGGGCCTCATTGGAATGACGGTTCCTACAAAATGTATCTATGAAAAAGCAACACAGGAACCCTTGTTTTCATTTGGGAAAAGCGCTGTTATTGCAACAAGTATCAGGAAACAGCTGTCCAGAGAAGGACTATAAACAAATGCTGGATACATTTAGTCATGCTGCAAACAACTCCAGCACTCAACGACTAAAATGTGTATTTGCTGCAGATGAAAACCGGATTTAAAGAAATAAGTTTAATGTGCTTTTTCATGAAGGAAGAGCAAAATCGCCTGTTAAAGTATATTCATGTGTAAAGGCTTAATTCTTTAAGACTGTCAAAGGATTTGCTAATGTAAAAATCCACCTATAAACTGTTTTAATTTTATACGTTTAAAGGAAAGATTTAAAAGGTGAAACTTAAAGCTAAACCTAGTCTAATTTAAACAACTATATGTTAAAGAAAACCTGCTCTGACAGTTCTTAGCTCTGAGAAAGGTTGACACCTCCACTGCTGGCACAGCAAAAGCTAATTGCTGCTGGGAGGCCTTGAATACTCATGACAAAAGGACTTCATTAGACATTCCTCTTTGCCCCAGGCGAAGACAATAGCAGGCTTGGACACTCACCGTTCCAGGGGAGGGGCAGCAAGCTCCACTCTCCAGGGAGCGGCCCCTCATTCAACTTCAAAGGATTTGACATTTGCTTACAGTTGAAGAAGATACAACTGGCATGTGACTTTTGGGTTTAAAATGCTTATTTTGCCACTGAACTTCAAGAAATTTAATTTGGCAGCAAGAATGAGAAAAGATGTGAAACGTGCATACATCTAAATCTGAATTTATGCTATTTATTTGAAAACTTGGTAGAGTTTCTTACTGTGTAAGGAACAGACGTTATGAAGAATGCAGAAACTATTAATGTTGCTAACATAATATTATGTACCCATATTCTAGGGGTATTGGTGCATATATGTACAGAATAGGGCTGAATAGCATATTTAGTATTCGGCCGAATACCGAATATGAAGCCGAATAGGTGCTTTATTTAATAAATCATGTTCCAAACTTCAAAAACCGCACTTATAAAAAAAACAAATAAAGCACTATTTTAAATGCATTCTATATTATTATTTCTCTTCATAGTTATTAATGTAGCATCTTTATTTAAAGTATAAAAGCCAGAAATAAAGCAGATTTAACCAAAATGAAGGGACCAAATGTACAGAGGATTTTTGCATATTCAGTGCCAGTTAAAGTAGGAGGCTTCACAAATGCAAAAGGACTGTCTTTGTGAATCAGATGCATTGCATTCTCTGTCCAGTTGCAAAGTCGATGCGGTCAAGTTTCGAAACTTCTTTGCAGCTCACATAGAAATGTATAAAATGGTTCATGTCGGCTCATGTAGGACACAAGTCAAGAGGAAATCGGAAATGTGTGAACTCCATCTCACAACTATTCACCATACTCAAACAAATGCTGCTCACTTTTCACTTATCCTAGCCACTCCTTCTCGCCAATACACAAACATATGCAACTTATCATTCCTGATAAAATATCAGATAAAGTTAAACTCAGGACTCAAGTCATTAAAAATAGAATAGGGGGGACTATGATGTATGCAATGGGAAGTGAAATGACAGGAACTGAAAGTGTCTATGCACATTTCTTTCAGTGTCTTTTCCAACTGAAAAAAGTGCACATTGCATATAAACATTTGCCAAAAGTAAATATTTTCCTGTATTGTTGCAGGCTAGGTATAAAAGATGAGCACCTTTTATGTCTAAGAATCTGTAAAAAAAAAAATGCCCTAAAGAGCAGATTACAATATAAGATATTTTTCAGCTGTGTGATAGCAATTTGTCTGGTCTAATTCTATTCAGTTTTGCAAACTGAAGTCTATATTTGCCCTTCTGAGTTCATGTTGCATTGTATTCAAATGAGAATGCGAAATTATTCGGCAAGAGCCGAATAGCAAGAAACTATTCGGCCGGAGCCGAATAGCTTTTTTTCAGCCGGAATTCGGCCGGATACTTACTCGAAGCCGACGTTCGGTACACCCCTAGTACAGAATTGGGAAATGTTAGGCCAAACCTTTCATGGTTAAAATTGGCAAAATTCAACAGAAAGACTAAATCAGGTCCAACCGACTTGGGAGTTGGATTGGAATGTGACCCACGAAATAAGTAACTTATGTGTTAGATTTTGGTTCTAGTGGCTAGGGGAGGTTCTAGTCATTATAAAAAATCAGCTCATAAACATAACATCATTTTTCTGTCATCCAATCAGTGAAAAACAAGGCGGAAACTGTGCTCTTGACCAATCATAGCATTGTGGGTGTGGGTAGTAAGTCTGCCCCTACCATAAACTTTAGTGATGTCATTTGGCATGAGAAATAAGGGAACCTCACAGCACACCGGGACTGATTCCTGACTTCATCCTGATTTTCTGTGTGGCGCCCTCTTCCTATATTCTCCATCTTGTTCCTGATTCCAGATTTCTTTACAAAACCAAGGCCTCAGCATTGCTGAACTCCTTTTTCAGCCTGTCCCAAATTCTGAAGCAATCCCAAAAATAGAAGGGAAGAATTTTTGATCCAGTCTGGCTTGCTACCACTAAATGCTTGCCTGCTCCAAACTCGCCATCCCACTGATCTCTGGTCTCCAGTAACCAGTGCAGTCTAGTGCAGTCTCCAGTCCGGGGTGCCAGTCGAGGTGACCCGAACAGCCCAGCTGACCCAATTCCACCAGATGTGCCCTGCTGTCCTTTTTTAGACCCGATCCGTGGATTACCAGAACCCTTAACGGTCCAAAATCTTAAATTAAAGTGGACTGTAAGTATTAACAGGAATCGTGGTAAACCATAGCATATTTTGCCTTGCCTTGTCCTATCCCAATCTCTAAACCATCCTATATTTACCTTAAGAACCTGTATAATTTTCACAACCATTCTTGCAACCCTGTCTGTAATTCCTAGTGTTAGCGCCGATTTTCTATTTATTTTTGTTTTACTAGCCATTAGTGATTTTGATTAAATAAAGTAATTCCCATAAACAAAACGGGGTATCCACCAAGTGAAGGGTTACAACGGCTGTGTAACTGTGGAGATTCACAGGTGGCTTTTTCTTAGCCGTTAAATCTAATTTAAGTAAAATTTACCTGTCATTTTAAAACCAATTTTCTGTTTTTCTCTGCTCTATTTTCCTAAAACACCTCTCATTCAACCTTGCATAACTACCTCAATTCAATAGCTAGAGACTTAATTTCAACTCTGACTTAAACATAGGACCTGTAGCTACATCCCAACACAAAAACGGCATCCAAAAACAGTATTTCACCCGTTTTTCTTGAAAACTGTTTTGTGAATTTTGGGCGGGAATTCACATTTCTGCAAAGTTTTACATGTGTGAATTTCAAATTACAAACTTCCATTAAGATGCAAAGTGTTTACTTTAGCTTAACCTATAGCTCATGTTTGTTAGGATCTTTCCAATGTTGCTCCCATAGAGATTTGTATTGATTTAAGGACTTTTGCACACTTTTCATTGTTTTGCTAAGCCATTTTCGTATGTCATTTTAAAAGTGTAACATTTCCAAACTGTTTTTCTCTCTTGTTTGGGGAGGGAAGGTTGGATTCAAATCCTGTACACTGTTCTTTATTCCCGAATACCTGCTGCTTACTCACATCTGTTTAGAATGGCTTATTTGTGGGATAGGGAATTTTGCAGGGGGAAATCTTAACTCAAGCGCTATCTTTCAAACAAGCCAAAACTGTGTTTCTCTTTTTATATTTCGTGTTGCTAAAAGTGAATTTAACTGCAGTACCTACTTTTTTATTTGTATTGTCACAGCATTGGTGATTGCTGCTACATATATTAAAACATATGTTTGATTTGAATTTTAAATAAATAAATATTACCTTTATCAACCAGCCGGATTCCCGGTCCATTGTCACCTGTGGGTATTTTGAGAAGGGGTGTGATTTGAGTGGTAAATCACTCAGAATATTAAACCTATAGACACAGTAAAATAAGGATTTCATTTGTGCACTGCATACTAGGCTGAGACTATGGTGTATTGCCTGATTGAAATCCTTAACAGTTTATTCTTTGACGAATACATATATTTAAAGATAAGTGATGCTTTCACAAATGCATGTAGAATCTTATTGTGATTGAATAATGATTTGTAGTGCAATATTTTAAAACAATGAGTACAATACTATTTAAATGTATACATACTGCATAAATGTATAAGAAATAAACTTGTTTCTAACATGGTTTTGGCAAATGCTTATTTTGTTAGCTCCCCAGTGAAAACTCTGACAAACTCATTTCTTCTGTTCTAGCCCTGCATGCATGATGAAATAGGTGAGGTTAAGAAGAGTCCCATGTGATTGCCTTGACCATTTGGTGTGAATTGATGGGTTGGTCTTGAAAAGCATTCATTCCACAGAATAAGGATCATCTGGACCAAAATCTCTTTAAATGGGACATATCCCACCAACATTTAAAAGGATACACTATTAAATACATCTTTAACTTCTACCAAACATGAATCCATGGTTTCATGAGCTGAGAAGAATCAAAACTATCAAAACTGTTCATGCGGCAACCTATCCTGTGAGAATCCATGGCTGACTCTAAAGGCTGCAATACACTTAAGTTCTCTGTCATCCTTCTCTTTTCCTTCCCAACTGGTTGGGTTGCCTGCATTCTCAGGCAGGTCAGAAAAAGCTGCCTCCTGAAAATAGCTGCCCCTTTAAGAATTTGAACATGATGGAACTACATTGATTGCGTGCGACCCTCCCTATACCCATCCCTCCCTTTACCCCTATGTCACGAGCTGAGCACACCCAGTTCCTGTTTTTTTTATGTCTACTGGGCGGGTCGGAATCGCTCCTCTCTGTGATATCCCTTTTTGGGGGCGTTAGTTTTTGGCTGTCCATCCCCCTTTACCTTCGGATTGGTGTATTCTTTTCTTATTTTTATTTTTTTTTCTTAAACGTGGTGTCTCCCTCTGACGCATGCAATTTACTACAGGATTCAAGCAATGCATCCGTTGTAGGAAGCAGTTCTCAGCGGCCGATCCTCCTCATGCCTGCGTCTGATGCCTGAGGATCTATCACCCGGTGAGTTTGTGTGTCTTCTGTTGTGGAATTTGTCTTCTTTCCATGTCAAAGCTTGGACCGGTACTGAAGGCGACCAAAGACTTCGTAAGGACCAGGAAGGAGCTGACATCGTTAAGAGGGAGACTGTAATTGCAGGTTGGCGATGTGTTTTGGTACCAGCCCTCGGTACCCTGGTGACGACCGCCACCCCAATTCCAGGGTTTTCACAGGATAGTTCAGGGGGAAACCGTGGGTGCTTACACCTGCAAGTACCTATGACTGGGAAAATATTAGTACCTCTTGGTGGGGAAACATTAGTACCTCCAGGTGGGAAAGAGTCTGAAAAGGTAGCCCCAGTACCGGAGCATTTATTCACTCCAGACAAAATCACTACGGTACAGGGAAAGAGCTCTTCTGTCTCGGAAATCAACCATACAGGCAAGATTAGCCATAAAGAGGCTTAAGCCTCAAGGTTGCATCGGTACTGACTGGCTGCCCTGTGACTGCATCACTACCCAATTTGACTACCGCAGTTGAATCTTCGGCTACTTCGGTACCAAAGAAAGGCAAGAAAAGTTGTCAAAAGAGGCCCAAATTTGTCACAGGACATGAAGCAATCTATCACCAGGAAATTCACCACACTAGAAAAATACACATCACGAGCTCGGGCGAAAGGCAAATGATAAGCAAACTGTAAAAATTGTTTACCACATCAGTGGCCCAGGCCCAATGATCCTATATGAAACAATGGGTGAACGTGTTACCCATTCTGATCTCTGAAGAACAGTGGTGGGAAGTGTGGCAGTGGATACCCAAACTAATGAGAGGGATGCAGATCAGGGAAATGTGGACCCGGATACTAATGCAGTGGCACTTAACCCTGGAGAAACTAAATAAAATATTCCCACGACATCCCAGATGTGCGGGCGGGTGTGCAATGAGGTAGGCACAGGACTCCATGTCTCGTGGTCTTGCCCAATACTAAACCGTTCTGGGAAGTAGTCGACAAGGAAATGAGAGCCATCTTCGGCCCACAAATACAGAGAGTGTGTGGAGAAGCCTTCCTGGGACTGAGTGAAGTTCTGGACACACTCGTGACCAAGCCGTAGAGGAAAGCATATATGGTGCTAAGTTTGGCGTCTCTCTCCTTAATAGTGCAAAGATGGAAGCAAGCTACGACCCCAATGACCAAGAATGGATAGCAAAAATCTGCCATTACACCTCGCTGGAATGTGTAACATACACAATCCAGGGGGACTATGCCAAATTCAAGGATGATTGGGACTTGGTTCTGGATTTCCTGCACAAAGTCTACCGTGAACAATGATGCCCTCAAAGAATAAGACTGCTGGACGTCCTATAGACTACGACTCGATATACCCTGAATATGGAACTTTGAAAGATCCCAGGGAGGGGGTGGAGGGGTTCTTGTTGGGAAGAGGATTGTTAATGTTCAAAACTCACAAATGCCAATAAAAACTTCTTTAAAAAAAAAAGAAGAGAGGCACAAACATTCTCGATCAGTACCGAGCTTGGTACCAGCTTCTCCGAAGAAGCACAAAAGAAGGAAATCTTCTAAGGACCCATGCGCCATAGCGGCATCAGTACCGGAAAGTAAAAATTAGCATATTAGACTCTTTTCAGACTCTTTTGATTCATCAAAATACTTCCCAGTGCCACCTGAGAAATGTTTGGCACTCCAGTGAGACCTAAGACTCCAGAGTAGTATCCTCAATTTTCTCCTGTGACTGAGATTTTTGCAGAACCTACTCAATCGAATCAGCAGTTAGTGTTGACCAATATACAGGTACCCAGACCTGTTGTTCAACATTTACAATCCTGCTGAGCAATCATTCAGGGTTGACTTCCACATCTCCTTTGAGGCTAGAAGAAATTCAAGGGGAATCATCAGATATGGCTAAAGATATTACTTAAACAGTCCTGGAGACAATGTTTTTGGAAATCTTAGCCCAATGCATTAAGGATAAGACGGCGTCTCCTGAACCTCCTCAAGGAGCAGATCCCAATGAGCCAACTCTATTACCAACACTAGTTAGAATTAAAGGAGATGGTGCTGTCCCTACAAAAGGTGTTGAAATATACAGATTCAGAGTCAGATGATGGTAATTCGTCTGCTTTTCCTACAAATATTTTCCATGACATTGTGGCAAAGGCCATGCTGGCCTTAGAGAGTATGCCAAAAGACAAACCTGAGATTGCAGGTGGTATTGGGAAACTTCCTTCTCAACCAACCAAGTCTCCAGTGCCTGTGGAACTGTATTTTCATGGAACAGGCATTAACTCATTGGGGTAAACCACATTCTGATCCTCATGTATCCAACCCGTTGGATGCTAAATACAAGGTCTCTAAAGAGGAGCCCTTTGTTTTGATGGGAAATCTACCTGCAGAGTCTTCTGTAATCTCTTCAAGGGTAAAGGTCCCGTACCTTCTCCTGTTTCAGTGATGGATAGAAATGCTAAAACCTGGGAGGCTCAAGGTAAAAAGTCCTATACTAATGCTTTGCTACAACTCAGATAGGTGAATACGGCAATGGTTTTAGCTGGTTTTACTACCTTAAATGGGGAAAACCTGCATCATTTTACAGAGATGCTCCCACAGGAAGCTGCATACAGATTTCCCTTCTGGGTCTTGGAAGGTAGAGGCTGCAATACAACAACTGCAGGTGGTGTGATGTGATTAATCTAATCGTATCATCACTTCTTTCCCCTGCAGTGACCTCTCCCCATGTGGCTAGGGGACGGCAGCTGCTACCTGATCTTATCCCTGGGGGTGGCTATATGAGGGAGGATCACATGGGAGGCAGCCTCCGGGAGAATATCATGGCACCATCGACGAGATGCGGTATCCCCCTTCTTTTGCCTTAATGGCATACTATTATACCTCCCCTCATCCACCTAGAAAGGATACTGAAAACACAGATATGTATGTAAGCCATACAAATCTGACCTGCCTTTTAAGACTCATGAAAACACCTTCTTAGACTCTACGTACAAGTCATCTAGAGCTGACTTTCCCTTCAATATCACTGAACACTTCCCCAGACTTTACATACAAATTGGCAAGAATGGACTTCCATTTCCATAACTACAGGAATACTGTGACAAAGAAGATGAGGCGAGTAATGCAGATCAAAGAAGGCCAAGAGCACAAGCTGTGCTCGAGTTGTTGCAAGCGCATACCTGCAGCCGGGAAATTTAAACAGGCAAAGCAGCTGACTGAGGCGTGCTGCTGGCAAATGCTGCTCCTCTCGGTAGGGACCGAGATGATGTGGGCCTGGAGAGAGTTCCGTGGAGCCAACCGGCTTGAGGACAAGGAAAAGAGGTGCTGACCTCGAGCGAGAACATGCTGCGGGAATGCCAGAAGCCTATGGAGGGCTTCTGGGTGTTTGCAGGTGTTGTGAGGCAGCCTCTTCCTTACCAAAGCCTGAAACGAAGCAGAAGAGCCTAGCAGGCCCCACGAGAAGCAGAGAAGCCGAGAAACCGAGGTGGCGAGAAGGAAGGAAACACAGAATGACTGCAACCGGCTTGCAGAGGGAGAATCAGAATAGGACAGCAAGAGACAGTGAGTCCACCCAAGGGAAGCGAGGACACTAGGGCGCGCATTGGTTACAATGCCAAACCTGACTAATTGTTATTGAAGCACATGAAAGACAGAGAGCAAGTGAGTATTTCTTTAAAAGGGAGAACGGAACAAATGTAATAGACTTTCAAGTTTGTGAGTGCATACAATACATATATAAGGAAAGCCCTGGCAGGATAGTTTACATTATATGATAAGTCATTTATAACGCGTCTGTACATGTGTTTCCAGGTGCAACAAGACAAGAGAAGGTACGGAGTGAGGACGAATAATGATCTTACTAGGCCTTGTGTCATTCAGATCGTGCAAGTGCAGTAGCGCAAAGTGCAGGGAAAGCGGGCGGGGGGAGTGCAATCAGGGCAGCATTGCTCTGAGTAAGTGCAGCCAGGACAGCTCGACTCTGGGTAAGTGCAAGGAGGCGGGGGGACTGTAGAGGTTACAGGTACAGCCCATAGCGCGCAACCGGCCCAGAGGCAGTGTGGGGGAGACTGGTCAAGAGGAGCTAGGTACCCAATGAGACTCTTCTGAGGGTAACCAAGCAAACAGTCGACGCAGCAGACGGGTAGGTCAGCCGGGGAGGGAGGGAGTGGTCTGGCTCAAGTTTGAGAAGGGCAGGGAGGCTGTTGCAGAGGGAGGCACCTGCAGAGGAAAGAGATCTGCCCCCTATTGTCTGCCTGGAGAAGCGTCTGACCCTCAGAGTGTTGGAGGCAGCAGAGGGAAGTGCTCGAGAAGTAAGGTATTTAAGAGGAGAGTGCTGAATGTAGTGTGGGGCCCAGCCCCAGAAAGCTTTGTGGACCATGCAGAGGGTCTTGAACCTTGATCCTTGCAGCCACCGGGAGCCATTGGAGAGATACAGTCCCTAGGCTTAAGGCCAAGGATACGTCTCACCGTCCTGTTCTGGATTAGTTCCTTAGGGCGGAGAGTAGAGGAAGGCAATTTATTCAAAACAGATACTTATTGCACATATCACATTCAACAAACTTTAAGACCATTACACGATTCCTAAAACATCACAAGATTACCACAACAATGGTTGGTGTACAGATTTCATAGAGAACACTTACATAACAAATAGCGGCAAATCTAGAAATCTTCCAACCGATAGGCAAAAGGGATGTTTCCTACTCATTAAAGTGCATACGTGCAAAAAAGTGGCGTTAGTGCATTAAAGTACTACTTTTTTTGGTATTAATATATTTGGTTGGAAATGCAACCTTTCAGTAAATACATGTAATTCTTAATACACCAATATATATAAAATCAACATTCATTTTACATGCATAAAATTTTAAAATCGTGTTATCACACTTACACAGTTCATCACAAACTGCTCATCATTTTACTATTACTGTTTAGTATTAGTGCATTGGTCATTGAGTTATTAAACCTAAGCATGGCAGTTCAAGAAATCTCATCGTTTCTAAAATCACTGAGATACGGTTACCCGTGTAGATTGTATCCCATAAATCAACAGCTGAAATGGTTCTGGTGTCTTTAAATACATGTTGTAGATACAGTTTCCTTAATTATAAAAGTGTGGAGCAATCAACTAAAATATGCTTTATCGTTTCCAACTCTAGGACATTTTTACAATATCGACATGCTCTCGACTTAGCTGGTACATTTGCTCTAGAGCCCAAAAGATCTCTAGTGGGCCATTGAAATAGCCTTAACCTTAAGAAAATACTTCTGTACCTCGGTGCAGGGAATATTATCAAGTACAGTTCAGTGGTTTTGGGTGCAATATTCTGTGTTGAAAGTTTGTATACCTTTGACATGTTTCCCATGTAAACCGCCAATTTACCACCACAATTTGGACTTTGCGTATATGCCGAGATTCTATATATGTAAAGCATCAATTATTTTTGATAATTTTTCTATTCATACAGGTTGCTATGTACATATAGACGAAGCCCAAAATATGAACCGCCTGATTGGTAGATTTGAGTCCAGATGTTCGTGACAGATTGGGTTGGCTACCAGTTCTAACAGTGGTTTCTGTATGCATACATATCCCTGCAGTTAGATATTTCTATTTTTCAGTTCTGCTTCTAAGAATGATATATTGTATAATATGTGGTCGACTCAGGGTGTTTCGGGCCTTATTGAGGATCCACCCCTTCTTGGCGATCTTCTTAAACGGTTTACAGTTGGGCTTTCATCAGGACAAAATTTTAGTGGGAATACACGAAATGCAAATCGTTACACTACCCCTTCGTCTTATCTTCAAGAATCTGTGGGATTACAAATATAAACATCAAAAGTAATAAGTGAAGTTTCCTGTGGCTAGTTTCCTTACACAGTGTATTCTACCAGGTTAGGCTACTGACCCAAGATTGTTTCACACATGGGATGATGGATTCTTTTTGTTTGTAGGACTTTTTTGAGATGAGTGGTTATTCACAAGCCTTTATTCGGTGAGCGTAGGAAGCTACTGTCACACCTTCTGGAAGGACATATTGATTTGATGTGGCCACACTTCTGTGTTGCTACCTTCATTTAATCATACACATTACTTGCTTAACAGTTACTTTGATTTCAGAGTCTGTCTTAATTTCACGAAATTAAATATTGTAGCTAAGTAGTATAAGCCACCCATCTGCACCCTCCAATTATGGTTTCTTGTTTGAATTCAAATGAAAAACATGAACTTGAAAAGTTTTGGCAATTTATAGTCTTTTAATCGAAGTCAAGATAATTGTATTGGATGTTAATTCACATCACAGTACGAAACATTTCTCTTGTATAGTCTTTTAGTCAAAGTCAAGATAATTGTATTGGATGTTTATTCACATCACAGTACGAAACATTTCTCTTGTTTTTGATTTTAGCAAACCCTCGACACGTGTTTCCACAAATTAATTCATTTGGTTCCTCAGGCGGGAGAATTAGGACATTATTGTAGGCTGTAGACACAAAATATCATGTGAGTTACAAATATGAACTACTGTTTGAGGTTGAAATTAAACGAAGTCAGTGACAAGTACATCCTGACAGAGAGAAAGTAATTATCATTGAATTATAGCTAAAACTTAACCTTGGTTTGAACACATTCAGTAGTAAATAATTCTTATAGAGGAAAAAGTCCTAAACAAATTGTCATTGCGTCCTTAGAAAAATGAAGCTGTGTGATCAGACTGTTGGAGAGGCAGACTTAATTAGTTGTAAATTCTACATTCTTTTTGGTGGTTATTTAATAGGCTGTTATTAATGAAGTTTAAGCAATGAATGGGCTACTCACTTTTAAGATTGTTCCCTGTAGTATCTTTGTTGACGTAATCTTTTGCTGGCCGTTCAGCCGCTGAATGAAAACAATTATTTTCTATTTGAATTAAAGATATTAGATTATCCAAAGTTGAGGTTCTGTTCCAAATAATTGCATAAGTGATATTTCATTGTTGCGTCTGTGTGAGGTGAAAAACCTATTATAGTCATTCCAAGCGAAAAGATATATATAGTGCCTGGCTCGACATTTAAGTACATTTTGCTTTTATGTGCTGGGTCTGTAAATTGTTGAATTTTACCTGTATAATTTTGTGCCTGGAATGGAAAGCTGGAACCTGATAACATCGCTGGTCTGCTTACCACGGCTGTATGTGAGTTAGCATTCAAAATGGCTACATTTTAATGCTGCGTGATGATGTATTGCGTCTTAATGTGAGGGCATTACGTTTTCCACCATTTTGAATCGGGATTTTGGTGGAATATGAATACTAAGTTTGCTGACCATGTGTGGAGTGCTTTTCTGGGTACAAATGGTTGGTATCTTATGTTATTTCACTAGAGCAAATGATCATTTGTTGAGGATACATTGTTATTTGATGGTATAGTTGAATTGAGAGAGGGTACAATCAATGCAAAGAAAAATTGTTAAATTTAGACCGTATCATGCAATTAAATGTGATATTGAAAAAGTTATTTTTAAAATCATTGAAGAGAAATCAAAAGAAAAAAACCATCAATTAAAGGAAATTAATCGGCTCAGAATCCTGTAAAGCAACAGTCTGCCAGGCAAATCCATTTGGCCTCACTTTGTCTCAATTGTTTTTGTCAGTCGCCTCCTCTTGCCGGCTTGGCAATTGTACTTGTTTGTAATCCTCATTAACATATTCTTGATATAAGTGGTAGGCAAGGGGATATCTTATGTCTTTGTTCTTCAGAGTTCTAAAATGTTCTGTAATGCGTGTTTTTAAATGGTGAATTGTGATGCCCATATAGAGTTTTTGACAGATGCATTTGATGCCATATATGAAACATTTGGTGTTTCAGTTGATATAATCTTGTAACTTGTGAATTTTCCCATTCGGAAGTTGTATGGAGGTTTTACCGTTTACAGAGTAAATGCAGACTGAACAGGACCCACATTTGTAGTTACCTCAGAGGGATGGCGTATTCCAAAGTTGTGTTAAGCCTTTCTTTGGTTTATTCATTTGAAAATGAGATGAGCACAACAGTTTTTCAAGGTTTTTGGCTTTCTGATAGGGTTTGCATGGATTCTTGTTGAGACAATGTTGCAGATCTTCATCTGATGTGAGTATTGTCCAATGTTTCTGTAGAATTGTACGTATTTTCATTGTCTCTGAGTTGTAGGTTGTAATGAACCTTACTATTCTAGGAAACGTTGCCTGACTTTTGATTTTGTTTTTTAGTAATTTAGATCTTGTTCTTTGAATGGTTTTCTGATATGCTTGGTTCAGGTTTTTCGCTGAATAGCCTCTTGCTTGAAATTTTGATTTTGCTAGCTTGATTTGTTTTTTGAATGTGTTGGTATTCAATCAATTTCTTTTAATTCTTAGGAATTCTCTGTATGGGATATAGAATATTGTATGTTTGGGGTGATTGCTGGTTGTGTAAAGTATATTGTTGCCTGCTGTCAGTTTCACATAAAGTGTGTACTGAATAATATTGTCTTCCACATAGAGTTCTAAGTCAAGATATTGTATCCTCTCTGTACTTTCCTGCATGGTGAGATGAAGATTATAGGAATTGTTGTTGAGGTGTGTATGGTAGTTTTTAAGTTGCTTTGATGAACCATTCCAAATCAACAAAATATCGTCTATGTATCTTCCCCAAAGAACTATATTATTGTTGTCTGTGAAGGCTTGTTGTTGCCAGGCATGTTTTAACTCAAAAGGTTTGCATATGCAGGGGCATATTTGGCCCCCATTGCTGTTCCCTCTTTTTGCTTGTAAATTGTGTTAAACAAAAAAATATTGTTTTGTAATGTAAAATTTAACATCTCCAGTATCATTGAGTTCTGCAAATAATAAGAAATTGAACGTGTTTTCAAGAAGTAATGAGTTGTTTCGATGCCTTGTGAGTGTAAAATGCTGGTATAAAGGGATGAGGCATCGAGTGTCACAAGTCTAAAGTTTTCTTCCCAGTTGACAGTGGTCAATTGTTGATTGTTTTTTGTATCTTGTACATAAGATGATAGGCTTGCTGCCAGAGGTTATAGATGTTGGTCAATGAACTCTGAGATGGGTTCTGTTAAGGAGCCAATTCCAATAATGATCCGTCTTGTCGATGGTAAATGTGAAAAAGGTTTATGTATTTTAGGAATTAAGAAGGCTGTCGCAATGCTGGGATGAGTAATTTTCATGAAATCTTTCTTCTTCAGTCAAAAGTCCTTGTTCATACCATTGATTGTTCCTGTTGCTCCATTCCATTCATTTGTCAATGCCTGTATATGGTTTTCCTGGAGTTTGTCATAACAATTACGATCTTGTAGATGTTCATTGGCCATTATGATGTAATCACTGGTAGACAATAAAACAATTTTTCCACTTTTATCAGCTTGTTTTAAGGTGATGTCATTGTTGTTCCTTAATTCTTGCATTGCTTTGATTTCCAGTTGAGTCCAATTTTGTTTCATCTGTTTTTGTTGTTTAGTCAGATAATATTGTCTTAAATCATTGGTGACTAGTTTTTGAAAAATGTCTATTGTAGTCGCTAATGGTAGATTGGGGTTGAATGTTGATTCGGGTTTTAACCCAGTTTCTTGTGCCAAACCTAAATGTACATTTAGTTCTGTGGCAAAGGATTCCAATGTTTGTTCCTCTGATGTATCCTCTAGACTTAAGAGAGTTATTGTGTGTTCAGCTATTGTGGTAATGGTGGAACGTATCAGAACTTGTTCTTTTAGAATGCTTGTTGGCTTAGTGGAGAAGTATTTTTTCAATCTCAAACTTCTGCAGAATTTAAAGAGATCCACATTAGTCTGGAAATAATCCATTATGTTTGTGGGACAGAAAGAGTGGCCTTTACTGAGTAGTGAAAGTAAATGAGGGGATAGTTATGTTCATGATTGGCTGTTTTTGGACCTGGTTACGATTCCTGGTCTCTTGGTGTCGTTTAGAGCTCCATTTTCCCCTAGAGCGTCTCCTTCTAGGTTTCAATGTGTGGATGTAGTTTCCTTTGTTTTTGGTAGAAGTGATTTGAAGAGTGGGTACGCCCGGGCTAGTCTGTACCTTTTTGATATTCTTCTAAAAAAGGAAAGGTGTTTTCAATTTGTGATGAGGTCGAGGTGGGCACACTGGGCATAGTTGTATTTGAAATTTCTTTATCTCTTTCATTGGCTGACTCTGGTTCTGATAATTGTGGCGATACAGATGGTGATTGCGTCAATTCAGTTGACGATTTATTTGAAGGTTTAATCTGCCTTGAGGGCATTTATGGTTTTTGAAATGTGTAGACTCTGTTGTGTTTATAGTCCTTCTTCTTTTCTGGTCAGCGAGCTTACACTCGCAGCTTAGCTGTGAAATTAAGACAATCTTTGTCCTCAAAGGAACCTTATCTTATTTTTCATAGAGATAAGATAGTCCTTTGCACGGTCCCCTCGTTTTTTTTTTAATCTTAATTGCTTTTGGAATTTTATCTAAATCAAGAAATGTTTCTTCTGGTCTTTCATCCCAGACAAAAATGTTCACCAGCAGGAGAGGCCTTACATAATGTTGATGTGTTACAGGCTCTGGAATGTTATTTAGAGATAACCAAACCGTTCAGAAAATCAGACCAACTCTTTGTCACTTATGGTGGTCCATCTCCTGGTAGAAAAGCTTCAATTGTCAGGTGGTTTGTCACATGTATTGCAAAAGCTTAAGACATGAGGGACTTTTGGCTCAGCACAGGCTTCAGGCACATTCCACAAGAGCCAAGGCAGCATCATTAGCCTTTATTAGGCATTTCCCCATTGCAGAAATTCACAGGGCTGATTCTTTGGCTTCTCCACTTACTTTTTTCAAGCATTAGGGTTTGGTTGCATCCTCCAGGAAAGATACAAAATTTGGCAAAGAGGTGTTATACAATTTATTTGCTTGAATCGCGTATATGCTGTCTCCTCCACCCTAACTATAACTGAGGCTTTTTAGTCTGGTCCAAACCATTTGGGAAGGAGGGCAGGACGGCAGAGAAATGAAAAAATTACCTTCATGACGATTCAGATTTTCTTAGTCATTGATCTCCCTCCTTCACAACACCCACCCAGCCAACCCCAGTAAAAGAATATACTTGATCACAAATGCAAGTAGGCTAGATCAGAAAAAACTAAAAGGAACTGGGTGTGGGCGGTTGGTGACGTAGGGGTGAAGGGAGGGACTGGCACACGGAAGGACACACATGCACGATGTACTCCCATCATGTTAAAACTCTTAAATGGAACATCTATCTTTTATAGCCTGCTTTTTCTAGCGTGAGGGTTTCACAATTCTAAGAAACAAAACTTTAGGATGGGACCATGCATTTGAAATCAAACTTATTGCTGCATTTAAAATGTTTTTTCATATATATCAACAGCTGTTTGACTTGCGAGCAAAGCAAAAAGTATGTTACGAACATGAGATCATCCTCTATCAAAATGATTTTTAATTCAACATTTGTATGATTAATAATTAATAAAATCCAAAATATTTTTAAATAATAATTGATCATACAAATTTATGTTGCATGTCCCTACGTCCGTCTGTGCCAGGAATCCCATAAAGTTCACCAGCTTGCTATGTGAGGATAAGGAATACAAATAATTTTATCTTCAAAAGTGTGAGAGCAGGCAACCCCCACCTTTTTCACATGTATTGAAAGTGTGATAAACTCATGAAGAGTGGGAGGGTATGTTTTGTGGGACCATTGAGCAAGCCAATGGAAAGATTTTAGAGGGCATTGTCCATGAGAATGCCTGAACCAGATTCACTTTACATAGATACGTTCCTGAAAAAGGGAGAATGTGGCCCAGAGAGGCCAACTGACTGGTAAATCCTGGGAACACTTGAGGGTCCCTGCTGGCTCTTGGCCTTAGAGAATTATTCAAAGCTGGATATGAAAACTCCCCAAATGTATTTTGACGTACGACTTCTATGATTAGTTCTCTGCTGCATCCCAGTAGTGCCAGAGTGGGAGGTGGTTTCATCTAGGGGAGCTCATCCCAAATAGTTGATTATGTTCTAGTGTGAAATGTACTTTGCTTCTACAATGCATAGCGAGATTTAATTGCAATATGAATCAATAGCATTTTTATGCAGTTTAAGCGCAATCCTTTGTAATTTAAATCCCAGCCCCGGAGGGGTTTTACAGGTGTAGTCAACCACTTGGGCTGTGATTCAAATGGCTATGTTTAACAGCTAAACAGAGAATGTCTTGATAACTTGCAACCTCTGACATCCATAAATACATAGAGAGATATTAGGAGATGAATGGGAGTTTAGCTGTGTCCCTTCCTTCCCGTAGAAAATTATGCTAATGTAAAATTCACTTCTCTCCTCTTTCTTGACATTGTGCAGTAGGGCGGAAGCTTTGCCCTTGTGGGACCCAGTTTGGGATGTGGGAAGGTATTCTGTGAGGAATCCCGCAGAATCCCTGCCTAAACTCTCCTCCCAGGTGGCGGCAGCCGCTACCTGATTTTAACCCTGGGGGTTGTATTAGCCGGGTGGTTCACCTGGGAGGAGGAGGATGCCCCCATGGGAATAGAAGGGCTCTGTTAGGAGATACACTGTGTTCTTCGGCGGGTGAGATGTCAATGATGCCTGAATACCTAATGGCTTTTTGTCAGAGTCAGACTCCCTTTCTTGGAGGTTCCCAAAATGTTGGTGATGAAAGACATTATGGTCAGGATACGAATCCGAAAATCAGTACCCTCCTTTCTGAGAAATGTGATCTTTCCTTCGGTTTAAACTGTGAAAACAAGAAACAACCATTAATATCGTACGTCCTTTATCTAGAGGTATGTTTTACAGACAGAATGAGTCAAGTAAAACTAAAATAGGAACGTTGGGGACATCAAGTGCCATAATGCCATAGGTACTGAGATGAGGAAGAGGAGCTCAGAGGCACAGAACTGCAGTACGCAGTCTAGTGTTCCTGACAACCTACAACGGAGGTGGAATTTTGAGTATTTAAATCTTCCTCAGGTGCAGGTGAAGAGGAGTGGCAGTAGTAGAAGTAGAGTGGAAGTTACCATTGGCCGTGTATGCAGCAGGGGCAGAGAGCCGAGGACGCCGGGAACACCGGGGGTGATGGTGCTGCTAGTCATGAGAATGGGAAGTCCAAGTTGCAGAGGTTGCTCAGTGGGAAGCGCTGCTATTGCAGATTACCCTGTGAGAGACGGGTGCCTTCTGCGTTTTGTGTCCGTCTCCGGTGGCTGGCGAGCACCAGGACACGAGAGGAGTGAAGAGGACTCCTGCTCAGGAAGGTGCAAGTCACAGGACTGCAACCGGAGATCGCAGAAGCTCCTAAACTGAAGACCAGAGCAGAAGCAGCTGTGGGATACGCAGACGTTCGTGGAAAACCCAGTGAGTTATCCTCTAACAGGTGACTGTCATGCGCTCCATTATAAACTGCTAACCGCTTGCCAATCGTTTGAATATTGAATTGATGAAAGGAAGTGTATTTTTTTATTTTACTTGTAACATATAGTTTGAAAACAAACTTCAATTACAAAAACACAACAGCATTATGTACATGTTTTTTCATGGACATGCTCTCAACACCATAGAAGAAAATAAAACAATGGAAAATGCATACAAAACAACATAGAAGAAGAAAGACAAAATCAACTCAGGTAGGTGAAAAACAGTAAAGCCATCATAGAGATATCTGAATTAGGTCGAGTATTCCAATATAAGCGTATAATTGACATGCAGTTAACCCCCTCATCTGATGGTTATCTGATATTCAACTAGATTATCAAGATTGTTTGCTTTTGACAGTTTTCTCTAGAAATTCTACATCAGCACATGACAGAAGAATGTAATTACTTTATAACATGTTGAACCACCACTCCTCCATGTTTCCATTTAATGGAGCAAATGTGCCCAAGTACAAGGATCTTTCATGCGATAACTCCAAACAGTCTGTGATCAGGTGTTTTAGAGACTCTACTGCATCTTTGCAGAACCGGCAGACGTTATCAACAGTTTCTTTATCTTGCCTATAAAACAGGATTCCCTTTGTTTTTTATGCATTTAACAATAGCCTAAAAAATTGATTTAGGTGAAATCTCGACGGAAATTTTTCTAAATATTTGGGTAAATGGTCGAGACGATTTGCTGCTATTCCCAGATATAATGTAGATTTCAGTTAGCTTTTCCTGGCATTGTTTTGAAGCCAATTCCATATTCTTAATTCTTTTTGGCTATCTGTGGGGTCAGCATTACGGTTTCCCACTTTGTCTGCACAATCAAGAAGATACTTTATTTTATTTGCCCAGATTTGCAGAATGCCGGAATGAGGAAACATTGCAGACAAGGCTAATATCCGATATGCTGGTGCTTGATCAATTAAGGACATTTTCCTCAGTGCTGCTACCGATTTCCATAGAACTGTTCCATACATAGTCAATTCAAAGCTCGTCTCATAGTTATCATCGATATACATGCTGGCAATCTAAAAACTCGTCTCCAAAATTGCCCTTCAAAAGCATTCCACATCTGGTGCTCGAGATTCCATCCTGCTTTGGCACCAAAAGTAAGTGATGGAACCACCTTTTGAGTAAAAAAAAGTCAGCACAGGTTTTATTGTGAATTTACCATACTCTGCATGTAGTTTTTCACCCTGTAAGGAGAATGCAATCATCAGATTTTTTTTAAAATCCACCATCCAATCTCTTTCCCTGATAGAATTATTGAATTGAATGCCTAAATAGCGAATGGATGGTACTTGGTCGATTGGTATTCCTGTGATCTACCACTTGAATGCTCTTTTCTTTTTTTGTTCAGCATTTTACCAGCAGCCAGGATCTTGGTCTTGCCTATATTTATTGCAAGATCGTTTCCATTTAAGTAGCTTTGTAACTTTGTTAGTAGCCTTTGTAATCCAATTGGTGTGGAATCCAGA
Source organism: Ambystoma mexicanum (assembly GCF_040938575.1). NCBI lineage: Eukaryota > Metazoa > Chordata > Amphibia > Caudata > Ambystomatidae > Ambystoma > Ambystoma mexicanum. Next base: position 739,589,083 of record NC_090934.1, on the reverse strand, counting down.
GGACTATATTGTCAGCATATAAGGCCCAGCAGATCGAATGTCCATTCACTTTAGGTGGAAAACAGTGGACATCTTTTAGGGCTGATGAAATATCAGAGATAAACAGTTTAAATGGGAGCACCACCAGGATACATCCCTGCTTGACTCCCTTATTAGTGATGAGATCATCTGATAAATCTCTCATTGCATTGATCCGTATTTTAATTGATGTCTTCTGATGCAAGGGAATTATAGGATGAAGCAATGTCAAAGGACTTGACCACTGTTTTAACTTTTTTCCAGAGTTTATCACGGTTTATGGTATCAAAAGCTTGCTGCATGTCTACAAAAGCGAGGAATAGATGTTTCTTTTTTATAGCTTCGCTTCTAATTTTAAGATATTCAATATCAAAAGATTTACATCTGTTCCTACTCCTTTTGTGAACCCTGTCTGGCAGATATCTAGGATACCACCGTTCATAGCCCAAGTTGATAGTTTCTGTTATAAGAATGTTGCAAAAATCTTACCCATTATATCCAGTAAGACTATCGGACGATAGTTTGCTGGATCATCTCCACTGCCTTTCTTGAATACAGGTATAATGATAGCGGTTTTCCATAAGATAGGCAACTCCTTCGAGCAGAAAATCAAGATGAAGAGTTCTTCCATCAAACCGGCCCAGTGGTCTGTCTTTGCTTTGAGCATTATATTTGTCAGCCCATCTGGACCGGCTGCACAGGAGTTTTTCAGTTGTTTAATGGCAGCAGCAATATCTTCGGTCGGTTCACTTGTGTCCAATTTAGCAATCTCCAATCTATTTATATTGCTTACTGGAAGTGTCTTTGAAGAATACATCGCAAAAGTGTTCTTGCTATCGTAGTTTAAAGATTCCTTGTGTTAGTTTATGGTCTTGATAATTGGAGTTGGTATTTATGATATTCTAAATTTCTTTGGCTTGATGACAGATGATAAGGTTTAAGATATGCGCTTCGCGTTCCTGGCCTCTGCACAGTGCAAAACATTTCAACCAGTTGCAGTATTTTTGTTTCCGCTGTTTAATCTGTGGTTGTGTATTCATTCCCTTCTTTTTCATCAATCGTATGTCTTTATGTAGTTGTTTCTTTTGTTGATTTAATGCCTCACTAAATGGGTATTTTTTATCACTTTGTTTAAACTTTAATGGCATTTGTTTAAATTGTATCAGAAGAGCATCGTAGTTTATTCTGGAATGCACTGAGATGTTATCCATACTTATCTGTTTTAGTTTCTTGATTTGAAAACCTTTAATTTTTAGTCCATTACCCCCTTGATTAAGACCTAGATGTACAGAATGCTTCACTACTGGAGTCTTTTTTAGGGAGCACCCATGATAATATCAGGATGTTGTGGTCACTAATTGTGGATTCTTGGATCTTTAGCTGATCGATTTTTGACCATAAGGTATTAATGATCCAAATATAGTCAATGGTTCTTTTGCTTGAATTGCGATGCCAGGTATGATTTGGCCGCGGTTCCCAGTCAATTGGTCGAAAACATTTGGTCGACAGGACAACTGGTCGACACCATTTGGTCGAATGCCAAATGGTCGAATTTTTTTTTTTTTTTTACCCCTTTTTTGTTTTTTTTGGGGGGGTCCCCCCCCCAACCCCCTTTTTTTTCTTTTTTATTTTTTTCCCCACACGAAAACCCACAAAACACATATATATATATATAAAAAAAAAATTCGACCATTTGGCATTCGACCAAATGGTGTCGACCAGTTTGCTGTTGACCAATTGACTGGACACCTTTTGGCCGCATATCACCTTTTATCCTGCCATTTAGCATTTTGCAATTTCTTGCCAATAGTGCTTCTTTGAACATTTGTCCTCTGCATCTAATCAAGGGTCGACTTTTTGGATGTAGACAACTGAGCTTTTTATCACAGTCGAGCCATGAAAAATGTAGGTCCCCACATAAGGTAATCAACAGATCATTGTATTTCAACATATTGGCGTTAATCATATTGGTTATTGAGGATATGTATTGTGTTGTCGAGATTATCATGGGGTTCCACTAAGTGTTTTTTAGCAATAACTGTTTAGTGTTCGAAGGAGTATTGGCATCAAGCTGTGCACCGTGCCCTGAACAAACAGATTGGGATTCAAGGAGTCTATAATGTTCCACCCACTGGCGTTATTAACCATAGTCAGCAGGCCAGAAAAAGGCCTGCCATGAAGATTCTTTCCCTCTGGATTTAACAACACTGAATACCCGTCTCTTAGACGTATTTCGCGCAACCAGGTCTCTTGAAGGCAGATTGCGAAATTGTTATCCAGTGGAAAAGGGAGAGACCGAAACAGATGTGTGAATCCCCTGGTGTTCCAGGAAATAAAGGCACATTGTGTCTCGCTGAAATTTAGTCAGTTATGCTGAAGTTAAAGTTCTTAATGTCCAGTTTTCTCACATTTTAACCATCAAATAAGAGAACGATGATATTTAAGAAAGACTGTGATTACCAATTCCCAAGGAAAGAGGGAGCCGTATTTAACCCACAGTATAACCACCATTGGCAAAGCAAAGCAGGGGCAATATCAAACCAGAACTATAAACAGTATTTCCAAACTAAAGATGTGGCAATCTCTAAGACGGATAGCAGCCAGCATTGCCTAAGCCAAAGAACGTTAATTGGAAGGAAAGGGGAAAACTGCTTACTTTTGGAGAAAAATTTGAATAAAAGACTTAATCAACAGTTATCAGGTGTGATAGTGAAAACTCAAAGAGGGCAGGGAAGTAGCTCTCCTTGTGAAGAGTGGAAAGAGGGAGAGGAATCTAACCTGCATTATATGTGGCCAACTAAAGAGTGGAACAAACGGCACCAATGGGTGTTGCATCCTTATGGAAGAAGTTGTGAATTTTATTGTTGGTGGGTGAAAGTCAAAAGGCTTAACTGATGTTTTGAAGTAACCCACACCCCAGATACTTGTAGTAGTGTTAGGAGATTCGTCCTGGCAGGTTAGTGAACCAGGAAGAAGACATTGATATTGTGGTGGAAAGTTGTTTTTTGATGAACCGTGGTAAAACACATCCTGACAAAAACATTGTTGTATATAAAGAAGTGTGCAGTAGTTGTCTTTCTCAAGAGAAGAGACATTCATATTGAAGCAATCATTGGAAGAGTGGAAATAAAGTCTTTTGGTTTGACAAACAAAATCCTGTGTGAACTTTTTTGATGAACTCGGTTCGATTCTAAGGCAATCATGACGCCAAGTGAAACCCTACAAAAGTAAAGGAACTTTGAGTTGGAAACAGAACTTGGCTAGTGGGAGAAACCTTTGTATGTTACCTTTTGAAGTGGAACTTGATTATTGGAGTGAACATTAGTCATTGGAACATCCATTTGGAAATTCTACCTTAATCCTGGGGATGGGTATGTGACTCAGTTACAAGATTATTTTTATTCTATGTATTATTTTGTTGAATTTGAACAGCCTCATGAATATCTGAAATGCTTTTGTTGTATGTATAAGTGTGTGTGACAGATATCTTTTAGTATTAGTGTTTTGCTTTAGTCCTAGTTTCATAGGCAGGTGTTACGCTCACCTAGTATCCACGGGGGTGCCACATGATACTGGATGGAAGTCTAAGTGCTATCCCGGACCCCTCTCTGCTTGATTATGTGCCAGACGTTGGGTAGCGCCTATAACAGGAGAATGGAGGGTTAAGATACTGGTTATGTGATGGGTGGACTCCTACCTCCCTCTGGTCCAAATCCCCTCCCTTGGGGTTATTGCTCACCTTAGGTTTTTGTGCGTTGAACTCTCCGTCCTGCGTCTCTGTGCAGGGGCGCATGGTTGGTGCAGGTGTTCCGTGGACCTAGTTGCCTCACTGGTCCGTGTGCCCTTATGTCGTGTCAAGACCGGCTGTGACTCCGACTCTGCCTGCTGTCTTCCAGGTGAGTTATAATGTCTTTTCCGTCTTTATTCTGTCTCTTTCTTTCCCTCCGTTTTCTCTGTCTTCTCTGCGTCTTGCTCCACTACACTGTTCCCTAACAATGTCTCTTTTTGTTTTCACTTGGATGGTTGCGATCTCGGAGTTGCTGCGCCGATGGCGAAGACCACAGTGAGTTATTGATGCGCAGAGTGCTGTTCTGTTTATTGGTGTTAATTGCTAACCTGTGTTCTCTTCTCTTCTTTGTACAGGTTGCAGTGATGTTCCGGAGTGATGAGCGATCGATTTACTGGTTTCCCAGGTAAGTGCTTTGTTAATGCTGACCTTGTCCCTTCGCCCTTGCAGGTTGCGGTGAAACCCAGCGATGGGTGAGGTAAGAGAAGCGCAGGGTGCTGCCAGGACTCGCTGCTTGACCAGGTAAGAATTCTTATTAATGCTGTCCTTGTTTCTTTACCTTTGCAGGTTGTGGATAACTCCGGAGATCGGCGTGGTAAGCGAAGCGCAGGATGCATTCAAGGCCGGTTACTTCACAGGTAAGTGTTCTTGCTCGCTAATGCTGTTCTTGTTCTTCCAGGTTATTAATGGAATCCAGATCTAGGGCTTCAGAATCGGGCCACCGGAGAAGCAGATGAGCAGGAGCTGGACATGGTGAGCGTTATGCTGCAGGAGTGCAGAATAATGCGCAGCATGTTCTGCTGTTTGGGTGTGGTTTAAATAGCCTAGGAAAAGTAGTTCCAGGCCAAGCAGTTCCAGGCCCAGCCACACCCAAAACAGTAGACCACAGGGCTTGGTTCTAAAGAACTGAGCTGTGTAATAGGCCTCCGTGTTGGATTAAGCTCCAAAACTGGTATTGCTTTATTCCTGATAATGAGAGCCTGGCGCCAAAGTCGCCAGGACTGACTCCATGTGTGTTTCTGATGGAGTTTTAAGGCCCTTGGGGCCGGTGTGATCGGCTTTAACCCCACTGCTGCCAGGGGGCTGTTATATTTGAGGGGGTCAGGGGCATGGATCGTGATAGCAGGGAACCCCACGTTAGGCTAGGGAAAGCGAGGCGTTTAGCACACTCTTAAGTTAATAAATAGGCTTCTTGTGAAAACCTCTACCAAGTTGTCCACTTTGCAATTCTCACAATTCCCTGTATTAGAAGATCATTAAACTTATGTTGGTTGGGTGATCCAATATCCTATGCATTGTAAATTGATAGCACTGTTTCCCTAACCCAAACCTACAGAATTAGGTGCAACTCATTAAAGCCTGCATTCAAATTGTATGCACATACATACCAACCGTCAGGACCATATTTACATTGCAGAGGCGGGGGGGGGTTAATTTCTGTTGAATATTATTGCTGATATATAGGCAACCTTTCACTGGTACCAATGCTTGTTATTGATACTGGAGAAGATAGTGTTCTACAATACTTGAATAAAAGGCAATTAAGGCGGGGTACCAGCTCCTTAAATAGTTTGTATAAACTGGCCGGCATGCAACATGTAAGGAGATGGAATAAGATGGAATTTAGAGGTATTTGTAGCTGATTCAAGTAATGATTGTGCACATGACACCTCCTAGCGAGATTGTCACAGGCATGTGTTAAGACGTATTTCTGAACTCTGACCTGGTGGGCAGAGGTTCAGAAGGCCAGCCTAGTTTCTTGGAACAGGGTAACCTTTGGACAAGCCAGACCAATCAAGGTAGCTATGTTAGGCGGTCAAGACTAAGTCTCAGGAGGGGTGAGGGTGACTGAAAGACCTCAGTGAGCACACAGAGCAAGGACACTTAGAAATTACTTCCACACAGGTGTTATATCAAAAATATAGACACATTTATTACAAGGCCTTTTTAACTCCGACCATAGCAAAAGCATCACAGCAATACTAAGTAAACCAACACAACACTATGAATACAATGTATATACAAGACCAATGGGGCCCAAAGGTTTAAATGCACAAAATAAGTTCGCAACCTAGAGGGGGAGAAAACAGGAAGTGCAAATAGTCTTTGGCCCCTTCGACATCGGCAATACACCTAACTAAGAGGCAGTCCAAGCCCTAAGAAGAGAGGAGCCATGTGCTCAATAGTACATGCAATGCAAGCGCACATGATTGTTCCAATGTGCAAAACGGGGTCTCTTCAGGGGTCTCTAGCAGCTCAGGAAGGTGGATGAGGCGATGAAGAATAAGTTCCCACTTTTCAGGGAGGACCTCCACTTGTAGGCAGCGGCAGTTCAAGAGTGCGGGATGGAGTCGCTAGTTCCTACTAGCAGTGGAAAGGAGACGGACCCTCAGGGGCCACTTGTGTGTATAAATGGACCCTGGCGCTAGGGGTCACTGGTTAGTGTTGGAAGTACTCGCCAGTCCCAGGCGCACTCGGACCAAACTTCGTCAGTTAATTCCACTTCGCTTGCAGGTTCGAACAGGACAAAAAGGACGTCTCTGCGGCTTTCAGTTCCGAAGATACAGTGATGATTCCCAAACGGGACAGTGGCGATTTCTCCCCTCTGGGTGGATGAATCGACCCAGTTTCACTGCAGCAGGCTTCAGGGGCAAGAGGTTCACAAATGCAGCATACCTGCATAGGTTGTTGCTGCGGCAGAGCAACACGGTAACCGCAGGTGCTCTGGTCCAGGCGCACTTGTCTCACTTCAGACCTGGGAATGCCGTGGACACAGAACTAGCAGTATACCAACTTTCGCGGGCCTCCTCGAAATGGCAGCGGTGACGGAGCAAAGCAACTGGTAAGCTGGTCAGCTCACTGGTTGGCCCAGGGGCACTTCCGAGAAAGCTTACTTGCAGGTTTTGATGAAGGTGCCGAGAATAGTTGGTCCCACTATTCTAATGGGTTGAAGCGTCTTCGCAGACCTTCTATGACGACCAGATGCAGAGGGGTCCCACGGGACGACAGTGGGCTCAGGGTGCCAAACCTTCCAGCTGTTCCTCGACTCAGCTTCTTAGTTTCAGGATGCTTGGATCCTATCCTTCGTTCAGTGAGAACTCCAGAGATCGACATGGTATGGGTGTTTTCAGCCTCCTCTTATCCAAAGTTCCCTTCGTGCCAAAACGGAGAGACCCTCAATGGGTGATCTGGTCACACACACACACTCCATACGCGGACCAATCATGGACCATAGTGGTCCCAGTCATTCACAGCACTCCAGACTCTCTGGCACCCAGGATGTGTATTGGGGACAGACACTGCAGCCCACATCCTGGAGGCACACACACAAGGCATGCAGGAGCCCGCAAAAGCTTGGCGTTTTGCGGGAAACTTCATGTCCAAATAAGGACTGACCCGGGTCGACTCGACCTGGGGAAGGTGAAGGTGCAAGATGGCCAAAGGACAGGACAAAAAACCTTGTGGCATGGCCATTTTGGAGCCAGGCCACCTATTCGTGACTAACGCGGTTAACATGGCAGGAAAGGGTTAAAAATAAGGCGAAAAGATAGCTGCCACCAGCCCTGTCCATGACACATCTGCACATCTCACAAAAAGTCCATCGGGAGTATATAGGGCCTTTGGAAAATGACTACAGCCCCAAGTACACTGTACTGGAAGGTACTTGTTGTATGTTGCAGAAAAGTTGCAACATTGGAAAAGGACTAAGGGAAACAAAGTCTCCCAGTACTGACTGTCTTAAGGGCATGTCAGTTTCCCCATTAAAAGTGAGCGAAAGCCCAGAGGAGTGCAGCTGAAGGCTGTGCTTCTCTGGCAAAGTCAGTCTATGGTGTCTAAACAGCAGCAAAAAGTTTGGGGGTGTACACATGGAGGGAAAATTACATACAATTATGAAATCTTTCCTAACGGCATGCCATCTCTAATTGTGTAAACAAACTATCAAAGTTCATGTATCCTATTGTAGCAACTCCCCTGCATAAATTAAGAGGGCCACCTTTGATTTTCTTTTATTCCAATAAATTTGTGTTTTACCTATAAGCACAACCCGTTTCATGTCCCAGAATTGTGGAGTGGGAGTGTGCACCAGGGAACGTTCTACCAGGGATTGCCACTTAGTGAAAAGAGTGACATATCAACAGATATCTCAACATTATTAACTTGCAGGTTATTCCAATGGCTTTTTCTAGGGATTAACCCTTTAGGACTGGTCTTACCTATTGGATTTGTCGAGTGGACCCTTGGGACTGGCCGGGTTAGGCATTGAGACTCTACCCTGTCATGTGTCGGAAGCCATGGCAGAGGGACCAGAGGATCTTCCCAACACCTCCCACAGACCCAAAATTCTCTGGATCAGGGTTGCACCCCATCCCCCTGAGTTACTAACGTGGTGGGTTCAAAACTAGGTAGAGGACTTGGTCACAGTGTCTACTGTAATTTTGAATGTTAATATGTGAAAGAAACACTGAAAGTTGAGTTTAGGGGGTAGTTCAATTTAGTGATATTTTGCACACAGATAACAAATATTCTTTCTGATCAAAGTATATTTTGATACAAATAATTTGGAAAAAACAAACTGCATGTGGGACTTTATTGGGCGTTAGTAGGGGTTCTTTGTTTTGTGTTAGGTTAGTCTGACTATTACATGCTGTGATAAATCCAATGGAGTCATCACGGATTCCCCGGCGGTGACCTCCTCCCATGTGGCATGGGGAAGGCAGCCGCTACCTGATCCTGACCCTGGGGCGGTTTTATGAGGGAGGATCACATGGGAGGAGACAACTACCAGGGAGATTGGTTTTGACTCCATTGGTCAAGACGCAGTATTCCCCCCCCCCCCCTCTTTCCAATTAGGAAGACCCTCTAATATCCAAGTTCTTAAGGGCCTATTGTCATTCTAGTCAGGCCTCCACCTTTTACCCAAACACCCACAACTCACTCATATCACCTCCTGTTTCTAATATACATGTATATGAAACCCTACAGATAAACTATTTGAGAGTTAAAAGTCCAGCAACATCCTTGGACTCCAACTCCTATAATTGCTCAGGTACTGAGCCGAGGAGGAGGGAGTTTGTGCAAAGTGACAAATGCTCTAAGTACAACATGTAGGCTAGTTATTTTTTCAAGCCTTCAGTGTGCGCATCATTTAAAGATGGAGACCGCACTGACAAGTCGAGCAATACAGGAGAAGACTGCATACTCCAGGCGAAGGCTCATGAACGCGAGACACACACAGAAGGCTACTGGGACAGAAGGAAAGATGCTGCATATGAGTGTAAAAGGCTATGGAGATGCGAGGTGCCGCACTGAAGCTCCTGGTTGTTGGGCTGTTAAGAGGCAGCCTTCTTCAGTCCCAGTTGAGAGGGAGAACCAGCGTGTGAACGCGGAGCCGAACAGAATGCAGGCGAGATCTCAACTGACTCCAGAATGGAAGGCGGATGAAGCAGCCATTCCGCAGAGGCGGGAGCAGAGTCGGAGATGCAGAAAGGAACCAGTGAGATTGCTAATGCTGAAAATATCAGAAGGTTGTTTCACTACAGTCAAAGAAAAGTGCAAATTCAACACCCAATAAGAAGAATGTTTGAATGCAGACAAAACACAGTACAAAGGCAACCCCCATTCCAGTAAAGATGCATGAAATGCCAGTATGGGGGAGAAGTTTGAGCAAGTGTTACCATAGGCAAATATACCAAGCACCTCACAGTAGACGCCATTGTGGTATAACCAAGGAACTGTGAAAAGATGAAGAGAAGTCCTGGCAAGGGAGTATACCAAGCAATCTTCAGAATTAAAAAAAATCCTACAGAAAGACCATTACAAACTTGATTGCCTAACCAGAACTTTGTGAGTCCAGTGAAGACACAAAGGGGGTAGCAAAAGAAGCAACTTTTGCCATATTATTTAAGAATCATGGGGAAGGAAAACACTCTCTGGAACCAAGGATTTTTACCTGGGAGAACATTTTTGGTGGAGCTATTTGGTTTTGAACAATTTTGCTAAAATTAATATGAAGACATTTCCTTGCGCCCCTCTGTTTTCATTTTAGGTGAAGGTCAGTATTGGACGTTTTGGACACAAGGACGCCTTTTTTAGTTGCTGACTTCCTGATACAGAATGATCCTTAGTTTTGATTCCTAGGTAGGGAAGCTCCTCTTTAGAATAGGGCCAGATAGGCAGTTTCCCAACCCATTTTATTTTGAACTAGCAAAAAGTACCCGCTCTCTGAACAAGTTCTGTAGACAGACATGACAACACTCATCAATTGTTGAAAATCAATGATCTTGTAGGTCGCAGTTCCAATTCTCTTATTGCACGATGTGCTTTGCACCCTTAAGTAAACTGCACTGAGAATGGGTGCATGTTGCTGGCTGACATACCCTGCAGTAGACATTGGGGTGAGGCCAGAGTTGGTGTGCTGTTGCATAGTGGGACCTTCTGTGCTCCTTCCCCACCTATCAACTCACCCTGGTGTGGTGCAGTTCATTGTGGTGCATTTCTCTCGGAAACTGTGCATCCTCGGTCCTTGAAAAGTGGGTTTGAGGTTCATCAGGGACCTCGAGTTTTGTTCCTCATGTCGATACTGGTCCTTCAATGACCACATTGATGCTTCGCCGATTTCAGGCATCCAGCTCATGTGTGAAGGTTCTGAAATCCGGGGGAAAGGGATGGGGTGCCCAAATGTCATGTAGCCAGTAATGGTCAGAGGACCTACAAGGTAACTATGCAAAATCTGGTGCAGATTAGTGAAACAGTGTGGAATTGGATTAAGAACAACTTTTGCCATGCCACAAACACATTTTTAATTTTGCTGAAATCCAGGGAAAGGGATGGGCTGTCCAAATGTCATGTAGCCAGTAATGTCCGGAGGGTCCTAACAGGTGACTTTGCAAAATTTGGTACAGATTGGCGAACCAGTGTGGAATTGTATAGGGAACAACGCTTCACCAAGCCCCTTTTTTTTTTTAACAAGTATTTTTATTATTAGAATTCTGATACATACAATGCAGAAGTAACGCTTTATGAAGGCCAAGTTACAGCATGACATCGCAATTCCGGTTTTTACAATTATTTAACTGTTTGTTTAACACAGCTGTTTTAACTTTCAAATGGAGAGTGCGTGAGATGGAACCAAAATATATTTTTTTAAACAGCCTGGAAAGTAACACATTGCCTTCGGCATGCTTGACCGCCCTGTAGATCTCCTGCGGTGAATTCAGACTTTATTAGTTCATGGTTTAATCAGGTGCTTCAAGAGTAACAGTTGGAAAACATTTGTCCTTTATCGGTCACTTGTTCCAAGAACGACCCCCATATACGTGAGAATTTAGGCATCCGTTCCGCCACTAGTGCTGATAGTTTCTCCTTCCCCATCAATTCTCACACTTTCACCCACCAATAAGCAATGTACGGTCACTCTGCTACCTTCCAAGAGCATGCACGGGTGATTCGGACTGCTGTCAGTAGTTGGGAGATTAAGTCTGCCCTAGCTCCCAAGATAGGGAAAGAGCCACCATCTGGGGCATCACCTAGCAGTAGGACCAGCGGATCCATGGGGAGCTGGGTGCCTGTGATCACTTTGATTTTAGAGCAAACCTCCAGACAAAGTGACTATATTATGGGGCAACGCCACCACATGTGAGCAAGGTCACCCAGCTCATCGCATCCATTCCAGCATCTATCGGAGTAGGTGTAAAGCATTTCATGCAAGTGCTGCGGGGAGAGATACCAATGGAAGCACAACTTGAGTGCCCCTTCCTTCACTAGGGTGCAGTGCAAGCTTTTATGAGCTCTTATCCATATCCTCGACCAGGACTCCCCTGAAATTTCCAGGCCCAATTCCTTTTCCCATGCCGACATGTAAGGGAACTTTTCCTCCGTCTTGGCATTTTCCAGAAGTTTATAACATGCTGGCCCTCATTAAGAGGTATGCCGGTAAGGGAAAAACGATGCCGGTAATAGGGGGTAATACCGGCATCGTTTACCGTTCCATAGCATTCCGACCTGGAAACCTGGTATTAGCGGCATACTAAACAACGGTGCCGCAAATAGAGGCATAGGCGCGTACACGTGCCCCTTCAGGGAGCAAATACCGGCATGCCGGTAATAGGGGGTAATTCCAACCCACGCATACATGCAAATACCGGCATCGCCAAGCCGGTAATCACGGTCTGCACGATGCCGGCCATACAGGCATCGCGGACCACCCGCAAACAGCAAGCAGGATACAAGGCAGCTGCCACAGGTGCACACAATCCCACAGGTGGAGCCAATGGAGGCTGTGCCAGTATAAACTGAGCACACCCACACACCACACCCCCCCCCACAGGTGTATGCAATTCAGAGTGGCCCAGTACAAAAGGAGCACACCTACACACCCACACCCCTTCCTACACCAACATTCTACCACTAGCAGTTGCAATCATGGCGCTGGAGCACATGCCTATACTGCTACAACTACAGCAAAAACAGCAACAGCAACAACAGCATCAAGAACAGGCAGCACAGAGGAGACGCAGGAGGAGAAGGAGGGTGAGACAGGCCCAGCAATTACCACCAGCGCAGGCAGCTGTGCCTCGTAGGCAGCCACCAATCCCTTGCACCAGATGCAGCCCATTCAACTTCACCCCTGAGCAGATCCACACCCTGTACCAGTTGGACCGTGACACCATCACCACCATAGTGGACATGATACAGAACTACATTGCCAGCCAAATAGAAATACGCACTGCCATCCCCCCATTGCTAAAGGTGGTGTCTGTGCTACACTTCCTGGCCACAGGCACCTGCCAACACACAGTGGGACAGCTGCATGGCATTTCACAATCACTATTCTCACGCATGCTGAACCAAGTGCTGGATGCCTTCCTGAAGCACGCAAGCACCCATATATCCCTACCACGGACTGCCCTGGAGATAGCCGAAACCAAAGTAGGCTTCCATGCACAGGCAGGCATGCCCAATTGTGTTGGTGCCATCGACCTCACACATGTGGAATTGGTAGTCCCCCATGCCATAGAGGCGGTGTACCGAAATCGCAAGCAATATCACTCCATCAATGTGCAAATGGTATGTGACTCCAGCTAGATCACCCATTGCTGCGCCCAATTTCCTGGATCCACACATGATGCCATGGTACTGCGCAACTCAACGCTACCCCGTCACATGGAGCGACATGGTGGACCACGTGCCTGGCTGCTCGGTGAGTTGCCATGCCTTGGGGTACTGATGTGTGCGGATGCAGAAGGGGGGGCCCTACTGCACCTGGGTGGGAAATGGGGGGGGGGAATAGTGCACCTGGGTGGGAAAGGGGGGGGATAGTGCACCTGGGTGGGAAAGGGGGGGGGATAGTGCACCTGGGTTGCACTAGCCAGTGAGTGGAGAATGCATGCAGAGCTAAACACTCCTCCCCTAAACCAGCAAAACACAACACATCACTGGGCCACTTATCACAAATATTGCAGATGGATGACAACAAGTAAGAAGCACAACCAGGGCACCATCGTTATTGCAAGCAATGCATGAATGAATGAATAGGATGGCAACTGTGGCAATGCGGCGAGTGTGACCATGCAGATTAAAGAATATACAGCATGATTTGGAGGCCAAACATTTGTGCACTACCAAAGCACATCTGCCAGTGCATGCATGATTACACCCAGCATCATCTATTGAACCCCATCCAGTGTACCACACCTCATTACAGTATACATTGCATCTAGGTGACTATTTTGTACACGTACGGGGACATGTGCATGCCCACACCAAGTAGCTGCTGCCATGACTGTGCTCCCTGAAGGTGGCAGTTGTGTGACACACACCTATTTGTATCTGCTTGCAGGTGATGGGGGATATCCCTTGAGGTCGTGGCTACTTACCTCTGTGCGGAACCCGCATAACAGCCATGAAGAGGAGTACAGTCGTGTGCACACTCGCACCCGTGTTATGACTGAGCAGACCTTTGGCCTGCTGAAGGCGCGGTTCCGCTGCCTAAGCAGGTCTGGTGGGGCACTCCTATATAGGCCCTAGAAGGTGGCAAAGATCACCATGGCCTGTGTCATGCTGTACAACATGTGCGTCGAAGGAATGTACCACTGCCACCTGCCATTGACATGCAGGGGCTGGGTGAGGATGAAGGGGATGGAGACGGAGGCGAAGGAGCCCCCCTGCCAGTACATGATGCACGGGATGGCCATGCTGTACGCCAAGCACTAATAATGAATACTTTTGAAACGCATGGACAATGTAAGTAATGTGTTCGCGACACACTGAATCTGGACATGCACACTTTTTTTCTTCGAATTTCCCCACTGTACACCATCACACAATAAATGTACATGTACAAAAAGAACGATGTCCAGCCAATGATTTGCTTTCACAGAACGGTGTATTTTCAGCAGACATAATATGGTGAACATAATCCCCTCACAACCCCCAGTAAACTCCCTCACCCATCCCACAAACCCCAGAAAATACCCCAGTTAACTCCCTCACCCACCCCACAGATCCCAAATGTCCATATATGTCCAACAAACAGTGGTCCCTTCACCAATGTACTTTTTCTAAATGGCATTGCCTGTCTTATTTCTTGGCAATTTTTGGGTCTGGGGGTGCCATGGTCAAGCACCGTGCACTGCTCTGCGTTAACCGCACAGGGCTCGATTGGGCCGAGGTGGAAGGGGTTGTTGCAGTGGAGGTGTCAATGGTCACTCCCATGGCTTGCCCAAGGTGTGGGCGCTGCATTTGTGGCAGATTTGCAAGAAGGGCCTGTGTGAGTGACCCCATACACTCCCTAAAAGCACACGTCGATGCCTCCACAGCAGCAGTATTGGCTGCAATGGCCGTAGCAATGGCCCTCATGGCCTCATTCCCAGTGTTCACCTGTTGCCGCATGAGTTCCAGCATGGACTCTTGTCGGGCCTCAACCCTTGCCAGGCGAGCCTCGAAAGAGTGGCTGCAGGAGTACCGGTGGCCAGGGTGGTGGCTGGCAGGGTGGTGGAAGGCACCTGCGTGGGGCCCTCGTCCAGGGCACTGGCCTCCTCAAAGATGCCAATGTCAGATTCCCCTAGGTCCGAGTCATGAAGGCATGGATCGTCCATGACCTCAGACTCTGTAGGGGGGGGGGTGCTGGTGATGGGGCTTGGGGTGGGTGTGCCGGACATGATCTCTGCCTCATTATCCACCTCTGTAGACGCAACGTCCGTGGTGGTTGGCGGAGTATCAATGGAAACGGCTCCCACTGTTGTGGGTGCCTGCTGCTGTTCTGTGGCTGCAGGTGTCCCCTGCAGGGTTACTGCCTTGCGTGGCACACTGGCTGTTGCTGTAGGCATTTTCTTGGGCTGGGGGTTGGAGGTGGCACTGGTCCCTTTGCGTGCAGTGGATGTACTTGCACCCCTGTCTTGCGTTCCATCTTCCTCATTGGTGCCTCGGGGATAGAAGAGATGCAGGTCATCAGTGATGTTGTCTAATGGCAGCTATGATGTATTGCGGTGTGATATGTTCATACATTCAGGCATCATTTCATTTCTGGGGTGTGGCATTTGGTGTTCTGAGGGGGCATGTGGGCAATCAATGCATGGCTGGTGGCATGGCATTGGTTTGGTGTCTGTGTCGTGAGTTCCATGGGCATGGTTGGGTCATGTTGCACCTCTGTTGGGATTGGCACTCAACATGCGTGTGGTGCAGGGTGTGGCACTCACTCTTCAATGGATATGTTGATGTAGCCTTGGGACATGCATTACCTTGCCTAGTCTCACTTCCACATCACTTGTGCCACATCATGGTTTAGTCTACATGGATGTGATGGTTCACTCACCTTCCTCTGTGGTAGTTGCAGCGCCAACCTCCTGGTCTCCAATTCCCTCAATTGATTCTGGGTCGATGTAGGAACTTGCGGTCTCCTCCCATGCCGTCAACTTCACAGGGGAGTGTGGGCCCCCGCCTGTCGCCATTACAGCCCTCCTGTTCTCCGCCTAGATCTTCCTCACCCGGAGGCGGAGGTCGTCCCACCGCTTCCGGTAGTCACGCACACTCCTTGGGGTGCTCCCCACTGCCGACACCCTCTGTGCGACCTCCTGCCAGACCTCTTTTTTTTTGGTTTGGGCCGCATGCTTGAGGTCGGTGCTCCTGATCGTATCTGCATGCTGTGCAAGGGTGTTGGCAAGCATGGTGAGTTCTGCGTCTGAAAAACGCTGCTTTCTCTTCCTTTGGGAGGACTTCTTGGTGGCCTTTGACATCCTGCTTCTGTTGTGGCACACAACAACACAAGAGAAGTGGTGTTTATGGAGGATGGCAATGGATTGTGTTTTTAAAGATGGCAGCCGGCCCATTTCCCTTTCCTGCGCGATGACGTAATTTCCGGGTCTGTTTTTTGTGAACACGGTAATACCGTGCCGGTATTTAGGGGTTGGTATGAGGCGGTGCCGCTATGGGCGGGTCCCGCGGTGCTGGTATAGAGGAGTTGGAGGCCCTTTAGCGGCATGGCGGTTTTGCCACTACCGGCATGGGGGAACGCACATGCTCGCGCACTCATCACCCGCTATTAGCGGGTTCACAGGAGCATGGACCCGCTCATTCCGGCATGCCGGTAATGAACCCGGTTTTCTGGGCAACTCGTAATGAGGCTCGCTGACATTCTATGTGTTTTTTTTCCCTTCTAATACTTTAAATGCTATGCCTGTTGGGCTGGTGGGGGTTGGGGGGCAGGTTCCAGCTTCCCAAACTGTTGCGTTAGTCACCCAATAATGCAATTGGCCATAGCGGAACCGCTCAGATTTTGGTAGGTTGAAATTCTCCTTGAACTCGATAAAGGTCAGAGGCTCCGAATGACCATAGAGCCAAACCACTTTTATAAATATAGTTAAATGTCTTTTATTTGAGAACCTGACTACCTTGTGTCCGACTCTCATTTCTGAGCCCTCACATTAAACTCAGAGGAAACACAACTGATGACAAGGACACCCGACTGATAATGCCACCGGTCGCCTCTGTAGTTTCACTTACCATTAATCCATGAACATAAAGATGCCAGAAAATGTACTTGCACTAATCCCATGTAAAGGCAGAGGTATTCAGCTTTCACATAGAAATCTTGTCCTGTTTCCACTGGCAGGTAGCCATGGGACTTAATAAGAAACACATAACGCAAGAAGTGTAGTTCTGATTGGTTTTTATCTCAAGCAGGATCTCGATGTCTATATGGGACAAAGAATAACTTTTCAGGTATTTCACTATCGTGCGGATACTTGTCTTCCCCAGGATTTCCACGCTACTACTCAGTCTTGAGGGGCTATAGTGCCCAGCAATCTCTTAGCTCGGTCCTCCTTACATGGTTATAGCCATGTTCACCATTTGTTGTCCACACCAGGAGGATAGTATCTGCCACGCTGCTTCCTGATCCACGGATAGTGTCCAAGCTCACTTTTGGGGTTCGGTAGCATTCTCTCTAAGGATTTGTTCACTTCCCTGTCTCTATTTCTTTGGCTCTTGCTATATATTGGTTGTAGGGCCCTTATCATTCAGTGGGTGTTGAGGGTTATTGTGCCCAGAATGGGAAGGGCCCCCCACGCTTGAGCAAGCTGGCAGGGACTGTGACGAATCAGTGGCATTCGTCCCTTCTCCCCAAAGGGGAGCTACACCCTTTGAGGTTTGGGAGGTGAGCCAGCTCCGCAAGACCCTCCCTAGCCTCTCTCCTTAGGGATCTAGCAAGTGGGACTTCACTGAGAGTGACTCCCCCTTAGGGGACAAGGAACTCCCTGGATCAGCCACACTATCCCCATTGAATTATTTATTTGACCATTTATAAAAACTCCTCATGCCCATGGACAAACGGGCACTAGTAAACAGAAAAACAAACCAGTCACAAAACAAATAATACAAAAAACATGAAAAACAAAGCATATACATTGAACATTAAAACAGACAGGCTCAAAAATACTTCATAACAAGCAGCCTACAGATTATTATGCATCATATGCACTTATGGCAACAGCCATATAATCAAGGAATACAAAATATATCAAAGCAATAACTTAAAAAGAAAATGAAAGCAGAGACTAGAATAACTAGTTCATTAATAATACTTTGGTGCTATGTTCACCTACTTGATAAGCCATGAATTCTAATTTCAATAGCACGGCTAATAATAAACAAACCCCCTTAGCTGAGATAAACCAACTAATGCTCATCCACCACAATATTCAAATTGGACTCAAGTGAACCCCTTGCCCATCCTCTCACAGATGCTGAGAAGTATAGGAAGGTTACTTTTTCCGCTGTCTACAACAATACAATCTTTATTTCCAGAGGGACTCATTCATCAATTTGAGTTCTAAAAACAAATGTCAAGTCTTGCAGTCTTGTTTACCCCGGCCCAACTTAATGGTGTAGCCATGCTAACACTTTGTTCCTCTTGGCTCTCTCCTCTCGGGTTTCTCTTTGGTGATGCCAAAATGTCTCTTGTCCTGTATCAGTTCACTTGTTTTTCTTAAGGAATAACCTTAAGCATGTGGGTTGGCACAACAATATTTTGTTTTAAGCTAATATTTTTAGCTAGGACTTGCAAGGGCTGTGGACGACTACCTGGAGGGCAAAACACAACGACCATTTTTGACTGTGCCTCTAAATGACAAGCCTGGGTTAAGGCCAGGGTAGGAACTTGGATTACGTAAACTTCCTTCCCTAATCCCCTCCCCTGCAGTTTCACCACCCACCTCTGGTCTACTCCGTACTGTTATTAAGGTAGTCTGACAATATTTATCTACTGATAACCTTCTGACTCATCCACACACTCTCCAAAAGTCTCAAACCAACGCCTGAACTCTTTGATTGGCCGATTGGTCAAGTTTGGTCGTGATACACTCTTTGAGAGGGTATGCTAGTCTGTAGGAGCTATTTGAGGCTGTGTTGAGATGTTCTTTATTAGTGTTGTGACCTCTGATTGAGACCTGTTAACCTCCATCCCTGAATGTAGTAACTGGTCATTCTCTATGTGCAATATAAGAGGTAAATGACTCCCTGACTCAGCCAGATTACTGATGTTTTCACTGGACTCATTAGATTTCAGAATTACTTTTATGGTAGGCTTGGTAGTGACTCCTTCAGAGATGTATATGCTCAAAAGCAATTCCTTGTGCGCTATTGGACAGGACAGCGTTTCAAAAGAGCAAAAATATTTAGTGGTTACAGCTTCCTCCTCGGAAGATCTAATCTCACTTAATCTGTCTCCTTCTTGCACTATTTGCAAATCTTCCTTAAACCACCCTGCACTAGGCCATGGAGAAAAAGGTGGAGAGCTGGGAGATAATCTAGATGGAATAATCAACAAATCTGAAGAATAACAGGCCGACCTAAGGACCCGAGAGCGACTCTCATGAGTGGAAAGCATGTTACCCAGACCACAACGCACAGAAAAATGCTGCACCCTTGCTGCTTGTCTGTATAGTAAAAACAGAAGAACTTCCCACAAGATTATCAACTACCAATCAAACTGTTTATGAAGAAACTCCAGGCGGCTCGTCACAGAATTACCTACAAAATAAGTTCTGTAGCTAATGCTTCTGGTGCGACATGCCACACGGCTAGCGAAAGCAATACCTTTAAATACACTCACTGCCATCAACCTCTCTGGAGCGTTCCCTTTTATGCTAGCGCTCTAAACCAAGAATGGAAATGAAGGAAGGAGGCTAGCGAGCCGGAAGACAGCGTAAGGGCCTCAACAAGTGCAGCAGGAGGACAGCATAGGCGGGACAGCATGGCTACAAAAACACCCATCCAAGCCGATCACAGAGCCGACAGAGGAACGCTGACAAGTCACACAGCGTGCAAGAGTCACTAGAGCAAGCATGCACAACGGCCGCTTCCATCAACTGGCCAATTGCAAGCCAGGGAACATTCTGTTGGACTGGAGCACATATGGGACAGCCTACTGTATTTGTAATTATTTAGTTTATATGGCGCTTTACTCCAAAGTGCTGCACTTTTTAACAGGATACATAAAACAATTAACATTATAACAGTAACAGTAGAAGCAATTTACAATTGTGAATCAGACCAACAAAACAGTAAGTAGAGCATTTAAACTGAAGGGAAGAAAGAGAGTAGTGCAGTAGAACTGAGAGGGAGGGGTGGGGAAGAGGAGGAGGAGGAGGGAAACGGATGGGGCAAAGGGTGAGAATGGGGGGAAGGCGGATGGGAGGGAGATGATCAAGGTGATGAGGCAAGGGGAGTGGGAGGGCAAGAAGGGGGGGAGGGGTTTCATGGCGGGGAATGGAGAAGGAGAGTTTTAAGGGATGTGCGGAATGAAGATAAGGTAGAAATAGAGCGGAGTGAGAGGTAAGGAGTTCCAGTGCAGGGGGGCTAGGAGTTGGAAGGAGCGGAAACAGGATGTGGCTCAAGGGGATGGAGGAACAGTGAGAAGGAAGTGGTCAGCAGAGCGAAGGGAGCGGGAGGGAGTGTAGAAAGAGAGGAGGGAGGTTAGATAAGGGGGAGCAAGACCGTGGAGAGATTTAAAAACTAGGCAGAGAAAATGAAATTTAAGTTGGGAGTGAAAGGGAAGCCATCCAAGTGAGGAAAGGGAAGCAGAGATGGAGTCACGGGAGGAGAGGAGACGCAGGGTACGGACGGCAGAGTGGTAGATAGATTTAAGGCGGGCGAGATGAGATGTAGGAAGTCCAAAGAGTAAGGAGGAGCAGTAGAAGAGGCGAGAGAAGATAAGGGAGGAGATTAAAAGTTTAGTAGCTTGGAAAGTGAGAGAGGGTTGGATTTTGCGAATATTAAAGAGGTGGAATCGACAGGCACGAGAGGTGAGAGAGATATGATGGGAAAAGGTGAGAGGAGTCAAAGTGAATGCCTAAGTTGCGAGCATGGTCAGAGATGGGGAGATTAGAAGGAGGAAAATGAATGAGAGGAGGAGGAGGAGGAGAGGGAGAGGGAAGAGAGTTGCAGGGGAAGAAAACTACTTCAGTTTTATTAGTGTTCGGGAAAGGAAGCGAGAAGACATCCAGTTTTTAATTGTAGTAAGGCAGGAAGAGAGTTTAAGGTGGAGGTTGGTAGAGAAGGAAGAGAAGGAAAGGAAGAGCTGAGTATCGTTGGCATAGAAATTGTGAGAAATGCCAAATGAGATAACGGGGGCAAGGAGGGAGGTGTAGAGTGAGAAAAGGAAAGGGCCAAGCACCGAACCTTTGGGTACTCAGTATACCAGAGGCTGGGTAGGAGAGGAGCGGCCTCCCCAGGAAACAGTAAAAGAGCGGGAGGAGAGGTAAGAGGAAAGCCAGTTAAGAACAGAGCCTTTGAATCCAAAGGAAGAAAGAGTGTTGAGAAGAAGGGGATGATCGACAGTGTCGAAGGCAGCAGAGAGGTCTAGAAGAATAAGGAGAGACGATTGCTTAGAGTGTCGAGCGGAGAGGAGGGAGTTAAGGATGTAAGTGAGGGCAGTTTCTGGAGAACGTTTAAGATGGAAGCCAGATTGAGAGGGAGGAAGGAGAGAGAGATTAGTGACAAAGGTTGAGAGCTGCGAGTAGGCAAGGTGCTCGAGAAGCTTAGAGAGGAATGGGAGAAGTGAGATAGGACGGAAGTTGGAGGTGAGTAGGGGATCAGCAGAAGGTTTCTTTAGAATAGGAATGCTAGTGGCATGTTTGAAAGCAGAGGGGAAGATAGCTGAGGAAAGGCACGTGTTGAAGAAGGAAGTTAACTAGGGAATAAGAAGAGGGTAGATCTTGGGTATAAGGAGGGAGGGGAAAGGGTCATTTGGAGTAGACGAGGGGTGAGCTTTGGAGAGGAGGATGGAAACGTCAGAAGGGGAGACAGGGGAGGAGTCAGTCATGCAGGTAGAGGGGGAGAAGGGAGGCGGGGAAGGTGGGGGGGGGAGTAAGAGGAGCAATAGATTTTTTACCTAAGGGCAAGGATCTTGGAAGAGAAGAAGTTTGCAAAGTCGGAGGGAGAAAGGGTGGAAGAGATTGAGGGATCAGGGGTAGGAGGAGAGAGAAGACGAGATAGAGTTTGGAAGATGTGGTGTGGGTGGGAGGCTTGGGATTGGAGAAGGTTGGAGTAGTAAGATCGTTTTGCTGAGGAGAGGCAAGAGTAATTAAGAGAGTGGTAAGAGAAATATGAGGTTTGGTTGGAAAGCGAAGGAGATTTGAGCCAGAGTGTCTCAAGACGTCGGAGGAGACGCCGCATGGAGAGAAGTTGAGGAGAGAGCCACGGTTGAGAGGGTTTCTGGGTTGGACGGAAAAAGGAAAGGGGGTGAAGTAGATCTAGGGAGGAGGAGATAAAAGAGGAGAGAGTAGAAAGTGCATCATTGGCCGATAGTGAATAGTAATCTTGGAGAGAGGGGAGCGAAGAAGAGCAAGTGTCGAGAAAAGGGGAGGGATCAAAGTTGCGAAGGTCACGTCGTGAAAAGATGGAAGGGGAAGACTTAGGAGAAGAAGGGTGGGGAAGGGGAGTAAGGGAGAAGGAGAGTAAAGCATGATTGGAGAGATAGATAGTAAGTGTGGAGACAGTGGAAGAGGGGTAGGAAGAGTTAAAGATGAGGTCAAGAGTGGAACCAGAGGAGTGAGTAGGAAAGGAAGGAAGAGGAGAAAGGAGGTAGGAGTCGAGGATGGATAAAAGGGGAGAGGAGTGAGGGGGAGAAGGGAGGTGAAGATTATAGTTGCCAAGTACAGTTAGAGGAGAGGGAGAGATGAGACAAAGGAGATGATCGAGGCCGTCATAGAAGGAAGAAAGAGGGCCAGGGGGTAGATATATGATTAGAAAGGCGATGGGGTGGGGAGGGGAAAAGGATTTGTAAAGAAATTTGAAGGAAGGGAAAGTAGGAAGAGATGGAGGGGAGGTAGAGGAAAGGTATTTGGGATGGAAGAGGAGGCCAAAACCTCTGCCACGGCCAGTAGCGCAAGAGATATGAGAGAAGGAGGAGGAAGAGCTGGTAAGGGAAGCAGGGGCTGTAGTGTTGTGAGGAGGGATCCAGGTTTCAGTTAGACATAGGAAATGAAGTTTGAGATGAAAGAACATGTCTAAAACTGCTGAGGTCTTATTGCAGAGGGATATGGCGTTCCAGAGAGCAATGTTCATGAGGATGGAGGGTTGAGCAGTGGGGGGGGGGTAGAGAAGATTAGGGTGGTGAGAGAGGGTAGGTGAAGAACGGGCAGACTGGAGGAGGAGATTAAGGAGGGGAATGGACATGAGGAAGAAGAAGGTGAGTAGGAAAGGAAGGGGAAGGCGGGGTGAGGGGAGGGGGGATGAGGACAGTACGAAATGGTTATGGCAGAATGCATAACGGAGGGAAAGAGAGGTATGGTGATTGAATAAAGTGGTAGGGGAGGGAAGGTGGGAGTAGAGGGAGAAGGAAGGGGAGAGGGAGAAGGTGTAAAGGGGAGTCCAATAGGAAGGGGCAAAAGAGACTAGGAATAGTGCTAGAGGGAGTAGAATGGCAAGAGGAGAAGTTGAAAGTGGTAGAGTGCTGAGAGAGGGTAGGTTGGCAAAGAGATCTTCAGAGAGAGCAGTCGTGGAGGACCACTGCTTCCGTGCAGTTGGAGAAGCTAGTGGTATCAGGTAGACGGAGGCAGTGGAGGAGGCTGGAGATGGTGGAGGAGTCCAGGTTGGCAAGCAGGGGCAGGGAGCCAGCCAGGTCTGGGAACCGTAACCGCTAATAAATTAGTAGTGTGGCTTTAGTGTCTGGGCCAGGTAAGATCAGGAGTGGTCTACAGGTGGTAGTGAAGAAGCCATATAGGCACGATAAGTGGAGTACTGTCTTTTGTTTGGTAGTGGCTTTTGTGACTGGGCCGAGTACGATCAGGAGCAGACAGAGGTGGTAGGCAAGAGCCAGTAGGCGCAATCAGGAGCCGTGAGCGTATTCCTGGCTGACCTCGTACTGATGAGGAACCGGGAGGAGGCTCAGCAGCAGGGATTGTGCGGTAGGTGGTGAGCTGGGAGCCAGGGAGGGCACAATCAGGTGCTGTGAAAGTATTCCTGGTGGAATCTGCGCTGGTAGGGAAGCGGGTGGAGGCCCAGCTGCAGATCCAACCCGGGACCGAGATGGAGGAACTGGTCGATGGACCCCGACCCGTGAAGGTAAAGCACTAACAGGAAGCAGGTAGAGGCCCAGCATCGGTTCCGACCCGAGACCAGGATGGCAGACAGGTTGATGGTCACCCTGGCCTGTGGAAGAGGGTGGGCAGTGTCTTTGTAGTCCGGAGGGTTGGCTGTAGAGGAGGCCTGGTAATAACGGGGATCCGGGACCCGGATGGCAGACAGGTCAATGGATGCCCCGGTCTGAGGAGGAGGGCGGGCAGAGACACTGGACCAGAGATCCTGTTGTTGAGGAGGGCTGGGAAGGCACAGAGGATCTGTGGAGGAGGGGGGACAGTGTCTTTGTGGTGAGAGGGCGGCTGTAGAGGAAGCCTGGTAGTTGCAGGGAATCGGGATCCCGGAGGCAGACTGGTCGATGGATGTCCCGGTCTGAGGAGGGCTAGTGGGCACAGAGGACCAGAGAGCAGAGGCAGCGTTGGGGGCAGGGCTGGGTTCAGACGATGATGGGCCCACAGTGGTATGGGTGTCCCGGTCCGTGTTGTTGAGGAGGGCTGGAATGCACAGAGGACCTGTGGAGGAGGAGGGGCAGTGTCTTTGTGGTAGGAGGGCGGCTGTAGAGGAGGCCCGGTCGTCGTAGGGACCCAGGAGGCGGGCTGGTCAATGGATGCCCAGTCTGAGGAGGGCTAGTGGGCACAGAGGACCAGAGAGCAGAGGCAGCGCTGGGGGCAGAGCTGGGTTCAGCTGATGAGGGGCCCACAGTGGTATGGGTGCCCTGGCCCGTGGAGGAGGGCGGGCAGAGACACCATAGACCAGAGAGCCAGTCGATGAGGAGGGCTGGTGGGCTCAGAGTCACAGTGTGCCCGCGTCGGAGTTGAGCGGGAAGAGGCCGCGCAGGGGGCCGTGCTGGGATCAGTTGTAGTGAAGCCCTCCGGGGCCTCAAGAAGGCGGCGGCTCAGCTGCAGAGCCCAGACAGGGTGAGGGAGGAAGAAGCGACCCCTTCTGCCGCAGAATACCCGAAGTCTTGATCCTTGGTGGAGGGCGGGCTGAATCCGCGGTTGTCACACGCCTCCCTTCCTGCCGCTTGTGGTCTTCTTGGAAATTTCGCCGCCATTGATCTTGCCGGCACGCTTCCTTACGCTCCCAGATTAGCGTTCTAGCGTTTTGCTTTCCTTTTCTTCACTTCCTACTTTAGCCCCGCCCTTCATTCGCTCTGTGCGTTGCAACCCCGTTTACTCGCTCTGTGCTTTGGGTTAACGCTTCCTAGTTTTCCGCTTGCAGTTGCCACGGCCTTCTTTCCTTTCCCTCCTTTCTGTCTTCTGTCCTCCTCCTTGCTGTTTTGCATTCCGCACTTCGGTTTACCTTCCCAAGTGCCCTTCGCTTCCCGCTTTGGTTTCCACCTTCTGTGTTCCCTTTGTTTCCTTAAACTCTCCGCTACAGTACTTACCTGGTTTGTTTCTGTTCGGCCTTCCTCCCTTGTTACCTTCCTCTACAGCTACGAATTGCTGCTTTGGCGCCGTCCTTACTCTTTGGTACGGAGCTTACCTTCACTGAGTACTTACCATTACTCTACGCTCCTTTTCAACATCCCCTTATACGCAGCGGTCACTCCAAGAGGTTTTTTCAAGCCTTTGGCTTTTTCCTCTTGACTTAGCTTTCTCAGGAGGGAGTCCTGTGTTCTCCGGCTTTTGTCGGCACCACAGTGGCTTCCCTCAGGAGACGACCGTATCTCTATCAAAAGAAAAAGACCACCAGACGAAGGAAAGACAAAAGACCTGAGGTTACTTCAAAGGATTCAGGTGAGGATGAGGGGGGAGTTGACAGACACTGAAGATATTATTATCGGCAAACCTCACACAGTTGGCAGCGGTCGACAGTCGACTGGGACCCACGCCGTAGCACGCTGGAAGCCCCTGCCCGCAATGGTGTAGAGGCGGACAGTGGCTCAGCCGAAGAGTCCAGGCGGGGTCGGGGAGCAAGATGCAACAGCTCCTGCCGCAGCACGTAGGAAGCCCCTGCCCGAGGAGGAGGGCGGGCCGACACCGCAGCAGACACAGAGGACTGAGACTTCAAAGGTCGCTCTGGTGGGAAGAGGAATGCAAAATCCTTATATGTGGCTGTAAGCCAATGCTGAAGCAAAAGTACCAGAGAACATAAAAGATGCCCATTTAAGTCTTGCACTTAACTGAGACGAGTAGAGGAGGCGAGAGAGTATTGGATACAGGGGAAGCCCCCTTATGTGATCGCACCAAGAAGGGACTAGATGCGGAGCCCGTGACTTTCGAACAGGTGAGGATCGCCAAAGCGAGACGCTGGGTAACTGGTGAGGAAGGCACCAGGGAAACCACTGCCTGAGAGAGAAAGATGTCCAGGACCTGGTAGTGGCATGACCACAAGCAAATTGTGGTGGGCAAAGCGCGCCCCCACAACTATTCCGAGACCATCACTGCTGGGTGCAAGCAGAGCTCCCTGATTCCGCATCCGAAGAAGCCAGCAGCCTGAGGGGAAGCTGAGATCGGGGCCCTGATGAAAGCAGAGTGGGAGGAAACCGAGAACAGAGAAGAATACCAGAGCACCAAGAAGAATGCCCGAGCGAGTGCAGAGCCCTTCAAGGATTGTCATGCTCAACTAAAGGCACTGGGGAACATGCAGGAGACGGCTGGGGAAGGAACGCATTAAGAGTACAACTCTTTCCAGTCATAAATATGAGTCGAGGAAAGCAATTGTTGAATTATCAAGGCAAAAGATGTCTAGAATCAATAACAAGCAACCCTGAGAGGGGAATAAGAAGAGTGCATGAAGACTATAACTTGTCCTAGTCCCATAGAAGAGACACACGCACTTAAGTTTAACTGACCATGTAGAGAGCTCGTAGAGAGAATACCAAATAAACCCAAAAGGGTAACAGATAGTCTGCAGACAAATACCCTTGGAGGAATGGATACGGTCTCATAAGCCAAGAGAGGAAAATCGGGGTTAACACAACCCAAAGTCTGCTTAAGAAATATGGTGGCATAGTATCAAGAGAGTAGAAGATTAGAAGAGACAGCACTAAAGAGAGATCCCAGGAGGGAGACATCATACAAGGGGGATCAAGTCACACGTAATCTAATCATGGGTAAATTGAGAGACTATAAAACAAGAGACAGTAGTGCGCAAAAGTATGTAAAGACTCATTGGCCACAACATATCCTTAAAGAAAGCACACAAACCGAGGAGTAGTGTTCAAACATTAGAGCTCATGGAGGAGATATCCAGGCTTTATTGAAGAAGACTATAAAAAGAGGAAACGGGTGAAACAGGGACATTTCATCCAGAGACTATTGAAGAAATCACCAGCTCAAGAGAATTACTAGCTTCTCTTGGACAAGACCAAGTTGTTTGTCTTACTGGTAGCATCAGGTACAGTAATGTTTGGACCGATCACATTTTTATTTTAGGAGCCTCCTTAGTTCTCTTAGATAGGTAGGGTTAAGCCTTTAGCCATCAGAAAAGTTGGGCCTTATCCATATAATTTCATTAATAAAACACTAAAATGCCCTTAGTGTCCGACTACTTCTGATCCGCCACAGAACCCTGCAACCTCTACATGCTCCACTTCTTGGTGTCAGGACCTCAGGTCTAGCGTCGACCCGCTTTACTTCGGTTTCATTGGTGCCGCTCAGAACCAGGGCTCCTCTAGAATATACCCCACTTCCTATGGGGACATTTATGTTGAGGATGGGTGAAATCTTGGACAGTGAAGGGGACCTGATTCCTTTTGGAATCAAACCCCTATGCTGTAGAGCTGTAAGTGCTTCCCAGTGGAGTTCTAAGGAGAGGGAGATGGTTTGTTAGATTTGGTTTCTGCCCTACAAAATGCCAATGGCCTTGGCATGTCTCTGGAGTTGGACAGGGCTGCTTCCAGCTCCAGGAAAACCCCAGGCCTGTTTTCAGCTCTTTATGGCCACAGGGGTCACCCTACGGTTGTCGGCTCCTTCCACATCTAAGGGTCAACAGACATCCTTGATGAAGAGCCTAAAAAAGAGATGTTGCCTCCTTCTAACGCAACAACTGAAGCCCTGGTGCAGGAAGCGTGGGAGAAACCTGCCTCCGTCCTGGCAGTAGACTGAGAATTTGCAAGGAAACACTGCCCAGCTCCTTCAGACCCAGCCTTACTGTCCACCCATGCCTCCCCTAAAGAGCTTGGTGGTGCAGGCCACATCCCTCAACCTGCATACATCCACATTCCCTGCTGTCTCTCCGGACAGGCAGAGCAAGAGTCTGGACGCATGGGGAAGAATGTTTATTTATTTGTTTTGAAGCTTATATAGCGCGCCAAGCCCAAAGGCATCCGGGCGCTTTCTTTACAGGATGTGGATGTTACATTTGTTACAGAAGCAGATAAGACAGACATAAAGCAAGCAAATACAATACATATAGATAACGTGAGTATGGTAACAGACAGCAAGTGCAGATACATGGAGGGGCAAGAGGGATTGTAGAAGGGCTGGGCAGAGGGGAGTACTTAAATATTAGTGCTTTGCGAGAAGAGATGCGTTTTGAGTGGTTTCCGAAAGATCCATAATGATTCCTGAGCTCTAAGTGGGAGCGGAAGTGTGTTCCAGAGTTTAATGGAAATAGTGGGGAAGCTCCTGCATTATGGAGCTGGCGAGGCAGGGCTGGTAGGCTGCTCTAGTTGGTCTAGATCGTTGTCAATGTGATATTGTCAGACAGCGAGGCGGGGGCCATCTGGTGGAGGCATTTATGGGTTAAGGTGAGTCATTTGAACATGATACGTTCGTGTACTGAGAGCCAGTGTTGTAAGAGTGTAAAGGCTGATATGTGTGTCGATCTGAGCATGTTGAAAGCAGCTCTGAGGGCGTTGTTTTGGAGGACCTGTAGTTTTTGGATGTTCTGTAACTTTGTACCGACATGCAGAGCATTGCAGTAGTCAAGGCACGTAAGGCCTAAGGTTCTGGCTAGAGTAAGACAGCTATCCTGTGAAAGGAACTTTCTGCAAGCAGAAATGAGCTTGCATGTGTATGAGGTGGCTGAAGTGGTGGCATTAACTTGTTTATTGAGATTGAGTGAGGAGTCTAAATAGAAGCACAGCGTTTTTACCTCTTTAGTGACTATAATGGTGTGTCCATGTATGGTGAAGGTTATGTTTGGGGATTTTGTGTTGAGATCTGACGATAAGCAGCTCAGTCTTATCGTCATTTAAGCATAACCCATGCTGAGCCATCCATTCTTGGATAGAGGGATATATGGCCTTGAGGGTGGCTGTGTCGGAACCGTGGTCTCCTGTTATAGGGATGAGGACCTGGGTGTCGTCTGCGGAGGTAGTGTAGGTGACACCCATGGCCGTCGAGGCGGTCAAAGAGAGGCTTTGTGAAAATATTGTACAAAGTGGGGGCCACACAGGGGCCTTGTGGCACTCTGCAGACGACTGGGGTGGGGGGTGCTTCGACTTTAGGGGAGAAGACTTTCATAGTTCTGTCGCTAAGGAAGGATTTTATCCATAGTGTGGCGTTTGATGAGAAGTTTGCTGCTGATAGATGTTTACACAGAATATGGTCCACCAGGTCGAATGCAGCAGAGGTGTCTAGGAGAAGAAGCACAGCTAATTTCCCATTGTCCCTCAGGTTGTCAATTTGGATTTTTAAATCCAATAGTGCTGTTTGTGCCCCGTGTCTTGGGTGGAAACCAGACTGGTGTAGCCCCAGAATATTATTGACTTCTGGGTATTTCTGAATGTGCAGGCATGCTACCGATCAAGAATTTTCAGAAGAAACGGTACCGTTGTTATAGGGCGGTAGTTCATAGGAGTGTTGGGGTCAGACTTTTATTTTTTTAATAGGGGTAGTACCCACGCTTTTTTAGGTCCGTTGGGAAGGAGGCATTGATAAGATTGGTGATGAATGGGGCTAGTTGGGCAGCACAGTCTTTGATGACTGTAGGTGGGCAGGGGTCACCTTGGCACTTTGAGGGTTTTAAGCTAAAGATGTTTTTCAGGACTTCTGGGATGGTGACTTACGTGAATTCAAATTGGGGGAGCTCCTTGAGGTTGGTGGAGGTAGCGGAAGGAGGTGGTGGTTTATGAAGTTTGGTTAGGCTATTCTTTTTGTCTTCAGTTGCTGCTTGGAAGCAACTGATTTTGTTTTAGAGAGCATTTTGAATGTTCTCACACCAGTTAGCTTCTTTATTACAGCTTTCAGGGGGTCGGATAGGAGTTTCTAGCTCTCTGAGGATTTGGAATAGTTCCTTGGTATTGGAGCTAGGTTTGGATATTCTATCATTGTATAATTTGCCTTTGCTGAGAAGTACTTGTTGTTTGTAATTCCTAGAGGCAATGTCAAAGATATTTTTGTTAGTTGAAGTGGGAATTATTTTTCAGAGATTCCTCTTGTTTTCATCTTAGATCTTTTTATTCGGGGGTGAACCAGCCATTGAGATGGGTTGGTTGTTCGGCTTTGCATAGCGCGAGCGGAGTTATTTTGTTTATAGCTGCTAGTATTGTGTTGTTGTAAAATCTGGTCATTAAGATGGGATCGGCCGTGTCACCTGTTGGTGAGGCCAGGACAGGTTGCATAAGTAGGAGAAAATTGTTGGCTGTAATATTCTTTTTGTTTCTCGAGGGGGCCTCTAGGACTATATTGGGAGGGTTAGTTGGGCTGAATCTGGTATTAATGTTGAAAGTGATAAGGTGGTGGTCAGACCAGGGACAGGGAGAGTTAGATAAGATGGTGGAAGTGCAACTGATATCTGCTAGCCAGTCAAGTATGCAACCTTTCACATGAGTGGGGTCATGGATCTTATGCGAAAAGCTGAGTGCTGACATGGTGTTAGCCAAGGAGAGAACATTGCTTTCAAGTGGGTCGTTCAGGCCAAGGTTGAAATCACCCAGTATGATAGATTGTGATTTGGGCTTGTTATTGGTGGAGATGTTTTGCGTGACCTCATTCTCAAAAGAGAGTGTGGGCCCTGGAGGTCGGTAGATGAGGTGGATGTTTAAAGTAGCTGTAGCTGAGAGAGACAATTTCACTGAGAGGAGTTCGCAGGAGGAAAGGGTGGAGTTAAAGGAACCTCTCATGTTCACGGATGAGTTGGCTATGATGGCCACTCCGCCCCCTTTGGCATTAGGTCAGTACCTCCTACATATGGAATAATTGTCAGGTACAGCCAGAGACCGAGCTAGGCCAGAGGCTTCATTGAGCAACAATTCCATTCTAGCTAAGAAATCTAGATTGTGTGGCGTGATAATGTCTGCAATGTCAAGTCCATGGCCCGGAAGGGATCTAGTGTTGATGAGCGCTCCCAGAATGGTTTGATTGGGTGCGCTGAGGGTCAGTGCGGGTCATGAGTAGGTCCTCGATGTGCGGAGTTTGAGGAATGAGTTTCTGGTTCGGATGGTAGGGGTAAAGGTGCCTGTGGTGTCTATATAAAAGGATGTTCTAAGTGCAAGTTTGGAATTTCTGGATGCAAGGGACGTGGAAAGCTGTGTGTTGAAGCAAGTCCATGAGGGGGAGCCTTGGGTTCCACAATGTGCTTGTCATGGGTCATACGTCGGTTGCAGGGCATCTGATGTGTCGAGTAATGGTCATTGGAGGTGGCCAGATGGGGTAGGAAGGCCTGGAGGGGATTGGAGAATGCTAAAGTCAGGGGGAGCCTGAAGTAGGATAGTGTAAGGCAGTGACCTATGTAAATCAGTAAATTGATCAGGGCATTGAACATGGTAGTTGGTGGATGCATGGTAGTGACAACCCTTGAGCTAATAGTCTGTAGGTGGTGTGGTGATTGTAGGATTAGTGCAGAATAGGGGAGGACAGGTCATCTATAACATCTGAATAGGGGAGGACAGGTCAACTGTAACATCTGGCAGTGTGACAGGTTAGAGTAGTTTTGCAGGGTGCGGGGTAAGTGCCTCTGGCAGCTTTGCCCTTAGAGCAGTAAATGCCTCCTGTGCCCTGGCCATGTTTTCATGTGGCCTCTGGTTCACAGTAAGCAGAGCAACCAATCGCTTCCCCGATGGGGAGGTGAGAGAGGGCTTCTAGGCCCTGGCCCATGGTGGTAGAGAAGCTTCTTGCCAAATTCTACAATTTGGACTGTTCATGGCAAAATGTGAGGGGCATGCTTTGGCCAATGGCACATTAGTCAGAAGACATTTTTGGATGAGAGCCTCAGGATTCACACTATGTGCAGGTGAAGCTCCTGAATGTCCTTTGTCACACATAGCCTCTTCAGGGCTAAAACTGATGACTCCTTGCAGAGGTTCCAATCCTCCAAAACAACAGCAACATTTTTAGGTCTGGCTGTTCAACAACCTTAGTCCCACCTACCAAGGGCAAGGATTTAAGCCCTGTGCTCCCTATACCCATTGTGGGAGAGGTCAGATGCCCCCAGGTAGGCAATAAGCTTGCTGTTTACCCAGGGTTGGGGCAGAGGAGCTCCAAGTGGTGGAATTCCAGAGACTTCCTGAGTCCCCTCGACTACCCCATGTGCAGAGCCCCTTTGGAAGTCATTTCTTCCACAAGTCCCCAGTGGGATGGAGAATTTCCCAGTTCAGCATAGAATGGACTTGCACCATGTCCAATGCTTGGGCCTTATAGGTCTGTCATCCGGGTTATTGTCTACTTTTCATTCAACGCCCTCCAGACCATCCTCCTTCCAACTTGGCCTCAGGACCTCCTCCTTTTTGAGGAAGTTCATCCGTTTCTAGCGAATGGAGCAATCTAACTTGTACAGTGCTTGGAACGAGGCAAAGAATGGTGCTCAATGTACTTTCCTGTTCCGAAGGAGGTGTGTTTATTTCCTGGATCTGAGACTGCTGAATCTATACTTGGGCAAAGACAAGTGTAAGATGGTAACTCTAGCCAAGATCCTCCAAGCCGTATATCTGTAGGACGGGTTGGCGTCACTGGACCATCCAAATGTCTACTTCATGTAAAACACAGGAAGTACCAGAGTTTCACTGTGGGCCAATGTCATTACCAGTTCAGAGTCCTGCACTTCGGTCTTACTCATCCCACGGGTCGGGGATCCTCGGAATCCGGTTTCGGCAGGCCTGGGTCCTCTAAGGCTACCCGCTGCCAAGCCGAGGGGCCCGGGGGCCCTACCAGGCTGTCCTCAGAAGGGCGATCAGGCTCGTCCTCTTCTTCTACCCCAGGGGGTAAGGGATTGTCGAGTGGCACTTCCACGAGTGTGTCCTCAGCTAGATCCAGCATGGCTACTGGCACAGGTGCTGAGGGCTCCCAGCCTACTGGAGCTCGCTCCGAGGTCGTGAATCATGGGGTTTCGTCTTCCGGCCAGACGGCTGAGGGCTCAGTGGCTACCAGAGGGATCTCTGAGGTCAACAGTTAAGCCTCGGTGCAAGACCCAAGCTGTATCCTATCGTGTCTGAGGCCTCTCTTGGCTCAGGGTCTTTGTGCTCTCTCTACCAGGGCATGGTGCAAGACTTCAAAATGGCAGAGCAGCATGTGGAAAAGCCTACCCGGGAGGTGGCCATGTTGGATCCAGCTCAAAGCCTGTCAGTGCTTTCGCCCATCGAATGGGTTTTCCAAGATGATCCCAGCCCCATCCCCTCTGGAAGCGGCAGCTGATCCTATGGTGCAGGTGTCTGGTACCCTCAGGGCTACATTTACCCATCACAGCCATATGGCTACACGCACTAGGCGCCTCAACGCTTTGACCAGGAGCGGAGGTCCAGTGCCTTGGAGGGGCTGGCCCCTAGGGATCAGACTGCTTGTGAGGACCACTGTTTTGAGCCCTTCCTCCTCATACGTTCTCCTCAGATGAAGGGGCTCCTGAATGACATTGTGAAGGAGTTCATCCCACAGGTGACACTGCTTCGGCCTCCTCGTCGACAGCAGCACCTGCAAGGAAAAACAGAAGACAAGGTTAGACTTCGAAAAAACAGTCAGTTTAAGGTTGCGCTTTGCCATATTTTGCGCTTTCCTTAAACCATTACTTACCTGCTGTCGAACATTGCAGTAGCATCCATCCATCTTCCATCCGGCCACGTCACGCGTCTCACAGCTGCATGAGGCCGCATTTCCATCTAAGGGAAGAAAACGGCAGGCATAAATAGGAGCAACATATAAAGACATCAAACAGAATGAACAGCATCACAAGAGCTCAAGAAATACTTACCAATCATAAGGAGAAGCATAGTCGCAGCTGGACTGGACTAGTCCTTGTTAGGCAGAATCCTGTGCAGTTCCCTTAGGGAACACTGCAAAAAGATTAAGACTAAAGGAGTAAGCAGTAAACCCAATTGGTAGCAGACTGCACCACCCAGATTTACCTGGTAGCTGTGAACAGTCAGACCTCTCTCAAGAAGAGTAGGGCAGTATATAGAGTATACACAATAGGGCCAAAAACACAGTAGAGCAAACAAACACTGACCAGAGCTTTGTATAAAAGTATATATTTAAAACACACTTTAGGCAATATACCAGCACTCTAAATCAAAAGCAAGTTAAAACACAGTCAGGTAAAGTATACACACCTCCCTTGATAACTATTAGACAAGTCCGAGTTAAAACACCACGATTTGTTAAACAGATGTGAGCGCGTTACCTGATGGCACTCCAATAGTTCAGTTAAAGGGAGAGAAAAAGGCAGAGCATAGAAATAAAACAGGTCCCGACACTTAGTTCTCAGCAAGGGAATAAAGGCAGTATATACTGTAGAGCCAAAGTTCATAGGCCAGGCCCACTTTAAATGGAGCAAAGCGAAATGTGCCCAGGATCACACGGTTTAAAATGCACTAAAAGTCTTTGCAGAATGTTCAAAAGAGGTTGGGGCGGTTCAAGAAGGTAAAGTTATAAGGGCTGCGGCCAACCCAATTGGAAAGCCAAGGATTTAAGGGTCACCTTGGGCAAACCGAAAAAAGGGAGGCCAGGCAGGACACAGTACCTTAAAGAGAGAGGAAGCTCCAGTGGTGGCAGTTGTTCCTGGCAGTGGTTGCAGTTCGTGGTTTCGACCAGGGGAGGAGAGGATCTCG
Organism: Ambystoma mexicanum; assembly: GCF_040938575.1. Taxonomy (NCBI): domain Eukaryota; kingdom Metazoa; phylum Chordata; class Amphibia; order Caudata; family Ambystomatidae; genus Ambystoma; species Ambystoma mexicanum. The sequence goes on along the minus strand of NC_090934.1, from coordinate 739,554,275 downwards.
TCGAGGAGAAAACGTGGAGTCGTTGCACTGCACAGGGATGAAACCAGCCACAGAGTTTCGTCGGTAAAAGGTGCATTCCTTTTATTCGTGGTCAGAGTGGTGAAGCTTGGCTATCCGACCGTCGGGGTGCTTGGCACGGGCGATTCAACCAAGAGATGTCTTCGGAAGGCGAAAGGGGTGAACTGGTTGGTCTCACCAGCTCAGAGGAAGAAGACTCGTCCAGCAGAAGATCTTCTCTTGTCGTCGGGAAGGCAGTGAGGTTGTTGCAGCAGGGCTTCACCGGTGGTGTTGTTGCTGCAGATGGCTCTGCTTCTTCCGTCTTTGGATTCTTAGGTCCTGTGGCGACTTCTCAAGTTCCAGTCCCAAAGGCCCTGCTTTTATGCAGAGAAACCCCCATTCAAGAGCCTAGCTGTCACTCACACATGCTGGGCCAATCAGAATAGAGTGTAACTTGGGTTGCTAAGGCAACGCAGTCCAGGGTGCCAATTCACCTCCCCACACATCTTGTGGAACCCAGACAGAGTGGCACCATTTGGAGGGCTTCTGTGGAGAAGCCTGCCAAAAAGTGGAACAAAGGGCTTGACCTTGGTCAGAGTTACAGAGACGGACACGAACGCCATTTTAGACGAGTGTTCTGGCAAAAAGACCCAACCGTTAATTTAATATTAAATAAATAAACCAGCGGTACCTTTAACATTGCACCAAAAAGTGGTGCGTTTAAAATCGATGGGAAAATCCCATAGAGAATATTCCAGTGGAATATTTCGCGTGGTAACCACTGCCACCAGCCAGAAACTCGACAAGGGGGGACTGGACAGTGCCCCCTTGAAAACAGACCCAGGGGCAAGATAATTAACCCCTTCCAGTACTTCCACAATATGATGGTTTGTACTGGTTCTGTTCACAATTTAGGACTAGTAAAGTCAATGGTGACTTTACATGCCCTGGGAGACAGTAGTCAGTCCCAGAGTATGGAGTCTATGTTTGGGGGTCACATGACACCCCTGTGTTACTGCACTGAGGGTGCTGTGTAACACACACATAAAAAACTAGATGATACCCTATGGAGTAAAAAGAAAATGCCATCGCCCATAAGCACATACAAAGTCAAAGACATACCTCAAATCATGCCTAAAAGTGGGAGGAAAAGAGTCTCACTCTTAGCAGGAGTAAAAAACAAACCCCAAAAATCCAGCAAAGCTGCTGGGGGATTCACTAGGTTTGGGAAATTAGCCTTATAAGAGAATTCTCCCTAACAATCCTTATCAGGGATCAGTGAAGGAACTAGATCACATTCAACGAGCCCCTGCCAGAAGTAGTAGGACAGAGAGCTTATCTTCCATAATTCACAGGAGCAGTGTCACCACGTACCATCGCTCACAGCTTTTCTACTGAGGAAGAGGCCTGAAGGGGGTGATTCAAGTTCAGGGAGGGCTGCAACCGTGCCCCATCGCCTCCGCAGAGACCAGGTGAGCGTAACAGCCCTCCAGGAGTCTGAAGTGCTGGCAGTTGTCTTGGGTACAAACACACTACAATCCGTTCTGGCATTCCCCTACAGAAGGATGGCCTGCAGGTGGCCTGGAAAGTCTGGGAGGAGCCCAGAGCAAACACCCAGATGAACAAGAAGTTGGACATCAGGTTCAGGTTGACGGCCGGGGAGCCAATCCTCCTGCCCTCCTACCAGCAACCCCATTCCTCTGTGGTGGCAGCGGCCTTGTTGTATTCTAAACCATTGTCTTCGTTGTCTTCATCCATGGGAGCCGCCTTCAGTTGCCTCTGTAAGGAGGACAAGGTCCTTAAGTCCTTGGGAAGCATGGTTACTCCATCTCAGGGCTGCATCTCCATCAGGCCAACGTGGATGCCCTCTTGGCCGTGGCTAACCAGAAGCTGTGGTGGGAGCTCAGGGAATTCGGATAAACAAGCCTCCTTCAAGGCTGGTCTGGCGAATGCCAGGGCCATTGCACAGGACCTCACCTCTTGGGTCACCCCCATCGATACACCGCCAGCAGAGGGCTGTGCCTAGGGGTTGAGATGAGGATAGCGTGAACGCACCCCACAAAGTTTTCCTCTAATGTGAATCCTGGATCTGCTCCTAGAGGGTGTGGACCTCTTTCATTCGTCCATTGATGACGAGTTAATGAAAAAGAAAACCTCCAAGCAACCCGCCAAGTCCTTGGCCACCCTGACAAAACCAGGTCAGAAATCCTTCCCTCAACCACAGGGTAGGACAGAGTTCAAACCCTGTAGCTTTCTCCAGCCTCAAGGTTTTCAGAGACTGCAGTACTCGGCGGCCTGACAGGTTGCCCAGTGACAACAGGAGGAAGAAGCAGAGGAAGTTGTGTGGGTTTTTCTGCTCCCGCACCTCTGCCCCTGTCTCTGATGCCAAAAAGCAGTGACGTCAAGGTCTGGGAATACAGCTCAACTGTGGGGCGCCGTTTGGCTCTGTTCTAGGACACTTGGAAGTTGCTTTTTTTAGCAACCTGTGGATTCTATCAGTAGTCTCTACAGGCTTCAGTCTCCCTCTTCCTTTGCCTCTACCATTCTCACTTCCTTTTCTTCACATCGTGTCTCTGGCTCTTTTACGGGAGCTCCTTTTACTCTTGGAGATGTAGACGATAGAACCAGTTCCTCTTGTAGACAGGGACTTTGGTTACTATTCCAGGATTTTTGCGGTACCCAAGATCAACCAGGCTGGCTTGAGGGGTAGTCCTGGACCTGTCGTTTCTTAATCTCTTTACCGCTGGAATACTTACACGCAGATAGCTGAGTCTCTGTATGCAGGGTACTGGTTGTGTTTCCTGGACCTCAAGGATGCGTACCTGCATGTGCCCATCTATCAATCACATCAGAAGTTTCTCTGGGTCAGCATTATGTCGTACCACTTTCAGTACACAGTGCTGCCCTTTTTTTTTTTAAAAAACATATTTTTATTTTTTTCTGATGCAAAAATAAACATTAACACAATTATTTCTCCCAACTTCCCTCCCGCCCTCCCCGGAAGAGTGGGTCCTCCTCAGTTTTCAGTTCTGGAACATTTACGTACTGAACATGTCTGATATTTTAATGTTATGTGGACACCATTGATCCATGTAGTCTTGATTTCAAATATTCTAGGACTTGTCCCCATTCCTTCATGAACGTGTTGTTTTGGTCCTGGAGATGGTGCGTAATCTTTTCCATGGTCATTTGGGATCACACCTTTTGCAGCCAGGGGAATACCAGCGGCGGGTCTCGTTTCTTCCAACTTTGGGCTATCGTTGCCCAAGCCGCAATGACTAAACCCATGAAGCTCCTCCATTGTGCTTTGTGGAGTCTCTTGGCCTGTGGGTCTTTAAATCCGCACAACCACACTCTTTCCCCCATTTGGTCTGCCTCTGGGAACACTTTCTGGATTTCCAGTCGCACTTCCTTCCAGAAGCCCTGTACCCCCTGGCAGTCCCACCAGATATGCCTCCAAGTTCCTGCGTCCCGGCTCCCCCTCCAGCAGCGATCCGACATTGCCGGGTACATTGATTTGAGCCTCTCTGGGGTGTAGTGCCATTGTGTGGTTATTTTCAACCACATTTCTCTGGTTTGGACTGCCCTGGTGAGTTTTGGGATGCCCGCCCAGAGTTCTTCCCATTGCTGCCTGGTTATTTCTTCCCCCAGCGTGGCTTCCCATCTCCTCATGTATGCCCATTTTATTTCCTCTCCTTGTGTGTTAATGTGGGTATATAGGGTTGACACCAGTTTTTTGTCTCCTGGGTTGGAAATTATGTACTATTCGAATGGTGTAAGGTCCCTTGTGGCCGCCTGGAAGATCTCTGGTGTACTTAGCCAGTGTTTTAATTGCTCGTATCTATAGCGGTCGGTCTCTGTTAGTTTCCACATGTTTTTGCATTCCTTGAACGATCGTATTTCATTATCCTAGATCATTTCGCCTATTTTCCTGCATCCAGCTGTTTCCCATTTCTCAAAGGCGCCGAATTCCTGTCCCGGGGCAACTGAGGGTTTCAGCAGATTGGCGTGAAGGGGGCCAGTGGGGTGGTCATGATTCCCTTCCTGGTTTGGTCGTCCCATGCGTTGAGGGTGGCTTTCATGACCTCACTAACTCTGAGGTTCTGGTGTCTGTGTTGTTTATGTTTCCATAGTAGGTCCTCCAGGGGGGTCCTGGCCACTGCCCTGTCTTGTGTTGCCCAGATCGTCTGTTGGTCCCCCCCCAACCATTCCTTGAGGATCCAGAGTTGGGCTGCCTGATAATATTTTTTGAAGTGGGGGAGGGACATTCCGCCTGCCTAGGTAGGTGCCGTGAGAATGGCTCTGGAGATCCTCGGGGGTTTCCTATTCCACACGTATTGGGATATGGCTTTGGAGAGTGCTTTGAAGAAGGAGTTGGGGACTGTCACTGGGAGGGCATGGAAGTGGTAGAGCACCCTGGGGTGTATATTCATTTTTACTGCTTGGATTCTGCCCCACCATGAAATCCTAAGCGGGACCATCTTTCTAGATCCTGCCTGACTTTAGCCAGGAGATGTGTGTAGTTGTTCTTATAAATCATGTCTACTCTGTGTGTTAGCATCACCCCCAGGTATTTGATACCCTCTTCCACTATTTTTAGGCTTAGCATGCCTGCAACTGTTTCTGTTGTCTCCTTGTCTCCGGCAAGGTGCATAATCTCTGATTTATTCTTGTTAATCTTCAGGCCTGAGATCACCCTAAATTCCTCCAATATTTCTATGGATCTTGTCAGGGAGTTCACAGGGTCTTCCAGGGCCAATAGCATGTCGTCTGCTTATGCAATAACTTTATGTTGCCTACCCGCCATCTCGATCCCTCTTACCCCCACCATTTCCCTTATCTTGATTAGGAGAGGCTCCAAAAATATGGCATATAGCAGAGGTGATAGGGGGCATCCCTGTTTCGTCCCCCTCGTGAACTCCACCCTCCCAGTGACCTCTCCGTTTATTGCTATTCTTATCTATGGGGAGTTGTAGTTGGCCTTAACCATATTTATAAACTGCTCTCCGAACCCCATATGCTTCAACGTTTTAAGGAGGAAGGACCATTCAACCCGGTCAAAGGCCTTCTCGGCGTCTAGTGAAAGTAGGATTGCTGGTGTGTGGGAGATGCCCATTTTTTCTATAAGGTGGATGACTCTTCTTAGATTGTCGTGTGTTTGCCTACCTGGGATGAAGCCTGATTGATCTGTGTTTATTAGGGTCGGGAGGAGTGGTGATAGTCTGGCAGCCAGTACTCGAGTGTAGATTTTGGCATCCAGGTTTATTAGGGCTATCGGGCGGTATGAGGCCGGGAGAGTGGGATCTTTACCTTTTTTGTGGAACACAAGGACTTTTGCCTCATTCATGGAGAAAGTGACGTTCCCACTGTCCTTGAATGTGTTTAGAAGCCTCGTCAGGAATGGAACTAATGTGTCCGCATATTTTTTGTAAAATTGGGCCGTGAAGCCATCCGGGCCTGGTGCCTTTGACATGGGGAGGCCTGCTATTGCCCTGTGGACATCTTCCTCTGTAATCCTTGATTCTGAAGCCTGTTTGTCTTCTTCTGGTATTGTCTGAATGGGAATAGATTGCAGGAACTTGTCTTGTTTCTTTTCGTCCGGGTGTTCCGTTGCATATAGATCTTGGTAGAACGCCTTAAAGGCCCCCCCTATGTCCTTTGAGTTTGTATGAGGTATGCCTTGCGTATCCTTGATGTTCAAGATCGTCATTGCTTTCTGTTTTTCTCTAAGTTGTCTTGCTAGATATTTGTCCGCTTTGTTGGCCTTGATGTAGTGTCGTTGTTTTAAATATAGTAGGGAACTCTCTGCTTTTTTGTTGCGGAGCATCTCTAGTTGACCATGCACATGTTTCATTGCTTTCTTGAGAGTTCTTGTGGGATGGAGTGTTAGCTCCTCCTGTATGTATGTTGGTTTCTTTTCGAGCGTTCTTTCCCATTCTTGATGTTGTTTGTCTTTGGCTGCCTTTTGTGCTATGACATGTCCCCGGGTTACTGCCTTAAAGGCTTCCCATACTGTTCCCAGTGGAACTTCTCCATTGTCGTTTAGGTCCAAGTATTCCCTGATTTTGTCCCTTAGATCCTCTCCCTGCACCTGGTCCGTTAGAATGTCGGACGGCATTCTCCATCTCCAGAGACCTCTTCCCCTTCCGGGGGCCTGTACATCGAGCCATAACGGGGCGTGATCTGACAACGCTATCGCTCCCTTTTCGATATCCTGGATCCTACCCATCAGTCCCACCGACACCCAGAAATAGTCAATCCTTGACATCGTGTTGTGCACGTGCGAGTAGTATGTGAATCCTGCATCTTGTCCCCTTATTTCCCTCCAACCGTCTCGTAGTGTCATCTGTTCCATCCTTTGCTTTAATCGTTTGGAAGGGGTCCCATGTGCCTGCGTTCCCCCCGCACTCCTATCTATGTGAGGTTGCCAGGCCAAGTTCAATTCTCCACCCAGGATAATCTATCCCTTCGCAAATTCCTCCAGTTTCCCCAGAGTATCCCGGAGAAATCCATCCTGCCCAGTGTTCGGCGAGTATATTGCCGCTAGGGTGAGTCTATAGCCTTCTAAGGAGATATTAACAAATGCGAACCTCCCTTCCCTGTCTACTCGAGTGTCTATGAGGTTTGCCGTCAGACCCCCTTTCGCAGCAATCAGTACTCCTGCTCTTTTTTCCCCAGCATTCGCCTGCGCCCAGATCGTATATCCTCTGGGGTGCACTTTCTTTTTGTCCTGTGCCTTAATGTGTGTCTCCTGGAGGAGCAAAATGTCCGCCTTTTCCCTTCTCAGCAGGGCCTCCATTTTTTTCCTTTTCACCGGTGAGTTCAGCCCCCTTACATTTTGTGAGAAAATTCTGAGCTTCCCCATCTCTTCTACTCTGCTTGTACAATTATCGTTCCCGTATACTGTGATCCCTTCCCTCTTCTGGATTGTCCCCCACGCTGCTCCCCCCCCAACTTCCCAACTCCCCCCCCCCCCCAACTATTAACATGAATTCAACTTCGATCCCGAGGAGGGCCCAGGCACCTATGGTTGCTAGGGCGTTGCGCCTATCGCTCCCTGCCCTCTCATAGCTCGGGATTAACTGTGCGGGGGGTCCTAAACCCTGCTTCATCCTAGGGTACTTCCCTCCCATTCCCCCGCCGGGCCTCTTCTACTTGGTAATCTGAGGTTTTCTAGTTAATCTTCTTCTGCCCTCTCCCTTCAAGGGGGGACGAGCCGGTGGCCCAGTTTGATCATCTCTAGTGGTCTCCTGCTGGTTTCCCTGTTTTCCCCCAGCCATTTGCTTTCTTCTTTTGTCTAACCACCTCCCATCCTCTCAACCTTTTGTGGGTCTCCTTTTTCGTCCTGCTATCCCCTGTGTCCGTCTCTTCCATCTGCTTGTCCATTATATTGAGCCCCTCCTCGCAAGTAGTCACCCTTCTCTGCTTGCCCTCCCACTCGAATACTAGGCCGAATGGGAACGTCCATTTGTATCTGATTTCTTTCGCCACCAATTCCTTCACCAATGGGGCCATTTCCCTTCTTTTTAGTAGTGTTGCTGAGGCGAGATCTTGGTACAACTGTATTTCCACTCCATTCATCCTAATGTGGTCAAGCTGCCTCGCTTTCCTTAGGATCAGTTCCTTTTGTGGGTAAGAAGTGAGTGCTGCTAATACGTCCCTGGGTCTCTCCCCTGGGGCGCCAGTTCTTCTCGGACCCACCCTGTGGACTCTGTCTATCCCAATGTTCTCTGATTCTTGTTCTTCGATTATATCTCTGAACACCTCTTGTATCGCTGTTTTAAGGTCTTTGTCCGTCACCGATTTGGGCACATTCTTTATACGCATGTTGGATCCGCGGGAACGGTTCTCCAGGTCTTCACACTGGATTTCCAGGTTCTGGGTTAGCCTGATCAAGTGTTCTTGTGTTTCGCTGTTCTGTTTCGTTTCCTCTTCTATATTTTGTACGATTCTCTCTACTGTGTCTGTCCTTTCCTCCAGCTTGGCCACTTCTATTTTCAAGTCAAGTACCGCCTGCTTCATCTCGTTTTTCATGGAGGCAAATTGGTCCTGGACTGTGGACATAAACTTGTCCTGGAGATCCGCAAACCAGGCCTTCATATCATCCTTTCTCGAGGGGAGAGCGCTCTGGTTTGGGAGATACGTGTCGGAAGGGGGTTCTTCTCCTGACCTGTCTCTTGGGACTGCCTGGGCGTCTGAGGACCACATTTGTAGCAGACTTGTGTCCTGTTTGTGAGATTGCGATGTGGGTTGAGAGGGGGCCCCTTTCCCCTTTGCTTGTGACATCCTCCTTGATTGTAAGGGGGTGACTGGTGGTGGTGTGGTCCCCCACAGGGCTGCCGGAGTTTTCTTATCGGGGGGATTGTTGCCGCCTCCCCTACGTCCTCCTTGAGTGCGGGGGTGCCCTGAGTTATATTGGGGTCTTATTCCCCCTCTAGTGTCGTCATGGGACGGGGAACTCCCCGCACCCGGGCCGGCGTCTTGTGTATGTGCCCCCGCCTGATCGTGGCCATATGTGCCGGGGATTGTATAAGGAGGGGGGGGCGCTTGTGCGGGCGCGCTCAGCTCTGTTTCTCGATCTCCTCTCTTATGCCAGCAATGCCCGCCGCGCTGTGTCCGTGAGTGCCCGGATGGTACCTCCTCCTCCTCTCGTTCTTCGCCGCCGGAGTGTCGATCCCTGTGTGCCTCGCTGCTGTCAATGCGGCTGCTCGTGCTCTTCTCCCCCCGTCTGTGCCGTGCCGCCCACCGCACCTCACGCAGAAGGCATCCCGGCGGTGGTGCGGGGATTCTTCTTGGTGCCGGGCCGGTCCCATTGCTCTTTTCTCTGTGTCGGGATAGTAGGCGGCCCTCTCCCCAGGACTCTGTTCTTTCACGGGTCCGCCACAGTGCTGCCCTTTGACCTGAACTCAGCTCCTCATGTCTTCACGAATTTGATGAACTCAGTGGCAGGCCATCTCTGCTTGGATGGCCATCATTTATACTCCTTTTTTTTTTTGGACGACTGGCTGGTGTGAGAAACCTGAAGGTATCTCACCTGCTAGTCCCCAGGGATTTGTAATCCTGGTGGCCAGGACACAACAATTGCTTTTGGATCCAGTTACTGGGGGTGGACCAGTGTGGGAGCATCACCTGTATGAGGGGCCTTTGGAAGTGGAAGTGGGATACAGGATGGTGAGACGCAGTTTCCCCTTTCCTTAAACAACTTATCCCCATCCTACCATGTAGGATACCTAGGAACTCAATGCACCACCCCCACCCATTTCCCGACACAACCACTTTCTCATGGAAAGCTCACTGTGTGCGACACCGGACTAACACCAGAGCCATATACCGGACATGTCCCAATACAATGGTCAGGCCAGGTCAGGCAATTACTGATCATTACGCACACCTCACTTGCATCACACTTCCCCACACAGGTAAAAGACTGAGCACGAAAACACACTCTGAGCGATGCAAAACATACGAGGAAACAGCAGTTCCAAGATGGCAGTTTAATACAAGGAGAAAGACAGCAATACCACAGAGGGGTGCAAGGAGGGAAGTGCCTTTGACCTGTAAAGACAGTTACTTTCGTGAACCTTGGAAAGTAAGAAACATAAAACCAGGAACTACAGCTGATCAAACCTGCTCAGTGTATCTGAGGTACCCGGCGCTCTCCCGCATCGATAACCAGGGTGGGGTGGAGCGATTGCCGCCATGGTACTGTCGTTGGCTCCTACAACAAAGCAGCGTCAGTAAAGACACCACAGACGGTGAGTCGGAGAGACTGATACCAAACCAGCTTTGTTTTGAACCAGGGTTGCAAGTAGCAACATTGTATGACATGATGATATCTAAAGAGAACAGTGTGCGAGACGTATGTGATGAGCGACGCAAATATTATTGCAAACCAAAGGAGTAATTGAACTTTGGGAGGCCAAGAAAAGATACCATAGACAGAGTGGTCTGGCGCCACGTGGGTGCTCATTTGAAAGTCTGTTAGGTATCCAACTGAATGCCAAGTGTGTGAAAAGGGAATTTGAGATCGAAGTGGTCCTGCAACGGGTCAAGCTAAACCCTGTGCACATTCGAAAGTCTTCGATAGTTTAATGTAAAAGGAACTGCAATTGGTCCGAGCCCGGCTGAGGGAGACTAATTGGGTAAAAGAAAGGGATCTGCGTGCTGCTTAGGGGGATACAGGGTGAACTCGAGTCACCCGAGAAAGAATATTCTCTGAACATGGTAATAAGAGGATCTGAGTCCGGCATAGGGGGGATCCCTGAGTGAACACCCAAATTTAAAACTTGTAAAAGGAAAATAACTTTTGCAACTTGTTTTTGTACATCAGGCCCTCTGAATCGAGAAACTTTTTAAGAAGTAGAGAGACTTGGACACAGAAGGTACTGATACTGGTAATGGAACTGTGTCCTTGTGCCGCAGAAGCCAGAGTGTGTGCTTCTTTCTTTTTCATTACCACTACCCCACATTATTTGTGAATTAGCAGTAAGGATTGGCAATAGTTTTTTTTTTTTTTTTTTAGTGTAGGCCCTTTTCCACTAGGACTGCATTATTATTATTTGATGGTCGTAGCTTGCTCCCATCCGTACATTTAGATTTACATGGGTGTTAATCACACCCTTGCGAAAGTTCAATAAACACCCTTGAACTGCGGTCACTTGTGTCGGTCTTACTGTTGATACTATGCCATACACTGGTGAGGGTGAGGTGGTGCAAAGGGGTGGTGCACTCCTGCCAGAGATTGGTGTATATCCTTCATCAGCTGGGGTTTTCCCTCATCGGGAGGAAATCGGTTATGCCCGTCTCAGGAACTGGTTTTCCTAGCAGTGCAGTGGAAGACTACCGTTCAGCGGGTGTTCCTCACGTCCAAGAGGCTTATTTCCCCTCCGCAAGGCAGTAGTACTCTTTCTGACCAACTCGATCCCCTTGGCATGGTGGTTCCAGCACATTCTGGGCCTGATGGCCGGCTGCGTGCTCACTGTACAGCATGCTCACCTTGAGATGACTCTTCCAGCTCCACCTGACGGCCAATAGTGATCAGGAGATGGGGTTTCAGTCAGACAGGATCCCAATACCACCGCACCTGCTGCCCGATCTCCGCTGGTGGTTGATGGAGGGCAATGTTTCAGTGGGGGGCCCCTTCACCTGACCGGAGCCTGCCCTGGTGGTGATGACAGACTCCTCTTTCAGGTTGGGGGGGCTACTCTGAAGGGCTACATGATTCCTGGTGCTTTGTCCAGGACGGATGCCCTCCTGCATATGAATCTGCTCGAACTCGGGTCAGTGGGCCTGGCCCTCAAGGCGGTTTTGCCCCTCATCAGGGACAGGTCTGTTCTGGTCAGGACGGACAATTCTACTGCAATGTTTTACCTGAGCAAGCTGGATGGCACCCATTCCCTCTCCTCTTCATGGAGGCGGTATCGATCATGGAATGTGCCCTGATGGGAGGGGATTTGGATTTTGGCAGTCCACCTCCTGGGGGACAGCAATGCAGAAGTGGACTAGTTGAGTCGCTTGGGGTTCAACACCTACGAGTGGGAGTTGCACAACAACTCCTTTTTGCCCCTGTTCCAGCCTTGGTGGTTCGCAGACCTTTATTTGTTTGCATCCCTTCAGATTGACAAGTGCCCCCAGTTTGCTTTATGGGCTGGTCAGGGGTCACTGGGCGATGCCTTACAGATTTGATGGCACGGCTGCAGGTGTTGTGTTCCCGCCCACCCCTCTTCTGCAACGGACTCTCTGCCCGTTCCGGGCCTCTGTGGGTTGCAGCTTCATCCTGGTTGCCTCCCACTGGCCCTTGAGACCCTGGTTTTCGGGATTTGCTGCAGTTGTGCTCATAGGGCCCCGTTCATCTTCCGATCCCCAGTAGGGGCTTCCTGATGCAGCAGGGCAGAGCAGTGGAACATCCAGACCTGGCCAAACAGGCCCTGGAGGACTGGTTCCTGATCAGCTGAGACTTCAGCATGCTCAATTCTTAGATTTCAACTGGGACATCATTCAGCAGGCCAGGAGGCCCTCGAAAAAAGGTCCCACTATAAGCGCAAATGGACTAGGTTCTGCCTTTGGGCTCACAACAAGGGGCTGTACCCAGTCACCTGGCCTTTTGGATGACTTATTGGCTTTTTTCGGTGCACCTGGCTTGTTCTGGAGTCCAGGTTGATACTTACTACATGTATTTGGCAGCTATCAGGGCTTATAAGAATTCCCCTGAGCATGTGTTTTCGGCAGCCAACCAAGTGATTAAGGCCCGCCTTAAGGGGTTGTTTAGGCTTTTTCCTCTGGTGGATAGACATCCGGTCTGGGACCTCAATGCGGTTCTTCTGGCTTTGCAGCGCAAACCTTTCAAGCGGATGGCATCTGTGGACATCCGCTTGGTGGCACTAAAGACTATTTTATTGGTGTCTCTCACCTCTGCGCACACGGTTAGTGAGCTGCAGGCACGCTCTTCGTGCGATCCCTTCACCACGTTTCACAAAGACAAGGTCACCTTGCACACTCGCACAAATTTCTTGCCCAAGTTGGTCTCTCCATTTCATCAATTCCTTGGACCTCAAAAGGGTCTTCAAGTTTTATCTCTCTCAGACAAGCATTGTTAGTGACTTTTAAGGGCTCCTCCCCTGGCTCTCAGGCTTCCATCGCCCGTTAGACAGTTCAGGCCATTTTGGAGGCGTATATGGCCATGCGCAAACCTGTTCCTGAGGGGGATTCATGCTCATGCGATCAGAGCCAAGACCACGTCCATCGCGTTTCAGAGACACACATCACAGCTCCACCCTATCTTTCTTGTTCGGTGCAATCACCCACAAGGATGGAGGAAAGGGGACAGGACGTATGAGTAATTAAAGTTACTCACTTTAGTGACTGGTGTACTCGTAGTCCGTAGTCCCCTTTCCTTCGTACGTCCCACACACCTTCCCCCGGTAGTATGCCAAAGGCTAATATGTAGAAGTTTAGCCAGGTATCTACCCGTCCAATGTGCTCAAAGGGGACTGAGGTGAGGCGTCGGAGGGCGGGGCCTCAGCAGGGCGTTCCCGAGGCTGCGCCCCTGCACACTATACTACATTTAAGGGGGAAGCTCAATATTTCGCTGCCAAAGGTTCTGGTACCGTCCCCATGTTGGGGTACGCCCACAAGGATGGAGGAAAGGGGACTATGGACTATGAGTACTCTAGTCACTACGGTGAGTAACTTTAATTTCTTAGGCACCCAGGATTTTCACCAAGCTGCTGGCAGTGGTGGTGGATCGTCTCAGGAGAGAAGGCTTTCCTTTCTTGATTGACCTGAACTACTGGCTCGTTCGAGCTGGCTCCCCAGACTAGGCATTGGCTCATCTGTTCCGCAAGTGTGGCCTGTTGCACAGTTTGTGCTTTTCCCTGAACTTCTAAAAGTATCATGTTTCACTGTAGTCTAGTTTATCAGTGCAGTTTTGGACACTTGCCCGGGCAGAGACTCTTCCCCCCCCTCCCCCCCTCCTTTGAGAACAGAGTGGTGAACATCTCTCTGATGGAGCAAGCCATCCACTCCCAGGGACATGCTCTCTAATCAGGTTTCCTGCACTTGCTGGGTCTCATAGCTTCCTGCATTCTGGTGGTCCTGTAGGCCTGATTACACATGGAACCAGTTCAGTGGCTTCTTCATCAATTTCAGGGGCACACGTCCGATTTTATTCTGGAATGACTTCTCATAAGACCTTGCATGGTTGTCCCAGCGAGAACACCTGTTAAAGGGAGTGTTGCTTCAGTAAACATTGCCTCAAGTAACAGTGGTCACCTGTGTGTCTTTGAAGATTTGGGGCATTCGTCTGTCGTGTCTGATGAGAGGAGTATGTCTCCTTCAGAGTCTCGGGAGCACAAAAATCTGCTGAAATAGAGGGCGATAAGTCTGGCCTTGCTTGCCTTCTTTCTTTTTGTTTTGCATAGGACAAGTCTGTATTGATCCTAATGGGACAACACAGGTGCCATGCACCACCTCAATAGAGCTGGTGTGGGGTCCTTCTGCTATGCAGAGAAGTAATGTTATGGTGGTTCTGGGCTCTGGAGAGTGATGTCTCTCTGACAGAGTCTCACCTTGCCGGAAAGGAGTATGTCTCTGTGGATGCCATGAGCAGCCAGTCTTCGGCCCCCCATGAGTGGAAGCTATGCCAGGAAATCCTGGTGGAGATTTATTCCCACTGATTAATTCCTCAAGTAGGCCTCTTCACTTCGATTGGCAACAGGAAGTGTTGGGCGTGCTCCTAAAGGGATTTCCTTAGCAGGGAGCTCTGGGGGATGTATTGATGTATGTTCGCCCTCCAACATGTGTTCCTTCTGGTCCCTCTCATGCTGCTCGTTCTCAGGAGACCACGCCTGTAAAGGTCCACTTTGATCACTCAGGACTGGGCTCTGAGAATGTCTTACTCAGAGTTGCTGGACATGTCCATTTACCTTCTCTGGCACTTTCTGATGTGAGTGGATTTGCTCTTCCAGATGGAAGGAGAGGTCTTCGACCCGAACCTCAGCAGCCTGAAGCTTTGTGCTTGGCTACTAATAGACTGAGATACAGGGTGTGGAACTTTTTCGTATGTTGTCTTGGATGTGCTTCACTCAGCTCAGAGGCCCGCTGCCAAGACTGTTTATGCCTGCAGATTACATCAGTTCTCCGGTTGGTGCTGAAAGAGGGCTCTGGACCCTTTATCATGTCCAATATAGTCTGTTTTGGATTTATTTGCTGTCTTTTGCCTGATTTAGGCCTGCTGATTGGCACTGTGAAGGTGTACCTGACCTCCATCTTGGTCTTTAAAGGACCACGAAGCAGGGCTTTCTTTACAATTCTTACTGTTAGGCAATTATTTCAGGGATTGTGCAATCAGTTTCCACCATGCCAGTTTGTGGTTCTGGTGTGGGATTTGAATTTGGTTTTTTACATTTCTCATGGGTGCTCTGCTTGAACCCCTGCATTCATGTACTTGGATTGCTCACCTTTAAGGTGATTGTCTTGGTTGCCCATAGTTCCACAGGGTGGCTGAGTGAGCTCCAGGTGTTATCGGCTAACCCTTTATTTTTGGTTTTCTCAAAAGAAAAGGTGGCATTGAGAGTGAGACCTTCATTTCTTCCGAAGGTGGTCTTAGATTTCTATCTACCTCCAGTGTTTTTCCACTCTTCCAAGGCAGAGGAGCAATTCCATTGGCTGGTCCTGCTGCAGGCTGTCAGCTACTATGTCTACCGGACGAGGGACATCAGAAAAGATGTCCAACTTTTTATGGGATATGCTGGTGCTCCTGCTGGCAGGGCTGGACCTAAAACAACCCAGTCAAGATCGATCATTCTCTGCATCTTGAAATGCTATGATCTGACTGGGAAAGATGTGCCTGGTGATCTTGGGGCTCATTCTACCAGAGGTTTGGCTCCACCTCTGCCTTGCATCAGGGAGGGTGGCCCCTGCCGTGGACATTTCCCAGGACATTTCCCAGGACATTTCCCAAGCGCCTATGTGGGATTCTTTGCATACTTTTGTCCAACATTATTGCTTGGATTCCCTTTCAGGGCAGGATGGTCCTCTTGAGATTTCTGGTTTAGGTGGAGTCCACTTGCTCTCTCCTTCCTCCTCCAGCTCCACATACTGCTATGGGACTCTGTCATAGATGGGTAGTGTAGGGTAGGGTCTTTTCCCCCAAAGTAGTATTGCCAGTAATTACTACCACCGTTTCATTCCAAGCAATGCAGTCTGACAGAGAAATTGTAGTACTGCTCCATTTAAATTATTGTAGCCTTGTGGAGAAGCGCTTGTCCTGCAAAATTCAAAATATGACCTGTCCTGAAGTTAAATACTTTACAGTCCCCTTCTACCTACTGCACTAATGGATGAGTGTAAGTGTATACATCCATGAGTAGATGCATGTGTGTGCCGTTGCTTCCTGAAGACCTGTTTGAATTAACTAATTATGGCAAATGTGCATGGACACCCATTTTCCTAATGACTGCATCTGTTAACTGTAGTAGCCATTGTACTCTATGGGCAAAACTGTAGAGAAAGAGACCTTTTACGTCTACTATACTGTGCTATTAAGAAATACAGTGTATATGCCTGAACACTGTTTTTTTAAATACACATCTGCACATTCTGCACATAAAAGCACTCCAAAGATATACACAACACAAGCTCAATTTAACTGCAGTTATACCGAAACAAATTGTAAATTAATTTTAAAGTGTCCTGGGAAATGTATATATTCATGCATACACTGAATGGGAAGTAATATTTCTTAAATTATCTCAAAATACTTTGAAAGCCTCCTTGAAATGCTTCACCTGTCTCCAAGAAGTGCCCTAACCAGACCCCCCACCAGAAAAGAGGTCATTTGTGAACTACCCTTTATATTTGTTTGTTACAAAGTGCTTTTTTAAATAAAATATGTGGTATCTTTGAACCGTTTGTCATTTGTAAAAATAATTTTGATTTTCAGATCACAATTCGCCTTGGCAGAGCGCTGAAGAAAGGGGAATACCGTGTCAAAGTGTTCCAGCTTTTATTTAATGAGCCTGAGGTAGACTGTTGTCCTTTATCTTGCTTTAATTTTTAACAGAGTTGTAACAAATCACGCACCAATGTTTTCTTGAGCTTGATCTTTTTCATTCATTCCTCATTTGAACGTGTAAGATGATAGTGTGTGTCGACAAAGAAGCAGTTAATGCTAATGGGGAAATTCCATCGTAATGCTAATGGGGAAATTCCGTCGTATCTATTACACATTTCCAAAGTGTCTAAACAACTTCTATAGGGCTATATTTTTAGTTTTGTCTGAACAGTGGCTCACTTACTTGGTGCAAAACAAATCCTGTTGAATTTGCTCACAGTATGGTAAAGTTAAAGCAGCTTGGCCTGATGTTTTCCTCCTGTTGAACATTCCTCCAACAAGGTTTGTTGTTTTCCTGTCCCTGACATGGCAGCAACAGGCACACCCTGGTAGGCTGTCTATTCCTGGCAAACTCCCTCCTACGACAAAGAGCAACAGAATTCGAAAATTAAAGAATTATCTGTCAAATCTAAATGTGTTCCAATTTTTCCAAAAGACAACCTAATTGATACATTTCACCAGGCTGTAATCAACGACTCCACTGCATGGAGGATACTTCCAAAAAACGGGAAAACCACAAACATAAGCTGTCTACATCCGAACAACTGGTGTTACGCAAATTAATGACCATAGATTCACTCATTCTCAAAGAAGGGGACAAAGGGGGTAATGTTGTACTGAGGGACAAGCAATATTATATCAGTATGGGACTAGAACATCTCCATTCCCCCGGTTGCTATGAACAACTACCAGCTAACCCCTTACCTCACCTTCGCCAAACAGTAACCTCATTAATCAATGAGTGGCAATCTTTAGGATTACTTACTGATGTAGAAAAACAATTCCTAACTGTAAATGGACCCATCATGCCAACTGCATACTTCCTGCCCAAAATACATAAACAATTCACTAAGATTCCCGAAGGCAGGCCAATCCTAAGCGGTGGAGGCGGCATCATGGAACCCATTTCCATTTATATTAATGAATGTCTGTCACCCCTAGTGATCACGATTCCAACTTGCTTACGTGACACCATGCATATTTTGCAAATCCTTTCTGAATTATAAGTCATACCAGGGATGCTGCTGGTTACGCTTGATGTTAAAGCATTATATACTTCAATTAACCACACTCAAGCTATTGCAAGCATTGACTGTATTTACCGCCAACATCCTGCATCCTTTTTTGAACACATCACAATGATCAAAGAAATGTGAGCTTGTGCCTTATCTAACAATGTTTTTCTTTTTAACAACTGTTACTACAAACAGAGAATCGGGGTGGCTATGGGTGCTAGCTATGCCCCGGCACTTGCCAACATTTTTATGCACCACTTCGAGGACAAATATGCACTGCTTGATAATAAGTTTGTTCAATTTATTTATATTTGGAAACGTTATATTGATGACATGATTCTGATTTGGATAGGTACTGTGGAATGCTTGAATGAATTTGACAATTACTTGAACCATAATGATTGGGGTATCCAATTCACTTACGAGTGCAGTAGTTCAAGCATTAATTTCTTGGATTTGTCAATTAGTTTGCAGGACAACGCAATTGTGGCTAAAACATTTCGAAAGGCTACTGCAGTCATTGCAATTTTACATGCATCTAGCTGCCATAAAAAAAATCTGTCATTACCAACATACCGAAAGGTGAATTCATTAGAGCACGAAGAAGTTGTCCTAACGATAATGACTTTTTGCAAGAATGTACATTTTTACGACACAAATTTAAAGGTTACGACCCAGGCACGGTATTGAAAGCTGAACGTACTGCCCAAAGCATGAAGAGGGTTGATCTACTCACACCAAAAACAAGGTCTAATTCTAGCCATACTAATAAATTAAAACTTATTACACGCTACAATTCAGATAGCTCTAATTTATATAAAATTGTGCAACGTCATTGGCATTTGCTCCAGCTTGACCAAGAGATAGCGCCATGGTTGGATGCGTCTCCGAATGTTATTTACAGCAAGGCAAGCAATCCCAAAAACTTGGTTTCCCCTTCATTTATGCCTAGCCAGCAACCAGCTACAACTTGGCTTAGTCAGAATACTAATCATGGGTTTCACAAATGTGGTAAATGCTGTATGTGTTGCTATGCATTAGAGGTTTCCCAAATAGATTTTGGTAAATTGGGATTTTTTTTTAAAACATATTTTTATTGATTTACAACATAATCAATTTGCAAATTTCCAAAAACCCTACCCCACTGACCCCCCCCCCCCCCGGCCTCCCCACCGGAAGAGTAAT
Organism: Ambystoma mexicanum; assembly: GCF_040938575.1. Classification (NCBI taxonomy): domain Eukaryota; kingdom Metazoa; phylum Chordata; class Amphibia; order Caudata; family Ambystomatidae; genus Ambystoma; species Ambystoma mexicanum. Next base: position 739,535,465 of record NC_090934.1, on the reverse strand, counting down.
TCATTGTTCTTTTGATTCTCAGGACTGATTAAGAGGAGAATAAGTCTGAAAGTTTAATGTTATGTGGACACCATTGTGCCATATAGTCCGATTGCAGGTATTCCAAACCCCCCCCCCCCAATTCCTTCAGGAACGATCCGCCCGAGCCCTGCAGTTGGTGTGTTATCTTTTCCATGGCAATTTGTGACCAGATCTTCTGCAGCCACTTGAAGATTAATGGTGGATCCTGCTTCTTCCAGTTCAGTGCAATTGTGGCCCAGGCTGCGATCAACAGGCCCATGAAGCTGTGCCATTGTGCTTTACTGTACCCCTTGGCCTGTTGCTCTTTCCACCCAAACAACCACACTTTCTCCCCCAGCTGGTCTGCCTCAGGGAACATCCTCTTCATTTCAGAAATCATTTCTTTCCAGAAACCCTTGACCCCCTGACAGTCACACCATATATGCCTCCAGGTGCCGGGTTCTGGGCAGCCCCTCCAGCAGCGATCGGAATAGTGCTCAAACATGGCGTTAAGTCTCTCTGGTGTGTAGTGCCATTGAATAACTATTTTTATCCACAATTCCCGAGTCTGCGCTGCTCGTGTGAATTTAGAGATATCCGCCCAGAGTTCCTGCCACTGGTGTCTTGATATTTCTTCCCCTAATGTTTTATCCCATCTTTTCATGTAGGCCCATTTAATGTTCTCGTCTTGTGCATTGATAAAGTGGTAAAGTGAGGGGACTAGCTTCTTATCACCGGCATTAGTTAAGAGGAATCTTTCAAAGTCCGTCAGATTCCTGGTGGCCGCCCCAGCAACCTCCGGCGTGGACAACCAGTGCCTGAGTTGCTCATATCTGTACCTATCCACCGAGGTGAGGTTCCACAGCGTTGTGCATTCCGTGAATGATCTCGCTACAGTGCCATGAAACATTTCTCCTGTTTTCCTACAGCCAGCGGCTTCCCATTTCTCAAAGGCCCCCTGTTCTTGTCCAGGTGGAAATTGGGGGTTTCGGCAGATTGGCGTGAATGGGGCCGTTACTGTAGTCATTTTACCTTTTCTGACCTGTTCATCCCAGGCATCCAATGTGGATCTCATGATCTCGCTAATGCGAAGGTTTGGATGCCTGTGTTGCTTAAGTTTCCATAGCACCTCTTCCAGCGGGGTTCTGGCAACCGCCCTATCTTGGAATACCCAGATTGTCCGTTGGTCATCCCCTAACCATTCTTTCAGCACCCACAGTCGGGCCGCATGATAATAATTTTTGAAGTGGGGAAGTGAGAGTCCTCCCTTCCTGGGGTGTGCTGTGAGAACAGCTCTTGCGACCCTCGGGGGCTTCCTGTTCCATATAAATGATGAGATGGCCTGAGCAAGGGACTTGAAAAAAGTGTTTGGGATTGAAACCAGGAGAGTGTGAAAGTAATGCAACAATTTGGGAAGGGTGTTAGTTTTCACCGATTGGATTCTCCCCCATCAAGAGATAATCGACAGATTCCATCTTTCTAGATCGTTCTGAACTCTTGCGAGTAGTGGGGGTAGTTCCCTTTGTACACAGCATTCACCCTGCGAGTAAGTATAATCCCCAGATATTTGATTCCCACTGCCACAATCTTCAAGCCTAAATGGCCTGCATCCCTCTCCAAATCCTCCCCATTCCCCTCTAAGTGCAGGATTTCCGATTTATTCCTATTCACTTTTAAGCCTGATAGTTTGCCAAATGCCTCGAGCAGCTGCAGCGCGCCAGGCAGCGATTTCCCCGGGTCCTCTAGTGCCAGTAGCATATCATCTGCATAGGCTATGACCTTATGCTGTCTACCTGCCATTTCTATCCCGCTAATGTAACAAGCCTCCCTGATTTGGATTAGAAGTGGTTCCAGAAAAATAGCATATAGGAGGGGGGATAACGGGCAACCTTGTTTAGTACCCCTCGTGATCGGAATCTTTTCCATAACTTCCCCATTTACCGCTATTCTTATCGAGGGGGAGTTGTAATTTGCCTTGACCATGTTTATAAAGTGGTTCCCGAATCCCATGTGTTCTAGGGTTTTGAAGAGAAAAGACCATTCCACTCTATCGAAAGCCTTTTCGGCGTCCAGTGTTAGAAGTATTGCCGGCGTGTGAGTAATGCCTGCCTTTTCTATTAGATGAATTACCCTTCTAATTTTGTCGTGAGTTTGTCTGCCCGGAATAAAGCCTGATTGATCTGGGAATATTAGTGTGGGGAGTAAAGGAGAGAGTTGAGCTGCCAGAATTTTTGTGTAGAGTTTGGAATATAGGTTTATCAAAGCAATAGGTCTGTATGAGCCGGGAAGGGAGCGGTCCTTACCAGGCTTGTGGAAAACCAACACCTTAGCTTCATTCATGGATGGGTAACATTACCGCTTCCCTTAAAAGTGTTAAACAGTATCGTCAGCAGTGGGACGAGGATGTTCGCATATTTTTTATAGAAGGGTGCCGTGAAGCCGTCCGGTACTGGCGTCTTATTATTCGGGAGGTCTGCTATTGCTTTTTTCACTTCCTCCTCCGAAATCGGAGTATCCAACGCATATTTGGCTTCTTCAGAAATTTTTGGTATGGGGCGGGACCGTAGAAAGCCCTCCTGATCTTCCTCGTTAGGGTGTTCCATTGCGTATACATCACAATAGAATAGATTGAATACTTCCCCCCAATGTCTTTGAAACATGTTGGGGTCTCTCCCTGTGAGTTTTTGATGTTTAAGATGGTTCTCGATTTTTGCCTTGCCGCTAACTGCCTAGCTAGTTATCTGTCAGCCTTGTTAGCTTTAATTTAATAGTTTTGCTTTAGGAATAGGAGGGATTTCTCTGCTTTTTTTGTTACGGAGGAGATCTAATTGTCTCTGTGTGTGTCTAAGCGCTTTCTTAAGTTCCCTGGTGGGACGTAACATTAGTTCCTCTCGGATGTCTGACAGTTTTTTCTCAAGCTCACCTTCCCATGCATACCTCTGTTTATCCCTGGAAGCCTTGAAGGCGATCATATGCCCTCTTAATACTGCCTTAAACGCCTCCCATACTGTACCCATTGGGACATCCCCCTTATCATAATGTTCGAAGTATTCTATTATTTTATCCCTTAATGCCTCTCCTGCGACCGGATCCTTAAGAAGGTCCTGCGGGAGCTTCCAGCACCAAAGCCGCCCTCCTCTATCTGGGGTCTGTAATTCCAGCCAAAGCGGGGTGTGGTCTGACAGTGAAACGGAACCCAGTGCAACCCCCTGGACCTTACCCAACAGCCCCACGAGACCCAAAAATAGTCGATTCTCGACATCGTATTATGTACTTGCGAGTAATACGTATAGCCATCAGTTTGACCATTCAACTCCCTCCATACATCACAGAGCGCCATATGTGCCATCTTCTGTTTGAGGCAGCTAGACGGAGCACCCTGATGGTGGGGACCCCCTGCACTCCTGTCTAACTGCGGGTCCCATGCCATGTTCAGATCTCACCCCATTATTATTTCTCCCTTTGCAAATCCCTCCAACCGCCCCAATGTATCCCGCAGGAATCCGTCTTGGCCCGTGTTTGGTGCATAAATAGATGCCAGTGTCAGCATACGGCCGTCCATCTTGAGGTTGGCGAAGGAATAGCTCCCATCCTTGTCGGTCTGCTTGTCTACGATATGCGCCTCCATGCCCCCTTTGATAGCGATCATTACCCCAGCTCTTTTCCCCTCCGCGTTGCATTGTACCACTACCTTGTATCCTCTAAGACATATCCTCCCCCTATCCTGTGCTTTGATGTGAGTTTCCTGTAGCAGCAGAATGTCCGCTTTTTCCCTCCTTAACATGTTCTCTACTTTTTTCCTTTTGACAGGAGTATTCAGGCCCCTTATATTTAGTAATAGTATTCTGGCCTTACCCATGTCACCGAGCCCGATTAGCCCCCTTATGTGCCCAGGCACTGAAATCCCCTACCTCTTCTGGTGTTTTCCACCCACCCCTCCACCCAGTGCCTCCAATTTCCCCCCAACATCTTGACGAAACCCCAACTTTGATCCTGAGGAGGGACCAGGTCCCTATGGTAGCCAAGGCGTTGCGCCTATCGCTCCTTGCCCTCTGTATACTCTGGTCGAACTTATCGGGGAGTCCTAAACCCCCGCATTTCCCTCGAACCTTACTGTGTGCGCGTAGCCAATCCCCGGCCAGGCCGAAGAATGAATTAGCTCCTGATCTGATCCATGAGTTCCATCTGCATTTCTCCAAGTTCCGCCACTGGTGGCTGTTCCTTGTCCCCGTGGTACCATGATGTATGCCTAGTTCACGGTTATCCGCTAGGTGCCCCCTTTTTTTTCTCGTCTTTTCCTCTGCCGAAACTCCACCCTCCCTCTTGGTCTTTTTGGCAATTCCCCCCGTGCCTTTGTTCTTCTGTCGTCCGAGTCGCCGAGGTGAATGTCCATTGTATGGAGTCCTCCTTCGCATGTAGTCACCCTTCTTTGCTTACCCTCCCATTCGAACAACAAGACGAATGGAAATGTCCATTTGTACCTTATTTCTCTTGCGACCAACTCCCTGATCAGTGGGGCCATATCTCTCTGCTTAAGAAGTGTCGCTGCGGCCAGGTCTTGGTACAACCGGATGTTCACCCCGTTCATTCTTATTTGGTTCAGCTGCCTCGCCCTCCTTAGTATGCTTTCTTTCTGTGGGTATGAGGATAGCGCTACTAGAACATCCCTGGCTGTTCCCCGGGGGCACCAGCTTGCTTCAGGCCCACTCTATGTACTCTGTCTATGCCTATGTCGCCCGCATCTTATGCGTCAATAATATCTCTGAACACCTCTTGCACCACTTTCTTGAGGTCTTTCTCCAGCACTGATTCGGGCATATTTTTAATGCAGATATTTGATCTGCGGGACCTGTTTTCCAGGTCTTCGCATTGGATTTCCAGGTTGTGGGTTAAACGCACTAGGTGTTCTTGTGTTTCGCTCATCTGTAGTGCGTCGTCTTCAACATTTTGTACAATCTTTTCCAGGGTATCAGTCCTCTCTTCTAATTTGGATACGTCAAGTTTTATTTCATGGACTACTTGCTTCTTGTCGTCTCTCAGTGAAGCAAACTGGTCTTGAACCGTTGACATGAACTTGTCCTGCAGCTCAGTGAACCAGGCATGCTTATCTTCCTTTGACGGTGGGAGATTGCCTGATGCAGGAGGGATGCCCACATCTAAGGGGTCTTCCTGTGACCTTCCCCTCGCAGTCCCCGGGGTGCCAGGTGCCCAAAGTTGCAGAATATCAGAGTCCTGTTTGGTCCCCTGTGAGCTCAATTAGGAGGCCCCCCTTTACCCTTAGCCTTGGACTTCGCCCCCCGTGGGTAGACTCTTTGCAGAAATGGTTTGCTCTCTCCTTTAAGGGGAGCTGTGTGCCGCTGTGCGGATGCTTCCGCAGCCCCCTTATTGGTTTGACTGGCAGGGGGTGCGTGCTTAAAAGTACCTCTTAATATGGGTTCACAGCAGTATGCCTTTGATGGAACAGGGTCCTTCCCACCCCTTAAGAATTTCAGGCTGGAGCGTTGAGTTGCCAACAGTGGGACTTGAGGCGAATGAAGCAGGGCAGCCTCCCCCTGATGGTTGGGGGGGTTGCAGAGACAGAAGTGTGTTTTTTTTTACCGTGGGGAGGACAAAGAAGGGGCAGAATCGGGCCTCTCACCTGCTGCTCCGCGCGAGCATATGCAGTCCTTATTTAGCCTCGTTCATGGGGGCCGCGGACTGCGCCTTCCAACTACTGGTGCCTGGTTGCTCTCAGGTCGTTGCAGCGCCGGTGCGCGGTGGAGCGCGGGGGGGTTCCTCCCCGTGCCCGCTCTGATGCTGCCACAGGCCTTCCTCCTGATTGTCGCCCCGATGAGGGTCCCCGGGCGGGTTCCGCACACCCCCGGCCGCCTCTCCGCTTATTGCGGAATCATCCGTTTTTCAGCCAGCGAGGGGGGGAGGGGCCAGGTGCCCCGCCTGTCAAGCGAGCTCCGAACCCGCCTGCCCGCCGCAGCAGAGTCCCACAAGGACCCCGCCCGTACCACGCTGTCCCAGCAGTACACCATCTGCCTCTGAGTCATAGGGGGCTGCGTCCCCCGCTCCTGCGATCCCAGCCGGGGCCTCACTCTGCTCCTGGCCGAACAGCGTTCGAATGCGTTGCTGCTCTGGTGGGGGAGGGGCACTCTGCCCCGTCAGCACAGCGCCAGTCATCTGTTTTAGGGCGCCTACTCGAAACCCCCAATGCCGGATGGTCTGAGGGGCATACATGCACCGAGGATCAGGTCAGGGAGTCTCGGATCGGTGCATATATGAAGTGCTTTACATAGGCCTGGCAGGAGAGAGACTCCCACACGTCTCCCTGTGTCGGCATGCCATCTTGGGAGTCGTAAATTGGGAATTTTTAAAGTGAATGCATTTATCAATTGTAACTCCAAATTTTGCGTTTATTGTATACTCTGTGTTTGTGGTAAATACTACATTGGTAGTACAATTTGCCCTCTTAAGATCAGGATAAGAGAGCATCTATCCACCATTTCAAGTCAAGACTGAAAATATCCCTTGGCCACACATTGGCAAAGAAATCATCAGCTGGACAATAAATCTGAAATTAGGTTTGCTGGCATGGCAAAAGTAACTTTGCCCAACGTGGCGGCAATTGGACCCTGAAATTAAGACAACTTGAAGCACGGCTAATTTGCCAGTATCGTACTGTATCAATTGGTCTCAACAGTGACCATGAATTTTCGGTGTTCCTTTGAAGTCCTACTGTACAAATGCCTTTGCTTTCTTTGTTGCTGTTTGCAATCTGTGCATATATATAATTTCTGTAAAAGAGCTGTCTTGTGTGGACAACACTGGTCACATTGTGTCTGTATTTTGGGGCAATATGCCGTAATTTTACTTATAGAACTAAGGTTATTTGGGATTGGATGCATGGATTCACCGGCCTTCTAGGGGTGCAACTGCCGTAAATGGCACAGTCAATCATTTAAACTCTGGCAACTGCGATGCTACTACTTTAGTGTCTCCTTTTTCGTAACCTATTCACTACGTTAGTTTAACTTTTAAGCTTTCCCTTGATCTCGATCTTAGCCTTTAAGTATAGGTTGTCTATAGATGTGTGCTATTGGATTTCAATATAACTGCTTACACACAACTCTACTTTCAATATGGCCGCCCGCTTGTGCCGCGCTTCCGGGGTTCAGGTCGGCAACTCACGGCACACGCAATTTGTATGTACAGGAGCGCCGCTAAAGCGCGAGGCTCCTGTCCCTGTCCCTTTCACTACGTGCAGAAACGCTGGTAAGCACAGTCTTTCGCGCAGACCCCTGCTGAGTTGTTCTAAGCAGGGGCCATACGCATGTGACTGTCTCGTTAGTTAGCATGTTTTAATGAGCCCCAATTAGCACCTTAACACGGTTGTTTGTTTTTGTCTCCCCGTGAATTTTGTGCTGTTTCCATGCTGACCTTCACGCTTGGTACACTTGTCATCTGTAAATAGTGGTTAATGTTTTGCATGCCTGCATTTATTTAATTCAATCTATATCACCACACAAATCATAGGTAACACATATAATTTCTTATATTTGCAGTGGAGCCGGTGAATGCACCTTGTATATAATTTTTCTAATCGTATTACCTCATAGGCAAAGCTATTCCAGTTAATCACTTTTATGATTTGCACAACAATTAGTTGAATTATAAAGTCCTCAATATATAATGTGTCCGAGTGTTTTTACTGCGGCATGCTGATATATTATTTCCCTCTTCTCTGTTGCCTTATTAGTTTCCTGTGTCAAGCATCAACAAGGTATCTTACTTTCTTTTTGTTGGATGGGGCAAAATTGCTGGTTAACCATATTGCACAATGGCTGACCATGGTTGTGCATACATGATTGCTCTTACTACCATAATCTTTTAATTCATTTTATTTTTATCTTCTGTCTTCTCTCACTATGTGTGTCAATTGACCTCAACGATTGGCTAATTCTATTGCCAATACTCCATATCCTTTTCATGACTTTTCTTAATCAATATGTGGTGTTTCTTTAATTATTGGTTATTCTTGTCAATGCATATTGGATTCATTGTGTTGAGTACCTATTACTTCTGTCCGATATCTAATATTATTGTGGCCCCCCCACTCCCCCTTTGGTTGTTTGGGCCTGATTGTTTTGCTACATTTGGTTGGTTACATATGATTATTTCAAATATGTATACTTGCAAAACTTATGGATATAATTTTGAAGCCTGTTAAAAGAGTGTTGAAGCTCGAAACACGTGTCGGCTATTTTTGGCTGTTTCTGATTTGTATTAAATAATGCTCAACAAGCTTTAATAACTGTGTTTGTGTGCGCAATTAATGGTAGCAAACCCCATCTTAACAATTCCTTTGACGTAGGCACCTTGGCAGGGTGACTACAACCTGCTACCAATGCAGCCCCATAACACACCCTATTTCCCGTCGGGCGCCGAACCTCAACTGTCCACCACTGCCAAAATTTCATAAATTCCCTCCTACGACCTCTCTGTTCCCTTCATTCTCCCCTCAAACCCACATTGCTGATAAAGTCCAAATTCACACAAAATAATGGCACTGTGATACTTACTTGAAACACACAGATCAGTTTAGTAGTATGTTATCCATGTATTTGAAAGAAGCACTGTTTTACTGTGTAATCATCTTGCACGTGCGGACATCGAAAAATTAAAGGTCTGTCTGAAACCTCACTGTGAATGGTACATCCCAATAAGAATTTTCTGTTAATGGATTTTGTTTTTTTCAACAACCACAGGGGATTTATTTTGCTTCCTAGCATCAGTGGTGCAAGAGAGTACTGAAGCAGAGTAGTGATTTTTTTACAGCAGAGTCAACACAAAGTGCATAAAGTTCAAGTTTAAAGCCAATTCCAGAACTTTATAACAAATCCTGTCTTTAAAGAGTATCCCACACATGTGTTTGCATAATAGGGGAACTACATTTTTTAAAATTGTGAGGCATGCAAGCCTTTAACAAATACTTTTCATTTATCAGGTGAATCAAATAGATATGGGTTTTAAAACCTTGTTCAACATTTGAGAATTCTTTCCCCTCTTCCCCCAAATGTGTGTGTATTTCCAGTTTTCATTCACAATACAAATTATAAAACTGTTAAACTAACAAATGAAAACAACCTTGTAACTATCTTCCTTCCATCAGGGCCAGTTCAGGTGTCGGATTTCAAGTTAGTGTTGATGTTTATATGGGCGCTCCGTTGGAGCCCCTTAATTTTTGTTCTTTAAGACTTCCCACCCTTAAGAAGATTTTCCTGGTTTCCATCACTCCCGCTACACTGGTCAGTGAGCTCCAGACGTAGTCTGTTAATCCTCCCTAATTGTTTTTCTCCAAGGAAAAGGCAACATTGAGAGTTAGACCCTACTTCCTTACTAAGGTGGTCTCAGAGTTCCATCTCTCTCAAAAGGTCAATCTGCCTGTCTTTTTTCCTCCACCTCATCCTTCCAAGGTAGAGGAGCATTTTCATCAGTACGATCCGGCACAGGCCTAAGTTCTATGTCTCTCGGACAAGGTAGAACAGAACTGATGACCAGCTTATCATTGGTTACCCGGGTGTCACTGAACAGACCCTGTCATGCATTTTAGAATGCTATAATCTGGCTGGCAAGGAGGTCCCTGAGGATCACTCCTACATTGGGTTGGCTGCTACCTCGGCTCTGCAACGCATAGTGTAGTTTCTAGATATTTGACAAGTGATTACGTGGGCTTCCTTGCACATGTTTGCTAAGCATTACTTCTTGGATTCTAGGTCTCGTCAGAATTATTGTTTTGGCAGAGTTGTCCTTCAGCGTTTTCTGGCTTAGATGGTGCTCTTGCTACCCTCACACATCCAGGTCATTGTACTACTTTCAGAGCCTTTTATATATGAGGAATCCATTGGAGGAAGGAGTCCATTAGAAGAAGAAATCACTTACCTATTGGTAAAGTTATTTCTGATGGACGTTCCTCCCACGGACTCATCTATATGTCTCCCAGCGCAGCTTCTCTTTGGAAAATGTTTCTGCTGCCAGGGGTAATCTTTCTGATGATTTCCTCCAATCATTTGCATCGATGGGAATAAAAAATGGTCTCTCTTCGAGCTGATGTGCCATGCATTCAACCTAATGCATGCGCATATCCAATCTTGCTTTTTGGGAATCTGTTTCACTCTAGCCATTACTTGTGCAAGGAAAATGGCAGAGCTTCATTCTTCTAAAATCAATAAGACATTTGGCAGATTTCCTGAGAACAAGGTGCAGGTGCATAGCAACATGTATGTTCTGGTGTCTTCCAATCGGCCAGTTGTCCTACCAAATTTCAGACAGCTCTAATTCCTTGGTCAGGAGGTTGTTACAGTGCCCCTACAAGGGATCTAAAGCTTTACTGTTTGGGACCAATGAGCAACTCGGTCTTCTTTGATCTCCTTCGCCTTAGTGGCATTGGTGAGGGAATCTTTAAGGCTGGCAGAGCCAGTTGGATTTCAGCATGCATCAGATATGCCACGAAAGGCTGCATTAACTCTTCCCGGTAGAAACCTTTATTTTGCGTGGGCACTGGTAGCCACAACAGCCTTGCTTGCCTGTTGTCTTGGAAGGCACATGTATAGAGCTGTGCTGGAAGGTACAGCTTTATTTCACAAAGTACCACTTTTTTTTAGCATTGAGGTTGGCACTTGGGTGCTATGAGCTTGTTTAGTTTAACTGAGCCATCTCTCTTCTCCTCCCTTGCATGGTACAGTCTTGATGTGTTCTAACTGCTTTGTAGCCTATTCAAAGCTCATGAACCAATGAAAGATCCAAGGAGAAGGAAAACCTTACTTAGCTGTAACTACTGTTCTCCAGCATTGGAATATTTAATAGATTCACATGCCGCCATCTCTGCATGAGGCTCATTATGGGACACAGTGCATTACAAGAATTTTATGATAGCCTCCAAGAGTCGAGCCAAGGGGAGGAATACCTATTGGTGGAAGGGCAAATGGATTAAAAATGAGTCACTAAAGTAAGTGCAGTTTCAGGTCTTAGAATTGAAACCACTTTATTTATGTACCGCGGATTCCCAGCCTGATAACTGGGAATATTGAAAGCATGTGAATTTATGAAAGATACCAATCGTTACAGGTAAATAACCTTCCCCATCTCCAGGATGCCTGCTCCCATGTGCCTATTCATCCGAAGCGCAAGAAGTACCTGTGATTTGTAGTCGGTACCTTGCACTACCAATTCAGGATTCTGCCATTTGACGTTTCCTTGGTGCCTAACGATTTCACCCAACTGCTGGCAGTGGCAGTGGCTCTTCTCAGGAGGCAAAACATGCATGTCTTCCCCTTACTGGACTACTGGCTTGTCCAAGTCCGCTCCCTGGACCAGCATCAGCGCATATGTACCGTAGATGTTGCATATTGTACCATGTATCAAGTTTTTCCAAGTTTTGCCATCACAGTTCCTACATTTTATCCCTTCAGTTTTGAACACCCAGCTGGGTGGGGCCTTCCCTCCCCAGTGGCTGGCGGCGAGCATCCTCCAGACGGTCCTTTCATTCACAGAGGCTTGCTCTGGCATCTGCCTTTCTGCGTCTACTTGTGCTCCTGCATCCTGGTAGTGTTGAAAGTCTGACTGCGCATTAAGTCACTTCAGTGACGCCTCTATTGCCAGTGGTCTCATTTTCAGAGGTGCACGTCAGACATTTTGCACGAGTAGAACAGAGTTTTTTTTAGACCTGATTGTTAAGCAGAATTATATGCAGTACCCTTTGGGAACACTACACACAATTAAGACTACAAGTGACAGTACAATTTCACCTTTGGTACAAGCCTGTACTACACAGTTATAGTGGTAGCAGTAGCGGAGCAGCCAGACTTATCTCAAGAGTAAGTGAGCAGTACAAATAGTTACACAAAGGACAGCAATTACTATGATTCAGGCAAACACTGACTCAAGGTTTCTAAGTAAAATAATATATATTTATTTACTCAACAGTTGTATAACATTTCACTTTTCTAAGCATGTTAATAATCACAGTCATAAATACACCACTTCCCTAAATTCCAGACAAGTTAAGCTCACAAAATGAAGTGGGAGCAAAATGGCACTCCAGCAATTTACAAGGGAGGGAAAGACAAAGTTATTGGAACTTGGGCAACACCAACCGGTAAGTAATCGGAGCAATTGAACAAGAAAGGCTACAAGGATAAAATCAGATAGAAAAGGCTTAGGGCCAAAGTCAATGGTTCAAAAGTCTTTTGCTCAAGATGATAAGTTCAGTGTAGCTCACGGTAAAGTTCGTGGCACAGATGCCGGATGAGGTTGGATGGTAGAAAAGTTAGTTCAAAGAGAAGAGAAGAGAAGGACAAGCCCTCGGATTGGAGAAAGATTTCAAACACTTTCACCGCGGCTGACCGAAACGGACAACCGGATTTGCACACTACCTTAAAACGGAGAGGGAGCTGTAGCGGAGGCGGACATTCCTGGTGGTTCCTGCAGGCTCACGGTTCCTGCAGCGACTGTCAGACTGATCAGAAGTAGGAAGACTGGAGGGTCCTGCGCCACCCAGGGAAGAAGCCAGCAGCAGAGCCAAACAACGAATAAAAGGTGTGCTCCTTAAAACCCAAGCAGGGTCCGACCTTGCTGGCTATCCAGCCCACTGAAGCTCTGTACAGCGAATTCAACCAGAGGAGGGTCATGGTTTGAAGTTTGGGCAAACTGGTTGGTCCCACCAGCTCAAGGGAAGATGTTTCCTGGAGGATCTTCTCTGTCGTCGGATTTGGAGATTTGGATTTGCAGCAGGGCTTCACCGGGCGGTCAGTCGTAGTAGGGGTCCTCATCTTCCAGTTCCTCGTTGATTTTCTCGTTCCAGTACCAGAGACCTGCTTTTTATGTAGTTTTCCCCCATTCATATAGCCTGGCTGTCAATCACACAGCAGGGTGGCCGGCCTGACAAAGCCAGTCCCCTTAGCCAATCAGACAAGAGTGCGACTTGGGTTACTAAGGCAACCCATGGCAGGGGTCTGAAGATCCCTCCCTCGCATCCTGCCCACCTAGACGATCGGGCACCTTAAGGAGTGCTTCTGTACAGAAACCCGCGAAAAGACAGCGAACAAAGGAATCATCCCCGGATTGGCGCGCAGAGTAAAACACGAGAAACTTTAACAAAAAGAAATGGCGAATAAACCCAGAGGGAACCAAAATAAAATGTATCTGGTCAAGCGGGTTTATGTTCGAGGCTACTATAATAGCCTGGAACAATACCACGTTTATATAATATAATCGCGGTAGGAAAGTTAGGGTAGATACCACTGCCACCAGCCAAGTCTTAGTGTTAAGGGAGCGAAACAAGGCTCCAAGAGGCACAGACAAAAAAGGATAAGAATGAACCCTTTCCAGTACTCCATGTAAGATGGGGTGTACAGGGTCTGCAGTTTAAAGTGACAATATAAAGTTAATGGCAACTTTACCTGTTTCTGGGGGACAGTAGTCAGCCCCAGAAAAATTGAGTCAGGGGGAAGTCTCAAAGACAGCCCTATGTAACTGCACTGAAGGTGCTGTGTAACACACACAAAAAGTGGTGCACAAGGAGTAGGTGAGGCTCCAGTGCCCAAGATCACACAAACAGTGAAAATACACTCAGCAAAACACATGTAAGAGTGGTAAAAAAGGCTCACACTCTTACCAGATGAGAAAAATAAATCCTAGAAAACCAGGAAAGCTGCTGGGGGACTCCTTAGGTAAGGGAAATCAGTCATTTATGAGAATTCTCCCTAACACTTATGTTTTGGTACATGCGAGACAATGGGTTGAAAGCGTTGTTTCTTCTGCATCTTTGGCCTCAGCTGACGGTGATCATTGATGCCTCCAAGAAGGGTTGGGACCCTCACCTGATTGATCAGATGGTGAGCGGTCTGAGTCTCTGGAGCACATCAACTTGACGGAATTGAGGTGATCAGACTGGCCCTGTTTGCCTTCCTCCCGTCTGTGAAGGGCAAGTGTGTACTGATCCTGATGGGTAACACAGTAGCCAGGCACTACCTCAACAAACATGTTGGTGTGGGTCCTTGCCTCTTTGCAGAGAAGCAACCCATCTATGGTTCTGGGCTCAAGAGAACAGCATTTCCCTGAAGGCGGCTCACCTTGCCGGAGTACAGAATGTCCTAGTAGATGCCGTGAGCATGCACACATCAGCTTCTCAGGAGTGGGAGCTCTGCTAGGATGTTCTGTAGGAGATACTTTCCCATTGGGTGCTCCTCATATAGACCGCTTCACTTCCAGGGAATTTCCTTGGCAGCGAGATTTGTGGGTTACACGGATGGTCTAACGGATGTTCAACCTCTATGCGTTCCAGCTGATGCCGGTCATTCTTCTGGCTTTCAAGAGACTGCACCTGTTCAGGTCCATGTTTATTTTGATCACTCAGCACTGGGCTCAGAGAATATGGTACCCAGAGTTACTGGACATGCCCATCTGCCCTCCCTGGTGCCTCCCATAGAGAGTGGATATTCTTTCCCAGTCCGATGGACAGGTCCTCCACTCGAACCTCAACAGCCTAAACCTTCTTGCTTAGCTGATGAGAGCCTGAGGTACAAGGAGTGGGACTTGTTGGACAACATCCTGGATGTACTTCTCTAAGCTCGGAGCCCCGCCTACTTATACCTGAAGATGTCGTTAATTCTCAGCTTGCTGCTGGGAAAGGAGTCTTTGCACTGTCACCTGAACCACAACCATTGTCTGTGCTTTTTCTGGCTTGGATGGGCCTGCAGATCAGCACCGTAAAGTGGTATCTAGCCACTATCTCCGTTTTTACAGCCTTTTCACAATACCCACTGTTATGCAGTTGAGCTGGGATTGTGTATTCCGTTTCCACCATGCCATTCCTGTTCTCTTAAATCACCCGTAAGATGTTTTTCCTTGATGAGAGAAGTTAGGAAAGATGACCAGCTCTTCGTGAATTATGCGGGTGCCCACGTCTGTGGCTAAATGGACCCTTTCATGGTGGATCTTACTCTGCACCTTGGAATGCTATGATCTGGCTGGGAAAGATGTTACTGACTTCCTCAGGGCTCATTCTGAGCGAGAGACTGGCTACCATTTCTGCACTTCAAAAACAAAGGGGATTGCCTGATGAGATCCTAGGTCCTTCATGCTAAATACTTATCAAACAACAAAGGTGGACCCTTGGATAGAGGATGACAACATATTCATTTATCTTTTTTTTACAAATATCGACAAATGATTAATTTCATATCTTTTTAAATACATTTCACCACTTTATGTTCCTAGAACTAGCAGCTGATGGAAACAGCAGACAGAGTAAATTCTGCGAGACCCATAGGATCTTATTTAACCTATTGGTGACTGTTTAATAAACACGGAAGAATGATCACCGTGCCTTCATTATTGGAGAGACACAAGATGAATATATAAGAATTGACTTAATGTCACAGGTTTCCTTTTTTCTCACCTGTTTTTGCTGCCTTGCGGGATACTTCGCCGGGGTTTTTTTTCGTGCCGTTCGGGTCTTGTATAGGCCCGCTCAGCTGTCGTCGGATTCCAGGATTCGTTCAGTTTCTTCATCTGGGACCACGGAACTCCAGGAAGACCAGGAAGGAAGGGTGCACACGAGAGCGGTCTGCGCGGAACGTGGATGGAATACAGGTACAAGGGGGAGGAAGGAGAAGGGGAAGGAATGGGTCCGGGAATTCGAGTAGCAACTCAGTTCCAGGAGCACGAACTGCGACGCACGTCTAGCCTCAGCTAACGATAGCGTTGAGACGCGCGGGGGCGTGGTTCCTTTATGGAACGTGCTGCATGGACGTAAAGGTTGATAGACCGCGTTCTGTGAGTTCGGCCATGTTGGGTGTACTACAGCGAGTAACCCCCGACGTGCCAAGGACCAGGAGGACCAAAAGGGGCGTGATCGACGGATCATGACACTTAAAGCTTCAACAGTAGGAAGCAATCAGACCCCACCTGTCTTATTGGAAATAGTTTACCATACACATGGTCTCTGGAATAGACCAAGGTTGAATAAGGGGATAAAAAGGTGGCCTAACGGAGGATACAACCCAGAAGACTCCAACGGATGCTTTATCTGTTGTTTCCCAAGTTTGTTCTCATTTTGCGTGGTACAAATATCCTTTAACATTAACATTGATTGTTGAAACATTTACAACTGCAGACATGATTAATCCACTACTCTCATTTCCCACACCGCCATTGCAAGACGGAGGAAGTGTGGTCCACCCTACAATATGCAACTGGACACAATCAATTTTCCTGTTTATGTCCTGAAGATGGTTGACGTACATAGTGGACTGATTTGAGTCCAAAGATACAACCGAAACCCGCGTCGGCCTACTGCGTGATTAAGGACAGGCAGTCATTTGAATTTAAGACTGAACTGAGAGACTCTATTTTTGTTCATGTTTAAAATTGTGGATTGTGACCTAAAATATTAGGTTATTTTTGATTGTATGAGAAAGAAGAGTGTGAATGAATGGAATGTAGGGGTGAATATTTATGGATCCAAAGTGAGAATAACATGTTTTTTTTATGGTTTAAAATATTTTACACTGAAGTGGTGAAATGTATTTAAAAAGATTGAAAAGATATTAAATTAATCATTTGTCGATATTTATAAAAAAGATAAATGAATATGTTGTCATCCTCTATCCAAGGGTCCACTTTTGTTGTTTACCACTTCTGCACTACAGGAGTGGAGTAGAGGTCCTTGTATTGGACATTTACCAAACAGTTACGTGGGCTTTGTTCCATGTTTGCCACACACTACTGCTTGGATTCCCTTTCGGGGAAGGACTCCCAATGCGGCAGAGCGGCACTCCAGAGTTTTCTGGTCTCAGTGGTGTCTTCTTGCTCTCATCCCCACTCCAGATCTATTTATTACTTTGGGAGTCTTGCATAGATGAGGAATTTGTGGGAGGAAGGAATCCATTAGAAGAACAAATCTGCTTACCTCCTTCTAATCTTTTTTTTGATGGATGCTCTTCCCACAAATTCCACATCACTCTCCCAGTCTGCCCCCTCTCGGCGGATGCTAGTACACTTTCATAGGTTTGGCGGTCCCTCAGTAATAGAGTGCTAGGGGAAAAGATGAAACTGAAGTCATGGGGAGCAGAACCTCCATAAATATACTTGCTCCAAGGTCCTATTGCATGCCACATACTGGTGTTTGGGAAGTTTCGGAAGATCAGCTGCACTGGAGATAGACTGTTATAGATGAGAAATCCATGGATGGAACATTCATCATAAAGAACATTACCAAGAGGTAACACATTTGTCGAACAGACAGGTCATCACAATTGTGTTGGAGGGGCTCGGATGGGGCCCACCTATGGGGCTGGACACAGAGTTTGATCTTACAGAAATTCTTAACAACGTACTGCCTAAAGAGCCATTACTGCCTTTTCACATAGCTGAAGAAGCCCCAATATTAGGCTTGTGGCATAAAACATGTTCCGCACCAGAGTTGTACAAAGATCTAGTAAATTAGTATAGACCAGCATCTTGGGACCCAGAGTTCTCATCAGAGCCCAGAAAGTCTTGTGGTCCAAACAGCCACTTTAGGAGCAAAAATGAGCATGTTCCTGACTCTTCCCACAAACCGAGATGACAAAAAATGCAACACTCTAGCTAAGAAAGTTTTTTGGTCAGACACCATGGCACTTAAGGTCATTAATGCGTCTTGTGCCCTGGAAAAGCATACCCACACCATATAGCTGTGGTATCTAAGGCAGCTGGACATATATCCAAAGGTGAAATGAGGGATGGTTTTAATAACCTTGTTACCGACTGGTAGGAGTCAGCATATCAAGCTCTTCAGTAGAGACTCGATGCTGCAGAGTGTGTCGTAAGAGCTATCGGTACCAGTCCGGTCACCATTGGATCTTCCTGGCTGTGAAAGTCTGATATTTTCCCCAGAAAGGCAGTCCAGACTTCTTGAAATGCCTTTTGATGGCAACCGTTAGTTTGGGCCCAAAGTTAATGACATTTTAGAAAGGTTTGTCATCCAAAACAACCACCAAATCTTTAGGGGCTGCAGTACGTCAGCAGCCAGTAAAGGCACCAATACAGGTTTGGCGTGGTAAGCATTTGCAGTACTTCAGTTCTTTTAATCAGAGAGGCAGAAGCAAATCCTCATCAAAGCAAGTTCAAAGGAATAACAGAGCACCTCCTGAAAGGAAAGTATGGGGAGAGAGGTCACAGGGCTGCTGCCACCAAAGCACAGTTACACACTCAACGCTTAGCTATACTATTGGTCGTGTATGGGGGAAGATATGCATTATGCCAAAACAAATAAAAAATTACAAGATCTGTTTATGACAATTATAAAGTGTGTTAACTCGAAGGTTAAGGAATGGAGAAGTGCAATAACCAGAGGAAAAGGAATGAAGTACATGAGACAATGTGTAAATTGGAAAAGAAGTTTGTATTTCTATTGTTGATGGATAGATACTTTGTAACTTGTACATAACTTTATTCCTAAGAGCAAATACATTTTAAACGAAACAAATGCAAACCCAAACAATGGCCACTGTGGCGATCTTTCAGATGGCGTCACTTCTCCACAGGGGAGAATCCCTTCCCATGAGGCTAGGGAGGTGAGGCTGCTAATCAATAGTCCCCCCACCCGGGGTGTTAACATGGGGGAGGATCTCATGGGGAAGGATGCCTCTTCTGGGGATAACCCCTGTGATGTCCCACCACGTAGGCCCCTGTGAAGTCCCACCACGTAGGCTGATGATAACGCCCACATCTTATCAACATAAGATCACCTCAGAAACTGTTATTGTGAAATATTGAACCCATCTGATGATAAAAGTACTGAGAAGAAAAAGCGTTACAAAATGCTACATTGCGCGAGGCATAGGCTAGAGCACCTAATGTCAGTTGGAGGGACGTTACGCGGGGGCCGTCCCCCCTCTTTAAACTGAACACCAAAGACGGGACTGTGTTCTTCACCATCCACTGACTGGTCCGCCAATGGCTTGTGTGGTTCTGACAAGCTGGAAGCTGAGATGCGACCAGAGGGAGAACCAAGCGACTTAGGAGGCCGCATTGAAACCTGGAGAGCTGGTACAGAGCTTCAGAAGACAGTACCAAGTGTTAGGCAGAAACCTGTGCAGTTCCCTTAGGGACCACTGCAAAAGGCTTAAGACTACAGGTGTTGGCAGTAAACCCAATTGGTGGCAGTCTGTACCACCCACATTTACCTGGTAGCTGTGGCTGAGCAGCCAGACTTCGCTCAAGAAGAGTTAGACAGTGTATAGAGTATACAAGATAGGTACCAAAATACAGTAGCACAAGCAAACACTGACCAGAGCTTGGGTATAAAAGTATATAATTATTTATTTAAAAACACACTTTGTAAAATACACTAACACTAATATGGCAAGCAAGTTCAAACACAGTCACTATTAATATATATACATCCCTGATCACCTATTGAACAAGTCTTAGTTAAAACACCACTTATTTTCAGACAGAGCTGAGCGCTTAACCTAAGATGGCACTCCAATAAGTTAATTAAAAAGGGAGGGAAAAGGGCAGAATTAGGAACATACACAATACCAACACTTTAGGAGAACCAGAGCAAGTCAGAAAAAGCAGAGTCTACTGAGGAGCAAGAAAGTCATAGGCCAGGCCTCCTCTTGAAGAGAGCAAGGCGGAATGTGTCCAAGATCACACAGTTGAATAGAACTTTTAAAGAGTCTTTGCAAAGTGTTCAAAAAGGGTTGGATCAAGTCAGGAAAAGTTAGTTTGCAGGTCCCAAGTCACTCCAGGATAGAAAGTCAAGGATTTATGTGACACCTTGAACAGTCTGTTGCAAGGGAGACCAGGCGGGACTCAGTACCTGAAATGGTGAGAAAGCTCCAGCGGGGGCAGTTGTTCCTGGCAGCGGGTGCTTCGTCCAGGGGAAGAGAAGATCTCGACGTGGAGGAAAGCTGGAGGTCGTTGCACAGCCTGGGAAGAAACCAGCCGCGGAGTTTCCCGGTTAAAAGGTACTACCCTTTTATTCGTGGTAGTGGTGAAGTGTGGCTAGTGTTAGGCAGAAACCTGTGCAGTTCCCTTAGGGACCACTGCAAAAGACTTAAGACTACAAGTGTTTGGCAGTAAACCCACTTGGTAGCAGTCTGTACCACACAGATTCACTTGGTAGCTGTGGCTGAGCAGTCAGACTTCCCTCAAGAAGAGTTAGGCAGTATATAGCGTATACACAATAGGTACAGGGATACAGTAGCACAAGCAAACACTGACCAGAGCTTTGGTGTAAAAGTATATAGTAATTTTTTTTAGGGCACACTTGTAAATTACACTAGCACAAAGAGAAAAGTAAATTCAGCACACAGTCACTATTATATATATATATATACAGCTCTAATTACTTATTAGACAAGTCTTAATGAGAAACACCACTTATTTTCAGACAGAGGTGAGCGCTTAACATAAGATGGCACTCTAATAAGTTATTAAAAAGGGAGGGAAAAAGGCAGAGTTATGGAAGCACACAAATTTCAATACTTTTTAAAAGAACCACACTCAGGCAGGATAGGCAGAGTTCTACTGGAGAGCAAGGAAGTCAATTGCAAGGCCCACACTTGGAGAGAGCAAGCATAAGGGGTCCAGGTTCACACAGTGGGATTATGCCCAAAGAGTCTTGTAGATAGTTCGCACACAAAGAATTAAATTAAAGTCATTAAAAGTTAGCTTAGGTTGTCCCGGGCCAGCCCAGGTTAGAAAGGCGAGGCTTTACTGTCACCCCGAACGATCTGTTGCAAGGGAAGCCAGGTGGGACACAGTACCTTAAGTGTGAAGGAAGCTCCAGCGGGGGCAGTTGTTCCTGGCAGCGGGTGCAAGTCAGTGTTTCGTCCAGAGGAAGAGGAGGTCTCGCCGTGGAGGAAAGATGAAGGTTGTTGCACTGCCAGGGAAGAAACCAGCCGCAGAGTTCTTCGGTTAAAAGGTACTACCCTTCTCTTCGCGGTAGTGGTAAGCCGTGGTATTCCGGTTGCCGGGGTGCTTGGCACGGGCAAGGCAGCCACGAGATGCTCCAGGAAGGTGAAAAGAAGGCAAAACTGGTTATCCTCACCAGTCAAAGGAAGAAGACTCTCCGGACTGGAGATCTCCTCTGTCGTCGGAAAAAGTGTAGAGACGGTTCAGCAGGGCTCCACCGGTGGTGTTGTCGTTGCAGGTCGGCTCAGCTTCTCCATCTTCGGATTCTTGGGTCCTGTGGTGACTTCTGAAGTTCCAGTCCCCAAAGCCCTGCTTTTATGCAGCAAACCCCCATTCATTCAGCCTAGCTGTCAATCAAACATGCTAAGTGGTGAGCCGGCCGGCTCACCACTTGGGCCAATCACACAAGAGTGCAACTTGAGTTGCCAAGGCAACTCAGTCCAGGGTGCCTAAACCCCCTCTCACAACCCCTGTGGTACCCAGACAGAGTGGCACCACTTTTGGAGGCTTCTGTGGAGAAGCCCGCCAAAAAGTGGAACAAAGGGCTCGACTTGGGTTGGAGTCACAGAAGAGAACACAAACGCCATTTTAGAATAGAGTTCCGGCAAAAAATACCAACCGGTGAATTAATATTAAATAAATAAACCGGCGGTATGTTCGAGGCTATAGGAATTAAATAATTAAAGTTGGTAGCCTCGAACAATGGGAAAATCCCATAGAGATATATTCGCGGTCGAATATAAAAAGTAGTATCCACTACCACCAGCCAA
The DNA here is from genome assembly GCF_040938575.1 of Ambystoma mexicanum. Lineage (NCBI taxonomy): Eukaryota > Metazoa > Chordata > Amphibia > Caudata > Ambystomatidae > Ambystoma > Ambystoma mexicanum. The sequence continues at coordinate 739,513,743 of NC_090934.1, read as the reverse complement.
AACTCGATCAGGGGGGACGGAGATGTGCCCCCTCGAACAACAGACCCCGGGGCAATCAAATTGCCCCGACCAGTACGTCCACAATATGATGGTTTGTACTGGTTTCTGTTCATATTTTGGGACTAGTAAAGCCAATGGTGACTTTACATGCCCTGGGAGACAGTAGTCAGTCCCAGGGTATGGAGTCTATGTTGGGGGGTCGCTATGACACCCCTGGGTTACGGCACGGAGGGTACTGTGTAACCCACATCAAAAACACATGAGACCCTATGGAGTAAAAGACCCCATAGCCCATAAAACACATGGAAAGACAAAGGAACACCTCAAATCATGTCTAAGAGTGGTAGTAAAAGAGTCTCACTCTTAGCAGGAGAAAAAAATAAACCCCAAAAATCCAGCAAAGCTGCTTGGGGACTCACTAGGTTTGGGAAATTAGCCTTTACAGGGAATTCTCCCTAACAGCTATCCGGCCGCCGGGGTGCTTGGCGAAGGCGATTCGACCACGAGACTATCCAGGAAGGCGAAAAAGAGGGCGAACTGGTCATCCCCACCGGTTCAGAGGAAGAAGACTCTCCGGGATGAATATCTTCTCTGTCGTTGGGAAGTGGTGAGACGGTTCAGCAGGGCTCCACTGGTGGCGTCGTCGTTGCAGGTCGGCTCAGCTTCTCCCTTTTCGGATTCTTTGGTCCTGTGGCGACTTCTGAAGTTCCAGTCCCCAAAGCCCTGCTCTTATGCAGAAAACCCCCATTCATCAGTCCAAGCTGTCACTCAAACATGCTAAGTGGTGAGCCGGGCGGCTCACCACTGGGCCAATCACACAAGAGTGCGACTTGAGTTGCCGAGGAAACTCAGTCCAGGGTGCCTAAACCCCCCCTTCCACACATCCTGTAAACCCAGACAGAGTGGCACCACTTTTGGAGGCTTCTGTGGAGAAGCCCGCCAAAAAGTGGAACAAAGGGCTCGACTTGGGTTGGAGTTACAGAGACAAACACAAACGCCATTTTAAAACCGAGTCCTGGCAAAAAGACCCAACCGAGGAATAAATATTAAATAAATAACCCAGCGGTATCTTTAACATTGCACCAAAAAGTGGTGCGTTTAAAATGAATGGGAAAATCCCATAGGAAATATTCCAGTGGAATATTTCGCTTGGTAACCACTGCCACCAGTCAGAAACTCGACGAGGGGGGACTGCACAGTGCCCCCTCGAAAAACAGACCCATGGGCAATCTAATTACCCCTACCAGTACTTCCACAATATGATGTGTGTACTGGTTCTGTTCACAATTTAAGACTAGTAGAGGCAATGGTGACTTTACATGCCCTGGGAGACAGTAGTCACTCCCAGGGTATGGAGTCTATGTGTGGGGGTCACTATGACACCCCTGTGTTACTGCACTGAGGGTGCTGTATAACACACTTACCAAAAACCACATGAAACCCTATGGAGTAAAAGACCCCATAGCCCATAAAACACATTTCAAAAGTCAAAGGATATCTCAAATCATGTCTAAGAGTGGGAGAAAGAGTCTCACTCTTAGCAGGAGAAAAAAATAAACCCCAAAAATCAAGCAAAGCTGCTAGGGGACTCACTAGGTTTGGGAAATTAGCCTTAACAGAGAATTCTCCCTAACACCAAGGCTTGTCTCCAAGGCAGAGAAGAGAAATAACTGGACGCTCGAGAAGTGTCTTGCAAGTCGGTTGGGAACCGGCGTGATCGACTTGCAGAGTCTCAGAGGTGGTGGCACGACCCGTAGTGGGTGGACCGTTCGCTCCGACAACGGTGCTGAGACCGCTGACCGTAGCCTACAGCAGAGCCGCGTAGGTGACTTATCAGGAGAGACCGAGAGTCTGTGGAGGAGGTGTAACCTGTCACAGAGGCACCAAGGGGGTCCGACAGCTACACAGAGGCTGTCCACAATAACTTGAGGTCGAGAGAGGCGAGACGCAGAGAACTACTAAAGAAAGAAGTTGAACTAATAAGTGTAGATCCACGACCCCTGGCAAAATCAGTGAAGAGTCTCCCGGGAGAAGGTAACAGGAAGACATAGAAGTCTTGGAGGGTGCCGGGAAGTTAAGTGACTATACTATAAAGAAGTAGAGAAAACTATAAAGCATCTTGTGATACAGTTCCCAGGCCAGTTCTACAAAAGTATGGTCCTGAAAAGTCGAGCGGAACTCCAGGAACAGCTTCATCGTCCGAGTGGGGGCAGATCAAGATTAGTACAAAACCTAGAGACTGTGAAAACCTCCCTAAGGGAGCTACAAACCTTACTACGTACTGTGAAGGAAATTGGGGATCCAGCTCGAAGATGTCATTATCCGAGCCCCACAACAACTTTGTGACTGTTTATTTTCTGTTTTGTTACAGAAGACCCAGAACATTTGTGGAACTTTTGTTGTGTACAACCTGAGAGGTGTTTGGACGGTTTACATCAATGAGAAGGGAGTGTGACTAATCCCCGGATGTCGTCACTTCTCTCCTGGTGAGAGTCCCTTCCCATGAGTACAGAGAAGGTGAGGTTGCTGCCAGATAGTCCCCCTGCAGGTGGATCTCATGGGGAGGGCATCAACAGAACTCCCGGGTGTGCAATACCTCCGTCCCAAAGTTCCAGTCAGGAAGAGAAAACAAGACTCCATAACCAGTTATTGGGGCCACTGGTGGGGACTAGAACTGCAGCGGCAGATGCCAAGCTGCTAAAGAAGAACATAAAGGATAGAGTTAACCTCACTATCAACAAAGATTATACAGCAACTGAGAGCTAAATGAATAAACCTACCTAGTGGGAACATCAGCTGTATACAAAGAGAAGAGAGGCCCTCCTGCGAGAGGAGGAAAACAGTGAAGGTCACAGTTCCTTGAAGCGCTCGTTGAAAGACAACAATGAAATGTTCAGAATCAATGTTCCTAGTGAAGAACAGTTCCAATAGTAATTTCCAGGGAAAATACAAAGGAAAAAAACAAGTTCAAGGTGTCCCAAAAATGCCCTGGAGTAAGTTCCAAGATGCCTAAACAGAAGGACAATCCAAGCCAAAATCCAAGAGAGCAGAAGCTGGGTTCAAAGGGCCAAAATCGGAAAGTCACAACACTAAATCTCCAAAGCCAAGGGTAATCCAAGAGGAAATCCAACAGAGCTGCCGGGGTAAAAAAACACAAGAAGCAGAGTAACAGGATGCACTCAGGAAGAACCAAGCAACACGCCCCTCACAGAAATGTTGAGAAGCGTAATAGTTCAATTTGCCAGGGGATTTATAGTGTGCTTCCCGGTTGGGGTCACGTGGCTGGTATGGGTCACGGGAGCAGCACAGTGTTGTCGCACTCTGGTGTTGAGGAGACTCCATGGCAACCTCCAAGCGTATCAGGGATGCCGTGCAGTGAGGCAGAGAGAAGTCCTGTCACTGCGGGTAGATGGAGCGAGTGTCCCGCATCAACCTCACAGAGATCGTGGGCACAGCGGGGAGGAGGAAGAGGAACCCTTGACCCGGAGCAAGCACAAAGGAGAAGCACGACTCCGGTGCCAGGAGATGGGGGTGTCGAGGCTATGACAGGAAGCCCCCTATGGGAAGTCAGCGGTTGGATCTCATGGGGAGGGAGGCTCCCTAAGGGATTTGTGATGACCTGGGGAAAGCATGGTATCCCCAAAGCCACCTAATGCTGTACTCCTCTACACCAACACTTTCCTTAGTGTTCCTGCCATACCACCAATATAGGAAGTACTGGGACGAGAAAGAATGTGGACTCCTTAAGAAGAAGGGAGTCATTCTTCTGGACCAAGAAGATCCACAACCCTTTTCTTATTAGTTACAAGTGTGAGGGATAGAAGTAGGCATTTTGACAAGACCGTGGATTCTTTTTATTTACTTGGACATTCTGACCGACTCTTTAGTTTTTTATTACAGGCAGGGAAACCACTCTTAGAGTTAGGGAGAGATGGAGTTCCCCTTTATTTTTGTTTAAATAAAAAACTTTGGAAATCAACAAACAACCATTGTGTCAGACTTGTACTTCTACACCCTAACAAGAGTCATTCTCCTGGAATACGAACAGTAGCTGGACTTTATGGTATTGTGTTGTAGTCACAGGGATAGAGTAGGATCCTTTGTGACCCAGACACTGTTTTTTTTTTTTCACTTACTCAAGCTTCTTGACAAGCGCCAGAGTGTCTTTAGTTTAGCTAGGGAAAACCCCTTTGAGTTGGGGATAAATAGGTTTGGTTAATCATTTTATGAAAGTCTATAGCATCCACTATGGCACAGCTTAGTCAGTTTTTCTTGTCGCCACACTACCCTAAAACAAAAACAACAAAAAAGCCATTTGATGGGATTGCGTACAATCTTAGAAACACACAAGTTCTTAGTGGATTCATAAACTTTCATTTATGTATTCTCATGGAATGAATAAAATATTGTTTCTTTCCATATTTAATTATATCCAAGATGGTGCAGGTACATTTTGAACTGCAATACTCGTGCTGAGCTAGCATGAGACTTGACTTGGGGCTCAAAATAATTTCTGTCAAAACTGTTGTTTGCGCAGCTGTGAAGATATCTGAAATCTGTTTCACTACTATTTTTTATTGTTCTTATATTTGCTTGTCATGTTACAATGTTTGCAAAAATGTGCGCTGAAACAAGTATTTTTTGCCCCAAATGTTGTGGTGATGTACATCGACAAGATAAAATGAGCTGTAATTCCTAGTTTCAAAGTTTCTTATTGTTGTGTTGAGTTGTAGATGTACTTGCAAGACAAATTCGTACAGAACGTATACTTGGATTTTATTTTTATTGCCTCTGACGAAGGGTTGATACCCAAAATGTTATGTGGATAATACAATTCTGTCATATGTAACAATACATTAAAATATGCAACAATTCACTACAAATTCTGAATAAAGAAAATCAAAGCAAAGTCAAACATGATTTTCTAGACCAGAGAGAGGCAGAAGTGGAAATTGAACGAACACAGCCATGTACCACTTGTAAGGGTGTCGAAAGAAGGAAGCTGACACAAAGGTGGCAGGGTGGTGGTTATTAACTTTTATTTGTGGGAAAAAATGGTCCTCACGATACCTTTCTTCTAAGAGGTGTTTCCCTGCCTACAACTAATACTAAAGGATCTGTCAGATATTTGCTCGCCGACTGTGCTAGTTGACACTTTTTGGGATTAGCGGTAAGGCCAGCTTGCCTCAAAGTGCGGGTGATTTCATATAAGTGAAAGAGGTAGTCCTCACAGGTTTTGATGTGGATCACAATGTTGTCCAGATACTTGATGCAGTATCTGGTCCATGAGCTGGTGAAAAGTCGCTGGGCCCCGTGAAGGCCCAAGGGAAGGACTTTGACGTGAAATTCTTCTCTGGGGTTGGAAAAAGCAAAAGACCTTGTAGCCAAACCAGATCAGTCGTGTAGATTTTGTAGTCTTCCGGAAGTTGAAAGCCATATCCCAGTGACAACTATCCGATGCCTTGGATTGTTGACCTCATCAACAAACTGGGATTAGCTGTCTATATCTCCAAGATTGATCTACCAAAGGGCTACTGGCAGGTGCCACTGAACCCCTCTGATAAAGAAGGTTAAGTTACATGCCTGTAACTATTGTTCGAGGGGATTGTGTCCTCCGATGTATTCCACATCTATGACGGGTAATGACCACAGCTGTGCTGCTTGGGAACATTTTCGGCAGAGGGCGTCCTTCGTCGATGACGTCGATACATTGTTCCTCGAGGGCCTCCGTCTAGGGTCGACATCACCGGATGTTCTATCTAGGGCGCACGACGCCCATAGTCTCAGTTCCGTTTTTTCTGCAAACGTGTTTGCTTTGGAATCGAGCGCGCTCGATTCTTCTCTTCGATAGCGAGGTCTTCTTCTACTACCCCGAAGTCGGACTTTAAGTAATGTCAGACTGCGGGTCGAAGATGTCAATCACGGACGCGCACGTTATCTGCCTCTGGTTGGTGCCTTGGCGAAATCCACACCACCAACGACTGCGATGATTGCCAGTCCCTGACGTCTAAGGCCTTGCAGGAACGCAAGAAGAAATTAAAGATAGGTGGGGTGTCTAAGCCCCATAAATCGAAGTCCTCTGGGCTTTCGACTGATGATTCGAGGGGCGACTCTCCGCGTTGACGAAAATCCAGGGTGTCTCGTGGGGGTTCCCGCCATTCCTCTGCCTCTTCGAGGCACTCTAGGAAGCGCCGTCACCAGTCGCCTTCCCAGTCCTTGTCGGAGGACTCTGCCAGACGGTTGACTTGTCCCACCAAGTCTTCGTCGCAGGCAGAATGGGATGCATTCCGCCAGCAGATGGTGATTTTCGAATCGCAAGGCACAGTTCCGGCCGCGCCTTCGAAAGAAGCCGGCAGGGAACAGGCTCGGTCCACCACTCGCACGCCTTCGGGCTCGGGCGGTCAGCGCAATCATCGGGAGCCATGGAGGTCCCGATCGGACAAGGAAGATCGCCGTAGCCGTGCCAGATCCAGGTCCCGGTCCTCGACGCCATTGAGACCATCGAACCTGTGAAGGCTTTGACACCATCGGTGCTGTGTCCATCAAAGGACTCTCTCGGGGCTCCGCCCTCAAAGAAGTTGTCAACGCCATCAGTGCCGTGTCCGTCGAGGGACGCTCTCGGGGCTCCGCCCTCGAGAAAGTTGCTGACGCCGTCTGCGCCTCATTCGACGCCGATTCCCTCGGTGCCCTCGACGCCTTTTGTGGAGGATTTGCCGTAGGTGCCCCAGAGGGCTGTGGAAGCTCCGAGGAAGGCTCTCAGTAAATCTGTGAGGCCTGTTTTTGAGCCCTCCTCCCAGATTGGATTTGTTCCAACCTTTGGAGTATATTTCAGAGGTGGAGGAAGGGTCTGATGAGATGGTTGTGCCTCCTGATGTCCCTGATGACCTTTTGTCTGGTCACGGTCAGATGGAAGAAATCCGTCAGTCCTTGCATGATGCCAGTGGTCTTGACACCTGTCCGGAGATGGTATGGCAGGCCTGAGCCTGGTACGCATGCCAAATCCTCCTATAGGCGTCTCAAGTCAATGGTGACTGAATGCTTGGGGTGGTCTGCTCCACCTGTTGTTTTTGATCAGGATGATCTGACGGACATCCTGGTCCAAGGTCCACCCACTGACCCGGTGTTGCCATTTCGCATGGCTTTGCAAAGAAGGGTGGCCGCGGCTTGGACTGCTCCGTAGAGTCTCCCGGCAGTGAATAAGTCGCTCCTGAAAAATACCGCCCAGCCAGTGGTGACCTCTGCTACTTGTCGAGGCACCCTACTCCGGAGAGTTTGGTGGTGCAGGCGGCTACGGCCCCCGCAAAGCAGGCTGCGTACCCTACCATCCCTCCTGATAGGGACGATAAGCGCTTTGATGGTTGGGCGAAGAAGGTATTTTCTTCTGGGGTATGGCTTTGAAGGCAGCCAACTCCGTTTGTGCCTTGGCAAGATTCACTCACACTCTGTGGAATTGTGTATCTTTGGCAGCTGAGCATATTCCCAAAGGCGAAGAACGGGATGGTTTTCTAGTCCTCGTGCAAGATGGCAAGGATGCCATGTGTGAATCCGCTCAGTCGGGTTTGGACACGGCAAACTGTCAACCAGTACATGGCTGCAAGCACCGTGATACGCAGGTTTGCGTGGTTACGGAAGTCGGGGTTTGGTCCTGTTGTGCAATCCCCGTTTCTCAACATGGCCTTTGATGGTGCCCATCTGTTTGGCAGCAAGGCTGACCAGAGCCTTGAGGTTGCAGACCTCCAAAGCTGCAGCAAAGTCTTTGAGCACTGCAGTACGTCAACCTCCGCCTTTTTCGTCCTAGAGGACAGCAATGGAGGGGAGGTTCCTTTCGGTACTACTCTACCTTTGTTAGATCGAGAGGAGCTGCCAATCAAAGGGGCCATCGTAGTAGTACCAGAGGTGGAAAGCAAGGTACTCGAAGTCCCAAAGCCGCTTCGGTAGTTGCCTCGTTGCCCTCAGGCACTGCCGCAGCCGCGTCCGCTCAGTCATGAGGCCATGTCCCTGGTTCACTGGTTGGGGGGAAGACTTGCGCAGCATCTTGGAGAATGGTGAGCCAATACTTCAGATGCGTGGGTTCCGGAGATCATAACCCACAGCTACTGTCTTCCCTTCCGGCAGTGCCCTCTCTACAATCCACCGGGGAAGCTCTCTTTGAAGCGTCCGGATCCGCTCCTTGTGCAGGAAATCCTATCCCTGCTGGAGAAAGGCGCCATAGAACTGGTGCCTGTAGCGGAGAGGAGCAAGGGATGGTATTCCCCTTATTTTTTGATCCCGAAAAAAGATGGGGGCTTGAGACCCATCATGGACTTGCGTTGGTTGAACAAGCTCCTCAGGAAGGACAAGTTCAGGATGGTGACTCTTTCTCAAGTCCTCCAGGCCCTTCAACTTCAAGATTGGTTGTTGTCTCTCGACCTCAAGTATGCTTACTTTCATGTGCCGATTCATCCCAAGCACAGGAAGTACCCGAGGTTCGCAGTTGGCGACTCGCATTTTCAGCTTCGGGTCCTGCCGTTTGGATTGACCTCCCCCCCGAGGGTCTTCACCAAGCTGATGGTGGTGGTGGTGATGGTGGCAGCGTATCTCAGGAAAGGGGGGAATTCACGTCTACCCCTACCTGGACGATTGGTTGATCACGGCGGGTTTCCCGAGCAAGCCCTGGATCATCTGTCCGTCACCTGCCACTAACTTCACAAGCTGGGCTTCTCCCTCAATTTAAAGAAGTCCCATTTAACACTGTTAAGCAGTCTCAAGGTAAGTACCCTGTGTTTGAATGAACCGGTGTGATGAACAAAACATGTTACGCGAATACGATTGCGATCACTTTTTGACAGTTCGGTCTACTAAACAAACGCGTATCCGTGACATGAAATGCTACCAGGGCAAAAACACACTTAGCACCTGAGATGCCCAGAGGGAGTTGGAGACGAAAATCACAGGCAATATTTTGGTTAGGCAGGCAGAATCAATAAACACTCAGACAGGAGGTCAAAAGTCAAATGGCCGGAGCAAGGGTCGAAGGACACCAGGGCCAGTTGCCAACGATCACACGGTCAGACAGTTCACGATTCAACGTAGACAAAAGTACTTCGATATAGTCAATGTTCGGAAGCAAAAGTTATAAGAAGGAGGGAAGACAAGGGCAAGCCTGGGAAATGAAGAAAAAGGGGTTCACCCAGTTTCCTCTACAGAACACAGTACCTTGTTCCAGTGGTGCAGCTAGTGCCCTTGCAGTTGTTCCTGTTAGTTTCCCGCAGACCCACGATTCCTGGAGCTGTGTTGCGAAGGACGATGTCTGAAGGGGGTCTGCACCACACAGGGATGAAGCCGGCAGCAGCGACAAGGAATAAAAGGTGCACTCCTTAAAAACAGGAGAGGCTCTTCAGGTGGCTATCCGGACCACTACAGCAGTGTGCAGCGATTTCGACCGCGGAAGAAGATCCTCTGGCTGTAGAAGATGAGCAGGTTATCCCCACCAAGCTCAAGGGAACTCCAGACTGGATCGTCTCTGAGTCGTTGAAGGGTAGATAGCTCAGGACTGCAGCAGGGCTTCACCGGGATGGGGTAGTCGAAGCAGCCGTCGTTCTCTCCGCTTCTCTTCGGTTTCTTGTAGTTCCAGTGGCGACTCTCTGACTTCTAGCCCAAGAGAGCTGCTTTTTGTGTGAAAAACCCCCATTCACTCATCCTGGCTGTCAATCACCCAGCAGTGGGGTTGTCCAGCCCGGACAACTACCCGGGCCAATCATGACAAAGTGTGACTTGGGTTTCCTAGGATACCTTGTGCAGGGGGTGACTACACCCCTCTCTCACATTCAGCCCACCTAGACACCCAGGCGCCTTGACGGGGGCTTCTGGGCAGAAGCCCGCCAAAAGACATTGAAAAAGAAGGCAAATCTAGTTTGCCGCGCAAAGTAAAACACAAGAAGGACTTTAACAAAACGAAATGGCGAATAAACCCAACCAGAGCCAAGAAAAAGACGATTTGGTCAAGTGGGTTTATGTTCGAGGCTAATATAATAGTCAAGAACAATACCACGTTTATCTAATATAATCGCGGTAGAAAAGTTAGGGTAGATAACACTGCCTAAATGTTAAAAGAGCGAAAAAATGCTCTAGGAGGTACAGATACAAAGGGATACGAGTTAACCCTTTCCAGTACTCCATGGAAGATGGGGTGTACTGGATCTGTGGTAGATTGACTAAGTAAAGTTAATGGTAACTTTACCCTTTTCTGGGGGACAGTAGTCGTCTCAGAAATGGATTCGAGGGACGTCTCAAAGACAACCCTGTGCCACGGCACTGAAGGTGCTGGGTGACGCACAAAAAGAAGGGGGCTACTGAAGTGGTGTGTTAGGCAGAAACCTGTGCAGTTCCCTCTGGGACCACTGCAAAAGATTTAAGACTACAGGTGTTTGGCAGTAAACCCACTTGGTAGCAGTCTGTACCACACAGATTCACTTTTTAGCTGTGGCTGAGCAGTCAGACTTCCCTCAAGAAGAGTTAGGCAGTATACAGAGTATTCACAATAGGTCAAAAGAACACAGTAGAACAAGCAAACACTGACCAGAGCTTGGGGTAAAAGAGAGATAATTATTTATTTAAAACCACATCTAATAAAACACACAGGCACTAATATTAAGCAGTTCAAAAACACGGTCACTAAAAGATATACACTCCCTTAAAAGAATATTAGACAAGTCGTAAGTAAAGCTCCACTTATTTTCAGTGAGCGCTTAACGCAGATGGCACTCTAATAATTCATTTTAAAAGGGAGAGAAAAGCAGGATATGAATTGAAACAGATCCCAACACTTTCACAAGAACACAGCAAGAGAGGAAGGCAGAGTCAAACAGTGAAGTTAGAGTTCAGAAAGCCGGATCCACTTTAAGAGGATCAGAACGAAATGTGTTCAAGTTCACACGGTTAAAAAGTGCACAAAAGTCTCGAAAAGGTTCAGAAAGAGTTGGACCAAGAGAAAGGGGACCAGTTAAATGGTCAAGGCGGCCAGCCCAGTCCAGAAGGTTAAGGGATTATTATTACCTTGTAGCAATCTTTAGAAAGGGAGGCCTGGCTGACACGGTACCTTAAAGTGGTGAGAATACTCCAGCGGGGGCAGTTGTTCCTGGCAGCGGATGCAAGTCGGTGCTTCGTCCGGGGGAAGAGAGGATCTCGTCGGGGAGGAAAACAGGAGTCCGTTGCACTGCCAGGCAAGAAACCAGCCGCGGAGTTCTCAGTTAAAAGGAGCGGTCCTTTGGTTTGCGGTCCAGTGGTAAGTGGCTATCCGGTTGCTGGGGTGCTTGGCACGGGCAATTCGACCACAAGACGTCCTGGGATGCGACGAAAAGAAGGTAAACTGGTTGTGCCCACCAGTCAGGGGAAGAAGACTCTCCAGCAGGGAGATCTTCTCTGTCGTCGGGAAGTGGTGAGTCGGTTCCGCAAGGCTCCACCGGTGGTGTCGTCGTAGCACGTCGGCTCAGCTTCTCCCTTGTCGGATTCTCAGGTCCTGTTGCGACTTCTGAAGTTCCAGTCTCCAAAGCCCTGCTTTTATGCAGCACACCCCCATTCACTCATCCTAGCTGTCAATCAAACATGCTAAGTGGTGAGCCGGCCGGCTCACCACTGGGCCAATCACACAAGAGTGCGACGTGAGTTGCCAAGGTAACTCAGTCCAGGGTGCCTAAACCCCCTCCCACACCCCCTGTGGTACTCAGACAGAGTGGCACCACTTTTGGAGGCTTCTGTGGAGAAGCCCGCCAAAAGTGGAACAAAGGGCTTGACTTGGGTTGGAGTCACAGAAGAGAACACAAACGCCATTTTAGAATCGAGTCCTGGCAAAAAATACCAACCAGCGAGTTAATATTAAATAAATAAACCGGTGGTATGTTCGAGGCTATGAGAATTAAATAATTAAAGTTGGTAGCCTCGAATAATGGGAAAATCCCATAGGGATATATTCGCGGTCGAATATAAAAAGTAGTATCCACTGCCACCAGCCAAAACTCGATCAGGGGGGACAGAGACGTGCCCCCTCGACTAACAGACCTCGGGGCAATCGAATTGCCCCGACCAGTACGTCCACAATATGTTGGTTTGTACTGGTTTCTGTTCATAATTTGGGACTAGTAAAGCCAATGGTGACTTTACATGCCCTGGGAGACAGTAGTCAGTCCCAGGGTTTGGAGTCTATGGTGGGGTGCCACTATGACACCCCTGTGCCACTGCACGGAGGGTGCTGTGTAACACACATAGTAAAAACACATGAGACCCTATGGAGTAAAGGACCCCATAGCCCATAAAACACATTAACAGTCAAAGGAACACCATACATCATGTCCAAGAGTGGGAGAAAAAGAGTCTCACTCTTGGCAGGAGAAAAAAACAAACTCCAGAAATCCAGCAAAGCTGCTGGGGGACTCACTAGGTTAGGAAATTCAGCCTAAACAGAGAATTCTCCCTAACATGGTGTACTTCAGAGTCCACATTCACAAAAACAGGTAGAAACACATAGCAAAACCCAGGTAAGAGTGGGGGAAAAGCACTCTCTTACCAAGTGGAAAAAAATAAACTCCAGAAGTCCAGCAAAGCTGCTGGGGGACACATTAGGTGAGGGAAATTAGCCATAAATGAGAATTCTCCCTAACAGACACCTACCCAGCGGCTCCAATACATTGGAGCAGTGCTCAGCTCATCCGTGGAGAAGGGTTTGCCTCCCCAGGTGAGGGCTCATCACATTCTGCAGATGGTGGACAAATTTCAACGTGCCCAGAGTCTCCTGGCGTTCGAGTTCTTGAGGTTGCTCGGCCTGCATTTTCCTGGTGCCACAGGCCGGTCTGCGGAGGATATCTCTGCAGTGGGCTCTCAAAATGCAGTGGTCGTAGTTCTCCAGCAGGATGTCTGATCCCGTTCAGATTCCGCCTTCGGTCTCACAGGATCTTCTGTGGTGGGCCATCGAAGGCAATTTGAAGAAGGGAGCTCCATTTTGGCAACCTTGGCCAGAGGTGACGATCGTGATGGACGCACCCCTCACGGGTTGGGGAGCTCATGCCAATGAGTTGACAGCCAGCGGCTGTTGGTCTCCGTCGGAGTCCAGATTTCACATCAATCTGTTGGAGCTGCAGGCTGTTAGACTAGCCCTGAAGGCTTTTCTGCCGTCTGTGCGGGGGAAGAATGTCCTGATCATGACGGACAATACGGTGGCCATGCACTACCTCAACAAAAAAGGGGGGCAGGGTCACTCCCGTTATGCAGGGAGGCGATGCAGCTCTGGTTCTGGGCCATCCAGCAGGAGATTTCGATCTCAGCAGTTCATCTGGCCGGAGACGAAAACGTGGTGGCGGATGCTATGAGCAGGCAGAGCACGGCCTCTCACGAGTGGGAGCTGGCTCAGGAATTTCTGTTGGAGATCTTCGCCCTTTGAGCAACACCACAAGTGGATCTCTTCGCCACCAGTGTCAACCGGAAGTGCTAAAGATTCTGCTCACAGGAATTTCCTCGAAGAGGAGCCTTAGGGGACGCGTTCGTAGTGGAGTGGTCCTTCCCACTGCTGTACGCGTTTCCTCCAGTCCCCGTCATTCCGCAAGTGTTGCAGAAGTTACGGAGGTTCGGTTCCCGGATGACCCTCATTGCTCCGGCATGGGCCAGGAGAGCGTGGTACCTGGACCTTCTAGACATGTCCATCTGCCCTCCATGCAGTCTTCCCTACCAAGGCGATCTGCTCTCATGGGAGTGAGCTCGGTTTCTCCATCGAGAGGTCAAGTCTCTCAGTCTTCATGATTGGTGTCTGAAAGGTTGTGGTCTAAGGATTGGGACCTCCCCGAAGACTTGATGGAGGTGTTGCTTTCGGCCAGAAGGCCCGCAACGAAATCCCTGTACCGTTGCCGTTGGAGTAAGTTCTCTGACTGATGCAGGGTACAGAATGTGGATCCTTTCCAATGTTCCATTCTTTTGGTTTTGTCTTTTTTGCTTTCTTTAGCCCACAAGGGCCTGCAAGTGGGTACCATTAAGGGTTACCTGGCGGCGCTGTCAATAATTAAGCGCTCATCTGAGGAATGTTCCTATTTTAAGAGACCTTTGAATTCTCAGTTTCTAAAATGGCTAACTAATGTGTTTCCACCGTCGCCGTTCCAGGTGCCAGGATGGGATTTGAATTTGGTTTTAAAGTTCCTAATGGGAGCTCCGTTTGAGCTCTTACATTCTTGTCCGTTGAGACTGTTGTCCTTTAAAAGCTGTGTTTTTAGTTGCGGTTACTTCCGCACGCAGAGTGAGTGAGTGAGTTGCAGGCACTTTCCGCTAAGCCACCCTTTACTGTGTTCCATAAGGACAGGGTTGTCCTAAGCGTGCAGCCTTCTTTTCTTCTGAAGGTTGTGTCGGAATTCCATTTGAGCCAGAATGTAACTCTTTTGGCTTTTTACCCTCCTCCACATCCTGGTAAGGAAGAGGAGAGACTCCATTGGTTGGATCCTAGGAGAGCTTTGAGTTTCTATCTCTCACGGATGTCCCGGGTCAGAGTGCACAATCAGCTCTTAGTTGGGTTTGCTGGAGACGCCTGGGTCAGGCTGTTTCCAAACAGACCTTCTCCAGATGGATCATTTTGACGATCTCCGAGTGTTACCGTTTGGCGGGAAAGGACCCTCCAGTGGCAAGTTCACTCTACTAGGGGTGTGGCTGCCTCCACTGCTCTGCAGAGGGGTGTTCCTATTTGCAACATTTGTGAAGCCGCCACATGGGCCTCTGTCCATACTTTTGTGAGACACTATTCCTTGGACTTCATCCATGGGCATGATTTGGCCTTTAGTAAGGCAGTTCTCTATTCAGCCATTTGATTGGGCATTCTAAAATTGTAAATTCTTTTCCCACCTCCATACGTTGGTACTGCTTTGGGAGTCTGTCATAGATGTGTAATACGTCGGAGGACACAATCCCCTTGAACAAGTTACTCACCTTAACTGGTAACGTTCTTTCAATGGGATGTTCCTCCGACGTATTCCACATCCCAGCCTGCCCCCCTACAGAATTTCTTATGCGATTGCATCTTACGTTTCCGCAAGGCTTTCTGCAGTCATACTGGCAGGAGATTGGTGCCATACATTCTGGGAAATAACTACAACTGAGGCTACGGCGCCATGCGTCCTATATATAACATCTGGTGACGCAGACCCTCGTCGGAGGCCCTCGAGGAACAACACATCAACGTCATCAACGCAGGACGCCCTCTGCCGAATATTTTCCGAAGCAGCACAGCTGTGGTCATTACCTGTCATAGATGTGTAACACGTCGGAGGAACATCCCATTGAAAGAACGTTACCAGATAAGGTAAGTAACTTGTTCTTCTCCAGCATGGATCCTGCATGGATTCACATGTTCATGAATATTCCCCATCGTCACGCTGGGAATCCTTGGGAAAAGAAAAACAGTTTCACTTTCACTTTAAAACTGTATTTCAAAGGGATTGTGTCCTCCGACGTATTCCTTATCTTGATAGATTTACTTCCAGCTTGCTGGCCTCGGAAAACATTTTCAGTAGAGGGCGATGCGCATCGACGTCACGTGAGTTGGTGTCCCTCGACAGCCTCTGTATCGGCGCCGACGTCGTCATGCGTATAAACAGACTCGCGCAGCATCAGTTGCTCAGTTCCGTTTTTCCGCGCTTCGTGGGCCTCGGAATCGTGTTGCTCAGTTCGTTATTCAAGTAGATTCTACTTATTCCTTGAGTATATCTTACTCTTTTCGATGGCTTCCTCATCTGAACCGTCGACCCCACGGTCCGGCTTCAAAAAGTGTCGAGATTGTGGAAAGAAAATGTCATTGACGGATCCTCACAGGATCTGTTTGTGGTGCCTGGGATCGGAGCACCTTTGTTCAGAATGCGAGGACTGCATGTCCATGACGGCGAAAGCCTTGAAGGAGCGTAACGGGAAGCTCAAAAGAGATACAACTGTTAAAACTTCTACCCCTTTGAAAGTTTCCTCGGCAGAGTCGAGACATTCGTCTCCTCGCCGTCACAGGAAACATTCTCGTTCGAGGTCTCGAAGCAGTTCCCATCACTCTTCGAGATCCAAACATTTGAAAAAGAGGCATCGAAGATCTCCCTCTTCTTCATCTTCTGTTTCCCCCGAAAGGGTCACCTGCCCCACAAAAGTGAGAGGAATTCCGTAAAAAGATGCTTAGCGTCGTCGAGAAAGCGGCCTCGACCCCCTCGGAGACGGCTAATGGTGATACCCTGGGTGAAAGACCCGAAAAATCGAAACGCTGCGAGTCGTTGCACCCGGCGAAAGAAACTGCTCGAGAGCGTCACCAACCCTCGAGCAAAGGCAGTAAGACTGCGTCATCGTCGAAGGCCCCTTCGACTCATAAATTTGCGGCATCAACGCCATTATCGAAGGGCCATTGACACACAGATCGGTTGAATCGACGCCGTCCTTGACGCCGATAAAGGAGAAACGTACGGCTGTCACTACCTCAGTCAGTAGTCAAACCGAGTGCTTCCACCATGACCCCGAGAATGTCGTCGATAACCTTGACGACTCTGAGTAGGATTCCGATCCTCTTGAGTTCTTCGGGGTCACTTCATACCTTTTTAGATGCCTTTTTCGGTTTCTTCGAAGCCTTTGACTTCCGCGTCGACAACGTCGACGTTTTCTCAACCGGTTACTACAAGCTTGGCCCCTTCTGCTTTTGAAATGGGTTTTAAGCCTTTTCCAAGGTCAGATTATTTCAGAGCCTTGTCCTCTATGAAGAAGGTGAGGATTCTGGTCAGGAAAGACCTTTTGGGTTGCAGAGAACTACAACACCTGTACCAGAGGAATTTATCTCTGAAGAAAATAGGTTCAAGGACCTTCAAGAGTCCTTTCATGATGCAAGTGGGTTAGATACTTCCCCAGAAGTAGAATTTGCCAAACCAGACCCAGAGGAACATGCTGAGACCCCTTATAGAACTTTAATGGCCAGAATAATAGAATTCATGGGTTGGTCTACACCTTCACCTGCTTTTCAACAAGATGATCTTACAGACATCTTAATTAAAGGCCCAAAGGAAGATCCTGTGGTTCCATTCCATACTGCATTACAGAGAAAAATATCGGCCAACTGGAAAACTCCTGAGGTTATCCCGGCACTTAACAAAAAACTATCTGCCAAATATAGGGTATCTGACCCTGAATATTTGTCCAAACATCCAACTCCAGAGAGTCTGGTTGTTGAAGCAGCAACTTCATCGAACAGTAGATCTGCATACCCTACTGTTCCACAAGACTGGGATGATAAGAGATGTGACGCTATGTCAAAAAAGGTCTTTTCTGCATGTAGCATGGCACTTAAATCCATTAATGCTACTTGTACGCTCGCAAGATTCAGCAATACTCTTTGGGAGTGTGCTTCATCAGCGGCTGACTGCCTTCCGGAAGGAGAAGAAAGGGAATCTTTTCTAAACATCATTAAAGATGGTAAAGACGCAATGTGGGAATCCCTTCAAACTGGCATTGATTCTGCTGACAGTATCAGCAGGGCCATGGCGGCAAGTACTACAATCCGCAGATTTGCGTGGTTGCGAAAGTCTGGTTTTGCTCCAGATGTACAGGCCAGACTTTTGAATATGCCCTTTGATGGCTCTTCTTTATTTGGTAAGAAGGCTGATGCGAGCCTAGAGAAGTTACAAACATTACAGGCAGCAGCAAAATCCCTTGGAGTTGCAATCAGTCAAACTCCCTATCGCCCCTCAGGAACCTCTTGGAGAGGTAGGTCCTTTTTGTTTTTATTCCGCATTCGGGAAAGGCAGAGGATAGCCGGCTCAAAGAGGCCAAAAGAAATTCACCCGAGGTGGACGGGTTAAAAGTACAAAAGCCGCAGCAGCAGCAGGTGCCTTGCCTCTTTACCGTCTGCATCTGCATCAGCCGCCTCTAAACCACTCTGAGGACTCTCCTCACAAGACAACAGTAGGGGGCAGGTTAACTCAACATCTGACGGAATGGCAGGCTATTACGTCAGATGCTTGGGCATTGGAGACAGTTGCCCAAGGTTACTGCCTGCCTTTTCTACACACCCCTCAGAGTCATCCACCGGGGAACAACTCTTTGAAGTTTCCAGATCCGCTCCTTTTGCAGGAGATTCTAGACCTGCTGGAGAAAGGTGCTGTAGAACCGGTACCTGTAGCGGAGAGGAACAAGGGTTGGTATTCCCCCTACTTCTTGATACCGAAGAAGGACGGAGGACTGAGACCCATCTTGGATTTAGGAGAATTGAACAAATTCCTCAGGAAGGAAAAGTTCAAGATGGTAACTCTCTCGCAGATCCTTCAGGCCCTCCAGCTTCAGGACTGGCTGGTATCTCTTGACCTTCAGGATGCTTATTTCCATGTGCCAATCCATCTCAAACACAGGAAATACCTGAGGTTCGCAATTGGCAACTCTCACTATCAATTTCGAGTTCTGCCATTTGGGCTGACCTCCGCCCGAGGGTCTTCACTAAGCTAATGTCGGTAGTGGCTGCAAGTCTAAGGAGGGAAGGGATCCACGCCTACCCCTACCTAGACGATTGGTTGATCAGAGTAGTATCTTCGGAACAAGCTCAGATCCAACTAGATTATGTCTGCCACTTCCTTCACAAACTGGGCTTCTCCCTCAATTTAAAGAAGTCACAGATGATACCATCACAGAGACTCCAGTTCATCGGAGCGGTCCTGGACACTTCCCTGGGGAAAGCCTCGCCACCAGAGGTGAGGGCTCAAGATATTCTGCAGATGGTCACCAAGTTTCAAAATGCCCAACGTCTCCCAGCCTTTGACTTTTTGAGGTTGCAAGGCCTCATGGCATCCTGCATCTTCCTTGTGCCAGAGGCTCGCCTGAGAATGAGATCTCTTCAGTGGGCACTAAGAACTCAGTGGTCCCAATTCTCAGGGAGAATGACAGATCTCCTTCAGGTTCAGGACAAGGTGGCTCGAGACCTTCAGTGGTGGGCCTGTCAGGAGAACATTTTGAAAGGAGAACTGTTTTGGCAACCATCGCCGGAGATGACAGTAGTCCCATATGCCTACATTTCAACCTGTTGGAGCTTAGAGCTATCAGATTAGCGCTGAAGGCTTTTCTGCCATCTGTACAAGGGATAAATGTCCTAATAATGACGGACAATGCAGTGGCCATGCACTACCTCAACAAAAGAGGAGGCGTAGCATCAGTGCCACTGTGCAGAGAGGCGATACAGCTCTGATTTTGGCCAATTCAAGAAGGAATCTCTCTATCGGCAGTTCACTTAGCCGGAGAGAAGAACTTGACAGCGGACGCTCTGAGCAGGCAGAGCACAGTCTTTCACGAGTGGAAGATAGCTCAGGAAGTCCTTCAAGAGATCTTTGACCTTTGGGGAACCCCTGAAGTGGATCTTTTCGCCACCAGCATCAACAGGAAGTGCGATCAGTTTTGTTCAAGGGAATTTCCCCCGAGAGGAGCTCTAGGGGACGCGTTCGTAGTGGACTGGGAGTTTCCACTTCTGTACGCGTTTCCTCCAATCTTCGTCATTCCTCAGATGATCAGGAGGTTGAGAAGATTCCGGAAGACTATGATCCTAATTGCCCCAGACTGGGCCAGGAGAACGTGGTACCCAGACCTTCTAGACATGTCCATCTGCCCTCCGATCCGTCTTCCACACAGGGAGGATCTTCTTTCACAGAAGCAAAGTCAGGTTCTCCATCCAGACATCCGAACCCTCAACCTTCATGCTTGGTTTCTGAAAGGTTGGGATACAAGGATTGGGACCTCACAGATGACGTCATGGAGGTGTTGCTTTCAGCCAGAAGGCCAGCAACAAAGACTTTATACCGCTGCCGTTGGAATAAATTTTGCAGCTGGTGTAGAGAAAAGAATATTGAACCCTTTTCATGTGGTACACCAATGGTGTTATCCTTTCTACTCTATTTGGCGAATTCAGGTCTTCAAGTTGGTACGATCAAGTGCTACCTCGCAGCGCTATCGATCTTCAAGCGTACTGCAGAGGAGCCATCATATTTCAAATTACCCTTAGTAATACAATTTCTGAAGGGGTTAACTAATGTCTATCCCCCCGAGACCGTTCCAAGTTCCCTTATGGGACTTAAATTTAGTCTTAAATTTCCTGATGGGTACTCCTTTTGAAACACTCCACTCTTGTTTGTTAAGATTTCTCACCCTTATAACTGTCTTATTAGTGGCTTTGACACCTGCCAGGAGGGTGAGCGAATTACAAGCCCTATTTTGTAAACCCCCTCATACAATTTTTCACAAAGACAAAGTTGTCCTGCAATTGAAGCCTCAATTCCTTCCAAAGGTGGTTTCTGAATTCCACATCATTAAGAAGATAACCTTACCCACATTCTATCCTCCTCCCCATCCAGGGAAAGAGGAAGAGGAAGAGAGGCTACATAGTCTGGATCCAAGGCGAGTCTTGAGTTTTTAGATCAGCAGACTTGCTAGGATTAGGCAAGCAGACCAACTGTTCATAGGTTACACAGGGCACAGATTAGGATTGCCAGTCACAAAACAGACCATTTCCAGGTGGATTATTTTAGCCATTCTAGAATGTTACAAACTTGCAGGGAAAGAGCCCCCTCAAAATCTTAGGGCTCATTCAACCAGGCTATCGCAACGTCTTCGGCCCTCCAAAGAGGGGTTCCGATTCGAGATATATGTGCAGCTGCCACATGGTCGTCCGCACATACCTTTATAAAATTCTACAATCTGGATTCCTCCTCTAGCCAAGAGACTAGATTTGGTAAAGCAGTTACACTCTGTTCACTCTTAAAGGGGAATATGACGATTTTACTCCCACCTCCGTTTATACACCACTGCTATCGGAATCTATCAAGATAAGGAATACGTTGGAGGAACAATCCCTTCGAAGAACAAGTTACTTCTTACCTGGTAACGTTCTTTCGATGGGATGTTCCTCCGACGTATTCCTCATCGCCCCTCCCATCCATCCCCTCAGTAAAACTTCCCTTGTGGTTGCAGCTTACGCTCCTTCAAGGTCAATAACCAATTCATGCACAGCTAATTTCAAGCTTCAAAATGGAACTGAGCAACGGACGCTGCGTGAGTCTATTTATACGCATGATGACGTTGGCGCTGATATGGAGGCTGTCGAGGGCCACCAACTTGAGGGACGTCGATGCGCAGCGCCCTCTACTGAAAAAAATTCTGAGGACAGCAAGCTGGAAGTAAATCTATCAAGATAAGGAATACGTCGGAGGAACATCCCATTGAAAGAATGTTACCAGGTAAGAAGTAACTTGTTCTTCTCTTCTAAATCAATCACTGTCCTCTGGGTCATACTGCCCCATCCAATGAGAGTCCTCTCCCTACACCCCGCCTCTGTAGGCCATCTTCAGATTATTACTGCAGTGTTGGGTGTCCTAGAGTTGTTCTCCGAGATAACTGTACGTTTTCTTTGAGTTTTTTGACGAGAAACATTTGATTTTCGTTCCAAAGAGCTTGTGTGCTATTTTCCTCATCTGCCGGCAATGGGGACCAGTTGTCGGTGAATTTCCGCGCTCCGCAAGGGCAAAGATTCATCAAAGTTTATAGAAGCCCACCTTGGATCTACTTGGCGTCCTCCAACCATGACTGATGAGGAGAAGGCGGGAAGAACCCTTTTCCGGCCCTGCACTAAATGCAGGCTACGGAATCTGTTTGTGGAAGACAAGCACCTTCAATGCCTACACTCGGACCACAAGGAGGTGGCGTGCAATATATGCCTAGGTTTCTCAAAGAGGACGACGAAAAAAGATGGGCATAGTGGGTTGGCGGCATGGCTTAAGTTGAACAAAGCCTCTACCTCGTGCTCCAAGCAGGGTCATGACTCACCCTGGACCGGCCGGTCAGAGTAGTGGTCTCCCTGTGGAAAGAGGTCTAAGTCCTTTAATGTCACCCCATCCATGGGGGTCCAAGATAAGGCCTAATGCCGCAGGTCTGAGTCCACCGGGTGTCCGGCTGTTGCAGGTCCCATATTGGAGAGGCCATGATCACCATCGCCTTCCATCTCCATAGCCAGGCTACCATCGAACTCCTCTTCAAAGAGGAAGGCATCCACCCCAGCTGAGCTACAGGAGAAATTGGATAACACCAGGGCGGAAGAGGAGAAGGCTACGCAACCCAATCATGCTCAACTGGCACTGACATAGTCCTTGTCTGCTACTTTGACATCTACTAGGACTACGGCAGCTATGGGTGCCGATCGTACGAAGGTGGCTCCCTCAGTGCAGTCTGTCCCTGCCCTCATGGTGTGGCACTGCCGCAGAGGCATCCACCTCTGCAATCACTCCTGAGGGGGTGAAGAAACTGGCCCAGGTTCTGGCTCAGAGCCCTCAGAGAGGAAAAAAAAGGGCGGCGCAAGGAGGCACCGAAACAGTCCTCCAAAGTTGACGTTCAACCAATGGATATTTCATCCATGGACGACGACGACCAAGACTTAGTTCATGTGGTCGACGACAGCGGCGCAGGGCCTATCGTTCCTTCATTATCTCCTCAAACAAGGGACGTTTTCGTGGACATTTTGTCGACTCTCCATGCCTTGGTGTCAGAAATTCAACTGAGGTTGCACCTGGAGTGCCTCAGGCGCCCGATCAACCGATGCCTAAAAAGAGGTAGCACCATCCGATGCCCCCACATCACCCTCCTCCACCACATCTGGTCCCAACTTCTCCATCGGAGACGGGTACTGGGACGGATACGGCCAAGAGTATAGATGAAGACGAAGACTTTCTCCCGGCGGGTGATGGTTCACCGCATTTAGATGCTCCTCATAGTATCCCTTCTCCCTCTCTCTTCCCGCATTCCTTTACTTTTTTCTATGCACTTACTCTATCAGAATTGTCCCTGGACCTAGTAGGATAGCACAAATATTTGTCTCCGCCTTTAATTGCCCCCCCCCTCCAGCACTATCTGAAATATTATCAGGCCTAGTACGATAGTAGTTTGCTTTGTTCCTCTCCCTCCTTTCCCCTCCCTCACCACTTGTTAATCTCTGGCTCTACCAGAAATGTTGTCAGGCCTAATACGGTAGTCGCCTGTCTGTTTCTCATTTCCTTCCTGTCTGTGTTTTAGCTCTTTCACTATCTGAAATGTCGTCAGGCCTAGTACGATAGTTAATTTCACATTCTTGTTGTTCATGGCCTGTAAGAATGTCATTGTATTTTCCCTTGTTCCCTCCCTTGCTGTGAAGCGCTTTGAAACACATTGTGTATAGGCGCTATATAAATAAACTATCCCATCATATCATTCCACTCCATGATCGGCAGGGCCTCTGAGCTATTTCAGATGGTCCCTGAGCAAACCAAGAATGAGGGCTTCTTGTATCAGATGCGAAAGGCCAAGAGGAAGATGATCATGGCAGTGCCTTCTCTGGATGACGTTTCAGAGGAGGGCCTAGCCCTCATGAGGAATCCATTCATGGCTCCAGTCAAGCGAGACAGGCTGGAGAAGAAGTACAGGGTGCCAGACTTTGCACCCAAATGCCTGAGGTCGCAACCATCACCAGCAGGGGCATTGCTAGGGGGGATAAGGGGGCTATAGCCCCTGATCTTTTGTTTGTAGCCCCGGATAGAATCTCAGGAGCTACCGCCAAAAGACTAGCTAGCCCCCAGTCCCAACAGTTCCGACATCAGCTTAGCCCCGGGTCTTTTCTAGTCCTAGCAACTCCCCTGATCACCAGACTCGGTAGTGTCAGCTGCCGCAAAGAAAGGTTTGACTAACCCAGTCTCCTCGTTGTCAGTTCCCCCAGACAGTGAGGGAGAGAGGATGGACGCCATGGGGAAGAAAGTAATTTACACGGTGGCGTCCACAATCAAGGTGGCCAACGCCTTGGAGATCCTGGCCAGGTGCGATGGGGAGTTGTGGTACAAGCTGGGGCTGATCCTGGAGATCCTCCCCGAAGACAAGAAGATGGAAGCCCTCGCTGTCTTTCAAGAAAGGGGAAGTCACATCAGACCATGCCATCACGGTGGCAGTTGAAGTCGCTGACACGGATTTACGGCAGACAGGAAACAGTGTCTGCCTTCATCGGCAGGGATGGATGAAGGCCACTAACTTCCGTCAGGATGTCAAAACATAAAATGCTGGACATGCACTTGGACGGTGAAAATCTGTTTGGGAAGGTGGTCGATGAGTCCCTCCAGGCCATCAAAACAGATACGGAGACGGCACGTTCCCTTGGCACTCTTCAGCAACACTGCTCGTCTTTTTTTCGCTCCTCCAGGGGAAAATCGAGCAGGTTGTCAAAGGGTTTCTCCACGTCTTACAGGCAGCCTTCCCGATCCTCAATGCAGGAAGCCTACAGGGACCGCTCCCATGCCTATGGGAACAGAGGAAAGCGTTGCCCACAGATCAGGGTGCTGGCGCTCAAAAAAGCCTGAACCGGTCAAAAGGTTGGGCCCCCACTCGTGCACACCGGTGGGAGGCCGGCTGACGAGGTTTGTCAGCGAGTGGAAAAAGATCACCATCGACAGATAGGTGCTTGATGCTTTCGCCCAGGGGCACACCTTGGAGTTCCATTGCCAGTGTCCTCGTATTCCACTGGTTCCCTGTGAGGAGCAGCACATCCCTCGGATCCTGGCAGAGGTACGAGCCATTTTACAAAAAGGGGCGATGGAGCTAGTCCCCCAAAGACTCCAGAGTTTATTCCAGATGCTTTCTAGTCAGAAAGAAGACATGGGGCTGTAGACCCATCCTGGACCTGCGCCGTCTGAACACATACTGGAAAAATCCCAAAAATGCAGCAATGTCACGTTGCAGCATGTGCTCGGCCAACTGGAAAGTGGGCATTTCTTACCGTCGTTGGACCGGAGTCCCCATTACCAAGAAACATCGAAAATGTCTTAAGTTTCGTGGTGCACTGCCAGCACTACCAGTTCAAGGCTCTCCCATTCGGCTTGAAGTCGACCCTAAGAGTGTTTTAAAAATGTCTGGCACCGGTGGCGGCCCATGTGCGTCTGAAGGGCATACACGTATACCCCATACCTGGACGATGGGCTGATACGCGCCCGCCCTCGAGAGCTGGCCGACGAACACACAAAGGGAACCATCCAACTGCTGACGGATCTGGGATTCTGTCAACTATCCGAAGTCCTGGTCAACTCCATCGCAGAAGACGCTTTTCCTTTGCGCCAGAATCAACACTGTGGCCTGCCTGGTGTCGCTCTCGGAGGAGAGGCTAGCAGCCTTTCAAGGAAAGGTGCAGCGGTTGTCTGCAAGGGCGGCTACGGTGCGGGCTATAAAGTTGTTACTGGGCATGATGTCCTGCTTCTACCCCTGCCGTCTATGCAGGATGCAGATGCGACCCCTACAGGAATTCTTGGATGCCCGTAGGATACAGGTGTCTGGAAGTTTCACGGACAAGATCCCTCTCAACGAGGAGTTTTGGCAGACGATGGAGTGGTAAGGAGTCTGCGCCACATCGCCCAATGCACATGATTTCACCAGACGTCTACACGCCAGAGGCCTGTGGCTTCCGGAGGAGAAGTATCTGCACATCAACATCCTGGAGCTACGGGCCATGTTTTGGGTCCTCAAGTTTTTGCTACTGTCTATGAAGGACAAGGTGTTGAGGATCTTCATGGACAGTACCACCACCAAGTTCTATATTAGAAAGCAGGGGGGCACTCGATCCCCAGCACACTCCAAGGGAGCTCAGGACTTGTGGAACTGTGCCATCGGACAGGGGATTTTTCTCTTCCCTCTCCACCTGGCGGGAGTCAAGAGCACCATCCAAGACTCCCTCAGCAAGGAACTGCGCTCCTGCCATGAGTAGGAACTTTGTCAGGATCAGGTGGACAACCTGTTAGTCAAATGGGGTAGACCCCCAGATCGATCTGTTTGCACAGCAGTGAAGTCCAAATGCCAGAAGTTTGCCAGCAGATTCCAACAGCTGAGGAACTTGGGGGCATGTTCTCCTTCCTGTGGGAAGGTCTGTTCCTGTAATTTTTCCCTCTCCTGCTACGTCATCAACACACTCAATGCAAGATGATACTCATCACCCTGGCGTGGCTGAGGTAGATTTGGTATCCGGATCTTCTCAGCCTGACGGCGTCGCCTCCAGTCAAGTTGCCAATGTTTCTGTATCTGCTCACCAGAGAGGGAGGCGCAATCCTTCATCACAACCCAGGATCACTGACCCTGAAGACATGGCTCCTGCAGCCTTACAGTTTGGAGGTTATGAGTTACCAGCACCATGGCATTGTCAACTCTGAAGTACTTTGCCCATAAGTGGAAGTGTTTTGCTACATGGTGCCGGTCACAGAAGATTACTCCTCTGAGGGTCACGGTGCCACAGATTCTTCCATATTTGCTGTCCTTGGCAAAAGCTGGGCTGGCTCACACATCGATCAAGGTACATCTGGCGGTCATCTCACGCTACACCAGATCCCCGGGAGATCCTTGCTTTGGTCCCACAGACTAGTCAAGGAGTTTCTCAAGGGGCTTTTCCAATCTTTCCCACCAGTGAAGGCACCTGCCCCGCGTTGGAACTGAACGTGGTGCTGACGAGGCTCATGGGGGTCCCTTTCGAGCCTATGCATCAGGCCCCACTCAAGTTTCTCTTGTGGAAGACAGCGTTCCATGTGGCCATTACTTCTGCCAGACAGGTGGGTGAGATCCAGGCCCTATCCTGCTAGCAACCCTATCTGACTTTACACGATTCAAGGGTGGTACTGCGTGCACGCCCCTCTTTCATGCCGAAGGTTCAGTCGGAATTCCACCTCAACAAGCCTTTGGTGTTACCTGATTTATTCCCAAAACCTTAGTCGGCCGGCTGAAAGGGCCTTGCATTCGCTGAACATTGCTTGTGCCTTGCAGTTCTACATAACACGCACCAAGAGTTTTCAGAAGACTTCTCAATTGTTTGTGAACTTTGGTCATGTGAACCATGGGACGGCCTTGTCCAAGGCTTCCATTTCAAGGTGGCTCTCCGGCTGCATCATACACTGTCATCAGCTGGTGAGCCAGCCTGTGCCGGGCTGTCCGAGTGCCCATTCCACCAGAACGCTGCGACGATGGCCTTCCTTTCTCGTGTGCCCCTGCTTGACATCTGCAGGGCTGAAACGTGGAGGTCCACGCATACCTTCACGAAGTTCTCCTGCATCGACAGGAATTCCAGAGAGGGAGTACTGAGTCGGCCAAGCAACGCTAAGCAACCTGTTTGCTTGAGGCGAGTTTGTTCCAGAGGTAAGTGGTAATTGCTTCTGTTGAGCCTTGCCACCTCCCGTGGTTGTGTAATGTTGTACTGCTGTATATTTGTTATTCGTGAGCATGTGAATCCATGCTAGACCACATGCTGGAGAAGATTAAGTTACGTACCTGTACCTATTGTTCTCCAGCATGGGTCTGGCATGGATTCACATGCGAACCCTGCCTCCGACCCCTCTGTGGTGCCTCTTGGTCATATTGCCACCTTATGTGCTTACAAAATCTGAAGATGGCTGCCAGAGGCGGGGCTTAGGGAGAGGACTGTCATTGGATGGGGGTAGTATGACCCAGAGGACAGTGATTGGTTTAGAGGAGAAATAAGGTTTTAAAGTGAAAGTGAAACTTTTTTTTCTTTTACCGAGGATTCCCAACCTGACAGGGAATAGTCATGAGCTTGTGAATCCATGCCAGACCCATGCTGTAGAACAATAGTTAAAGGTAAGTAACTTAATCTTCTTTATTGGCAGGTGCCACGGGTTCCGTGGATCAATCTTGGAGATATAGACGGTCAATCGCAGTCTGACAAGGAGGTCATCAATCCGAGGCATCGGATAGTTGTCAAACTGGGATATGGCGTTCAACTTCCAGAAATCTATACAAAACCTCCACAACTGATCTGGTTTGGCTACACTGACTATTGGTGATGACCACAGACTCTGTGATGGTTCAATTATTTCTGCGGCTAGCATTTTCTCCACCTCCTGGAGTTTGTTTCTTTCGTGCCTCCAGAATTCGGTATGTCCTCAGGTTAATCACTTTACCCTGGGGGTGTGCAAATGTAATGTTTAATCCCTTGGGTTCACTATTGAAGGCATACAGGAATTGATCTAGTAGAGCCTGTATGTCCTGTGGTTATCGCTCAGGTAAGTCAGCAGGGACCAGACTATATTCAGATTTTTCTTCAGTTAACAAGGTGGCCATTAGGACAGAAGAGGAATCCACCGGGTACTCCTTCATTCCTTTAGAAGGTTTATGTGATATATTTGGGTTTTGCGCCTTCTGTCCAGCTGAGCAACCTTATAGTTATAGGGACCTGTCCTCTCTTGTATTTTATAAGGTCCGTACCATCGTGAAAGCATTTCTCTCACCCACGTGTGGGCTGCTTTGTGTTTCCATCATTTACAAATGGCTGCCCTCCTCCTTGCCTGGAGGTGTGTTAGAGGACTAACAATTTGTGTCTGATGGAAAAGGACTGTGATACTGCCTTTTTATCGTGATGGGTCTTTTGGCATTTTTGGGCCTGTCCTAGATGTTTTTGGACTGGGTCTTGCATGATAGTCATGTGGTTTTTAAGCCTTTGGGCTGTTTGGGACATAGGTGACACTACCTCTTCCCTTTCTTCCCAGATCTCCTGTAGCTTGTGCAGTACATCTCTGGGGTCGCATTCGTAAAGGAGTTCAAATGGAAAAAACCCAAGGGAGGCCTGGTGAGCTCTTCTAATGGCAAAAAGTGCCCAAAGGATAATTGTGTCCTAGTTGCGTCCATCTGCTTCCACTAATATTTCTAGAAGGTTCTTTAAGGTTTTATTAAAACACTCTACTAAGCCTTCTGTCTGAGGGTGGTAAACAGAGGTGCGTAGGGTTTTTATGTGTAAGATCTGCTTCACTTCCGCCATCCATTTTGACATAAAGGTACTCCCTTGATCGGTCCATATTTCTCTTGGAAAGCCCACCCGTGACAGAACAGGAATTAGGTGTTTAAAAATCTGTTGTGAGAGATTATTTTTCATCGGGAAGGCCTCTGTATACTGGTTTGCATAATCTAGAATTACTAGAATATACTTATTCCCTAGTTTGGACGGTTCTAATGGTCCCACTATGTCCATTCCAATTCTAGAGAAGGGTACCTCTTTTACAGGGAGAGGTTGTAGCGGGTGGGGAGAGTGTGGAGCTGTTTTCTGGCATAGGAGGCACTTGGCTATGAAGTTTTTGATGTCAGTGTAAGCCTTGGGCCAATAAAACCTGTTGATAATCTGTCCCTGTGTTTTTGCAGTTCCTAAGTGCCCTGAAGTCAAATGGGCATGCGCTATCTCCAGGACAACCCTGCTATGGCGTCTAGGGATGACAATCTGGGCCCTAGTTATCCATCTGGTGTATGATCTCCCAGTTAGAGAAGGGCCATCGTTATACCTTCCTTCTTCTTCAGGAACAACCTTTAAGAAGGCTTCCGACAGAATAGGAACATTTTGCTGAGAGAAAGCTAAGTCAATAATGAACTCTACCTATTCACCAGTGGTTATAGGGTTTACTGGGATCGCGATATATGGGGATTCTTCATCAGCCTCTCCAAAACACTTAGTACCTCTTTACGTTAGCTCTTGTTCTTGAACTTCTAAGGTTTTGGGGAAAGAGGGCTCATTCTAAGATTCCCTGGGCAATCTTCTCCTCAGTTTTCACATGGTATGTTTGTTTCCCATTGTTCTGAATTCATATTTTTACGTCAACTCTGTAGTCTGGGTCTATTACTCCAGCCATTACATCTAAGCCGTATCTCCAAGCTAGCCTGGACTTGGACACAAGGCGGATGTAGTTGCCCTTTGACTGTGGCAAGATTAGTCCTGTGGGGGATCAGCTTGTGTTCTCCTACCTCTATTGAGACATCCCGACTGCGATGTAGGTCAAAACCTATGGAGCCACTAGTGGCTACAGTGGGATCAGTCACCTGGCGGCTCACTTTAAAGTATTTCAGGGTTACACAATTTATATCAGTTGAGTCAGATCCCAACCCTGAAACCATATGTAAAGGTGTCGAAGAAAGAAGCTGACACAAAGGGGACATGGTGGTGGTTATAAACTTTTATTGATGGAAGAAAAGGTCCTCACTATACCTAGCGTCTGAGACCGGTTTCCCTGTCTCAAAGTAATACTAAAGGATCCGTCAATGTCTGTCAATCTCCACCGTCCTGTGCCACAACCTACTTCTATCCCTTACACTACAACTAAAGAATACTCTAGCAGAAAAATCCTTTGAATGGATTGTGTTTTCCCATGTAATCCTTATCTTATGATATCTCCTTCCAGCATCAGCTGCTTCGGTAAAAAAATGTTCTTCGTAGTCTGCGGCGTGCCTCATGGACTCGATGTCCCTCGATGGCGTCCATCCGCTCTCCAGCATGACGTCACTGACCGTATATATACCATGCACCTCACCCATTACTTCACTTCCGTTTTTCCGCTCACGGGATGCTTCGGACACAGTGCGATTTTGGTTCATTCCCGACTGTTGCTTCGTGATAAGGTTGACTCCTATGACAGGATTTTAAAAGTGCATGGATTGTGGAGCCAAGATGTCGATCAGCGACCCGCACCACATTTGACTCTGGTATCTCGGGATCGAACAAAAAACATCAGAATGCGGTTCCTGTCAGTCAATGACAGCAAAGGCATACCCCCCCTATACGTCTCCATCGTTGACGAAAAAAAGATTTTACGTCAAGCGATGTTCGAGTCTTCTCTGAGGAAGCATTCAAAAAAGCGCTCTCGCACTCGAAGCGGCTCCAGTCACACGTCTTCTTTGTGCTCCCAAAAAAGATCTAAGAAAAGGTGTCCCAGGTCACAGTCATCCTCCTCAGATTCCTCTTCCATCTGCAAGGTGTGCCGCCCAGGTAGGTCAGCCTCTAAGGCTGAGTGGGAGACGTTTCGTCTTCAGATGATGAATATATTTGCAAAGGCGGCTCCTGCCCTTTCGAGAGAAACTTTGAAGGGCCATGACCCTGTCGCCCTTACCATGGCCGATGAGGCATCTAAGGAGGTTAAAGCTTGCATCCCCCTGAGCCGAAAACCGTTGACGGTCAAGGAGAGGCCTACTCCTCTTCTTTTTGTGACTCCTTCCAGTCATGGGTCGAGTCTGTCGAAGGTTTCACCTTCGGCGTCCAAGCCATAGATGCCTTGGAAGGAAATTGAAAAGAGCTTTAAGCCCATGCCCAAAAAAAATACTTAAGTCTCTCTTCAATTTTTTAGGAGGTAAAGACTTCACATCAGGATACACCACCATTTGGCCTAGAATATGGGACACTACATTTTACGGAGGCTCTGGTGTCTGAAGAATCCAGAATGGAGAACATATATGACAACTTGAAGAGTGCAAGTGGTCTGGCCACCTCCTCTGAGGTAGATTTTGCTACACCTGATCCAACAACATGGTGAAGCATCATATAGACAGTTAATGTATAGGGTCATGGAATCCAAAAACAACAGGGAGAGCTTATAAAGCTAAGCACGGTACAACCGTGTTTGTCCTTTTAACCGTTAACGGGATCACATGGGGTAACACAAAAACAACGGTTTTATAGGAAAAAATAGTATTCGAGGTGCATCGAATGTATGCCAAACAAATAAATGAGTTGAAGTGCTCACACTCAATTACATGAAAAGGAGGGCCACCTGGCTCGGCGTACCTAGCCCTAAGGAAGAACACCCTGACCCTAACGGGGTGCCTCTCCCTGGGTTGCGCGTGATGTATCGCCTACTAAAAAGATATAGAGGAGAGTACTGTCCCTCAACCTTCTATACTGATGGCGGTGTCTGAGAACAGACACAAGTAGTCCAACAGGGACATCTAAAAAGTGGTAGACTTCAGCAGGTTGGGCAGCATGCAACAAAACTGTATATTAGATTTTGGGGCTGCTAAAATGTGTGGATACAACCTACCAAACAGGTCAACTGCTTATATTCCATCCAGAATGTATAACTTTAATGATTCCCGTAGGACATTGTGGTTGGAGTTTGAAGCAGTGCTGCTGGAGACACCACTGGAGGGTGCAATAAAAACAAACCCAGCCTAAGGGCTGTAGGGCTAAAAAAATGGCTCTTGTAAAAAGGGTGGTGTAGCTCGCTCTGTTAAGGTGAGTGTGCTACAGTAAGCTATTTATTTAAGAGTGCAGTCTCTAAAGTTGGTGTGGAAGAGATCACGGGTAGGTCATGAGAGCCCTCATGACCAAGAAAGGTCGACCGGTTTCGATGGCATGGGAAATTCAAACCATCTTCTTCAGGACCGTGACTTGAAATGCAAGCAAAATTGCCAAATGTTCAGGTAAATGCTGAACAAGGGGATGCTGGTGTCTCCTGTAGGGAGACAGAAGGGAGGGGGAAAGAGAGAAAGGGGCAATCAAACAATGATGAAAAACAAACACCAATAGTGTGCAGAATAACGGGCGGTGCTTGTCATGCGTAGAGTAGAGCATGTCTAAACAACAATAACTGCAGCGGTCAGAAGTTTACAGGAATGGTAAAGGTGCCTGAACACCTGTGTAGGGTCTCAACGCCAAGTGTGGAGGAAGACGGGGACACGAAGGTGATGGAGAGGGGGGCCGTGAACAAACTAGTCTCTCCGGATAACAGGCTATCTATTGCCTGGGTAGTGAGGGTCAGCTGGTGTGGGAAGTAGTGCAGTATACAGTATACAGTATGAAGGGCGTGAGCCTCTGTGTGGTCCACAAAGAAAGGGGAGCTATCCTGACCATACCACCCGGTTCTTTGTTCCACCTCCACCCCCCCTTTTCTCTCCCCTTTTCCCCCTTTTCCTCCTCAACCCCCTGCTGCTACACTGTCCCCCCCTTTTTTTCCCTCTGTCCCCCCCCTTTCTTTTGTCCCCCGTAGCCATTATTTGTCCTCTTTTTATTCAATCAGTTAACCTATTTTTCGTTCCAGTGGTGTCTCCAGCAGCACTGCTTCAAACTCCAACCACAATGTCCTACGGGAATCATTAAAGTTATACATTCTGGATGGAATATAAGCAGTTGACCTGTTTGGTAGGTTGTATCCACACATTTTAGCAGCCCCAAAATCTAATATACAGTTTTGTTGCATGCTGCCCAACCTGCTGAAGTCTACCACTTTTTAGATGTCCCTGTTGGACTACTTGTGTCTGTTCTCAGACACCGCCATCAGTATAGAAGGTTGAGGGACAGTACTCTCCTCTATATCTTTTTAGTAGGCGATACATCACGCGCAACCCAGGGAGAGGCACCCAGTTAGGGTCAGGGTATTCTTCCTTAGGGCTAGGTACGCCGAGCCAGGTGGCCCTCCTTTTCATGTAATTGAGTGTGAGCCCTTCAACTCATTTAGGGTCATGGAATATCTTGGGTGGGGGAGACCTGCAACGGTGTATCAGCAGGACGACCTGACTGATGTATTGGGCAAGGGTCCACAAAGAGCACCCATCTTGCCCTTCCATTCCGCCTTGCAGCGGAGGGTTGTGGCCAACTGGAAGTCTCCTGACACTAACCCAGCTGTCAATACATTCTTGACAAGGAAATATAAGCCCTCTAGTATTGACCCTGACTTTCTCTCAAAGCACCCAACACTTGAGAGTTTAGTTGTACAAGCTGTCACATCCACATCCAGGGCAGCTGCTTATCCTACTATCCCTCCCTAAAGGAATGATGAGCAATTTGACACCCTAGCAAAAAGGGTCTTTTCGGCCGGTAGCATGGCCTTTAAGTCTAATACTGTACTGGCTAAATTCACGCACACTTTCTTGGATGTAATGGCGATGGTAGCTGACCCTATTCCAGAGGGAGAGGAAAGTGATGGCTTCCTTGAAATAATTAAGCATTGCAAAGACGCAATGTTCGAGTCCCTACAATCGGGCTTGACTCCACAGTAGGGTCATGGCGGCACGCACAGTAACACGCAGATTTGCGTTGTTATGCAAGTCTGGTTTTGCACCGGAAGTTCAGTCCAGGCTTCTCAACATGCCTTTTGATGGCACACACCTTTTTGGGAATAAGGCTGACGAAAGTTTAGAGAAACTTCAGACTTCAAAAGCAGGATCCCAAGTAATTTTTTTATTTGTATTTTTTATTTTTTTATGTAAACCTTACACAACATAAGAACAATATAAAACAAGAAATAGAAACAAGGTAGTCATCTCAAATAAACATTTAAAACATGTGGAAAACGACATCAAAATAATGATAATGAAACATAAAAAAAGTAAGTCAAACAAAATAATGCAAAATGATCCACATTATTAACACAATATAACTTATCGAGTTCCGAAAGAAGTTGGGTTTGTCTTTAGACCAGTACAGCTTTAGCTAACATTATGAACTAAGATTAATTTCTTCCAATTTCTTTGTAACCAACGTAAGGAAATAATTAAGGACCAAAATAAAGGAAATAGTCATGCCCCACATACACCTGCACCAAAATCAATTTGCAGAGACCTCCATGTTTTTATCAAATTTATCCTTGAGACTATCCAAACACATAGCATCAAAATGGTATCCAGTTAATATGTTGAAATCTTTTTTTCTATTCACTATAAACCCATCATAATAGGGGCAAATGATGACTATATGTTTCAAAGTCTCAAGAGAATCCTTATACCCACAAAATCTACAATGGTAAGGTGAAGAGTTACTGACCGGATGATTAGAAGGAACCTTCCAGTGCTTAGTCCTTAAGTGTGGGAATCAGATTGAGCCTAAAGCGCATGTAAGTCATACGTACTTCAGCACACAAGAATCTTTGGAGGTATAAGGGTATACACTCCCTTGCATGCACAAAGTTAGAGTATTCCCTA
The DNA here is from genome assembly GCF_040938575.1 of Ambystoma mexicanum. Taxonomy (NCBI): domain Eukaryota; kingdom Metazoa; phylum Chordata; class Amphibia; order Caudata; family Ambystomatidae; genus Ambystoma; species Ambystoma mexicanum. The sequence continues at coordinate 739,479,024 of NC_090934.1, read as the reverse complement.
TAGGTAGAATACATGGTAATCCGGTCTACAGTCTCCACCCAATCAGCCTTGTAAAGATTCCTCTTAACAATCCCCTGTCGTATCACAAGATCCTCTACTGTTAACTCAATTGAGGTCAGAACACATTTCATCTTTGCACAAAATTCTAACATAGAGGAACAGATTGTGCTTGCATTACCAACCCAAGAGTCTCAAAGTGAGTTTTTAGGGGGATTATTTATTTTCCTAAAAGTGGTAAGTTGCTTCCAAGTATCTCTGGCTTTCAGCGCTATAGGACAAAGCTCATGTCTCATAACCAAGTTAGGTATGGCCATAGGCAGGCCCAACAATTCCTTCCATAATTTCCCGTTCAGGGTATCACCCATGTCATAAGTGAACAGGTCAAGACCATATAAAATGATGGGTTCAAATTTGGCGAGATAATAACGCCTAACGGGGAGCAGTGAGAATTGACATAATTTGTTTCAGAAATTTCAGCTGAACCTTAACTTTGTAAACCTTATTCACTTTTTCCTGACCCATCATCCAGGCAAAGGTCTTCACTACCCATCATCCAAGCAAAGGTCTTCACTCTTTTCTCCCTGGAGAATAAAAGAACCTGCACTTGGATGCATTAGGGAGAAGGTTGTTGGCCACAGCATAGTTATAAAAAAGCTGCATTTTCATCCTACGGCCTCGTGGACTTCTGTCTAGGAGGATGAAGTCGTCCGCAAATGCCATCCATCCTAGCCTGATACTCCCCAACCTGGTGGGTGCAAAGGAAGGACCCTGCCACAGTCCCTACACAAACACACATACAGGTTGAAGACTATAGGAGCCAGAGTGCATCCCTTTTTTACCCCAATATACAAGAAGATCTCCTGCGAAAGTAACCCCTCCTTAGTAAGTCACACACGGATGGTAGTGTGAGCATGCAAAAGTGCGAGGAGCTTGTCAAGCTTGCACATGATATTCCTATTGATCATTTTGGACTATAGTCTTGACCTGATTACACCATCGAAAGCGCTTGACAAGCCCAGTGAAGCCAAAAAGACATCCCCCGTGCGCGTGTTGTGTACAAAATGTCTCAAGTGAGCCAATACAGGCGCGTTTAGAACGGTGCCCATATCTGCCCTGAACCCAACCTTGAATTTACTCAATAGTTATCCTTAACCATCCGATTAAGGGCCCTGAGAAGCAAGATGGAAAAAACTTTACTCATAGCATCTGTAAGCGCTATAGGTCTAGAAGTCATTAAGTGCCGCAATAATGTAGCCTCAGCCTTCCCATCTGATTTCTCTGTGATGGAGACGCCGGCTCGTTTGCTATTACACTTCCTTTGGAAGGGCAAGTGGCAAAGCTGGTCAGTGAGGCCACAGGAAGTTCCCTTGAGGTGGTCGAGGTGCAAATTCCATCTAAGCAGCATCTGCCTCATCCTCGGCCGCTGACACAAAACCACTCTGAGGCCTGGGTCCACAGGACTGCAGTGGGGGACAGGCTCAGTTAGCATTTGGAAGAATGGCAGGGCATTACTTCTGATGCTTGGGCCTTGCAAACAATGGCCCCGGGTTAGTGCCCCCCTTTCTTAAAAAGGCCTCTGCATCATCCACCAGGGAGCCACTCCCTCAAAACTCTGGATACGTTCCTCTTGTAGGATGGTTCCATCCTGCTGGAGAAAGGTGCCATTGAACCGGTACCTGTGACGGAGAGGAACTTGGGGTGGTACTCCCTTTACTTTTTGATCCCCATAAAGGATGGAGGATTGAGCTACTTGAACAAGTTCTTCAGGAAGGACAAGTTCAAAATGGTTACTCTTTCTCAGATCCTTCAGGCCCTCCAGCCCCAGGGTTGTATGGTATCATTGGCCCTTCAGGATGCTTACTTTCATGTCCCTATTCATCACAAACAAAGGAAGTACCTGAGGTTCGCTGTTGGCCGTTCTCATTATCAGTTTAGAATTCTGCCATTCAGGCTCAACTCCGCCTATGGGTTTTCACCAAGTTGATGGCTGTGGTGACAGCAAGTCTCGGGAGGGAAGGGATTTACATCTACCCCTACCTGGATGGTTGACTGATCAGGGCCTGTTCTCCTGAACAGCTCCTGGAACATCTCAGCATCACCTGCCACTCTCTCCACAGATTGGGTTTCTCCCTCAATTCAAGAAGTCCCACATGATACCATCTCAGAGGCTCCAATTCATTGGAGCAGTCCTAGATGCTGCCTCTGGAAAAGCCTTGCCATCCGAGGAGAGGGTTTAACACATTCAGAAGATGGTTGTCAAATTCCAGAATGATCAGCGCTTGCAGCCTTTGATTTATTAAGGTTGCTCGGGCTCATGGCATCCTGCATTTTTCTGGTGCCAGAGGCTCGCCTGAGAATAAGATCCTCTATTGGGCCCTCAGGTCCCAGTGGTCTCAGTTTTCAGGCAGGATGACAGACGTACTTCAGGTCTCGAGCAGTGTCGCGCAGGATCTCCTGTGGTGGGCCTGCGAAAGGAATGTTCTGGAAGGGGAACCATGACCACAGCTAACAGTAGTTGGAGATGCCTCACTCGCGGGTTGCGGAGCCCACGCCAATAATCTGACCGTCAGCAGACATTGGTTTCCATCAGAGTCCAAACTACACATCAACCTTTTGGAGCAGAGGGCAATGAGGCTAGCGCTGATGGCCTTTCTCTGTATGGGGAAAGAATGTCCTGGTAATGACGGACAACACGGTGACCATGTGCTAGGGAGAATTCTCATAAATGGTTGATTTCCCCTTACCTAATGAGTCCCTCAGCAGCTTTGCTGGATGTCTAGGATTTTTTTTTGTTTCACCTGGTAAGAGTGTGAGCCTTTTTTTCCACTCTTACATGTGTTTTGTTATGTTTATTTGTACTTTCTGTGTGATCTTGGGCACTGAAGCCTCACCTACTCCATGTGCACCACATTTTGTGTGTGTTACACAGCACCTTCAGTGCAGTGACACAGGGTGGTCTTTGAGACTTCCCACTGACTCAATTTTTCTGGGGCTGACTACTGTCCCCCAGAAACAGGTAAAGTTGCCATTAACTTTATATAGTCACTTTAAACCACAGACCCAGTACACCCCATTTTACGTGGAGTATTGGAAAGGGTTAACTCTTATCTCTTTTCGTCTGTGCCTCTTGGAGCCTTGTTTCGCTCCCTTAACCTTAAGACTTAGCTGATGGCAGTGGTATCTACCCTAACTTTTCTACCGCGATTATCTTATATAAACGTGGTAATGTTTTAGGCTATTATATTAGCCTCAAACATAAACCCGCTTGACCAAATACATTTTATTTTGGTTCCGGCTAGGTTTATTCCCCATTTCTTTTTGTTAAAGTCTTTCACGTGTTTTTCTCTGCGTGCCAAACCAGGGATGACTCATTTGTTCGCTGTCTTTTCGCGGGCTTCTGCACAGAAGCCCTCCTTAAGGCGCCTGATAGTCTAGGTAGGCAGGATGTGAGGGAGGGATCTTCAGACCCCAGCCATGGGTTCCCTTGGTAACCCAAGTTGCACTCTTGTCTGATTGGCTAAGGGGACTGGCCTTGCCAGGCCAGCCACCCTGCTGTTTGATTGACAGCCAGGCTGTATGAATGGGGGAAAACTGCATAAAAAGCCAGTCTCTGGGACTGGAAGAGCAGAGTCGCCACTGGAATGAAAGAACCAACGAGGAACTGGAAGAAGAGGACCCCTACCACTACTGAACCGCCCGGTGAAGCCCTGCTGCAGGTCCGATTCGCCAGACTCGCACGACGTGGAAGATCCTCCAGGAAACTTCTTCCCTTGAGCTGGTGGGCCCAACCAGTTTGCCCAAACTACAAGCCAGGACCCTTCCTCTGCTCGAATTAGCTGTACAGAGCTACAGTGGGCCGGATAGCCAGGAACGTCGGACCCTGCTTGGGTTTTAAGGAGCGCACCTTTTATTTGTTTTGCTTTGCTGCTGGTTTCTTCCCTGGGTGGCGCAGGAACCTCCAGTCGTCCTACTTCGTGTCAGTCTGACAGTCGCTTCAGGAACTGTGAGCCTGCAGGAACCACCAGGAACGTCTGCCTCGGCTACAGCTCCCTCTCCGTTTTAAGGTACTGTGCAAATCTGGTTGTCCGTTTCGTTCAACCGCGGTTAAAGTGTTTGAAATCTTTCTCCAAACTGAGGGCTTGTCCTTCTCTTCTCTTTGAACTAACTTTTCTACCAACCAACCTCGTCCGTAATCTGTGCCACGAACTTTACTGCAAACTACCTTGAACTGTGTGATCTTGAGCAAAAGACTTTTGACCCATTGACTTTGGCCCTAAGCCTTTTCTAGCTGATCTCCTTACTGTAGTTTCTCTTGTTCAATTGCCCTGAGTACTTAACTGTTGGTTTTGCCTAATTTCTAATAACTGTCTTTCCCTCCCTTTTAAATTGCTGGAGTGCCATTGTGCTCCCACTTCATATTGTGAGCTTAACCTGTCTGGAATTTAAGGGAAATGGGAGTGGTGTATTTATGATTGTGATTTTTACTTGCTTAGAATAGTGAAATGCTATAAAACTGTTGAGTAAATAAATATATATTCTTTTACTTAGAAGCCTTGAGTCAGTGTTTGCCTGAATCATAGTAATCATAGTAATTGCTGTCCTTTGTGTAACTATTTGTACTGCTCACTTACTCTTGAGATACGCCTGGCTGCTCCGCTACTGCTACCTCTATAACCGTGTAATACAGGCTTGTACCAAAGGTGAAATTGTACTGTCACTCGTCTTAATTGTGTGTGGTGTTCCCAAAGGGTACTGCATATAATTTTGCCTAACACTATGTACTACCTCGACAAGAGAGGAGGTGTAAGATCACTGCCACTGAGCAGAGAGGGAATGCAGCTCTGGTTCTGGGCACTTCACAAAGGAATCCCTCTATCAGCACTTCACCTAGGCGAGAACCCGGCAGTGGACGCTCTGAGTAGGAAGAGCACAGTCTCCCACGAGGGAGAACTAGCTCAGGAAGTCCTTCAGGGGACCTTTGCCCTTTGGGGAACTCCTCAAGTAGATCTGTTCATATCCAGTGTCAACAGGAAGTGCAAGTTGTTCTGCTCCAGGAAATTTCATCTGAGAGGATCTCTAGGGGACGCCTTTGTAGTGGACTGGGAGTTGGAGGTTAAGAAAATTCCAGAAATCCATGATCCTGATTGGGCCAGGAGGATGTGGTACCCAGACCTTCTGGACATGCCCATCTGCCCTCAATAGATCCTCCGCGAAGAGAGGACCTTCTCTCGCAAAAGGGAAGGTCAATTTCTCCATCCAGAGGTCAAGACTCTCAACCCTTCATGCTTGGTTTCTGAGAGGTTGAGATACAAGGATTGGAACCGCTCGTAAGATGTGATGGAGGCAGGGCTCGAAATTGAGATTCAATGAGCAGGAGCTAAAACCATCTCATGGGTGTAGGCAGGAGCAAACGCAGGGGGACCAGGAGCTACCAGAGATGCTCCTTTAACATTGTGTCCATTCTGTATGAACCATTGTGTTTAAATGTGTGTTATGTGTTCTAATTATTATTTATTAACATGCTCAAATTCTCAAAGGAAATGTCACATTTACATGTCTGGAAGGCACCAGTTGACCTTAGGAGCCAAAAGTAGCTACTGGTAGCTGTTGGTTTCAAGTTAACCAGGCTTTATTATAGAAGCGGGAGCTAAATAGCTCCCAGCTCCCTTCAATTTTGAACCCTGTGGAGGTGGTGCTTTTGGCCAGAATGCCAGCAACGAAATCTCTGTATCGCTGACATTGGAATAGATTTTGCTGCTAGTGCAGAGATAAGAATATGGATCCTTTTCTGTCCGACACACCCATGGTGTTATCTTTTTTGCTGCATCTAGCCAATCTGGCGGTCCAGATCGGCACTGTGAAAGGATACTTGGCTGCGCTTTTGATTTTTTAGTGCAGCCCTGAGCAGGCATCTTATTTCAAAATACCTATTGTACAATTTTTGAAAGGGCACACTAATGTGTTTCCTTCAGTCCCCTTTGTTGTTCCCGTTTGGGATTTGAACTTGGTTCTGAAACACCTTGTGGGCTCTCTTTAAGCCACTTCATTCTTGTCTTTTAAGGATGTTAACGTTGAAGACCGTTTTCCTTCCGGCCATAACATTGGCAGACAGAGTGAGCGAATTGCAGGCTCCTTCGTGCAAACCACCATTTACCACTTTCTTTAAGGAGAAAGTCCTCTTGCGGGTCCGTCCCACGTTTTTCCCAAAAGTGGTATGAGAGTTTCACGTTTCCCGGAAAATAGTCCTATCAACTTTTTAACCTCCACCTCACCCTGGTAAGGACGAGGAGAGACCTCATCACCTTGACCCCAAAAGGGCTTTAAGCTTTTACATCTCTCGAATGGCGAAGCTGCGGCAAGATGACCAGTTGTTTATTGGGTACACTGCACACGTGCTAGGACTGGCGGTGACTAAAACTTTATACCGCTGGATAATTCTTTGCATCACTGAATGCTATAACTTGGCCAGAAAGGACGCTCTTGTGGGCTTGCATGAGCATTCAGCAAGGAGTGTGGCCACTTCATCGGCTTAACAGAGAGGGGAGCCCGTAAAAGATATTTGTGTGGCCACCACCTGGTCCACTTTACATACTTTTACAAAATATTACTGTCTGTACTCTGCGTCGAGACAGGAAGCAGGATTCAGGAAGGCTGTGCTACACAGCATTAATGACAAATAAATACATTCTTACTCCCACCTCGAACACAATACTGCTTTGGGAGTGTATCATAAGATGAGGGATACGTGGCAGGACACAATCCATTCGAAGAACACATTTCTTACCTCTGGTAATGTTCTTACATTAAAACCTGCTACTGAGCCATAGCTCTCTAGCTCACGTTCCATTGCAGGTAATGTACTTACCAGTTCAGATATAACTAGCAACATGTCGTCTGCCTAGGCCATAATTTTGTGCCCTATCCCCTGAAATGTTATGCCGTAGATGTCTTCCGTTTGTCGACCTTATCTAAAAATGGTTCCAACCCTATTGCATATAATAGTGGGGACATCGGACATCCTTGTTTTGTCTTTCTTTGGAGAGCGATAGGAGAAGAAATGTGTCCGTTAATCAGAACGCGGCATACTGGGAATTTATAGTTTACTTTTATTCTTGCTATAAACTGAGGACGAAATCCCATCTCAACTAAAATCTGGAAAAGAAATGACCATAAGACCTGGTCATAAAACATTTCAGCATCCAGTGACAATAGGAACACAGGCATATTTTTTTCGCAACCTTTTCTAAAATATGGCAAGTATGCCTAATATTGTCATGGGTTTGGCCATTTTTATAAACCCTATTGATCTGGATGTATGCTTGTGGGAAGTAAATCTTCTATCTGGTTAGCTAATACCTCAGAATACATTTTAGCGTCCAGATTTAGAAGTGCAGTGGGGCGGTAAGATCCTCATCTACGAGGGTCCTTACCTGTCTTTGGGAGCAATACCATCTTTGCCTCCTCCATAGTGGGAGATGCACAGTGTGAATTTATAAACGTATTATATAGGGATAAAGTTTTCTGTACAAGTCTTAGTACGAATGCATGTCGGGTGCGCCTTGTAAAACAACGCAGGAAATCCATCTGGACCTGGGTGTTTATTTGGAGGGAGAGAGTTTATAACCCTGATTACTTCTTCTGCAGTAATATCTTTCTCAAGACATTATCGGGGAAGGGTGACTGTTTCTAGATACGCCCGCTGAATTTGTTTGTCTAGATTTTCAGAGTGGTAAAGATTCAATTAAAAAGTGTGAAATTGTGAAATGATTTGTGAGGTTTCCCGGTGATTGAATCGACTAAATAGTTTGCAACGATAATTTTTGGCACAGTTGGCTAGCTATAACTGGTCTGCCCGGTTTGCTTTAATATAATATCTCTGGTGAAGATGTAAAAGGGATTTTTCTGCCTTTAATTTACCCTTTATTGTTCTGTATGCTTTTTGAATAGCGGGGCCTATATTTGTTTTCATTGTCCCCATTATTTGTTGGAGTTCTACCTCCAGTTCTATTTTCAGCGCTAATTTTTGTTTCTGATTAATGGCCGCCTCTGCTATGTAGATTCATAAATTGTTTTTTTAAAAGCGTCCCAGGTTGTATTTGCGGAAGTGTCTTGCAACTGATTAATTTCAAAGAATCTACTATTTTACCATCAATTGTGTCTTTTATTACTGGATCCTGCAGTACCTCGGACAGAAATCGCCAGTACCATACCCTCTGCCTTACCCCTATGATGTTTTGGGATGTTTTGGCATGCTTTCAAAGGCACCATCCTTTCGTGAGCCTGGAGGGTCATCTGTTGCCTTTCCCAGCAGGAGCTGGAGCTCCCCCCTCTCACTGCAGGAGCAGTGCCCTGCCAGGAGACCTGCCCCCCTCAGAAGGTAGGCAATCTGCCTCACTCTGCTATTATTTGAAATACGCAGCGCTTCTTAGAAATATTCTTTTTTACTCGCTGGAGCCCCTCCACAATTCCCCACCACAAATGGGTTGGGCTGTATGCCACTCGTTTCTGCACCCACTGCACTGGAGTACACCGGAGTGCAACGGCCACCATTGGAGACCACGAGGACCGTGGAACTCCAAAAGGGCCGCACACACTATTCCTCTGTTTCCATATGAGGAAACACACAAGGGTCAGTAACCGATCCTGATTGGCTATAAGCATACACTTATTGGCCAATTGCAAGCCGGCAGGCGTCTAAGCCGGCCCACAGTCGAAGGTACGCTTTCAAAGGCACCATCCTGTCTGGTGCCTTTCAAGCCCAGGCCCACGAGTTCTGCATCTCTCCCCTGCAACGTCCCGGCACCTGACACTAAGCCCACTCCTATCCTTCTGGACTCTCTACCAGGCCGCTCATCTTTGCTCTGAAGCTGATCCTGACGCACGACACACAATACGATACTGATAAACGTAAGACCTACTACATAACGGTCAATTAGAAAATGCACTTTCACGCTGCTCACCAGATGCACATTCTTTAGCACACGTACTGTAGCCCTCTTGGCATTTGTCCCGTACGCATATGCTCTAATACGACTACATAGCCCCAAACGGCCTGATCATTCAGAAAATCTCAATGGCTATGACAACTGTTGTAATTCTTTTCCAAACCTAGCCTCTTACCGTTCAATGTTCCACTTTGCTGCTTTTGAGTGCCTCACTGTATTAGCGTCCAATGTTCCACTTTTCTGCTTTTGAGTGCCTCACTGTACTAGTGCTTAATGTTCCACTTTGCTGATCTTTAAGCGCCTCACTGCTCTAGCCTGGCCCTTGCCAATTGCTATGCCTCACTGTTCTAGCCTGGCCCTATGCTGATTGTTGTGCCTCACTGCTCTAACCTGGCCCTTTGCCAATTGCTGTGCCTCACTGTACTAGCCTGGCCATATGCTCATTGTTGTGCCTCACTGTACTAGCCTGGCCCTATGCTGTCTAATGCTATACTAGGCTAGCCCTGTTGTGTGCCACGTTCCAGAACGAGTCCACTTCTATACCCTACACCTGACATTCTAGGTCTTTCTCCTATACCAACGTTGATATGACATCGCTCATACCCTGCCCCCTAGCTATCCTGATTAGATTCACTGCTCTATCTACTATGGCAGCCACCCATCATAGACTCCTGACAGTCTGGGAACCATCTAGCAAGACAAACACCCAGACCTAATTACTATCAGAGCCCACACCCCTAATCTACTTCAGTCAGATCTTCCCCATCTCTCTACGAAACCTTAGACTAGGATCCAGATCGCACAAGCCACCTCGAGCCCACCCCGCTCCAGGTCACACCAAAACGGAACTTACCCATGTACTACATGACCCTTCCAAATGCAAACCTATCTGCATCCAGAAGCCCTGCACCAAATCACTTGCAACTTCGCTCAACACTGACCACTCCAGCACTACTACAAAAGGGTCACATAACCTCAAGGGAGGACTCATCAATGCCAGATCCTTAATTGCCCATGCCTCTGAAATTGCAGATCCTCATCACTTGCAACCAGCTCGACTTCCTAGCAGTGACAGAAACATGGTTGCGCACAGCAGCTGGTCCAGCCTTAATGCTTGCCACCCCCCCTAACTTCACCATCTTTAGAAAGGATAGAGCTACCTCTAAAGGAGTTGGCATAGCCTGGTTTATAGTGACTTTTTCGAATGTCACATTTTCGAATGCCTTTTTCTCGACGCAAATATGCTGGGGAAAAAAAGATTTTGAAATGTTTTTTTTTTATTTAATTTTTTATCCGGGGGCTGTTCCCCCCCCAAACCCCTGTTTCTTTTTTTTTTATTTACACTTTTTTTAACTAAGCACTGAAAAAAACATAAAATAAAATTAAAAAAAACATTCTGGTTTTTTTTTTTCGGCAAATTTGTTTTCGACAAAATGGCATTTGAAAATATACATTCGAGAATTGAACTGGATACCGCATAGCCTTCCTCTGTAGAGCCGACCTTACCATCAAAGAAGTAGATTATATGTCCATGCCCTCAGCAGAACTACTTTCCCTCAAACTAGGTATCGCTGCTTCACGTACTATTACTCTGCACCTTATCTACAGACCTCCTGGCTCACTAGGGTCTTTTGAAGAAGACATAACCACTCTTCTCAATACAAATGCTAAACCAGGGACACAAATTATCCTACTTGGTGACTTCAACCTAGGATATAATGACCCCAAAGACTCTAATGCCTCAATCATAGCCGAAACAATACTAGAAACAGGTCTTACCTTCCGTAACAGCGGCCCCACACATGTCAAAGGCCGCACTCTGGATTGGGTGACAGATATTAACTGCACATCCACCATAATGGCTATTGAACCATGCGTATGGTCTGATAATCATCTGATCCTGTTGACCATCTCAGATCTACCCCAATCTAAAACAACCACACCACTGGCATCTCCAGCCCTTACCCGCTGTAAAAAAAAATAGCAGTCGCTAATCTCCTCCCACTGATTCAGCCCATCACTAATCACTCCAACATCACCACTAATCCTAATGAACTGCTTGATCTGTATAACAACACTATCAACGCAGCTATAGACATCATTGCGCCACTGAAACTAAGTAAATCCAAACCCCTCGCCCACCTAAACACCTGGTTCACCCCTAACCTAAAAGCCTTGCGTAAAGAAAAAAGACAAGCAGAAGCCTGTTGGAAAAAAAACTCCCCTCTTAACAATCTCCTCACCAACCTCACCAATAACTATAAGAAACAGATCATTCAGGCTAAAAAAGAGACCTTCAATGACAGAATCAAAAAAGCAAACTCCAACACGAGGGAAATCTTCACCATCCTTGGAGAATTAGAATCACCTATCACACCTGTAGACTCCTGCACCAAAGATAAAATGTGGTGCACCAACATTCAAAATGCCTTAAGCAATAAAATCACTATGCTTCAAGAAAAAATCTCTGCCAAAAAAATCTGCACTCCATAACAGCGTGCTCTCCACCCAAGAAGCCATCCTACAGGAACTCTCCGCCAACCAAACTATACCTCACAACCAATTAAATTTCAGAGCTATCTCCATTGCAGAAGCTAAAAACATCATCACGTCCCTTAAACCTTCTCGCTGTCTTGGTGACACCTGCCCAGCACTTATTATCAAAGAAGCGTCTCAAGAACCAGCCCCTTCGTCACCTCCTTTATCAACTCATCCTTCAAATCCTACTCTGTGCCTACTAACCTCAAAGATACCTGGATACTACCCCTCCTAAAAAATAAAAAAACTAACCTAGACCACAACACCCCAACTAATTACAGGCCTATAACGACAGTACTGTTCCTTCTTAAAATCCTAGATAAAGCTGCCTATCTACAGATCCAATGCTACCTGGAGATTAATAATCTACTAGGCACTAGACGATCTGGTTTCAGACCTAGACATGCAACTGAGACAGCCCTCCTTGATATCAAAAACCAACTAGATGAGCATAAAGACAAAGGAGACACTTCCATTCTCCTACTCCTAGATCTATCAGCTGCATTCGACCTGGTAAATCACAAAGTATTGTGTAACCACCTTAAGTCGGCTGCCAACTTTTCCAGCAAGGCGGTGGGGCGTGGCTTGATGGCTACGTGAAAGGATGTTCCTCGAAAGAGCTCCCGCAGATCCGTCATTGATTCTGATGAAAAACGATGGTTTTTGGTGGACATGTATGTCCACAGCGCACCTGAAGGAGCATGAAGACTGGGGTCACATAACGAGCGCTCAAACAGCCTGTGGGATAGCAAACTGGAGAAACCGGAGCCTAAGGAAGAAACGAACTGTCCGCGACGGAGCATATTCCAAGATGGCCGTTAGTGAACAAAGGGCCATAAATGGACCGCGAGGCTGAGGTGGACCGGGCTGGCCAGCGCAGCGCACACCGTGCCAATAAGTGGCCCAGGGCGTGAGGCATCCTGCTTGGGAGCGATCGGGAGAACTTGTCGGATGAAGGACCCTGCGGGCCAGTGTGCAAGCAGCGGCCAGTGACATAGAGAGCGCTGGCGGATTTTGGCCCCGAAAGTGTGCAGACCGTGGTGAGGGCACATAACGTAGTGCAATCGCCTGGAGCTCATCACGGCGACGCACAAGCTGGTGGCCCTGGGAAGGGCTGTGGCTCCCACAGCCCCCATGCCTGAGGGGGTGGGGGGAGAGAAGACGGAGCAGACGGCGCAGCATCGCCGCAGTGGAAGCAGACGCACCGGGGTCCAATCAGGGCAGCAGAGTGCCTGCCTGGACCATAGGTACCCGGCACCCATTGTGACGGAGCGCTCGGGGTCCCGAGGTGCCCAGCAGGGCCCTGTGACGGCTGTGCGGGAAACACCCTGGGACACTTTTGGCTGGCGGCGCGGATGTGAGTGCAGGCCCCTTCGTGGGGGGGTCTTGCATGGCGCGGTGCCGTGAGAAGTGCTGCAGGGGAACCGGAGACGCCGGAACAAACAACCAGAGAAGTGGGTACCGGACTGCCCAGGGGGGCGGTGTCGGGGCCCGCAAGGGACAGCCACGGAGAGGCTGGTGCCCGGCGGACCCTGAGAGGCGTTCCAGCTGGCTGTGCGACGATATGGCGCACTAGAAGGATACATTGTGCGGCCTCTGGAGACCGGAGCGGATAGTCAGAGGGCATTATATGGTGTGCCCAGTTGAGCCCCTCGCCAGTATACACTTCAATAAGTGATAATACATCCGGCCTGAAGCGAGTGATGGAGCAAGAACCCCCCACATGGCTGGACAAGTAGCTAAGTAGCTGCAGCTGGCAACAGAGGTGGGTGGAAAAAAGAAATAGGGAAACTGGGGAGCTTGGACCAGGAGACATGAACAGATGACACCGGAGCTGGAGTCAGTTATAGGGCGAGGGGCCCCCCATGCCAATAACCAGGTGTAGAAAAGAGACCAACGGGCCGCTTGGACAGGGTCCTGGCACAGAATAACACTGTAACTTACACAAGGAGGCTCAACAGCACGGCCCACTCCGGGACATACGCAGCACTTGTAGGGGTACTCAGAGGGTAGCTGGTGTCGGCACTTGATCCGGAGCAGGGGGCAAAAACACTATTGTGAGCCAAACTGCTGGTGGGCCCTGTCGGGTCCCGGTGCAGCGGCGTTTGGGACTGGCGAGCGCACCGCACTACCGGGGGTGGGGAGCCACAATGAAGGCCCGTGCAATATCCCGGGGCTGGACGCGGTATGTGGGAGGACACAGCCCATTCCAGGAGTGTAGAGGGCAGTTGGCACGCAACCCCGGGGTGAGCGCCACGCGCCAGGAACGCAGCGGAGACCGGCGGAATAAGACTGAGTTGGGTGCAAGACACGGTCCACACCAGGAGCGCAGCAGGCAGTGGGTGTGCACCCCAAACACGGTAGAAGCGGGCCTCAAACATCAGAAACAGCCCGACACCACATGGACCCTCATGCGAAGGGTGGCTGGGCTGGCCCTCTTCTAGCTGGCAGAGCACAATGTCCAACAAAGTCGTAAGACCGAAGAACAAGCAGCCCACGCTGGAGGCCTACGCCAAGACACCCCCAGGGACGGAGAGGGCCAGGAGCAGGGACAAAACCACCGCTGCAACGGAGGAGGCTCCGGGCACAATCCAGGAGGTGCTGGCAGCAATTGCGGACCTGAAAGTTGCCTGGGAGACTAAACTGGGCCTGGCCATGAACAAACTTAAAGTGGCACTGGACCTTAAGGTTGGAGCGGTCCAGGAAGATTTGAGAACACTTGCAGAGCGCACCGGAAACCTAGAAAAAGAGATGTCCCCAAACACAGCGGAATGCGCAACCCACAGATCAGAACTCCATGCCCTTGTGCAGCGAGTAGGCAACCTGGAAAACAGAGCTGAAGAAGCGGAAGAACGCGCTAGATGCAATAATATCCACATCGTGGGGTTGCCAGAAGGAATGGAAGGGTCTAACCCATCGGAATACGTGGAAACCATGCTACTACAGGAAATAACCGGAGGGGAACTGTCCCAGGGGTTTGCCGTTGAAAGGGCGCACAGGGCCTTGATGAGGAGGCCGTCCCCGGGGATCCCCCCAGGCCATTGATTGCAAAGATTCTAAACTACCGAGATCGGGAAAGAATACTTGAATTCTTCCGGAAAGGTGGAACGATCGAAAGGGGGCCCGCGAAAATAACTTCATATCCTGACTACACCTTACAGGTACAACGCAGCAGAATGAGCTTCGGAGCGGTTAAAAGAAGATTGAGAGAAGCAGGTTATAGATATGTTGCTTTATCCAACCCAGCCAAACTGAAGGTGTTCCACAAGAACAAAACTTTGTTTTTGACACGCCGGAGGATGCTATGGGATGGCTGGATATGCAGAGCCGCCCCTAGAATCGGGGATCCAGATGGGAGCCGAAGAAGATAAGTGACTTGTTGTGGCACCCTCGGTGACACAGCGCGAGACACTTGGACTAGAATATAGCATTAAATAAGGCTCATATGGATTGCGCTGTTGGGTATGTGCTTGTTTGCAGGATCCGTTTGAACAGAATAATTCTAATTATACAAGAGGGAGCTCCCGAGAGCCAACCCTTGAAACCCCATAGCATTACGCTTAGTTAGGTCACTAGTAGTTTGGTGACGCCCCGTGGGGTCCTATTCCTCGGCACCACGAGAAAGGACCAGATGCGGGTGGGCCTGAGATCCAGGGATGGAGCTGGGCATTTGTTGGGGTTGGGTAGGGAGGGGGGAGGGGAGGGTTGTGTGCAGTGGGCAGGGGGGAGGAAGGGGGGGAAGGGGGAAAAGGAGGGGAGGGGGAAGTTGGGAGGGAATTGAGTCAGGAAACAAGCCATGGGGGAAGACAGGTGAGGTGGTGGGGTGTAGGAGAACATCAATTCAATGGCATCGGGTAACCTCAGAATCGTGACATGGTATGTGCAGGGCCTCAATAGTTACCTAAAACGTAATAAAATAATGATGTACCTAAAGAGGATGAGGATTGATATAGCTCTGCTTCAGGAAACCCACCTCACTAAGGAGAAATTAGAGGTGGTTAGGAGAAAATGGAAGGGTAGCGTCACGAGAGCCACATATTCGGCATACGCAAGAGGGGTGGTTACGTGGGTGGCACCACATGTGCCGTTCCACTTGCTTAGATCAACGACAGACCCAGAAGGTAGAATGGTGGTGGTGACTCCTGGAAAATAAAGAAGTGAACATCATAAACTTATATGCCCCTAATCATGACACCACAGCCTATTTTAGGTCTTTATATGGTAAAATGAGTCCCCTGTTGGGAGGCGCGATATTGTGGGGTGGAGATTTCAATTGCACCCTGAACCCAGGGATAGACAGGTCGGATAGCAAGCTAACAAAGCCTGCGCCAGCAGCTAGAGTGTTGGGGACATTGTTGAAAGACCTCAAACTGGAGGACGTATGGAGACGGTTGCACCCAACGGACAGACAATACTCGCATTACGCAGCGCCACATGACCTGCATACCAGGCTAGACTGTGTTTGCTGCCGCCGAGATAGCGGAAGAAATGGTGAGCGCAGAATATAAAGCCAGGGTTCTTTCGGATCACTTGCCCCTGGTCTTGGAGTGGCGATACCACCCCCCAGGGTGCGAATCCCGTCATGGAGGCTCAGGTTCTAAAAGATCCGGGATTTCGAGAGGACCGGAGAGAGGCCATCGAGGAATACTTTGACATTAATACTGGCAGTGTACGATCCATGGGAACAGTGTGGGAAGCATTCAAGGTGTTGGTGCGCAGGGTGGCCATATCAAAATCCAGGGGACTGCAGGGGGGCATAGAGCGAGATTTGCAGGAAACTGAGAGAGAGTTAGAGGACTTGATGCGAAGGGGAGAGACCTCCCGATAGAACAGCGCCAAGAGATTTACAGAGAGCCAGCAGTGAACTTTGGGGCAGACTATGTAAGCTAAATTATAAGAAATACACAAAGAGGCAACATGCGGGGGGAGACAAGCCGGGCAGACTACTGGCCTGGTTATACAAAAATGAGACACCTCAACCGGTGGTCAGAGAGGTCAGGGATGTGGAAGGCCAGATCTGTAACACCCAGGAAGGTGTAAACGAGGAGTTCCTTAAATATTATAAACGCTTGTATGAGGATGCAGGCGGATATGTGGGTCAAGAAATTCAGGAAGCGATAAAAGATATAGAGCTTCCCACTCTAGACGATTTAGAGCGAGCGGACCTGGAGGCCCCAATCACCTCAGACGAGCTTGAAGCAGTGATCCAACACCTGCCCACGTGCAAATCGCCTGGGTCGGACGGGTTACCCAGCGAGTTCTATAAAGCGTGTAAGCAGGAGCTACTCCAGCCACTGCTGGCCATGTTTAATGAGGCCTACGAACAGGGGGTGCTGCCGGAATACCTTCATGAGGCAGTGATCATCCCGCTCCTGAAACCAGGCAAGCCGAATGTGGACTGTGGGTCCTATAGGCCCTTATCGATGCTTAATCAAGATAGCAAAATACTCACGGCGGTGCTTGCCAATAGGCTTAAGCGAGTAGTTAGCAAACTGATACACTAGGACCAAACGTGCTATGTCCCCGGCAGAAACATTACGGATAACCATAGAAAGCTAAACAATATTATTGATTATACTGAAAAAGACCCGAGCGAACTGGCCATTGTGTCACTGGACGCAGTCAAAGCTTTTGACTCGGTGAGGCGGCCATGGTTGATGGAGACCCTGAAAGGGTACGGGATAGGACCGGGGTATATTAGATGGGTCAAAATGTTATACAGCGCCCCGATTGCAAGGGTCAAAACGGGCACTATAATTTCAGACAAGTGGCAACTCAGCAGGGGAACTAGGCAGGGATGCCCCTGGTCGCCCATGTTATATATTCTTGCGTTGGAGCCATTGGCAGTTTGCCTAAGGCAACAATACGGAGAGGTGGGATACGAACGACAGGAAATACGCACCTGATATCACTCTATGCAGATGACATACTCTCTATCTGCGTTTCCCGGAAGAGAACCTGCAATATGTGCTAGAAGTGATGGACCGCCATGCGGTCCTCTCGGGCATATCGGTAAATCCTGCGAAGTCCAGCATATTCCCCATAGGGAGGTACAAAGGTGTTCCACAGGAAAAGCTGCCCATTCTGTAGATACCCTGGCAGACCGAGACGTTTAGATATTTATAGTATGGGGTTCTGGTCCAGATTACCCCTTGCCATGATGGGAAGAGCAGCGCTGCTCAAAATGGTGGTTTTGCCCAGACTGCTGCATTTTTTTGTAAATGTCCCGTTCTTGATCCCCAGACGCTTCTTTGTTAGACTCCATGGCCTGTGCAGGGGCTTCATTTGGCACAATTCTAGGAACAGGGTGGCCCTGTGGAAACTACAAAATTCATGTGATAAGGGGGGCATAAACCTACCAAATTTGTGGGGAAGACTCCCAACTGATCAAAGGGGTCTGCAGATACTGGTAACCGGTGGGCCTGGCCACCCTTGGAGACATATGGCAGGAGGGGGAGGCAGTGGAATTCCAGAGGTTGCGGGAGGAGACAGGGGTGCATAGGGGCCACTATATAACTTAAACCAGGATTATGAAACGGGTGAGGGAAAGGTGGCCTGAAACAGTACTTGCAGAAGAACCAGATACCACCATAGAAATGATGTACGATGTCTCGCAGGGCGGGCACGAAATATCCCGGATATATGAGCTCCTGAGTCTGAAGGCGGGGAAGGAACTGCTCCAATTGAGGATTGACTGGGAAGGAGAGGTGGGCGAACCCATGACAGAGGGATAATGGGATAGAGCCCAAAGATACCACAAGAAGGTGTCCCGGAATGCGAGACTTCAGCAGATCCAGCTATATGTCACCCCCAGAGCTTATTTGACCCCCGGCAGAATAGCCAGGTTTGGTGGCTTGGCTATATAGAAATGTGTCTGGTGCGGAGAGGAGGAGGAGGCTGGGCTGTTGCATATGTTCTGGGCTTGCCCAGAGGTGAGTAGATTCTGGGTAGAACTGAAGACGAGAATGGCCAGCCGGGGGGGTGGAGCTTGAAGTGGGGTCTGCTTGGGCATGTATTTTCTTGGGAGATTCCCTAGACCACGGAATCTAAAACATATTAGCAAGATGAAAGACCTGGCTTATATCTTGGCCAAGTGCAGAATCGCAATGTGTTGGAAAGCGGCCCACCAGCCTAGAGTGGAGATGTGGTGGGCAGACCTCCTGAAATGGGCAGAAGCGGAAACAGTGGTCTGGTATGAAGCAGTCACTAGAGGAGGGGAGGAGGAGGTAGACCCCTGATAGCCTGGAGACAACTGGTGACCTTGATGGCAAATCCCCACCAGGTCAATCATGAAACGGAAGACCAGGAAGAGCTGATGATAATTGAGTTATCTGCAGAAGCTCAGACAGATGGCACGGATACTGTTAGGGAGAATTCTCTGTTTAGGCTGAATTTCCTAACCTAGTGAGTCCCCCAGCAGCTTTGCTGGATTTTTGGGGTTTATTTTTTCCTCCTGCCAAGAGTGAGACTCTTACCCTCACTCTTGGGCATGATTTGAGTGTGTTTCTTTGACTCTAGATGTGTTTTATGGGCTATGGGGTCTTTTACTCCATAGGGCTTCATGTGTTTTTGTGATGTGTGTTACACAGCACTCTCAGTGCAGTAACACAGGGGTGTCATAGCGACCCCCCAGTATAGACTCCATACCCTGGGACTGACTACTGTCTCCCAGGGCATGTAAAGTCACCATTGACTTTACTAGTCTTGAATTCTGAACAGAACCAGTACAAACCATCATATTGTGGGCGTACTGGCTGGGGCAATTCGATTGCCCCAGGGTCTGTTAGTCGAGGGGGCACGTCTCCGTCCCCCCTGATCGAGTTTTGGCTGGTGGCAGTGGGTACTACTTTTTATGTTCAACTGTGAATATTTCTCTATAGGATTTTCCCATTTTTCGAGGCTACTATCTTTATTTAATTACGATAGCCTCGAACATACCGCCGGTTTATTTATTTAATATTAATTCTCCGGTTGGTATTTTTTGCCAAAACTCGGTTCTGAAATGGCGTTTGTGTTCTCTTCTGTGACTCCAACCCAAGTTGAGCCCTTTGTTCCACTTTTTGGCGGGCTTCTCCACAGAAGCCCTCCAAGGTGGTGCCACTCTGTCTGGGGTACTTATGAGGGGCGGGGGGGATTTAGGCACCCTGGACTGAGTTGCCTAGGCAACTCAAGTCGCACTCCGTCCTGATTGGCCCAAGTGGTGAGCCGGCCAGCTCACCACTTAGCATGTTTGAGTGACAGCTAGGCTGAGTGAATGGGGGTTTTCTGCATAAAAGCAGGGCTTTGGGGACTGGAACTTCAGAAGTCGCCACAGGACCTATGAATCCGACGAGGGAGAAGCTGAGCCGACCTGCCACGACGACACCACCGGTGGAGCCCTGCTGGACCGTCTCACCACTTTTCCCAACGACAGAGGAGATCTCCCGCTGGAGAGTCATCTTCCTTTGACTGGTGGGGATAACCAGTTTCACCGTCTTTTCGCCTTCCTGACGTATCTCATGGCTGCCTTGCCTGTGCCAAGCACCCCGGCAACCGGGATACCACGTTTTACCACGACCGCGAATTAAAGGGTAATACCTTTAACCGGAAAACTCTGCGGCTGGTTTCTTCCCTGGCAGTGCAACGACCTTCATCTTTCCTCCAAGTCGAGATCTTCTCTTCCCCTGGACGACGACGAGACTTGCAACCGCTGCCAGGAACAACTGCCACAGCTGGAGGATCCTTCCCACTTAAGTTACCGTGTCCTGCCCGGCTTCCCTTGCCACCGACTGTACGGGGTAGATTTAGCCCCCGGCTTTCGAACCTGGGTTAGCCTGGGACACCCTGGCTAAACTTTTCTGAGCCTCTCTAAACTCTTTCGAACTCTCTGCAAGACTTTCTAAGCCTAGTGTAACTGTGTGATCTTGGGCGCATTTGTGCTTTGCTCTCTCTTAAGAGTGGGCCCAGCCTATGGACTTTGGCTCACAACTGACTTTTGCTCTTCTGCCTTGCTAATAGTGTTCCTAAAGCTTAGAGTGGTGTACCTTCCCATATTCTGTCTTTTTCCCTCCCTTCTTCATGAACTTATTGGAGTGCCATCTATAGTTAAGCGCTCACCTCTGTATGAAAATAAGTGGTGTTAACTAAGACTTACCGAATAAGGAATAAGGGTTGTATATAATATAATAGTAACTGTGTTTAGAGTGTTTTACAATAAGAGTGCTGGAGTGTTTCAAGCAGTGTGTTTTTAAATAAATAATTATATACTTTGATACCAAAGCTCTGGTCAGTGTTTGCTTGTATTGTTGTATCTGAGTGCCTATTGTGTATACTTTGCATACTGCCTAACTCTTCTTGAGAGAAGTCTGACTGCTCAGCCACAGCTACCAGGTAAATCTGGGTGGTACAGACTGCTACCAAGTGGGTTTACTGCTAACACCTGTAGTCCTAAATCTTTTGCAGTGTTCCCAAAGGGAACTGCACAGGTTTCTGCCTAACAGATACGATGGCTCAAGGTTTTGGGGAGGGAGCGGGTAGGAGGGAAGAGAGCATTAAATAATGTAATGACATCACATTGATCATGTACGTCCGAAATGGTTGTAATGTTTGGAGTGTTGTGTGTTTAAAACAATAAAAATTGTTAAACCAAAAAAAAAGTTTCCACCAAGGCTACAGCGTGGATAAACTCTTTCCTGGACAACAGAACTATAAGAGTCTTTTCACCAAGCTCAGCCGCTAAACCTGTCCCCATTGCCTGCGGGGTTCCCCAGGGATCATGCGTATCCCCCACTTTGTATAATATTTTTACAAAGCCCATCTTCGATGTCTTCGATAAACTGGGCGTCTCATATACCAACTATGCTGACGACACCCAGATCCTCATTCCAATCCAAGGAGATTACGACAAAGACACCACCCTCATTAACAAAATCTACCAAATTATTCAAACTTGGATGGCTACACACGGATTATGTCTTATTGACGAAAAAACCGAACTCTTAATCGTTGGATCCACCAGCAAATTAAACAAACTTTCCCATCTATGCAAATCCTTTGCTATCGATGGTATCAAAATCAATGTAGCCAAGGAAGTTAAAACGCTAGGATTCTACTTGGGCTCAACCTTAACAAACAGCTAAATGCCACAGCCTCAGCAACTAGCTACACTTGCAAGCTTATTCGTGCATGCAAGTCATTCCTATCCATGGACAGCTGCATCACCATCGCACAAGCCCTTATCGTATCTAAATTAGACTACTGTAACGCACTCTATCTAGGCACCATCAAACACAACACCCATAAACTCCAAAGATTGTTCAATTTTCACAGCCTAAAGGGCAACCTTTGGCGAGTTTGCTTATTTTGTGGTTAAAATATATTTGTTGTTAGGGGCTGCGGTCTATGGTGTTGACACTGAGGCTGCCCAGTGTTAAACTATTGTATCAGAACATCAAAAAACGCCAAATGGTGATCCGTGCCCTTAGATATGAAGAAGGATATTCAAGGTGGAGCCATTTTGTTGTTTCAAATATTGTAATTAAACAGTTTATTATTTATTCAGCAAAGTTAGAGATTCTTTACTTTCACTTTCAGTGTATTTCAACAGAACATTAGTTTAGCTGATTTTCTTCAAAGTAATATTGTTTGCTTGATCCACATAATTGAAAAGAAATAAATGTATTGTTACATATTTTCAGAAAACTTCAATTCAATTTGTTGTTACTTTGGTTCCACCGTGTGGAGTGTGACAACTTAAAGTGCCTTCTTTGTGTCTTTGTTACATGTTTGTGGTTGTTGGGTTTAGTTAAAGGTCTGAATTGGTCCCATCTTTGTTTGCTCCCTCGACATGTGTTTTTCCAGATTAAATGGTCTGGTTCCTCAGGAGGGCTCTCAGGTTAAGTGGTCAAAACTACAAAGGAATATAGGAACCTTAAGTGTGGTTACAGTACTTATGTATGAAGGGGGAATGGGGGAGAGAAGAGGCATTGATATATACATATAGTGTCTCAAGGATTTCTAAATCTGAGCAGTAGTAAATGGTACTTACTATTTTGTTTTTTCTAAAAGATGGCAGATTCAATAGCATCCAGTGGCCCTTTTGTCATTCCTTTTCATATAAGTCAAATTCTGACAGTGCTGAGGTATATATTGTTCAAATCTTAGTATTTCCTGGTAAGGTGATCTAGTAATGACATAAGGCAACTGTCAATTGGTGGGTGGATACATTGTAAGGGTAATCTGTAAGTAAAATTTTCAAGTTTAATGGGGGTGGGAGGTCATCCACTAATTTGATGATCTTACCTTTCCATCAGTGATGTTATCCTTGTTAGGTATTGGTCCTGCTCTGGCCCGTATGCCTTTCCGTGTGCGGGGCTGGTGTGCCTGTTTACCTGTTTGGTTGGGCCTTCTAAATGGGTCTTTGTTTTTTCAGCTAACGTGCAGTGACATCATCACATCGCCGCGGCACTGCGCGATGATTTCATCATGCATACGGCGTTGTGTGGTGATGTCATTGCACCGTTCTCGTGTCAATATCGATACATGCTGCTGTTGGTAAATATATTATTCGTTGTAAGGGTCTATTTTTTGTGAAAGTGGAAAAGGATTTATGTATTCTTATCAAAGGTTATTTGTACCTTGAGACACTTTGTAATAAAGAATAGAAATAGTGAAAAGTTGTACCCGGGAATACTAATTAATGTATCTTGCAGCGAACATTTCTCTATGGATATTTAAAAAAAATGATAAATATGAGGTTGTAAGGGTTGTATCAGTGAGTCTGAAAACGTATATGAAGTGATCATTGTATGCGTATTCTAACATTGGATGAACAATGTTTTGAAATGCTATGTGTCATAATTAGCAAGTATAGAAATGTAGTTTGGAATCAAGGAATACAAATATAGTCATTGTACTATAGACACATATTAAATAAAGTGAAATAGTTCATTATCAGTTTAATCCGGCATGGCAACAGTCTGTTAAGCATATCCATTTTGCTTCACATTGGCGCAATTTCTTTTCTCGATTGCCACCTCTTTCTGTTTTTCTTTCTATTCCATAGAATGAAACATTCTTTATATCATCTGTGGCATGGTGTTGAAAGAAGTGGTTGGCGAGTGGGTATCTTGTTTCTTATTTCTCAATGATCTCAAATGTTCAGATATTCTTGTTTTCAAATTTCTAATTGTACTTCCAATGTATAGTTTCTTGCATGTGCATTCTATAGCATATATACAACAAAGGTAGAGTTGCAAGTGATGAAATCTTGAAAATGGTGTTCTATGCCATTGGGTAGCAATATGGTCGTTTTAGAGTTGACTGAATGTTTACAAACTGCACAGGATCCACATTTGTAGTTGCCTTTTAATTTTGCCAAGTTCCAAAGTTCAGAACTGAACTTAGATCTTGGACTGTCACCAATTACCTCAGACATCATTACTTGAATGAGCACCAAAAACAGGACAAAAGGATCGAACACAACCTTACAACCATGGAAATGAAAGCCATAAAGGAACTCAAATACTACCAGGATATCATCCTTAAACCTGCGGATAAGGGAGGAAAAATAGTTTTACTTACTGCCAAGGACTACATCACAATGGCCAACATTCATCTTCAAGACACAGAATGTTATGAGGAAATGCAGGAAAATCCAATACCAACACTTACAAAAGAATGGCAACTAATGAACGACGACTGGTACGAGCAAGGACTTCTGACTGAAGATGAATGGAATTATATGACACCAACTATCCAGCCACAGCATACTTCATACCAAAAATCCATTAGCCTTACTTGGACCTGCCACCAACTAGACCAATCATCAACGGTATAGGCTCTCTAACAGAACCAATTTCAGAATTTATTGATAAACATCTTCAGCCCTTGGTGGCAAGCCTATCCTCCTATATACAGGATACGAAACATATCATCCAACAA
This sequence comes from Ambystoma mexicanum, assembly GCF_040938575.1. Lineage (NCBI taxonomy): Eukaryota > Metazoa > Chordata > Amphibia > Caudata > Ambystomatidae > Ambystoma > Ambystoma mexicanum. The sequence continues at coordinate 739,454,620 of NC_090934.1, read as the reverse complement.
TTGACATCAGTACACTGGGAAGACAACTTCAAACTGGTTACCTTTAGATGTTTCTTCATTGTACACCAGTATATTACACAATAAGGGTATCGAGACAACTGAATATTTTTTAAAAACACGCTCAATCTCCTATTATCAACAAAATGGCATGATCCTAGAGATGTTTAACTTTGTATTAAGTAACAATATCTTTCTATTTAACATCAAGGTCTTTAAACAAAAACAAGGCACGGCGATGGGGGCCAAATTCGCACCAGGATATGCCAACCTCGATGTGGGCCAATACGAACTACAGCATGCCTGGCAACACCCGGCCTTCACGCAAAATAACAACATCATAGTTTGGGGTAGATATATCTGATATCCTGTTGATTTGGAATGGAACATCAAGACAGCTAAGGGAATACCATCAGTACCTCAACAACAACCCATACAACCTCAAGTTAAGCATACAAGAAAGTACAGAGAGAATTCAATTTCTTGACCTGGAACTATCAGGGTAATTCATGGAAATTCGCACAAAAGTGTCGCACGCGGCTGGCGCACAGCGTGCCCGTGCGAATGTCTGCGCCAGCCGCGTGCGATAAAATCAATTTCCGCGCACAGCGTATTCATGGATTCTCGCCTCCAAAAGCAGACGTGGCGCAGCGACCCTGCAGCAGCGCCAGTTACGCCCCCAAGAACGCCCTCGCGCAAGGAAAAGCCATCAAGATCGCAAAACCGTCGCAAAGGGCTGCGCCAACCCTGGACCAGTTTACCGGACTGGCGAACAGCAAACGCAAAGCGGGGAACGTGTATTACGGGTTTCGGAACACGCATGCGTGAGAAGTCTCACACGCGATCGGGCCTGGGGGAGCGTGTGCGTGTATTTCAGGGGTGCGCGAGAAGTTTTACACGCGATTGGGCTGGGTGCGTGTATCTCAGGGGTGCGCGGGAAGTTTTACACGCGATTGCGCCTGGGGGAGCGTGTGCGTGTATTTCAGGGGTGCGCGAGAAGTATTACACGCAAATGGCCTGGGTGCGTGTATTTCAGGAGTGCGCAGGAAGTTTTACACGCGATTCGGCTGGGTGCGTGTATTTCAGGGGTGCTCGGGAAGTATTACACGCGATTGGGCTGGGTGCGTGTATTTCAGGAGTGCGCAGGAAGTTTCACACGCGATTGGGCCTGGGGGAGCGTGTGCGTGTATTTCAGGGGTGCGCAAGAAGTTTCACACGCGATTGGGCTGGGTGCGGGTATTTCAGGGGTGCGTGGGAAGTTTTACACGCGATTGGGCTGGGTGCGTGTATTCCAGGGGTGCCGGGGAGTCCTACATGTGATTTGGCAGTGTGGGTCCTCCCAGGTGTTCCCTGTACACCCTCCACGGCCCCTGCAGGCAGCCCACACCACAGGGGACTACCCTGCATCCCTGGTCATGACCCGCAGGCAGCCCACCCAACATGGGCATGCCCCCCAGCAAAGGCACATGTCTCCTTGCACTACTGATCACTGACTCATGTCCCCTTGCACCCCCAGCATTGCGGCCAGCAGGCCCCCACTCATGTCCCACTCATGTCCCCCTGCACCCCCACCCCCCAGCATTGCGGGGCACCTGCCAGCAGGCCCCCACTCATGTCCCACTCATGTCCCCCTGCACCGCCACCCCCCAGCATTGCGGGGCACCTGCCAGCAGGCCCCCACCCCCCAGTATTGCGGTGCACCCTCCACCAGGCCCCCACACATGTCCCCCAGCCAACATGTCATCACAATCTAGATCCCTGGCCCTTATGGTCAGCCTCCAAATGCCAAACAGCCACCCGAGTATTGCATCCACCCACTTAGAAATGGCAATAACATGATAGAACCCCAATTGCAAGTTCGGAAATGAACACATGTCCCTCACATACACCCAATGGGTGTCAGTGAATCTCAAAACCCATATCATGATATGCATGATACCAATGAGATGATACTACACATTGAAGTTTGATGAAAAAAATGTATTAAAAGCAGCATAAATGGAATTAAAAATAAACAAATGACAATGGGAATAAAAAAACCAAAAGCAGCATGTCCGTAAAATAATGAAAAACCACAAATCATAATCCCAAGGAAAGGTGTCCAAAGTCACAGTTCAAGAAAGTAAATCCAAGGTAAAAACAAAACCGAAAACCATTGCTCCATGGGTAAATCAAAAAAAAAAAAAAAATCCAACAGTCAACTATATACAGATAAACAATCTAGGGTCCATGGTCCCAAATGAAGAAATGAAACCTATATAAAAATACTACCTAATAAAAAAACTATATACAAAAATGTGGCCCATTGTCCAAAAGGTCCAAAATAAATAAAAAAGCAAAGGAAACCGAACACTAACTACATAACTATTTACAAGGGCAGCAGGCTAGTCCGACGGCTCACTGGTTGTTGTCATGGGCCAGGGCATCATCGAACTCCTGTTCAATGGCTTGGAGGCGGGCATGTTCCCTGGCCCCGAGGTCCCGCAGGGATAATGCAGTGTCCAGCTCCAACTCCCTGCGAAGACCCTCGAGGCACTCAGCCCGCCTCAGCGCCCTCTGCATGGAGTTCTCCGCCCTGACCATTGTGAGCCGTTCCTCCTCTGCCCGCTCCACACCTATCTGCTGGCCCAACCGCTCCCACACGGAAGCCACTCCCATTCCAGGGTTCTCCTGCCCTCCGGCCGATGCCTGCACCCCTGATGTTGATGGCCCCGAGCCATGATGCCTCCCACGTCGCGCCTGCCGCTGCCTCCGACGCAACTGCCTGTGCCAGAACGACGGCATCCAGGCTGATGGAATCCACCGACGCCGTCGTGCACATGCCCTGCCCGATGATGCCGTCACATCCTCCATCTGCTGGGGTCCAGTTGCCGGTGTGTCCACCCCTGCTGGACCTCCGACTCCCGACTGTGGCAGGGATGGGATCCCCACCGAGGTGGCTGCATTGGTCGTGGCAGGTCCACAGGGGGCCCTGGTGGCATCTGGGCCGGAAGACGGCATGGAGTACGACTGGCGCATAGCCTCCACAGAGGAGGAGAGGGTCGCCAGAGTGCCCGACACATGTACGAGACCCCCGACCATGACCGCTCCCAACTGGGCCACGTTGGCACAGTGCTCTTCGTGATGACGTGCGTGCTCCCCCCCGTGAAGCACGCACCTCATCACGAATGACAGCCGTGCGCAACGCGACACCAATCAGGACCTTCTCCATACGGCCAGGGGTCCCCTCGTCCGCAGGTGGAGGGGAGTCAGATGACATGGACATCCCCCCTACCTGCGGACGGGCCTGGGATGGGGCATCCCTTCTGGTGCAGTCACAGTGTCAGGGACCGTGACATGCACAGGCACCTCCACGGCGACCTGTGCTGCCTCTTGCCCCTGCCCCTGGACTGCACCACTTGCACCAGCAGGGATGCCCCCACCAGGCCCCATGTGCGGCTCAGTAGTGGCCTCCTCCTCCTCTGTGGAAACCACCAACCCGGTTGGCTCCACACCGTCTTCCGCCGTTGCAGGCCCCTGTGGGGGCTCACCCACCCCTTCCGCTGCAGCCGTGGGGGCATCCCCACCGCTTAGCTCCACAGCGCCGTCTCCGCCCTCTTCTTCACTTTGCGCTGTGTAGAGGGAGACATAGAACACAAGCATCAGGGTACTGTACAATGGTCCCCTAGACAGGAAGCAATAGCAGATGAGTGGCACTGTCAAAGATCACTTCCATCATGTCCCTCCACAACACATGGGTCAGTGCAGGCAAACACATGCAGTAACAGGCATGGCATGGACATAAGCAAACATGTCCAAGGGACTCTTGAAGCATACAATGTTGTTTTTGGACTCACATGCATCATGGGTCATGCCTATCACATGCACACACTTCAACGTACTTTCATCCATCTGGACTCGTACACCCCAGACACAGTGGATGCAAGGATAACTAGGCTGCATCAGTGAATCTGAACATTGTCACAGACATGTGTCATGCATCCATGGCATTCACAAATCACAGACACGCAGGTCAGAAACACAGACATGGACACCATACATGTACATGGCATCAGCACCCATCCCTCACACCCACCCATGTCCAGGAACAGAGACTGGCATGCTCTCATGTGTCCATTCCGCATAGGGTTCCCATGCTGCATTTAAACACATACACCAACCGTGTGCTTCACACATTACTGGTCACACATGCATGACCATGATGTCCCTGCACACACACACGTGAACATGGCCTATGTCACACATACAGGCAAGTATCAGACAACCAGCACACTGCAACATGCCGTCTCACGCAGCAATTCTTGGCCACTTACCGCTCGACTCCAGAGGGGTCTGCCTCTCAAGGATCTGGGCATGGAGCGCTGGGCGTACGCATTCCAGGACCCTCAGCTGGATGGTACTCATGCAGCCCCGGCCCCCCTCCACGAGGCGCCTGGCCTTTATGAGGGTCCTGGACCTCAAGTCCTCCCAGCGCTTCTTGACTTGCTTGATGTTGCGGGTTGCCACCCCCTTCGCATTGATGGCAACCACAAAGTCATCCCAGATCCTGTCCCGTCCTTCCTTGTCGGTGCGTGGTGATCCGAAGAGGGCATCATAATGCCCCAGGACACCAACTTCCTTCTGACTGAAGCTGGTGGCCCTCTGCCCCTCTGGCTGGGGGTCGCCAGTGGTCTCGGATGGTATTTGCCCCGACATGGCGACCCCCGAGGCAGGCGTGGGTGGGCAACTGGGTCCTGTGGCTGGGCTGTGGAGCGATGGTATCCCAGTCGGGAGTGTTCTGTTCCAGCAGGGGTGGACACAGCAACTGGACCCCTGCAGATGGCTGATGTGCAGGCACCAAATCGCAGGGCACGGTGGCAGCAGGCAGCAGCAGATGGCTCGTGGGAGGCTGCTCAGGGGTCTGGGGGGCAGTAATTCGGCCTTTTGGGCAGGAGTGTGGTCTTCCGTGTGCTTACGCGTGGCCAGCTTGATACGGAGTGATTTGGCACGTGAAAATTCTGCTCGTCAGCGTGTAATTCGAGGAAAGGCCCTTAGCGCGTAAGCACGCATACGCGATTCCATTGGACCAAAGGCCCTTAGCGCGTATGTGCGTCTGTGATATATCGCTCACGGGCGTTGCTTTTCGTGGGGTGCGGTGCATGTGTTTTGCAGGCGTTGGGGTTCACACGCTATTACTTCACAGCGGGTGGGTGTTGGCTACGCGTTCCTCTACACGCAAGGCAGACGGTGAGTGGTACCCTGCTCCCCCAGGCCCGATCGCGTGTAAAACCACCCGCGAGCCCCTGTAATACACGTACCCCGCTCCCCCAGGCCCGATCGCGTGTGAAACTTCTCACGCACCTCTGAAATACATGCGCCCAGGCCAATCGCGTGTGGAACTTCTCGCGCACCTCTGAAATATACGCGCCCAGGCCAATCGCGTGTGGAACTTCTCGCGCACCTCTGAAATACACGCACACGCTCCCCCAGGCCCGATCGCGTGTGAACTTCTCGCGCACCTCTGAAATACACGTACCCAGGCCAACCGCGTGTGGAACTTCTCGCGCACCTCTGAAATACACGCTCCCAGGCCAATCGCGTGTGGAACTTCTCGCGCACCTCTGAAATACACGCTCCCAGGCCAATCGCGTGTGGAACTTCTCGCGCACCTCTGAAATACACGCACACGCTCCCCCAGGCCCGATCGCGTGTGGAACTTCTCCCGCACCTCTGAAATACACGCACACGCTCCCCCAGGCCCGATCGTGTGTGGACCTTTGGCGCACATTTTTTGCCTGCGCAGGGACGCTACCGCCTGCTTTCGTGTGGCGGACATGTATGGGCCTGTGCGCGTCTTTGGCAGTGCGCTGTTTTTCCCTATTCCATTCCATGAATACGTGTTGTAGGCGAGCATGTGGGCGTTCCGCGCACTTGCCTCCTGTACTTCCCCCGTGACGGCCACATTTTCACGAGTTGTTCCCCATTCTGCGTGTAACGCCCCGTGTTACGCCTACTTTTGTTATGTGCGCCGCGCTATGTGCGAATTCACTGTGGCCTTATCGCACGGCGTTCGATGACCTGTGCGCCAGCGTGCGCAGCGCACTTTTTCAGCGCACATCCAATGTTTTTCTCGCGCACGGACTTCCATGAATCGATGTGCGCTGGTTTCCCTGCGATTTTCGCACTTGCACTGCGATTTTCGTTCTTTCACTGCGAATCGCACGTTTTCGCACGCTTGCGCCGAAATTTTCGGCGCACATTAATTCCATGAATCGGCCTGTAAATGTAGCAAATGACATCATACAGAAAACACTTTATGTCAAACCGACGGCAGGCAACAGCACGCTCTATGCTACAAGCAATCATTCCCATCACACCATATCAAATATCCCCTACGGGGAATTCCTTAAAATCAAAAGGAACTGCACAACTACTGAAGAATTTGAAAAACATGTAACCAGAGCCAAACAGAAATTTCGTGAAAGAGGATACCACAACTCAAATCTCAAAAAAGCCTATCAAAAAACACTACTTAGACCAAGAGCTGAGCAACTACAAAACAAACCTAGAATCAAAAAATCAAAGGACCCAGACATTAGATTTATCACAACATAGAACTCGGAAGCATCAATAGTCCATAAAATTCTACTCAAATACTGTCCGATCCTTATATCAGACCATGATCTCAGACCATACTTGCCAGACAATCCAAATATCACATATCGCAGAGCATGAAACCTCAAGAACATATTATGCCCGTCGCACTTCCAATCAAGGAAAGAGTCAAAAGGATTAACACAACTTTCGAACTTGGCAAAATTAAAAGGCAACTAGAAATGTGGATCCTGTGCAGCTTGTAAACATTCAGTCAACTCTAAAACGACCATATTGCTACCAATGGCGTAGAACACCATAATCAAGATTTCATCAATTGCAACTCTACCTTTGTGGTATATGCTATAGAATGCACATGCAAGAAACTATACATTGCAAGTACAATTAGAAATATGAAAACAAGAATATCTGAACATTTGAGATCATTTAGAAATAAGGATACAAGATACCCACTCGCCAACCACTTCTTTCAACACCATGCCACAGATGATATAAAGAATGTTTCATTCTATGGAATAGAAAGAAAATCAGAAAGAGGTGGCAATCGAGAAAATAAATTGTGCCAATGTGAAGCAAAATGATTATGCTTAACAGACTTTTGTCATGCCGGATTAAACTGATAATGAACTATTTCACTTTATTTAATGTGTCTATAGTACAATGACTATATTTGTATTCCTTGATTCCAAACTACATTTCTATACTTGCTAATTATGACACGTAGCATTTCAAAACATTGGTCATCCAATGTCAGAATACTCATACAATGATCACTTCATATACGTTTTCAGACCCACTGATACAACCCTTACACCTCCTATTTATCAATTTTTTTAATAACCATAGAGCAATGTTCGCTGCAAGATACATTAATTAGTATTCCCAGGTACAACTTCTCACTTTTTCTATTCTTAATTACGAAGTGTCTCAAGGTACAAATAAACTTTAAGAATGCATAAATCCTTTTCCACTTAAACAAAAAATAGACCCTTACAACGAATAATATATTTACCAACAGCAGCATGTATCGATATTGACACGAGAACTGTGCAATGATGTCACCACGCACTGCCATATGCGTGATGACATCATTGCGCACTACCGCAGTGATGTGATGACGTCACCGCGCGTTGGCTGCGAAAACGAAGACCCATTTAGAAGGCACAACCAAACAGGTAAACAGGCACACCAGCCCCGGAAAGGCATACAGGCCAGATCAGGACCAATACCTAACAAGGATAAACATCACTGATAGAAAGGTAAGATCATCAAATTAGTGGATGACCTCCCACACCCATTAAACTTGAACATTTTACTTACAGAAGATTACCCTTACAATGTATCCACCCACCAATTGACAATTGCCTTATGTCATTTCTAGATCACCTTAACAGGAAATACTAACATTTGAACAATATATACCTCAGCACTGTCAGAATTTGTCTTATATGAAAAGGAATGACAAAAGGGCCACTGGATGCTATGAATCTGCCATATTTTAGAAAAAACAAAATAGTAAGTACCATTTACTACTGCTCAGATTTAGAAATCCTTGAGACACTATATGTATATATCAATGCCTCTTCTCTCCCTCTTTCCCCCTTCATACATAAGTACTGTAACCACACTTAAGGTTCCTATATTCCTATTCCTTTGTAGTTTTGACCACTTAACCTGAGAGCCCTCCTGAGGAACCAGACCATATAATCTGGAGAAACACGTGTCGAGGGAGCAAACAAAGATGGGACCAATTCAGACCTTTAACTAAACCCAACAACCACAAACATGTAACAAAGACACAAAGAAGGCACTTTAAGTTGTCACACTCCACACGGTGGAACCAAAGGAACAACAAATTGAATTGAAGTTTTCGGAAAATTTGTAACAATACATTTATTTATTTTCAATTATGTGGATCAAGCAAACAATATTACTTTGAAGAAAATCAGCTAAACTAATGTTCTGTTGAAATACACTGAAAGTGAAAGTAAAGAATCTCTAACTTTGCTGAATAAATAATAAACTGTTTAATTACAATATTTGAAACAACAAAATGGCTCCACCTTGAATATCCTTCTTCATAACTAAGGGTGCGGATCACCATTTGGTGTTTTTTGATGTTCTGATCCCATAAACTCCAAACCCTGCAAAACAATGCCCTCAAAACAGTATTTGGCATTCCGAAAGGCCAACATATCTCTGACCACAGAAGAGCTGCTAACTGGCAGTCCATCAATGACCATATCAAACTCAAAACCCTGAACATTACACACAACTGCCTTAATAACAAAGCACCCGCTTACCTAACTGAGAAATTTACTAGGTACACCTCTGAACGTCCCATCAGAAAAGCCCAATCCAACAGCATTAGAATCCCAAACTTCAAACTGAAAAGAACAGGAGGCTCAAGCTTCCCAGTATTGGCTGCCAACCTATGGAACTCCATTCCGGACCCACTTAGAACCATCCCCTCCTTTCACCTGTTCAAAACTAATGTCAAACTTTGGGTACAAACCAACGACTGCTGGCTCCTCTCCTTTGATTGACCTATCTCCTAGACACCATCTTCTTTACTCTCTATTAACTGTATATAGGTATTAATATCCTGTATGCAACTTGTGAGATATGCCTGCAACTGTACACTAGAAAGATAATACAATTGTAACAAAAGTAATGGAAGATATTCATGCAACACTAACTTGCATCTGTAACATAAGAAATGTAAGATATTTATATAACTGTAACCTAAAATGACCACAAGCGCTCATTTGCATAACGGCCCGGCGCGCTCTATGAATAAATAAATAAACAATACAATACAATACAATAGAATTATATCAATGATCAAAGATGCATGGTCCGAAAGCGAAGTTGGCTGGCAAGTGATTTCGGTGACACTACCAAGCAATGCTTTAGAAACCCAGGCATAATCAATACGGTAAACAGACCGATGTACGTGTAAATAGTAAGTATATCCTTTCCATTCCCCCATTAATGATAACAAACATCCTTCAATATTAAGTTTGGAAATTTTAATTTTAGATCTTTAGAAGGTGCCGATTGCCCTGAGCGAGTAGCCACACTCCGATCACAGAGGGGATCCCAAGCTAAGGTAAAGTCTCCTAACAAAATGATTGCCCCTTGGCTAAAGGCTTCCAATAATGTAATTACTGACTTCAGAAAACCCTCCTGGCCTTCATTAGGAGCATATGTTGAAGCCACTGTTATTCTAGTCAGGCCTATTCCCAAAGTTGCAAAGACATTGCGACCCTCTTTATGGATTTTAGTTTGAAGTACCTGGACGTGGGGAGCGGGTTTCATTGCTATCAGCACTCCAGCAACCATACCCACTGCATTTGCCTGGGTATCTTCGAAGCAGAAACTTCTATCTTTCTGTTAGGCAAATATGTGTCTCTTGGAGAGCCACCAAGTCAGGTTGGTGACGCCCCAATAGAGCTTCCAGCTTTGTATGTTTCGACTGGATATTTAAATCCCTTATATTAAAGTTAAACATTTGGACTGACCCAGTTATTCAGTGAACATACTGATCGAGAAGATTGTGCTAATACCACCATTCTCAAACTTTCCAATGAGTACCATACAGAGTTACCCCCCAACCCCTCGTCCAGCATCCTCTTCCCCATTAACCACCCCAACCCCAACTTTCCCATTATAATCCCCAAACAATGACCCCTAGTGTGAGCCACGGTACCTAACATAATCCGGGGCACCCAACCACCCCAGCCCTGAGTCAACTTTACTCCCAGGTCAACATGCGGGGTGCCCTAGAACCCCCATCTGTTACACGAACAGATGTGTTCCAAGATGTTGTGCTAGCTTTGATTGTCAGTTCCTTATACTGGTGGTTTAGCAATGGGTCCTCTGAGTCACGCTTTCCAATCTTATCATTGTTGATTCTTATGTTTTCTCCCTCTGCGCGATGCGATCGACCACTCCCAGGGTTTAAGTTGTTGAGTTGAGCGACCTCAGTCTCGGCCTCAGATGGAGGTTTCACATCCTCCTCTTTGATTTGTAATAAGGCCAAACCTGACTCTCGAGAGGTGATCCTGTGTTTTCTACCTTCTAGAGAAAACACCAATCCTAAAGGAAATGTCCCTTGTATTTAATCCCTTGTGATTGAGTGTTCTAACCACCAGCTGCATTTTGTGTCTTTTCTGGAGTGTGATCTGGGAGAGATCCTGAAAACGTTGGATCTCTATCCCATTGTAGGTGATCGAGGATTGCTCACAGGCCTTCCTTAAAATGTACTCCTTTGGATAAACTCGTGCAAGCACATCGCGTGGGCGAGCTCCCGGGTCATTCCTTTTTGGGCCTGTTCTGTGTAAGCGATCTATAGAGATTGTGGGGGGCTCTTCCCCCATGATTAAGTCAGCAAAAATGTGATTCACGGCATCCTTCAAATCCGAATCTTGGGATTGTTTCCGGGAGATTTCTCATCCGGACATTAGAACGTTGAGATCTGTCCTCTAGGACGTCATATTGTAGTTCGAGATTACGTGCAGCCCTGCCCAACTCTTCAAGCCCAATGTCTGCTTGTTTACGCTCCTTTGTCAATTCCTGAGTAGCCCGTTCGTTAACATCGGTATGCCCTGAGAGAGTAGCAATATCTTTACTGAAGTCTGATAATGATTGTCTGATTTACGTAGTAAAGGAGGTGAACTGTACTTGGAATGAGGATGGGAACTTATTCTGGAATTGCTGGAAGCCTGCTGTGAAGTCTTCTTTAGAGGCTGCCATCTTTGTTACAGGGGAATTAGATTCTCCAAGTGAGATAACTTTCCCCGTTTCTCCACTTGTGACTGTCGCCTGACTCGTCACACCCCACAGCTTTTGTATCAAATTCTGTTTTTCCTGAAGATCCTCAGTAGCCCCTTATTGAGTAAGCCTCGCCCCCCCAGCATATGATAGACCAAAATGCCTTCAGAAATTAGAGGAGTGTTGCTCTAGGCTGTATAAGATAGCAGGAGTATGTTGAAATCCGCTGCCCAGTCCTTAGTATAGTTATTTTGATTTATTGGATAGTTGCCAACCACATTGCCCGGTTTCTTTCTTGCCGTCTTCATTTTCCCCTCCTTTGTAGAGAAACAGTGATGCTCTGTCATTTTAGAGGGTGCCTCCCTTATGTTTGAAGAGAACTGACACCCCTTGGGGTATACTTCAACAGTGAGGGATGTATTTCTCTTTATTAATAGAGGATTTAGCAACAACAGTGCCAAGTAGCTTTTCTCCCCCTCCTTCACTTGGTGCAGATACTTCAGAATTGTAAGCACCTGTCCCGGCTGTTGTGCCCTGTGATAGTTGGAGCTTGAGGGTTGTGGCTTAGGGTGAGTACAGGGCCTGGAGTCATTGATTTTTGTGGGCGTGCGAAAGACTGGTCACATTGATGTCCGGAAGCCTTGATCAGTATAGTTAGATGCTGTTGATTGTCCTGATAATATTTGGCTCCCAGATTGACCGATATCCCGCGCACGCCATTTGATCCAGTAGGCCACGCCCTTGGGGAGTGATAGGAAGTGGGAGATAGGAGCCTGCTAAAGTCCACCTGCTTCCAAACCCAGAGAGTAAATGTCTTTACTTATATCACTTTCGCTATCCACACTGCAGCATTCTTTGAGTACAACCATTATAACTTTGCCTTTCATTGTCCCATTAGTTGTTCGTTATGTTGGTTGCAAAGTTGTGTAGGGACGTTATCGTGGCGCTTTCCCCCCCCACCCCCCCTCCACCTGCTTTCTTGAGGAGACCCAAATACAAGTCTATTTCTGCCAACGAGGGTTGGAGCCTGAGATGAGCTTGCAAGAGCGGATCAGATAACACTCATGGAAGTATGCGCGCGCATGCTTTAGACATTCTTATAGTCCATCTGTATCCAGGAATTTTTGTAAGCTTCCTTTAAGTTTCGCTCTGCTTCAGAAGAGTCCAACTTCTTGGCTAGCTGGTATTAGGGGCAGAATACAAGCTCCAAGAATATCACCCGGACTAGTCTACAGTTGCGTCCACATGCGCTCTTCAAAACTTTTGATTACCTGCCCAGGTACTTTGATGTCCTTGATGTTGAGCGCCGCCCCACAGGAGTTGGGAATCCCAGGCGGGCTGTCTTTGCCGTGTCGGCTGCATGGTCCGGAGGCCTCACCCATGAAGGCTGCCCCCTGCCCGTAGGATACGAGCCACGGTAGCCAGAACAGTAGCGCAGATCGTAGCTCCAACACCCGGCTGCTCCCAGATGTTGAGGGTCTTTTTAGCTTCGGCCTGTTGCTTAAAAGACCCCGCAGAGGGGGGCCGCTTCCATGATGTTGGTGGAATTGACCGGAGCACACCACATGCACATCTTCAGAGTGCGGCGGCCATATTGGAATCCAAAGTGTTTTTTAAGCATTTTATTTTCACTCCTGTTCCGATGTTATCCTGACCAGGTGGTACGTCCCCCTGCAGATCCACTTTGGAGAACATCCTAACACCTCGTAAGGATTCCAATATATCTCTGATTAGTGGCAACGGGTAGCAGACCTTTATGGTGATCTCATTGAGCAGGCAGTAGTCTATACAGGGTCGAAGTGTTCCTTCGTTTTAAGGGACAAAAAACAGAGGAGACTTCGAGGGCATTATATACCTGTGTGCAAGACACTCATTCAAGTATTTCTTGAGTTCAATCTTTTCGGCCTCAGTCAAGGAATAGAACAGTGCATTGGGTAAAACATGGTTGTGTTCCAGGTTTATCTCGCCATCATGTGTATGTGGAGGTAATGGAATCGTTCCAGGTTCCCGAAAAACGTCTTGAAACTTTTGATAATCAACTGGCAGGGAAAGACACAAGATCTCTTGTCTCAAACCGATTCCGGGGAGAGGTTGTGAAGTTTCTTGTATAGAAGAGCCACAATTGGCAGTGCAGCAATGGGTAGTACACTACTCTTGAGGTGAATAGCAAGACACGAGTGGATCAGTTGATGTTTGGGTTACGAGTCATAAGCCACGGTTTCCCCAACACTACCGGATACACAGACTTCACTACACTGCAACAACAAAACAAACCACACATAGACTCGCACAACAGCACACGACGACTACCTACCGTAAAACACCCCAAGCCCAACCAACGGACCCACCGGGTTGAGGCTGACAACAGCACATCACCGCTCTTGCACTTTTCCAGCTTATTCCCACTAACTCACCCCCCCCCAACCCTACCCTTTTATTCAGAGCCGCCAGGGGACCACTCCGGTGGTGATAGTGCGCGGTACAAATATCCTTTAACATTAACATATCAAAAGCCAAACGTTTGTGGTTCTGGTTGATTTTCAGCAGCAATTGCAGGGATTGATGGTCAATAGGTCCAGTAGACAATGGGGTCCCGTCTATGAGTTGCTCTTTAGCTTTCTGTTCTTTGCGTTCCTGAGGAATGGAAGAAAACAGTACAAAGTCCCTGTCCAGATAGTTACCTGTGGCCTTGCAGTCCAATAATTCTGATGCTAGAACAGTTTTGGTGGGTTTGGTGCCCAATGCACAAGAAGGATGAACAAGGGTTTAGGTGGGATCAGGGATCCGGTCACCACCATCCTGGGGCAGGCCTTTTATTTTTCCGAATTGCTAGCTGGACGTATCAGGCATGCATCTAGGAAATGCCCTGACCTTTCACAATACATACAGACAGTTGATTCTCTGGCGTCTTCTCTCTGCTGTCAGTGGGCCACGTAAAACACCTATCTGCATGGGTTCTCCGGCTGTCTCGCCTTGAGCACAATTGGAATTGTTTGGCCTCTACGTGAATCATCTATTTTAAGCATTCTTCATTAATTGAATTAAACCATTTTGGCTTATTTACACTTAGTGCATTTTTGAATTTCTATGATCAGTCTGTATTTAAATTTCAGCGGAGTCTTCGGCCATTCAGTGTGCGGTGGGCGGTAGAGTTCATAACATGACCTTGTGTCAAGGTTTCCTCCCCTGCACCTAAACCTCTATGAATTGGTAGAGCTTGTTCAGTAATTGTAGGTGTGCACTAACAAGTTCCTTTACGGCGTTGGAACAGTAGCCAGTAGCAGACTTGCCCTGTGCAGGAATACAGACCATCACACTGCCTGCTTTCTGTTCTTCTTTCATTTATGCCGTGGTCGATCCATATAACTTGCTCAATCATTCCCAGTAAGGATGTAGCCTTGGGTATATGTACTGGCTCATCCTTAAATTCATCACGTAAACTTCTCAGGAACACTGCTAGTTGAGTGATATCGGGCCATAAAAACTCAATGGTTAATTGCTTGAACCTACCAACATAGGAAATTATGTCTTGAGTGCCTAGTCGAAATTCCAGGAGCTGACTCTGTACAGTGGCCGCTTGGTTGGGTGATTTAAACACATCAAAGAAGGCCTTCGCGAATCCTGCAAAGTCATCAACCGACTCAACCGAATCAGTAACCGACTCTGAGAAGAGACATACGGAACAGCCCAGGCTAAAGTGTTTCCGGCAAGGTGGCTGATAATATAGCCTATTTTGGCATTATCGGTAGAGAAGTGGGTAAAACGGAGCATACATTAAATTAAATGGTACAGTGATGGCAGATTCAGTTAATTTCCAGGGATCCCTATCATATTTCATAGCGCAGGTTTGGCCGACTATATTCTCAGTATATGCCTTGAAAGTAGTAGTAGTTAAGGCCCCTTGTAACGTGACATTATCAGAACATAAAACAGCTGCTTCAGAGCACAGGTCCTGCAGTTTGTCTCTTAAGTCCTGCATGGCATCCATATCTGGTTCGGAAGAGTAGGTCAGGCATTGCAATCTATCAAGTTGAGCCCCCTGTGATTTCCATGTACCTGTATGTCAGGATAGGGCTGGGAAGCGGTGTCTGTCCGTTCCTGTAGGCAGCATAATGTGGGAGTCCACCTCCTGAACCTAGTCAGAAGGTGTAGACTAGCAAGGGACAGGAAGCAGTTCCCCAACACCATGAATGAAAGACCCCCCACATTTAACCTGATGCCAGGCAGTGCAAAGCACCGAGCGTGGGTGGTCAGAAGCTGATAGAGGAAAGTAGCAGATGATAGAAGAACACTGCAGACTCAGGAACCCAGCACCATAGCAAGAGGTGCAGGGAAGGAGGAGTATAAAGATACCACAATGGCGAGAAGGATAGAAAGCAAGAGCTGCAATACCAGCAAACAGGCAGCAGAATTCATGTAAGGCAAGATAAAATTGACTGAGCAGAGCTCTGCAGCATTTCCCCTAAAACGGAAAAGCTTGCGACGCACAGAGGTTGATGTTTGCACTGTTTTATCTGCGGCGGCATCCAATAAAGGCTGTGCGCCTGTGTCCTCGTTGGCCGTGGCAACGGACCACGCTACCTGAACCGCTCATGTGCGGTAGGCAGCCGCTGGTCCCCGGCAAATGCGTATTTTGTCCAATATGGCGGCCCCTAGGAAAGGGGGATGACCAAGCTGCGCACGCCGATGAGGGTGATCCCGGAGCCGCCATTGGTCCGGCCACGGAATAGACCGGGTAAGCACTGTGATGGTCGTTGATTCGCCTTTGAGTAGATCTATGAGCTTGTTGATTGTTCAAATTGATTGCATCGTAATTGGTGAAGGATCTGAGACTATGTGAGTTCAGTTGAGGGATTGGAGATTGATAACAGTGGGCATGTAAGCAAAAAGCAGTCTAGCCTAAAATAACAGCAGTGAACATGTGAAAAATGCGTATAATCTTTCGTACCAAAGTTAAATTGTCTCCAAACATCAATCAGATGCAAATCTGAAATAGCTTATTGAACTGATATAAGGGATAGATGTGCTTACCAAGGGTTAGTGGAATGGGATTTATCCATGTCTGCATTAAGCACCACGTTGAGGACCCCACGTATGATTAGCTTCCCTACCTGAAAATGGGGTTATACCTGTTAAGATTTCTGGCATAGAAGCTTTCCTGTTGCTGAGTGGGACCATAAACCGAGAAAATAGTTCAATCTACCCCTGTGCAGCTTATATTGATACCTAAAAATCGCCCTTGATTACCTTATATGGCTTCTTGTTTCTTAAAATTAACTGTTTTATTAATTAAGATTGCTACCCCTGCTTTCAATCCAGGGATGAAGTGAGGAATTGATGCGGCAACCATGCCAATTTAAGTCTAGGCCAGTCTGATTTGAGGAGGTGAGTCTCCTGAAGCAAAGCTTTATCCGCCCCCTGCTCCACCAGTTTAGTGAGGATTGTGATGCATCAAATGGAGTTGTCACGGATTCCCCGGCGATGACCTCCTCCCATGTGGCATGGGGACGGCAGCCGCTACCTGATCCTGACTCTGGGGGCTATATGAGGGAGGATCACAATGGAGGAGACAACTACCGGGGAGATGTCATGAGTTCATTGGACAAGACGTGTTATCTCCCCCTTTGCCATGTGGAAGACCCTCTAATACCCAAAACCTTAATGGCCTATTGTCAACTGGCCATTTACCCTTTGAGAGGAAGTAAAGAAACCTCTACTTTATCTTTTTCTGATCATACCCCCACCTATAGCCTAAACACACACAGCTCTAGCACTTTTTGCTTCTGAGGTACCTTTATGTAGAATCACTAAAAACTGTTTTAACACGGTGTCCAGTGACACCCAGACTCACCCAAGTACTGAGACGAGGAGGATGAAGGAGTTTTTACAAGGTATCGAGAGCTCGAAGCACAACATGCAGTCTAGTTTTTCGGAATTACCTGTGCGTGGAACATTTAAATATGGCAACTGCACTACTGAGTGTGGCAGTGCAGGAGAAGACTTCTCCAATGAGGCGGCTTTCGTTTGTGGGAGACACATACCGGTGTGGTAGAACAGAGGCGTCTGCAGAAGCATAAACATGTAGCAAGAGCAGGAAGTGCTGTGGAGACACCGGGAGCCGCAAGTGAGTTCCGGGGCACTCGGCAGCTGGATGAAGCAGCGTTCTCCAGACCGGGACCTGGGGGATGCAGGCATCCGACAAGGGAGCCCGGAAGGACTTCTGCAGCATCCAGAGTGGAGAGCCAACGGTATAGCCACGACTGAAAAGTGCAAGCAGGATCGGAGATGCTGGAGAGAACCAGTTAGTCGACCCGAAGCATGGGGACTCTGGGTTGTTCCGTCATCAACCAAAGCAACAACAATTTGAATGTTTTGAGAGTACTGATAGAGAAAATACAATAAGTTTATCTGAAAGCAGAAAAGGCAAAGTACAGAGAGAGCCAAGACCCAATGAGATACAAATGTTATGAGATGCAAGTGTGGGGCAAAGTTTGAACACACATTACTACAGACAGACCGAGTACACCATGATATATGCAGCTTTGTTTTTTTTAAAACTCTCTTTATTGACATTTTAACAAAAGTTGTCACAACCTTCCCCCAAACCCCCCAGCAATCTACCCATATCCATTAACAACTTGAATCAAACTATTCAACTATTACCCCTTACCTCCCAATCCCTCTTGACCTCCCCTCCCCCAATACCCCCCTGAGTCCTTCACCTCCCCATAATGACCCCACACAGTCTTCTGTAATTGCTGTTCGCTGAGATTTGAGTAAGCCCACCTCCCGCTCATATCCCCCTATTCTCCTCTTCCACAACTCCCTCCTACTCTCCCCCTAATACCTGCAAGTTCACGGCGGACGCAAGTCATTGTCCCTTGACAGATCATTTAGCAGTTGAGACCATTGAACTGTGACCACCTCCCCCTCAACCTCTGCTTCTACCTTCTGCAACACTGTTAATTCCGCTAAGCCCCATCTCCGTACATCCTTCCGCCATAGGTTGATGACCGGGCCCTGCGGCAATTTCCATGCTATCGCCATATGTCGTTTTGCCAGTATAATCAGGAACTGGCCCATTCTATTTCGCACCTTATTCCGTTTTCCCCCTGGTAACTTCCCCCACAAACAAACCTCTGGGCTTCTTTCCCAACTGTTCCCCAGCACTGCATTCACCTTGTTTACAATGTCATTCCAATATTCCACTATTACCCCGCATTCCCATACCATATGCCAGAACCCCGCCCGTTCCGCACCACATCTAGGACATTTGTCTGACCGTTCCCCATTCATGGATCAGAGTGTTATCGGGGTCATATATATCCTATGCAAAATATTAAACTGAACTAATGGGAAGCAGGCATTCCTCGAAGTTTTCCGGGCCAGGTCCCAGACCTGCTCCCATTCTGCATCTGATATAGAGCTACCCATATCTGCCTCCCATTTTCCCTTGGCCTTCAATTCCCCCTCTGCCGCCCCCTTCCCCGAGCGCCTTATAAATACGTGAAATACGTGCCCTACCCCCGTCCGACTAAGTAGCACTCGGAGAACCGGGCATGGTTCAGGCTCCTCAGGAATCCCCTCCCACGACTCCTCATAGCGTCCCCTCACCCCTCTACACCCCTATACTTCCTCCATGTCTCCCGCACCGCCTCAAAGCCTACCGACCCCGTTCTAGCCCCTAATGGGTGCCACAAAAGTTCCACCGGCCTACGGTCCGGCTTCCAGGTCCCTACCAATACCTTAAGGGATTCCCCCTCCAACTGGCCCCTCACCAAAACCGACTGTAGTTGCGCCGCCACAAAGTACTTTTCATAATTCGGAAGGCGCAACCCTCCCTTCTCCCTAGCGCTCCGCAACGTCTGAAGAGAAACCTTCCTCCTCCCCACCCCCCACAGTAACTCCCTAACTTTAACATCTAACATTCTAAAGAACACTTTCTTTGCCACATACGGTATATTAGTGAAGAAGTAGAGCAACCGTGGAAGGATCACCATTTTACATAGCGCCACTCTACCCATCAGCGAAAGGGGCAGCGCCTTCCAAAATTGAATAGAATCTCCTATCTTGGATGGTGCCCTCCCTGTATTGCATACGAACGTATCGACCATGTCATGGAACACCTGTACACCCAGGTACCGGAAAGACTCCTTTTCCCATCTTATACCCACCTCTGGCAAATCCTCCAACCGACCTTCCCGCAATCCCCCCAACGGAAACAGGACCGACTTCTCCAGATTTATACGGAACCCTGACATATATCCAAAGTTCCGCAACACTTCCAAAAGGTCCGGGAGATAGGTCCTGGGGTCCGCCACATATAATAACAGATCGTCTGTGTAAAGCGGCACTATATGTCGTTGCCCCCCACCTCAATTCCTGCCTCCGCCATCTCCTACCGCAGGAACGCCGCCAACGGCTCTAGGGCCAGCGCAAACAGAATCAGAGAAGCCGCACACCCCTGCCGTGTCCCCCTTCCCAACTCCCACGTCCCTGACACCCAAGTATTAGTCCTCACCATAGCTAGTGTTTTAGTGTATAGTAAAGACAACCACCTACAGATCTTTTCTCCAAATCCAAATTCCCGAAGCACCCTAAACAACCACTTCCATTCCAGGGAGTCAAACGCCTTCATGGCCTCAAACGATGCTATCGCCATCTCATGCCTCTGCGCCCTCCCCATATCCATCACATGATGAAGTCGGGAAATGTTACCTGACGTATTCCTGCCCTCTATAAACCCACACTAATCCGGGTGTATCAGACTCGGCGCCACCGCCGCCAACCTAGCAGCGAGGATCTTCCCTAGAATTTTCCCATCCACATTCAATAAGGAAATAGGCCGATAGGCTGCACAATCCTTCGGCTCCTTCCCCTCTTTCAGTATCACCGTAATCACCGCCTCTCTCAACGAATACGGGAGGCAACCTCTTTGAAAGGCCTCCTCATATACCCTCTGGAGCTGCGGAACCAATTCGTCAGCAAACATCGCATAAAACTCTACTGGAAGCCCGTCGCTACCCGGCGCGGCCCCTCTCCTCATGGTGCGGATCGCCCACCTGATGTCCCCCTCCTCTATAAGGGGCTTCCAATTCCTCCCGGCGGTCCTCCCCCAGCCTCAGCAATCGCAGCACCTCCATGAGGTCTTCCACCTCCACATCTACATATCCTCCCTCGCTCTCATATAACTCCTTATAATACGCTATAGAAGCCTCATTGATCTCCTTCTGGGACCCGACCACCTCCCCCGTACTAGATCTTATCTGAGTTATTACCCGGCTCAGAGATTCCCTACCAATTAACCAAGCTAACAGTTTACCCGCCTTGTCCCCCTCCCCATGAAGGGTGACGTCCCTCTTATTGACATCAAAATGCGATAATTCCATTAGGGTCGCCTGATAAGATTCCAACGCCCGCGCCAGGGCTTCTCCCACCTCCGCGCCCCCGGCCACCTCTCTATCCATCTCCGCCACCTGGACCTCCAAGCGCTGTAACGTGTCAGAAAGGCGTTTTCACATCCCCACTGCCATCGTCAGACTTTTCCCTCGTATAGTCGTCTTAAAGGCCTCCCATAACACCCCCTAGAGTCCACCGAACCATCATTCAATTCAGAATAGGCCTTAATCCCCTCCCGCAACTCCGCCACAAACGCCCTGTCCCGTAACGTCTCCCTCTGCGTCCGCCATACCCGCCAAGGGGAATACTCTGTGGAACCACCTAACGTTACAACCAGGGGCGAGTGATCTGACAAGGTGCGCCCAAAATACTCTGTGTCTCCAAAATATTGACAGTATTCCCTTCCCGTCACAATATAATCCAAGTGCGAATACGAGCCATACACCCCAAAATAATGAGTACCCCCTTTCTTCGCCATGTTTCTCCCTCCAAATCTCCACCAGGTCCAATTCCTGCATTATATCCCGCAATGACGCCGGCATGTACTTCTTAGGTGCCCCTCTACATCCCAGCCCATCCAACCTCTCATCCAGAAGGCAATTAAAGTCTCCCCCCCCCATATTATCATTTCCCCTCTATAGGCCCCCACCATGCGTAACACTGAGGGGAAGTACTCCCTATCATCCACGTTTGGCGCGTATGAATTTACCAGACAAAGAGACCTATTTTCCCAGAAGCAATGAACCAGAATCGTCCTCCCCTCCCCATCCTTAACCACCGCCTCCACCTTCAATGGCGTCCCCCTCGTCGCCCAGACAAGGACCCCCCTAGCCTGCCTAGAATACGTTGTGCCCCATATCTGACCTCCCCACATCTTCCCCAACTTCCCCAGCAATTCTACATTTGCGTGTGTCTTCTGTAGGAAGGCCACTTGTATCTTCTGCCTCTTCGAAAATCCCCCACCCTCCTCCTTTTCTGGTAACTCCCCAGCCCTCGGACATTTCACGTCCCAATTTTCAAACTCCCCAGCTTACCCATCTAATATACTCAAAGCCATCTCATTGCAACCCTTCTCCCTCTCAATCCCCACTACCTTTGCACCCACCTCCATCTCTACAACCCCCACTACCCTTGTGACTGCTGTGTCAGACCTTGCTTCCCCTCTCTACATCCATGTTCCCCCCCAGCACCTAACCCAACTTGGCGCTCTTCCCATCCAACCCTCCCCCTGCCCCATCCCCCTTCCCTCCCTCTTCCCTCTCCCTCCCTGCCTCCCACCCCCCCATCCCCGAAAGAACCCCTCCCCTCCTCTGTCTCCCTCCACAACTGTGGACCCACTGATCTACACCTCCCCTCCTCCTCACTTCCCATAGGGTCGGTAGTCCATGGCGTCACGTAAAACAAGGGGGCTTGCCATCTAAGCCGTGCAGCCCCATCAAGATCTCCCCCCCTCTCCTTTCTACATCCCCCTCTCACCTCCAAGAGACCAGGTCCTAATCAATCTCTCCTCAATCCATACCTACTGGACATCACCCAGATTCTCCCAATGCCCGGCCTATCCCCTCCAGAGAACCCCCTGAGGAGGGATCCCCCTTACGAGACCTCGCATCCAACCAGTCCCATTCTTCCCTCAGGGATGTGAAGAACCATGACTTCCGCCCCTGACAACACCTTTAGCTTCGCTGGAAAAAACATCATGTATTTCAAGTTTAGTTCCCGCAGGCAGCATCGCACTGCGTCATAAGATCTCCTCTGACGCTGCACCTCCAGAGTAAAGTCTGGGAAAATCCTTAACTTTGCGCCACCAATCTCATAATAGCCCGCCTT
Organism: Ambystoma mexicanum; assembly: GCF_040938575.1. Lineage (NCBI taxonomy): Eukaryota > Metazoa > Chordata > Amphibia > Caudata > Ambystomatidae > Ambystoma > Ambystoma mexicanum. The sequence continues at coordinate 739,432,027 of NC_090934.1, read as the reverse complement.
ACGAGCCTCCTGCAGGATAGCGTCCTGGTCTCGAAAATGCATAATTTTTGCCACCAGCTCCCTTGGCGGAGCACCTGGCGGAGGCGGCCTCCCCGGGTCCCTATGAGCCCTTTCCCCCGTGAAGAACTTGGACAAGCCCTTAATCCCCAACACTTTTAACATCAGATTCTCCACAAATGATTCCGCACTCGGGCCCTCCTCCCTTTCCGGGACCCCCACCAAACGGATATTACAGCGACTGGAGTGCCCCTCCGTATCCTCCGCTCTAATTTCCAGTGTTCGGGTCGCCCCCACCAGGCCTACTACCTGATTCTTCAACTTCTGGACCTCATCTTCTACCGTACTCATTCACTGCTCCACCTCTGTGACCCTTTCACACACTTTACGGAGGTCCGCCCTCACCAAAGAGACCTCTACTCCCACCTCCTTGATACTCTCCTGAAGGGTACTTCTAGAGGCCTGTGTCGCCTCCATTAGCAAAACCAGGGTCACTGCACCCCCCTCCTCTCCGAGGTCCCCTCCTGTCACTCTGCATCCGCCTGTCTTTGGAGTCTGTCCTTTGCTTCTGCATATTTCTCAATCCGTTGCTGGTTCTTACCCATAGCGGACCAAGCCTAATATCTCGCCCCCTGGCACACACCCACCACTTTGTCCTCCACCAATGTCCCCGCACCACTGTGGCCTCCAACGGGGGCATTCCCCTCTCCTCTTCGTCAGGAGCACTCCACCAGCCCCTCCGAGTCCCAGACACCAGGCCTCCTTTTCCTGCAAGGGTCTACGCTTCTTGGCTCCACCCCTGTACCCCACAATCTTCAGTCTTTCACCCCCAATAACCGCTGACCGCGGCTCCTCCAGGCGCATGAGCGGACTGTCCCCAACGCTCCAAACCAGGATCAGCCTCAGTGGTTAGCCCTCACACCCTTACCGGGACTGCCCCCCTCCTCCTCCACTTAACCCTCAGTGCCCCCGCTCCACTGGCTCCACTATTTCAGTCACTGTCCTGGAGCTCAAGGGAGCATACAGGATCCGGAGTGCCCCTCACCAACGCGGGGTGTCTGGGTAGGCCCACCTCCTTTTCAAGTCACTGTCTGCTCCTCCCGACCACCTCCAGGCCCCCAGGGGAGGATTCGGAATCCCTGATACTGGGACCCCCTGCTGTATCGTCCCTTCAACCAGTGACTGGATAATGTCCCCCCCCGCCAGATTCCACCCAACACCTGGCTGTATCGCTCACTGTAAAAACATGTACCTTCACAGGTTCCTGGTGTCGGTGGATGAGAACTGCCCTCCCCTCAGAGGGTCCTGATATTGGCGTGTGTGAGGTGCTCTCCCCTCAGAGGGTCCCGATGTCAGTGGGAGCGAGCCACCCCCCCCTTCAGAGGGTCCTGATGTTGGTGGGTGTGAGGCACTCTCCTATAAGAGGATGCTGATGTTGGTGGGAGCTGCACCTCCCCTCCATGGGTCCTGATGTCAGTATGTATGTGTTACTCTCCCCTCAGAGAGATGTGAAGCCGACGGGGCGTACTACTCTCCCCTCAGACAGTGATGTGGATCCGCATGAGGGTTTCTCTCTGTAGCAGGACATATGGCTGAGGACTCCTCCCTCGTGGGCTACAAGGGGCAGCCGCGAGGCACCTTCAGGACGGGCATGTGACGTCCCCGTAGTGTGCAGCGCATGCGCGAGCCTCGTTCCCGGCCACGCATGCGCGTAGGAAGAAACAGTGCCCATGCGGCAGTTCCCGCCGGGACGCGGACCAGGCAACTACGCGTCCCGTGTCGTCCTTGCATGTGTGTCAGGTGTGCGTGCGTGCATGCAGGAGTGAGTGCGGATCCATCACCCGACCCTCTGGGGTGAGGATACATTTGGCGACAAGGAGGAGCGCCACGATTACGCTCGCCCCAACGTACAACGAACGTCTGATCAGCGGTGCTGCGTATCGTGGCATGACACGGACCCGGCATGAACGCCACGATTAAGCAACAGTAGCGGCCTGCACAGGTGCTCGTGCGCTGTTGCGCTTCCGCCACGCGGAAATATTTGGAACCCTGGTCGTTCCCACCCACCTGGGGACGACCCTCTACTTTGACACAGAAAGGAGTGGCCAAGACACGGCATTGGGGCCCCACATATCAGGTTTGCGGCCTCTGTGACACCTAGAGGTGCCTGTGCGACCTGCAACAATGGCAGACAGCGATGGGGAAGCGGAGACTGCATGTGGCACAACGGGCCACAACAAGGGTCTCTGTTACCGATGCAAGGAGTTTCACGTGTCGGGACCCCCGTCCAAACTGGGGCCAAGATGGTTGCTCTGGATTAAAAGACTTGAAATGTACTTTGCAGCGACCGGCATCACCGATGATGCCGCGAAAAGGGCAACTTTGCTGTATTCGGCAGGGCTGGACGTCATTCGCATTTTTGAGGCATGCAATCTGCAGGTAGCCACATATGCTACGGTCAAGACGGTGTTGGAAAACCACTTCATACCTCATTCGAATATGGACTATGAGAGATTCCTGTTCTGTGGGGAGAAGCAAAAAGATGAAGAACCTCTTGATCAGTTTTGTGCCAGGTTGAGAATGATGGCCACGGCATGCCGCTGGGACAATGATGAGTCTTTGATACGGAACCAGGTAATACAGGGCTGTAGCTTGAGCAAGCTAAGGAGACAAGTATTGCGAGAACCGGGATGGACGCTGGCACAAATACTAGACAGTGGCAGGACGTTTGAACTGGCGGAGTCGAGAGGCGCAAAGATGGACGCAGCCAGGCACCCAGGTATGGCGGACGAGGCGTATGCCATTGGCAGACGTGGGGACACAAAAGAAAAGTGGGGCCAGAAAAAGCTAGAAACTCGCAATCCTCCAGGGTCGGAGTCCATATGTCAATACTGCAGTTATGACCTGCCACATTCGGAGGAATGCCCGGCCAAATCAAGATCGTGTGGCCGGTGCGATAAACCAGGGCACTATGCCCGTATGTGCCGTGCCCCGGCCCCCGTATCTGTACAGAGAGGCCCAGCAAGAAGTTGCGGCGGCGGATCCAGAAGACTACGAAGCATTGCCGCTCTCGAACAGGAAATACAAAGGCTGCAGCTAGCTGAGGAAGAGGAGGAGGAGGATGAAGAAGTGTTCTTCATATCCAATTTAGCGTCAGGAACCAGGAAGAAGAGACAACCCAAATGTATGGTGGACATACAAGGGGTGCCGACACAGGTTCTAATTGACACTGGAGCCTCTGTATGTGTATTGGCCGAGGAACAATACCAAAAACTTCCGGGACCTCCCGCGCTAGACAGCTCTGCAGCGGAAATATTCACGTTTGGAGGCGACACCCCAATACCCATCAAGGGTGTGTTCGTCACGCCGGTCACCAAGGGTGACAAAGCAATCAAAGCACGTTTTTTTGTCACGGACGTGAGTTTTCATTCATTACTCAGCTGCGCAGCATCTGAGGCTCTTGGATTGGTGCATTTCGCACTGGAAGTGCACCAAATAGACGTGGAGTGCCTGCTGGACAAATATGCTGGCATTTTCGAAGGAGTAGGGAAACTGAAGGCGCCCCCGATAAGGCTACACATCGACGACACCATCAGACCGACCGCTCTAAAACACAGACGAATTCCGTTCCATCTCATGGAAAAAGTAGAAGAAGAGCTGCGGTCGCTTGTTAATATCGATATCATTCAGAGGGTGGAAGGGCCCACACCCTGGGTCTCACCGATAGTAGTCGCCCCCAAACCTAAGCAGCCGGGAGCAGTGAGGGTCTGCGTAGACATGCGCCTCCCCAATGCGGCGATTAAGAGGGAGAGACATATAACAGCAACCCTCGACGACATCGTAGGTGAGCTTCAAGGGGCACGTGTGTTCTCCAAGCTGGACCTACGAGCGGGATACCACCAACTGGAGCTCCACCCTGACTCAAGATTCATTACAACTTTCACAACACACGAGGGCCTGTACTAATTCAAACGGTTGAGTTTCGGGATATCATCTGCGGCTGAAGTGTTCCAGAACACAATCAGAGGAGCATTGGCGGGGCTGAAAGGTGTCCTAAACATGCGTGATGACATTTTGGTATTTGCAAACTCAGAAGCAGAGCACCTAAGACGTCTGGAAAGTACTCTAAAGAGATTGAAAGACCTGGGACTCACGTTGCACCGCCAAAAGTGCGAGCTCTTCAAGGACCGGATTGGGTTTTTCAGCTTCATCTTCCAGGCCGCAGGAATATCACCAGATCCAGAAAAAGTCAGAGACATTCGGGAAGCAGCGGCACCACAGTCCCCTACGGAAGTGAGGAGCTTCTTAGGGATGGTGACGTACTGTGGGCGTTTTATAAAAGGACTGGCGTCGATGGCGGAACCTCTCAGGGCACTAACAAAAAATGAGGCAGTGTGGAAATGGGAGTCACGAGAACAAGAAGCATTCCAGGCCCTAAAGAACGCCTTGTCGGATGGTGACACCATGGCATATTTTAACCCAGCGGTGGAGTCAGAGGTAGTGGTGGATGCGAGCCCAGTCGGTGTCGGGGCAGTGCTGTTACAACCCGATGAGCGTGGAGTTATGAGACCGATTGCCTACGCAAGCAAAGCACTATCCAGCACAGAGATGAGATATTCCCAGATAGAAAGGGAAGCCCTGGCCATCCTATGGGGATGTCGCCATTTTCGCCTGTACATATTGGGCAAACCTGTAGTGGTGGTCACCGACCACAAGCCGCTGCTGCCAATACTCGCGGGTGCATCATCAAAGCCCCCACCCCGCATTGAGAGATGGATGCTGGCCTTAATGGAGTACGGGGTGAAGCTGGTATACCGACCCGGGACCAATAATCCCGCGGACTATTTGTCAAGGCACCCCAACAAAGCAAGTGCAGAAGGAGACGGCAGTGAAATGGAATGCAACGGTCTACTCTGCCAGATAGTGGAAGGTGTGCTCCCCAAGGCACTGTCGAGACTGGCGATCGCCACGGAGTCATGCAAAGATGAGGTTTTCGGCATCATCAAGGCTGCGGTGAGAAGTGGTGATTGGAGGGAAGTCCTGCGCAATAATTCGCGACGCCAGGAGGAGGCCCAGAAGGATCTACAGGCACTCTGGAGGGTGAGAGACGAGTTATCGATTTCCGATGATGGGCTGTTACTTAGGGGCCGACAGATCGTCATCCCGCGAGAGCTCAGGCTGAGGATACTGGAGCTGGCGCACATTGGTCAAAGGGGGGTCGTGAAGACAAAGGCGAAGTTGAGGCCAAAAGTATGGTTTCCAGGCCTGGAAGAAAGGGTGGAGCGCTTTGTAAAGAGATGTCTGGTCTGCCAAGCTGCCACGCCAGGGGACAAAGCACCACCAATCAGCTCGATGGAGCGCAGCACAAAGCCGTGGAGTATGGTACACATGGACTTTGGCGCGACGGGACGAGGAATGTATTTTCTGGTGGCAGTGGATCAATAGTCGAGGTACCCGGAGATGGAGGTGGTCGAGTCGACGGCTACCGAGTACACCGCGGCGGCGTTGGACAGGATGTTCGCAACGCATGGGTTTCCCGACATCGTGTGCTCAGACAACGGCCCACCTTTTACCGGTCGCCAATTTGCCCAGTATCTGAGTGAGAGGGGGATTAAACATCGGAGAGTGTCCCCGCTATGGCGGCGGGCAAATGGTGAGGCCGAAAGAATGATTTGTACGCTCAATAAGGTGATGCGAATATCAGCCAGCAAGGGAGAATCCCTCAAACAGAGAATTGTGGAGTTCCTTCGAGTGTACCGCACAACCCCTCACCAGTCCACCGGGGTTGCCCCAGTCGAGGCACTCTTCGGGCGCTGCCCGAGAGGGATGATACCGGAAGTGGATAACCGAAGACCCGGAGTTATAGACGACGAGAAAGTCAGAGAGGAATGGGCGGAATGCAACAAAAAGGAGAGCGAACAGAGAGGTTTGCAATAGAAGGAGGTACAAGTCGGAGACGCCGTGCTCGTCAAGAATCGGCACCCGGAAGGGAAACTGTCCTTGCCATTTGAACCACGTCCCTGGAAGGTGACCCATGTGAAAGGCACTATGGTGACTGCAGCCAGTGAACGCGGCACCGTCGCCCGCAATCGATCGTTCTTCAAGAAAGTGGACGTAGTGCCTGAAGCTCGGACATCAGGGGAGCCCTCAATTCGGGCATCAAGCCCAGAGATCCAGGAGAGCGAGCCGTCGAGAGATCCGGACTCTACCTGTGGCGCTGACTGTCCCGTGCCCACGGTTGTGCCAAGATATCCAGTTCGAGGGGGAAGGAGACTTCCGGCTCATTTCAAAGACTATGTTATGGACTCGGGTGATTGACCGAGGTAACCCCGAAGCCTACACTTGGTGGGCAACGTTTGTATTACTGTTACGTTTGATCACGTGAGTACAATTTGTTCGTACTACACTGCTGTTTGTTGTTACAAAAAAAAGAAGGGATGTGACGTCCCCGTAGTGTGCAGCACATGCGCGAGCCTCGTTCCCGGCCACGCATGCGCATAGGAATAAAGGGCGCCCGTGCGGCAGTTCCCGCCGGGACGCGGACCAGGCAACAACGCGTCCCGTGTCGTCCTTGCATGTGTGTCAGGTGTGCGTGCGTGCATGCAGGAGTGAGTGCGGATCCATCACCCGACCCTCCGGGGTGAGGATACAACAGAGGGGCCGGGTATTCTCCCCTGACTAGGTGGCACCTGCTGGCGCTTTAGGGTTCCCTCCAATCTCCACGGCCCCTCCAATGCTGCGGCACTCTCACTTTCACCTCTCCACAGGGGACCCGGCCGTGGATCCCTCTCAGCCAAGTCAGCCCCTCAGAGGCGGCTGCTCCGGTGCTGCACTGCTCCTGCTCTCCCTTCTCCACCGGGGGCTCGGCCCCTCCGAGCTCCGCAGCTGGGATCGCTCTCCACCAGACCGGCCCTCCTCCTCCCGGCACTGCCGTCACAGTCCACTGAGCCCGCCAGCTCCCTCTGGACGCGCCAGCACTTTGCAGCTCCTCCTCCCGCCGCTAGGCGGCACTTCGCACCGTTCCCTGCATAACGGAGCACTCCTCCACCCGCTGCCAACTGTACCGCGGCATCCGCCTCATCTCCTCCATCAGGGCCACCCCCTCCTGCACTGTAGTAGCGCCGCCTGGATGCGCTCTCCTCCCCCAGCCGCCAGCCCGTAGTTGTCCTCCTACAACTGCCACGCCATCGGGGCCATCTTGGCTGCCTCCCCTCACCAGGCCACCACAAATTTTCCGGGGAGCTCCAGGCAGGTATCCTCGCTCCAGCCTCCCTCCAGAGCGTATTATCCTCCGCTCTGACTTGTCAACTTCCCCTTCTTGGATTACAATCACCATCTATGGAGTTTATTCCGCAGGATTTTGCACGGATTCTTACTGCTGCACGGGAGCTCTAGAACTTCGCCTGCTCATCGCTTGGCAGTTGGCCACGCCCCCGGAATATGCAGCTTTGTTGATAGAGAGAAACTGTGAAATGCATAAGAAGTCCTCCTGGCAAGAGAAGGTTACCAGGAAATTGAAAAGCATATGAAGTCCTGGCAGGGGAGTATACCAGACAAGTGAAACCACAAGAGAAGCCCTTGCAGGAGAGTACACCAGGCAGTGGGAATTGCATAAGGAAGTCCTGGCAGGGGGAGTATACTAGGCGAGTTGCAAATTACAAGGAAAACTACAAAAGAACAGTATTTATTGAACCAAAGAAATATTTGTGTTGGAGGAAAAACTGTTGCAGAACTTGTGGTTCAAACAAGAACATTTTAAATAAAGGAGCATGACACAGGAACTGTTAGTAAAAGAGACATTGCTAGCCCATTTCAAGAATCCAGGGCAAGGGGATCTACCCTGTGGATCCAAGGTCTTTCACCTTGGAGAACATTTTCATTGGAGCATTTCTCACTTTTAGTTGTGAACACTTTTTTTGCCAATATCGGAGTAAAGACATTTCTTTTCACTTTTTATTTTGTTTATAGTGTGAGGGTCAGTATAGGACATTTTTGACACAAAGATGAATTTTTAGTTATTGACATCCTGAAACAGACAGTTCCTTAGTTTTGATTTATAGGTAGGGAAACTCCTCTTTAGAAATAGGGCCATAGAGGCATTTTCCCAATCCCTTTTCATTTAAAAGAAGGCTTTAACCAAAACATGATGACTTTGTGTCCGACTTTCTTTTTTACATTTTTTTTTAATTAAAATGATATAGTTTAACTAATAAACTTTTCATTACATTTTTACACATTAGTTTCTTTACATGATTCTCAACCATGACTTGTTCACCGATCTTGCGTTTTTACAAGGAAGCCAATTCATCTTCTTTCATTATATTAGATCAGAACTGGATTATAGTAAATACATTTTTTTGTCATTTCCTAGGGGAGTCTGGTTGCATCGGTCTTGGGCATCCATTTGTTTTGTAGCAATCTTGAAGTAATCTGCAAAGAGTTAACATTTGGTAGTCAATGCTGTGCATTCCATGATAATATGATGCAGGGTTTCTGTACATGCAGTCCTGTTGCAGAACCTACAATGCTGTAAAGAAGGTTGAATTTGTTTTGTGTTTGCTAGTCTAGCTCTTGCCGGGAGAATGTTCAGACGCAGTCTTAGGTACATGTCTCGTATCTTAGTCTGGGAATAGTAGGAGATATGATGGAAGCTGGTTTAGATGTCTTGTCTCCAGGTCACATTGTAGATTCCAGTAATACTTTGATTTTTCTGTTGACGTCTTGATCCAATCATTAAGTCGTATCTTGCGTTGGGCATGCTGTGCTCGAGTGAGCAGCATTTCATATGATATTTCTTTGTTTCTTTTCCATTTCAGATTTCCATATCTCCAATGTTGTAGTAAACATCGTATTCTCTTGTTTTCTTAAAATTTCAATTGATGGAATTGCTTTATCATTCAGCACTTTTTGATATAAGTCTATTTGTTTCCACACCACCAGCGAAGACATGGATTGGGTCGCTACTTCAAACCTGATTCTTGGCATAGGGAAAGATGCCAGCAGGCTTACAATTTTCCTCTAGAACAGGGCTTCCAGTTTTTGCCAAGTGGTCATAGGGAGGTTTATCATGGTTTCACTTCCATATGCCAAGCTCAGTGTTACTTTCTGTTTGTAGAAGGCGACTACAGGTTGATAAGAATATTTACCAAATTTGGAATATAGATATTAACCTTGTCGTGCTAATGATTGTGCTTTTGTTTTCAAGTGTTCAATCCACTCTGTTTCTGATTTTGATTGATTTACCAGAACTCCTAGATATTTAAACTTGGTAACAGTTGTCAGGACTTTCCCTTCTGTATTGACTTTTAGTTCGTTTTTTCTCATATAAAGTTCCAGCATTGTCAAACTTTGTTGTAGAACACCATGGGCGTTTTGTCTAGAAGAACGATGCTGTCTGCATACATCATCATGGAGAGGGCAACAGAGTTGAGTCTAGGTGGATTTAGACTCTGTAAGTTCCTTTCTTCTTCGATATCAGAAGTAAATAGATTAAATAATCGCTTCTAAGGGGCAGCCTTGTTTTAGACCGTTCCACGTTTCTATGGCCAGTGTAAGTATACCCTCTTTAGTCATCCTGACTTTTATCTTTGTGTTGGAATATAGCAGCTTTATGGGTTCCATGATCTCTCTTGGACATTTCCACCTCTCCAGTTTGTTCCATAGTATTTGCCTGTTTACTTCGTCGAAAGCAAGATGCAAATCGACAAACGCTGCGAGCGCTGGTGTTTTTGTCCATATAGCTTCCTGTTTAACTAGGTTTAGCAGAAGCAGATTTAGATTAGTTCACACTTTCCGAATAAACCCCGTTTGTCTCTCTGCAAATCTTCTGTTGGTTTCCGCCCAAGCAGTCAGTTTATTTAACAAGTTCATGGTGAAAAAATATCCCAGCGGGTCTCACCCTACTAAACGGTCGCTCTCTCTCTCTGTGTATCTCTGATAGAGGTTACCGATAGTTAGTCAATGCATGTAAGACATACTCCGTGAATTTAAGTTCAAGTTCAGACGTTACATTTTTAATTAGCTGTTAATTACTAAGTTGATTCGTATTGTTACTTAGTCTTAGTGATGACGTTATGTCATAATAAGGAAGATAGAAAATGGCCATGCTAGGTTGATATTTCCATCCATGAGAACTTTAATTTTGCCAATGCATTTCGGAGAAACCAATCTCCTTCATCAGGGCTGTTCTCTACTAGCCATCACAATTGCCATCAAAATTGCAATTACAGCGATTGAGCATGAAAAATAAATCAATTGAATAAATCACATGTATAAATCATGCATTTAAATAATGTATGGTGGTTACATATACCAGAATTTACAGTCATTTGTATGCGGGGAAAAAGATCAACAGTCGCATATATATATATATATATATATATATATCATACCATTATTCCAATCGTCCATTCCAATCGTCCATTGGTGAATGAAAAGTAAAAGAAAAAACAAGAAAAGGACTGAAAATCAGCTTTAAGACACCGTTTTGATATACATCACTTGTGCTGAATTTGTTGCCTTAGAGGGTATACATATATCCAAATACCTGAACGTAGTCTGCTGTACATTTGGAGTCCATTCAAAATCAGGATTTCCTAAAGCATAATTAATCTTAGGTTACAAAATGGTCCAGACAAACTATTGGGTATCCTGTTATTTAACAACACCGGCAAAACAATTACTTACAAGTAGTTGTGTCTGCTGTGTTCGTATAACGTAGAAGGTGCTCAAGTTTTGAGTTAATGGCCTTAAACGCTCAGTTATTATTTTTACAAAGGTTATATCTGTCAAAGTGGTTGAAAACTGTACTTTTACCTCTAAGTAGTGCCCTCGGCTTACCTTCTCTCTCATTCCTTCGTCTCCGAGCTCTGCAGAACGCGCATGCGTCCCGCTGTCAGCTGTTTTTATGCATTGTCATAGTTACAGGCAGAAGACGAATGAGTCAGACTCGCCCGTAGACGTGTAGTGACTCAGCCGTCTTGGGTCCCAGCCTCGCTTGTAAAGCGAAAGCCGGGACGTGCCTGCCACTAATGTGTAGATTGTTTCAAAGAAATGTACGCAGAGATTCAGGATACATTCTGTGTAATTATGTTAGGCGTGAGTGTCCAGACCAACTTTGGAACGTTCACATTGGACTCATAGTGCTGGTGTAACCAATTGTCAATATGCCAATTTGCAGGCATGTGTTGCATTAATACTTGTTAACGAAGTGATCATATGTATTGGGGAGGCTTCAATGGTGTATCCCTAGAATTAAACCCATCTATACGGCCAATAATATGGGCATAGTGTGATAATAGCATAAGAACAACATGTGATGTTTCAATCTTCTAGCGCAGCGCGATAGATTATATAAGGGTATGTCTTATTTGCTCCTCGTTACCTGATATTAATACGGGAAGTTAATGCTTGTCATGTATATGACCCTTTCATTGCTCAAAGGTCACAATAAATGCCAATATCACTGCCAAATGACACAATAAAAGCACCCTGTGTGCTTGATTGGTATCAATGTCCCTAGGTTACCACTGCGTGTCTCATTGGTATATAGGTGGTGCTATTATCCCCACGCTCAAGTTGTTACTCATGTTAAAACTAGATCACATGCTAAGTACTACATGTTTACATTTACCTCTTATCAGCCTCAGAGAAATCACTTCAACATTAACTCACCTTAAGCGAACATGTACTGTTTTTAGCAAATTTACAAGTAACATTGGTAATTAATCTCTTCGTTTTTGCCAGATGGTTTCATGCTCCCCAATCTGTTGATCCAAGATATTTCTCTTTGGTCCAACTTAGTGTTAACATCCTCATGTGGATTCCTCATTTTCACTACTTCCAAGATTTGGAATCTTATCTGTGACAAATCATGTTTATTTTCTAACCAATGTCTCGCTACTGCCAAGTTCATATTGGTGTTTATTATGCATGAACGGTGCTCGTTCCAACGTGTTTTAGCCATTCTCTTTGTTTTGCCCAACTAGTGCATGCCGCAATGGCATTTAATCAAGTATATGATATTAGTGCTATCACATGTAGCAAAATCCTTAAGTTTAATCTTCTGTCCAGTACGTGAATGGGTAACAGTATCTTCTTTGATAACAAAGTTACAGTTCATACAATGAAGACATGGAAAAGTTATTTTCCTTTCAGTACGTGGACTTTTTATTGGTGGTCTGGTAGATGCAAGTTCATCACGCACATTTCTACTCCCTTGGTAGGCAAATGTTGGTAGTTCTTTAAATAAATGTTGCACCCTATTGTCACATGTTAATATAGGCCAGTTCTTTTTGATAGTTTTAATCTGTTGGCTCTGTGTTGAAAATTTGGACACATACACTAAATTGGGTGGATCCTTATTCTTTGTGGGATTCAGCAGAGTTTCTCGATTTATAGAGTTGACTCTCTGTTGCTTGACATATATTTTCTTCTGTGTACCCTCGTGTTTGAAATTTCTTACACGTATCTGCATGTTCTCTGTCATATTCAGAAGGATCACTAACAATTCTTTTGATACGTAACATCTGACTGAATGGTAGATTTTTGAGTAAACTTTGTTGGTGGAAACTCAACCGGTGAAGTAGGTTGTTCCTGTCTGTTTCTTTACGATACAAAGATGTGCTAAATCCAGTTTCTTTTTTCTTTACAAATACATCCAAAAAATGAATCTCTCATTGAGCTTTCATAAGGTGTATTGATTGTTTCCATCTGTCATGTGTGAGCATGTGATCTGTCTCAAATTTGAACTTGAAGCAGTTGGCATATGTGGGAGTCATCATTGCCCCCATCGCTGTCCTGGAAACCTGAAGAAAAAATGTTTTTTTAAATTGAAAATAAGAATGTTCTGCTATAAATTTAAGTAATGTCAAAATAAATTCTTTCTGTGCTTGAATATCTGGTGTTGATCGGAGTATCCATTCAATTGCTTCTTGTCCCAAATCATGTGGAATTGATGTGTATAGACTTGTTACGTCTATTGTAAACAAGATACTGTCCTGTCTGAAAGTGTTTCCCATCAATTTCTTAAGAAAATGCATAGTATCCTTAAGATAGGTGTGAGTCTGTTGAATATTAGGTTGAAGAAAGAAATCGATGTATTTCCCTAATGGTTGTAAAATACTATCAATACCTGCCACAATAGGCCTTCCTGGTGGGTGTAGAGTGTTTTTGTGAATCTTCGGAATGGCGTAAAAGTTGGGGATACGCGGGTGTTGGCTCAACAAAAATTTGAAGGTGATTGGATTGATCCATTTGAGTTCTAGAGCTTTATGCAGAAGTTCTTCTAAGTTATTTTGAATACTCACTGTAGGGTCCATGTCAAGTGCAGTGTATATATTCATGTCTCTAAGTTGTCTCCAACACTCATCTTCATAGTCACTAGTGTCCATTATTACCAATGCCCTTGTCCGCTGGACGTATTGTAATTTCCTTAGTGCTGTATAAATTCTTAATCAATTTAAGTTCATGTGGTTTAAGCTTCTTATGAGTCGGGTGTTTAAAGTTTAATTCTTCCATTTCTTTCGTCACCTTCCTTTGAAAAATGTCAACTGATGGGACAATGATTGGTGGTGTAAACTGACTCTCTTCCCCGCATACTAATTATTGTAAATTCTGGTATATGTAACTTCCATATATTATTTAAATGCATGATTTATACATGTGATTTATGCAATTGATGTAATTTTCATGCTCAATTGCTGTAATTGCAATTTTGATGGCAATTGTGATGTCTAGTAGAGAACAGCCCTGATGAAGGAGATTGGTTTCTCCAAAATGCATTGGCAAAATGAAAGTTCTCATGGAAATATCAAAATAGCATGGTCATTTGCTATCTTCCTTATTATGACATAACTTCATCACTAAGACTAAGTAACAATACGAATCAACTTAGTAATTAACAGCTAATTGAAAATATACCGACTCAACTTGAACTTAAATTCACAGAGTATGTCTTACATGCATTAATTAACTATCGGTAACCGCTATCAAAGGTAAACAGAGAGGGAGCGACCGTTTAGTAGGGTGTGACTCACCCTGCTTTCCGCAACAGATTGTTTATGTACCCAGGTGTGTCTGGGTTTTTTTACGGTCTGCACCTCAAAAAAAGAAGTAATTATCTATTGGAGAATAACAAAATAATTGAAAGGGTCTGATATACAGGTGGTGCCCGCCATTTTGGCTTTTCGCCTTAGCCGCATCTCCCTGAAATTACTTTTATTTCCATTTTCATTTCTGCTTCTAAAGTGAATTGGGAAGGGAATCTGCCTTTTTTTTAACAACTTTCCTGGGCTTTGCCCTCCCGAAACACTGCAGCGAGCGTGCTCCATGTTTTGCTTGCGCTGGGGAGCCGTTTCATCACTTCGAGGCCACACACTGCCATCATGGCTGCCACCACCATTTGCTCTGCAGCTCTTCGACTTCCTGCCCTACTGCTGTTTCGATTGGCCTAACCTTTTTACAAATAGTCAATCAGGCTGCCGGAAGGCGTGAGCTGGCCTCCGACAAAGGCTCTGACTAAGGCCCCCTGTCCCTGACTCTGTCCGGGCCGAGGAGGGCCTGTATGTCCTTCTCTGTACTTTGCCCCCTTTCACAGTATGATTCTACCTCCAGACGTCATGACTGCTTCTCAAGTGAAATCATACCTAGAGATCATCTTGCTTCATGCACACCTACTAGTTGAGTGATGGCTGAACTATCCCTTTGCCTCCTCCCCTAACTGAACTTTGTCATGTGCCTTTCTTCTCTTCCTCCCTTCCCACACCGAATCCTAACACTTCTCTCACTGCATCTGCTGTACACCATCTTTGCTTGCATTTAAGGCCTATGTTTGAAAATCGGATTTAGCTATGCCTTTTCATCTGTGCACTATTTTATGCTTGCATTTAAGTCCTATGATTGAAAAGTCACTTTCCTTTTGAATTGCCTTTTTGCCTTTGTTCCTACCTGGCCACCTTCCTCATTCCCATACTATCCTCTTGCGTCCCTATGGCTCTCACCATCTCACCCATCTTCTCTAACTACTACACTATCACCTATCCCCCTTCTCTCTCGAAGTGAGGAAGTAAAAAGCACAAAAAAGACCTCTTTAGTGCAAAACCTGGACTTCCCATCACAGGCACCTATGTTTTTTCACTGATATCCTCTTCTCTATCCCTTCTCCTGACCTATGGACCCCTCGTTTCATCTTTACTCTCACTCCTTCCTCATCCTCTCGCATTAACGGTGGTTCCAAGTAGGAGATCCTCCTGGCTGGCTTCTCATCATCACGTTGCTTTGTTAATGTTTAACACACAGGCACTATCTTGGTTCAGGGTCCTCAACCCAACCTCCTTCTCTTTGACTGGATCCTGCCGTCTCTCATTAACTTCCTACCTCCCCCCACTACTCTCTCTACCGCCCCCCTTCCTACCAGTGTTCCTCCCACTTTTGCCCCTCCTCAGAAAACTATCAAAGGCATAGACCTGGCAACTCTTAATGCCCGCACAGCCAACAAACATTCGGCTGACACCTGCCTCCTCCTTGAAGACATTGACCTAGACATTCTCGCTCTTACCGAGACTTGGTTCAATGTCTGCTCAGTCACTGCTTTTGACTCCTCCTCCCGGATGGCTAAAAGATCATTTCCAAGCCTCGACCTCACTGTGCTGGCGGTGGGGTTGCCTCAATCTTGCCTGAGTGGGTTCCTTCTTCCATCTTACCCGTCCAGCTCTACTCTTTCTTTGAGAGTATGGTATGCAAATTGGTCATCTCGCCCTCCTCCACCTTGACCATAGCCAACATGTACCAGCCTCCAGGCGCTACCACCCTGTTCCTCTCTGGATGGGCTGATTTCTGTTCTTCCTTGCTTTCATCCACCTCCAATCTCCTCCCCTTGGGGGATTTCAACATACAGTTGTACTACCCTGTCACAACATCTACTCTTTTCATTGACCTCTGCTCCTCTCAATCCCTCTCCATTCTCCCCTCTGGACCAACCCACTCGGCTGGACACACTCTTGATGCCCTCATTCACTCTGACATCTCTCACCTCCCCACCTGTCACCTGTCTCTTGGTCAAACCATCCTCTCGTTTCCTCCCATTTGGGTCCCTTTGGCCCTCTGACCGCACCCGCAAAAGACCTGCCAACTTCATACACTAACATCGCCCGATGAAATGGGTGTCAGTTTCTGTTTTCACCTCCACCTTCATCCCACCTCACCCGCTACCACTGACTCTGCTCTCCGAAACCTCAATTTGTCCATAACCAATACTCTTACCAGTCATGAATATCAGCCTGAAACCCGCCTCTAAGCGTAACACCTGGTACGACTCTGAACTTGCAGCCCTGAAATGGAAATGCAGATCAGCCAAATGTAAATGGTAAACCTCTGGCACATCCTCTAACAAACTGGCCTGTTGCCCTCTCCAAAGGCAATACAGACTCTTCATCTGTGCAAAGAAATGAGCCCACATACAGGCATGGATTTCCAGTGCATCCAAGAACATTGCTGATCGTTTCAAGATCTGCAGTGAACTAGCCACCCCTTCCGCAGTCTCCTCCTTCCCCTCTACTTCTCAAGCTCTCTGCAATCCACTGTCCACTCACTTCTCCACAAAATCTCAGGACATCCTGAACACCCTTGCTACTCGCCC
This sequence comes from Ambystoma mexicanum, assembly GCF_040938575.1. Taxonomy (NCBI): domain Eukaryota; kingdom Metazoa; phylum Chordata; class Amphibia; order Caudata; family Ambystomatidae; genus Ambystoma; species Ambystoma mexicanum. Next base: position 739,415,394 of record NC_090934.1, on the reverse strand, counting down.
TCCCAAACCCTTCCACTCCCCTTTGGCCCCTCACCCTCCTCCTTACGCCATCTCCCCTGTCACACCTGAAGAAGTCACCAGAGTTGTCTGCTCCATGAAGGTCTATTCTAAACAGGCTTCCCCCTACTCATCTAGAACTATCAAAGACACCATTGGCTCTCTTGCCCCCGCACTCGCTGATTTCTGTAATCATTCTTTTGCCACTGGATCTTCCCCTCCTCCCTCAAGCACTTCCTTGTGCGTCCCCTCCTGAAAAAACCTTCAGCAGACCCTACCTGTCCAGCCAACTACTGCCCTATTTCCATCACCCCCTTCTTGGGGAAACTGCTGGAAATGCTGGCTTTGCCCCAACTCAACTTGCATACCAAACTTGGTGGTGGTCTCCACCACCATCAACCTGGATTCCGAGCATCCAGAGGCACAGAAACTGCTCTTCTGAACACCCGTGAAGAACTGCTTGCATCTCTTGACTCCAACACCCCAGATGTATTCATCCTACTCGATCTCTCCTCTGCCTTTGACACAACCATTCCATCCTTGTACAAAGGCTCCATGATTCCCGTGGTATCTCGGACCGGGCACTGGAATGGCTGACATCCTTTCTTACCAACCGCACGACCCCAGGGCTCTATCCACTCCCCTTGTCTCTTTAACATCTACCTTGCTCTGCTTGCTCGCCTCATCTCCTCTTTCTCCCCCAACTTCCAGTGTTATGCTGATGACATACAATTCCTTTTTTCAAACTTCTTGCTCACCCTTTTTCACTTTCGATCCTCCATGACTGACTATCTGCCATCCAGTCCTGGTACACCTCCAATGTTTTCTGCCTCAACGCCTATAAAACTGAGATCATTCCCATTGGGTCCCCTGTTCCCTCCTTTTTTTTTCTTTTTTTAAAAATATATTTTATTAGGTGTTTCTCAAAATATAACAAGTTATTTGCATTGTTCCTCTCCAATCTTTAGCATACAAAAATCTCTTAAATCCCACCCCACCTCCCTCCCTAACCCCAATACAAACTGTAACAGTAAGCACAGGATATGACTTTGCGAGAGCCTGAACCTCTTGGGTCATTGAAGCCATTGCTATGGTGAGAAGTACCTGGCTTTATTCATGCGTGTCTATCTGTGATCACTTATGCATGTTTAAACAGCGGGTGATGATTTTAGGGGGGGTTTGTCTTCTGGCGAAGTGAACAGTTCTTGTATGAGTGTATTCCATGATATATTTTCAGAGCCTTCTCTTCCACCTGTTTCAAGTGCTTCATACCATACTGCTGCCTCTGCCATAGACCATCTTTTCAGATCATTTCACCATGCCTCTATACTCGGCCCCTTTTTAGTCTTCCATGTCATTGCTATTTTCCTTTTGGCCAGTACCCATGCAAGGTCCATCATTCTCCCCACTGCCCTATCTCTTTTGGGGTATTTGTAGATCCCTAGGAGACATGCTTCTGCTGTCCATTCTTCGCCCTTTATCCCTCGTTTTCGTAATCGCTTTTAAATGTCCTGCCAGCATTCCCGGATTTCTGAGTAGGACCAGAACATGTGTCCCATATCTGCTTTTTTCCCCCCACATCTGGGTCAGCTCTTTATTCCTGCCCCGGGAAATTGTGATAATTTCTGGGGTGTCATGTATGCCCTGTAAAATATGTAGAATTGGGTCAATATCAGCCTAGCGTTTCTCGAAACTCTCTTGGGGTATAGCATTGCCTTGGACCACTCGTCTTTTGTAATTTCCCCTTCCTACCTCTAGTTCCCATGACTGTTTCCGTCTGTTTAAGTCTTTGGGTATTGCTTCCAACAGTGCCTGGTATATTCTGGAGACCACATGTCCTCGCTCAGATACATCATATAGCAGTCCCAGTGTCTGGTTTTCATTTGTTGGATCTAGGGAGATTGGCCACATGTTTTTTAGGACATGTGTTAGTCTGGTGTATGTTATAAATTGGCCTTTGTGAATCTCATGTGTTTTTACCAAGTCTTGAAACGCCTGGGGTTTCCCTGTAGGACAGAGATCTCCCACTGTTATTACCCCCTTTTCTTTTCAGTATTTCCTATTATGAGTAAGGTGTTCTCTGTTGTCTCAGAGTAGGGCCGCTTATGGAATCTGGGAGGAGTAGGGCTCTTTCAGTACTTTTTTGGTCCTGGATCATATCTGTCTGCCTACCTGTAGGAGTGCCAGTGAATATGCATTCTGGTTTCTCTCAGCCATAGCACTTCTTTTAGGAGGTAGGGGCTATGACTGGGCTCATCAGGACATGGTCTATTGTTTCTTAGTCTGCCAGCTACATGTTGGAGTTGCCTGACTAGATAGTAGAGTTCAAAGTGTGGAAGGCGTACGCCACCTTCTGTGTAGTCTCTGCATAAGACCTCTATTGCGACTCTCCTCCTACCACTTCCCCATATGAAACTGCTCAATGTTGAGTTAGGTCTCTGAAGAAGGCCCTTTGTATGAGGTATGGGACATGTATTAAATGGAACAATGAGCAGGGGAGGGCTATCATTTTCAAGAGGGAATGTCCGTCCATCACTGAGGGGGGCAGTTTCTCCCAGAATTTGATTGAGGCCTGTAGTCCCCTTTTTGCTTTTATTGTGTTCTTTGTATGGGCATCTCTGATATCATGGTGTATATTTATACCCACGTATCGGGGAAGGAGTTGATCTTCCTCAACACCTATCCACCCCACCAGTGGGAAGAGACAGTATTTCTTCTTGCTAATCGAAATTCCTGATGGCGTTTCAGAGTTTTCCAATACTTCTAGATATGTCTCAAGATTGTCTTCCGGGTCTCTTATGTATAGCATCATGTCTGTGTATAGGGATATCACATGTAGTGACCCATCTACTTGAAGCCCTGTGTCTTTGAGTGTTTTTCTCATCTATATTGCTAAGGGTTCTAGTGCCAGAATGTATAATGGGGGTGAGGGGGTACAGCCCTGCTTAGTACCTCTATGGATCAGGAATGGGTCTGAGATGTGCTTCCCTGTTCGCACCCTTGCCGATGGGCTTGAGTAGAGCATGCATATCCATTAATGAACTGACTTCCCATGCCGTAGTGTTCCAGGGATGCAAGAAGCCATTCCCACCTGACCAAATCGAGTGCTTTGATAGCGTTGAGTGCTACCACCGCGCATTCCTCTGGCCAGTTGCGCGTTCTGTCTATTACCGCCTGGAGTCGGCTCAGGTTTTCTGTAGTGGCTCTGCCTGGGACATAACCCGTTTGGTCTGGGTGTATCAGTGTTGTAACTACTTACTCTGCAAGTATGGCTGTGAGGATTTTGGTGTCTTGATTTATTAGTGCTATCGATCTGTAGGATTTGCATAGCTTTTTATCTTTACCTGGCTTTAGGACCGGGAGTATAACCGCTTGTTCCATGGAATCAGGTAGTTTCCCTTTCTCATATGCTTTTTCAAGAACTATGAGTAATTGTGGGGCGATAAGGTCTGTGTATTCCCTGTAGAACTATGCTGGAAGGCCATCGCTTCTTGGGGTTTTTCCGGCTGGTAGTATGGCTATTATCTGCTGTATTTCTTCTGTAGTAATTGGGGCATCTAGCATTTCCTTTTGTTCCGCCGTCACTACGGCCAAGCCTATATCTTTTAAGGTTTCTATGATTCCTGCCTCTCGGGAGTCAGAGTTGTCTTCATAGAGTCTACAATACAAGTCCCTGAAGGTGTTATTTATCTCGTTCTGTGATCTCCAATTGTCCCTGCATTCATCTGTTATCTCTACAACCTCTTCTCTGGTGTTTTATCTCTGACCACCCATGCCAGTAGTCTACCCGGTTTATCGCCTTGCCCATGTAGCTTTTTGATGTATTTTGCGTAACTGTAGTTACCTAGTCTTTCCCAATGGTCAAGGCACTGTTGTCTAAGTACTATGAGTGTTTCTTCTACTTTTGTTCCTGCAGGATCAGACCCTTCTAGCTTTTTGATCTTGGCCTCTGTGCTCGCAATATGTTGTACTAGGTCTGTTTGAACCCCACCCGCTTTGGCTGCTCCCCTTATTACTACCTTGAAGGCGTCCCATACTATTCGCATATCTTTTACACTTCCTGGATTATGATCAAAATACTATTCCACTTGGAGTCTTAGTTCTCCCCTGAAAGAGCTATCCTCAGTGTGTCTGCTCTTAGTTTCCATGTGGCTATGAAGGCTGAGTGATTGGAGCGTATCCATTCTATTATCAACAGCGAGTGGTCGGAGAGCGTTCTACCTTTGTATGAAGCACCCACAACGTTTCCTAAGTGTTACGTCCCTGTGAATACGTAATCTATTCTCGTGTGAATCTTGTGAACACTCGAACGGGAATTCCTTCTTTACCCTATGTATCCACCTCCATATTTCTTGTAGGTCTAGTTCCTTTGTCAATGTGTTCAAGGCTTTAGTCAGGGGAAATGGGGGTTCAGATGCGTTGTCTGATCTGTCTAAGGCCAGATCTAATGTGCAGTTAAAGTCCCCTCCCCAAATCCACATCATACCCTTTTATAAGGGTAATTTTGGCATATAAAGAGTGGTAAAATGCTACTGCATTATGGTTGGGCACGTACATGTTGATTATGCAGATTTCCCTTTTGTCGAGGAATCCGTGTATTAGTCTCCCCTCTGGGTCTGTATGGGTATGTAGTAGATGGAACGGTACTCCAATAGCTATCCAGATAAGTACCCCTCTGGCGTAGTTGGAGTATGCGGACCCGAATCCTCTGCCCTTTCATTTCCCAAGTATTTGATTCTGCTTAGCCAGCATTAGGTGTGTTTCTTGATGTAGGGCTATGTGGACTATTTTGCGGCGCAAGTATGTTGCCACTCTCATTCTTTTGATGTAATTGTTGAGGCCACGCACATTCCATGTGGTTATCTTAATCTTAAGGGTCTTGGCCATCTATGTATGTCTTTTGGTTCTGTGATTCGCTCCTTCCCGGGGGGAGCCTTTTGGGTTATCTCTGTTTCTTGTCTTGGGAAGTGACACCTTTGCTGAGTTGATGATAATTGCCACGCCCCTGTCATTGGGTACTTCTCTCGTTTCCTTTTTTGTGCTTCCTCAGCTTCCCGGGGAGCCAGCTTTGTTGTCTCTGTTCGTGATGTTGACCCATAGGTTCTCGTTAAATTTCTTCCTATCTGGCCAGTTTTACCGTGGTGTAAACAGTGTAAACAAAACAAAAACATTAATGTAACTTCTAACATACTGCCCAACGGTGTAAACCCGTAGAGGCTTAGCCACCAGCTGTTCCTGATGCATCTCAGGGTCCGGTGGCCGAGTACTGGGGAACAGTCTTAGTTCATCCGAATGGAGGTGCGCGATCGAGTTCCCAGGCTTGTTGGACGGGAGAGCCGGTAGAGAAAGTGATGATTCCCAGTTGCTGCGCCACCCTTGGTGGTCTTGGCCTGGGGCTCATTTGTCTGTGTGAGTTTCAAAAACCAGGTATGCGGGTTTCCCGCCACAATTGTCACAACTTTGTCGTGCAAACAATTTCTTATTTGTGGTCCTATCCCTTATTCCTTGCATTTGTTGGCTCCACTAGGGTTTTCCTGTCTTTCTGGCATCTGCTCCATAATATGCGTATCGATCCAGTCGTTTACTTCCTCCAGTGTTTCAAAGAAGTTGGATTTCTCTCTGTGTTTCCTCGCAAGTGCTCTGTGGCAGCTTTCCACTGCGAAACCTTGTGATAGGGTTCCCGGCCCCATTTCCTGGAGGTGCACATTTTCAATACAGTTAGTGGGGTCCCTGCCCTCCACCCCCTCAGGTAGTCGCAGGATCCTGATGTTACTTCTCCTTGCTCTTCCCTCTGTCTCTTCAGCCCTATCTTGTAGCATATGGATTTTGGCTGGGTTTTTTTTGTTTTGTTTTTTAAACTTTAAAATACAGCATATAAAGACCATACAATCCCAAAGAGTACATTCCACAGAGAGTTGTTGCAATAGCATCATCAAGGGCAACTTAGTATACATATTATTCACAGTACAGTTACAACATCATTCCCTACCTCACACTTGTTCATCAAATACTGTCGGAAGCCTCCCCATATGTTCCTCGGCCGGCTCGCCAGAGACATCCGACTGGTGTACAGTTCTTCCTCATCATTAGCCTAGGTCATGTCTCTGAGCCAATCTTCAATTGTGGGGGCTATTTTACTCTTCCACCTCATTAATATCACCCTTTTAGCTAGCTAGATGGATTCAGTTTATGTACTTAACCGAATATGCATGTTGTGGGTTCCCGCACTATAGGCAGGTCCACCATCTCCTCCAATGCATTGCATTCCTTGTCCCAATAGTCCTACAGTGCCCCACACAACCACAACATGTGCATTATATCAGCAACCGCCTTCCACGCATCTGGGACACCCCCACCCCCTCAATAGTGGGGTACATTCTCTGAAGGCAGGCTGCGGTAAGGTGAACTCTGTTCAGGATCTTTAAATGTATCAGCCTGTATCTAGAGTTGAAAGATATTTGCTCCGTCAATTTGCATAATTGCAATCAATGTGTCTCAGTGAAGGTAACTCCCAAGTCATTTTCCCATTCCCCTCTAACGTTCAGTGTTTGACATCTGAACTAATCCATATAGCGATGAAGCAGACTTCTTAGTTATACCTGGGTATATTATGTAGTTCTCCAGCATGGGGTCTGGCATGGATTCACATGCTCATGAATATTCCCCGTCGTCAGGCTGGGAATCCTCGGTAAAGAAAAAACCAGTATCAGTTTCGTTTCTGATCTGTCTTTCGTAGTAATAACCAATCACTGGTCTCTGCGTCATACTGACCACAGCCAATGACTGCCCTCTACCTAAGCACCGCCTCTGGCAGCCAGATTTTTACCGCACGTTCATGTGTTGGGATCCTCGTGCTATTGCTCTCGAGCGTTAGTGCTATTTTTTCACGTTTTTTCACGTTTTTTCTCAAAACCTTGTTTTTTTCGGTCAAAAGAGCCTCAAGCTCCACCGACTCTCCATCCGATCAACGGGGACCCGTGTCGGATTCGTCTGCGCCCCTCAAGGGTGAAGAATTCGTCGAGCTACGCTTTTGGAGGACTCCAGAAGCTTCTCAGGCCCGGACATGGCCCAGGAGAAGGGAAGCTTGACGCCCGGAAAGCTGTTCAGGGTCTGCCCTGGATGCCAGCTGCAGAACGTCTTTAAGGAGGACGAACACTCCTTTTGTCTCTACTGCTTACATGAGGACAAGACGCACGTGGAGAAGGACTGTGCGTTTTGCGGCAATATGTCGGAGCAGACCATGAAGGACCGCCATCAACGTCTCGCCAACTGGCTGGAAGGGAAGAGCCCGTCAGGCGAGAGGAAGAAATCCGAGCGATCTTCTAAGACCTTTGAGGACGCCCCGGCGACGGGGGTCCAACACAAGGCCAAGCACCGCGAGTCCGCTGGCACCGGGAGCGCCGAACGGTCGGGCTCTACGGGCGCCAGGAGGGCGCACCCTCCCCGGCACGTTCAGCCACGAGCCAACACTCTGGGTCGGGTAAGAGGAAGGGCGAGCACCCGGCGAAGCTCCTGGAAAGGCCCCGGTCGAGCTCAAAGGCCCCATCGGAGGGGGAGCGAGGCAGTGTCCCCCCCTCAAGGATAAGGCGGTGAGCGCACCTAAGGTGGTGAAGGCCTTAATCCATCCGGCCAAGCCCTCTATCGAAGCTGTCACGGCGGCCCTGGCTCAGCCTGTGGAGGCTACACCAGTGGTGGCGACCTCAGGGCTCAGAGTCTCCCTGCCACCTCGGAGGGAGTCCTCTTTTGTACCCATCGATAGGACCCACGTGAAATCCCCGGCGGGGAAGAAAAAGGGGGGGCAGGGCGTCGTCGTAGATTCGGCTTCAACCTCGGAGGAAGGGCTGATCGAGGTCTTAAGCCAGGGCCTTGGCGTGGAAGAAGACCGACCCGTCGGGATGGATCCTGACGCAGGTGACGACGACATCGTCGAGGGTGCCGATGGGGCCCCTGATCGCCCGTTGGATTCCCCTCTGCCAGCGCCGCAAGACAACTCGGCGGCCATTTTGTTGGCTATACAGTCCTTATGCTCCGTTGCCGACGGAGGAACCTCTCCCGTCGGGGGATCCTGAACCAGGACCTTCTGGTGTTCCCCCGCCCAAGAAAAGAAGGATTCACCTGCCACCTCCTTTTCAGCCGTCGCGCCCCGTCCAGCCCTCCTCCCCGTCCACCCGAGGGGATGATACGGGGACTGACACGGCAGCGACGGGCACGGACGACGAGGTATACGACGAGGATCTACCGTCGTCACCTCCCACCAGGACTTCTCCGCCCGACGAGATTGGATGGTTCCACTCCATGATCGGCAGGGCATCCAAGCTTTTCCAACTCTGCCCTGAGGAGAAGAAAAAGGAAGGATTCCTGTATCAACGGCGCGAGGCCAAGAGGAAGACGGTCCTCGCGGTGCCTCTACTGGACGACATTTGGGATGAGGGCCTCGCCCTCCTCAAGAACCCTTCCACGACGCCAGCTAGAAGAGACCGGTACGAGAAGAAGTACCGGGTCCCGGACGCGGCCCCCCTGTGCCTCCGGGCGCAGCCTACCCCGGACTCCGTCGTCTCCGCGGCGGACAGGAAGAAAGCGGGGGGGGGTGCGGCCTCCACATCGACTTCCCCACCGGACGGCGAGGGAAAGAAATTGGACGCTATGGGACGCAGGGTCATCTCGTCTGCAGCGACGACGATTAAAGCGGCCAACGCCTTGGCTATCGTGGCCCGCTACGACAGGGAGCTATGGTACAAACTGGCTCCCCTGCTGGACTTCCTACCGGACGACAAGAGGGCGGATGCCCTGGAGATCCTACAGGAAGGTGAGGTGGCGTTGGACCACGCCATCACTATTGCGACGGACATCGCCGACACTGGGTTTCGCCAGTTGGGCAATGGCGTGTGCCCTAGGCGGCGTGGATGGCTCAAGGCTACGGACTTCCGTCAAGACGTACAGACCAGAGTCCTGGACATGCCGTTCGATGGGAACAACCTGTTTGGGAAAACAGTGGACGATTCACTTCAGGCCATTAAAGCGGACACTGAGACGGCCCGGGCCCTTGGGGTTCTGCAGCAACGACGGACGCCCTTTCGGAGCAGCGGAGGCAAGGGCGCCTCCAAAGGTTCCGGCGGCGGTTTCTCCACCTACCGTCAAGCGGCCCGCTCGTCGTCTCAGGAGGCCTACAGAGGACGAGGCAAGTCTGGCGGACCCCGCCGTCGTCGCCAAGGAGGTCAAGGCGGCAAAGCCTCATCGAAACAGGATTGAACCGGCCGTGGGGTCGGGCCCCCACCGAAGCACCCCGGTGGGAGGCCGGCTGGCGAGCTTCGTCAGCGTGTGGGAGTCCATCTCCACCGACCGTTGGGTGCTGGACGCCTTAGCCCGGGGCCACGCGCTTGAGTTTCAAAGAAGGTGCCCGCGTCCCCCCCCCGTGGCCAGGAAAGAGCTTCACGTCCCTCAGCTTCTCCTGGAGGTAAGGGCGATGCTCAGGAAGGGCGCCATCGAACTCGTCCCAAAGAGGCTTCGGGGCTCCGGAGTTTACTCGAGATACTTCCTCGTGAAGAAGAAGACGGGAGGATGGCGCCCCATCCTAGACCTGCGACGTCTGAACAAGTTCATCAAGGCGCAGAAGTTCTGGATGGTCACCCTCCAGCACGTCCTGGGTCAGCTGGAGGAGGGAGACTTCCTGTCGTCGTTGGATTTGGAGGACGCCTACTTCCATAGTCCCATCCTAAAGGGGCACCGAAAATTCCTCAGGTTTGTGGTCCAAGGGTGTCACTACCAGTTCAAAGCCCTCCCCTTCGGACTACGGTCGGCACCCAGGGTATTCACCAAGTGCCTTGCACCGGTGGCGGCGCAGCTGCGCCGTGAGGGGATCCACGTCTACCCCTACCTGGACGACTGGCTCATCCGAGCCAAGACGAGGGAGCTCGCCGTGGAGCACACGGCAAGGACCGTCCAACTTCTCACGGACCTGGGATTCTCTGTGAACTACGCCAAGTCCCACCTGGTACCCGTGCAAAACGCACTGTTCCTGGGAGCGAAGCTCGACACAGTGTCCCTTCTGGCCTCCCCGTCGGAGGAAAGGACCAGGTCCATCCTGGGCAAGGTACAGCGGATGTTGGTTTCCGACGCGGCCAAGGTGAGGTCCATCAAGTCCCTCCTCGGAATGATGTCTTCTTGCATCTACCTCATTCCCATGTGCAGGCTCCGGATGCGCCCGTTGCAGGAGTTCCTGGACGCGCGCTGGATCCAAACGACGGGCGGCTTCGAGGAGAGGATCACACTCGACGAGAGTTTCCGCCGAGCGGTCCGGTGGTGGGGCACCCGCGCGCATCTGACGGCGGGCATGGACTTCCAGACCCCAGACCACCAGGAGACAGTGACCACGGATGCCTCCCTGGAAGGGTGGGGAGCGCACACCGAAAATCTGCACGCGAGAGGCCTTTGGCTCCCGACGGAGAAGTCCCTCCATATCAACGTCCTGGAGCTCCGTGCAATGTTCTGGGCCCTCAGGTCCTTCCTTCCGTCCCTCAAGGGCAAGGTGGTGAGGATCTTCACCGACAACACCACCACCATGTTTTACATCAGGAAACAGGGCGGAACCAGGTCCCCAGCACTGTCCAAGGAGGCGCAGGACCTGTGGCATTGGGCCGTCGCCCAACGGATGTTTCTGGTGCCGTTTCATCTGGCAGGGATAAAAACACCATCGCCGACTCACTCAGCAGGGAGCTGCGCTCGTGCCACGAGTGGGAACTACGGCAGGATCTAGTGGATCGCCTCTTCCGACGGTGGGGCACACCCCAGATCGACCTGTTCGTGACGGTGACAAACTCCAAGTGCCGGAGGTTCGCCAGCAGGTTTCCCCAGGCGAGGAGCATGGGCAATGCTTTCTCGTTCCCCTGGGAGGGCCTGTTCCTCTACGCGTTCCCTCCTTTGCCACTGCTAATCCGGCTCGTCAACCAGCTCAAGAGGTCACGGTGCAGGATGATCCTCGTCGCACATGCGTGGCCGAGGCAGATATGGTTCCCGGACCTTCTGGACTTGTCAGCGTCCCCGCCAATCAAACTGCCGGTGGACGCGGATCTACCCTCCAGGGAAGGAGGCGCCATCTTCCACCACGACCCGAAATCGCTGAACTTGCAGGCCTGGCTCCTGCAGCGCTAGAGTTTGGGGATACGACATACCGGCCGACTGCAGAGAGGTTCTTGCAAAGGCCAGGGCGTCCTCGACTCTTAAATGCTACGGACACAAATGGAAGAGGTTCTCTGTCTGGTGCCACGCACAGAAGATTAACCCTCTACGGATTACGGCTCCCCAGGTACTGCCGTACCTGCTGACGCTGGCCAAAGCTGGTCTGGCACACGCGTCCATCAAGATTCATCTTGCTGCGATCTCCCGATACACCAGAACCACGGGGGGACGTCCTTGTGGTCTCATCGTCTGGTGAAAGAGTTCATGAAGGGACTGTTCAGATCGTTCCCGCCGGTGAAGGCTCCGGCCCCGGCGTGGGAGCTCAACGTGGTGCTGACCAAGCTCATGGGACCTCCGTTCGAGCCTCTGCACTCGGCCCCGTTGAAGTTTCTGTCATGGAAAACAGCGTTTCTTGTGGCCATCACCTCCGCACGACGGGTGGGAGAGATCCAGGCCCTTTCCTGCAAGGCCCCGTACTTGACTTTTCACGACACGAGGGTAGTGCTCAGGACGCACCCCTCCTTCATGCCCAAGGTACCGTCGGACTTCCATCTCAACGAACCCTTGGTGTTGCCTGTGTTCTTCCCGTCGCCTTTGTCGCCGGCTGAGAGGACTTTGCACTCGCTGGATGTGGCTAGAGCGCTGAAGTTCTACGTGGACCGCACGAAGTGTTTTCGGAAGACGTCACAACTCTTTGTGAACTTTGGACCTGTCAATCAGGGGAAGGCTCTCTCGAAAGCTTCCATTTCCAGATGGCTCTACGGCTGTATCATGTACTGTCATCGGTTGGCAAACCGACCGCTGCCTGGCCGTCCGAGAGCCCATTCCACCAGAGCGATCGCAGCTACAACGGCGTTCCTTTCTGGTGTGCCCCTGCTGGACATATGTAGGGCTGCTACGTGGAGGTCGACGCACACCTTCACGAAATTCTACTGCGTCGATTGGGATTCCAGGGAGGAGTCCAGGGTCGGCCAAGCAGTGCTGCACAACCTGTTCGCCTGAGGTGAGCCTGGTGAGGAGGTAAGATGCTTAATGTTGAGTTTGATGTAATGCTTAATGTTGAGCCTTTGCCACCTCCTGTGGTTGTGCATGTGTGTACTGCTATGTATTCTTTATTCATGAGCATGTGAATCCATGCCAGACCCCATGCTGGAGAAGGAACAAGTTACTTACCTGTAACTGTTGTTCTCCAGCATGGGTCTGGCATGGATTCACATGCGAACCCTCCTGCCTACCCCTCTGCGGCTCTTCACTTGGTCATACTGCCACTTCACGTGCTTCCAAATCTGAAGATGGCTGCCAGAGGCGGTGCTTAGGTAGAGGGCAGTCATTGGCTGTGGTCAGTATGACGCAGAGACCAGTGATTGGTTATTACTACGAAAGACAGATCAGAAACGAAACTGATACTGGTTTTTTCTTTACCGAGGATTCCCAGCCTGACGACGGGGAATATTCATGAGCATGTGAATCCATGCCAGACCCATGCTGGAGAACAACAGTTACAGGTAAGTAACTTGTTCCTTCAGACTCTGGCGGGATGCCGGTTCCTCTGGGAATTCAGCCCACGCCGATGCCACAGCTGAGCGGAAACAGCAGTATTGAAGTTTCCGTAGCAGGGTATTCCCCTCATGTACCTTAATCATGTCCCATGTTACAAAAAAGCCTTTGTGGAACAAGTTGCCCAAATTCGCTATTCCCACTCCGCACCAGTGTGCTGCTACTGATGCGTCCCTTGACAGGTCCAAAAAGGCAAATCTGGGGGCGTAACATGTCTGGGCTGTACAATACAGTGTTCTTGGTGTGGTTGACTAATTTAGACCATGGCTGCCGTCTTAATCAGTTGGTCCAACTGGTTAACATTCCCTCGCATTCTTACAGCTATCCCATGCAGCAGTGTCGCTGTCGCCTTCCCTTGCCTTTCTAAGTCCACATATGATATGTGTGATCTTCCCGCCACCCAGTGCACTGCATAATATGCCTGAGCAGCCATGTAATATAACTCGAAGTCAGGGGCCACCAGCCCCCCTTGCTCCTACGGTAATGTGAGGCGCTTCCAACTGACCCTTTCCTGTATCTTCCATACAAATGCAGAGCATGCTCTGGTTATTTTACTGAAAAAGTTTCTGCCAGGCCACACCGGTACATTACTAAAAAGATAAAATAGCTTGGGTAATATAATTATTTTTGTTAGTGCCACCCTTCCCGTCGGAGAAATAGGTAGCTGATTCTACCGTTCCAGCTTGGCACACATTGCTTTGATCACGGGTCATAATTAAGGGACTGGAAAAGGTTAGCAGAATGTGCAATTACGACCCCTCAGTATTTTATATGCTGGGGTGTCCATCTCAGTCCAAACAGGTTGCGTGTTTCAAGCGTGTTGTCCGTTAATGAGAAGATCTCGGATTTGTTGCTATTCAGACGCAGACCGGCAAATTTCCCGAACTCATGAACCGCAGCCAATATCCTCTACAGGTATTTCCCTGGATCCTTAACATACATCATGACATCGTCTGCGTATAGCTTTGTGTTCTACCTGCGCTGCTATGTTAATGCCGTTCCGGGAGTGCCAGGACTTCATGAGATCTGCTAAGGGCTCTATCATGAGCGCAAACAGTAAGGGCGAAAGCGGAAATCCCTGCCTCGTGCCACCCGCTAAAGTTAATATCGATGAGAGCACTCCATTCGCGCAGACCCTGGCAAATGGCTTTGTATATAGAATTTGCACCCACCTTATAAAGTTTGGACCAAACCTGTAGTTATGCAGCACCCTAAACAGAAAATGCCAGTATACTGTGTCGAATGCTTTCTGCATGTCAAAAGACAGGGCAACCCCTTTGACGTCCTGTGGAATACTTGCCATTATATTACATAGCCCATAGCCTGTGTATGTTGGATGCGGTCAACATCCCCTGCACAAATCCCACCATATAGTGCATTAACGGATTAAGCCTAGAAGCAAGTATTTTTGCAAATACTTTTGTCTCAGTGTTTATTAGAGATGGTGGTCGGTATTACTCACAATCCTCTGGAAACTTTCCGGGCTTTAATAACATGGTGATGACCGCCTTGCGCATAGTTTCGGGGAGTGTACCAAGTTTAAGCGCCTCAGCCTACACCAATAACAGACGGGGAGATAACACGATTCCTTATAAAACTCTGCACCCAAACCATCCGACCCCTGGGCCTTCACTTCCGGCAGACTCTTAATTGCTTCCTTAATTTCACTCAATGTTATGGGTACCTCCAGTGCGTTACAAGTTTGTGTAGCCAGAAGTGTTGTGGGTATCCTGGCTAGATATTCATTAATCTCGTCACCTGTGGCCACACTCTGGGGCGAATAAAGGCTCTCATAGAAGTCATGAAACACCCTGCATACTACTTTCACTCTATTGACCACCATTCCATCCTTGATCATTCTACACGGGATGGTGGTGCTGCCCCTCTCACAATAAACTGTCTGGGCCAGGAGCTTCCCCGTTGTCTCCTGTTCCCCATACCTGCGCACCGCTGCTGGCTTATCAAAGTACCACAGCTCTCCGTCTGCTGCGTCTCGATATTAGTCTAATTGTGTCTTTATTTCTTTGCTAATGAGTGGTAACGGGTTCTCAGCATATTATGCCTGCAAGTGCGCTAGTGTGCTCTCCTGCCTCTTTAATTCCCTCCTGATTTCACGCAGTACTCTGAATTCGGTTGACATTGTAACCCCCCCATCATATATACTTTTAAATGCCTGCCATAGGACAGCTTGTGTGCTGACTAACCCGTCGTTACTTTCAAAGAAGTCTGCTATATGTTGTGTCATTCTGGTCCGGAAAACAAAATCGGGATCTGGCCTTGAATCGCCACTGTGGTCGCTGGGGCACACCCTTCGGAATGCTCAGTGAGAGCAGCACTGGGGAATGGTCGGACAGAGTTCTGGGTTTTTCTTCATTTTCTTTTTAATTGTTTTAAGTTTGGAGTCAAACTTTTATAACATAAATGAATCCGTTATACAATGTAAATAAATTTGCACAGTAATCCATCATGTGATCTTAATAACAAAAATTTAATTTCAGCTAAAAAAAGCATACTATTACAATGCTAATAAAAATCACCTTACAAATGTCAATTAACTTCTGGGTAGTATATCACACTCAGTCACCCAATTCACCAGCCTTTGGGATGTCAAGCAGAAGTCTATACGTGAGTGCATATCATGCACTGATGAATAAAAAGTGAAAACCCTTTGTGTGCCATGCAACGTGCACCAAACATCCCTCAAACCCAGATCCTCAATGTGTGTGTGTATAGTACGTGCTGCGCTTGTCAGGTTTCTGGGTGTGGATTTTGGCTGTTAGGTCTTGGACTGTTATCTGCAGTTCTTTGGTGGAGGATGAGGTCTCTTCTAATTTCTTTTCCATGTTGCCTACTCTGTTGGCGAGATTGCGCACGTCTTGATGCAGGGGGCACATTTTATTTTCTCTATGTGAGTTTCCATTGATGTTCGCATGACTGCGATCGCCTCTAGGATATTATTCTCATCGTTATGTTGGGTTCTTCTTTTTTGATCGTTGGATGGTCTTCCTGGGTGTGTGGGATCTGATTTTGGATCGTTTTTCTTTGCATTTGATTCCATCGTCATCTGCTTTGGCCAGCTTCCTTCTTCCCTCAGGCATCAGGGGTTAATCCCTGTTCCTCCAATTTTCTCTCTTGTCTGGGTAGTTATTCTGCTTGTGGAAGGTCCTGGGTCTGATTTTCAGCACTGTATTATTGTTGTTCCTGTATGTGTTTGGGCGCCTGTTTCTATTGGTGCTGGGTGATCTATTAGCAGTTTCCGATGATTTATTGCAGCTTATAAGGAATCATGGACTATTGCCTGTCTGGTTCTTATTGTGCTCTACACAGGCTTGTGTGGGCTCCTGGGCTACCCAGCTGCTACCCCTGATTTCCTGACTTTGGGGGTGAGGCAAGGTGCCTGTTAACGTAAATGGGCAGGCTGGTGCGTTATGCCCTCCACGTGCCTTGCGTGTATTGTGGAAGGCCTGGTGAGAGGAGTGCTCTGACCGATGTAGGTGCCTGCTGGCTTATTACTACGATGACTTATTGCAGCATATAGGGAAACGTGGGTTGCTGCCCGTCTGGTCCCACTTTTGATCCTCACAGACTTGTGTGAGCTCCCGGGCAGCCCAGCTGCTATATCCGGTTCTCTGAGTCTGAGAGTGAGGCAAGGAGGCTGCTGACATGTATGGGCCAGCTGGTGCGTTATACACTCTTTGTGCCTTGAGCGTGCTGATAGAGATCTGGGGAGAGGAGTGCTCTGACTGTTTTTACTGTATGCCGGTTTCTTATTATGCTGCACAAAGGTGGATGCGCACTGCCGGGCCGCTGCTGCTGCGCACTGTCTGCTTCTTCTGCGGCTAGGGACGCTGCAGGGGCTGCCTTATTTCCTTACCAGCTGATATCCGGCGCTGGGCGTTGACTTATGTGTGGTAAGCCGGGGCTTCGGCAGGGCGCTTCTAGGATGCGTGCTTACTGCCGCGGTGTTCTGCACCTTCCTCTTCATCCGTGGGTCACAGCCGCCATTTTGTGTGCCTTCCTTCCCGGGCTATCACTGCAGATTTCCACACAATTAAGCTGCCAAGACTCCCGAAACGCAGGGCGGTGGATGCCGCAGAGGCCTCTTGTCTGCCGTTGCTTTTGTAAAGTTTGTTGATTGTTATGTTCCACGCATGATCGTATTTACCAGGATCGGGTGGGGAGCTAGCTTTGGTCAAGTCCTATTCACATCACGGCTGGCCTTGCCCCCCGTTTCCCCCCCCCTTCTTATCCTCACTCCAGCCTTCCTCCATGGGCTCTCCCTCTGCTCCTTCCTCTGAAGCCAGAAAGCTTGGAGTCATTTTGGGCTCCCCTCTCTACTTCCTCCCTCACACTGCCAAGATGTCCCACTTTCATATCTTCCTCTCAAAGGAATTCTTCGTTTTCTGACTTCCCCCAGAGGCATAATGTTAACCAAGCCCTGGTTCTCTTTAGGCTTGGTTATTGCGGTAGCCTCCTCTTGTATCTACCTTCTTCCGCTCTGGGACCTCTCCAGTTAATCCAGAATAGGGCAGCAAGACTTATCCTTTGTCTTAGGCCCAGAGACCACATCTCATTCTGCCCTAAAAAGTCGTCACTGGCTCCCGGGTTGCTGCACGGATTAAATTCAAATCCCTCTGCATCATCCCCCAGGCTGTCTGGGCCCAGGGACCACACTATCTTCAACTTTATCTCACTAAATATTCCCCTTCTAGACCTCTACGTTCCTCTGGCACCAACTCTGTATGTAAAGCATTCCCCTAAACAGAGAGTAGGGGGTTGATCACTCTATTCACTGGCTACCTCCTATGCAACAGCCTCCCACTCTCTGCGCTTTGAGCAGGACTTCTTTAAATTCAGGAAGCTCCTCAAGACATTCCTCTTAACCTCCTCCTTCCCTTCCTCTGCCCTCTGCTAATTACACAGCTGCTGTGATTGGTGTCCTAGGCCCTCATGCATCATCGGGGCCCCTAACCACCCACACCCAATCGTCCCAGCTCCTGTCTACCCTCAGCATTTGATCTTGTACTCCCTCTGCCTTGGAGGCTCACACTTACCCACCACAGCCCCTGGCCATGTAGCACACTCCTCACCATGGACTTATCTGTGGCTCACCGACGAGCCCAGACACTTTAGCACCCCCCCTTCCCTCTTCCTTGCTGAACTTGCACATTCTGAATACTCACAAGGCATTGCAGGCTCATCCTTCTTTTCCCCCCACTGTTTTTTGAATTTGTTGTGTTAATTGATGTGTTTCACACCCTGTCCCCTCCCTTTGCCCTGTGGGCGCTTTGGAACAGTGTTTACTTTGTTTACTTGCTGTATAGGCGCCTAACAAGTGAACAATACATAAATAAATGGTAGCTGGGGCCAGATCTTGGAACAGCCTAATAATGGCCCCTCTAAAGGAGATATCGCTTTGTGATCTGGCTTTCTGAAGAATAAGCTTCTTTGGCTTGGAAGAAGTTGCAGTCTAGTCGGCACATCCGGAATGAGGCATTTCCGCTGTTGAAAGTTTGTGAACACCCTATGGGGATCTTTAAGTTCAGGAAAGAGCTCAAGACCTTCCTCTTCAAGGAATGGCTCCTCCTTAACACCTAGGTCCACACACTCTGCACTCCTCACCCGACCTGAGACTCGGTGATCTGCTCCCCAGGGTCTCCTCCTCCTGCCCTGCTGCCAATTGCCCACCCTCCCCTGTTAGCGCCCTAGCGCCCGCTCCTTTTTTCTCAGCTTCCATCACTGTGTTCTTCCCCCTATGATTGCAAAGCGCTCCATTGCTTCCCGAATCTAGGTCTGCGCTGAATAAATACCCTAATGATAATAAGAATCTTGATTTAAGGAATTCTTTGGGGATTCCCCGAAGCGTGATATTGTTTCTCCACAATCTATTCTCACTGTCCTCCAGTTTTTCTTCCATTTGGCAATATTGATATTCCAGCTCGAGGACTCTGTTCCATACTCATACTAGTATGGTTATAGGTATATTCACAAAATACTATTTCCAGTTCACTTAGCTGTTGTTCGGCCTCTTGAGCGTTTCGGTAAGCTCTCAGAGGGAAACACTCAGCTCCTGCATAGTTGCGGCTATGTCTTATTTCAGAGTTAGTAGCAGTCGGACTATATCTCCCTTAGTTGCTGGTTGCGCGGCGTCCTCCATATTCACTGATACAGACATGGCTGATGTAGAGGATTTTGAACGCTCAGAAGAATTTTTCATGAATTTCAGCATGTCTTAATTGAGGATGACATCCTGTTCTGTTTTGATTTAGTTGTACTCACTGTAGAGTATTGCGCTGCTTCTTATGCACCCGGGAGATATAGTTCCTGTCGGCATAAGAGAAAGTGGCCACTAGCCCTCTGAATGATGATTCAGCGACAGAAAATCTGCAGCTGGCCCTTCCTGAGGGTGGAGCGAGGACCCCCTCCCCCCAACCCTCCTTACTGGCTCTCCGTAACACTTTTGGCTATGTGCATTCAAATTGTGGGACATTCCCCATTCAAAAGGGCTTTAACCTGAATTGTTCACCACCTTGGCTGCAGCCCCATGGAACTGAAATCTCCATAATCATTCATTAAGCCATGGGGCTCCTTTTCACCCTGCTTCCGTATGGCCATGTGGCATCAAGCTATTGATTCTACACTCGTGTGAGCAATAGGCCTTTATGAGCTTCATCTTATTCTTGCCGAGACAGAGGGTGAGGTGACCACCCTATCAAGCCCTGGGGCACAGCAGGACTGTCAATCCCCCTCCAGATCAACTGGGGACCACACGCCTCATGCACACTAATTACTGCAGTGTGTAAGGTTAAAGAAGTCCCCCCCCGTTGCTGGATGACCCTCCTGGCCATACACCATTTTATTTCGCTTTGTTTCCTCCGTCTCCTTTCATCGCCGAACCCTGCATGATGTTAAGTGCCTGGCACTCCCACATCCTGTAGCCAATCAGGGCTTGGAATACCTCTGCTTGTTCTACCCACTATTTTCCGGGAAGTCGCTTTCTCTGTTAGAGCGCCCGGCCCCCCACATCAGAGGATTTCTTTGCCGCACAGCTGAGGTCCGCCATCTTGTGGAATCGGAGACATGGATCTGGAGATAAGGATTATTTCCTGTTTTCTACCGATGTTGAGTAAATTATAACCAGATCTGCCTCTCTCCACCTGGTTTCCTGACTCCTTATTTTCATTGCATTTTTACACAGAAATCCATGTTCTTTCCCTGCAGTGCTGTGGTGCTCTGGGGAGTCCCCTCCATTAGGTTACAGCCACGCCCTCTCCTTTCATTGCACACCTTTGCCAAACACCTTTGCCTGTTGGGGCAGGACCCTCACTTTGGCAGAGCAGTCCTCCGGAGTATTCTGACGGTGGTATTTTTCCTCACTCCCCTCCATCCTCCAGATGTATGTATGGCAATGGGAGTCTTATCAGAATCTGTGAAAGGAAGGAGTCCATTAGAAGAACACATTACTTCTCTGTAATATCTTTTCTGATGAATGAGATCTTCCTCCGACAAGTTCCTCATCACTCACCCAACCCGCCCCTAATGGTCTTCTGTCCCTCAGCTGCTGAGTGCAATAGAAAAGGGCAGAACCGAGATCATGGGGAACGGCAGCTCCATATATGTATAACATCCTGTCCTCATGGGGTGTGCAGCTGCACTGTATTTAGCCACTGCAGTGTGGTGCAGCTGCAGCACCCACCCACCCCAACCCCCCAACACCCCAACACTGTGGTGAAACAATGCCCCAATGACAGCTGGAACTAAACTAGAATATTAAAGATGAGGAATCAGATGAGGAATCTGTGGGAGGAAAGAACATTACCAAGAGGTACATAATTTGTTCTTCTTGCAGTTGAAATCCTTAATCTCCTCTTGGACCATTTCAATCGTCCTTTAAACAAGAATCCTCAATATTACCAGTGCATTGCCAGACATTTTTACTGTCTGTCAACGCAATGCTGTAAGTTAGGCAGTATTCCCTACCCCAGCCTCTTCCAGTCATTTGGCAAGTTAGTCCATCAATCAAACTCACATTGGCTGTAGAAATTGCACTCCTTATCCTCCCCACCTGTCCTATGGTGGTTATTCTACTATTTGCAATGCTCGTCAATGTCTCCACTGTAATATGGCAGCTCTGATCACTCTCTGGATCCCCCACCTCTGTTCGCAAATTACAATGATGTCCAAATCAATTTGTTCCATCCTCGCACATCCCCATGCCAGGGCATCTACTTTGAATGCAGTCTACCACTGCCCCACCCAATGCTGTATAGAGGTTTCCCCTTTTGCAATTGGTTGAACCACGTTTGGACCTGCACACTGAGTGTTCTGTCCTTGTACAAGTCCTCTCTGCATGTGCCTGAAGCCCCCCCGACACATTCGCGTTTCTCCCACACACGGTCACTTCTTGTCCATGGAAATAGTTGTTTTTGCCGTGCATTCCATGTGTATTTTTCTTCTAAAACAACTCCTGTCTTGCATTCTAGATGGTGATGGATAATTAGCAAGAGCGCAGATGAAGTTGCTACATAGTTCCCTGAGGATTACTGGTGGTCCCAAATTAATGGGAACGTAACTGACATTTATCTTGATCCATGTCCCTCCCCTTGCACGTCTACAAAGACCTGCTGGCGTAGGCATCCTTGAAAAGACCTTTGGGGGACCCTATTTTGACAGCCGTGGCTGACAGAGTTGATTGATGCTGTTTGGCGATCCGCGCACAGCCAATAAGGTCAAAATCGTAGTATAGTAATAGTAGTCAATAATAGTCATCGAAATATATTCACAAGGTCCATTCAAAATTCAGTTGTTTGCTTTAATCCCATGTTCAGTCTACACGTGTTTCGACTCTAGGTTGTTTTCAAGGCTGAACAATTGTTAACGTATTCCACACATAGTGCCATATACATATAGTATCAAAAAAGAAAATCAAAGCAATGACATCAAGTAAAGCAACAAAATAAATAGGTGAAAAAGAAGTAACATACCAAGATGGCCCGTCGTTAAAGCACAGAAGTGAATTGCACAAATATGGATATATCAACATTAGTCACACCAATTATTCCATACAGTACATACAAGTAAATAAACTGCTCTTTTTTTCGCGTTTCTAAGAGTCATTATTGCTTTAGCACCTTATTGAAATACCTTCTTGGGCTCAGTAGTGTGCGGCACCCTATAACCCGTGCCAAGTGATTTGCAAATTGGTAATAGTTATGGTGTATTTTAGTTATGATTTTGCCTGATAACATGCCAATTCGTCTAGTCACTGTGAAAATGGTGGGGCTGTTCTAATATATGTGTTTTTGCTACTTAATAGCTGTTATTCCAGTACCTGTTAGTGAAAGATAATGTCACATTATGCGCTGGCCAGTCTTACTTTGCATTAGGCTCTCTCTAATCCACTCATCCAGAACAGGACTGTGAGACTTGTCCTTGGCCTGAAGCCCAGGGACCGTATCTCACCAGGACTGAAATCTCTACACAGGCTCCCAGTGGCTGCGAGGATTAAGTTAAAATCCCTGTGCATTGTCCACAAGGCCTTCGGGGGCTTGGGGCCTAAATACTTTCAACTCTCTCTTCCTAAATATCTTCCTTCCCGCCCCCTTTGCTCATCCGCCTCCAACTCCCTCAGGGTCAGCCGCTTCTCGAAGCAAAGAGCTGGTGGTAGATCTCTCTCCGCGGCAGCGGCCTCCCTCTGGAACAGCCTTCCTGCCTCCCTGAAACTTGAGGAGAACCATCTCCGGTTCTGGAAGCACCTCAAAACCTTCCTCTTTGCTTCTGCTTTCACTCTCCCTCTCCCCTGCTAAATCCTTCACTGAAACTGCACTGAATCTGCAACTGGGCCACTCTCACCGACCTTGGTCCCTGACCCAGCCACTCTCCACTTGCACTGCCTCCCTGGCAACCCCTTCCCAGCACTTGTCTGCACTTACCTTGCACTTGCCACCAGCTGGCCCTAATTATTTATTTTTATTCTACTTACCCTGTACTGCACTTCCCCTCTCCCCTTCCCCTTGCACTTTTCCCTTCCCCCTACCCCCTGCACTTGCGCGATCTAAATGACACCTAGCCTAGTAGGATCGTTGTCTGTCTTCCCCTTGTACCCCCCCTCCCTGCCTCATCGCGCCTTGAACACTTGTGTATAGGCGCGTTACAAATGCCATATGCCATATCATATATCATATCATAGTTTTACACTTACCCAGACATCTGATTGGTGTCAGATATTGCTTGCTGGGTTACTGTTGTTCAGTCCTGTAGCTATACTTTCCTCCCGTATTCAATATCCTACAAAATACAATACTTTTCATGTCTTTCTAATTATTGTCTATTGTCATCCGCTATGACTGGGGTAAGAAAAGTGCAGCTAGGATTGTTTATCTGATTGCCCGACTCCTGACCTCCCCCACCCATTTACCTGAAATGTGTGAAAGTCACTGAGTTCAATCCCTGGCACCGCGTATGTGGTAGTACGCCGGTGTCGTTCCCTCACTGTGTTTATATTCTCCATTTACGTTTGATGCTTTCCGTGCATGCGTGTGACGTCAGTGTCGTTTCGCGCTGGTGTATGTCATCAGATGGCAAATAGGAACAACTTAAAATTCATAGGTCTGATGCGGGCACAGTTTGGTAAAAGAGGGGGTGATCTTAAATTGAGACTCGGAAGAATGGAAGCAAAATGTATATGCCTTTTACGATGTGTTAAACAGGGACTTAACGCTGAATATGAAATTAATCTCTTTCTGTAAAATATGTCTGTGATGGTAGCATTGTTTTATATAGTTGGAAGAGGAGCATTTAGTGCGTGGCATTCGACAAACCACTGCCAATCACATCAATTTGGCCAACCAACCATGCACCCACTGATATAATTAATATCCAGAATTTTGTGCACAGGTATGCCAATAAGTGTCTCTCTGCGGTCTGGATATTATCACATAATACTAGCTAACACTTGAATAGCCTACGGCTTTAGCCAAATGGCTAATGAACAGCTCAAGAATACATCATAATCACTATTGGTAACCGAGACACTTTCAACAATACACTGAATCAAGAGGTTTACAGCAACACTCAATTGATTACGACAAAGCAAGAGAGTAATCACATGTTTAAGGACTTCAAGCACGTTCTAATTGCGAAAGTTTTACCCTGAACACAAGAAGCACAATGTCATACGTTTGCGACATACACCAGCGCGAAACGCCACTGTGATGTCACACACATGCACGGAAAGCGTCAAGCGTGAATGAAGAATATAAACACATTGAGGGAATGGTGCCAGCGTGCTACCATACATGCGGTGCCAGGGATTGAACAGTGACTTTCGCACATATCAGGTAAGTGTGGTTGGGGAAGGTCAGGAGTCGGTCAATCAGATAAACAATCCTAGCAGGCAGACGGCTGCACTTTTCTTACCACGGTCATCGCGGATAAAAATAGACAATGATTAGAAAGACATGAAACGTCTTCTATTTTGTAGGATATTGAATCCGGGAGGAAAGTATAGCTACTGGACTGAACAACAGTAACCCAGCAAGCAATGTCTGCCACCAATCAGATGTCTGGGTGAGTGTAAAACTATGGGGATTAGAGAGAACCTAATGCAAAGTAAGACCGGCCAGTGCATAATGTGACATTATCTTTCACTAACAGGTACTGGAATAACAGATATTTGTTAAGAAACACGGGTATTAGAACACCCCTACCATTTTCACGGTGACTAGTCTAATTGGCATGTTATCGGGCAGAATTGTAACTAAAATACACCATAACTATTACCAATTTGCAAATCACTTGGCTCAGGTTATAGGGTGACGCACACTACTGCGCCCAAGAAGGTATTTCAATAAGGTGGTAAAGCAATAATCATTCAAAGAAACGGGAAAAAAGAGCAGTTTATTTACGTGTATTTACATAATGGAATAAGTGGTGTGACTAATGTTGCTATATCCATATTTGTGCAGTTCGCTTCTATGCCCTAACAAGGGCCCGTTTTGGTATGTTACTACTTTTTTACCTATTTGTTTTGTTGATTTACTTGATGCCATTGCTTTTATTTTTTATTTTTTTATACTATATGTATTTGGCACTATGTGTGGAATATGTTAACAATTGTACAGCCTTCAAAAAGACCCAGCGTCGAAACACGTGTTGGCTGAACAGAATTTCAATGGACCTTGTGAACATATTTCAATGACTATTATTGACTACCATTTGGACCTTATTGGCTGTGCGTGGATCGCCAAACACTATGTGTTCTTTTTTTTAGTTGAAAATGTTTAGGTAAAAATGTTATTCTTTATTTTCCATTCGGTAAAATCACTGCATACCTGACCTTGTCACATTTGGGATGGATCCCATATACCCTCGAGAGGTGAGGGACTTCCCAGAGGAGTTATATGGTGAGGGAAAGGCACTGTTGGAGCTAGCTTCTGACTTGCAGGATGCCACTGATCTGGATGCATCCAGAGTTGAACATTTCACTAGAGATGACACTGGGGAAACCTCCGGCCACATTCTAAATGTTAATGGCCAAAGTGGTGGACTTCCCAGGATAGTTAGCCCCTTCCACGTCGAGGATTCAGTTTGACCTTATGGACATCCTGGATAATGGTGTTTGGAAGGAGACCTTGCTGCCCTTGAATCCGGCAGGTGAGTCTCCGGTACTGGAAGCCTGGGCACAGAAACAGTGCCCAATTCATTCCAAGCCAACCCTTTTTTCCATCCACACCTCCCCCAAGATATTGGTTCAGGCCGTGACTGCCAACTTGAAAATGTCCTGGTTTCCTTCTCTTCCTCTGGACAGTGGGAGACAGGGCGGGGGTAGAATTTCTTGATTCTGTCAGAATCGTCTTGAACCACGTCCAATGCTTAGTCCTTACTGGTTATTCACCAGGGATATTGTCTACCTTTCACTCAATGCCTTCCAGGCCTACAGACTTATTTTTGTCTCTGGACCCTCTCCTTTTGGAGGAAGTTCCTCCGCTTCTGTCAAAGGGCGCAATCAAACTGGTAAGGCAGAGGCCACTATTCAGTTTACTTTCTGGTTCCGTAGAAACATAAAGTTCACAATGGTAACTCTGGCCCAGATCCTCCAAGCCCTCGATTACAGAACTAGTTGTTGTCACTGGATCTTCACGATACCTACTTCCGTGTGCCTACTGACATCAAGCACAGGAAGTACCTGAAATTCATTGTGGGCCATTGTTACTTACCAGATCAAAGTCCTGCCCATTGGTTTATCTTCAGCACCCAGAGTCTTCACCAATGCTGCCAGTGGTTGTGGCTCAACTCAGGCGAGAAGGCATTTGTCTTTCCTTGACTGGATTCCCTATCTAGGTAAAATGCAGGAGTAGATGGATAAATCCTGCGAATGTCCTTCTCTATTGGTGCATTTCTAATGGATTCTTTCAACCTTCGGATTCCTCCTCTCCTCCTCCTGATATTCTATTTCCTACCCAGCTGATCTTAACCTGCAAATCACCAACAATGAGAATACATTCCTTAACCTTTTCAACAAGCTTTGCAGGATACATAAACCCATGAGAAAAGAATACTACTTTATTTCAAATTCCCACTGAAAAACATCCTAACTTCCCACCCCCCTTTACTTTGTTTGGTTCTCCCACCACCATACCCACAATAAATCATGCGGTCATATCGGATGTGCATCTAAGCAGCAACTCCTAAATTGTATCTCTGGTGAAATATTGACTTTGACAAAGCAATTCACTAGCGAAACATTTCCCGTTCATTCCTTCATCCTACTCCTTTTGTGTGCTCCCTTGTCAACTCTTGTCTAGACCACACCAACACCCTTCACGTTAATATGCTTGCCTACCAAATCAAAAAGCATCAATTGATTCAAAATACAGCAGGCCGTTTCTTTTTTGGCACTCAGAAAAGTTGACTTATCTGCTTTATACTGCAATGCCTGGCATTCAAAATGCCTTCCTCAATCTTGTGTTGAACACTGACTGCAGTTAAACAACCTGGCCAAATACCGTCCCTCTGCTGCTCATCTGCCATTAAAGGTTTGCACATATATGAGCTCTGCCACATACAAAAAAGATTCTCAATGGGGGAGGATGCCTTACTCTTTAGAACAATCTACCCATCTAAGTCTGACCAGCAATTTCCTTGCTCTTGTACAGGAAAATCAGTAAGACAGACCTGGCCTTTCCTGGGTCTGCAACTCTGTGGCTTTCCAGATGTTTTTAGACTGACTCCCATGATCCTTCACCATTGACTATGCTGGCTAGTTCTGATAGGAGTTGTAGTCCAAAATATCTTGAAAAGCCAAAGGTTGAAAACACCTTGCCTATCCCATGCCTACCCAAAAGCCAAACCTGTAGGTTTTGCTCATGTATGCGTTTGTTGTTTCTAATGGTGTTGCAACCTTGCTAACATCAGGGCTCTAAGCCACTTGGAGGACCTTGCCTACTTTCTTTCTAGCCCCTTCAACAGAAGGTAATACCTGCTGCAACAATAGGGCAGTGGCAGCTGCTCAATGATTGATCTAGTGAACATAATTGAAAAGGGCCATGAAGTGGCAGCATAGGAGAAACTGAACATGATGTGCAAAGTGGCATAATATTAACTAGCAATGATGTTCTACATGGGTATTCTGGAAATTTGACATGATGTAAACTGGCAACGATTTGCTAAAGAGGTAGTTTGATGACAGACATGTTAACCTGTAATGATGCGATAGCTAAGTTCAAATATGCATACACAAACTGAGTATCATGTTTGTAGCAAAATATGTGGCTCTTTATTTTGGCCCTGCCGCTTTTCTTTCTTACTAGCACTATGCCATCACCAAGTAACTCTGTACACTGAATAGTTTTGCATGAGACATACATTGTAAAATAGTCATACTAATGGGGCGATTTGGAACACTGAATACTTGTTTCCCCAGTAATTTGTGATTTTATATTCACAGCCTTGCAAATTTTTATTGGATGCTGTTTTTGCAAAAGGAATGACTGTGCGGAAATCGAAGGAAGAGCTACAGCCTCAACTAAGAGAACATTGTGGTTTAGACCTCAATATTGACAGGTAATATATGTTGCATGGTGTTTTAAAACCTGTTACAATTAAAATAAACCCTTTACCTTATAAAAAAAACTACATTCAATGCTTTTTGTTTAGATGCTTTTTTTTTAGATGGTAAGGCATTCGATGTTTTTGCATTAGATGCAATGACTAGATACCATATGGTCCAAAGAAACACTTATACACTGATGTATTGTAAAACTAATGGTTCATTTTATATAAACATAGGCAAAGAAAATTATTTAGAAAGGTAAGTACTATTATATGTCATAAACACAATTATAAAAACCACCACAATACTTACAGTATGTAAACCAAAGTATAAACCTTATTTAGAATAGCATTATGTAGTTCAAGGTGAATAAAACATAGTGTTACACATTTAGAGTGGCAGTATGTTATTCAAGGGAGTAAAACCACATTAGTAGACTATAGAATGACGGTATGTAATTCCAGGTAAGCAGACCCTATTGGTAGTAAACTGTTACTTATTCAGTTTCAGCAATAATATAGTTATACCAATAATGTTACAAGTAAGTACCTTGTAACATATGCAAGTTATTCTTCTTTCAGGAATGATAGTTACACCCATATTTCATTTTAGTATAATGGCACACAATTCAAAGGTAAGCAATAACTTATGAATTACTTTTCAGAATGGCAGTATGCACTTAAAATATCAGTAAGAACTCAGTATTACACATTTAGAGTGGCAGTATGATATTCAAGTTGAGTAAAGCCCTATTGGTAATTAACTCTTACACTTATTCAGTTTCAGGAATAATACAGTAATACCAACTCTGGTACTTTCTAGACTAGTGGAACACAATTCAAAGGTCAGTAAATAACTTTGTGTACTTTTCAGAATGGCAGTAAGCAATTCACAGGTAAGTAAGAACTTTTTAACACTTTGTAACATATTCTATTTCACAGGTAATCAGTTACAGCACTAACACATCAGCAAGTTAGAACACATGTTCTATTTTCTAGACAGAGGCCTTTTACTTTGGAAGTCCTTCCCTATTCTAGTGCATGAGTGATCTCAGAGGCAGAAGGGGGACACTAGTGGTCCAGTGGCCATCAGTAAGCAGGTCAGGATAAGGCACAGATGCGGGAAGGTCAGAGCTCCAGAGGATTCCTCGTCCAACAAGTAAGTACAGACTTTAGAGTTAGTGTTCAGGGACTTTGTAGAAAGCTCCCTTTATGCGTTACAGCATTAGGCCTGGGTGAACGGAATGGGTGTATCCCACCTATACAAATCATCACCATAGCCACACAGGAGCGACACAAGTCTTTAGGTAAGTATTACCCTCAGCTTCCAGTTCATCAGCAGTGAAGAAGAGCTTGCAGACAGACGCCTTCACAATGCAGCAGCACAGGACTCTGTCTCTGGATTTTTAGTCGTGGTGCCGAAAGAATGGACACTGGATTGGAGCTTGAAGCAGCAGTCAACAGAAAAGACTCCCAACAAAGGATTATTTAGTGCTTCCCGTAGCTCTGTGGATTTGGCGGCCTTTTCAAGGTACTAGGTGTGGAATGGCTGTTGTCTGATTGATTCACCTCACTATCACAGTCCAGCACTCTGATGAGGGCACTTCAAGGAGTGGAATTGTACTTCTGGAGGTCCAACAGGAGTACACCGAACTTTCAGCAAGATTCGTTTGTGTGAAGCCGTTGAACAACACTCAGCCTCGAGGTCCCAGTGTATTGGCAGTTTGCAGCCCAGGAAGGTCACAGCTCGACCTCCAATGGGATGGCTCAAATTGCTGGTCTTCTTAAAACAGATTGGTCCCACCAGTCCAAGGGGCGAAGTCATCTTCGAGACTGCAAGGTCACATGGAAGAAGGGGTCAGCAGAGGCAGCGGTTGCACAGCAGGAATCTCCAGTCGCTCGAATCGGCTACAGCGGTCTACTCTTCTTCCTCATCGGATTCAGCACCAGTGGTCGACTTGTCTTCAGCTTCCAGATCCTGGCCATTTATCCAGGAACCCAGCCAATAAGCACACATTCTATCTTCAAATGTTGTGGGGTGGCTGCCCTTTAAGGACAACCAGCCTCCCAGTTAGGACTGGTTCCAGGCAGGCATAGAAGAAGACAAAGGACTGCAGAGTTTTAGACTCCTCCCCCGTTTCCTGTCTTCGGACACTTTGGGGCCTCAGCAGGCTACATAAAGGGTTACCGCCAAAGACAACAATCAAACCAGGACCACCTCCTGCCAGGCGGCAGAAGAACCACCAGGAAAGGACAAGAGCCCTAAAAATGGTGAAAAAAAAGATTTAAGCCACTACTCTAGAGCAATGATGACCGTTCTCTGCATTACCGTGGCTGGTTTGACAGCCAGCAAGAAAAATCGCACAAAAGACAGTAGAAAACATCTATTGCCAGCAGCCGTAATGGTAAGCTTGTCACAGTAACAAAAATGTTACAGGAGCAGTGAGAAAGGGGATGCTATGGATCTCCTCAGAACTTTACATAATGTGGGGTGTGCTAATCTCACAATGGGGATTGTAGGAAGGATGAGAAGTATCCTTCTGCCCTTGGGAACAGTAGTTCACACAGGGAACCCAGGAGAAATTAAAAGGGGAGCTCAACATATAGGCAGACTTAGAGGCTGTAATTTCAAGCATATAGTCTACTTTTTGGTCCCACTCAAAAATAGTCAAATCCCCACTATTAACTGCTGTACAGAAAAGCTGCCATATCTAAAATGATCATGTGACATTACAGCAAATCTACCAGCATCAACAACAAAAGCAGAAATGTGTACCTTTCACTTAATTTATTTTCTAGCGGGTGAAGGTGCCACTCTGACTGCTTTCTTTCTTCAGAGTATCTCTACTCTAGGCTGGTTCTGTGCTCCCACACAAAAAGTAAGCATTACGTGTTGCAAGAGTGCAATCGCATTAGAGAAGGCATCAGTGGCAATCAGGGTGAAGAGGGAAGGTCGAAATCTGCTTCTGGCATTCAGGGTGAAGAGGGAAGGTCGAAATCTGCTTCCCTTTCCCCCAGACACATGAAACGGAAGAACAGAAAGAACCAAGATTGCACTCACCATTCTGCACTAGTTCCCAGTGCGCCCATGAGTGATAAATATGCTGAAAGGTACCCACTCTGTCAACCCTACAACCCAGTAGCAGTACAAACCTTGCCCAGAATAAATGAAGATCCCCTGAACATTATTAAGGACACCTCAATCGACAGTCTTGCCGAAAAGTGCCAAGAAGGCAGACTCAATGTTGTTAGAGACCTCATGACATAGCAGCATTAGACATGAAAAACACGTGCCAACAGCATATCGGGACACAATCATACACCCACATACATGAAGAACATATGCATCAGTTCTAGAGGACATATACATTTACACCCTACCATTGCTTTATTATTTTTGTTCATTAGTCTGACTGCAGCAACGCTGAAACAGCAAAGGTGCAAGAGATCCTGTTTAAAAAGCTTGCAGATGCGTACATGCAAATAACCCTATGGAAATGCAGGCGGGCTCTAACTGACTAATCCATGCACTATAAAATAGCACAATGTGGAAGCTATTTTCTGGTTTCAAGAAATCACAGCCAGCACTCAGTGAAGCAAAGTGGTGCTGGGATCAGCGCGAACAACAGGAGTGCACCTTGAAAGCCAGGCTCACTGCCAAGGACTTGTGCTGCAGATAACATTCCTTTCTCTGAACTGCAGTAAACCCTGGCACAGACAGCTTTATTAATTCTTCATAAAATTCTGCTAATTTGGAGTTTCAAAGGGCCAGAGCATGGTGGCATAACACGTGGTCCAGCAGAGCTGACAGGGAGTCAAGCTCAGCAGCTGGGAGCGGAGGACGGTCTCGCAGACCCTTCATGGTTTGAAACTAAATTTAACAGAAGAGCCTGCATGTTGAATGATGAGAACGAGTGCACTACGAGGCATTGGTGTTTTCACACACGCTTATGATGCAGAGACAGTTATTCTTTTTAACTTGAAAAGGTACATTTAAAGCTGAGAACAGATTCTGTCACAGGCCTGGGGGCACCAGTTCCAGCCAATCACAATTCAAGATCCTAGGGGTGGGTAGATATGGGCACTAACCAATGAGAAGAGCCTCACACTGCAACACTGTAGAAACTAGATAATTGGGGGACAAGCCAGGCCAGTCCTCTGACATGGAGGGACCAATGAAATAATACCTATAGGGGGGAGCTATAGGTGAACTACCACTCAAGCCTAGTCCTAAGGTGTGATAGGTTTTCTGGGAATCAGCCCAAGCTGTGATGTCAGCATCACACTGTTGTACTGCAAAACTGGCCTGCAAGCCAGAGCTCTGAGAGTGTGCCTTGACCTTTCTTCCGGGCACAGATCCCTGTGGATATTTGGCCATAATAAACCACAGTTTGAACTTGCTGTTTGTTTTTGCGTGCGTTCCTTTTGGGAAAGGGAATGTGTTGGGCCTTCCATGAGTTCTGGATCCAGGTACTCCCAGTACCCCTACCCTACCTGGGGGTTTTCCTCTAACCCAACAAGGGTAAATCTGAAGGCCGGTGTTGCCCAAAAGCGTTATGATGTGCTACCTCAAAAAGGTATATGTGGTATCTTCCACTGTCCCTCTTCACTGTCTAACCTCTTGTGCCTTTAAACCAGAGAAGGTAGGGCTAGGAAAGGGTGTCTGAAAACACACTGCTGATAGCCAGATATGCGGCAAGCCCACTCTGCATCAGAGCAGACAGGAGCAATCTGCAAGTCGGTAGATTGCAGGTGGAATGGCAGTGTACAAGCAAAGGGTTGCTCACTGTTGAGATGGATTACCAAAATCAGCCCGGGTGTGAGGATTTTGAGAGGGCACCCTATTTATGGTAAAGGGGGTCATGAGGTTAGCCAAAACACAATCAAGGTAGTTGAGCGAGCAGTCAAGGCTTAGTCTCAGGAAAAGTCTAGGGCTACAATGAGTCCACACAGAGCAACACTTAATAATTCAACTTAGTGTGGTATATAAAAATACAGTTATTTATTAGGGCTTTAGTTACATACTAAGTATATGAAAATCACAAGTAAGTATTGTCAGTCAACATTGTATATAACATGTATACACATTCACCAAATAGAAGAATAAAGATGCATATGAACTTGTTACCAGTGTTTAACAGGTGAGTACTCGTATGCAAGAAATTTAGGTAGACCATTTAGAATAAGCACAAGTACAGTTTCCCTCCATCTTATGAAGTCCAACCGTAAGATGATGTGAGGCTTTGTGCCCAAAGGTTCCACTATATAGCTTCTTCAGGTAAGCGTTTTCAGAAACTATGCAGTGGGCTGTGTTGGTGTTTTGTAAAGTTTTTAAAAGTAATACAAGTATTGACCTCAAAGCAGGTAAGTACCCCCTGTATCCTATTGCCTAGGTCAATCCTAGGAAAGGATCCTTAGCCCAGGTTCGAAGACCTGAGGCTAGGCCAGAGGGAGTTTACGACTAGGACTTTTGGCCCAATGCTACTCTGTGGAGAACAAGGTGTACAGAAACATATGTTAACTTATCCTCCTGACTCCTATTCTTCAAGATACCACTGCACATCTTCCGGAATCCACTGGGGTCACAATCGTCTGTGTTTTGTTCTGATGAGAAAGGTCCAGGGGTTGTGGATGCAGTGGTCACTTTTGGTGTTTGATTTAGTTTTGGTCGGTCACTGTGCACAGTAATCTTTTCCAGTCAGATTCTAGTTGAAGCGAAGCAATGACAAGCTAAGACTTCTGTGCTGCAGGCCTACTCAGGCCTCACGGATTGAAGAAAGATTGTTCCAGTGACAGTCATCACAGTCGGGTGGTGATAGGCGATCATACAGTGGTGAGCACAGAAGCAGCCCCAGTACAGGTTCCATTGAAGTGAGATAGCTTGAATTGCGAGGATAGATGACTTGTTGCACAAGCTGAAGATCTGTAAAGTTCAAAGGTTCTATTCTGGGCGGCAACTGCTGCAGCAGGGTAGCCCAGGTGGGTGCTGGTCAGTCCACCTTGGTGGTCCAGAGACACTTCTGAAGGCTTCCAAGGCACAGATCTTCGATCAGGCATCGAGACTGGTTGTTCCCACTGGTCATGGGGTCGAAGCACCAACTAGGGTATTCTGTGATCCGGTAAAGGAGCAAAGCTTCATCGGGCCACTCATTGGAGTATCTTCGGCCCAGCTGCAAGGGTCATCAGATGGCTGCTCTTCTTCGTGTAAATCTTGGTTCTAGCGCTTTTCTGTCTAAAAGTTGCAGGAGTCCTCTTTTTAGCCAATATTTATGCTCCGATCAAGCCCAAGCCCCCCAAATGATAAGGATCTGCACATCGAAATAGCCAGTGGTTGTCCACTCCCAGAAAACTACTGGTCATCACAGCAACAGAGGTTTGGGTGCCGGAGGATGTGGACTGGGATCAGACAGTCCCAGCCCCCTCCTCTTGCTTACACACAGAGCCCCCTTTGCTGCAAAAACTGCAGCTTTCCCCGAGAGGGGGATTTCCATATAAGGAATTTACTGACCTGAGAAGGTAGGACGAAGGCCCAAGAACAATATGGCCAAAGAACAAACAATCTTGTGTCACAACCCTTTGAGGGTGCTAGCCACCTTTTAGTAGCCATTTACTGTAACTGTAAAGGTTCAAGAGAAAAATCGCACAAAAACGATCACACAGCTGCCACCGACTTGTCATAGGCACATTGTCAAAGTAACCAAAAACCCTTTATATAAAAAGGTATAAGGATACTTAGTTTATTAACTGCACTTCACTGTAAGGTGATATTTGCAATTGTAAAAATAAAATAATTCATAAAGAGGGACATAATCTCTCAGTACTGACAGTCCTTGTCAGTTTCTCCAGAAGAATGAGCAAATCGGGCAAAGGAAGTAAAGACAGAAGGCTTTACTGACCTCCAAAAAGTAAGGACAGTATGCAAAACAAGCAAAATTAATCGGGTTCCAAAGGAATCTGTGGAGGGAAAGGTGCAAAAAGAAAATCTTTCTTAACACTCGCTTGCAAATCTTAGGTTCCAAGGTCAGATCAGTCATTGTTGCAGCAAGAATATCCTGCCTATTAAGCCTGGAAAAACATAGTTTTGTACAGGGCCTTTGTACAGTTAATGCCGTAGCATTGCCGTCTTTCCCTGTGGTCCCTAATCCTGGTAGTATATTGTCATGTATTCCTTCCTAGGTTATCTGCTTCACCATTGTAGATATCTGTTACGCTTTCTGCTCCATTTCAGTGTATTCAGATAGTAGGACAGATTTGCTTTTTTGTACTGTGGATTACAGTGCAATACCTGATTGAGGATTCCACCAGTGTACACAATCACCCACTCGGTTTTATCAGTTAATGAAATATTTAGATGGGTCTATGTGAAAATATCAAAAAACACACTGTGAATACAAAAATACTCCCCAATAATTTGTTTACCCCACTTCACTGCATATGTATGTGGGGGAGACCCCCCTGGAGCCCCACCATACCCCTCACACATGTATTATCCACTTAACCCATCCCCCCACGTGTGTGTGTGTGTGTGTGTGTGTGTGTGTGTGTGTGTGTGTGTGTGTATATATATATATACATATATATATATATATATATATATATATTTCTGAGGCTTGTGGAATCTGCTTAGATCACATGCTGTGCATAGGCCGACATCTAGTGGAAGCTGCAGAGTATTATAGTTTGTTTTTCTAAACTCGAAAATGGGCGTCGTCACAGGGCGTGCCAGTAATACTATCCCTAGTGTGACGTCCACTGTACCCATGATCCCTCACGCGTCTAGGACCCTCAGATTGTTTTTTTCTGCCATACTGGTTGGAAGCATCCCGCGGAGTTCCCTGGCCTTAGCCATAATTTTGCAAAAATTCATAATATTTCCCCGTTTTCTACATCCCAACGTCGAGTCACCGAAGTTCGACGCCGACCGCAGAAGAAAACAACCGTCGAGAGCTGCACGACGGACTTGGGCCTAGGAAGGCCTCTGGCCTCGGCCCGGGCCTTGGAAGGCCTCTGGTAGGGAGAGTGGGGGGTGGTACATACTCAACACTATATATATATATATATATATATATATATATATATATATATATATTTATATATATATATATTTATATATTCCTACACACACTAGCCCGCTGCCACAGGGTGCGTATGGAGGGTACCCCTTTCCAATTTTGCCCTAAGTGCAACCGCAAGTACCCTTGGGTTGACAGACACGCTACCTGTAACCTCTGTTTGCCAAGGGACCACCCCTATCGGACGGCAAGGGCAACACGACGTAGAGAGACAGCCAAGCGCAAGTCCCCGACCTCGGAAGGTTGTCCAGCAAGGCAGCTATGGGGAACACCCCCGGCGACACAAGCGTTACCCACAACACATCCACTAAGCTCTCTAAGTCCAACCGAGACTCGGCACACCCGTGCCCCGACCTCCACTCGCTAAGGAAAGGGACACTACCCCCGAATCTCGACGCCAGACGTCGAAGAGCTCCGAAAAGGTGTAAACACCGGGGAAGCACTCTTCCAGTCACAGGGAGAGGGAAAAACAGCAGAAAAAGCATTCCCAACCTTCATCTGGGGAAACACTCCCAGGAGAGGGTAATCCCTAACTCTAAAGAATGGTCAAGTGAGGATATAGACAGAGTTATGTCTAGAATGTCATCCCTAGCAGACTTCTATGCCAAAAATCCACAACATTTCCTCGCCTATACCCCTGACGGGGCAACCCCCTCAGGGTCTAAGGACCCGCAACCCCCTGGTAAAGAACATCGAGTTGAGGCGCCACCACAAAGTAGGTCTTCTGACCTTTACCACGTTCAGCCATACTCTCAATATGATAAGGATCCATCATTTAGCGAGGATCCAGAATTGGCCACGTTGGACGTCCATACTGGAATGGATTACTATGGGGATGACGAGGGCCAAGATGACGACGAAGATGAGACAGGAGTCTACAGAGTAGACTCCCCAGTAGACAAGGAACCTCCGGTTACCGACTCTCTTGTCGACAACCACCTCTCTTAAATGAGGTTTTATCTAGAGCGGCTGAACACTTCTGCATAGATACACAGGGAGCACAGGAGGAGAGGGACTTTGCCGAGGAACTAGTGGGAGAGAAGAGACTTGTTGCCCAGGTCATCCCTATTCTCAAGTCAATACAAAGGAGAATAGACCCTTCCCTTCTGAATCCCAATCTCACCAGGGCAGTAAACCCCAGGATTGAAAAACTGTTCAGGGCAGCCCAATCAGACCCACTCTACATAAGGGGGCAACTGAAGCCGGACTTCCTGGTAGTGACTAATAGCCGAAAGAGGGCGGGAACACCCTTATCGCCTGAAGCTCCCCCCGACAAGGAGAGCAAAGAAGATCTATGGTTTGGGAAGGAAGGTAGCCTCCACTTCCGCCTACCAGGCAAGGATTGCCAACTCCACCACCCTATTGGCGAGTTACAACTGCCATCAGTGGGAAGAAGTTGCGGCGCTCATTGACTCCGCCCCGGAACCTTTAAAAAGCCAGTTGGCTCAGGTTGCGTCAGAGGGAAGACCAGTGTCCGGTTGCATCCTTAAGGCAACCTTTGATGCTGCGGATAATGCCGGCAGACTGATAGTAGAGAGCACTGTTATCAAAAGACATGCTTGGTTAAGACAGTCTGGGTTTAAACCCGAGACACAAGCATCTTTAATAGACAAACCGGTGGAGCACGATCTACTGTTTGGTAAGGCGGTAGAGGACTCCTTAAAAAATGTGAAAGATGAATACGAGACTCTCAAATCCCTGGGCCAGTTAACTAACAAACCCCCTAATCAAAGAGGGAATGGCAATTTTCGTCGCCCACGCGGCCAAAACTCGCAAAGAGGCTCCAACTATTCCCAGTACACCATGGAATAACGACAACTAGCAGTCTACCCAAGGTTATGGCAGGGGTAAAAAGAGTGGACGTGGTAAGGGTAGAGGCAGCCCCAATACAGGCGGCGGCACGCTCCCCCGCAAAACAGTGACGGTCCGTTCAGGGTCCCTTGTCACGCATCCCCAATAGGGGGGCGCATTACCAACTTCACCCAAGCTTGGGAAGGGATCACATCAGACAGATGGGTGCTGTCCACAGTGTCCGCAGGATACTGCATAGAACTGTTAGAGCGTCCCCGAAACCACCCTCCACGTCAAAAAGTACATTCATTAGACCAACAGAAGATCCTCCTCGAAGAGATCGCCAATCTTCTAGCAAAGGACGCGATAGAACTCGTCCCGGGACACCAGGTAAACAAGGGTTATTTATTCAACTTACTTCCTTGTGCCAAAAAAAGATTTGACAATGTGCCCAGTATTGCACTTATGGCCTGCAAACAAGTATGCCAAGCCCCAAAAGTTTTGCATGACTACTCTCCAAGAGGTAATCCCCCTCCTAAAAAAGGGGGATTACATGGCAACATTGGACATGAAAGATGCCTATTTTCATATTTCCATGTACCTATCGCACAGAAGATTCTTGAGCTTCAAGGTGGACAGTCTGCACTACCAGTTCAAGGTACTGCCCTTCAGTATAGCCTTGCCTCCAAGGGTATTCACCAAGGTACTGGCGGTGGCAGCGGCACAGCTACGCAGGGAGGCAATCCCAGTGTACCCCTACCTGGACGACTGGCTCATCATGGGGGAGACCCCAGTAATTTGCAGATCAAATAATCAAAGAACTATCGACCTCCTCTTCGAATGGGTTTCTCCATAAACGAGAAAAAGTCAAATCTGGTGCCAAGCACCTCCAAACAGTTCCTAGGAGCTATCCTAAACACACAAGAAGGGTTGGCCTTTCCATCAGAGGAAAGAATTCGGAATCTAATGCTGCAAATTCCGCTATATTAGGCCGGTCGCCAGATAACGGCGCGCAAAGCGATGCATTTGATGGGCATGATGGCGTCATGCATTTACCTGGTCCCCCACGTGTGCCTGCGCATGCCTCCCATCCATGAATGGCAGTGAAACAGTGGTCTCAGGCAAGTGGTCAGTGGGACGATCTATTGGTCGTTTCGCCAACACTTGTACAAAGTCTTCACTGGTGGACAAGAGAAAACCTGTCAAAGGGGAAACCCTTTTACGATCCCGAGATACAGGCTGTAGTCACAACAGATGCATCCCTGTCAGGGTGGGGAACACACCTTCTACACCATACAGCTCAGGGTCTCTGGTCTCACTCAGTGGCAAAGAATCATATCGATCTGCTAGAGCTTCTGGCAGTATTCAGAGCTCTTCAAGCGTTCAAGGCCTACCTGCAGATCCTGACAGACAGCGCAACAGCAATGTTTTACCTGAACAAGCAAGAAGGGACTCGTTTAGCCAAATTTGTCCAAGCTTGCCCAGAAAATGTGGATATGGGCACTCAGACAGAACATCTACCTGTCATCTCAACATGTTCCAGGGGATCTCAATTCTGTGGCAGACGCTTTGAGCAGGGATCCCCTCCCACAAGAACACGAATGGTGTCTACACAGAGAAATCGTAGAAGATCTCTTCTCTCAGTGGGGTTTCCCCACTATAGACATATTCGCCACAAGCGAAAACACAGTGCCCAGGTTTCGCATCCAGGTTCCCCCAACCAGACTCCCAGGGGAACACCCTGTGGATGAACTGGTCAAGGATGTTTGCGTACGCTCTTCCACCAACCCCCCTCATCAGGAAGGTGGTCAACAAGATGCACAGGGAATCGATGACGCTCGTCCTAGTTGCTCCCATGTGGGCGAGGCAACCGTGGATCCCACACTTACGCAGACTAGCAGTGTGCGAACCCATCAAGCGCCCGTGCTGGTACAACCTACTGTCCCAGCACCAATGTCAGGCAGTACATCCTCAACCCAACTCAATGAACCTGGCAGCATGGCTCCTGAGGTCATAGAGTTTGGACATCCCAATTTACCTCAGAGATGTATGGACATCCTAAAAGAATCTAGGAAGCCAAACAAAAGGTATTGCTACTTTGACAAATGGAAGAGATTCGTTTTCTGGTGCCAGAATAAGCAAATCAACCCAGTTGATTGCACTCCTTCCACTATAGTCACCTACATGCTCCACCTGCTGGACGCAGGGTTGATATTTAATTCACTGAAGGTACACCTGGCAGCTCAGTCAGCGTACACCACCTCGCATAACAAAGTATCGTGGTGGAAAGTACCAGTGGTTAAAGCCTTCATGGAAGGAGTAAAGAGACTTCACCCTCCAATTTCTAACTCACCACTAGGGTGGGACCTTAATGTGGTGCTTGCTAAAATCATGGACACTCCCTTAGAGCCCATGCATAAGAGCAGTCTCAAACACCTGACATATAAAACTGCCTTCTTGGTAACCATTACGTCTATAAAAAGGGTCAGTGAAATTCAGGCTCTGTCAGTGCAGGATCCTTTCTTTACTGTCCATAAAGATAAACTGGTTTTACGAACACACCCTAGGTTCTCACCTAAGTTTATTTCCAAATTCCACGTGAACCAGTCCATCGAGCTTCCGGCTTTCTTCCAAGAACCACAAAGCTCGGCTGAGGTGAAACTACACACCCTAGATGTGCGTAGGGCGGTCCTATACTATGTAAACAAAACCGGACCGCTGAGGAAAACAGACCAACTGTTTGTCTCCGTAGCTACAGGCAAAGAGGGAGATGTCTCTAAAGGTGCCATCTCTAAGTGGATTATAAACTGTATCCAGCTGTGTTACTCCCTTTCTGAAAAAAACTCTGCCTTTCACGCCAAGAGCCCACTCTACAAGAGGCATTGGGGCCACTCTGGCTTTTATTGCAAATGTACCCCTTGACACCGTTTGCAAAGCAGCTACCTGGAGCTCTATTCACACTTTTACTAAGCACTACTGCATTGACACCCATTCCAAGACAGATACTCAAGTGGGACAAGCGGTTCTAAGACATTTATTTGCTCATGGCCCTTCTCACATCCCACCTCCTTCTTCTAACACTGCTCGCTAATCTATGCACAGCATGATCTAAGCAGATTCCACAAGCCTCAGAAGGGATACATTACTCACCGTAATTGTATTTTTGAGGCTTGTATCTGCTTAGATTCACATGCGACCCGCCCTTCCTCCCCTCTGAGAGAAGGCGCATGGATGCTTGTAGTCTTATCTTTCTATCTATCTGCTTGGATAATCTGTACTCGCACTACTCCTCATGCTACCTCTTGTCAGAAAAAATACAATCTGAGGGTCCTAGACGCGTGGGGATCATGGGTACAGTGGATGTCACACTAGGGATAGTATTACTGGCACGCCCTGTGTCGACAACCATTTTCGAGCTTCGAAAAACAAACTAATACTCTGCAGCTACCACTAGATATCGGCCTATGCACAGCATGTGAATCTAAGCAGATACAAGCATCAGAAATACGATTATGGTGAGTAATGTATCATATATTTATTTGCAATTATTTTGTACACGTACAAAAAAAAGTTGGAATGCACTCCCTAAAGAAGCTTAGAACAGCCGGGTTGGTTTACAGCAATGAGGCAGGGACACCTGAAGGATTCCTAGCAAAAAGTGTCCTTTAATAATAAATATGCCCCAGAACAAAGAAAGTTACAAAGAAACGACGCGTTTCGCGGTACACACACCGATTGATCACGTTTGGAGATTAGACATAGAAAGAAGACTTTAAATGAACATGAACACAGCTGACTGTCTGGTTGCACTCTGATAGTGTCTCTTTCAGAAACTCAATGTTATTCTGAACAAACGTGGTGGACATATTTTAGTATCGGATAACTAGCATTGTTCAAACTGTTAGACAAACATATTGAGTTCACACATACAGTATGCGAGGTGGCAGTCTTAGAGAGATATGCTTTGCCTTACAATAATGTGTTATCGACAGAGAGTATGTTATATTAGCAGTCTCGCAGCAGAACTTCTCAAACATTAGCATGGCAACTCATAAAGCTCCACAAGAATATTTACATGAACATGAGCATATATAGGTTCAGTCACTGTGGCATGTCATTATAGATAAATAACAGTCTTTATGCCCAAAAGGCTAATATTATCCATGTCACAGGCTAATGCTTACATCCTGCTAAGTAAAATTGCATATTATAGATCCCAGCCACCTCCTACCTTGTGAACAAAATGATAAAAGCTATACAAGCCCATTGAAAATAAAATCCTGACATACCTATCAAGCAGCCCTATGTCCTGTGCAATTCTGCAAAGTTGCAAAAAAAAGCTTCTTTATGTGGAGTCGATCATAGACAGCCATAGTTAAAAGCAAATAAAGTGCATAGTGCTTATAGTCTTATTTACTGTAAACATTTTGACTTGTGCAAAAAGGCATAGCAGCAATTGGCTAGAATATGTGGAATCCAACATACAAGGCCATTATCAAAACTAAAGTGCATAGTGCTTAGGTCTGATGCTGACCGCCTGTATGCTAAAATGTCTAGTGCGTGCAAATGTTGCGCATGTAAGGTGCTGTATGCAAGAACCTCATGGGAAATGTATGTTGTAATTTATAACAACATCCGAAACTGCAATAGACTGTCAATGAAAAGACCACCAATCTTATTACATAGTCAAGTGAT
The DNA here is from genome assembly GCF_040938575.1 of Ambystoma mexicanum. NCBI lineage: Eukaryota > Metazoa > Chordata > Amphibia > Caudata > Ambystomatidae > Ambystoma > Ambystoma mexicanum. The sequence continues at coordinate 739,373,056 of NC_090934.1, read as the reverse complement.
TGAAGAGAGCCATGGAGACAAAAACTCAAATCTAAAAAGCTGTAAGGTCTATAAACCTCATATGTCAAGAGTACCACAGGGACTGTAATATGTGGTTACAATATCTGAACCGCCCTGATATATAAATCAAATACTGCCCAATAGACATAATAGAAAAGCAAACAAACCTAGCCTAAGAGCATAGGTTCCTTACGTAAGCAAAGCATTGAAAGACTAAGAGGTAGCGGAAACTAAACTATAATCTCTCGGTGAAGAATGTGTAAATAATGGAAGAGAAAATGTGGAGAAAAAGAAAAAAAGGGGGCAAGGCAAAAGAACCCCAAATAGTTTAAGCTAAGAGCCTCATATATTAGAAACAGAACTTGAAGACACAAAAATTGAAACTTCAATATTGTAAGATTACAAGATTAGAGAACTGAAGTTCTGACACTGGAAAGGATAAATGTAAGAATATACAACTGCTTCTAGGTACCCAAAAAAGTATACAGTTCTTCATCTAGATTGTGTCCTTTAGGTTTTTTAGTTTCCAAGTCCAGAATGCATTTGGTTTCCAATTGTCTAAGCAAAAGTTCCCGATTGCCTCCCCTAGGGTGCTTTGGGACCCTAGGTGTGCCAAAATATGTAAAACCATCAAGTTTTCCATCATGCATGGATTGAAAATGGAGTGGCATGTTTGATAGCGCAGATATGCTGGAGTACACAAAGCTTCAATTTGCCTATTGTGCTCCCAACATACCACTTATCACAAGGACAAACAAGCACGTAGACCATGAACTCGGTGTCACATGTGATGCGCAATCCTATCAGAATGTTTTTAACCAAAATGGGATGTACATAGTTCAAAGTATTGGTGGCATATTGGCAGGCTTTGCATTTCTTACACTTGTGAAAGCCTGGAGTCTGTGTTTTGAGCTAGGTTTGGCCTGTAGACATTTCCAATGGGTTCATAAAGCTGGAAACCAAATTGTCTTTAAGTGAAACAGATTGCCCAAATGTAATATTCATTCTGTCACCTAGTACTCCTCCCAAATGTTCATCAAGCTGGAGAACATGCCAATGTTTTTGCATGATCTGCTGAATGTGCTGTGATGCTTTTCCATAGGTGAGAATAAGGTGTGTTTCATTACTGGATATTTCAGTTGATGGCACTACGTTGGAAACTAAAAGTGAAGAACGATCGTTCTCCCTTGCCTTGTGGTACGCTCTTTTGAGTATTTTCTTAGGGTAACCAGGTTGACGTTGTTTAAACCTTAAGGCCATGCATGTACATTCTGCATGAAAAGTTTCTATCTTGGAACAATTTCTACTTATGTGGATAAACTCCCCATAGGGTATGCTCTCCTTTAGGACGGTGGGATGGTTGCTCTTGGTGTGTAGGGGTATACTGGAACTGGTGGGTTTCCTATAAAGTGCTGTAATATATATATCTGTATAGTGAAATGGGGCTTTAAAAAGTCAGCATTTTCGGATTTGCAGTGTTGGTCTGTGATATGTTGTAGTAATACCATTTAGACAACATCAGATTAACAAGAAAATCTGTGTTAGTTCAATATGTAGACCACCTTCTTTGGGCTTCATCTTCTTATGATGCTTGCTGTGAAGGATCAGGAGGAGGACACAGATGCTGTGAAGACATTTTTACCATAGAGTTAAAGTAAAATAAGGCCTAGCTTTTCCAATGTCTATGGGGTGTTCCCTACCTATTTTACTAACTAAGGTGCTCGTCAGTCAGGGTGAACATCATAAACAAGTCTACCCGCTGTCCAAATCTAACCTATCTGACCTTACCACTAGTATAACTAAGGCCAGGAGAATGACTCCCTGCTCCTGGGGGCTGTGTTTGCTGGGTTTGCTTGATTATGTAAACAAGTCTGTTTATTCTTTGGACTGAGTTCTGCACTTCTTTTAAAGGGGCTGGTAGCTTCCTTGTCCTCTTTCTTAGAGAGTATCTTTGTTATGCTCAAGTACCTTCTCTCTCATTTAGGACTCCAGACTCCCTTGTATTTGGTTCTCAACTTATGAATTTTGGTTGCTCAACTCCCAATTATAGTTCGCCTCTTCCTGGGGTGGTTTTTCATATATGATGTTTATCTTCCTCACCTCACGGTTCTCGACTCCCCACACTTCTCTTTGGTTTTTGTTCATTCTTATCATTGCGATATGGATTGGCCTTTGCCTTTTCCCAAGGCAATACGATTCAAACTCTATTTCTCTCCCACTCTTTCGTTTGTGTTTTTCTCTTTATCCCATTAACATAGTTCAGATTCATCTGTTTATTTTCAATCCTTTTCCAATTCGTAGTTGGACGAGTTTCGTTTAGCTAATACTAAGTCCCTTTTAACTTTCCGGTATTCGCGTTCCCCGTATTACCTGCTGTCTTCAGGACTAACATTGCAGGAACCTGTAGGAATTTGGACTCTGTCACGGCTTCTTGTTAGCTCCACGATTCACTTTCCACAGCATCTGTTTCATATGCATCTTGCTCTTGCTTGTGGACACAACTGTTGCTGGGACTCGCTTCAGGATTTGCTTCCTCCTGTAGGTGATATGATATGGCATTTATAAAGTGCCTATACCCAAATGTTTCAAGGCGTGACCAGACATTGGGGTGAAACAGAGGACAGACAAGAACAACGATTTTACTAGGCCTTTTGACTTTAGATCACGCATGTGCAGTGGTAGGGGAAGGGAGAAGTGCCAGGGCACTGGGGGGGAGATGGAGAAGTGCGAGACAAAGGAAACAGCAGAGTGTGCAGCCAACGGCTGGCAAATGCGGGTGCTCGGAAGTGCAGCCAACCAGTGGCAAATAAGTGCAAGAGAGGGGGCTGTAGGGTTACAGATACAGACCACAAGTGCAGGGGGTGCCAAGAGCCAATGCAGGTTGCAACTGGACAGGCAGGGACCTGGGCCCGAATTCATAAGGTGGCCAGGTGACCAGTGCGTGGATCAGACGGGAGATCAGCAGGGGAGATGAAGAGAGAAGGCGGAAGCAAAGATGAAGGTCTTGAGGTGCTTCCGGAGCCAGAGATGGTTCTGCTCAAGTTTCAGAGAGGCAGGGAGGCTGTTCCAGAGGGAGGCCTCAGCCAAAGAAAGAGATCTGCCCACAACTCTCTGTTTGGTGAACTGACTGTCCCTCAGAGAGTTGGATATGGAGGAGCTGAGGGCTCGAGTAGGAAGCTATTTAGGAAGAGAGAGTTGGACGCATTGTGGTTCCAGGCCCCAGAAAGCCTTGTGGACAATGTAGATCGTCTTGAACTTGATCCTTACCGCCACTGAGAGCCAATGAAGAGATTTCAGCGCTGGAGAGATACAATCCTTGGGCATGAGGCCTAGGACAAGTCTCGCAGTCCTGTTCTGGATGAGTTGTAAAGGCGGGAGAGTAGAGGAAGGTAGACTTAGAAAGAGGCTGTTGCAGTAGGCCAGCCTAGAGAAGACCAGAGCTCTGGAGACAGTGAGCTTCTAGGGGAAAGTGAGGAAAGGAAGAGTACTTCTGAGGAGGTGCAACTGGTAGTTTAGATGTGAGAAGAGAAGCTGATTGTGGAGTCCAAGAGTACCCCAAGGTTCTTAGCCTCACAGGTAGGAGCAGGAAGAGGGCCCAGGGTGGGTGGCCAGAGAGTGAGGGGAAAGGAGGGCACTTGTGATCCGATGTGGAGGATCTCCGCCTTACTGGCATTAAGGCAGAGATCATTGGCGGAACACCGCTCCTAAATTGCGGACAGACAATCCGGGATATGAGAGAGAAGAAGCGGCTGAGGTGAGCCTGAAAGAGAGTTGAGCATCATCCGTCTAGCAGTGAAAGTTGGTGCAGAGAGGAGCTATGCAATGGACGAGAGGTGGCAGGTATTGGTTGAACAGCCAGGGAGAAAGAGATACCCAGGTTATCACGGAGCTGGTTGAGCAGGATGGCATTGTTGACAGTATCAAAAGCGGAAGAGAGATTGAGGTGGATAAGCACAGAAGGAAGGTAAGAGTCTAGGTTTTAGAGTAGGTCTTCACAGATGTTCTGGATAGCAGTTTCTGTGCTTCTGGCCGCTCTGAAGCCTGACTGATGTCATGGAGACAACCAACAGATTCAGTGTGGAGGTCAATCTGAAAGATGGCCAGCTTTTCTAAGAGTTTGCCCAGAAAAGGAGTAATGGCGATAGTTAGCCAGACAGGCAGGATCGACAGAGGGTTTCTTAAGGAGAGGGTGCACAAGGGAGTGCTTCAGAGGGGAGGGGAAGGTTCCAGTGGCGAAAGAGTGATTGCAGAAGTCGGCCAAGGCTGGAGCCAAGGGTGTCAATGTGGTCCTTGATGGTTTTGCATGAACAGGGAAGAACCTGTTTTGACGAGACTTTCATAGATCAGACTTGCCTAGAAATATTGTCAGGGGTGAACAAAGGAAAGGAAGAGAAGGGGGGAGGAGAGGCGGCCACAGGAAGGCCAGGAGTAGAGAAAGACGATGTAGAGCAGGAGAGGATGGACAGGATGTCCTGGGTTTTTGTGATGAAATGAGAAGCCAAGGCTGTGCAGAGGGCGTTGGAGTGAACAGGATAGGTAGAGACTACAGCAGGATTGGCCAGCTCCTTGCAGATTATAAAGAATTTGGCCGAGTAGTTAGATGCCGCAGAGGCACAGGCTTGGATGTGTGCTTTCCTCTTAGTGTGGACAGAGAGTCGGTACTGCCTTTGGAGTAGGTGGCGGGCCAGTTTGTCAGAGGGTGACCTGATGCCCGCTATCTTCTCTCAGCCACCATACACTTGCGTTTAAGGGTGACGAAGTCTGAGTCCTACCAAGAGTTGCACTTGACTTTGGGCTTCAAGCGGATCATCATGATAGGGGCAAGTACATCAAAGGTGTCAGAGATAGAACAATGCAGGTTAGACAGGGCTGTGTAAGGATGTGAGTCAGCCAGAGGTGCAGGGGGGGGGAGAAAGTGGCAGCAAAAGCCTCAACTGACACACGCTTCATGGGTCGGATGACCGAGAAGGTAGATGGCAGTGCTGGAGTTGGCTTGGCCTGAGGGGGGGGGGGGGGGGCGGGTGTGGGGGGGGGGGGGGTGGGGGGGGGGGGGGGTGGGGGGGGGGGGGTGGGGGGGGGTGTGGGGAGAGTGTGGGGGGGGGAGGGGAGAGAGAGAGAGAGAGAGAGAGAGAGAGAGAGAGAGAGAGAGAGGTGTGAAGAGGAGAAAGTAGTCACTTTAGGAGAGAGGAGTGGTGAGAGGGTTGGTGAGGGGGAGGTCTGAGGAGATCAGAACATCCAAGGTGTGCCCTGCAGAGTGAGCCAGGCCAGAGGGAAGAATAGAGAGAGAAAGAGAATCACAGAGGTTGAAAGAGTTCTGAAGGAGGACAGGAAGCATCCAGGTGGATGTTGAGGTCTCCGAGGAGGAGAGGTTGAGTGGTAGAGGCCGGCAGAGAGGAAGAGAAGTCGGCCCACTTCGAAAGGAAGGAAGTTACCTGGCCAGGCGGCTGGTAGATAGTAGCCACAGCGAGAGAACGGCCAGGAGAGAGAGAGAGCCTACAGACCAGGCATTCAAAGGAGAAGTAGTCCTGCATAGGAATCCTAGAGACGGGGATCCACTCGCGGAAGATCAAGGCTACACCTCCACTGGGACGGTTGTTTCTGGGCACGGAGCGGATCTTGTAGCCATCAGGGAAGAGCGTGTCAAAACTTGTGACAGATTTGGCCGTGAACCACGTCTCAGACCGAGAACATCAATGTCAAGATCTTCCAGGAGACGGCAAGTGTTGAGCGTGGCAACGTGGAGAAGGATGCCACCTTTAAAAGACTTCCATGGAGGGGTACAGATCTGAGGTACGTCTTGCAGAAGTCTAGAAGGAGCCTGAGGGTGGGCAGAGGAGGAAGGAGGAGAGGGCAAGGTATCCAAGGAGGAGGATGAGGATTCCAGAGAGGTGCCGGAGGAGGGAGGCAACAGGGCAGCCGGAGAAGAAGTAGCATAAGCCATAGAGGTGGCAGTGGGTGGAGGAGGCAGAGGAGCCGGAGAAGGGAAAGTAGGGACAGCAGGAGAAGAAGGGAAGTTGATGAGGCGCGGGAAGCGTCTTTCAAAAAGGAGGAGGTTGGCCTGTGGGCCTTGGACCAAGACAGTGCCATTTAGATAAATATTAATGATGGTTTTAGAGGAGTGGAAGGGGGCCCGGAGGGCCTCCCACCAGGTGCCACCATTAATGGGAGAGGAGGAAAAAGGAGAGGGCACAGAGACCATACAGGGATTCCATAGGCCTGACGAAGGTACAACAAAGTGGATGTCAGTGAGGGTTTGTCTGGAGGAAGCGCTTATGTAGGTATCAGCGATAGGGAGACCTGGGTCAGAGACCAGGGTATCCCTCTTAAACTTTTTCCTACCAGACTTAGTAAGAAGGACAGGATAGTCAATAGAAAAGCAGTTAGAGAAGATAGGAGAGACAGAGCACCATAGAGGATGGAGAGGGAAAGGGTTAGGGGGGAAACAAAGATGGGGAGGAGACACTGGGAATAAGCACAAAGAGGAGGGGAGCAAGAGGATAAGACAGGAAACAAGACAGGATATAAATAGGCAAATAAATACAATTCAAGATGGGTTTAGATAAAAGGAAGGGAAAACGAGTAGGCAATCAGAACAATGTGGCACGACGTTGGGAGAAGACAAACGGGCAAGCAGCTGCGAGTAACAACAACCAGTTAACAGAGCAACCCTGTAAGGAAAGAAGGAACACAACAGGAGTGGAGGCAGCACAATGTGCGGAAACAACCAGGCAGGGTGCGTGCTAATTAACAGAACAATGATCAAGGGAACCTAGAGCAGAGTGAAAAACATCGGCATGTAGGCAATACGAGTGTACAGCAGTCAAGGATGACAGACGCAAAAACACAGAGACGACGAAAAAGGGACCTAGAAGAAGAAAAAGCAACAGAGCACAGATCAGTAGCAGAGGATAATGGAAGGGACTGGGAAGGGGAAAGGGCAGGTAAGGAGGGTAAGGACCTGCAGGGGGAAGCAAGGACACGCCGCCAGACAAGGGAAGACCGGACTAGGGTTGCAAGGGAGCACGATCGAGGGATGCGCAGAGGCGCACGTCGCTTAGGAGGTGAACAGCGTAGGCAACTGAAGATTGTGTGGGGGCCGCGCAAGCTAGGGATGCGCAGAGTGAATGCGACTGTTATGCCAGGGGAGTGAAACTGAAGGCTTCACTTCCCTGTCCAAAGTTAGGACAGGTTCAAAAACAAAAGCAAAACGTTTGGGGGTCCATAGAACTATGGAGCGAAAGTTGCCAAAAGTGAAATCTTCCCCAACAACTGTCCACTTTCACATTAAAGCACCTTGTCTGCAGTCTGTTGTAGCAGCAACACTGGTAGTACAACAATGTGTATTAGGTTCTCTGTTTCAGAATAGCATGCTGTAACAGCATTGTTATTTAAAGCAAAAGCACATTTCACTTTCTCTCTTTATAAAGTATGAAAGGTTCACCAGCAGTGGATCTTTCATAGCTTCGCATGCTGTTGAATATTCCCTATGGGCGAGGCTGGAAATCCTTGGTACGTTATTAAAGCAGTTCCAATTGTACACAAGAAGAAACCACTCTCAATCTAGTGTTCTATCTGACTCATTTTGGACCATTTTCTCTTCAGCAGTGGGCATTCCCTCCCTTAGCTGTACCCCTGGTGCCATTTTTAGATTCTTTCCTGCACATTCAAAGTTTGGAATCCTTCATATGTCTCCATATTTGTGATGTTTTTCAGAGCATCTTACTGTGATTTTGAGATTCAACTGTTTTTGAAGATCAACATGAGTGTTTTCATATTTGGGGATTGGAAACATTGGCACTCTGTATGAACTCTCAATGGAGGGGGAGATGCAAAAGATCTGTCTGCCTTCAGAGTCTGAGTCTTCTGATGTGCTTCCCTACACCTCACAATGACTGATGTCAAAATCAAGAAAAGCCTCTTTAAAAATTGCTCCACCTGCAAATTTAAGAACATTTAGTTTGGTAGACAAGCAAAAGGAGTGCTTAAACTGCCAATACCTTGAGCTTGACATGGGCTCCTGTACCATCTGTCAGTCTTTCTGCAATAAAACTTTGATGACTAGACATAGGAAGTTTATTGCAACGATAGATGAGGCTGCCATCACATATGACTCTGCCTCAGTGAGGAGCTTGGAAGCAGCCCGACCTAGCAGACCAATAGAAAACTCTACTTCATCTAAGAGGCCAATATCCCATGAGCTGTTTTCTAGAGATAAGTTTGAGGGCTGAGGGCCGTACCTGGGCTCAGAGAGGTTTAAATTATCCCTCCCAACCAAAGAAAGTTACCTCTTCATCCTCCTCAGGGCAGAATGCTGGCAAGTCCATGAAGCATATAACGAGTCATGCATCTTTTCATGACAGTCAACAAGGAAGACCTTGCCAATGCTATCGAAGCAAAGGGTGTCTCATACCATTGACCGCTGCCTGGTTGACAACTACAGCAGAAGTGGGACCCTCATCGACATCGGAATATCAGCCTCGTCAATAACTATCCCATCAACCACGTGCCTGTCAATGACGCAAACTCGAAGACAAGTGGCCACTTCATCAAATGCTGCTCCCAGGGAAAGTTCAGAACACAGACTCCTTCATTCTCCAAAGAGACAGAGGAACAGCATTTTGACATTGTAGCTATATGCCCTGCCCAACCTCACAGCTACTAGGGACATCCCTCAAGAAGTGTCGAACATATATTTCGAAGGGATTGTGTCTTCCGACGTATTCCTTACCTTGATAGATTACATTCCAGCTTGCTGGCCTCAGAAATCTTTTCAGTAGAGGGCGCTGCGCGTCAACGTCCCTCGAGCTGGTGTCCCTCGACAGCCACCGTCTCGGCGCTGACGTCATCATACGTATAAATGGACTCGCGTTGCGACCGTTGCTCAGTTCCGTTTTTCCGCGCTTCGTGGGCCTCGGAATCGTGTTGCTCAGTTCTTTCTTCAAGTAGTTTCTACTTATTCCTCGAATATATCATCTTTATTCGATGGCTTCCTCATCCAAACCGTCGACCCCACGGTCCGGCTTCAAAAAGTGTCGTGATTGTGGGAAGAAAATGTCGTTGACGGATCCGCACAGGATCTGATTGTGGTGCATGGGATCGGAGCATCACTGTTCAGAATGCGAGGACTGCATGACCATGACGGCGAAAGCCTTGAAGGAGCGTAAGGGGAAGCCAGAAAGAGGTAAGACTCTTAAAACGTCTACTCCTTCGAAAGTTTCCTCGGCAGAGTCGAGACATTCGTCTCCTTGCCGTCACAGGAAACATTCCCGTTCAAGGTCTCGAAGCGGTTCCCATCAGTCTTCGAGATCTAAACACTTGAAAAAGAGGCATCGTAGATCTCCCTCTTATTTGTCTTTTTCCACTTCCCCGGAAAGAGTCACCTGCCCCACGAAACACAGTTCTCCAGTGGGAGGAATTCTGTAAAAAAATGCTTAGCGTCTTCGAGAAAGCGGCCTCGACCCCCTCAGAGACGGCTAAAGGTGATACCCTGGGTGAAAGACCCGAGAAATCAAAACGCGGCGAGTCGTTGCACCCGGCGAAAGAAACTGCCCGAGAGCATCATGAACCCTCGAGCAAAGGCAGTAAGACCGCGTCATCGTCATCGAAGGTTCCTTTGACTCATAAATCTGCGTCATCGACGCTTCTATCGAAGGGCCCGTCGACACACAAATCAGTCGAATCGACACCGTCTTCGACGCCAATGTCGACACCGATAAAGGACAGACCTACTGCTGTTACCACATCTCAGTCAGTAGAAGTACCGAGGGCTTCGACCATGACCTCGAGAATGTCGTTGATAACCTCAACGACTCCGAGTAGGATCCCGATCCTCTTGGGTTCTTCGAGGCCCCTTCCTACTTTTTCGACGCCTTTTTCGGTTTCATCGAATTCTTTGACTTCCGCGTCGACAACTTCGACATTTTCTCAATCTGTGACTACAAGCTTGGCCCCTTCTGCTCTAGAAATGGGGTTTAAACCATACCCTAGATCTGATTATTTTAGAGCTTTGTCCTCTATATATGAGGAAGGGGAGGATTCCGATCATGAGAGACCTTTTGGGTTGCAAAGGACCACAACACCTATTCCTGAGGAATTTATCTCAGAAGAGAACAGGTTAAAGGATCTTCAAGATTCCTTACATGAGGCAAGTGATTTAGATACTTCTCCTGAATTAGAATTTGCTAAACCAGACTCTGGGGAACATGCTGAGACCCCTTATAGGGTTCTGATGGCCAGAATAATACAGTTCATGGGGTGGTCTACACCTTCACCTTCTTTTCAGCAGGATGACCTTACTGACATCCTAGATAGAGGTCCACAGGAAGATCCTGTTGTTCTCCTTCATTCTGCACTACTGGAAACATTTCTGCTAATTGGGAAACTCCTGAAGTAATCCCGGCAGTTAACAAAAAACTATCGGCTAAATACAGAGTATCTGTCTCAGACCTTGAATATTTGAGCAAGCATCCAACTCCAGAGAGTTTGGTTGTACAAGCAGCTACTTCATCGAACAGTAGATCTGCATACCCTACTATTCCACAGGACAGAGATGATAAAAGGATTGACGCTATGTCAAAAAAAGTATTTTCGGCATGTAGCGTGGCGCTTAAATCTATTAACGCCACCTGCACGCTTGCAAGATTTAGCCATACACTTTGGGAGTGTGCTTCATCTGCGGCTGACTGTCTCCCGGAAGGAGAGGAAAGGGAAGCATTTTTAAACATCATTAAAGATGGGAAAGATGCAATGTCCGAGTCCCTTCAAACTGGCATTGATTCTGCTGACAGTATCAGCAGGGCCATGGCGGCTAGTACTACAATCCGCAGATATGCGTGGTTGCGAAAGTCTGGATTTGCTCCAGATGTACAGGCCAGACTTTTGAATATGCCCTTTGTCGGCACGTCTTTGTTTGGTAAAAAGGCCGATGACAGCCTGGAGAAGTTACAGACATCTAAGGCAGCAGCGAAATCTCGTGGAGCTGCAATCCGTCAGACCCCAAATCGCCCCTCAGCAACCTCCTGGAGGGGTAGGTCCTTTCGCTTTTACTCCACATTCGGAAAAGGCAGAGGACAGCCAGCTCAAAGGTGCCAAAAACGATTCAACCGTGGTGGACGGGTTAAAGGTACAAAAGCCGCAGCAGCAGGTGCCTCTTTACCCTCTGCATCTGCGTCAGCCGCCTCTAAACCCCTCTGAGGTCTCTCCCGACAAGACACCAATAGGGGGCAGGTTAACTCAACATCTGGCGGAATGGCAGGCTATTACGTCAGATGCTTGGGCATTGGAGACAGTTGCCCAAGGTTACTGCCTACCTTTCCTACACACCCCTCAGAGTCATCCACCGGGGAACAACTCTTTGAAGTTTCCAGATCTGCCTTCTGCAGGATATTCTAGACCTGTTAGAGAAAGGTGCCATAGAACCGGTACCTGTAGCGGAGAGGAACAAAAGTTTGTATTCCCCCTACTTCCTAGTACTGAAGAAGGACAGAGGACTGAGACCCATCTTGGACTTGCAAGAATTGAACAAATTCCTCAGGAAAGACAAGTTCAAGATGGTAACTCTTTCTCAGATCCTTCAGGCCCTCCAGCTTCAGGACTGGTTGGTATCTCTAGATCTTCAGGATGCTTATTTCCATGTGCCAATCCATCTCAAACACAGGAAATACCTGAGGTTCGCAATTGGCAACTCTCACTATCAATTTCGAGTTCTGCCATTTGGGCTGACCTCCGCCCGAGGGTCTTCACCAAGCTAATGTCGGTAGTGGCTGCAAGTCTAAGAAGGGAAGGGATCCACGTCTACCCTTACCTGGACGATTGGTGGATCAGAACAGTATCTTCGGAACAAGCTCAGATCCAACTAGATTATGTCTGCCAGTTCCTTCACAAATTGGGCTTCTCCCTCCATTTAAAGAAGTCACAGATGATACCATCACAGAGAATCCAGTTTATTGGAGCGGTCCTGGACACTTCCCTGGGAAAAGCCTCGCCACCAGAGGTGAGGGCTCAAGATATTCTACAGATGGTCACCAAGTTTCAAAATGCCCAACGTCTACCAGCCTTTGACTTTTTGAGGTTGCTTGGCCTCATGGCATCCTGCATCTTGCTAGTGCCAGAGGCTTGCCTGAGAATGAGATCCCTCCAGTGGGCTCTAAGAACCCAATGGTCGCAATTCTCGGGGAGAATGTCAGATCTCCTTCAAATCCCAGACAGAATAGCTCGAGGCCTTCAGTTGTGGGCCTGTCGGGAGAACATCTTGAAAGGGGAACAGTTTTGGCAACCATGGCCGGAGAGAACTGTAGTCACGGATGCCTCACTCACGGGGTGGGGAGCCCATACCAACGACTTGACCATCAGCGGTCGTTGGTCTCCATCGGAGTCCAGACTACACATCAACCTATTGGAGCTGAGAACAATCAGACTAGCACTGAAAACTTTTCTGCCATCAGTACAGGGAAAGAATGTCCTGATAATGACAGAAAATACAGTGGCCATGCACTACCTCAACAAAAGAGGAGGCGTAGGGTCACTGTCACTGTGCAGAGAGGCAATGCAGCTCTGGTCTTGGGCAATTCAGGAAGGAATCTCTCTATCGGCAGTTCACCTAGCCGGAGAGAAGAACTTGAGAGTGGACGCTCTGAGCAGGCAGAGCACAGTCTCCCACGAGTGGGAGCTAGCTCAGGAAGTCCTTCAGGAGATCTTCACCTTTTGGGGAACCCCTCAAGTAGATCTGTTCGCCACCAGCATCAACAGGAAGTGCGATCAGTTTTGTTCAAGGGAATTTCCCCCGACAGGAGCTCTAGGGGACACATTCGTAGCGGGAGTTTCCACTTCTGTACGCGTTTCCTCCACTCCCTGTCATTCCTCAAATGATCAGGAGGTTGAGAAGATTCCGGAAATCCATGATCCTAATTGCCCCGGATTGGGCCAGGAGAACGTGGTACCCGGACCTTCTGGACATGTCCATCTGTCCTGCGATTAGTCTTCCGCAAAGAGAGAACCTTCTCACGCAGAAGAGAGGTCAGGTTCTCCATCCAGACATCAGAACGCTCAACCTTCACGCTTGGTTTCTGAAAGGTTGAGATACAAGGATTGGGACCTTCCAGATGACGTCATGGAGGTTTTGCTTTCGGCTAGGAGGCCAGCAACAAAGACTTTATACCGCTGCCATTGGAACAGATTTTGCAGCTGGTGTAGAGAAGAGAATATCGATCCCTTTTCATGCGGTACACCAATGGTGTTCTCTTTTTTTGCTCTATTTGGCGAATTCAGGTCTCCAAGTTGGTACGATCAAGGGCTACTTCGCAGCCTTGTCAATCTTCAAGTGCACTGCAGAGGACCCATCATATTTCAAACTACCCCTAGTGATCCAATTCCTGAAGGGATTGACTAATGTCTATCCCCCAAATCCTTTCCAAGTTCCCTTATGGCATTTAAATCTAGTCTTAAACTTCCTAATGGGTACTCCTTTTGAACCACTCCATTCTTGTTCATTAAGATTTCTCACCCTTAAAACTGTCCTGCTAGTGGCTGCCAGAAGAGTGAGCGAATTACAAGCTCTATCTTGCAAACCTCCTCATACTATTTTTCACAAAGACAAGGTTGTCTTACAAGTGAAGCCTAATTTCCTCCCAAAGGTGGTCTCTGAATTCCACATCACTCAGAGGATAACCTTACCTTCATTCTATCCTCCTGCCCATCCAGGGAAAGAGGAAGAGAGGCTACATAGGCTGGATCCAAGGCGTGCCTTGAGCTTTTATATCAGCAGACTTGCTAGGATAAGGCAAGCAGACCAGCTGTTTATAGGTTATGCAGGACACAAATTAGGACTGCCAATCACAAAACAGACCATTTCAAGATGGATTATATTAGCCATTCTAGAATGCTACAAATTGGCAGGGAAAGAGCCCCCTCAACATCTTAGGGCTCATTCAACCAGGGGTATTGCAGCCTCTTCGGCCCTCCAAAGAGGGGTACCGATTCGGGACATATGTGCAGCTGCCACATGGTCGTCCGCACATACCTTTACAAAATTCTACAATCTGGATTCCTCTTCTAGCCAGGAGACAAGATTTGGCAAAGCTGTGTTACATTCTGTACATTCTTGAAGGGAAATATTTCAATTTTACTCCCACCTCCGTTTGTACACCACTGCTATGGGAGTCTATCAAGATAAGGAATACGTCAGAGGACACAATCCCTTTGAAGAACAAGTTACTTCTTACCTTGTAACGTTCTTTCGATGGGATGTTCCTCCGACGTATTCCTTATTGCCCCTCCCACCCATCCCTGCAGTAAAACTTCCCTTGTAGTTGCAGCTTACGCTCCTTCAAGGTCAATAACCAATTCATGCACAGCTAAATTGTCAAGCTTCAAAACGGAACTGGGCAACGGTCGCTGCGCGAGTCCTTTTATACGCATGACGACGTCGGCGCTGAGACGGTGGCTGTCAAGGGACACCAGCTCGAGGGACATCGACGCGCAGCGCCCTCTACTGAAAAAATATCCGAGGCCAGCAAGCTGGAATGTAATCTATCAATTTAAGGAATACGTCGGAGGAACAGCCCCAGAAGCTTCTCTTAGATTCCTGTGTAGAGGATAGACCCCTTGCTCCAAGGAACAGGAACCCTCCCTGGGAGGTCCCCTTGAGCCTGTGTTTCAAAGACAGTCCTTTCATGACAATTACCATCTCACAGCAGGGTCCTGATTGCTAGAGACCTTTGATTTAGGCAGACACAGGAAGGGCAGAAGGGCAGAAGGGCAGAGTTAGAGTAGCCCACAGGCGATTTTAAGACCACAGAAGGGTCTGACCATCTTGAATTTTTCCAGAGCTCCTGGACTCCCAAATATCCTTTCCTCCCTCCTCCCTCCTCCCTTCCTGCTGACAAGGCGCTCTGTGTATTACATCAGCAGGCAAAGGACGCTTGTTAAAGCAGCCTGGAATTAAGCCCTAACAAAAGGCTTTTTCTGTACCAATTTTCTACAGCATTTTGCCTATATCAGGCTGAGAGACCCTCCCCTTAGTTGATTCATCTCTGGACACTGCTTAAAGAAGGCTTCTCTGGAACTTGATTGGGAGTAGAGTCTACTCCTAAGTCCTCTGCCGTAGCAGTGAAGACCAAGAACTCTATCAAAAAGCAACGTTTTTCTGAGCAACCATCTGTCATGCCTACACCTTTGTTCTTTCTTGCAGATTTTTCTCTAAAGTTGGATGTTTTTCTCTGGTTTTGGATGGGATCTGCTCTACTCGGTCTCTCTTTGTCAAACGTTCCAGGCTGCCGAGGTGGAGGGGGGTTACTTCCACTACTTTATTGACCCTGAACCAAACCGGGCAGAGGAGCAAAAACCAGTCGTCTTCAAACCATGATCATTCAGGTAAGACACACCGAGGTAAGACCTACGATTGACACCATCCCAAGGTCATATGTGGGTTGTATGTGCTGGCTTGACAAAGCCTACTGCAATTGAGGCAGTAGCCAGAGGTCCTTGTCCCTGTCACTGGAGGTAACAGAAACCACCCCAGGTGCCCTCTACAAAACACCCTGCTAACGTATGGCAAAAGAAAGGACTCCTCTTGCCCCAAGACCCTGCACTGGTTGTGCAGTTTTTTGTTTACTATTGGAACTGCTTTAATAATGAGCCAAGGATTCCGCACCTGAAGACAGGGAATATTCAACAGTCTATGAATCTTCGAAAGATACCAACACTGGAGAAACATAGTTACAGGGAAGTATCTTTTAAAATGTACTTTATTATTTTTCAAGGGACGACAAAACACTTTGCCAAGTGACAAAATCATACAGGTTATATACAATACCATAAATGAAGATTAATGAGATGAAAACACGCATATATCTGAAAAATAAACTGCTTCCCCTTTTCAAGGCACTAATTGAACTCTCATTCACCCCAAACCCACCTACCAAATAAAATCTATCTTCCATAATTTGTCTCTCTAAACATAGAGGCCCTGGCCTTTGTCTTCCTTAAATCATTCAACAATATGTCAACATTGACAGCTTTATGCCACGTTGTGGAAAATTAGTAACACATTCCTGCACTTTGAACCACACTGGAAGATATCTAGAAAACCGTTCACAGAGGAGAGCAGTCATTTCTTTGGTGAACCTAATCACCCAGAACGTATACCACCATAAATAAAAAATGGGCCCTCCTGAATTCTAGTGACCCTTCGGCTGTATTATCTCACCACAACATCTCCCAGAAACATCACAACTGGATTAAAAGGCAGTAACACCCCTGTGATTTCCTTTATCCGAACTAGAATTTCCTTCCAAAATGTTTGCTATTTATAGCATGACAACCACATATGAACCATGCTCCTGTTTACCTGCCAAGTGAAAGAACGACTTTGCAACTGTCCACATACCCCAATCAGCCAGGGCAGTAGGGAGACGGTAGGGTGAGGGAGTGTAACATTTTACTACAAACAACAAGGTTTTGTTCTATTTCCAACAAGCAATTAGGTTGATGCTCTCTTGGGACAATGGACTTGAAGTACTTCTCATGCCCAGCAAAGTGACCTGTTCAAGATAGCAACTATGTTTTTCAGCAAAACGTACTAACTCTTTGTTGTTACTTTACTTGTTTTACCTCATCACAAATATTTGTGCAATACTGGATTTATTGAAGTTCACCAATGCTCTACAAAAACTGTAGAAACAATGAATTGCTTCTTGGTTTTGGTTTGAATGTCATGATTTGATTGTCTCATATCAAGAGTAATGTCCTGTCAAATCCAATACTGTTAGCCACTCTTATTCTAGGACTTTTGCTTAGCTATGTTGTGGTTATACATGTATATGAGTATTGTCTTCATTTCTTGTTTGCATATTCAAAATGACAATGACAACCTTAGTTGTTTTTACATCATGTTAACTTGATTCCTACTTATAATACATGTAAATAAACAATGTCCCCGAATCTATGGGGCATATAACAGATTTGTGATTTATTCCAAAACAGTCCTGTTATCTCTCCGCATGTGATCACTACTCGAAATACTTGCATGCTGGGCCTCCGGTGATTATCATTAACACCAATACAGTTTCTCTAAAATAGTACGACATTCTACACTTTATTAATGTTCTAACTTTATCGGCGGCTACCACACCCCTAGTTATATATAGGGAGACGGAATGGCACCATCAAAAACAAATTGGCCAAGTTATGTGCTGAAACAGTTCATAAATGGACAGGTGCCCTATGGTTGGTACTTTTAGCAAAAGAGGTACTGTTAACAGAAGAACTGGTTTAAGCTCACATGAGATAATAGTGGGCCACCTTATGCATCTTTCCTCTTTATCACCACTAAATGCATCTTATAAAAGTGTATCAACTTTCCTTAATAACCCACCTCGCCTCTTGACCCCATCCTCTTGAAGGAGGTTGGTCAGCTTCTCTTGAAAAACGTGCTAGAACTGGTACTGTGCTCAGAAGAAGGCATGGGGTGGTACTCGACTAGCTTTCTGTTCCTGAAGAAAGACAGTGGCTTGCATCCAATTATGGATCTGAAGCTTCTGAATTTGAACCAGCAAACTGACAAATAAATGATGGTAACTCTAGCCCAGATCCTCAAAGCCTTCAATTTGCAAGACTGATTGCTGTAACTCGACCTTGAGGAAGGCCTACTTTCACATGCCCATTCATCTCAAGCACAGGAAGTACCTCAGATGGAATGTGGGCCAGCATCCCTACCAGTTCAGATTCCTGCCATTCTGTCTTTGTTTGACACCCAAGGTTTTCACCAAGCTGCTGGCAGTAATGGTGGCTCGCGAGGGACAGCATTTGTGTGTTGCTCTACCTGGGCAACTGGCTTGTCTGATCTCGCTCTCTAGACCGGACGTCAGCAAATCTGTTCCGCATGTGCAGTCCCATGCACAGCTAGGGCTTTTCCCTGAATTTCAATTAATCAGGGTGGACTCGGATACTTGCTGTGATAAATCTGGAGACTTTGTCCATTCTTCCTTAGGAGAGCTACCCCCTTTGAGGGTAGGGAGGTGAGCCTGCTCAGCAAAACCGTCTCTAGGGGTTTGGGAAAGCGGGACCTTACTGGGAGTGACTCCCCTTCAAGGGACAAGGACTCGCATTCCCACGGGGAACTCCCTAGACCTAAAATATGATCTGCCTACATGGGAGTAAGAAAGACTGACATCACATCTATGTGTTGGACTTAAACTAACACTGACGTTATTTCTATGTGTTTGACTCAAGGTAATGCTGAACTTGACAGTCAGAGGTGAACAATCCACCCCTTTTGAATCTCGGCACAAGAATAAAGGGACAACCCTTGAATGGAGGAGGAGAAACCCAACACTGAGAGCTGAGGAGTCAGTAATGTGAGACGGACCCAAAAGTATAGTTTTCTCAATGTTTGCCATTTATTAAAATGAAGAGGTGAGATAAACGTCTATATTTCCCTATCCTAACGCGGATGTCCCTACCTAGCAAACTAAAACTAAAGAAAGATGACCTAGTGTCCAAAGAGTATCTGACCCTCACACTCCTATACGCAAATAAAGTATACATGGAATATGGGGCTGTCTTCTGTTCAACAAAACAGTGTAAAGGTTCAAACTTATCGGTTTTAGAAAGTACTCCTTGTGACCAGGGTTGGTCTCCCTTGCCCTGGATCAATTAAAGAATAACCTTGGAAAAGTTCTGATTCAACAAAGTTCAGTTCAACACAAAATGTCTTTTCGCTCCACTGCATCCTTCCACTTGGTAAAGTAAATGTCTCATTCACAAACGCTTGTTAAAAAATCTAAGCAATTGTCCTCCACTGTATCATTCTTGGTAAGGCAAATGTGTCTCTCGCAAAACACAAGTTCATACACCAAGGCAATTGTTTTCCTCAGGATGCAAAGCAATTATTAGCATATAACACCTATTCCTCAAATCGAATACTTTTGTCAGGATTGCACAGCAACTCCCTTTGGTGAGTTTGTCAAAATATTAATAAAGTTAACAAGTTATTTCCACAACACCTTTTTGCCACAACCACACTTCTTCAAAACATCTTCTTTCCTTAAATACTTGCCTCCCAGGAAGTAAAACCCGGACAACTACAATTGGTCTTGGTGGCAATATTTGTTCCAAGATTCTTCACACTAGTATCCCATGTGAGGAGGGCTGAACAATGACTGCCTCTTCTTTTAGTCTCCTGACTCTTGGAAAAGTGAGTTACAGGTTTCCCCAAACTGGAAACTCAGGAAAGAAGAATTGCACCAAAATTGCCTCTTGACTGTTTCTTTATAGCCCCTTGGCAATGTGGGTTACAGGTTTCCTTCCCCAAGTTGGTATCCCAAAAAAGGGGAATTACGCCCTTGTTGCTTCTTTACTTTATTTGTTCGGTATTCAAAATTAATGGTTACTGCCAAATGTCCTCCTCGGAGTGCCCTGGGGGTCACCTTTTAACTACAGGTCAACTCACTGGCCTCCTTTCGTGTCTCTGCTTCCCTTTTTGCTGCTGTGGCAGGCCACCTGCGTTCTGTCCACTCATTTGCCAGCTGCTGCATAACTTCAGCTGTCTGCATAGCCCTTGTTCGGAGCTCTGCCAGCTTCGTTGGGCCTCTGCGTCCTCTCGCACACCAAAGCAGCTCGCATCAGGACGGGAGCACGTCTCCCATCCAGCTGGGTTCCTCTTCCCATTGCCGTCCACGACGCAGCTTCCTGCTGCTCACACTCTACAATGCTGACCGCCTTTCTTTTCCTGCATTCGCTTCAGCTGCGTTGTTACTTCTGCTTCTGCTGCAATCCCAGAACTCCAGACTGCTGCTGCCTCTACTGCTCCTTCCCTGTCTCTTCCCAGCTGTAGCTCATTCTTGGGTTTAAATGTCCTGCTCAGGTTCCTTGCTCTAGCATAACTAGCCAACACATTCTGTTCAATACCGCCTCTGGACCTCATTGACTCTTGGTTCTTTTTCCTCATCCCAGTACCAATGGCATTATAGATCTTGAAGTCAATAATGGGTTGCATAGCAGTTACATTGGTTTGCTCTACTTTACAATATGCCATCAATTCTCCGGGAGAATGGGGAATCTTGAGTTAAAGTGGTCACCAATTTCCCCTGATAGGAGTCCCCTCCCATGTGATCGTCCCACATAATACCACCCCCAGGGTCAGGATCAGGTAGCGGCTGCCTTCCCCAAGCCACATGAGAGAAGGCCCATACCAGGGTCTTAGTATTGATCGAACTAGATTCATCACATGCGCTGATCAGCAGAGCCGGCTGTCATGCAGAAGGAAGCGGACACCTGAAGGAGACGCCGTCCGCCCAGCAAAGCAGCGCACAGGGCCTGAAACATGGAGGTTGCGCAAAGCAAACCGTACCTAGAGGCGCGATCACGTATAAAACATGGTATGCCCAGAGCCAGAAGGAGAGGGAGGTCACCAGAACCTCCAGAAGGGTCACAGTGACCCACAAGGGCTAAGAGAGCAAGACGGAAAGAGGGGTCAAAGGTACCCAAAATAGGCAAGTGAGACATTGGGACAGAGGGGCCCAATTAGCAAACCACAGTATAGATACCAAGGAAGCATGGATGCTCCCAGCAGTTGATCAAAGTGGGGAGAGATCAACTAAGGTGGTGAAGAGGGATCAGGGAAATATCCCTCCACCTAAAGGAATTTTGACATTTTGCGTTTTCAGGGACTCAAGACTTTTTTTTTCAAACTTTGGGAAACGTTTTGAGGAACCTTTATAGACTGCCAAGAACTGTTTCTTTGAAGGGAACTGTTATTAACTGATAATTATTGTATCCAGACCCATTAGGGAATTCTGGGATGCCAAGAGCGATCTGGGTGGAAAACCCAGAGTGTAGGGCACTCAACCTATTTTCTTTTACATTTTTCTAAGTGGTAGGGCCAGTTTAATAGGTTTGGACCGAGGACTGTTTTATTTTTGCACTATCGACGAGCGCCTTAGTTTAGTTTTATTAGGACGGGAACTTCCTTTTAGTAGTAGTGGGTCATTGAGGTCTTTTTTTTTTAATTTGAATTTAAAAAAAGTATAAATCATGTCCTCTGGTCCGAGTCCTCCTCCGGGTTTGCCACATTGCCTGGGTAGGGCTTTCCCAACAGAGGACCAAGTGGTGAAAATCTCACAGATGTTCCATGTCCTCCAAGCAAAGTTATAAGTTCCCATCTCAGCCTTTCTGTGTTTGCTGGGTGTCAGAACCACCTACATTCTAGTGATTCCAGAAGCCTGGCTTTTCATGGGGTCGCTTTATTGGCTCCTCTGTCGCCATTGGTCTCAATTTCAGGGTCACATGTCGGATCTCTTACAGGTGTCGATCCAAATTGCTCAAAACGTTACATGGTGGTCCCTGAGAGACAACCTACTGAAAGGTGCTTTGTTTCGTGAAACCTGTCTTCAGGAGACGGTAGTCACTTGTGCATCCCTGAGCAGTTGGGGTTCTCACCTGACAGATCTAACGGTGAGCGGATGGTCGTCTCACTTTGTCTCTGGAACACATCAATTTGCTTGAGATGAGAGCAATCGGGCTGGCCCTGGCTTCCGTCCTCTATGATGGTCAAGACGGTGCTAATCCTGACAGAAAACCCAGTGGCCAAGCACTACCTCAAAACGGGAACTGGTGTCTGGGTCCTTGCCACTATGTAGCGAAGCAAGCAAACTGTGATCCTGGGCTTTGAAGAAAATCTCTGATGTGTGTCCATCTTGCTGGAAGAGAGAATGTTACAGTGGATGGCTTGAGCAGGCAGACTTGGCCCTTCCACGAGTGGGAGCTCTGTCGGAAGGTTCTAGAGGAAGTTTACTCCTGCTGGAAAACTCCTCAAGGGCTTATAGTTAATATGTCGACAGACATAATTTCGAATGCAATAATGGAGAAAAAAAAATGCAGAAAAAAATTATTTCGTTTTTTTTTATAATGGGGGGGTCCCCCAATCCCGTTTTTTTTTTTTAATTTACAATGTATTTTTATTAGCTAAACCTCAAAAAAACATAAATAAAAAAAAACATTCGAAAAATATTTTTTTCAGCATCCTTTTTTCAACATTTTTGTATTCAAATTTTTTTTTCAACATTTTATCTGGATACCCTCCTCAAGTGAATCTCTGTGCTTCCAGTGTGAACCGGAAGTGCGAGTTGTTCTGCTCCAAGGAATTTCCTTGACAAAGTGCTCTGGCGGATCACAGCCAGTCAAGTGGATGTTAGACCTTCTTTTTGCATTCCCTGCCATTACGCTGGTTGTCAGGAAGCTGGTTCTGTTGGTCCACTTTAATCCTGATTGCTCCCGACTGGTCGTGGAGAACCTGGTAATTGAGTTGCTGGACATGTCCATCTGTCCTCCCTGGCGGCTCCCGCAGATATTTGATCTTCTCCCCCCAGTCAGAGTTGCAGGTCCTAAAGCTGAACCTCAGCAGCCTGAACCTTCATTCCTGGCTACTGAGAGGCTTTGTTGCAAGGAATGGGATTTGTCAGACAAAGTCCTGGATGGACAACTTGGCCTTTCATCCTTCCGAGGTCAATAAATGAGTGCCAACTTCGGTTGGGTGATATTGTATATAAATATGTTCTATGTAAATCGCTTTGGCAAAGCGCTATATAAAAAACACATCAGTATCAGTCCTCCGCTCAGCTCAGAGATCAGCAACAACATCTTTTTATTCCTGCAGATAGCGTATTTTTCGGCTTGTTGCCGGGAGAGAAATCTGGACCCCTTATCCCCTGATTTGTAAATTTTGCTGTCTTTAACCGAGTCGAGCCTGCAGATCAGCACTATCGAGGGGTACCTCGCTGCTTTTTCAGTCAAACCCAGGACAGGGCTCATTCTTGACAGTCATGCCCGTAGTTATGCAGTTCTTACTGGGAGTGTGTATCCAGATTCCTCCAAGCCAGTTTGTGGCTCCAGCAAGCTCTGTTTGTGCCCCTCTATTCTTATTCTATGAGTTTGCACACCTGTCAAGGTGATTTTACTGGTCTCCATCACTTCTGCTAGACAGGTGAGTGAGGTCCAGGTGCTATCTGTTAAACCTCCCTACTTGTTATTCTCCAGAGAAAAGGTGACGTTGAGAGGGAGACCCTCCTTTCTTCTGAAAGTGGTCTTGGATTTCCATCTCTCTCAAAAGATCCTTCGTCCTGTACTTTTTCCTTCCTCCCATCCTTCCAAGGCAGAAGAAAGTTTCAATCGGCTGGACCTGCTGTGGGCTCTCATCTGCAAGGTCTCGCAGATAAGAGACATTAGGGATGATGGCTAGCTTTTTGTTGGTTATGCTTCTGCACATGCTGGCAGGACTGTGACTAAACGGACAATGTCAAGGTGGATCCATTCTCTGCATCTCAGAATGCTATGATCTGACTGGAAAGAATGTGCCTGATGGTAACAGAGCGCATTTGACTAGAGGAGTGGCTGCCACCTCTGCCCCGCAAAGAGGAGTCCCTGTCCTGGACATTTGCCTGGCAGCAACGTGGCCTTCTTTTTACACGTTTGCTAAGCATTACTGCTTGGATTCTCAGTCTGATATGGGTGCTCGTTTTGGCAAGGCTATCCTCCAGAGCATTCTGGTTTAGGTGCTGTCCTTGATCTCCTACCTCCTCCGCATCCCCATACTGCTATGAGTGTCCATCATAGATGAGGAATCAGTGGGAGGAAGGAATCCATTAGAATAACAAATTACTTACCTCACTGTAATGTTCTTTCCGATAGATGTTCTTCCCATGGATAGGTGGTTGCGCAAAACATGCATAAGGAGGAGTGTGGGGCTATAAAACCGTATTCTTTGCTTTACGTTTAGCTTTAGCAATGGACCACACCACAAAATAATGCCAGTAGGTAGAACATGCTACTGTGAGGCCACAACCAATAAGGCTGCTGGCCCTATGAAAACCGCTAACTTTGATTGCTCTGCTTTGGCAAAGATAAGTGGTATGGGTTGGGCTCTTGGCAAAAATATGGGACTAAGCCAGTACTTGAATTTGCAGATTGAAAAGCCCAGGATGCCATGCCACCTAGAAGGTGGCGGCAACCGCTTAAGCTTACCACCAAGACGGATGTTTCCAGAAGGACTGTGCCACTTGATCAGAGAAGGTTGCAGGTGTAAGACAGTGATGACGGATAAGCGAGTGTTTGCTCGCTAAAATGGGGGAATGCACCTTCCCAGGCACCAAATAGTGTATAAACGCCACTAGTCTTTTCATTGGTGGGGTTTTATTGCTGCTTTAATTTTAATAGGGACATGCTGCATGGCAATGTAGTAAGTTGGCTTTGTCACTTTCTACACTTAGCAAATTTGATGTGCGATTTGCTTTCTTCCACAATTAGTCTACTTTACCCGCTTTGCTCCATAGACAGTAGTTTTGCTTTCTAAAATATCACTCGTACCCAAAGTCGTCCTAGTATTTCTCACAGACAGTTGCTACTAGGATTCTATCCTCTTAACCTCTCAGGGGGAAAATAAATGCTTACTACCTTAATCATGAACAAGCACCATTCTTTATATTGCTCTGATGCGGGTTGGCTGCATAGACCATTTCTGTTTGCAGATTTCAACTAATGGAGACTGCTACCATACAAATCATTTTACATTAGACAGTGTTGTGTACTTTATTAATACCTGTTGACAAATATACCAATACCAGATTGCTTTCACTAGTAGATGCTTTGTTGACAACACACCTACGTATTGGTGAGTAGGGTTCCAAGTTATCACTACATATTAGCCCCACCAAAAATATTGCCATATATATGGTCTGGAACGGCCATAAGTGATATTTTTTGGGGGGATAATTAGGGTTTTTAGGAGTGGGGCCCCCGGTCCGTTAAAAATAATTCAGGGGTTGCTGGGGTGTCCCCCACAGGTTCCATGCCTTAATATGGCCGCAAAAATATGGCGATATTTTTGTATGGTGATATTTTTGCGGGGATATTATGGAACCGGTTCCAAGACATCTACACAACATAAGTATTCTTCTCTGTAACCAGTGTTTTTCCCTGGACATTTTCACCTGATGCGTGAAGCGGCACGTGGCCCCTTTAAAAAAATCCATTCTTGAATGTGAAGCTGAATCGTTTGCTGGCTGGCGGAGGACAAAAGAGCCAAAAATAAAACTGGTGCGATGTGTGAACTTGTGGAGACTCTTGTACTGTGAGCTGCCAGCATCAGAAGTGTCTAGAAATCGAAGGTTGTGCTTGGGAGGAACCCTGCTGCATAGAAAAGAACCTGAAGTATACTACCAGTTGGAAACATGTGCAACTGGTCCCCCCGAACTCTGCACTACACAGGAGCAAGGCAGGTTTTAAGTGGAATGCTTCTCCACACAAACCAAAAGGGAGACAAATCTAGCAAAGAAGCAAGTAGTTCCTATCATTCCACAGAGATGAGGCTGCAGAACTGAACAAGGGCTTACAGGAGGTGATTGCTACAAGACCTGGAGGATATTTGTGGAGGGGGAGGAGTCTCCAAGATTCAAGCTGCCTAATGGGGCGTTGGAAATAAGTCTAAAGCACCTTGCAATCTGGAATACAGTAAGGTGTTGGAAAGCTTTGTGCTGTACATTGTATGCTGGGAATATGAATTTTTAAAGCCATATTGAACTAAATAAACATGTTTTCAGAATTGCTATTTCTCTATGCACTGCATTCTGGTAGAGTCCTAAAAGCCACAGTGGTCCAAATCATTGCACGTTGGTGAAGAAAGTTTTGAGAATATTTATTTGCTCTTTCAAAGAAAACGGTGCCTGCTGTGATAGTCCAGAGCATCTTCAGTGTGACTGTTGCATCCTGTGAAAGAGTCTTAAATGTTATAACTGTCATTTGTCTAAAACTGCTGCAGTTTTAGACAAAAGAGTAAGAAATGCCAAAAATTGTTTTGTTCACTGCATGCTGGCCAAAAGAATCTTAAAATCCAGAACTGTTAATTGCCTTACTACACTGAGGTTAAAAGACTTGCACTATCATTTATTTACCAATGCTGTAGCCCGGGCAGGAGATTCTTAAAACCAAAAGGGCATTGAACTGTTGTTTGTCTACCATAATGCATGTTGGAACGCGAGTCTTAGGTGCCCGAACAAACTAAAATGTCTTAGTGATTCTGAGTACTGTGAACACTGATGAACCCGGGGGGATGGGGGAATATGATACATGCTGTAAATCATGCCACAGGACAAAAGATGACTACGGTCATAAAGGAGAGAGTTAGTGCTTTTTCAGATGGTATATGTGTCTGAAAGTGTGTTATTCGATATGCCTACTGCTCTCACTGTCTCCCCTGATGTAGGGACATAAGAACCTTTTTTCTTATTATAGCAGACAATAGATGGGGAAATCACAACTATTTGGCTTTTGTCAATACTTGTCCCGAGAGCTTCCTGAAATGGGGATAGGCAGGAAGACTGCTGAAACAGCGCTTTGGAAGACTCTCAGGTGCACTGGGTGAAGGACACCTGGACCTCCATCTTGGAGTATGCTGGCTTATAACAGCTCAGACAATGAGATCTTATTCTCAACCGGAAGTACATCAGAAGGCGTTGATAACACACCCTTTACCTGAGGAGGACTATCATCAATTTAGAGAGAGTGACCCGGAAGCAGGTGATCACGTGATCATGGGAGACGAGCGGGAAACTGAAAACGGACTACGGATATACACAATGAATAGTATTGGTATACCTTGAAGGGCGTGGGAGGCAAAACAGAAATGACATGTATTATGAGGGTCCCAGACCATGAGGGAATATCAGGAGAAGGCGACTCAGAGTCTTGCAAACCAGTAATAAACGTTGTCTTGCCATGTCCGTTTCCAATGCGAATCTTGAGTCCTTTGTCTGATTTTACGTTCATAGATGGTGCCCCTGACTCGGACCTGTCATGCAACGCTGCTGACCGCCAGACCCAAAGAGCCTCCATCCAGACACCCCCACAAGCGCTCATAATGACAAGGTGTGAGACCAACTTAGAAATCTGCATAGGGGGCTTCCGTAGGAGGAGATTGTGGCCGGTGAGAGTACATGAGGAGCCAAGGGGTCCAGTTTGGCACCAAGAAAAGGACAACACTGAAGGGGGTGTGTTTAGGGAATATGCTGAAATAGGATGGAGATTTTGGGATGGGTATGTAGCATTGGTAGTCATTTTTGCCTGCATTATAACTGTGTTTATTATAGTTCTGTCTCGTTTAACCAGAGGTTAACCTAGCAAAATATCAATGTTCGGGATCTAGGCGGTCAAGCTCATGGGTACGGGTTAGAGCAACGGTTTGGGGGGACAGGCTAAAGCCTGCAAGTAAATGGGGACAAGTGGATAAGTGTATTGTGAGAGCCGCTTTGCTTGGTCTTTGGTTGTTCTGAAACTTTTTTACCCTCTCAATACCGCAAAGAAGTTGAGTCAAAAGAATGTATGGAGAAGGGCCTCCCGGGTAACGGGACAAGTGACGAGTGAATGCAGTGTTAAATGAGGAAAGGAAAATGGGCAGATAGCAATCTAAACAGGCAGAGGAAACCCCAAAGGGGTCACTCACCCCCTGTATATTTAGACAGTTTAGTAGTTAGTCTTGTGGTTATTTGGATTAGTGGCACTACCTGATATGACAAAGCAGACAGACATCCTGATTGAAGGAACATTTAATGTGGCAAATTGGGTGTCTTCAGAATTGCGCTGGAGAGGGAAGGGACTAACATACCAGCAGTACAGTGGAGAGCGTTCACCACGTGGCTGGAAAAGAACACAGCTAGGAGCTGTGATGGAAAAGTAAGAGGACTAAGGGGACACATTCCATTTATAAGGGGTAGGAGAGAAGGAGATGGGGCTCGGTTATGCCCCCAGATGCTAGAGAAGAATGGGTCGATGGAGCCATCAAAGGCAGAGAAGGATAGTGAGACGCCAGAAGATGTATTTGATTTAACTAGCATGCAACAACGTGCAGGGATGGGGCTGGTGGGGGAGCACTGCAGGGGGCTGTAAACGTGCAAAAGGAGGAGACTGACACACAGGTGGCATGATGAATGCTATAAATATTTATTTGTTTAATAAAATAAAGAGAAAACCTAAATTGCCTAACTAAACTGCTACGGGTGTCGTTAGGATGTTCATATAAATCAATAGTCCAATGTCCTGTGTCAAAACCCTACTTCTCTCCCTTATGCTTGAACCTAAACTAGAGATAAAGTAAATGTTCTTGGTCTGGAAGGATGGCTCCCTTCTTCTGGACTGGCGATAAAAGTTCAGTTTCAGAGTTAGTTTTTCTTTAGTGGGAGTGGCTCCTTTCCCCGGTTCAAAACTGTTCTCCAACATAAAAAAAAGTTGATACACTTCTTCTTAGCAGCGATACTGCCTAAGTCCTTGGACTCTGTTTCAGCAAGCCTTTATAACTTTGGCTACCAGCAGAATGACTCTTTCATCATGGTATCATAATTTAGCAGTTCAACACAGCCAAGGGAAATGACTCTCTTCCCCTGGTCTTGGTTACCAGGCGAATGACTCCCTTCTCCTGGTATCTGGGATTCGCAGTTCAAAACAAGCAGGAAGATTGACTCCCTTTCCCTGGCCTCTTTCCGCTTGGTTTCATGATTCAACTCCAACAGGGGGAATGACCGCCTTCCAGTGGCTACTCTTTTGCTTTCAGGCTTCTCAGCAATAGAGTTCATATAGTGGTAGGGACCTCGACCCTGCTTCCTTCACTGTGGCCCACTTGGTGCACTATCCTGCCAACTAATGCCACAAGGAAGATTCATTCTAGTTTCCTTCTTTTTTGGGTGCGGGCCTCAGACCTGTACTTCTTTGCTTCTGCAGACCTGGTTTACTCTCCTGCCAAGTACTGCCACAAGGAACATGACTCGTGTTCTCTTCTTGATCTGTGCTTTAAGGGTTTGGGGCCCGATCTATGCTCATTGGGGAACCACTTCACCTTATGGCTCTCCCCACTTCTCTTGAGCTCAGGGTTCACATTCCAGCCCCTGAGTTCTAGGTCTCTCCTCCTTATATGGTTATGTGCTAACACAGACCCTCTGGTACCCCCACCGGCCATCCAGTTCACTTGTCTACCCTCTGGGACTTCACTTGTGGGCTCCGGTCTGCCTTTGCTCTGTTTGGTTGTCTCTGGGCTTCCGCAGGCTTCTCGGTTACTGTGGTGGCTCCGCAGCTTCCGGCCTTCTGCAGTACACATACTCGGTACAGACTGCTTGGTCCACCTCCCCTGCACGGTCGAGTTACTGCTTCGCCAAGGGTCCTTCAGCGTCTGACCTGCTGGGGATGCCATCTGCTCCTTTTCAGTGTCCCGGACTGCAGCCACTTATTTATCACGCCGAGCAACTTCCTGGTCCTCGGTTCTTCCTGGGATGGCTGAGCCACATTTTAAGTCCTTTGTCGCTTCTCATTTTATATTGCCATGGACAACTGGAATGCTCATTCAGGTTATTTGGAGGGTTCTTTGTGGCTCCACATCTCCGCCTCTTCCCATTACCTGTCTGGTACACTCCCTTTTGGTCATCCCTAATCTTCCTCGACTCAGTATCTTTGAGAGTCACAGACCTACAAAGGTACATGGGAGTTTTGGGTAAAGTGTTAGGATCTATGGGCCATGGAATCGTGTTTGATGAGGGCTGTTATTTTGCGTTCTCCCTTGTCCCCAGAGGGGAGATCCCTTACAGTGAGATCATGTCACTGAGTACCACCCCCAGGGGGAACTATCTGGTAGCGGCCTCAACTCCCTGGCCTCCTGGGAAGTGGCTCCCCCTCAGGGAGAAGCTACGACATCTCTGGATCTGTCAACAGGGTACTTATTAGTGGTTGGATGCCTCACCAGGTGCTGCCGGGGCATAGCAGATTGGGTGTCACCACAATAGTACAATCCCTCGAGGACGAGATGAGATGCGATATATGGAATGGACACAAACGTCTTTCAGGCTCCCCTCAGACAAGTACCGTCAGTTCATGAGGACAGAGACCAACAACACGTAGTAGTTACTGTCCATGTGCCCTGGACACCTTAGGGCTTAGGCTAAAGAGTTCCCTAACACAAGGGAAGAGCCACAACAATTCGTTGAATATTTGTAGAGGAAATGCATACAGTAATCCAGTGCTACAACCCATCCTGGGCTGACATGAACCAGCTCATGAGAATAGTGATGCCACCGGAGGCAAGACAGCGACTAGTTGAAAGGGGGACTTGGCCTGCCACCGACCCAGGCACAGGGGATACCCTAGTGCGGGCAAGGGAAAGAATAGTGACGAAGGTTGCAGACCTGTGCCCTGGGAAAACTGATTGGGCAAAGATATAAAACTGCACACAATATAAGGGCGAATCTCGCGCTGATTACTTAAACTGAAGGTGGTGTTCACTCTGGTATTACAAATCCAGAGGATACAGCACAGGAAGCTACAGCAAACTCTTTTGTTGCAGGCTTACTTCCGAAGGCACAGATATAGCTTACGGATGTGTGCATAGGCTGCAGACCAAGCCTCCAGCGGAACTGGTCACAGTAGCAAATCATTACGCCGCATGCCAGGAACAAACGACGGAAATGTTTGACAAATTAATGGTGTTGCAGAGTCAGAGTCTTCAGGGACAGATGCAGGGACAGCTCCAAGGTACGGCGCAATATCCAGGGAATATGGCCCAAAGGGAGGGGGGACGGACAATTCAAATGGGTCTGCAGATATATCGGAAGCAACAGGGAGGATACGGGGACAAGAACAGCAACTGAGACAGTGGGGACATTTTGATGACACAGGCATCGGGGGAGCACAGGGTCAGCAGGTAAAGGGACATTGGAATAATCAGTAGGCTCCTAGAGTCATGGTACCAAACTTGTTACTTTGCAATTATTGTAAACAGGATGGCCATTGGAAAAATGAGTGCCTACTTAGACCCCAGAGACAACAGTAACAAGGTGGCACCATCTCGAATGTGCAGATTGCAAAACTGGGAAGTCCAGTCCAGAGACAGACTATACTGCTGGGTCAATTCCCCAGTTTCTGAACACAAATATTAATCCCTTTGTCCCTGGAGATCTGAGAGGGCGGTGGGTGGGATCCAAATGGATTTTAACAACCAGAAGTGGAAGGGACTCTGGAAGTATTTATGATCCTAGTTGATCAAGAGGGACGTTATGAACAATGTCAGATTCAGCGGCTACCAATACCATGTTTGGTAGATAATGGGGCAAACAGATCCAGTTTGCAAATTAACAATTTTTGTCATGTCCCTACATCGGGGGAGACAGTGAGAGCAGTAGGCATATTGAATACTACGTTCATACACCAGGTGTCGGAGCCTCGTACGGTTACATTAGGGCCCATTACCCATCAACACGCTTTCCTTTTAAGTCTCGCATCACCCGTGAATTTATTGAGAAGAGGTTTACTGTGCAAAATGAGGTGCACTCTTTTTTGCACCCCAGATGAGTGTCCCATCAGACAATGCTGTGCAATGCAATGATGGCTACATTAATGGCATAGACTGGGGAGAGCGAAGGAAGTAGATGAGGATTGATCGGAAGATATACAGGAATTGATTGATTCTATACCAGGTTTTCTGTTGTCCACCGATAATGAGGTAGGATATGTACATACTGTCAAACCTATAAATATAACAATAGATCTGTTTAAAAGATTGCCTCATGGGGCGCTGTTGAGCAGCCAAAGTTAATGGAGGTCTGAGAAGGGGCTCCGGCCCCGGCAATATTCTGAACACTGAAATATCCTCCCAATACCAGAGTTAAGACTATAGAAAAACCTGAGGAAAAAGCTGGAGTAATGGGGGGTACACCATCAAGGCTGGCTCCTATCCGTGTACTAGAAAAAGAGAACAGACCTTTCACAAAGCTGACGGTGCGGCCCCCTGATCCAATCAGACAAGGACTTCCACAGGAGCTGGTGGCAAGGACACCGTAGCCCTTGGTGCTGTCGTCCCGGGTTGGGGGTGGAAAAGCCCAGGAGGAGAAGGAGGGAGGCACATTGAGGAGCTGCCACGTGAGACGTGCCGGCTCACTTCTGGCTCTGTGATTGCGCCGTCCATTGCGGCACAGGACTGGAGCCCGCCCTCGAGAGCGTAATCCAACACTGTGACAATGGCAGGAAGACCCCGGGACCACATAAGGGAAGCGTCAAGGGGCAGCCAGCCTAATTGCAGGCTGCACTACTGCCGCTCTACATCACTAGGCACAGACATCCAAGAAGAGGGCAAAGGAGAGGGCTCTCACACGCAGGGTGACTGTGTTTGGCCATACCAGGCGGCGCTGTCTAGTTAAAGCTACATATGTAAAATCAGACGGCTCCCCCACCAAGTGCCAGACCCCATATCCCCTATTGTGTCCCAAGAATCCAGGATCCAGAGTGGGCTGTTGTAGATAACAGCGGGCTAGCAGTCATAAGGCACCTGACCAAGAACTTTGGGGTAATGACATGCTGAGATCCTTGATTCACTTGATCAAATGGGGAGAGTAACACCCCAGCGCCACCAGCCACGGACTGAGTGGGATACTGCTAAACACTCCGAAAAAAGATAACAGTAGTGTGGACGGAGCTGGGGCTAGAATAAGATAGATAGCATGTTAGCTCACTGCTATTCACAAGGCAGCGAAGGGGGTCCTGGTCCTCAGCGACGTCATTAGCAAAGGGGCTGGGAAGAAGAAAGGCCAGATGGACTCGTTCACCAGCACCCAAACAGTGGCCCCGCAACCTGTGGGCCAAGTACAGGAAGAGAGCCCGGGCATTGCATCCAGGGAAGCATGTGAAGACCATCTGCTGATGGCCATGCAAAGTGGCTTCATGTCCATTAATGTAAATTTGGACGCCATTATCGCAACGATTGGGCCCTAACTCGAGAAGGAGACGGCCCGCATTAATGTAGCAGAAACCAGAATCTGCAAGGTGGGCCACCACAACCGAGACACTGCAGAACTCGGGACCAAATTCACTAAATTTTGTGGTAAGTGTGATGACCTCAGGCTCCACCGGGTCATAGAGCAAACAGAAGGAGATGCGCAGGAAGTCGCAATTGTTTCATTGACTGCGGTGAAGGCCTTCAATTCTGTTAAATAGCCGTGGCTGATAGCAGCCTTACAGGAATATGGAATAGGGCCCGGGTATCTGAAGTGGGTGAAACTACTATATAGCTCACCATTAGCCAGGTTAAAGACGGGAGCGGTTATTTCAGAAAGATCGCAACTTAGCAGAGGTACTAGACAGGGGTGCCCCTGGTGCCCGATGCTGTATATTCCTCACTGGAACCCCTAGGGATATACCCAAGACAACAGTACAGGGAGGTGGGGATTTTTACAAAAGGAGGGTCACACCTAATATCATGATATGCGGATGACATGTTGCTATACTTCAGATACCCGGAGGAAAACCTGCAATACATCCTGGAAGTAATGCAGCGATTTGCGTCGGTCTCTGGCATTGCATTCAACCCTAGAAAGTCATGTATATTCCCCCTGGGCAGATATAAAGGGATTCTGCGGGAGCACCTACCCATTCTACAAATACCCTGGGAGACCAAAACCTTTAGATACCTGTGGATAGATAACTACCATGCGGTGGAGGACAAACACAACACAGAGAAGGCAGTAGCGAACATTGAGAATAGCATGAGATTCTGGGCTAAGCTCCCTTTGGCCATGGGAGGGAGAGCGGCTTTGTTGAAAATGGTTATACTACTGAGGCGGATACACTTTTTTGGGAATATACCGTACATGATATCTAAGCAATTCTTTATTAAACTCCAGAACATATGTAGAGGCTTCATCTGGCACAACACCAGGAACAGACTTGCCCTGTGGAAACTACAGAATACGTATGACAAAGGAGGCATAAAACTTCACAACTTTGAGATCTATTATTGGGCCAGCCAGCTACAATATGTGGCCAGGTGGCTATCGGAAGACTCAACAGCAGAGTCCCGACTGCTGAGGTCAGAATGTACTCCATTGTTCTTGAAAGAATGGATATGGCTGCCAAAGTCAGAGCTAAAAGGGTGTCCTCGAATGCTGGAATTGGGAAGGCAAATGTAGCGGAAGGCTTGCCAGGCCATGGAGAACCCAACTCTGTGCTCCTCACAAGTACCGTTGGTAGCACTGACCAAAGGGGATGTGCAATTGAGGAAGACGATACGCAGGCTTTGGGAATCGGTGAGTATTGCAACAATGGGAGACCTGGCAAGATGGAAAGTTATTAGAATTTAACACACTGGTGGAGGAAACAGGTCTACATCTAGGGCAATATATTACATATACCAGACTGGTGCGACGGGCGAAAGAAACGTGGTCTGAAATAGTGCTGGAAGACCAACCCAATACGGCCATAGAAACAATTTGACATTGCAAAGGGAGGGCACAAGGTTTCCTGAATCTACGAACTGTTGATGACCAGGGTGGGGAAGGAAGTGACCCAGCTAAAACGAGATTGGGAGTAGGAAGTTGGAGCAAGCATGAATGATGGGCTGTGGGACAGAGCACAGAGATACCACAAAAAAGGTGTCCAGGAATGCAAGGCTGCAACAAATCCAGCTATACGTGACTCACAGAGCGTACATGACCCCCCAGAGGATGGCCCGATTTAAGAGTACAGAAATACAAACATGCCCCAAGTGTGGAGAATCGAATGCTGGGATGACACATGTTCTGGGCATGCCCGTAAATTGGTAAATTCTGGAAAGAAGTAGCCCACTGCCTGACAGAGAAGGAGATCACGTTAGATGTGGAACCAGTATGGGCATGTATGGTGGGGGGATTCCCTAGACCATGCAAACTAAAGCATGTGTGTAAACTTAAAGACCTGGCTTGCATACTTGCCAAACACAGAATTGCAATGGGCTGGAAAGCATGTAACAGACCAAAGGTAGAGGTTTGGTGGAATGATCTCAAGAAATGGGCTGAAACAGAAACAGCAGTATGGTCCGAAGCAGCCAACAGAGGGGGGAGGAAGAGGCAGATACATTGATGGCCTGGAGGCACTTAGTGGCCACATTGTCTGGGTTCACCCAGGTATGCCCAAGTGAAAACACGAAAGAGGGAATATCCATAGAGGACATAGCGGCGGAAGGTGAAATGGAGTATGCTCAAGTTGGGGGGAGGGTAACAGGTAAGCAGCGGTTATGGTTTGTAATGACATGAGATACCTGAAAATGCATAATATATACCGCTGTTTGTTTTTATATGTTGATTGGATGTTGTAAAAGTTAATAAAAATTGTTTTAAAAAAAAAAGGGTGATGAACTTGAGTCGCACTGGAACAACGTCCACATATTCGGAATACCTGAGGCGGCCTGCAGGGGGGTCCATGGAGCCGTTTGTCGAAAGTCTGACAACCATGTTCGGGACAACCACATTTTCCACACATTTTCTGCTTGAGCCGGCGCACTGCCCTCTTGCCCCGAAAGCAAGACCGGGGGCCCCGCTGCGTACGATCATAGCACGACTGCTCAATTACAGAGACAGGGATATTATCCTGAAGCTCTCCAGGGAACAAGGGACACTCCAATATGAATCCAACAACATCCACACCTACCCTGATTTTGCAGCTACAGTGTAGGTCCTGAGGCGGGCGTATGACCCAGTGAAGAAATGGAGAGCCAGGCACGTCTCATGTTCCCTGCAAAACTACGTATTCAACACTGTGGCAGGGCACACTTCTTTGATAATCCCTCAGAAGCCATAGCCTATGTCGAGGCATCGATCCCACTGCCAGCCCGTGAACAAAGGAACGATCAAAATCATGGCCCTGAAGCAGGAGCTGGTCGTAACGATATGGGCGACTGAACATGAGGCCCCAACATGGACTCATGTTAACAGCATTTAACTCTGGTATTTGAATTTGTTAATTGAAACCGGGGCATACAGCCGTAGGACTGGCCGTTTCAAGCAGTGATTGCTCATGGTGGACCCCGGAAAGTTCTATTGTAGTTAAGGGAAACGACATTGAGTTGGAGAAGATTGTGAGGGTGGAGGGATGAGGGCAAGTTGGGGTACTGTAGTTAGGGCCCGGTGTCATGATGCCTGCCCCCGGAAGACCAGACCAGGCCCAGCAGCCCCGGAAACAGGCATCATGCCACTTGGAGCATGCCCAAAAGCCCCAGTTAGGGGCTGTTTGGGTGCAGTCCTGGCGCCTATGGCGCCAGGTTCA
Organism: Ambystoma mexicanum; assembly: GCF_040938575.1. NCBI lineage: Eukaryota > Metazoa > Chordata > Amphibia > Caudata > Ambystomatidae > Ambystoma > Ambystoma mexicanum. Next base: position 739,336,966 of record NC_090934.1, on the reverse strand, counting down.
TAAAGATAGTCAGTTCTGGCGCCATGGGCGCCAGGCTCATTATTGATAACTTACCTGAAGCAGACCATGCTGCATACTCACCTGAGACAGACCATGCTGCATGAAGACTCAAGCCAAATGAGGCTTAGGAGGGACTATTTTACTGAAGGGACTATTTTGTTACTTGGGTGGGGCTGTGGAAGAATACTTACCTGGAACTTCTTCCAAGGTTATTTAAACCACGCCCGGACAGCCACACGTGCTTCGCGTTATTCTGCTTGCTGCAGCGTAACACTCACCGTGTTTTCAGCAGCTCCAGTCTTCAGCCACGCCCGCTTCAGTCCTGGGACTCCTGAAACAAGAAGAAAAGAAGGATAAAGGTTAGAACAGGAGTTTTAACTTTAATCCTTACCTGAATCCTGATCCATCTCGCCACGGAGCTGAAAGACAGAAGTCTTTGAAGCATCGCTTCGCATTCCTATGGCGCTGCGCTGAACTCACCTGCTTGGCGGTACTTCAGCATTCCATCACGCTCTCTCCATCTCGCGGCCGCCCTCCGACACCTAAGGAGACAAAGACAGCAAGGTGAGCAAGGGGAGAAAGCAAAGACAATACAAGTTACCCCCCACAAAACTTACCTGATTTACCACGGGGGTCTCACCTCATCTCGGGTCAGCGCAATCAACTCTGCTTCATCGCCGAACCCCGGCCCCTAAGGGGAAAACCACAATAGACTTACCTGAATCTTACCAATTGCCATTTGGAAATCTTCGAATGGATTAATCGGCAACCTGCAAGGAATCGGACAGAGTGAAGATCAGACATTTGAACTCTTATGAACAATTGGACTTAGAGTCAATACTGGAACTCACCAATTCCTCTACGCCAGTGAAGTAACTGGTCATCAACGCGCCCCTGCGGTCGACGCAGGATGGAGAGCTCATCCTTCCAAACCATCAGGTGAGACTAAGGAGGGGACATCAAGAGTGATCTGTGGGAAGACAACGGGAGTGGGGAAAGTGGGTTGACACTCAATTCTACGGGTGGTTAATTCCCCTTCTCCTTTGCAGAAGAATATTCCTGGGAGCCAGACGAACTAGGCTGAGTGGGCCAGTCCAGTCAGTCATCTCGGCGCTACACGTCACGCTGGTGGAAACAACAGCGGCCCAGTTCCGGTCGACGCCCCCGTGGGAACCAGGTGAGCGTAACAGAACGCAAAGCCTACCCACAAATACCCACCTGGGCGTCATGGAGACCTCGGAAACTGATCAATTGGCCCAATTATTAGGGGATTTAAGGGCCGAAGTGCATTCCGCCCGCCAATAAACCAATGCCCTCAGGAGGGAACTGATAGTGTCAAAAGAACGAACTGATGAGTTGGCCAGACAACTATTACAGAGCCAGGCTGGACAAACACCTCTACCAGGACTTGGGGCAAGTCCAGCTCCTGTACCATCGAGTAACCTGGTGCAGATAAATTTACCTGGAGCCGTTCCTTTGGCTCCGCCTGAACGCTTTGCCGGAGACCCAAAAGGGTTTTCAACATTCATGAATCAATGCCGCTTGCACTTTTTATGTAGACCTGGAGCTTTCCCAAACGATCAGGCCAAGGTAGCCTTTGTACTGTCATATCTCAGCGGCAGTGCGGCGGATTGGTCCATTCCACTAGTTAACCAGGATGACCCGATTCTTCGAGATTTCCAGGGTTTTCGAACAAGCATTGAAAGACTATTCGCCCGACACTCCCGAGGACAGGCTTTGGACAACAAACTTTTATCCCTACGGCAAGGTAACCAGGATCTTTTATCTTACATTGCAACTTTCAATAGATTAGTAGTGGAAACCGAATGGCCTGAAGCCAAGCGAATCACATTATTCCATCGAGGACTTCGGGGAGAACTCAAAGATGTTTTGGCCCAAATCGTGAACCCGTCTCAAGACTGTGCTGAATATATAGATCTAGTGGTCCAACTCGATCACAGACTTCAAACCAGGAAGGCTGACCGAACCAAGTTTGAGAACAGGGTGTTGGTTAAAACCCACATAAGCTCCAAGGGAGTAGATGTCTCAGAACCTATGCAAATCGGGGGGGGTTAAAGGACCCTTAACCCAGAAGGAAAGAGATAGAAGACGGCAACTGCAATTATGTTTAAATTGCGGAGCTACTGGTCATTTTCTTCGGAACTGCCCTGTAAAACCACCCAAGAAAGTTATAGGAGCAGCAGACGAAAACCATGTGAAACCTGACTCGGGAAACGACCACGCCTGGCAAGCGTAGAGGTCCGCTTGCCGAGCTTAAAGAAGGACACTCTGACCTCGCATTTCACCATACCCATGGTCCTTGTAGATCCAGAGCAGCCATCACACATGCACGCAGTAAAGGCGTACGTAGACGGTGGAGCCATAGGAAATTACTTGGACTGGGAATTGGCTACCAGGATGAATCTATCTCTCACCCGCAAGACCACGGCCGATATTGTCACCACTGTAGATGGAACGGAAATTGCCTCTGGACCCGTAGCTCATTCCACTGCAGAGATGACATTGCTGAGTCAAGATGGGCATCGAGAGGCTATGGTGTTTGACTTAATCAAGGCCCCACAGTTTCAGCTGATACTGGGGATACCTTGGAACGAAAAACATAATCCCTGTATTGATTGGCGAGAGAAGAGACTAACCTTCCCAGAATGTGCTCACACCTGCTACCCAAGGAAAACTCAAAACTCAGTCCTGGCCCCAGTAATTCCAGTAGCCATACAATTACCTGTTGAATACCAAGACTTTCAGGATGTCTTCCAAAAGGAACAGGCAAACACCTTACCACCTCACAGATCGTATGATTGTCAAATAGATCTTGTACCTGGAGCACAACCACCTTGCAGCAGAATCTATACCCTTACGGAACCCCAAAATCTCCATTTGCACCAGTACCTAGACCAGTACCTTGCTAATGGCTTCATTCGCCCGTCCAAGTCCCCTGCATCTTCAGCTTTGTTCTTCGTACCGAAAAAGGAAGGCGACCTTAGAACATGTGTAGACTACCGCGCACTGAATCAGATAACCATCAAGAATCGATACCCACTGCCTTTGATCCCAGAACTACTAGACCAGGTGAAGGACACTTGTATATACACGAAACTAGACCTTCGGGGGGCATATCATCTGGTACGTGTCAAAGAGGGTGACGAATGGAAGACTGCTTTTCGCACCAAGTACGGACTATTTGAGTACCAGGTGATGCCCTTCGGACTATGCAATGCACCAGCAGCCTTCCAGTTCTTCATGAACAATGTCCTCCGAGAGCTTATCGACGTTTGTGTGGTCGTTTACATCGACGACATCTTAGTATACTCTTTATCAGAATCTGAGCATGTAAAACACATCCGAGCAGTCCTAGAGAAGTTACGCCAGCATAAATTATATGCTAAACTGGAAAAGTGCATCTTCCACACTACGGAAGTGGAATTCCTTGGATTTATTCTGACCCCGAGAGGAATCCGGATGGATACACGAAAAGTGGATGCCATTCTTAATTGGCCTTCGCCAAGTTCAATCAAAGTAGTTCAAAGCATGCTTGGCTTTGCCAATTTCTACCGCAGGTTTATCCTGGACTTCTCCCACATTGTACATCCCATTACAATGCTATTGCGAAAAAACAAACACTTTGTGTGGACAGAGGAAGCCGAGAACGCCTTCCAAGAGTTAAAAGCTAAATTCACATCTGCTCCCATATTAAGACACCCGCGCCCCGAGGTTCCCTACATAGTGGAAACAGATGCATCCAGTTCAGCCATGGGAGCAGTCCTTTCCCAAAAGGATCCGGAAACTAACCAGCTTCACCCAGTGGCGTTTTGGTCAAGAAAATTTTCAGCCCCCGAATTAAACTATGCCATAACCGACAAGGAGCTGCTGGCCATCAAGTCTGCCTTCAAGGCTTGGCGGCACTATCTACTGGGTGCCAGACATACCATCACGGTCATCAGCGATCATCGCAACTTAAAATACCTAAAGACAGCCAAAGCCCAATCTTCGCGCCAACTCCGTTGGGCATTGTTCTTCGCCGAGTTTGATTTTGTAATAACCTATCGACCAGGTTGTAAGAATGGTAAAGCAGATGCCTTGTCCCGGATTGGAATGGGAGAAGCAGAAATAACTTTAGAACCCGTACCCATAATTCCGGAACAGAGAATCCTTGGCCTAACATCCATACAGACACTGGAGGACATTCAAAACAAGATCCACCAACTCTTTGATTCCGTTGCCCTACAGGACTGGGCAAAGAAAGGTCCAGAGTACTCTGTCATCGATGATTTACCTTATTACCAAGGCCGGCTGTTTTTACCGCAAAAAGAACTACAGGAACTTGTCATTTCCCATTACCATGACATCTTAATAGAAGGGCATCCGGGTATTGCAAAAACCGAAGCTAAAATTAGGAAGCAATTTTGGTGGCCCACCTGGCGAAAGGATGTCAAGTCATTTGCCATGTCTTGTGGCATTTGCGCACAAAATAAAGGACAAAAGAAAAAACCTGCTGGATTATTGCAACCATTAGACATACCACCTACCTCTTGGCATACCTTGTCATTAGACTTTATCACAGATTTACCCCCGTACCAAGGTTACAATACCATTCTAGTTAATGTAGATCTTTTGTCTAAAATGGCCCACTTCATTCCTTTAAAAGGGATACCTTCAGCTTCAATCCTGGCCAAGGAATTCCTTGAAAATGTTGTCCGCCTGCATGGCTTTCCTTCAGTGTTAATTTCAGATCGGGGCAGTCAATTCATTTCATATTTTTGGAGGAAATGCTGCCAACTGGCACAAATTGATGTTAGGCTTTCGACCAGTCACCACCCTCAGACCGACGGTCAAACGGAGAGGACCAACCAGACTCTTGAACAGTACCTCCGTTGTATGCTACATCGGTCTGAGGGGAATTGGAAAGACATTCTGTGGATCGCAGAGTATGCGTACAATAATTCCGTACACTCAAGAACTGGACAAAGTCCTTTTTTTACCATTTATGGGCACCATCCTCGAACCTCGGATTTGGACTCACCCCAGCATTTAGAGATGCCCGCAGTGGACCATCTCCACGCTGTTATTACACAAGCCTTTAAAGAAGCAACCATCCATTTGCAAAAGGCTAAGGAAAAATACAAAAAGGATGCGGATCAGCACAGAAGTGAAGCTCCTCAATACCAAATAGGGGACCAAGTATGGTTAGCCACTAAGCACTTACCACTCAAGGGGACTCGGACCTTTAACCCCAGGTATTTGGGACCTTTTTCTGTCAAGGCAATTATTAACCCAGTGGCCGTCAAGTTGGACCTACCTGCTCATATGCGAATCCATCCCGTCTTCCACGTGTCTCTTTTGAAGCCAGTGCAACCAGGAACTAGGCTAACCACTCCACCTGAACCTATCCTCATAGACGGAGAGCCCGAACTCGAAGTCAAGAATATTTTGGACTCAAAAAGAGTGAGATCAAAACTCTTTTACCTAATTGACTGGAAAGGTTATGGTCCACAGGAAAGGTCTTGGGAACCTAGTGACCACGTGCATGCACCTCGTTTAGTGAAGAGGTTCCATCGGGAATTTCCAGACAAACCACGGCCAAGGGGGAGAACGACTTTAGGAGGGGCCTTGAGGGGGAGTGCTGTCATGATGCCTGCCCCCGGATGACCAGACCAGGCCAAGCAGCCCCGGAAACAGGCATCATGCCACTTGGAGCATGCCCAAAAGCCCCAGTTAGGGGCTGTTTGGGTCCAGTTCTGGCGCCATGGGCGCCAGGCTCATTATTGATAACTTACCTGAAGCAGACCATGCTGCATACTCACCTGAGACAGACCATGCTGCATGAAGACTCAAGCCAAATGAGGCTTAGGAGGGACTATTTTACTGAAGGGACTATTTTGTTACTTGGGTGGGGCTGTGGAAGAATACTTACCTCGAACTTCTTCCAATGCTATTTAAACCACGCCCGGACAGCCACACATGCTTTGCGTTATTCTGCTTGCTGCAGCCTAACGCTCACCGTGTTTTCAGCAGCTCCAGTCTTCAGCCACGCCCGCTTCAGTCCTGGGACTCCTGAAACAAGAAGAAAAGAAGGATAAAGGTTAGAACAGGAGTTTTAACTTTAATCCTTACCTGAATCCTGATCCATCTCGCCACGGAGCTGAAAGACAGAAGTCTTTGAAGCATCGCTTTGCATTCCTACGGCGCCACGCTGAACTCTCCTGCTTGGCGGTACTTCAGAATTCCATCACGCTCTCTCCATCTCGCGGCCGCCCTCCGACACCTAAGGAGACAAAGACAGCAAGGTGAGCAAGGGGAGAAAGCAAAGACAATACAAGTTACCCCCCACAAAACTTACCTGATTTAACACGGGGGTCTCACCTCATCTCGGGTCAGCGCAGTCAACTCTGCTTCATCGCCGTACCCCGGCCCCTAAGGGGAAAACCACAATAGACTTACCTGAATCTTACCAATTGCCATTTGGAAATCTTCGAGTGGATTAATCGGCAACCTGCAAGGAATCGGACAGAGTGAAGATCAGACATTTGAACTCTTATGAACAATTGGACTTAGGGTCAATACTGGAACTCACCAATTCCTCTACGGCAGTGAAGTAACTGGTCATCAACGCGCCCCTGCGGTCGACGCAGGATGGAGAGCTCATCTTTCCAAACCATCAGGTGAGACTAAGGAGGGGACATCAAGAGTGATCTGTGGGAAGACAACGGGAGTGGGGAAAGTGGGTTGACACTCAATTCCACGGGTGGTTAATTCCCCTTCTCCTTTGCAGAAGAATATTCCTGCGAGCCAGACGAACTAGGCTGAGTGGGCCAGTCCAGTCCGTCATCTCGGCGCTACACGTCACGCTGGTGGAAACAACAGCGGCCCAGTTCCGGTCGACGCCGCCGTGGGAACCAGGTGAGCGTAACACCCGGGGGGGGCAGGGTGTTGGGGTGGGGGGGGCAGTGGAGTTTAAAAGCAGACAGTGTTGGGAGGATTGTTGGATGTGGGTTGTATCATGCGCAAATTGGTTTTCTGAGACACAAACATAAAAATGTTGATGTTTACAACTAAATGCCAGGTGATGTGGTGGATTTGTTTTCATAGAATGTTTGGGGCCTGAATAATCCAAAAAAGGCCAGGAAGATCATGGCGTTCCTAGACCACCATTCCCCTAGAATCATAATGTTGCAGGAAACACATGCACTGGGACCATTGCATGATGGGTTTGCACCCAAAGGGGGCTAACAGAGATTTTATACAACTTACTCCTCGCAAGCGAGGGAATTACTTATCCTGCTACACCATTTGTTACATTTTCAGGCGGAGGAGACAGTAGCGGATCCAGAGGGCCGTTACATTATGGTAAGAGGGGAAATTGCAGGTGAAAAGGTCATATTAGTGAACACTTACGGACCAAATATAGACGACCCAGAATTTTGTAGCCAGGTCTCTGGGAGGCTGGTAAAGATGATAGAGGCTCCTATTATATGGGGGAGTAGGGATTTCAACACAATCCTAGATTTACGCGGTGACTGATCGACCACACCGCAGGCTGATGGCCGTGGCTCAAATGATCAAACCAATGGAAGTAGTGGGACTGATAGACATATGGAGGGAGGAACACCATAGGACAACTGAATATACCTACTATTCTACAGTCCACGACACTATGTCACGGATTGACTTTTGGCTACTCTCGTCAATATGGTCTACCTCATACCTTGTCAGATCATTCCCCAGTGGTGATGTCGCTTGAACTTGGTGACTCGCTGCACCCCCATTCGCTATGGACTATGTCACAAAATATATTTTTGGATAACACTCTTGTTGAGGACCTACAGGAGAAAATAGATGTTTTTATTTAGGTAAATGAAGGCTTGGTTCTGAGATAAGCTACGATATGGGAAGGCTTCAAGGTCTGGTTGCAATGTACACTAATTTCGGTCACATCTGGGGTACTTAAAAACACTAAACGGGAACTAGCAGAGACTGAACGGGTTATACGCAGACTAGAGAATGAATACGGTACTACCGCCGACAAGGTACTACTGGGGGTAATTAAGGGTAACCTGTTCAAGTTCTTCGAACTAGCGGATGATTCTTGGCAGGTGTGATCCGGGTTGAGAGAGGGGTGAAGCCCATCACAGAAATTGAAGGGGCAGCAGGAGGATTTCTCACATCGAACGAGGAAATTAATAAGGGATTTCTGAGCTACTATAAAACGCTGGATGCGAATACAGATACTTGTACAGAAGAGGATGTAGAACTCTATTTGAATGGGATAGCATTCATGACTCTCCCCCATGAGATGTGCGAAGCATTAGGCACTTGCAACAAAATAGCGGGGGCTATTGCCTCACTCTTGTTGGGCAAAGCCCCTGGTCCTGATGGACTGAGCATTGAACTATACAAGACATATAACACGTCACTTGCGCCGCGCCTGCTTAAGGTCTGCGAGGAATCACTGAGTGTTGGGTGCTAACTGAGGCTGTGATATCGGTATTGCCAAAGCCAGGTAGACCGCTGGGTGAGGTCGCTTCCTACCGTCTGTTATCACTGATTAATGTTGATGCTAAGATTTTTGCGAAAGTGTTGGCGAACAGACTCCTCCCGTACTTGACATACCTGGTACACCAGGACCAATCAGGCTTTATTCCCACAAGATCCACAGCCTTTAACATACAGAGCCTATTTGGGATTCTATCGCAAATAAACCCACAGGGCCCAGGCAGTGGCAGCGTCATTACATGCGGAAAAGCTTTCAACTCTGTATCATGGAACTATTTGTTTGGGGTGCTCAAACACTTTGGGATGGGCCATCATTTTATTGCCAATGTGAGACTGCTGTATGCGAACCCGGTAGCCAGGGTCAGTACAAGCGGCACACTGTCCCAGGAATTTGCATTGGCCCGGTGTACATGACAAGGCTATCCCTTTTCCCCACTGTTGTTCGTGCTGACGATTGAACTGCTAGCTCAACTAATAAGGGGCCAACATGCACACAGGGGAACACACATAGCTGGACCCCCACATGCCATCTCCTTATACGCAGATGATACATTGTTATACCTATGTGTTAGGGAGAATTCTCTGTAAGGCTAATTTCCCAAACCTAGTGAGTCCCCCAGCAGCTTTGCTGGATTTTTGGGGTTTATTTTATTCTCTCCTGCTAAGAGTGGGATTCCTTTGCTCCCACTCTTAGACATGATGTGAGGTGTTCCTTTGAATTTCCATGTGTTTTATGGGCTATGGGGTCTTTTACTCCATAGGGTTTCATGTGTTTTTTTGATGTGGGTTACACAGCACCCTCCGTGCCGTAACCCAGGGGTGTCGTAGCGACCCCCCAACATAGACTCCATACCCTGGGACTGACTACTGTCTCCCAGGGCATGTGCTTTCGATAATTTAAAGTAAGTCACCATTGGCTTTGCTAGTCCCAAATTATGAACAGAAACCAGTACAAGCCATCATATTGTGGACGTACTGGTCAGGGCAATTCGATTGCCCCGGGGTCTGTTGTTTGAGGGGGCACGTCTCCATCTCCCCTGATCGGGTTTTGGCTGGTGGCAGTGAATACTACTTTTTATATTCGACCGCAAATATATCTCTATGGGATTTTCCCATTGTTCGAGGCTACCAACTTTAATTATTTAATTCTTATAGCCTCGAACATACCGCCGGTTTATTTATTTAATATTAATTCACTGGTTGGTATTTTTTGCCAGAATTCGATTCTAAAATGGCGTTTGTGTGCTCTTCTGTGACTCCAACCCAAGTCGAGCCCTTTGTTCCACTTTTTGGCAGGCTTCTCCATGGAAGCCTCCAAAGGTGGTGCCACTCTGTCTGGGTACCACAGGGGGCGTGGGAGGGGGTTTAGACACCCTGGACTGAGTTACCTTGGTAACTCAAGTCGCACTCTTGTGTGATTGGCCCAAGTGGTGAGCCGGCCGGCTCACCACTTAGCATGTTTGATTGACAGCTAGGCTGAGTGAATGGGGGTGTGCTGCATAAAAGCAGGGCTTTGGGGACTGGAACTTCAGAAGTCGCCACAAGACCTAAGAATCCGAGGAGGGAGAAGCTGAGCTGACCTGCAACGACGACACCACCGGTGGAGCCTTGCTGAACCGTCTCACCACTTTTCCCGACAGAGGAGATCTCCAGTCCGGAGAGTCTTCTTCCTTTGACTGGTGGGGATAACCAGTTTTGCCTTCTTTTCACATTCCTGGAGCATCTCGTGGCCGCCTTGCACGTGCCAAGCACCCCGGCAACCGGAATACCACGGTTTACCACTACCGCGAAGAGAAGGGTAGTACCTTTTAACCGGAGGACTCCGCGGCTGGTTTCTTCCCGGGCAGTGCAACGACCTTCATCTTTCCTCCACGGCGAGACCTCTTCTTCCTCTGGATGAAACACCGACTTGCACCTGCTGCCAGGAACAACTGCCCCCGCTGGAGCTCCCTTCACACTTAAGGTACTGTGTCCCACCTGGCTTCCCTTGCGACAGATCGTTCGGGGTGACAGTAAAGCCTCGACTTTCCAACCTGGGCTAGCCTGGGACAACCTAGCTAACTTGTCCTGACTTGAATTTCATCCTTTTTGTGCAAACTATCTACAAGACTCTTTGGGCATAACCCCACTGCGTGAACCTGGACCCCTTCTGCTTGCTCTCTCCAAGAGTGGGCCTTGCAATTGACTTCCTTGCTCTCCAGTAGAACTCTGCCTATCATGCCTTACTGTGGTTCTTTGTAAAAGTATTGAAACTTGTGTGCTTCCTTCACTCTGCCTTTTTCCTCCCTTTCTTTATAACTTATTAGAGTGTAATCCTATGTTAAGCGCTCACCTCTGTCTGAAAATAAGTGGTGTTTCTCACTAAGACTTGTCTAAGAAGTGAATAGGGTTGTATATATATGATAGTGACTGTGTGCTGAATTTACTCAACTCGTTTTGCTAGTGTAAACTACAAGTGTGTTTTTAAATAAATAATTATATACTTTTACACCAAAGCTCTGGTCGGTGTTTGTTTGTACTACTGGGTCCCTGTACCTATTGTGTATACTCTGCATACTGCCTAACTCTTCTTGAGGGAAGTCTGGCTGCTCAGCCACAGCTACCAAGTGAATCTGTGTGGTACAGACTGCTACCAAGTGGGTTTACTGCCAAACACCTGTAGTATTAAATCTTTTGCAGTGGTCCCTAAGGGAACTGCACAGGTTTCTGCCTAACACTATGGAGCCCAGATGAAAATCTGAGTCCAATTATGGAGGCAGTGGCCAAATTTACAAATTACACAGGCTACAGGATCAGCACCTCCAAATTGTTCCCACTGATGGGATGACACCACTATACCAATTGATCTTAGAGGATTCTGATGGGCTCTGACTGCTTTCAAGTATCTGGGTGTAAAGGTGTCCTGCACACAACAAACCCCGTATGAAGACAACTGAGACATTCGAATGCCCTGGTGGTTAAATTGGCACTGTGGGCTAGATCCCTGATCTTCTTATATGGCAGATTATCTCTATTAAAAACGGTGGTGGTCAGTCCCTAAACTATTGTAGTACTATACTTCAATAGCGATCTGGCCGAGGTGGGCTTTTTTAAATAAAACTCCGATCTATGGTTGTGCAAGGTGGCTGAATTAGTGGCTCTTACATGAGCCTGCTGGTTGGCGACTCAGCAGTCTGTTAATAATTATACAGTTTCAAGGTGTGCATTTGGCATAGCCCACAACTTTGACCAACTCGGGATGCAGCGAGGCATCATGACTTCGATGGAACACCAGTAAAACAGATTGTGTATAAGGACTTTTAGATGCTATAATGTTACTGGAGTGTGTAGCCATCAAGTGTGCCACCCGCCAGGCGCTGGATGACCCTATTGTGGAAATGTTGCTGATTGAACCATCAAATTGACTGCCACCTTAAAAGGCAATGAGTACATCTTGCCAGTGCAAATAGTGCAGGAGGAAACTCTGTATAAAACATTTGAAGGCATTGTGCATATGCAGGAGCATGCACTGTCTGACGAAAAGAGTAAGTGTATCCGAAAAGGGTTCCGGTTGTGGTGTTAAGTGAAAAAATTGTTTCACTTTACCAGAAATAAAATCGATTTAGCCCGCTCGGTGACCGCACATAGCAGTTTCTCTAAAACAAACTATCACTCCCCTGCCGCACATGAGTGCACGCAGGGGCTAACAGGCATGGTGAGACCTAGAGACGTTGTTGTGGGAGAGTCAGGTGAGTGTCTGTGTACTCTGGTTGCTAAGATAAGGCCCCTTCCTAAGGCCTTCTCTTGGCATCAGACTCAGGTTGCCGCAAATAAGATGATCAGACACAGACTGGTGATAAATCAAGCTTCTTGTATTAGATAACAAATGCACAGCATACAAAGACATCAGCGGAGAAGCAGACAATACAGGAGGACATGTGTCCTGGCAGTCGGCATACACTCTCGCTAGGGGCCACCCCAGAGTGCGGTGGTTATATAGCATATCATAGGCAAACACTAATATGTTTCAGTGCTTTCACAATGGGGGTGTTACTTGGCACGATATTGCAGACCTTTGGCAAGAACTGTCGACATCGCACTTGTGCCGCAGCCCTGCTGGGACATCGGGTTGTATTATGAATAAGTGGCATTCTCAGAAACCCTACTGTTATCTCCCATATATGGGGCTACTGCTATACTTGTAGAGAATAAGCGGAAGAGAAGGTCTAACATGTCCTCTGCCCTAGGAGGGGTTTTGGCCTGTCCGTGGTGCTGCATGTAGAGGAAGCAGAGGGAGGTGACATGGAGAGTCTGAGGCCTAACTATATGAGAGAGCCCAATGTAGCATATCATATCATTGCCTAACGTGGCATAGCCTTCAGTCTTGTTGCATGAGGAGACTCCGCAGCGAGATGAACCGGGTCAGTTAGTGGCTCAAAAAATACTAGTATCACCTTGCACCTACGACGCTGTGCTCGCCTGCAGCACCTCCTCATGTTCTGCAATGACCACGATCTCCCCCTCGTGCCATCCAGCGGCACCCTGATGAGGTAAGGCCACTTCTGGGCCTGTTCACTTCCATTCATAATTTTTCCCATGTGCTTTTGTTTCATCGCAGCAGCGCCGCACATTTGCAGACACTGCCTGCTCACACGGATTTGAGTGCTCTGCCATCCAGCAACCGCATGTTAGCGTATTCAGCGCCATTGGCCTTGATGCTTTTGTGTCCCTCAACTATGGCCACCCTCATCCTCGGCACCGGAGTGCCTTTGAGGGCTGATTTAGTTGCTATGGAGCTTCAAAGTAAACAAAACTCCCGATTGGTTGCCCTGTGATTTATTTAAACAACCACTAGCCGGCAGGAGAGGAAAGCCGGTCCCCATGAAGGCCCACACAAAAGGCCCTGTCTGAGCCTGTCGGAGCACAAATGCGCGCTTCCTGACATTTCTTATGCTAGAACTCTCAGATGTCCTGCCCCCATCTGACCTCCATCTTACCCGGGAAAAAACGGCCTGAGACCTAAGGTGTGTTCCCCTTGTCACGACACAATTCCGTCACTTTGACTGCCACATACTTTTCCGGACCATCATCTGTTAGCTCCCTAGCAACCACTACGTCAACACCACTGTGCCTCATTGGCTCAGACTCGTTTCACTACAATAACCCATCTCTCGTCTTATTGTGTTATATGCTCAACGCTAAAAATCAAATCTAGATAACCCCAGTTATGCACCTCTAATTTCACTTAGATGCGCAGTATGCCTCATGTCAAAATAATTGCAACCAGATGATTTTAGCTTTGTGCCACCATTTTTGTTTGTTACGCACTGTGCCTTATGTCCAAAAGCCTCTATTTGTGTTTAGACGTGCAGCATGCATCATGTTAAAAAAAAAAAAAACTAGAAGAGCCTTAACGCTATGCCGTCTCTCCTAGCTTGGATGAGTAGACTGCCTGTTTTGCAAAAATCGTATCTATGTGGTCTTAGCTTCCAGCATCCATCTCCACTTGAATGCCTAATGTTATACTTGAATGCCTTGAAATACTGTTACATACTTCCACCATTCGTCGCCTCACTGAATGCTGTAGCACCTGCAAAATGTAGTGTGTCTGTGCCAGTTGGCCCACTAGTGATGTAACTTACCTGATAGTAATGCAACCTACCCAATTTGACCAAGTGCCTGATTATACCTACAATTTACCTGATGTGACCCATTGCCTGTGTGCTTGCTGCAGCCCCTTTTACGTGAGGTGCGTCTCTGCCAGTAAGCCCACCAGTAATGCATCCACCTGATTCGAATATGTAGCCCGTGCTGCCTACTTGCCTAATTATTCCTGTAACTTACCTGATTCAACCCATTGCCTGTGCACCTGTTGCAGCCCCTATAACATGAGGTGCGCCTCTGCCAGTAAGCCCACGGGTAATGCAGCCACCTGATTCGACCATGTAGCCCGTGCTACCCACTTGCCTAATTATTCCTGTAACTTACCAAACTTGTCCCATTGCCTGTGTGCCTGCCGCAGCCCCTGTATCTTGAGGTACGTCTCTGCCAGTAAGCCCACCTTTAATGCATCCACCTGATTTGACCATGTAGCCCTGCGCTGCCCACTTGCCGGATTATTCCTGTAACCTACCTGACTAGTCCCATTGCCTGTGTGCCTACCGCAGCCCCTGTAACATGAGATGCGTCTCTGCCAGTAAGCCCACCGGTAATGCATCCACCTGATTCGACCTTGTAGCCTTGCGCTGCCCACTTGCCTGATTATACCTGGCTTGTCCCATTGCCTGTGTGCCTGCCGCAGCCCCTGTAACCTGAGGTGCCAGTAAGCCCACTTGTATTGCATCCACCTTATTCGACTATGTAGCCTGCGCTGATTATTCCTGTAACTTACCAGATTTGACCCACTGCCTGTGTGCTTGCTGCAGCCCCTGTAATAAGAGGTGTGTCGCTAACTGCGGGCCTACCTGCAGTGCAATCTTTTCAGCACTGTACACTGTAACCACAACTGTTACCATTGTTCATAAGCATTCACTGTAACCACTTTCCTAAGTACAAGCGCCTAGATGCCCCCAGGCTTGGTGCGCTATATGTGTCAAAACTAAATAAAATAAATCATGGGCAGGCACATGTTGAAAGGTATGGCATGACAACGCTAGTGGGACAATCATGGTTCGCACCACAATTGACCACTATGGCTGAAGAAACTGTCAACGATGTGTAATATGCTTACAGAATAACATGGGGGAAAAGGTGTCAACCACACAAAGGGTGCATCCTCCACCATATGGCCCCATTGTGAGGTTACAGATTGATTTTGTACAACTTCCAAAATATAATCAGTGGCAATACCTGCTAGTATTAATGGATTTTTTTCAGGGTGGTTGGAGGCTCACCCCTGTATAAAAGCAGATGCAGTGACTATCGCAAAAGTACTGATTCAGGAATTTGTGCCCAGATTTGGGGTACCTGTATGCATTAACAGCGATCTGGGAACTCAATATTGTCAATAACATAATTGAAACACATTTGTCCACTTTGAAGGTTCAACAATATTTGCATTGCCCTCACCAGCCCCAGTCAGCACGGGTAGTACAGTGACGAAACAGGGATTTGAAAAATAAATTGGCCAAATTGCGCCAGGAAATAGGGTTGAAGTGTCGGGAAACCCTGCCATTAGTTTTGTTTAGCATGAGGAGTACACCAGCTAAGAAAACTGGGTTAAATCAATATGAAATCCTCTATGGGAGACCTATAAGATTGCCTGTAGCACCACCAGTGAAAACTGTACCAGATAACTCTCCCCTTACCCCCCTCATAAACTTTCCCCCTTCCAATCTCCCCATCTCGACCCACTGCTGCAATCTTGGCCTCCATTTTGACTCCTCTCTCTCCTTCTCCAAACACATCTCTCTAACCTCTCGCACCTGTCGGCAACACCTCTCCAACATCCGCAAGATCCGTTCCTCTCTCCACTTCCACGCTTCTAAACTCCTCCCTTATTTTCTCCCGCCTCTTCTACTGTTCCTCTCTTCTCTTTGGACTCCCTGCCTCTCACCTGACTCACCTAAAATCCATATACCACTCCTCTATCCGTACTCTGTCTTCTTGGCCCTCGAGACTCTATTTCTACCTCCCTTTCTCAACTCTGCTGGCTTCCCTTCTTCTCACAATTGAAATTTCAATTCCTCTGTCTTGTCCACAAATCTCTCCATGACCTCGCCCCCCCTATCTTTCTTCCCTCCTCTCATTTTACTCTCCCTCCTGCTCTCTCCGCTCAGCCGATCTCTACCTTGTCACTGTACCCCCAGCCCCTTATTCCTCCTCATGCTTCCGCTCCTTCCAACTCTTGGCCCCCCTCCACTGGAACACCCTACCTCTCTCTATCCGCTCCACACCCACCCACTCATCCTTCCGCTCCTCCCTGAAAGCCCTTATTATTTCTAAAATCATCTTTGTTTAAGCAATGGACAGGAACCATGGGTGGTGACAGGATGCAAAGAACTGTGTGGCAATGGAAGTGTTGCTCCCGACTTGGTAAATTTGCCCATGGCTGTGCAGAGTGGTGGTACCAGGACTGTGAGATGCAAGATCTCAGTTACAGTGTAGGAAAAGGGAAGGAACGGCAAATCCGACTAGTGTTATTTATTAACAATAGTGGATGGGGAACACTACTACCAGGTTAGTGAAGGTGTGTTCAAATTCTACTGATGCCCGTGTCATTTTTCAGACAGCTCAAACAATAACACTTTTACTATGATGCAACATTGGCAGTCCCCAGACATGAGATAGGAGAGTTCCTGAAATACAGTCCGGTGTATAATCAGTGATTGTGGACCAAACTGGATGTTGAATTCGGATCGGACCGAATACAGATATATGGTATTAAATGCAACTCTAGCTTCGGTTTTGTTTACTGTTCCTTTGTCCACTTTCCAGCTGACTACCATTACCCAAACCGTACCAAGGGTTGGCCATTTCATTGGCTCAGCAGCAAGGGGAACTGTCAGATGATCGAAAGAAAAGGGAAATATTGGATAAAATGTGGAGTGTGGTAATAATGCACTTGCAACTTGGGGTGCTTATATAAAGACACAAATTCTGAGGATTGGATTGACTGACTAGAAAAGGCAACGGGGCTCAAATCGGGGGCAGGGCTGGATACCAAAGAGGCCCTGCAGAAACTTATGCATGGAGTGCTGGAAGCAGGAGGAATCCTGCAATGAGATAAGGCGTACAAAGAGGTGCAAGATTATCTGACTACCCAACTGATATCCATCAAAGGAGATGTGCAACACAATAGCTGGCTACGGTTGTTGAATAATGACTCTGGGATATCTGAATGTCTATGGCTATGGAGTAACTTCTGGAAGCACAGCGGGTGGTCCTGTGAAGATAGAGTGCTTGTTTACAGCACATGGGCCAATAAAAGGACTCTGGCCAGAAGAATACTGCCTGGAACATAGACCAGATTCAACAGGGAATGGGTGACTCACCACAAAGTCACACTACCCAACAATGCCTCTAGATACTTGATCTCTGCCTCAGGGATGACACCTGATCCGCGGTTTAGTATTGGTTAGAATAGGGAGTTATGGCCTTTATAGCCCACACCGCTGGAATGATTGAGCAAATTGAGTGAGGATCATATAGTATTGGTTGGAAATTGTGTGTTGGGAAGGTGAGGGAGCAGGATATAGTTTGGTAGGGATAAAGTTGTTTTGAGGAAAGGATCGGTGTGTAGAATTGGTAGCTTCACCAGAATCTGATGTACATTTTACTATGCATACAGGTACCAAACAGTTTACCATTTTCTGGCCAGCTACAAAGGAGGAGGATGGTGAAGGTATATGTGGAGTTTATGAAAGGGTGGCCGAAGCTGGTGCCACAGAGATTTAAGGATTTAGAGGAAGTAGAAACTACATTAAGACCTGTGATAGATGTGACCAAGAGCTTGCTGATGTTGGAGACAGCGTATAATGGAAAAAGAGAAGCTTTTGAGGTGCCCATTGAATAGCCACAATGTGTAGTGAGCGAGGTGTTTTATGCACCGTTAACAAAGAAGTGTCTGAACAACCTAACATTACCACCACAATATGTCTCCTAGCACTTTCTCTTGTATTGGCATCCTCGTGGTTCTTGGTGGTTTCCAACAATTTCCCCAGCTCCTGCAGTATTTCACTTTCTTGCTGCATTTCTAGCAGGACAAAAGACTGGCTGAGGTCAGGGCCAGACCGAAGAGGAGGCATTGCTATTTTAGATGGTATATGTGCCCGAGAGTTTCTTTTTATGATAGCGAACAATGCAAAGGGAAATCACCACTATTTGGCTTTAGGCAGTAGTTGCACTTTGAGCTTTCTAAAATGGACATGCATGGAAAGACTGCTGTAACAGCGCGTTGGAAGACTTTAAGGTGCACTGATGAAGGCCACCTGGGCCTCCATCTTGGATTATGCTACCGTCAACTCGGACAATGGGACCTTATTCTCAACTGGAAGTACATTATGGGTGTTGGCCCAACACCCTTCACCTGGTCAGACTAGAGCGACTGATCCAGAAGGGGAGGATCACGTGAGGCCGGGAGACGAATCGGGAAACTGAAGATGAACTATGTATATACACAATGAACAGTATTGTTATGCCTTAAGGGGTGGGGGAAGCCGAACGGATATGACATGTATTATGAGGGTCCAGACCATGAGGGAGTATATGGAGACAGTGACTTGGAGGCAGATTGGGTTAGTTTGGGTGGTGGACTGATAGGGTGCTATTTGTTTGAGCGGTTTGCAAACCAGTAATAAACGTTGTCTTGCCCCTTTCCAATAGGACTCTTGAGTTCTTTGTCTGATTTTACATCAAAAGCCCCATACCTGAACTGAGAACCCACCTATACAAAGCAAGTGCAGACCCTAGTCAAAGACGGAAGCCAACCCTGACACCCCAAATACCTGTGATTAGAAAAGTTGTTTAAACTTTCAACTAAGTAGTGCACCTTTGATGTCGTTAAATCAGTTACACCATCCTTCCAAAGCACTGCTGTTTGGATACAGATTATCAGACGCCAATTTGACCACTCAGTCATCCAGAATGTTTTTTTCTACAGTTGGGCACTTTATAATCTTGTAAGAGTGACAGGGTCATGGGCTTGACTCTGTCGAGGAAGGGAACAGGGACCTCCCCCAGTCCGGGATAGACCGCCTAGCAGGATGTATGCCAGAGCTGATAAGTGTGTAGTGAGGGAGCTTGGGGCACAGAGGACCTCAACCCCTAAATGTGCTTTGGTTGATAATGGTGACACCACTATCAATCACTGAGTGTCTTCCAGCCTCTTTTCTGGCTGCAGTTCTCATTTTTCTTTGATTGTAGACCACTTGATCCTGAATGCAATGCGGCAGTGGAGAAATCTAGCAAGCAGCCAGAGAAAGATGCTGAATCTGAGACAGAACCCGGTACTCCAATGCACACCAGCCTCCTGTAATCCTACAAAGAGATAATTTACGACTGTGAAAGCCAAATGGAACATCGGATGAACACTGACTTGAGCAGACTTCACAGACTGCACAAACGATGTGCACAAGAAGGGGTGAGGTAAAAGAGGCTTTTGAGGCTGAGCAGTGTGATGACCCAGCCATGGTGGAAAAAATAGAGTTCGATTGGCCCCATAGTGAGGTGAGGCACAGCACCGGTGGGGTGGGGTGGGGGTGGGAGAAGGGGAAAACCAGTAAATCATGGTTATAAAAAAGCCTGCAGAAACGTGATTGAGTGAAAAAGGTGTTTGGGTGAGGTCTTGGGGTATGGTGGTGGATCGAGAGACCAGGCAGAAAGAGGACTGTGGAGCAGAGTGTGTAGATGTCTACAGCGATTTTGGATGCAAGTGCAGGTAAGGCAATGAAAGTGAGAGAGAGTGGTACCAACTATGAAACAGTAAAAATTAAGTTGAGATTGTGTGATAGTGCGTGTGAGAAATTATAAATTACTCGCCGTCCTTAGTCCCCGGTCCTCTACACTGCATGAGCGTTCCTTCTAGGGGACGGGAGCTTGAATGTTTTTCACCAGAAAAAACCTTCTTCCCCTTTAAATTTAGAGGCACGCGGGGATGCAGCCCTGGGATCATGCGCTGCCCTGGCTCCGCCCTCCGGCGCCACACCTCATTCCCCATAGACGCGTCGACAATCTGTCCTTGAGTAAAAGCCCACGCCTCGCTAGGAGGCTGGGACTTCCTCCACTGCCTGGCTCTCGACGAGTGACCAGATCTCCGACAAAAGAGTTGCTGTCCCAACCTTTGGGAGTGGAGGGGAAGGGAGAGGAGAGGCTGGGATAGGGAGGCAGTACCCCATGGGGACTACAGAGAGGATCCAAGGGTCTGCGAAATTTTGGCACCAGAAATGTGCATGGAGAGCATGCCCACCCCCCACTGGAGACACGTGGACCCGGAGGGGCATGTCATGCCTTCTTTCCCTCTGAGGCTGTTGCTGAGGCGGGGGACTGAAAAAAGCCCTTAATCTCCCCCCCTTCCCCTTTTTGTTGTTTGCGCCGATGCGGAGTCGGCGAACGCCCCTTGTCAGCGTTGCTGTGACTAGGTGTACATTTTGGGCAAGGTCATGGTCAGGATGGATAAAGACTTGGCCGGTTGTGAGCTGTTTTTCTTTTTGACCATCTCCTCGTCCGTGGTGGAGTGGAAGAAGTCACACCCTTCGAACGGAAGGTCTAAGATGCGTTCCTGGACATCCGGGTTGAATTTCGTAGCCCGGAGCCAGGCCGTTGTTCTCATGTCCGGGGCAAGGCAGATGGCACGGCCAGAGGTGTCAATGTGGGCCACGGTGGACTCCATGATGTTCTGCGCCACGATCTTGGCCTCTGCCAATCACGCCTTGAATCGTGATTGGCTCTGTGCCGGAAGCTCTGGGAGGAAATCCGCAAAGCCTCTGGTTAACAGCTGCCAGCATGGCATCCGTGTTGGCTTGACGGAGGTGCAAGGACGCATAGGAGTACAGCTTCTTCCCATACGCCTCCAAGATCTTCTCTTCCTTGCCTAGCAGCGCAGCAGAAGAGGAGGCTGAGGACTGAGGCTTGGAGTATAGTGATGCCACAGCGATCACGGGGGAGTGTGGCTGAGGATGGGCCAATAGCAAAGTGTATCCCCCTGCAACTGTCTGTACTAGACATCCAGGCGTTTTTTCACCGACTGGACTGAGTGAGGCTTGAGCCAACCCTTCTTAGCCAAGGCAGCTACGTTCTTCTGCATCAGGATTCCCGTTCTGGCCACGGGATATAGCATGAGGACTTCTGCGAGGACCCCCTCTGCTGGTTGCTCGACCTCAGGTTGAGGAAGGCCCAAGTACTCTGCCAGCCCTGCAAGACGTTCGTGGAAGGCCTTGGCTGAAGATGGTGTGTCGGGCTCCTCGTCCTCATATGTGTCCACCTGAGGGTACAGTTGGTCCGGGACCGGAGCAGGGGTGCTGGTAGCCGAGGGCTGAGGTGTGGAGACCAGAGCCTCTGGCTCATGCGGAACCGGCTGCACCATCGGTTGGGGGCTGGAGCGGGCTGTTGAGGCTGGACAGGGACCAGGGGCATCTGTACTGGGGCCTGCGGCGCCGGGGCCATTGGCGGGAGCAAGTCCCTATTGGCGTCCCTGAGGATGACCCCCATCTGAGTACATTTCATGAGCCCGAGGAACTGTTCAAAGAACCTGTCCTCGCAGGCCGGAGTGGTGGTAGGCGATATTGACGGGGTAGCGGGTGACTGCTAAATCCGTTGCGGGCCCAGCGCAGCGGACGCAGCGGGAACCTGCCTTGCGCGAAGGAAGGGTAAGCTGTAGGCCACATACCTGGTTGACACCAGTCCCACCTTGACACACGTTCCTCCACCTGCTGCCTTCATTGGATCAGCGTCAGCCGGATGTCTGGATTTTCTGTCACAGCGGCCATTTTGTCGAGCTGCCTTCCATGTGCCTGCGTCGTGTTGCTCGGCTCACTGGTCCCCACTCCATCCAGGTCTATTTAGTGTGGATCATGGGGCCTACCCTGTTCCTCAGGCCGAGGCCCAGTAGGTGTTTCGCGGTCAGCGGATCTGCAAGAGCTCCCTCCACCTGGCTACTCACGAGAAAAGCATGTTTCACGCGGTACAAGTTTGCCAGCTGTTGGCTGGGTCAAGACACCGTAGACAGAGGGCGTGGGGGTCTTTAGTCGGCAAGGCCTGCCACAGGATGGACACCTGCTGAACCCTGTAGAAGTCGACATGCGCCAGGGAGGAGCGTGACGCCTGCGGACCGAGTATGTGAATGATAAAAAGACAGAAGAGAAGAAGTATCTGCGTGTGGAATTACATGGCCGAAGCCAAACCCAGGAGCGCTGGTGAATTTGTCCCGTTCCCGTTGACGCAGAAAAGAGGACTGAGATGTGGCGCTGGGGGGTGGATTCAGGGCAGCACATGCTCCCAGGGCCGCACCCCTGCCGCGCTTCTAAATTTAAACGGGCGGAATGTTTTTTCTGGTGAAAAAGGTTCTGTCTCCCGTCCCTTGGGAGGGGCGCCCATGAAGTATGGAGGAAAGGGGACGGGATGTAAGAATAGGGAGGGTTGTGAGTGATAGAAGAGAGTGAGAGTGTGGAGAGAGAGTTTGGATGGAGGGAGAGAGGGAGAGAGGGAGGGAGAGAGAGAGAGAGAGGGAGAGAGAGGGAGAGGGAGGGAGGGAGAGGCAGGGAGGGAGAGAGGGAGAGAGGGAGAGAGAGATGGAGAGAGAGAGAAAAAAAAGAGGACTTAAAAATAGTTAGAAAAGAGGGTAGAGGCAGAAGGCGGAGTCGAAAGGGAGAGAGGGTAGAGTGGAGAAAGAGGGGCTGAGGGAGAGAAGAGGGGAGGGGTAAAGAGTACAAGGAGGACAGGAAGAGAAAGCGACAAGATCAGGAAATGAGTGAGAGGAGGGATGAAAGGAGGAGATAGTATTAGTAGACAGTCATAATCTCAAACTCTAACTGCGGGGCAACAAGAGAGTAGGGAATTCTTAGAAAGTCCTGAAAGAATGAGGTAGATAACATCTGCACCCTTTGGGCCCTAACCACCAGAGTTGGTTAGATTAGTGCAAAGTGATTACTGATTTGAAGTTGTACCCCTGGAAAAAGGGAAGCCTGAGTTAGGGTGGTGGGAGCCCACAGGAGGTCGAGGGACAAGTCAGGGACACCCCTTAGTTCAGACTCTTGCCGTCTTGAAAATAAAAACCCTTGAACTGTTTTCCTTGAGTTTGTGGAATTATTCAAGCCATTCGTGACATTGAGCATTATTAAAAGGACTATTTCAAGAAGTTGATAATCTGAAAGAGAATACTATTGATGAGTTACTTACCTGTTGTTAATGCTCTTGTAAATAGAATTTTTCTTTTACAATTTCAGAACTACCTATGCATATCCCTCTTGCTTGACCTGGCACATATCTATGAAAAAACATTTGCAGAGACCCCTGTATAGTACCTGAAGGGTAAATGGTTATATCGGTGGCGTAGGTTGAAAACATTGAAAGGTCTCTAGAACCACCCCTGTTAAAGCCAGAGAAGTTTATTATATTGTAAAATATCCTTTAATAACATGGGAATTTCTGTATTGCATATGCCATTGTGTTGGATAACAATTTTCATCTACCATTCTACCTAATTATATCAGATGAAATGAAACACGTTTAAATGAAAATAAATGGTTGTCACTTCAAAATTGGCAAAACTAGCTGTTTCAAAAAACAAATGTTGGTAATTATCCTTCAAAATAAAAACGTTTTCTTCCATTCGCATCAAGCTAGACGAGAGGGAGTGCTTAACAGTACATTGAAAATGTATTGTCACAGCTGTCTGTAATAATGTTAAATACCTTTTCAAAACCTTTAGGTTTCGTCTGCGAAAGAAAACCTGGAAGAACCCTGGTACCGTGTTCTTGGATTATCATGTATATGAAGATGAGATTAGCCTCTCTGGCAACTTGGAAGTTTTCCTAGAAATCCTTGATGGTAAGGGTGAGATTTTCTTGCAACCAAAAAATACTATTTTATAGACTTTAATTGCTCCACGTTTAAACAATGTAAAATCGGACTTGAATGCCTAAACAGGCATGGAGAGGTGTATGGTGAAAAATAGTTTAAATGGATTGCATTCTCCCACAGATTCCTCAACTTGATCGATAGCTATCCAGCGTCAGCTGCTTGGAAATTTGTTTGACAAAGGGCGTAGTGTGTCTCAATATCGTTGACGACTCCTCGTATACGGCCACGCCATTCCTCGATCAGACGTGATGTTGGGCGTCGTATAAAATAATGTACAACACGCCACACACCTCAGTTCCTTTCTTCCTCAAGCTCAGCCAACTATTCAGAACACACTTGATTCTACAATTGGATACTGCATCAGTATGTCAGGGCCTAAACTATCCCAGTTTAAACGCTGAAAGGACTGCAAATCTAAAATGTGTCTCACGGACCCACACACTATCTGTGTGTGATGTCTTGGTGTTGGGCATGATACAGAGCAATGTGATTCTTGCTTGACAATGAACTCGAACTGAAGTCAGGCACAGCTAAACTGGTGTTCAGCAGATTGCCATCTAAGTCTCTGGTGAAATCGCTTCCAAGATCCATCGGAGCACGATACCGAAGGGGCGACTCCTGAGAAACATTGAGACGGACATCGCCATAAGAAATCAAAAAAACTTTTCCATGACCGAATCGTCTGTTGATCCTACGTCAGTGACCCCATATACAATGAGCATGCACGCATTTTAAAATGGAGCTGAAACTCTCCCTGTCAAGACATGCATAACAGAGTAGTAAAATGCTGGCTATGAATTCAATCTGACACATTCCAACTGGTACACTCAATTTTGGAGTTGGGTAACAAAAACTGCATGAATAAGAAGGAAATTGACAGGTAAGAGAGATAGCTTGACATTTTCAGGGACTTTTCAGAGGAGTACTAAGGATCAATTTTATTTAAATAAAGAGTTCTTTATGTCTAGGATTGCATGCAATATCACAAGCTTATGGATCTGAAGAACTCTATATTTAAATTAATAAGTGGCTATTTGTGGCTATGGTTCAAGGGTGTTTATTACAGTATATGGAGCAGGAAACAAAGGATTTGTTTTTAACTGAGGTTACTTGGGAAGGAATCATCAGAACATCGGCTTCTCTAAAGAATCATTGTTCAGTCCTCCCTTCATTCCCTTAAACCCTTCTTTTCTGTTAGCTCCAAATTTACTTGGTCTTTAGGGTTTTAAGTGCACCACACTTGTTGGCTGTTGAGGTTTCTTGCTCGTGTTTCGTAAATGTTGGCATGATGTCCCACTTCTGGCAAAACTGGCACCACAATCCTTAATGCTTTGGATCATCTAAGCCTGGGTTCAGACACGTTATAGTTCTTCAGCAAAATTGTACTTCATCCTGAGGTGGTTGGGGTTAACCCCTTGCTGTAGGTTACGAGGGACCGGTTTAGGTACTACTCGTTCACCAGGCTGCGAATCTCTCCATGAGTTCAGGTTCAGGTCTTAACTAGCCCTCTTCCTTGCACTCTTTCCTCAGCCACCTCCTTCTTATCACTTCTGCTGTGCTCCTCTTTGGGCTTTGCTTCCTTTCTCTCTTCTTCCTTCTCTCTCCTCAATGTTTCACCATCCTCAAAACTACTGCTTCTCCACTCCTCTTTTTCTTCTCTTGTATTCTTCCACCACTGGTGTTCCACTGCCGCCCCCTCTCTCCTCCTTGTCTCTCATTCTCTCTCATTCCCTGTCTCCTCCCCACCTTATTACTATTCTCCATTTGCTTTTTTCTTTCTGCGTCTTAAGACACTTTCCAGAACTTCCGGCCTATTATTCCAGCCTTTTTTAACACAATTAAGTCCATTGTCTCTGAGGGCTGTGAAGGCCTCCTGAAGTAGACACAGGCAACTGAAAGTTTGGGCTCTAAACTTTTATTAAATAAAGAGTGTTGGAGAAAATATCTGCTAAGGTGGTATTTCTCTACCTAAATAAAACGAAGCATAGTCTGTGTCAAGAATTCCAAAGTAAATGTCTGTCTGTGTCCAAAACCTATACTTGCCCTCTCATCTCTAATTGTATA
Organism: Ambystoma mexicanum; assembly: GCF_040938575.1. Classification (NCBI taxonomy): domain Eukaryota; kingdom Metazoa; phylum Chordata; class Amphibia; order Caudata; family Ambystomatidae; genus Ambystoma; species Ambystoma mexicanum. The sequence goes on along the minus strand of NC_090934.1, from coordinate 739,310,896 downwards.
CAATTTGTAGGGATGTTAGCCTAAAAAATGAGAAGTGTTCAAATAAAAGTTCAGAGCTTCTTAATGCTCTTGGTTGGAAAAGGGTTTCCCTTCCCCAAGGTTCAAGATAATTCATGTTACAGAAAAGAGGGGTTCCCTTCCCCAAGCTTTCAAGTCTCTCAACTTTCCAAAACAACACAATTCCTGGGATACTTCCCCGCTCTTCTGGCTTGGTTACTTTTCATCAATTTCAGTTCCTTAATGTCAGATCACACAAGTTTTCCTTTATTTAATCACAAGCTTATAAGTGATTTAAGTGGCTTTTCCTAAAGTGGGTGTACTCAGTCTAAACACAGTTGTTTGACCACACTTCCACCCATTACAGGTCACGCAACCGACACACCTACTTGCTTCTTCATCATGGGCACGTTGCCACTGTTTTAGCTTCACAGTAGTGCTTGACTTATTCTCATTTCACATCCTCTTTCTGCTTGATCATTGCTTGTTTTGGCACCATTCACTGGCTGCACTTCCACATATTCTCAGGGTTCTTGCCACTGCTTATTCTCTGCTGTTACACAGTTCTTTGCATTTCTATGGCACTTGCCAATGCTTGCTCTCACAGGTTATACAGTTCCTTTTTTATCAGGTAATTGCACAAAACTGCTTTCAATCGGACCAGTATTCAAAAAGACTCTTTATTTAAATCAGCGTAGATAAGGGTTGAGCGGGCACAGCTAGTTTTGATTGGTTCTTATTTGTTCCAGAGTGGTGGTGGTTGTTTGTAATTGGTGTTTTAATGGAGTGCAGCCCACCGTGCCACCATGTAGGGCACAAACTATAATTGAAGAGAAGAAAGAGACCTAGGCTCATTAGCCGTCTTTGTGGGCCGCACACCCTTGATACCCACTAGGGGTTTGAACAAATTTGTGATGTTTGTACAATTCTTTTGTCAAATAAACACTTAATACTTTCTCAAAATAGTTTGTCACGTGTTTAATCTTAAATAATTGTATATTTGTGTCTGGTATTACCAGGGTACTGTTCAAGCAAATAACTGACTGATTGGCCAATGCATTTCGAATGTAACATTCTTCGGCAGGGCCCAGTCTGATTACAGTATTAACCCTTTAAGTGCCATGGGTATTTCCCCCCAGTGCCAGGGCTTTTTTTGGTGATTTCGGTATGCGGTCATTCAATGTCTTGTAACTTTTTTGTTACATGAGGTATCTTGGCCAAATTTGGCTCCTTTTTTCCCCACATGTAGGCGGACGTAACGCCACCCAGGACTCCTAGGTTGCTGTGGGGGTGGGGGGGGGGGTGAGAGAAAATAACCAAAAAGGGGGAACATTTTGGGGTTTTTCAAAAAAATGCAAATAATGATGTACAAAGAAGCCTGTGGTTTTTTCCTTGTAAGAGCTAGGAACAAATGGTTTGCTGTGCTGAGTTCCCCAATTTCCTGGATTTCAAGAACAGGTTGAGTGGAAACGTAAAAACATTATTTTGATGTGGTTATCAACTGTTTTGTGAGAGGTAGGCGATTTTGGCCATTTTTGCCAATTGGACATGCATGGACGGAATGGAAGAAAAGGGTAAAAGTTGACAAAATTCCAAGTTTAGGAAGGTGTGATTTGCGTTGGTCAGGCAACAACTAGGTAGGGGAAAATGCCATAGATTGGGGGAAAAGCGGGAAAATGACTGAAAAAAAGGTATGTGTTGGACATGGTTGGCTTGGTACGGCAATGGCTTCTATGAATTTTGAGAAAAGCAATGCTCTGCTACATTCCCCCGACTCTTGCAGCTAGAAAAGCACACATTTTTTGTAGTGTTTTACAAAACGAGCAATACCACAAGCTAAACACTGAGCCATGTTACACAGGAGTTTTATGCTCACGGCCTGAACAGACGCACTTAGCATGTGTAAATCGGGAAAGCCAATGTGGTGAGGAACGGCAAGCATCCATTTTTTGAAAGAGCACAGGCAGACCTTTTCAAGGGTAGGTGACTTGTGCAGGTTACAAAAGTGTATGGTGCCTAAAGCAGCGACTAAATGTAGGTCACATTTGGGAAATGAAAGGGTTGTGTGACAAAGGGCACCAGCAAATGGGTCAAAACGTTATGAAAACCACACAAACACAACAAATGTTATATCTTTGTGCATCCCCACAGGTGTCCCGATGAAAACGGTACCTCCCATGTGTGGATGCACCTAGCTGGGCGCCAAGGGGAAAGCCTAAAACACAAGTAACCCCAAGTCTGTTTTCACACCTGAATTTCACACTTTCTCCAGACAAGCGCAACATACAGATATGGGCGTTGGGTGTCCAAGTCACCAAGGAAAACCGGGAACCCCATGCATTTCCGAAAAGAGGACACCCGTGGGAATCCGCAGAGGTATGATTTGCGCAAATCGGCCAAGAATTTATTACCCAGACACCCCCGCAAAGTCCGAAATGTGGGGAAAAAACACATTTTCTGCACATTTCGCTCGGAGCACCCATTGAAACACGCCCCCAACAACACATCGCCTACCGTCCCATGTACCCACAGGTGACCCGATGAAAACGGTACCTCACATGTGTGGGTGCAACCACCTGGGCACCAAGGGGAAAGCCTAAAACACAAGTAACCACAAGTCTGTTTTGACACCTGAATTTCAGACTCTCTGCCGACCGGCACACCATACAGATATGGGCCTTGGGTGTCCAAGCCACCAAGGAAAACAGGGAACCTAATGCATTTCCAAAAAGAGGACACCCGTGGGAATCCGCAGAGGTATGATTTGCGCAAATCGGCCCAGAATGTATTACCCAGAAGCCCCGGCGAAGTCCGAAATGTGCCGAAAAAACCCACATTTTTCACTTTGTCAGGGGTTCTGGGTAAAACATTCTGGTACGCTTCTCGCAAGTTGGACATCTGTGGATTCCTACTGGTGCCCTCTTTTCAGAAATGAATGGGGTTCCCAGTTTTCCTTGGTGGCTTGGACACCCTATGCCCAAACCTGTAGGTTATCTCCTCAAACCCTTTTGTGGTTATCAGTGGGTTAGCCTTTTCCCTTTGCGGCTAGATTGGTGAACCCACACATGTGAGGTACCTTTTTCTTTGGGGCACTTGTGGGAACGCGGGAAGGTATGACATCTGTTGTTGGCAGCGTGTTTCGGTGGTTGAGCAGAGTGAAATATCTGGAAATTGTGTTTTTTACCCCCAAATTTGGAATTTGCCGGAGGTTCTGGGTAGTAGATTCTGGGCCGATTTGCGCAAGTCAGACCTCTGTGGATTCCCATGGGTGTCCTCTTTTGGGAAATGCATGGGGTTCCCTGTTAACCTTGCTGGCTATGACACCCTAGGCCCAAATCTGTAGGTTGCCCACATGAACAAAATGGGCAGTGGCGAAAGGCTTGGGGTTACCAGTGGGTTACCCTTTTCCTTTTGCGTCCCCGGTAGGTGCACCCACACATGTGAGGTACCGTTTTCATCGGGATACTTGTGGGGACGCGGGAAGGTAGTCCATGTGTTGTTGGCGGTGTGTTTCGGTGGGTGGCCAGAGCGAAATGTCTGAGAATTGTCTTAATTTCCAGGCAATTTCAGAGACATTTCCCTGTGTCCTCTCACCGAAACACGTCGCCAACAACAGATATCATACCTTCTCGCGTTCCCACAGGTGTCCCGACGAAAAAAGTACCACACGTGTGGGTGCACCTACCGGGGGCGCAAAAGGAAAAGGGTAACCTGCTGGTAACCCCAAGCCTTTCGCCACAGCACAATTTGTTCATGTGGGCAACCTACAGATTTGGGCCTAGGGTGTCGAAGCCAGCAAGGGAAACAGGGAACCCCATCCATTTCCCAAAAAAGGACACCCCTGGGAATCCACAGAGGTCTGCCTTGCGCAAAGTGCCCCAGTTTTTATTAGCCACAATCCCCGATAAAGTGTGATATTTGGTGGGAAAAAACACAATGTTCACTTTGTCTGGAGTTCTGGGTAATAAATTCTGGGCTGCTTCGCGCAAGTCAGACCTCTGTGCATTCACACGGTTGTGCTCTTTTGGGCAATGCATGGGGTCCCCTGCTTACTGCTTACTGTGAGTTAAAGATGCGCACAAATAATGTAAGTCAATCATGACCTGATAGATTAATGTTTTTCAGAAACGCTGTTCTGGTGATGCGCTCGCCGATCAATCATGGAAAGCCGTGTGTGCTGTAACGAGCACAGAGATGATCTCAGTGATGCTGTACTCGTATAATTTCAGCGAGGACAGTAATGTAAGATTTGTTATTTGAAAACGCTTACCTGATCTAAGGCACAAAGAGTTTAAACGCACGTCCGTCCTATGTTTGTGCGGTGCTGCCCGTGGCGATTGTACTGCTATTTTGAGATTACAGATGTCTAGGCAACGCGTACAAACAAGATGGCCACGCCATATGTACGTGGCGGCCATCTTTGGTTGGGAAAATAAGTTCTTAATCTCTGCGTAGTGTGCCGAATCTTAAATATTTGCATCTTTAAGTTCTATCTCTGTACATGCAATAGTTATACCGAATCCTGGATGTATGCATCTTGAAGTGTCACAAAGAGATCTAAATGTTATAAATGAGTGCACCTTTTGACCTCTATATGTTCGCTGTATCATATGTTCGCTGTATGATAGAGTTGCACAAACTCACACGAAAACTTAAATTAAAAAGGTATTTTTTGCTGAAATGGAAGAAGAAAACATCAGGACACGAGCACAACCATATGTAGTCGAATTCAAACCCAAGAGCACATTTGTGGCACCTATTAATGTGCCCTCCATCGACATCTTTGAAAAGATGGTATTGACAGACCTAATGAAAGTCCATTTTGGCACACCTAAGAATAGAAACCTGAATAGAGAAGAAATGGCAATTATACAAGGATTGTACACCGACTATAATATTACAATAACACCTGCTGACAAAGGAGGAGCCTTGGTACTGCAAAATACACAAGACTACAAGGCAGAATGCAAAAGACAACTGGATGACCAGACAATTTATGCTAAAATAGATCGAGATCCAACAGAAGAAATACGAGAAGACCTTAATATCCTACTGACAAAAGCAGAATAAAGAGGATTGATCTCAAGAAAAACAAAAGCATATTTACATAACCCAAGACCAACAACCCCACATTTTTATCCCTTACCCAAAATCCACAAGCGCATAAATAACCCTCCAGGAAGACCAATTGTGGCAGCAACAGGAGGACTACTACAACCCCTTGGCACATATATCGACTATTTTCTGCAACCGATCATCCAAAAAACAGACATACATAAAAGACAGCACACATGTCTAGAATATCCTTGATGAAATCCAATTGAAAAAAGGTGATATCCTGTTCACAATTGATGTAAACAGCTTATATATAAGCACCCTGCATTATCTCGGACAGGAATCGGTCGAATGGCTCCTCCTACGGGAAGGAGATATAGGAGCAGTCAAAGAATTCTTACTTCCACTACTCATCTTAATTTCAACTAACTCGTATTTCAAACATGACAAAGAATATTATCAAAGCATTGAAAACCTGGTTATTCAATAAATATTAACCGCTCAAGCCCCACCCTCCCATGACCAACTACACTGCTTAGGGCAGCCGCAGTACTGCAAATAAGGCTGAAACAAAATGGGAGGGGCTAACTGACCAATTGGAATCCGGTATATGACTACATGATATCTTGTAACCTATGTATAAAGAAAAATGTATTATTTGTATTGTAACTGCAACATTGTATAATAAGGAGTTTAACTCTCCTGTATCTTTCGCCGTGATACCCTAGGGTTTGGGCGAGTAACAAATGTAATAAATAAATAAAATAAATAAATAAATCTCCAGGTATCAGGCACGGCCATGGGTGCGACAATGGCCCCTCATATGCCAACGCATTTATGCATCGCTTCGAAACCAGCCATATTCTTGATAAAACAGAATGGAAAAACAAATTGAAAATATGGCTACGCTATATTGATGACATTTTTGGAATCTAGCAAGACACAAGACAATCATTAGACCCATTTTTGTTATACATCAACAATATAGAGCAACGTATTCTATTTACTGGCAAAGTAGGCAACTCAGGAATACATTACTTAGACGTTAAAGTCAACATAAACAACCAACAGATCACTACTTCGCGGGGGGCGCTGTTGCGCACATCGTAGATGGCTGCCTGAAAGGAGAGCTCCGGCTCAATCGAAATCCTTTACTGAAATAAATCCTTTCAGCGCCGTTCCAGATACTTGAACACGAAAGATCCATGTAGAGGAGATCCATCTGTACAAATCCTGGTGAAATTGCGGGCAGAAGTGCAGGGAGTGCTGAGATATCTGGCTTGAAGTTTCCAGCTGCAGGGAGACACTGGCACAGCCGCGCAGCAGCTCCATGCGACACTGACGGGGTGTCGGAGGCGCTGAGAACAGGAGGCGGGCTGCATTGGGGGAGGGGCGGCACTGCGACTTTGGAGTGCGATGCCGGAGAAGAGACCGCCCCGGCCTTGGGTGGCTCAGCGCCGCCGGCCTGTGCCTTACATGGCTGTGGCCGTGGAAGAGGGGGAAAGAGGAAGCGGAATGCCGGAAGGGCTGGGCTCCGCTCCCGCGTGTGCACCTCGGCTGCCGCTGGGCCTTCCCACGCCTCCCCGCACAGAAACACGTTGCTGGCGGTGCCCCGGAGCAGGCGGACCAGAACGGCAGCCTCTGGAGAGGCGCACACGCTTTCCTCACATCAAGTAAGTGAAGCGGGCGGTGGGGGAGGCCCCGGCCGGCGGTAAAGATCCGAGGTTGTAGCTCTTCCCAATATAGAGAACGAGGTGGGGGAGCCCCCCCCCTGCATAAGACATCATAAGCCAGTACTGGCATTTTGAGGAGGATCCTGGGACTACAACACACGAGAGACAGCAACAACTGGAGAAAAAAAAGCACATGTGAAGGGCCAGATGCCTCAGAATATCCTGAACAGGGTGGTTGAGGCCAGGTGACTACCCACTGGACACTACTCCTATTAATACTAAACTGTGCAGAGGTGCATTCCACTAGGGAACCCAACTAGACTGTATACAGAGAGCTAGGCTAAGAAGAAACAAACGAGTGGGAGATAAAGCACCCTGTGCACAGGAGGAATAACGTGGGAACATTTCCTGGCTCTCCTCTCTCCGCTGGCTGAATAACAGTTGCCATCCTTACGTGGGAGAACACAGTCCACTCTCACACCTGTAAACCACAACACATGGGCCGCACTGAGAAGAAGGGCACAGGAGGGAAAAAGACCGGCCCAATGGACTCCTTCACCAGCTCCCAATCGCAGGGCACGGCCGGGGTGCCACAAGCACTCGATAGACAGGAGGAAAGATCTCTTAGACCACCTAGCAACACTGGTACAGAATGGATTTATGGCGGTGAATGTCAAACTGCTAGACATAGTGGCAACAATTGGATCCCTGAAAGCTCGAGTGGAGAAGGAGAGCACGCGCATTACAGAAGCTGAGAATACAGCGTTACTGAGATCATCTCTGTGCTCGTTACAGCACACACTGCTTTCCATGATCGCTCGGCGAGCGCATCACCAGAACAGGGTTTCTCAACACATTCATCTATCAGGTCAGGATTGACTTACATTATTTGTGTGCATCTTTAACTCACAGTAAAGACACGCAACACGTATCGTAATAAATACACATCTAGTTGACCGCACAATATTATGATTATGCATGACACTAGGAAGGCTATAATGATAACAAGAGTGGGAATCACAGAATTTAACCCGCATGCACTTTATTACGTGGAACACAATAATGGAATGATAGAGTTTTGATACGCATGAAATCTAAATTTCACAAGGTCTACTGTATTGTAGCACACAACTAATAGCACCGTTGTTCACCATAGAAAGTGAAAGAGTCTGAAGATCAAAACAATAATCTATGCTTTCTTTAAAATGTTTCTTCACATGTTTTCCTGATCTGTTGTGTCTTCTCCCTTATGGGTACCCTGTAATGTTGGTAATATTATGACTTTAATGGATTACTTTGTATGTTTTGGTTTAAATATGGTACACAGGTTAATACTGTAATACTGTTAATACTGTAATCAGACTGGGCCCTGACGAAGAATGTTACATTCAAAATGCATTGATCAATCAGTCAGTTGTTTGCTTGAACAGTACTCTGGTAATACCAGACACAAATATACCATTATTTAAGATTAAACACTTGACAAACTATTTTGAAGACGTATTAAGTGTGTATTTGACTATTTGACAAAAGAATTGTACGAACATCACAAATTTGTTCAAACCCCTAGTGAATTTCAAGGGTGTGCAGCCCGCAACGACGGCTAATGAGCCAAGGTCTGTTTCTTCTCTTTATTTAAAACAGTCACTTTGTAGAAACCAGCAGTTTTCTCCGGCCCTCTCTTGGCCTTGCAAAAGCTTGCTTAAAATCACACCTACATTTAATTCACCCTGAGATTTTGCTTGGCTCCAGGTTAGCCTTCCTTTCATCTATTTCACATTTCGGTATTACAAAACCTTTCACTCTGTTTGCTTAGCAGTTGTGTTTCATTGTGATTATCAAAAGTATTCAGTAATGTAGAGGCGCAGGTACACCCGTATACCCTAGGTCCCGCCCCTCACAGCCGTTATACTGGAACAACAGGAGAAGAGCTGCATGTGGAACCCCCTGTGTTGTTCCTAAACCGCACCGAGGGCATGAGACGTTTTCCTACGTCCCGTCCCCTTTCCTCCATACTGTATGGGCGTCCCTCGCTAGAGATGGGAGATGGAACCCTTTTCACCAGAAAAAATCTTCTTCTGATTTAAATTTAGAGGCACCCACCGGCGCCACGCCTCAGTCCTTTTTTCCGTGTCCACGGGAATGGACTGCTTTCACTGATGCTCCTGGGTTTAGCTTCGGCCTTGTAATTCCATGTGCTCTTCCCCGGATATTGTCTTTTGTCTTTTAGTCTTTCATCAGGTACTCGGTCCTCTGACGCCGTGCTCCTCCCCGGCGCATGTCGACGTCCTTGGGCTTCAACAGGTGTCCAGCCTGCAAAGGGTTCTTCCGTGCGTCTGACCCCCACACTCTTTGCCTGCGCTGTCTTTGCCCTGGCCTTGACCACGGCTGGGAGGGTTGTACGGCGTGTGACACGCTTAGACTGCACGCTCTGAAGAACAGGTTTGCTCGGTGGAGAGAGCTCTTCGAAAGATCGCATCCAGCGGACTTGAAGAGCTTCGTCAGACACAACTCAAGGCCCAAGGTAGGGCGACTCTTCATCAGCATCCCGCAAGGGCGACTCCTTTCCTAGGAAACGTCAGAGTGGGAGTGACCGTCCAGATTCTAACAGCAGCACAGGTACCAAGGCTGTTTCAGCTACCGGCCGCCAGGCTGAGGGGTCGCTAGATCCTGCCGGTGAGGTCGCTGAGGGACTGCAAGGTTCTTTTACCGGGTTTCCACCCGAGGGGCTACGCCCTGCACTGGAAAAATGTCTGAGGGGGGGGCCTGTAGGCAGCACTACCGCCGACATAGCCAATGGTACAACGCCTACCAGGCCCCATATCCTGAGGTGCAGTGTAGGCCTCAAGCGCCACCACCAAGAGTCCAGGAGGATTCCGGGCCCAGCGCGGCAAGCACTATGGCACAAGCACGTGGCATGCTGCCCGACAAAAATGCCCCCCGCAACAGACAAGATAGCTGCTCGTCGGAGCAGGCAGGAGAACGAGTTACGAGGTGGGACTGGTCTTCGTCCGGTACGTGGCCTACAGCATATCCTTCTGCGTCACAGGGCTGATACAGCCTGCAGATGGCAAGGCAGAATACGGCCAGGCCTTAGCAACCTCTGGGCTTGGCTCCTACGCCACCTAGTGCCCCACTGTCCTCAAGGACAAGTTTTTTGAGAAATTCCTCACACTTATGGGATCCCCTCAGATGGGAGCCATCCTTCGGGATGTGATCAGGGACATGCTATCACCCGTCCCACCACCAGCGCCCACAGTCATTCCTCCTATGGTTCCAGCTGCCCATGCCAGGCCCCACAGGGATGGCTCCTCTGTCTCTGGCAGACCAGGCGGTTTCATTGTAGCCTCCACTGCAGCCTCTGCCTCTGGTCAGCACGCCTCAGCCTTCGGCACCCAGTACCCCTCCGCCCGCCCCAGAACAGAAGGACACCCTGGTGGACACCGATGAGGAGGAGGACCCCAACACTACGTCTTCGGCCAAGGCATTCCATGAATGGCTCGAAGGTCTGCCTGAGTACTTGGGGCTTCCACAACCCTAGGTTGAACAACCAGAGGCAGGGGTCCTGGCTGATGTCCTCACTCTATGCCCCGCGGCTAGAACAGGGATTCCGATGCAGAAGGACATTGTCGCCTTGGCCAAAAAGGGATGGCTTAAACCCCATTCGGCGCAGCCCACCAACAGGCGCCTCAAAGCCAAGTACAGGCAATTGGAGGGGGATACACTCTTGCTGTCAGCACACCCTCAACCACACTCCTCGGTGATTGCCACAGCCTCTATCTACTTGAAGCCGCAGTCTTCCTCTGCCACCTTGTCCTCGGCTCTGCTAGGCAAGGAGGAGATTATCTTTGAGGCCTATGGAAAGAAGTTCTATTCCAATTCCTCGCTGCACCATTATGAGTGTAATGCGGATGCCATGCTCGCAGCCATTAACCAAAGGCTTTGGCGGGAAATAGCCGACTTACTTCTGGAACTTCCGTTGCAAAGTCAGGCACACTTCAAGGCGGGGCAGGCAGAAGCAAAGATGGTGGCTGAAGACATCCTGGAGTTCACAGTGGTACATATTGACACCTCAGGCCATGCCATCTGCATCACCACGGACATGAGAAGGACTGTCTGGCTACGGGCTACCAAATTCAACCCGGACGTCCAGGAGCGCATATTGGACCTTCCATTTGAGGGTAGCAACCTCTTTCATTCCACCACAGATGAGGAACTTGATAAGAACAACAACTCCCAGACTTTGAAATCCTTATCCATCTTCATGAAGTCCACGCTCAAGACGTACAGCCAGATGCACCAGAGTTCTGACAAGGGGCAGGCCTTTGTCAGGTTCCATGGCTTCCAGGAAAGAGAGTCCAGGCAGCCGGACCTATCTCCAAGTTAGCACCGCCACAAACACAAGGCATGGAATAGGGGCTTCTTTCAGTCCCCCTCCTCAGCCTCAGAGGGAAAAAAGGCATGACACTTGCCTCCGGGACAGAAAAAACAGAATGGGGTGAGAGGCACTACGAAACAAAATTAAACATTTACTGCGGTCAAAATCTCACCAATGTGTCTTTAGTAATATATGTAAGTTAAGTACATGATACTTCAGGTGCAGCAGGGAGAATCATGAGGCCACTCGAGATTCGGAATACTGAAACACAAAACACACACCGACCTTTGCCAGCCGGTAGCCCTATGCTACACTCCTAACGGGAACAAGTCCCAAATTGTAATTCCACCTTGTGAAAAACAAAGACTCCCACCTGGGAGTATTCGTTCCACAAGGGTTGATATCATCTATTTTCAAAAATGGTACAATTCGCTTGTCTGATATTAAAATAGTGAACTGTGTACATGAAGCTCTGTCAATCTGTGTGTCTACAGACAAGAACAAGCAAGGCTGAGAGTAGACAGATGTAAGACAGATACAATTGTCGTTATATAAAGACATAAACGGCTTTAATTCACACCACACTGTTACTTTACACTGCGCGAAAACTGATTTGATACAGAGGTTAATTCATACAAGTCAAATAGCAACTCAGAAACAAAAGATAGTGTCAATTGAGCTGAAAGCAAGCTCAAACAAACCGTGGTTAATACAAAAAACATATGTAGAGTACAGTTTATCCCAAAAAGTCTGATAAGACAGTTCATATGATGGGAAATCACCACGTTTCAGTTTCCCTACTTCTGAGCAGTTACATTCATTCTGCTCAGAATATCCTAAAAACACTCCTAAAGAGTAGTATGTGCCAACGTGTTTTGGATTATTGAAAATCCATCTTCAGGGCAGGATGTGTTTTAAGTTTCAACAAAGTTCAATTCGGGCTCCTACAAAGTATAAAAATACACTAATTAGATCTTTAGAGAGTTTTGGAGACTCGGCTAATGACTCTCAAAAAAGAGATACATTAACCTGCTTTTCCTGGTAAGCAGAGAAGACTCATGGTCACCTGTATGATAAAAGTGACATAGCATACAGCTTGTAAGTGTCCAATCCTAAGCAAATAACATGCTTTAGAGTGCTATTTCAGGGTTACTCACCCGGTCAAAAGACCCAATTGTCTCGCCGGGTACTGTGGCAGTGTTGGGCTGTGATTCTGAAAATGGCCGGCTGAAAGCATGGAGAGATGAGGGGTATTACTAATTAATACAAGCCCTACCAAAAGGCTATGTAAATCTGTAAATAAGATTAGATCTAGTGAAACACAGTTCCACACGTAATGCTAGTCAAAACGTATTTTTTGCCTGTGAAAGTAAACGCTTCTGTATCTAAAGACTTACTTTGTAAGAATTGCGTTAAAAAAAGCAGAAACGAGCAGCCCGTAACCAGGACGCGTAGTTCGGCTGTCCCAGGCAAAATAGGTTGATAGGAGCAGTGCGCACGCGCGTCCCCGTTTGGGGCGCCATCTTGGTATGGGATTCCACGTCCGTTATGCGATTATACATTAAAAAATACCCCATCTCCCTCGTGTGATGTACTATGACTATATTAAGCCATGTACAGAAGCATAGGTCCCTGGTGAGGCTGTGCAAAACAGCCAAACAGATAGATCGTTTACTAAAGCAATCACCGTGCGGCGCGTGCGCACCACGGATACCGTTGCTATGGACACATACAAGCATGTGCGCCACCATGGATTTCCTGAAATGTGCGCAGTCCCTAAAGTCGGTCTGAGCAGGGAGATTTTAGAGAGCGCGCGTGCGTGCCAAAAATGCACACTGGCATGTGTGCATAGGTAGGTGCAAATTGTTATAGGGCCATTCACTATGCTAAAAACAGCCTAGAAAAAATGACCGATCGGTTCAGTCAATACTGTTGGGATGTGTGAAGATTAAGTCTCATTCACAAAATTAGAAGCGGGGGGAGGGGCTACACAGCAGTAATCTACTGCGTGGTGCCCCTACCTCCCGCAAAATTACGAATGAACAACAGACATCACAGGGGGGTCAACGCTAGGCAATCTGCCAGCATCCTTCCCTGATTGAGTGTCATTCGACTTATAGACTGCTGTTCTAGTTCTACACGATTTCGCCAACATCTATCTTTCAATGTCCATTGGTTTATGGGTTTCACAGCAATTCCTGTGCTCTATTACAATCTTCATAGAGGTTCTACAGATCTCCCGGCTCAGGGGCCGTTAACATTCTTTACACTTTTGTGAAATTTAACCAAAGTCACATTCCATCAACATAAAACCAACCGGTTGTGAAACAGTTTTCTATCTCCTGGTTCCAGCCCCGTTCCCATTATTCAACATCACAGCCAGATAAGACAATTTGGTTATTTACACCTAGGTCAGTTGACGGCTTGCCTCTGGGTCCACATATCTCCAGAGGGGCTGGGGGAGGCTTGCCCTTCACACACAGCATTGGCACACGAGGTACACAGACCCCTGGATCTTGTCAGTAGTGTCCACGGGTTGCTGCCTACTGCTCCCGCCAACTCTATTGGCGGAAATTCAATCACTCGTACAGAGTCAGGCAGTGGAAGAAGTCCCAGCCTCTAAGTGGGGCAGGGACTTCTACGCCAGTATTTTCACCATACACAAGAAGAACCAGTTGTGTCGGACCTTTCCACCCTGAACCTTTCCCTTCCGCTTCAAAAGTTCAAGATGGTTACCCCACCACTTATTGCGGAGACACTGTGCAGGGTAGATTGGATGTGCTCCCTGTATCTGAAGGATGCCTATCTACACGTCCCGATTTGGCAGCTTCATCGGTCTTCCTGAGGTTCAGTATCATGGGCTTTCATTTCCAATACAAGGTTTTACCATTTGGCCTCAGTTCAGCCCCCATGGTCTTTACCAGACTTATGAATGCAGTGGCAGCCCTTCTCAGGCCCCAGGGGCACCATGTCTATCTGTACCTAGACGACTGACTCGTCAGGACGAAATCCCCGGAGGCGGTCTCACACTTCCTCCGCTCTCATGAATACGCTACATTCTCCGTCAACCTCAAGAAGTCACAGCTGGACCCGACACAGAGTAGTGTTCCTGGGCCTCATATGGGATACGAGCTCCGAGAGTGTTTTTCCCTCTCTGGACGAGATCACAGCCATCAAGAGGGCCACAAGTCATTTTCCCAGCACAAAGGTGACCTCAGCATGGTGGTACCAGCACCTCCAGCGTCCACAGAGTTTGGTCTCTTCAGGAACAAGAGGCCATATCAACTGGCTAGAGCAGAAGGCCACCTGGCTGGTGCTCAAGGCCTTCCTACCTTTCATCAGTGGAAAGACGATCCTCATTCAAACGGACAACTCCACCAGCATGTATTATACCAACAAGCAGGGTGGCACCAGGTCTCCTCCTTTATGCACCTTGGAGGTCAGCATTTTGGGACTAGGCTCTGGTGAACGGCATACACTTGACGGTGATCCACCTCCCGGGGGAGACAAACCTGGAGGCGGACAGGCTCAGCAGGTTGGGTGCGGACAATTACGAATGGCAATTGAACGATCAGGTCCTTCCGGGGATCTTCGGCAGATGGGGTCATCCACAGGTGGACCTCTTCGCCCCATGGTACTACAGGAAGTTCCCTCAGTTCACGTCCTGGCAGGTATAGGGCCTCGGCTCTCTGGGCAATACGCTACAGATACTGTGCAACAGCATGAATGCATATGCCTTCCCTCCCACACTCCTCGTCCACGGGGTGATCTGCAAGATAAAGGAGCCCCGGCACCTCCATATCATTCTGGTAGCTCCTTGATGGCCGGCGAGGCCATGGTTCTTGGAGCTGCTCAGCTTGACGGACCAACCTCCGATGCACCTTCCACTGGGCCCAGCTCATCTACTGTCGCAGCAGGGGGGTACGGTCATCCACCCATCTCGCCCCGCAGAAGTTAGCACTTGCAGCGTGGTTCTTGAACAGGTCATATTAAAGCATCTGCGTCTTTCACAGGCTAACCTAGAAATCATACAGGGTGCTAGGAGCGACGTTTGTAGGAGCCAGTACAAAATCAAGTGGACTATGTTTTGCCACTGGGCGGAGTCTAAGGAGGTTGATCCTCTTAAGTACACATTAAACGACGCACTAACCTTCTCTGCATACCTTGCACACACAGGGGTGCAAATAGACACATGCTGCACCTATCTGGCGGCCATCTGAACCTACTGGAACTCGGAGGAGGAGGTTTTCTCATCCTCCAATCTGGTGGTTGAAAGACATTTGGCAGGCCTCACCAGGCTTTACGCGCCCATCAAGAATCCACACCGTGTGGAACCTCAACTGCACAGTGTGAAGCCATAAATTTAGGATTATCCATAGCATCCAATAATTATCAAATGGTTGAGAGCATAATTGTACCCTTATTGAAAGGAGAGTGTGCAAGGTTAGATGTTCATAGACAATTGTCCCTGTTTTATGAGTAAGGGAAATGGGAGCAATTTGGGGACATAGTGACATCCACTAATCAGTCACTAGGCAGAGATTACCTAGGCAGGAAACCGGCAGAGACACAGAAAAAAGACTAACAAGGATGGTAAACCAGACAAGGAGGCACACCAGCAAGGGAAACCCTCAAAAGGAAAGGGAACTTTTCAAGGTAAAAGGGGTGGTAGAAGACATAGACAACAGCTTCACCTGATAGAGGAAGAAAACTACCCAGAACATGAATCAAAAGGTGAGAAAGCGACAGAAGAAAGGGACACCCCACAGTGGCAAGGCACTCACCGGGGTAGACTACCTTGGGGTAAACCAAGGGGGCAGTCCCATTTGAGACCAACATACTATAATTTCAGAGACAGAAAACAAATCCGAAGTCCACAAAAGTATAGCCCTGATGAGTTAATCTCATTCCTCACGGGCAAAGACGCCAAACCATTCTAAAACTGAGGGGAAGGACGTGAAAGTTGAGAAAAAACACCCTGCAGCCCTGCAGGTTTTACAGAATGCAGAGTCCACGCACTCATCGAATCATTTCCAAGACTAAGGGACACACTGACTGGATAGAGGTCCTGTTAGACTCTGGGTCTGATATTTCCATATTTGAATGCCGCCACAAGGCACTGTTGGAGCGTACAAAGGCACATCGAAATCCACAAATAACTACACCCACTCGGCAGACGTTGGCAAATAAGTGTATTTTGTAACCATTCAGTTGGAAGGTGAACATCCCAAAGAGATTGAAGCATTGTTTTGGCCACAATTACATATCCAATGTGAAGGACTTTTGGCATTTCGTGATTGGCTAACATTGTATGTGAGACAAGCACCAAGAGGTGAATAAGTAGTGAGACTTGCCTTTTCAAAAGGGCAGCGTTGGCAGCAGTGCAACGGTTTAAAAACCATGTAGGACATGATCTGGAATGTCCAGCGCATGTTATTACAGTGCTGAAACCACCCCTACCACAGATGCAGTTTCCAGTTAAGCCACACGCAATTGCCCATATGCAAACCGTAGTGGACCAGTTAATGGACATGGGGCCAAATATAAACCAAGCAAGCCCAGATAATAGCCCTGCTTTGCCTACATTATGACCAGATGGTACGTACCGTTTTATTGTAGATTTTTGAATTTGTAAAACCGAAGTAGTCCAAAATGAGCACAGCTCTGGGTGTCTAGCCAATTTACACAGATGCAAATATAAAACAAACCTTGATTTAGGCAATAGGTTTTTCACACAGCCTTTAAGTGCAGAAAGCCAGAAATACACTGCATTCACTTTTAAGGGAATGCATTTCCAATTCACTAGAATAATGCAGGGGTTTAAGAATTTGCCCAGCACATTGTCAAGTAGAATACAGAGTTTGCTAGCTAACTGTTGGCACTATTAGATGACGTTTACATCACTCATGAGGATCTCAATGAACACTTGCAACAAGTAGGCTTAGTTATTCACATATTAGGTGCAAAAGGGAACCTGATCTATTTCAAGAAATCCAGAATAGCTCATAGTCAGGTTACCACCTTAGGTTTTACTCTTACAGATGAGGGTAGAGGATTGTCAGCAGATTTTCTTGAGAAGTGTGCCAGGATACGACCGCCTAACACACTTAGGCAATTGCAGGCCTTTTTACGGCTTTTGAATTTTGGCAGATCTTTTGTGTCCAATTTTTCTGAGCTAGTGAAACCATTTTATGCTTTGATTAAACCAAATTTCAAAACAGCTCATTGGTTGCCAGAGCACACTCACATTTTGCACTATATGTACTCTTTAATGGTTCAAAGCGGTACTTTGCAAGACAGAAACACAAAAAAGGATTTAGAAATCTGTTGTTGGAAGATGATGCTTTCACATACACTGTCCGTAATTTAGGGGAAACCAAACCAATTGTTTGTAAATCACATCTGTATTCCACACCTGAATTAAGATTTACACCCAAGGAAACAATGATGTTGTCAGTTCAAATGATCATTCGGAAAGAAAGGCCCCAGGCGGCAAATAGAACGATGCACATAAATATACCTTTAGTTCAACTTGAGACTGCCACAAGAGCTAGCGTGCATAATGCAGAGGCATTACACAGTAGATGGATTCAATGGTCAGCATCTCAACATGCTCCAGATGTAAAATATCATTATAAAGCAGAATTGCAAAGAATGACTGGGTTGACTTGGACAATGGATCCAGAACCAGACACCTCCCTGCCTGACATACCATTGTTTGATTATTTTTTTTCCAAGTCTCTTTATTGTGATGGCTCTGCCATACAACTGTTGGAACACGTTCCAGATATGCAGCTGCATGTGCAGCCGTGGTAGGACATTTTACACATGAAGAAACATTTATACATACTGATATTGCAACAAAGCACCTGGGAGACATGGCCACCAAGACTGCTGTATTGCATGGAGTGTTGCTTGCATTGCGCCAAGCACACTCAGAGAAGCCTACACAAGTGGGCTCAGATTCAGATTACATTGTCAGGGCTTACAGCACTGGTCTGCATTGGTGGATGCATAATAACTTTAGAGACATCAGGCATAAAACGATTGCTTCCGGGCAACTCTGGAAACAAGTGTGGGACCTTCAACAGACTCAGTGGAGACTCGGCTGAGTGTTGGCCAAGTGATGACGTCTCTTTGCTGCTGCTCCTGATTGCTCCTGGCTGTGAGCACTTTACCTACCAGTCTGCTTTCCACCAGACCCTGCCTCCAGTCTGCTTTACATTGTGGTGAGGAAAGGAGGGGCCAAACCTACAAACACTCCACTCCCAAAGCGGAGCGTCGCAGAGTGCTGCCTGAGTGTTAGCTGAGGGTTTGAGGAGGGGTCCCCAGCTGCTTGCACTGCGTTGAGACTGGAACATGGATCAGTTTCTGTCAACGGATGTTGGAGCCCTGTCTAGACACGGAGCCAAATGAAGTTGCTACAACATGAAGGTAACGGAGGACGAGGTGCGGACAGGGGTGTGGGACAGGGGATGTCCTATAAACCCACGGACCCCAGAACCCAAACAAGCGCTATCTACTCCCAACACCAAAGCCCCTATTGTGCCATGAGTCTGTTCTGAATACTCTGGTGCTTATACGAATTCCGACGCACTTGTAAGAGCGGGGAGTTCGGGGAGTACAGCTTTGCCCAAGAGTCGGACGATTGCTGAACGCCTCAACTCTAACTTTCTAACCAATAACAAACAAACTACAAACATTTGCCATACCCCTGCGAAAGCCCTATCTGTGTCCAGTCCCGGAGAGCAAGGTGATGGCCCAAAAAGCACAGTGGAGTCAGCTGTTTTTGATCTGTCTGATTCGCAGACGGGTAAGAGGAGGGACGAGTCCAAAGGGGTCTGCTGACTGTTGCGTTGGCAACATGAGCTGCAAAGCTGGTGACGAGGTGGGTTGGGGCCGACTGTACAGCTACCAGCTGTTATTCAATCAATGACCTGTTGCACAAAGAATTGAACAATGCAATGATAAAAAAAGAGGTACGCTTCTGCAAAAACCGAGAAGCAAATCTCTGGTTGAAAATAGAACAATTAGATAGCACTTCAAGCCGAAAGCCTCAGCAACTCCTCAAACTGAAAAGGAACTTGAACAAAGAGGAGAGGATTACTGGGGAAACGTCTCAGACTTGGACCTATACGCTGGGTCAGACCATTGCCAACATCTGCAGACGGACCAGCCACAAACCTCTTCTCAGGTACCCAGCGTAGACTTTGGGGTGAGTTTTAACCTTAATACATCATCAGCAGAGCTCAGAAGTCCTGCCCCTGCAAATGGACCTGACCCCCACTGTGTGCATATTGTGACGGTTCCCATAATGCCACCCAGAGCACAGTTCACAGGAGAGTGAGGGAATTTCTTGAGTCCAGAGGCTCTGGGGGTGGGTAATGCTACTCTCTGTCAGAACCCTGCTTCTGTAGCTCTATCTAGCTTCCCTACAAAATTACAGGAATTCCGCTCTGAAGAGGGTAAAGAACTGCAAGAGTCATGACCAATTGCAGTGAGAACCCATTAAAAAAGAAACCCCAAATTGTGCTATAACAATACAACTAGAAGAGGAAAAAAGGTCTATGATGGACTCTGCGGACGATGAGCCAATTGGTCCCAGCATACCGACAAAAAGAAATTAAAAACCATTCCACTGGATTGTTTAGCTGAACTTCCTTCTGAAAAGCTACTGAGTGAATCCTGCAACATTAACACAGTACGCAGCAAACAGAATGTATCAAGAAAGGTGACGACTGTCATGTGATCTTAACTGAAGAGTAAGAAGACTGAGGATTCCAAGTTAGATTTTGAGGCACCCCACATGGGGTCCCAATCCTTACAACATAGCAGCGCCCAAGCACCCATGGCATCTCGAAGAGTTTTGGTTCCTCATGGTAGGGAAACCTCAAATAACCATCAAAACTGGGAGGAACAGTGTGCCCAATTACAAGCTTCAATTGGATCCATTGTCACTATAGCCCTCTTTCCCTTTCTAAAATTATATGAAAGCCTGAGTGAGAACTATAAGGCTCTATCAACGCTATTAGCCCTGATGCATTCCAAGTTGGTTTTTATAGACTCATATATAGAAGCTTCAAGGAAAAAAAGAACAAGAGAAAGAGTTGGAAGGGGCTAGCTTTAAAACTCCAATTGACCAGAATGAAGACGCGCATGAAGGGACACCATTTCTCTAATGAAGAATCAAGAAGACCTGGGGAATTCCAAAACTTTGCCCAATAGACAACAGCCCAAAGTAACTACTCAGCCTTTGGTCAATAACATAGGATCCGATGTAAGAACGGAAGAGGAAGCCCCGAGAGCTAGGTTCCCAGTAGTGCACGAGGAAGAAGCCCAGATGCCATCCGGTGGCGAACTGCAGAAGGATAACTTGGACCGGCATGTACCAATGTTGATGGAATCCTCCACGCCTCCTACTAGTGCACAGGTTCCCTGGAATACGGTTCCTGTAAAAGAGGTCCAACGAGTGGAGGACTCCCTGGTGATATGTGTGAACTCAGAACACTTCTCAATTTTTGCAAAGGACGGTCTCAAGACCGTGAAAGCTCCCTCTTAAACCAGTGGATTAAAACCTATCCTAAATCTGACCAAAAAAACAAAGAACGAAAAGACAGTAAAGGTATCTCACGGTGGAGGTACAAGAAACTTAATTAGAAATGTAAGATCTGTTGCCCTTACTTCACCAGTACAGCAATCAAGTGAGGCTCAAAACAAGGCTAATGAGAAGGAAGACTCCTCATTTGCACTAAAAACCATTGGGGCCAGGATACAGAATTTGACAGTGCGGAAGAAGGATGGGTGCTGGACTCTGACCCAGAAGAAGATATGATGTTGCTCTCCAATTATGAAGAGCTTGAAGAGACTGAACAGGAAGAGAAATGAGAACTACCAATGATCCCCGATAGTGTGCAGGTTGTAAGGCTGGAGATCCCAGACCAGTTTCCTGGGTCTTTTAAAACCGTAGCAGAGAGAAGGAAAAAAATAACTGAGAAGGGGCTAAATGAAGCCGGACTAAACCGGGTGCCCTACCGAAGAACCAATGATCCTACAAAACGGGGATCTCCCCCCCCTCCCCCTGAAATCCCCCCCATTCCCCTCCCCCAAAGGAGAGCTAGAACACCCGATAGAAATCCGGGGCGTGAAATTCCGTGCAAGGATTTAAAGCCTGCCCATCTCGCACTGTCAAGGCAAGACACTAAAATCCAGCATAAGCTCCTCTTGGAACGAGTGTTGAAGGCCAACAACGGTCTCATATTAAATTGAGCAAACGCCATGAACCTCATATACAACATTCCCCAGTTAAGGGTGATTATCTCAGATGATGTAAAGATTGTGGCTTTCCCATGCGAGAGAGAGCATGATAGTTTTGCTGCACATGATATTCTCAGCTCTAGCAGCTCTCATACTTAACGCATCTGATGAGCTGAGGGATCTTGGATATGACATAAGGGAGGTGGTAGACTCGGCCACTCCAAGATCCCCAGATTTCCAGGAAGCTTCTCTGAAGAAAGCCCTCCTTCGAAGCAGGATCTCTAAAGCCCTGCAGAGATGTCCCCTTTGCACTTCATGGACCAGATGCTCTGGAAATGTCCATCAACGGACCTGCAAGAAGTTGCCTGCAGGTTCCTACTACAAACGGAAAAAGAAATGAGGCCCTGATGACAAAGATCTCAACTGAGGACTCTTGGAACTGGTTGGCAAGAGCCTTAATAGATCCAATGAGAGCCTAGAAAGAAGATCGGGCGGAGGGGATCTTCTTCAAATTGGTTCTTGGAACACCAGCGGTTCCTCTCACTTGGTAAGAGAAATCGACATCAGATTGAAGAATGTAGATATTCTTTGTTTCCAAGAAACATGGCTGCGAGAAACCCCCCCTTTTGGATGGCTATACCGGCTATTTGAACACCGCATAAAGGGATTGAGGGGAAGACCCAGCTCCGGACTACTAACCATGATCAAAAACACCACCATGGACTGGGTCATATAGTATTTTCATCCTAACGCCCGATTCATATTTTGTTAGTAAAATTGACTGATTCAGAGTCTGTGAATGAGAGAGTACTAGTTCTTTTTAACTTGTATTGGAACCCGCAGGCCAAGGACTCAAATTCATTTATTTCAGAAATAATGAAATGGATAGGTAAGTTCAGAGCGGAAATCATGGATCCCTGGATCAATCATCTTGTGTGGAGATCTGAATATCAACTGTCTCACACTGACCCTGAAAAGGAACCCAAGACCTGGAAAACCATCACAAAAACAAAAAACATCAAGGGCACAACAATGGTTGGAGGAAGTGGAGATCAGAGATCTGAATATGTTAAACGGCTAAGTGAACGGCGACCTCGAGGGTGCAATAACCTGGCACTCGACTCTTGCCAGTGCAAGATTAGACTACTTATTTGTTGATGGTGGGACTTTCTCCAGGGTAACATCCTTGAAGATCTTCAACTCTGATGAGATCGATCACAACCCCATAATTCTAACCTGCCTAAGACCTAAAGTACATGCAGCCACAAAAGGCAAAACATCAGTGTGGGCCCAAAACGTATCATTGGAACTTAATCGAGGCAGACTGCAAATCAATCACAGCTCTACTCCAATCCTGGCGACCATCCTAAATGGATGGCAAGCAAACCAGGCAAAGGGGCTGGACTACGAATCCTGTCTGGCGATCTACAGTGAGGGCCTTGGAAGCAACGGGAAACCTTCCTTCAAGAACAAACATGTCTGATTAGCTTAATGGCAGCAAAAAAGACCCAATTACACCGTGATCTTAAGAGGCTAAAACATCTGCCAATATTAGCCCGAAGTTTGGTAAAAAAGAAATTGAAACAACGATTTCGAAATTGAGCTGCCTCTCATAGAGCATATCTTTTACAAAAAGACTCAGAATGCATGCTGCTTTCAGTACTGTCCAATAATGGAAAAAACCTATGGGCACCACTTAATGGAAGGGAAGAATCAAATGGCTAACTACAGCTGAACCCCATCCACAAGTCAGGATGGATTTCCCACTTTAAGGCCTTATTTACCCAGCATTCGAACAAGGCGCCGTCAGCCCGGCAAACGCCTACTGGCTGGTGGGACATCAAATTCGACCGAACGGAAATCAAAAACATAATTTCAAAGGCCATTATGTCCCGGACGGAATGATTAACGCCATACTGAAACTAGCCCCTGATCTATGGACGGACTTTGCATGACATTGTTTGAAAGAATTCTATGCCAAGGTCAAGTCCCATCATGGAAAGAGGCGATAATAGTGGCAATTTTTAAAAAGGGGGACCGACTGAACCCCAGAATCTACAGGCCAATCGTTCTTTTAGATGTAGTAGGAAAAATCTTTGCAGTAGTCCTGTTAAAACGTCTGAAGGAGTGGATACTAGAGTCAAAATCTTTCGACTCTAGGCAAACCGGTTTTGTGAGCAGAACAGACTGTGGCCTTAATCTGCTAATTCTTAGCTTTCTAAATGCTAGAACATTGAAAGCAAAAGAGTGCCTTTATGTGGCCTGTGTAGACATGGAGGCGGCGTTTGATTTCATTGACAGAGAGCGCCTATGGTCAAAACTGACTGAAAGAGGCTGTCCGAAAGATCTTGTGGATGACCTCTATTCGGGAACATCATTACAGATCAGGCTAAACACAGAGGGATGTCTCACCAAACAAATCCTAACCACCAAGGGCCTGAAGCAGAGGTGCCCCTTGGTGCCAATTCTTTCTAACTTCTTCATCAGTGACATGATGAACATATTGGACCCTCCTAGATCTTGTCCGCCAAGGAGTAACGCCAGGTCGGCTGGCTAGCTCATGTATGGGGACAACATGGTCTTGCTCGATAAGACCCCTATTGGACTTCAAAAAAAGCTTGCGTTGCGGGCCTATGTAGCCTTGAACAACCAAAAAAAATGAAGAAAAAAAACGTGATCCTTCTAATATAAAATCCAGGAGGAAGGAAGAGAATCCCTTTCCGATGGAGGCTGGGCAATAGTACAATCTCTCCAGCCAATTCCATTAAATATCTAGGAATGACGATAGTGGCAGTATAACGGAGACAGCCTGGATTGCAAACTTAGTACTGAAAACTGACCAGTTGACAGCACAGGCTCTTGTGTTTGTCAGAAAATATGCCAAATTTTCACTAACACCGATAATCCAGTCCTGCAATTTGAAGGTGGTGCCCGTGCTGATTTACGGGGGTGAAGCGGGTGTGGGTTTAACTTAACATGGGAAATTCGGGAAACGTTGGAGAGTAAATTCTGGAAATGCATACTAAGGTTGCCTAAATCGATCCATGTGGCAATTAGAAGGCACAAACTGGGCCTTTTATCTATGCACGTAAGAATCTTCTGAAAATCTCTCAGTATTTGGAAAAGTGAATGCTTGGGACTGCCCCCCGCAATATGACATCATCAAGAAGAGGGCCGAGGTCTCTTACGACTGGGTGCTGAAAGAATGGAGCACAAAATGCCTAGAAATTTTGACTAACTTGGGCCTGTCTCTAAAAACCCTGTGTGAAAATCCACTAAAGGTAAAGAGAACTTTGCGGGCTGTTGATTGGGCTGAAACAGAAGTAAGGAGGTTGGCCTCAAAACACCACGCATTCCCAAAATTACTGTTTAAAAGTCCTGCCAGCATATCTAAGCAAATCGCTGAACCCTAGCTATCGAGATATGCTTTTGAGGTTTCACCTCAACGTTCTACACACAAGATCAGTATTGTGTCGTTATGGACGAAGGGTGAAGGATAAAAGCTGCAGGTTATGCAACCATCGTGAGGAAACATTACAACACTTGATCCCTCTACTGCCCAGAGTTGCGTAGGGACAGAACTTTGATTGATACTGTATGAAAGATTGAAGAACATAGCAGGTACTGACGCTGAACTCTGGTGGGAGTCCCTATATGGGGCCAACAACCCGGCTATAACCAGATGTCTGGTAACATTCCAAGAAGAAACTCTGAGATATCAAGTGGGCCTTGAAGGTCATAAAATGAAGACTCTGTAACATCTTAGTACCTTGGGACAAGGGAGTAACCATTGAGGATGATGGACTAGTGGAGAGTTTAACCGGAGGAGGGTGGAGGATGCCCTGTATTCTCTTGGGATAGCTTGTCCCCTTTTTCGACCACCGAGTATGGGAATTTTTTGATAGCTTGTCCCCTTTTTCGACCGCCTCGTAAGGGAATTTTCTGTGTTTCCTGTTTATTCTTAACTTTAATGTCTGATGCTGGGACCACGTGTTCAGGAACTTTAACGGATAGCTATAAGACCATTTTATCAATTCACTCTCTAGGTTTGTTTCTGGGATGTAGGTGAAGAAACGCACGTTTTTGTGTTTAAAACTGCATGTTTAAATAATTAAAAAAACACTCACCCTAGGTAATGCACACAAGAGCACATACTAAGGGGCACATTCATAGCATTGGCAATGCATTGGCAGACAAATATGCCAAATAGCACACAGTGAGAAAAACAGTAGCAGCCATCACTCAATCATCAACTGCAATGGATGAGGAAATAAAAGCATTTTTTTTAAAGTATTTTACCCATACCTAAAGGTTTTTGTGAGTAATTACATTCATGACGTTGAGAATAAGAAAGCAGTAGTCACAATTCCTATGAAAAAGGGGGATCCTATTTAAGTATTAATCCCCAAGGGATCAGATAGGGAAAAGCTAATGCAGCCTCCATGCTGGACTTGCATCTAGCAATTTTGGGGTTACGGCAACCACATAGCTGCTTGTTGATCGGTATTGGTGGCTTGGATTAAGAAAACAGTTTAAAGTATACATAGCAAACTGTGATACATGTCTGAAGACAACTGTGGACCACAGCAAAAAAACCTAAAGAGGCTGCTTTAAGAAAGGCAACCTCTCCTTTCGAGATTCAATATCTGGATCACATAGGCCCACTACCAGCAATAAATAAGTACACATATATTCTAGTGATAGTGGATTCTTACACTTGGTTCACCTGGATAATTCCACAGACTAGAGCAGACTGCAAATCAGTCACAGAGGCACTCTGCGGTGTAGTAGCCATGACAGCAACTCAAACATTCCATACCGATAATGGTCCAGCTTTTGCAGGGCGGGCCATGAGAAAGGCATTAGAGGCTTGGGGATCAAGGCTTCACTTTTCCAATCCCTTTCGTTCTCAAACAAATGGAATTATTGAAAGGGCCAACCATTCCATAACAATGTGCCTGATTAAATGCATCCTTTCAATGGGGGGTTTACTGGGTAGACCATGTACCTCCTAGTGATCAGAAGTTTATATAATTTACCACGCCAATCTCTATGCAGAGGTAAGACTCCATTTTAACTTCTGTTTGCAAGAATTTCTTTTGTGCCTGTCCTGCACACACTCCCCAGCCCCCACTCTAGGCAAGAGCAACTGCTGGCGACAACACTGCTGAGGAAATCCCTCCAGGTGGAAGCTGCTGAGGCCAGTCCCGAGTCCAATTTCAAAGCAGGAAACTGGATCCTGGAGAAGATCCATGATAAGACTCCCTTTGGCCCGGCCTATAGACCAGCAGTACACGTAATCAGATTGAAAGGTCCTAGAACCGCTGTCTTGCCCGCAATACCACCCAAGAGAGGCACCAGACAAGTCTCTGTGGATCTCCTGAAATCTATTCCAGATGGTTACCGTGATGTTTCCATGCAATCATCCTCTTCCAGTTGAGGAGCCTGAAGAAAAAGAAGAGCTGGAGATCCGACAAATTATGATGATTGGCGTGCAAGACGATGAGGAATATGCCACACTTGACTACAACCCCACAATTCAGGGAAGTACTGCAGGTCTGCCAATTTGGAAACCAAAAGCCTTTTTGGGTGCTAAAGTAATGAAATAATTCTTTTGGACAGATTTCCTGAAACAGTGTTACATAATACTGGCAGTAAACTTCAGTCTACGGTGGCTGAGTCTCACTGTTTCTCAAATCACTAACCTCGGGGTATTTTCTGAGCAAGGTTTCCACTCCACCTGCAAGCAAAGAAGTTGTTAGAAGTTCTTCCACACATGTTGGAGAAAAGAGACCTTCAAGAGCCTGAAACTCCATCCTCAATACAAATGTTTCCTCTAACCATCGGTCATGTATGGATGACATCATTCAAGACGTTTAATGGCCCAGCCAAGCAGCTGCAAGTTCATACTTTATCTGTGATTGATGAATGCAATGTTTGCACCGAGGAGTCCTGTTTCCAGAACATATATAGAACTGTTAAGAACTAGGCTACAGGAAAAAGAGGGTGAGGAGGGCATCACATCTTGTAGTAGTTGCTTAGATTAAGAACATCATAAATTCACTATACAGTACAGTCTTTTTATAATGTTCTCGCCTGGAGCTGTCAATCAAAAAAACGGTTCTGTGGCACTAGGACCTAATTGAACAAAAAACTTCCAAGAAACAAAGTGACTCCACTTTGTTAGGAAAGGCGCATCACAGTTAGCCCCAATTAGGTTGCTAATATTTAATATGCTGTAGATTAGGTATCAAGTTTTCGATATAAAAGTAATGAAGTTCAAAGAAATGTTTGATTTTTAGCAGGAATTGTTTAATTCACATTCCTGTGATATTTGCCGCCAAAGTTTGTTTTGGTAAATCACACAATGAGTTTGCATCTCAAATTGCCCATAATACTCTGGTGCCAATGCATTTCGGATAAAACCTTCATCAGGGCGGTATTATAGCAAAAAACAAATTATATAGCATGACTTATAACATTGTTAACAGTATATGTATACACACAACAGTCATTATTTAAGGGTATTTACAAAAACACATACCAATCCGCGAATCACGTCCATTTGAAGAGATAATGAGCAAAAAATTAAACAAAACGGCATGCCAATTAGTTAACTGAAGTAAATGTGCATTTTCTCTCTATCTTTAAACTATATGTGCGTGTCCTACCTTGGTCATGCCGAACGCTTGAATCGTGGTGTTGTACGGAGGTACAACAAGATCTACAAGAAAGTTAAACGATAATGCTGAGTCATCCTCAAGTCCTTCCGTAGGTAAGGCATGTGAAATCTAATTGTTACTGCTGTACTTACTAAGCTTCTGCTGTTCACAAAACGTGACCGCAGAGTGAGCCGCTTGTAACGAGCTCGCGTTAGATTACCTTTCATTTAAAAGGTTACCATGGAGACGGTGCGAGGTGTCGTGGTCCGCCTGGAGCACGTACGCCTCGATCCCCACCCTCGGGCGCGAGCCAGGGGGCGGGGATGTCTCCATGGTGACCGACGCATTGAGATTCAATGCGCGTGATTGTAATCTCATGTCTTCAGAGCCTTAAAGGCGCAGTTACTAGAGCAGGAAGGGGAATAGAAGTGTGTATTCTTTACATGGATCGCAATGATGTATGCAAGACTATAGGTCCACATTGACTAAATATGGGAAGTAGGGCGTATGAAGGAAAATAATCCAGTGTAATCCATCTCTGGGACATGTATTCTGTTAATTGTGCATTAATAACTATGATGTCATTTAAGCAATGAGTTTTCCACTATTATGAAGGCATAAACCTAGGTATAGTCCAATCTTAAAAAATCACGGCAAGAATTGTAAAATGCAGTTATATAGCGGAACAATAGCAGCGGTTGGCTAGAAACCAAAGCTCTTTGTTTACATGGAAAAATATCAATCTTCTGTAAATAAGATATAAAGTTAGTTCTGTTCTACAAAAATGATTTTACAAGAAACACATATAGTTTATTTTTTCATTGAGCCCTCTTGGAGTAAGAGAACTCAGACGGTCTATCCAAAAGGATTCTCTTTGATCCATTTTCCTTTGGAAGTTCTCGTGGGTGTCTCTTTTAGAAACCACTTATAGGATAACAAAGCGGATCTGAGCCAGGTTGTGTTTCTTCTCATCCCAATGTCTTGACACCGCTGAGTTCGAGTTGTGATTCCTTATGCATGATCTATGTTCGTTCCATCTAATTTTTGCTACTCGCAATGTCTGACCCACATAGTACAGTCCACACGGACACTTGATGGCATAAATCACGTTAATAGAGTCACATGTAGCAAAATCTTTCAATCTGATTGTCTCTCCTGTGTGGGGATGTTTTACTGTTTCTCCTTTCATCACATAGCCACAATTGCTACAATTCAAACAAGGAAATGTTCCAATTCTTTCTGTGAGTTTCTTCTTAAGTGCTGGTTTAGTTTTAACTAGTCTATCTTTTAGGTTTTGACTCCGCTGGTAGTTGAATGTGGGTACTTCATTAAACAGGTGTTCTACTCTCTGATCACATAATAATGTGTTCCAATGTTTTTTAATAATGCACTTAATACGGTTGCTTTGACGTGAGTATTTGGACACAAAGACCAGTGGGGGGGCCGACTCTTGCCTAGTCTTTATCTTCAATAAGTCTTCTCTGCTTTGTGTGGCTACTCGTGATTGAGCTGTGTTTATTTCTTCTTCCGAAATCCCCTGTCCAGGAACTTTTTCCCCATCTCTTGGATGGCTATCTTGTAGTCTTCTGGGTCACTTACCAATCTTTTTACCCTGAGCATCTGGCTATATGGAAGGTTTTTTATAAGACTCGGTTGATGGAAGCTGAGGCGTTGTAATAGATTGTTCCGATCTGTGGGTTTACGAAAAATGGTGGTCTGATAGCCTGTGTTGGTAATCTTAATGTCTACATCCAGAAAGTGGATGTTGGTTAGGGAGTGTTCTTGAGTAAATTGGTTACAGGCATCTATGTTGTTGAGATATGTGAAGAGGTTGAGCAGTTCTTCTTCTGTGTCTTTCCATACTCCAAATATGTAATCAATATACCTGATCCAAAGACCCAATTTGGGGTGCTAGTGTTCATTCTGTAGTATGTTTTCAGATTCAAATTTGTACATGAATGAGTTAGCATAGGAGGGGGCCATAGTGGCTCCCATGGCTGTCCCAGCCACGTGGAGATAGTAGTCATCCTTATATAGGAAATACGAGTTATTGCTAATAAACTCCAGAAGTACCATTATGAATTCTTTCTGAGCTGGTATCTCTTCAGCAATGAGTAGCATCCATTCCACCACCTCACCCCCTAGATCGTGGGGGATCGATGTGTAGAGGGTTTTAACATCAATGGTAAAACAGATGTTGCAATTGAATGGAGTTCTGTTTAAGAGTTGTAAAAAATGGGTTGAGTCCTTGATGTATGTATTCGTTTTTTGAATCAGTGGCTGTAAAAAATAATCCACATATTTGCCTAGGGGTTCTAGTATACTGTTTATCCCTGCTACAATAGGTCTCCCAGGGGGTTTGATGAGGTCTTTATGTACCTTTGGAAGAGTATAAAAGTGTGGTATTTTCGGTGTGAATTGATCAAAAATGTCTTTGTGTGGTGATTAATCCACTCCAATTCCTCCGCTTTATCTAGTAAAGTCTTCAAATTCCCTTTTATCTCAGGTGTGGGATCTTGTGTCAATCTGGCATATGTATTGCCATCACTCGGTTGTCTCTCACATTCTTCTTCATACTCTCTAGTGTTAAGCAGTACTAGACCTCCTCCTTTATCCGCAGCCCTTATTGTGATTGCTGGATCTCCATATAAGTCACGTATCAGCTTTAGTTGATGAGGTTTCATATTGCGAGGTGACTGACCTTTAAACTTAAGTTTTTCAAAGTCTCTCGTAACTTGTTTTTGGAAGATTTCTATTGAAGGTATACTTATTGGAGGGATAAAGGTACTTTTGCTTCTGAATTCCTTGAGTTCTGCTTCTTCCCTAGCTTCTTGATGGTCCAGTTTGCTAAAAAAAACACCTTCAGCTTCATCTTTCTGATTAGTTTATAAAGTTCTATTTTAGACTCAAATAATGTGCTGTCATATGTAGGGACAAAGCTTAGGCCTTTCTGTAGTGTTTCTGTTTCTTTGCCAGTCAGAACTCTAGATGATAAATGTATTACTATGTTCTCTTTTGTTGAAGTCTCGTGTTGGGTTTCGCTTTTGGTCTTTCTCCTCCCCCGTCTCGTTCTCTTCTTCCTTTGTCTAAAAAAGAAGACGGTCTGTTCCTCGCTGGTGTCTCTTCTGTTGCTCTCGAGGAACCTGAAGTGCTTGCCGTACTGGCCTCTTCCCGGTTCGGGGGTTCCCTTTCTGTATCTGTTCCTGAGCTTGATGTTTCACTTGAATTTGTAGGCTTGGGCTTCCTTAATGGGGGGCCATTATTTGTCCATCCAATTATAGACTTCATCTTTAAGATAATGATAAGTGTCCCTTTTAAATTTGCGGATTTTTTTGGACTCTAATTCGGTTTTGTAATCTGCCAGTTTCTCATTAATCTCTTGAAGGATAGAATCAACTTCCTCTCTGTTCAATGTTGTTACCAAAGCCTCTTCAATCTCTTGGATTTCTTTACTGAGATCCGTTATGTCCTTCGCCAATTCTTGTATGGTCAGTAATGTAAGATCTAAAGAGCACTTGTTAAGTATAGCTTCCCATTTCTTCACAAAAGTTTTACTCTCTTTACACAATGTTGGACGCAACTGGATGCGTAATCCTCTCGGAATCCGTTGACTTTTATGGTATCTCCCTAGGGTTATCGCATGTAGCTTCTGATTTATTTCCTTTCGAATTAGATACTCTAATTGTTTAATCTGTTGTTTGGGATCTTGTCGTTTGCTGGTGCTACTTCCAAAGCCGCTGTCTAACTGCATTTTACAATTCTTGCCGTGATTTTTTAAGATTGGACTATACCTAGGTTTATGCCTTCATAATAGTGGAAAACTCATTGCTTAAATGACATCATAGTGATTAATGCACAATTAACAGAATACATGTCCCAGAGATGGATTACACTGGATTATTTTCCTTCATACGCCCTACTTCCCATATTTAGTCAATGTGGACCTATAGTCTTGCATACATCATTGCGATCCATGTAAAGAATACACACTTCTATTCCCCTTCCTGCTCTAGTAACTGCGCCTTTAAGACTCTGAAGACATGAGATTACAATCACGCGCATTGAATCTCAATGCGTCGGTCACCATGGAGACATCCCCGCCCCCTGGCTCGCGCCCGAGGGTGGGGGCGCGAGGCGTACGTGCTCCAGGCGGACCACGACGCCTCGCACCGTCTCCATGGTAACCTTTAAAATGAAAGGTAAACTAACGCGAGCGCGTTACAAGCGGCTCACTCTGCGGTCACGTTTTGTGAACAGCAGAAGCTTAGTAAGTACAGCAGTAACAATTAGATTTCACATGCCTTACCTACGGAAGGACTTGAGGATGACTCAGCATTATCGTTTAACTTTCTTGTAGATCTTGTTGTACCTCCGTACAACACCACGATTCAAGCGTTCGGCATGACCAAGGTAGGACATGCACATATAGTTTAAAGATAGAGAGAAAATGCACATTTACTTCAGTTAACTAATTGGCATGCCGTTTTGTTTCATTTTTTGCTCATTATCTCTTCAAATGGACGTGATTCGCGGATTGGTATATGTTTTTGTAATTACCCTTAAATAATGACTGTTGTGTGTATACATATACTGATAACAATGTTATAAGTCATGCTATATAATTTGTTTTTTGCTATAATACCGCCCTGATGAAGGTTTTATCCGAAATGCATTGGCACCAGAGTATTATGGGCAATTTGAGATGAAGAACTAGGTTACAAACATTTGCAAAAAATGCTTTGTTTGATGCTTTTGATGATATTGAGGATCTCCATGAGATAGGGTCCCATGTGTGTCATGTTCGATATTACGATGCCTTTTTGTTTGTCAAACGTGAGTCCATCCTGTGGCCCAAATATACTTTCTGGGAACACTGTGCCGTGCCTTTCCAAACTGATAGTCTTGAATTCCATGCACAGGTCCCATATATTTCAGCCGTACCAAGCAGGGGATTATCCATTTTAAAATCAGTATAAATTCCCTCCAGAGCTAAATAATGCACAGCACATGTACGTTGTAGATTCAGTCGTTTTTGACAGAGAATACTTTTCAAACATGACTGAACAAATGTGAGAAACTGTCCCTCTGTGGTCCACTTGGGTTCGGCACATATGGCAAATCAAAGGTGTTCACACGTTAGACATGGCATGTAGATTTCCACATTTGATGTTTTCTTTTTTGTATTGTATGCAGTCACAGACCACCTGCATTAATAGGAACTTGAGCTTCTACCCTGAATGGAAGAGGGAAGAAGGTGAGTTCTGGAGTGTGTCCAGAAAGACAACGCAATAGCACCAAGTATATTACCTATGCATCAGGGGGGTCCTGTGTTTGTGGGCGGTTCAAGCAAATGATTGCAATAAAAGAACAGGAACCAGCGTGGGCCCATATAGGACTTGGAATGCCCATAACACAAGCTATATCACAGCACCCCCCTTGAGTGAGGTGATGCAAGCGCTAGATAATTTTTATGAAAGAAAATAATTGGAGACCTATCATGCAGACAGCTTGTGTTCTGAGCCACACACAGAATAGGTGTATCAGGAGATCAGCTACCTCATCACCTCTAATCCTAGAGTACCTTGTGAGGCGGGACAGGCATTAGTAACAGGTTGGACTTCCACTTGGTCACAAGCAATAATGCAAATCCTGCATACTGAAAATGAGGCAGTGCAGCAAGGATTTCATGCATCAGATTCCAATGATCAAGCTCTAAAGTAGGGCTTCTATGCGCTAAGGGATTTAATTGCAGATGTAGTAGGATTGGTTCAGAGTGACCTGTCTATAATTAGAAGCGACCAAGAAGTCGCAGTAAGTCTTTCTGTGGTAACAGACTTTCTGGACACTCTTAGCAGAGGAGTCCCAGAATGGAATGGAATGGAATTGAATTTCTTGGGCAGAACAAATAAATGCACTTAACTTGTCCAGGGTTGCAATACGCCAGGCTCTACTTTCTTGTTGCTTAGTGTACTTACAAAAAGTTTTGCGGTATCATCTGCCTGGATACCAGGATCGACTAATTTGATTTTGCATGGTGTGTTAAATATTCCCAGACGACACCTTCCAGACGACACCTTCCATGGTTTGTCAGAAGCTGCATTCCTGGGGTAACTTGCACTTGGTTAATAACACTTGGATCAGGGAGGACTATGTAGTGCCTTATTCCCATGCCTGTGTTCCACCTTCAAGTCCTGAAATAAAACTGTACTCATTACGTGAATGTCAAGATTCTACTCACATAGTTTGTGTGCAGGCTGCAGAAGTAAACTCCTGTGATACAAACACTGTAACGTGCTCCATATTACACCAATTATGTGTATTCACAGTCAAGTACACAGCTCATCTAATGGCTCATACCTTGTACAATCTAATGAGTCATGTTGAAAGTGGGATTTTCTATGGGTTTATTCTAAATTCACCCAGGCCACCACAATTAAAATTCCTACACTGCCCCAGCCTCAAGTTATGAACCTTACAATTTACAAAATTGAGCTTCCATATGGTGCGCCTGCAAAACATGCTTCTAAGTGTGCTGCAGTGAAGAGTCTTATCTTGAAGCACACTCCGCAGTGGTCAAACAGATTGCATCTCTCCTATCCTATGAAGATACAATGCAAGAGGCCATGTACTCGTTAATCGACAGCTCACAGTTAACAGGTGGAAATACTGCGTTTTCTGCAATCAGTGTTTGCCACAAAAACTCTGCAAAATGTCTGACCACACTGGACACTTCCATTAAAACACTGACTTATTTGCCAATTGGTTCATTGTGTGGACTGCTGTTAATACTTGGACTTTCTCTTTTATGCTGCTGTAGACACTGAATTATGAATGTTCGCAACATGAAGCGCCTCAAAGCAACCCATTTTCGGTTCAGAGCTGAACTATACAGATGCCTGGGGTACCAGCAATGTACTCAATTTCAAAAGCATTTCATTTTCTCATTGATCAGGAAGAAGTTTACGGTATCAGCCGTTTCCAGATGCTTGGTGTGCTCCAAGGAGTCGCTTCTCGGCAAGAATGTGGGGGTCAAAGTCTCATCCTCCAGACTCGCATTGTGGCATGCTCAACTCTCCAAAACTCTGTCCGTGCACAGAGATGTGTGTGGCATCCAGAGATTCTTCCCTCAAGTGTTCTACTGTGATTTCCTTGAAACCCCTCCAGAAGCCACAGCTCGCCATGGTAACGTTTCAAGGAAAAGGAAACCGCTCAGAGAACGAAAATGACGATTATGTCCAGATGTCTCCCGTGAGATCAACACATCAGCAAGTGACATAACTGGGCCTCCAGTTGCAAAGCCGGATTCTAGCCAGACACGAGATGACAAATGCTTCCTCTCAAACAATGGCCCGCATGGAGCCAGCAGATTTGAGACAAGTGATGGATCCCTCTTGTTCCAGGAGTGCATGGCATAATAAGCCAATGCCCATGCAGAAGTCTGACATGCAAATGTTGTTTACTTTACCACTTTGCTTCCTAACGCACATCAAAAGAAGATAGGCTGCAAACCCCAAGTTCAGAAAGCCTGAAAAAGTACTGAATCCACCACTATTGGCATCTCTATCAGGGTCCACCAAACTGAAAATATACTGCATTATACCTCGAGGTCCAAGTTTGTGCACACATCATACATGCATATTAGATGGCCTTCACCTGCAAATCACCGTGGGTGACAAAGGGACTCACATATTAGTCTACCTCAAGGAACGCCAATTTAAACTGTGGAAAATGTACACATGTCATAAGCTCAAGATCACACATTCTAAAGCTTGTTGGGTGATTAAGTCAGGAGCCAGTTTATGCTGGATGTTCATTTCTAATGGGTTCTCAAAAAGTCCCCCGGCTTACCTCGAGACTATGGCCATTAAATCGGAATTTTAATTAACCTAAATACTGCACATTACAATACTTGTATTCATTTATGTTTTAGCTTAGCAATGACTTGCAATAAGAATTGGAATGCACCTTAGTACCTTACATTAAATGCATGCATTCATTTATGTTTATCTTTACCATAACCATTGGTAGAAATTACTCTGCTTTCAGTTATATGCCATTTATGTTTTTTAGCACCTACAATATGTTTATAGGTGGTCATGTATGCACGCTGCAACTCATTTATTTGCATAGGCAGTCCTTATTAATCGCAATGTGTATGCTTTATTTTTGCCAACAATATAGGCTTCTTGGTTTGTATTTGTATTTATTGTGTTTATATAGCGCTTTAATCCAAAGCGCTTTACATTATGACAACAGAATACATAGAACATTATAACAGTAGAAGCAATTTACATCATGAATCAAACCAATAAAACTGTAAGTAGAGCAATTAATCTGTGAGGGAAGTGGTGAGGAAGGGGAAACAGAAGAGGTATAAGGGTGAAAATAAAGGATGGTAAGGGACGGGACAGGGTAGAGAGGTTCATAGGAAAGATGCAAGCAGAGGAGAGAGAATGAGAGGTGGGGGAAGGTTTCATGGTGGAGAATGGAGAAGGAGAGATTTCAGGGAAGTGCAGAAGGAGGAAAAGGTAGGTGTAGAGCAGATTGAGAGAGGTAAGGCGATCCAGTACAGGGGGGCTAGGAGGTATAGTTTGTAGGTATAGCTCCTGGAAGTTTCGATATGGGTTCCAAAGTGCTACAAATCTCTGATCCATTACAACTGTCTTGAGGGGGGTGTCATGAACTCAGAATAATTTAAGACCGCTTTTCATAGCTCATGGAACCTGTAGCCATAAAAGGTGTTCATGAGACACTTTAAGATCGAATATAATGAGGCATACAATGTGTGTAATGCATACAACATGTGCACTATTATTTTGAATCAGTTCTTCACTTCAGCCCTATAACCTAAACACATGAGGGACAAGTGTCCGTAAGTCCTGCAGCTCAGCCAACAGCCAGGAAATAGCGTGTTTCCTGCCCTGGCAGGCCGGCCAACCACAACTGTCAGCAGCCTTTACCATTACACAGTTGGTGGCCATCTGATAAGTATTCAAGAACAGGAAATTGACAGTGGACGCCAATAAGAGTGAACAGAAGCATCTTTCACGTTCAGTCGAGTCCCATAGATTACAATGAGAAGCACTTGGTAACAGGTGAAAAAGATATCTCTTGATAACAGAAAGACGGCTAACATAGCCTGCAAGACGTGATGCTGTGAGGTTAGAGAACTTCACTTCAGATAAAAAGAAAGTGCCAAAATTGTTAGAAAAGTGGGTATGACAAATCCACACGTGCAGGGTGTTAGGGAGAATTCTCTGTTTAGGCTGAATTTCCTAACCTAGTGAGTCCCCCAGCAGCTTTGTTGGATTTTTGGGGTTTATTTGTTTCTCCTGCCAAGAGTGAGACTCTTTTACCCTGACTCTTGGACATGATTTGAGTGCGTTTCTTTGGATCTAGATGTGTTTAATGGGCTATGGGATCTTTTACCCCATAGGGCATCATGTGTTTTTGTGATGTGTGTTACACAGCACCCTCAGTGCAGTGACACAGGGGTGTCATAGTGACCCCCCAGTATAGACTCCATACCCTGGGATTGACTACTGTCTCCCAGGGCATGTAAAGTCTTCATTGACTTTACTAGTCTCAAATTCTGAACAGAACCAGTACAAACTATCATATTGTGGACGTACTGGCTGGGGCAATTCGATTGCCCCAGGGTCTGTTAGTCGAGGGGGCACGTCTCCATCCCCCCTGATCGAGTTTTGGCTGGTGGCAGTGGATACTACTTTTTATATTCAACCGCGAATATCTTCCTATGGGATTTCCCATTGTTTTAGGCTACTATCTTTATTTAATTATTTACGGTAGCCTCGAACATACCGCCGGTTTATTTAATTAATATTAATTCTCCGGTTGGTATTTTTTTGCCAAAACTTGATTCTAAAATGGCGTTTGTGTTCTCTTCTGTGACTCCAACCCAAGTCGAGCCCTTTGTTCCACTTTTTGGCGGGCTTCTCCACAGAAGCCCT
This sequence comes from Ambystoma mexicanum, assembly GCF_040938575.1. Lineage (NCBI taxonomy): Eukaryota > Metazoa > Chordata > Amphibia > Caudata > Ambystomatidae > Ambystoma > Ambystoma mexicanum. Next base: position 739,272,906 of record NC_090934.1, on the reverse strand, counting down.
CCAAAGTGGTGCCACTCTGTCTGGGGTACTTAGTAGGGGTGGAGGGGAATTTAGGCACCCTGGACTGAGTTGCCTAGGCAACTCAAGTCGCACTCCATCCTGATTGGCCCAAGTGGTGAGCCGGCCGGCTCACCACTTAGCATGTTTGAGTGACAGCTAGGCTGAGTGAATGGGGGTTTTCTGCATAAAAGCAGGGCTTTGGGGACTGGAACTTCAGAAGTCGCCACAGGACCTAAGAATCCGACGAGGGAGAAGCTGAGCCGACCTGCCACGACACCACCACCGGTGGAGCCCTGCTTGACCGCCTCACCACTTTTCCCAACGACAGAGGAGATCTCCCGCCGGAGAGTCTTCTTCCTTTGACTAGTGGGGATAACCAGTTTCACTGTCTTTTCGCCTTCCCGACGTACCTCGTGGCCGCCTTGCCTGTGCCAAGTACCCCGGCAACCGGGATACCACGTTTTACCATGACCGCGAAACAAAGGTACCACCTTTAACCGGAAAACTCCACGGCTGGTTTCTTCCCTGGTAGTGCAACGACCTTCATCTTTCCTCCAAGTCGAGATCTTCTCTTCCCCCTGGACGACGACGCAACTTGCACCCACTACCAGGAACAACTGCCACCGCTGGAGGATCCTTCCCACTTAAGGTACCATGTCCCGCCTGGCTTCCCTTGCTACCGACTGTTCGGGGTAGATTTAGCCCCCGGCTTTCGAACCTGGGTTAGCCTGGGACACCCTGGCTAAACTTTCCTAAGCCGCTCTAAACTCTTTTTGAACCCTCTGCAAGGCTTTCTAAGCCTAGTGTAACTGTGTGATCTTGGGTGCATTTGTGCTCTGATCTCTCTAAGAGTGGGCCCAGCCTTTGGACTTTGGCTCACCAGTGACTTTTGCTCTTCTGCCTTGCTAACAGTGTTCCTGAATCTTTCAGTGGTGCACCTTTCCATATTCTGTCTTTTTATCTCCCTTTCTCACAAACTTATTGGAGTGCCATCTAGTTAAGCGCTCACCTCTGTATGAAAATAAGTGGTGTTTTACAGTGACTTATCTGATAAGGAAAAAGGGGTGTATATATTATAATAGTAACAGTGTTTAGAATATTTTACAATAAGAGTGCTGGAGTGTTTCAAACCGTGTGTTTTTAAATAAATTATTATATACTTTGATACCAAAGCTCTGGTCAGTGTTTGCTTGTATTATTGTACCTGAGTGCCTATTGTGTATACTTTGCATACTGCCTAACTCTTCTTGAGGGAAGTCTGACTGCTCAGCCACAGCTACCAGGTAAATCTGGGTGGTACAGACTGCTACCAAGTGGGTTTACTGCAAACACCTGTAGTCTTAAATCTTTTGCAGTGGTCCCTAAGGGAACTGCACAGGTTTCTGCCTAACACGGGGGCAGCCATAATTTTTGGTTAATCAATATAAGGCCCAGCACAATACATGGTAAGGAAGCAGACTTGGCAGTGCAGTCAAACCGGAGGGGCTGGGCAGAGCAGTGTAGCAGCAGCAGCAGCAGCAGCAGAAGAGCAAGAAAACCAGGCTCAGCTAAACAGCGCCGGACCCCCCAGAAGGAGCCGTTTCCCTTGAAGTAAACCCCTCTCTAAACGTGAGTGACACATGGAAGCTCTTTGTGCACATGTATACTAAAGGCGTGTAGTGAAGATTAGCTTAGTGAGAGATATAGGCTACCCATGCTTTTAAACTAAACACCAGTTCTATTGTTTTCCCATTCTACCATGGTCTTTGCTTATATGACAGTCTTGTTAATAGGAGTGATGCTATGTTATTTTATATCTGCTTTTGCTTTATCTTGTTTAATGAGTATAAGAACCCTCAGAAGATAGAGGATCATATTAAATGCATTAAAATGATAACTCCTATGTCAGATGTATACTTCAGTGCAATGCGTCAGAATGGTGTCTCTTTAAGTCCAAGAACTTTATATTCCTGACTGTGTATGTTTAATCATGTTGATAAGCACATGACCTTAGTCATGCCTGTCTTTTAGCATTGAGAGACAGCCTAGTGTGCTTTTTGACATGAATGACTGATGACCCGGAGTCTGTTTACACAGCCTCAAACGAGGTGGAGATGAGAAGGCTCATAGTCACGCCTAAACATAGGCAATCAAGACAAAGGGAGCAATAACACCCGGGACAAGGAAGAGGGATTCTGAGTACCACAATCGTTATGTAATAAACAAACATTGCCTGCACCTGAGGCCAAGGGGACGGTATAAATGGCCTGCTCGGGTGAGGCCAAGAGGATCATCAGTGGAACGCTTGCAGGCAAAGCTGGAGATTAAGCCAGAGAGACGTGTGTCCAGAGTGCCTACGAGCTGCAGAGTCGTTGCAGCGGAAGCAGAGTGTGGCTTGAGCATTCGAGAGGTGTCTGGTAGCAGAGGTGGTCTGCATACTTCCCAGAGTCAGAGACACTCCCTCTACGTATAGTTAAGACCCTGGAGAAGAGGCACGCTGACCCAGGAGAAGCGACAGCTACAGGGAGCCTGTCGCCAGAGATGAGCGCCTGGAGACAGCGTACCCGGTGAGTCAGAGAAGACTGAGTGACTCTGGGACACTAAGGTGTAGACCGCGTGTGTGCTGCAGGTTGGGTTGCTCGCGATTGAGCAAGAGACTGACTGGGCGAAATGGATGCCGGTCGAGTTTGAACTCAGACGAATTGCTGTGCTCTAGAACCTTGAAGCGTCTCTTGTACTAGATGGAATTACCAAGAAAGATCTCAGACCAAATACCCAGACAGAATCAAAGAATATGGCAAAGTACTACTTTATTCTTATTTTAATAAAACAGGGTACACTGACAAACCTCAGACTGACGTTTGCACTCACACAAAAAAAACTTGATTACACAGAGGTTTTACACCCCAATATGCGTCATCTATGATGCCCTCCTATGTGGTTTTCACCACTCTTCCTGGTCTTCTTTCATACTGGTCTCGCTTCACATCATCATCTTATCTTTGGCAACTTTCCCTGATCTATATTTTATCTTCTTCTGTAGCTCTTCCCTCTCCTCTCATGAAGCTGTGTCTCCTTGACCCTCCTGTAGCTAACCCCAGCCCCCATCCTCCCTCGTTCTACATCGCTTTCCCATTCTTATAGTTGGATGCCCTTCTCCTCCTGCACCTGTTTCCTCCTCTAGCTCTTGATTTGAGCTAACCACTATTGTCATACCATTCATCACTCTCCCCTTTCACCTCTTGTACGCCCCTATTCTGTTTCGCCTGTTCATCCATTGCAGTACCTTTTCTACACTTCTGCAGACCTTCCATCTCTTTCCTCCAGCTGCCGTTCCTTCTCTCTCCTCCTACCTTCTTCTCCTGTATCAGCTACTTTCTCACATTTATTCTTTGTTTCTCCCTCTGTTCTGAATTTCTGCAACCCCCTTCCTGTTCACCTTTCTCACCGCTCGAAGTCCTTTCTTCTCTATACACCCTCTCTTGCTGCCCTTCCCTCCTTGCCTTTTAGCTCTCCTTTTTGTGCATGCCACTAACCTAGCGCAGCTTTCACTTCTCCTGTTCCCTTTAGCCACCACTGCTTCTTTTCCAATTAATCTCATCTCCCTCTTACCATGTTTTTCTTTGGTATCTCTTCATACCGCCTGCTATCCCTTCCCATTCCTTTCTCATCTGTTGCATCCTTCTGTTCTCGCTGTGCTAGTGCAATGCTTCATTCACTAATACCCTCTAACCCCACACAGTCCTACCTTCTTTGTCCCTGATATTCTGTAACCTTCTCTATCCCCTCCACCCCCAGCTGCCCCCCTGTTTCTCGCCCCCCCTGTTTCTCGCCCCCCCTGTTTCTCGCCCCCCCTGTTTCTCGCCCCCCTGTTTCTCGCCCCCCCTGTTTCTCGCCCCCCCGTTTCTCGCCCCCCCCTTTTTCTCCCCCCCGTTTCTCCCCCCCCCTGTTTCTCCCCCCCCTGTTTCTCCCCCCCCCTGTTTCTCACCCCCCCTATTTCTCCCTCCCCTGTTTCTCGCCCCCCCCTAGTTTCTCGCCCCCCCCCCTAGTTTCTCGCCCTCTCCCCCTCTGTGCTCTTTCTCTCTCTCTCTCCCTCTTTCTCTCTCGGATGTACATTATAAAAACATAAACGAAAAGATCGAATTACAAAATCATGGACACCACTAGTCTGCATTTTGTAATGCAAACTGTTTTTTTGTGGTCCCTTGCAACACATGTATTGTATGCAGGGTACACTCCCGCCGACCATAATACCGAATTAGGGGTGCGGGGGACTCCCCCGCTCCCTTAGTTCGGTATTTTGGTAGTAGGTATTATATACTAGACCGAATGCACACTATTTGTGCATTCAGTCTTTTATATATATTTATGTCCAATCCACCCCTCTGTCTCTCACTACCCGTCTCTGTCTCTTCCCCTCTCTGTCTCTTTCCCTGTGTCTCTCTCCCCATCTGTCGCTCTCCTCCTCTTTTCCATCTTCCCCCTGTCCCTGCGCCCCCAATGCTGTATCTGCACCCTATGAAAGAAACAAGCAAACATGAGGCCACTGGACACCCACAGTAAAATAATACCAGTTCAGTTGTTGCAAAAAAGTTGAGCAGTTAAGTGGCACCCAACATTTCTGCATGTCACACTTTTACTCTGAAAAAAGGCAAGGGCAGTGCAAGCGTGTTCTTTAAAATACATGTTTAGAACACACAACCTCCCTCCTTTTTCATCGCTTTCTCCTTCTTATAGTTGCATACCTTTCTCCTCCTGCACCTCTGTACTTCTTCACAATCCATATCACATTGTAGCTTTCGTCCTGCTGTCATTACCCCACGGATCAGCTGTATCAGAGCATCTTGGGTACGTTTGCTGAAAGTTCCAATAATGTGACGCTTTCCAAAGTCTGTATTTGTATTGGAGAACTAAATGTGCCTCAGAGATGAGCCCTGTAGCTCTTTCTAGCGACCCAAACCACCATCTAAATTTTGTCCATTATAGATATTGCATGCCTTGAGGGATGTTTTGGCCCTATCCCAAATTCGGTCAGCAACTTCTCTTTTCTGTCTTCCTCTGTATATCTCATCTTTCTGCTACTGTAGGTGGATGGCTGCTCCCTCACTGCAGTCTGGAATTGGGTAGCGTGAGGAGTCAGAAATGCGAGACAGACACACAGAGTCTTCTTACAAGTTGCCATTTTATTAAATAAAAAGGGGTGAGACAAACGCCTATCTTTCCCTAACCTAACAAGAATAACCCTGCCTAACAAACTAAGGCTAAAGAAAAATGACCAAATGTCCTTAAAGTATCTGACCCTCACACTTATATAAACAACAAAATTATACAGGACTTGTTTTAAACTCCACAAAATAGCATACACATTCAAACTCAAAAGTTATAAACATTAAGCCCTCTTCCACCACGCTCTGTCTGGGTTCCACAGGAGGGGTTGAGGGGGGGGAATTGGCACCCTGGACTGCATTGCCTCAGCAACCCAAGTCGCACTCCACTCTGATTTGCCCAGTGGTGAGCCGCCCGGCTCAACACTTAGCATGTGTGATTGACAGCTAGGCTGATGAATGGGGGTTTTTCTGCATAAAAGCAGGGCCTTTGGGACTGGAACTTCAGAAGTCACCACAGGACCTAAGAATCCGAAGAGGGAAGAATCTGAGCCATCTGCAACAACGACACCACCGGTGGAGCCCTGCTGCAACGACCTCACCACTTTCCCGACGACAAGAGAAGACCTTCTGCTGGACGAGTCTTCTTCCTCTGAGCTGATGGGACCAACCAGTTTGCCCTTTTCGCCTTCCAAAGATGTCTCTTGGTCGAATCGCCCGTGCCAAGCACCCCGGTGGCCGGATAGCCACCGGGGTGCTTGGCACTTTGACCGCGAATAAAAGGAACACACCTTTTAACCGACGAACTCAGCAGCTGGTTTCATCCCTGTGCGGTGCATCGATTCCAAGTTTTCTCCTCGACGAGATCCTCTCTTCCCCTGGTCGAAACAACGAACTGCAACCACTGCCAGGAACAACTGCCACCTCTGGAGTTTCCTCTCTTTAAGATACTGCGTTCTGCCTGGCCTCCCTTTCCACGGATTGCTAAAGGTGACCCTTAAATCCTTGGCCTTCCAACTGGGTTGGCCCCAGACCTTTTAACTTTACTTCTTGAATCACCCCAACCTCTTTTGAACATTCTGCAAAGACTTTTTGTGCATTTTAAACTGTGTGATCTTGGGCACATTTCGCTTTGCTCCATTTAAAGTGGGCCTGGCCTATGAACTTTGGCTCTACAGTGTATACTGCCTTTACTCCCTTGCTTTGAACTTCTAAAAGTGTTGGGAACTGTTTTATTTTTATGCCCTACCTTTTTCTCTCCCTTTAACTGAACTATTGGAGTGCCATCTAGGTTACGCGCTCACATCTGTTTTAACAATAGTGGTGTTTTAACTCTGACTTGTCTAATACTACTTGGAGTAGGAGTCGAGTAGGAGCAGTCCTGCAGTCATGCGTGTCAGGCATGAAGGAATGGGCTCCATAACTTCAGCGGAAGACGAGGAAGACACAAGAAAATTGCGCAGCTTCCGCCCGCGTGTGGGTTCAGAGACCTTGACTGTTAAAACGGTAACGGGCATCGTTAAAAGAGGTGAGCGATCACAACACTTGCATAAATCTGTCCACATGCAACACAATGAGGATCAACACCAACTTGCATCACTGCAGCCCCAAATTCCCTCAGAACTCTTACCTCTGCCGGTCCCTTGTGGCCCCGCTCCTCCCCTCCCAGGTCTGGCTGTTGTTCCCGGGCCGCCTACCTTGAGACTGGCGCGGGTGGGTGAACGGGAGGGAGAGGGACTGAGTGGTGCTGACCGGGACGTTGTTGAGAGGGAGGGGCGGGATGGCGTGGCGCGGCCCCCCCTCGGTCCTTATCTGTATGGAGAGCGTGGCCCGGACGCCGTGCGGGGCATGGGGAGAGCAGGCGTCTATTGCCATAAGGAGGGGGATGCCGCTGACCGAGGTGTCGAGCGGAGGGGGAGCAACGCTGGTGACGGACCAGGAAGTCGGAGGCTTGCCGGCTTCGGAGGCAGCGCCCCCCCCCCACATTAACCAGCAATGTGCTGGTCAAACAGTCTCGGTTCAAGCTATGGTTCACCTTCCATATGGTTCCCGCGAACCAACATCTCGCCTGAGTGGTTTGCTACATCAGGAGCCGGAGACGGGCTCCCAGGACGTTCAAAGCCCGGTTATAAACAAAGGCTTAAAAAGAAAAAGAAGTAACACCAACAGAGAAGCTATGGGGAAGGTGCGGAGAAAGCGAGACACCAGCAACACTCGGGCGAAGCCTAAAACAACGCTGAAGCCCGTCACAAAAAAAAGCCTTGAAATTAGTGAAAATCAGAGGAGAGTGCCAAAGTGACAACTTACTCAAGGCCCAAAATGCAAGCTTGAAAGAAGGGAATAACCTAAAAAAGTATTTCCAGAAAAAACCTCACAGACCGCAATCAGATGAACTCTCGGACGCGGAAATTTTGCAGGCAGTCGAGGACTTTTGGCCGCTAGCCAAACAGCGAAGACTGGCTGAGCCGGCATACCAGTCTGACCGTTCTTTCCCGGAAAAGTTCTTAGAGGTAATAGAAGAAGGGGAAAATGAGGGCCTCATAGGTTCAAAGGACACAAACTTGCCATTAAGAGAAATCCAAAGCCCCACACCAAGCACTCCCCTATGCATATCCATCGAAGATCAAACTCCTGCAAAAAAGGTTACCCCTGACCAAACCGAGACAGAGTCAGTGGTTTTGGGGAAAATATCCAACGAGCCTGAGGTATCTCGGGAAAAACCCTCTCCAGCTGCCCTCACTAAGGATCGAACTGGGGAGGAAAATGGAACAAGTGGCCCACATCCTTTACCTTTGTCAGAGCCAGCGTTTTTGGGGAAGGTTTCTAATGAGCCTAGAGCCGCAGCAGATAAACCCTCATTACTGGGCCACATTGAAGACCGACTTGGTGAGAAAAATTGATCTATTGGCCTAACTATTCCGCCTTTGACTAGGCTAGAATTAGATAAGGAGCTGCTAATTTTAGAGAGACAAAGTGGTCGTCTAACCACAGTAACTCCTTCAGCAGCGCAGTTGGATACTTCGATTGAAAAGGAAAACGGATCAACAGGAAGATCCACTTCCCTTTTGACAAGGCCGAGTCTGATAAAGTACCTTCAACCCCAGGGAGATCAAGAGAGCCCTCACCTTTAGAAATTTTTCAGCAAAAACTTCAAAAGCATGGCACAGAGTCCATAAACTTACCATCGATTGGATTACCAAACATCAACGAAAATCCACGCTTGCAAGAATCCCGCAGACATTCGATAGGGTCTGTGGGGTGCACAATGAACAATCAACCTATGAGAAAGTCTAGGATTCAAGACTTACAAGACAAAGCAAGACCCATCAACTCTTCAAATCTTTCACCCTTAGAAACACCAACGAAGAAAGGGGACATGTTCTCTACAATGTCGGCGATGATAATAGTTTAAATCCATTCATGAAGCTATACGAAACAATAAGCGAAAACTTGAAAGATCACACAAATATTCAAGCAACAATGATTAATAAATTGACATACTTGGAAGCTCACATCATGGCCCGAGAGAAACTAGAGGCCGAAGTGCTTCTGGGAAAGGTAATTATAAACTCCTCTTTGGTTTCTGTTCCACCTACTTGCTTGAACACGGAAATGAAAAAATCGACCAGCACGCAAACTGAACTAAGAATTGACCTGACAGAAGAAAACTACAACGTTGGGCCAAAAAGTTCTACTAACCATGGGCCGTGTATTAGCAATGTAATAGATCACATCACACTAGAGCCAGCAACCACTAAAACAGGCGACATCATATTGGAAAGAGGAGCTTTTGGAAAAGGTGATAAAAAAACTACAGAAAAACAAACAGCAACAAAGAAAAACAACATAAGCGCCTCTCAACCAACAAACAAAGAAACTTTACTGGCTCCAGTGTTTGAAAAAGCCCTCATGTCGAAGGTCGTCATGCCCAGTTCCAACACAAAAGACCTTGTACTGGTCCTGGCTGAGAAGGAAGAGATTGTACCCCCTAATGCAAGTACTGGGGTCACTCACGGAGCAGTGGGCTCCCCAAAGTCGATAGTAGACTTTGTGGCTGATAAAGAAATGATGAATTTAAGCCAGCACATGATAGATGAAAAAAGAGAAGAGAATTCTCCTTCATCCACTGGAAAACACTCACATAAGACAAAAGATCTAGTAAAAAAGGTAAAAATGGGTAATCCCTTAACCTTGGAGGAGCAACGTAAGTCGAAGTCCAAACCGACAGGATGGACTCATGAGCCTACAATAAATTCAACTGGTACTCAAGAAAAGAGTAAAAAAAACACACATTTGAGTGAAACTAAGAGGAAGTCCGGGGAGACTTACCATAAGGAACATACACCGAAAAGGCAAAAAATTGGCTCATCTAATAATGACACGTCATTGTACAAAACAATACCTGGAAAAAAGAGCTATAAGAAGTACTTGAGCAGCGCTTCTACATCAATAAAAAATGACTACCATCATAATCAGGAGACGGACCCTGCAAAGAAGAGATGGGTGCTCAAACTAGAACAAATTCCAGGAAATGAAGACGACATGACATTGAATCGAGGCTCTGTATTAAGACTATTTTCCTTCATTCCAAAGCTTGGAGGCATCAAATCGGAGGAGCTGCTGATTGTTGATCCAAGTCAGATCCACCGAAAAGCCATTTCTCATCTATACCTATCCTCTAAAAAGGTACACGACCTTCTAATAGAAGAGACCAAGTTCTTATTACGAATGGGCAACGACATCACTGAATCGTCAAGATCGATAGCCCCGAGGTCAAAGACCAGGTGTGACAAGGCATTCAAACCTGAAGAAAGGGAGTTTAACATGGGGCACCGTTCAAGCCGATCTGAAAGAAAGCCATCTCTAGAAGGAGATGAACAAGAAGAAGAGAAACAGTACGAAAAAGATAGAAAAAAAGCCACAAAACGGGGGAAGGCCACGGATCATTACTTGGCTCAACCTAAAGAAGGGAAAGGAAAAACTCTGATGGCAAACAACCAAGAGATTGATGATTACAAAAGTGCTAGAAGCACGAGTGATAAAAAAACGGCCATCACGATAACAAGAACCATAGAGAAACCAGCAGCAAAGGTAAACCACGGATCAGTTTCAGAGACGAAAACATCTCATAGCATATGGGCATGGCTACCAAAAGCCCTCCAGAGGGAGGCTAAGAGATAGCAATGCAATGCTAAAAATGATGCGAGCGACAACTACAGTGAAGAGGCGAAACATCGAGCACTCTTTCGAATAGGCTCATGGAACACCAGAGGGCACTCCCACCTGACTGCACAGGGAGCCATACAACTGGCTGACTATGACATATTATGTCTCCAAGAAACATGGCTCACACAAGTACCAACATTAGATGGCTATGCGATAGCTTTTTCTCCGGCCAAGAAAGGACCGATGGGTCGACCATCTTCTGGTCTCCTAATAGCCTGCAGGCAGGGCTGCGGATGCGCCTTGGAAGAAATCCTGGTTTGCAACACTTCTTTATTACTGGCTAAGGCTACATGGTCAGATGGCATCTCGAACAAAAACAAGGGAAAGGCACCAGTCATCATTATAGCAAATACCTACTGGAATCCAGCATCATTGACTGACTCAGTCTATTTGGAAATGGTGGAAAGTGCAATTGATGAAGCAATAGGAGACCATCTGGCACCCTACTTTTTGATCTGTGGGGATCTAAATGCCACCTGTACGCAGGCCTCTAATCCATCAATTTCCCATGAGTCGGAAAGGTCTAGACGAGGATTGGCTTGGCTCAAACTGATGAAGTCAAATTAGACCGCGTGTTTCCTGACCCTCTTCGGCCTCCGACCTAGAAACGCGATGCTCAGATGGCCACCATAGACCACATATTCGCATCGGCTTCCCTATTATCGGTCTTGACGACATTTGAAGTGATTGAAACACCAGCTAGTGATCACAACCTTCTTTGTGCTACCTGGCCCAGGAAAAGGGCTGAAGCAAAAATGGAACAGCTTTCCCTAGGAGTTAACATGCAGCGTACAAGACTGAAATTATCGGCAGCAGCGATCTGTGACCTTAAGTCAAAATACCATCTGCAGTCACATGGGACACCTGAAAAACAGATTGACTACCTCCCTTTGTTAACTACTTACAGCCACCAAATGGGAAAAGGCGCCCCTAAAAAAGTGCATATCCACAGATACGATCCAAAACTGGTGGAAAAAAAAAAAGGAAATGCAAAGATTAAAACGGCAAGCAATCAAAATAGGAACCCCAGTGGCACTAAAAGTAGCGAAAGAGAGCCATCGCAAAACTTGGGTCCATCATCACAGAGCAAATCTGTATCCACAAGACGCTGAAAACATCATAAAAGCAATAACATCTAACAACAGCCGAGAGTTTTGGTCTCTCTTAAACTCGGCCTCCTCTCAATCTGAACCAGCATTTATCTCTAACATCGGAGAAAGTACTTGGGTGAATTTTTTCCTGAGCTTATTTGAGAAGACACAAACTACGTTAAGGCCATCGAACGAAGTGGATACAACAGATTGGACCTGCTTAGACGATGAAAAAGAAATAACAAGAATGATAATGAAATTGAAAAACTCGAGAGCTCCTGGCCCAGACGGCATAACAAATATAGACCTTAAGGCTTTTCCATCAGAATGGGCCAGACTCTTGAGTGAAATTTTCAGAAGATGCGCAAAATTAAAATCAATCCCGCCATCTTGGAAATCTTCTAATGTAGTACCAGTCTATAAGAAGGGGGATAAAGCAGACCCGAGAAGTTACAGGCCAATAGCCCTATTGGATTGTATAGGGAAGGTCTTTGGCTCGTTGCTACTGGAGGAATTTAATTTATGGGCAAAAACTGCGCCATGCAGGGACCACCTCCAAACAGGATTTTAAAAAAACTTGGGCACCACGGCCAACATTCTGCTACTAAGTGCTCTAAAGAGCAGAGTACTTGACGGAGGCCCACGCATTTTTGTAATCTTCATTGATCTTACTCAGGCCTTTGACCGCGTAGATCGAGCTCTTTTGTGGGCTAAACTTGAAGACTGGGCCTGTCCACAAGCGATTTTGGATCCTATAAAGGCCCTGTACACTGATACCAGCATGAAAGTGAAGTTAGACCAGCAAGGGCTATTCTCCAAATCCATTCCAACAGCCAGAGGAGTTAAACAAGGGTGCCCTCTGGCCCCTGAACTGTTTTTGGCTTTTTTGGGCGATTTACAGGCAGTAAATTCAGCAGTTCGATGTTTTCCCCCCAAATTGGGGAGTGACCACATACATAGATTGTTGTATGCTGACGATCTAATATTAATGGATCATACACCTATTGGGCTGCAACGTCAGCTAAGCGGCCTTGAGGAGTACATGAGGATAAATAATCTGGACATAAACGAAAAAAAGACCAAATTTAGATTTTTTCGGCCAAAACCAGAAGATCTGAAAAGGTTACACTCCACCTAGCAAAAGAACCAATTGAAAAGGTGACTGAATTCAGATATCTAGGCGTAATCCTGGACAGTTCGAATTCTGAAAAAGCGATGCAGACTCATTTACAATTGAAAACAAAAAAACTAATTGCTCAAGGGAAGGCCATTAATAGGAAATTTGGCAAATTTTCGTCGTTACCAGTCCTTGAGTTTTACAATAAAAAGGTTGTCCCATCTTTGACATATGGCGCTGACGCAATGCCAACTCTACCAGCCGCCCTGTGGCCAAAAATAGAAGCTTTATTCTGGAGATCAATATTAGGACTTCCAAACTCTACATCGGTGGCAGTGATTAGACAAGAACTAAGCCTGCTGTCTTTGGGAGGCATAGTAAAAATCAATTCTCTGATGCTATTCAGGAAATGCAAAATGTCAAATATACAACCTGATATTGAAAGAAGTAGAGAAAGGCACCAACAAAACATTAACTGCCTGGTTCTCTTCGAATCAAGATACTTTAGCATCAGTTGAAAGTGATGAGGAAACCTTGTTTGCAAGTCCAACTAAAATCCAGAAAAAATTGAAAGAACTAGACTGGATCAGAACAAGAGAAATAGCATCAAATAACAAATTGACTCAACACTTGCCTCCCAACACAAGGAGATTCAATGAAGTACAACCTTATATTAAAAAGTTTCCGTCAAGACGGGCTCGTGATTTGCTCATGAGAGCAAGACTGAACCTCTTATTAACAAACGAAATCCTGGCTATTAGAGGTAATTCACCAACAAAAAAATGCCGTTTCTGTACTGACCAAGCTGGAATAGAGACAATTCAGCATTTGATCCTGGAATGCTCGGGCACTCAAGGCCTAAGAGCGCAGTACTTACCAGTTATTACGAGTGACTTTGTATTAAGTGACCAAGACAACTGTTGGGCTAAACTAATAGGCGGGGACAGAACAAGCTGGCAATTGGCAACTTCTAACATCTTGAATTATATAAATACAGCTCTACTTTCACAGGACCCGCCTAGTTAGTTAGTACGCTAGCAAAACTGTCTACAGACGTTGAACTTTGCACCGCTTCTTGACATGATTAGCATTTTTTTTTCTTTTTTCGAGAATTTGCTTTCATGTGATTCTTTTTGTAAAAAATCTTTTTGATTAAACACAAATACATTTTTTTTAAAAAATAGTTATCAAGGGAGGTGTCTATACTTTACCTGACTGTGTTTTAACTTGCTTTTGATTTAGAGTGCTAGTGTATTGCCTAAAGTGTGTTTTAATTTAATAATTATATACTTTTGATATAAAGCTCTGGTCAGTGTTTGTTTGCTCTACTGTGTTTTTAGCCCTATTGTGTATACTCGATATACTGCCCTACTCTTCTTGAGAGAAGTCTGACTGCTCAGCCACAGCTACCAGGTAAATCTGGGTGGTGCAGACTGCTACCAATTGGGTTTACTGCTTACTCAATTGTAAACCCAATTGGTAGCAGTCTGTACCACCCAGATTTACCTGGTAGCTGTGGCTGTGCAGTCAGACTTCTCTCAAGATGAGTTAGGCAGTATGCAGAGTATACACAATAGGTTCAGACTCACAGTAGTACAAGCAAACACTGACCAGAGCTTTGGTGTAAAAGTATATAATTATTTATTTAAAGACACACTTGTAATTTACACTAGCACAAAAAGAGGTAAGTAAATTCCACACACAGTCACTATTACTAGATGTACATCCCTTATTCCTTATTAGACAAGTCTTAGTTAACACCACTTATTTCCAGAGAGAGGTGAGCGCTTAACTAAAGATGGCACTCCAATAAGTTAAGAAAAATGGAGGGAAAAGGCAGAAATTAGGAAAAGCACACAACACAATACTTTAGAAGCACCCAGCAAGGCAGGAAAGTCAAGTCTACATGTGAGCAAAAAGTTCAGAGGCCAGGCTCCCTCTTAGAGAGAACATAGCACCAATGCGCCCAAGATCACACAGTTTTAGAAGTCTTGAAAAGTCTTGCATAGAGTTCAGAAAAGAATTAAGTCAGTTCAGAAAAGTTCAGTTAGCCAGCCTAGGGCCAACCCAAGTGGTAAGTGGAAGCTTTAAGAGTCACCCTACAAAGACCGTTGCGAGGGAGGCCAGGCGGACACAGTACCTTGAAAGTGGAGAGGATCCTCCAGCGGGGCAGTTGTTCCTGGCAGCAGGTGCAAGTCACAGCGTCGTCCAGAGGAAGAGATGGTCTCAACGTGGAGGAAAGATGAAGGTCGTTGCACTGCCAGGGAAGAAACCAGCCGCGGAGTTCTCTGGTTAAAAGGTAAGACCCTTTTATTCGCGGTAATGGAAAAACCATGGTATCCTGGTTTCCGGGGTTTTTGGCACAGGCAAGGCAGCCACGAGATGATCCGGCAAGGCGAAAAGACGGGCAAACTGGTTATCCCCACCAGTCAAAGGAAGAAGACTCTCCGGACTGGAGATCTCCTCTGTCGTCGGGAAAAGTGGTGAGACGGTTCAGCAGGGCTGCATCGGTGGTGTCGTCGTTGCAGGTCGGCTCAGCTTCTCCATCTCGGGTTTTTTAGGTCCTGTGGCGACTTCTGAAGTTCCAGTCCCCAAAGCCCTGCTTTTATACAGCAAACCCCCATTCATTCAGCCTAGCTGTCAATCAAACATGCTAAGTGGTGAGCCGGGCGGCTCACCACCTAGGCCAATCACACAAGAGTGCGACTTGAGTTGCCAAGGCAACTCAGTCCAGGATGCCTAAACCCCCTCCCACGCCCCCTGTGGTACCCAGACAGAGTGGCACCACTTTTTGAGGCTTCTGTGGAGAAGCCTGCCAAAAAGTGGAACAAAGGGCTCGACTTGGGTTGGAGTCACAGAAGCGAACACAAAAGCCATTCTGGAACCGAGTTTCGGCAAAAAATACCAACCAGTGATTTTATATTAAATTAATAAACCGGCGGTATGTTCGAGGCTATATTAAAAAGTGGTAGCCTCGAACAATGGGAAAATCCCATAGGAAAATATTCGCGGTCGAAATATAAAAAGTAGTATCCACTGCCACCAGCCAAAACTTGATCAGGGGGGACGGAGATGTGCCCCCTCGAATAACAGACCCCAGGGCAATCGAATTGCCCCGACCAGTACGTCCACAATATGATGGTTTGTACTGGTTTCTGTTCATAATTTGGGACTAGTAAAGCCAGTGGTGACTTTACATTCCCTGGGAGACAGTAGTCAGTCCCAGGGTATGGAGTCTATGTTTGGGGGTTGCTATGACACCCCTGGGTTACAGCACAGAGGGTGCTGTGTAACCCACATACCAAAAACACATGAAGCCCTATGGGGTAAAGGACCCCATAGCCCATAAAACACATTCAAAGTCAAAGGAACACCTCAAATCATGTCTAAGAGTGGGAGAAAAAGAGTCTCGCTCTTAGCAGGAGAAATAAAATAAACCACAAAAAATCCAGCAAAGCTGCTGGGGGACTCACTAGGTTTGGGAAATTAGCCTTTACAGAGAATTCTCCCCAACATCCTGTAGTCTTAATCTTTTTGCCGTGTTCCCTAAGGGAACTGCACAGGATTCTGCTTAACAACTGCCCATGAATATATTTCAAGAGCTGGTCAGTATTCTCAGCTCTCATATGAGGGCTGATAGGTCCCAGAGAATTTCTCTTGTGGCACTTGAATGTTTTAACGAGAAATGATGACTAGAGGATTCTTACTACAAAAGTTTGTATGTAGCAAACTAATACTCTATTGTCTGGCACAGGGTCGGGGGTGAGGGAGCAGGATGGAATCAGACACTTTGAGCAGAATGTATAAGCATGCCATTGGAAGGACTGCTTTAGGGGATGATCGACATTGGGAATATATTCCCTTCTGTGATTTCAGGAAGAGACAGACACTGGGAATAGATTTCGTACAATTATTTCCTAAGTGTCTAAGGTATGGCATAGGTTGCATGAGAAGTTTAACTTAAAATAGCCTCATTGCCCTGACATGCTGTACAATCCTAAATAATACCGAACTAGTAGGTTGGATTACACTAAATGAAACAATCCGTACTGGGCAGATTCCGGATTTGGATGTATTGCAGGTCATAAATATTTTAAAGACGTATTTATGGTTCGACATAAAATGGATTTACTATGTGGCACACTTTGCCCAGAGATGCACAATGGGCCTGTTGTGTACCAACTACTGCAGATGATTGTGGGCCTGTCTGATGCTTGGAGAAGGCGTCGCATTCTGCAATAAACTGACATAGTTCTCCAGCATTGGATCGTTCATAGATTCACATGGTGTAACTATTCCCTGTCGTCAGGCTGGGAATCCTCTGTAACATAGAGCCGTTTACACTTAAACTGAAACTTTTAGTCACTGTTATGCTTCATCATAGCTATTTTTGGGCCATACATCCCTTAGCCAATAGGAGCACCTCTGTTAGCTCCTCCCCTGTTGGGCATCCTCGGATTTATTTTACCACACCTCAAAAATCATTTCTTCAACTTTGCTATGAAAAAATTATAAAATTAACATCTTTTTCACGAAAAATAAATCTTTTTTGACATCTACTCTTTAACTGTGACCGCTAGCACTGACCGCTCAACTGCTTTTATTCTTAGACAAAGCTTCGTATGTGTAGTTGGGCCTACCTCATTGTGGAATCCGTGAGGAAAAGCTTGTTCAAAGCCTATGCCCAGTGTGGACTGAAGAATGTCTACATAGAGGATCACGACAACGACTTTCTCTACTGCCTTCATCCACACCATGTCATCCAGGACTGCAAAATGTTGCAGTCGTTCTCCAACAAGAGTCTGAGGGATCGTCACCCCTGTCTCATCGCTTGGCTCGAGTATGCTGGCGGGACCTCTGACTCTGCTTCAGTACGGAGTCATGCTTTGTTAGGTCGAGTAAGGTTGGCCCAGCGAACTACGTCTAGCAAGAGGTCTAGGTCGCATGAAGCCCAGGCCTCCCCAAAGAGGCACAAAGATTCCTTAACCTACGAGCCCGGATCTTTGCTTAAGGACCAGTCTACGACAAAGGTCAGTGCCCAAGGGGTTTCAACAGGGGATGAGAGCCGGAGCTCCTTCAATCGCCTCAAGGACGTAACATCCCCAAACTCCACGTCCAAATCTGGGGTGCACTCTACATCTTCAGGGTCGAAGACGAGCTCCTAGTCCTCTAAATCAGCAACGAAACCCTGATGGTCGATGACCAAGCCTCACTCCGGGTCATCTACCCAGAGGCCTTCAACGCTGTACACGACCATGAATGGCTCACAGCAACCGTCAACTTAACAGTCTGTGGCCATGACCACGACTACCTCAATGCAATTGCCAACTAAACCGTCGCCGACCATGACTATCTCATCACAACCGTCATTGACGCCATCAACGACCACCTCATCACAACCGTCATTGAAGCCATCAACGACCAAGACTACCTCATCAGTCAAGCAACCATGTCTTCAACTACTAACCTGAAGACCACAAGGATCTTGTTGACGGAACCTTCGTCCACGGCGGTCACACATTAGTCAAAAATGGACAAAAATGACCACCAAGCCATTGTAACCACAGCCATCGTCAGTGGTGTTTCAGACACAGTGTCTGCATTGACTGCCTGACGAAAGCTGCTTTTCCTTACCTTAGGGTAGCCTTGCTGCTGGGTGGCATTGTTGTGTCAGAGCCAGCTCTCTCCCAATCGGAGGAGGAAGAGGAAGCGGCAATCATGTCACTGCCGTCCTCGCCAGCGCAGAGGTCATCACCTCCCAGAAGGGGGGGAGGCAAGCCGAATTCGGCTACCACTTTTACCGCCTCTGCATTCAGATCAAGCCATCGCTCCTCCTACACAAAGAGACATGTCTTTAGATATTTTATCTACTTTCACCACTCTAGGGCAACCTTGCAGCAACGTCTGCCCGCACCGGCCCTGGTTACAGCACTGGTCAGAAACCTTGCGTCCAGGGAAATGGACAACCCCCCCCAGCCCACCAGGAGGGATGAAACAACAAGGGGGTAAGCACCAGTCAACGCCACAAAGGCTGTCGGATACTGGGCCTGATGACAGGGCCGCCACACACACGACCCAGACAGATGAATTTGGCGATTTCATCACAGCCGATGGGGAGCCAGATGAGGTTCCATTCAGAGACTCATCCCCGGATGAGGTAGGAGCCTTCCACGCTCTCATGTCCAGGGTGGCCACGATGTTCGGCCTTGTGCCGTCGGAATAGCAAAGGGAAAGTGTTCTGTACCAGCTCAGAGAGCAGTGCAGGAAATCCATCATGTATATCTCGCTGTTGGAAGACGTCTGGGACGGTGGCCTAATCACCTTAGCACATCCTACAACTGCACTGCCTAAAAGAGTCCGGTTTGACAAGAAATACGGAGCCCCAGAGAGCTCTGCCTCCTGTCTCCGTATGCAACCCACACCAGACTCTGTTGTCTCAGCTGCAGCCAGGAAAAGGTCGGATAATCCATCTTCGTCCTGCTCTGTCCCCTCGGTCAGACGGAGCTGTGATACAAATTGGGTCCTTTGCTGGAGTTCCTATCAGACTGCAAGAAGCCTTAGACATCTTCCATGAAGGCGAGTTGGCTTCCGACCATTCCATTACGGTCTCTGTATACATCGCAGAGGCTGGTTTTTGCCAGCTAGGGAACAGAGTGGTCCTTCGCCAGAAGGTTTAGCTCAAGGCAACAGGTTTTCAACCTGACGTCCAGTCCAGGGTCCCTAGATATGCCCTTCGATCGATCTGCCCTCTTTGGGGGAAAAGGTGGACGAGGGCCTGCAGTATATAAAAACGAACATGGAAACTGCTCACTCCTTGGGCACGCATCAGCAAAGGCACCAGTCCTTTCCTTCAGAAAAGGGTTTCTATAGCAGGACCTCGCGGGATAACCTTAACAGTCTTCCTCCTCTTACAAGACCCTGTATTCATCAGGGAACCTGTACAGGAAAAGATCCCAGTCTTACATGGGTTCACAGCGATGCCGTGGCACAGCCCAGGCAAGGGGCCAGTCCGGCAAGCAAGCATGACCAGCCCAGGGTCGGGCCCTCCCACTTCAGCCTGTCAGTTTGTCGATGAATGGACACTAATCACAACCGACAAATGGGTGCTATCCCTCCTCCAGCAGGGCCACTCCCTGGAATTCATTGACTATCCACCAGACATTCCTCACAAGCAGAAATCAGAAAGGGCACCTCTTGCTTCAAGAAGTGCAAGTTCTGCAGCGGAAGGGTGCTGTGGATAAGGTTCCGAGAAGCAAGTGGGACGCATGAGTTTACTCCTGCTACTTCATGGTAAGGAAAAAGACACTGAACAACAAGTCAGAGGGTTGGAGACCCATTTTAGACTAAAGGGTGCTCAACAAGATCCTACAGTCGCAAACATTCTGCATGGTCACGCTACAGCAGGTGTTTTCGCAGCTACAGCAGGGAGATTTCTTGGCGTCCCTCAACCTCGGGGACGTCTACTTCCACATCCGTATTCGCCTCTCACACCGCGATACTATGCTTTGTGGTGTCCGGAGTACATTATCAGTTCAAAGCTCTTCCATTCGGCTTGCGGTCTGCCCAACAAGTATTTACCAAGTGCCGTGCACCAGTGGTGGCTCACCTGCAGCGTAGGGGTGTCCATGTCTACCCTTACCTGGATGACTGGCTGGTAAGGCACCCCTTGTTTCTGCTGGCAGAAACCAACACCACTGTCTCTGCCCAGTGTCTACAGCAACTGGGGTTTTCCATCGACTTTTTAAAGTCCTGCCTTGTTCCATCACAGAAAGACGCTCTATCTCGGAGCAACACTCAACACCCAGACCTACACCGCCAGACTGGCGGCTCTTTTACCTAGACATCGCCTGAGTGACGGCAGCCCGCAACTACAAATCCCTGCTGTGGATGTTGTCATCATGCATCCTGTTGGTCTCCAACTGCCGATTATACATGAGACCGGGTCAGGAATACCTCATTGCCCGCTGGGTCCAGTCCTCTGGATCCTGAGACGACTGCATTACCCGAACACCAGTTTTCAGACAAAGCCTTTGCTGGGGTCAGTATGGGAACACTTGGTGCAGGGCTCCCCCTTCATACGGCCTGTCCACCAGGCAACCGTCACGACGGATGCTTCCCTGGAGGGCTGCGGTGCCCACTGTCAAGGCCAACACACCAGAGATTTTGGTGGGAGGTGGAAAAGAACCAACATATCAGTCTACTGGAGCTACAAGCAATCTTCTGGGCCCTGAAGTCTTTTCTCCCCTTCCTCAAAGGGAAGGTTGTGTGCATGTAAACCGACAACACAACGTCAATGTTTTATGTCCGCAACCAAGGAGGAACCAGGTCCCCACAGCATTCCAAGGTGGCCCAAGCCTTATGGCACTAGGCTCTACAGCAGGGCATGTTTCTCATCCCTCTGCATCTACCGGGTATTCAGAACACTCTGGCGGACTCTCTTAGCAGGGAGCTATGCTCCTGCCACGAGTGGGAACTGCACAACGATCAGCTACACCAGTTGTTTTAGACATGGGGCACTCCGGAGATCGACCTCTTTGCCACGTACGAGAACAGATGCTACAAGACATTTGACGGCCGCTTTCCCCATCCGCAGTGCATGGGAGTTGCCTTTACAATTTCATGGGAGGGGAAGTTTCTTTATGCGTTTACCCCCGATGCCCCCCATTCCTCCGAGTCCCTCAAGTCCTACACACCTTCAGACTGTATCAGTGAAAACTGATATTAGTGGTCCCTGCATGGCCGAGACAGTTTTGGTACTCGGACCTTCTTGCCCTCGCGTCGGCCCCACCGATCAAGCTGCTTCCTCACCAGGAATCAAGGAGCGGTACTGCACCACGGCATGGCCTCTCTCTATCTGATGGCCTGGCTCCTGTCTTCTTAGAGTTCAGGGCACTGTTCCTTCCGCAAGACTGCCAACCTGTCCTGGCCAAGGCTAGAGCCCCATCTACCTTCAAATGTTACAAGACCAAGTGGAAACGTTTTCAAGTGTGGTGCAGAAGCCAACGACTGCAACCTCAAGCCATCCGACCGGATGAGCTCTTGCCATATCTACTGTCCCTGGCTCCATCTGGGTTAACGCATTCCTCCATAAAGGTGCACCTAGCGGCAATTTCTAGGTACAACCTTGCGGCAGGTGTGCCTTCTCTGTGGTCTCACCCCTGGCGAACAAATTTTTATGGAGCCTCTTCCAGTCTTTTCCACCAGTCCGGCGCCCGGCATCAGCGCAGGAGCTCAAATGTCAAAAAAGACTCATGAAGCCACTCTTCGAGCCCATGCACCAAACATCTGTTAAACACCTTTCCTGGAAAACTGCATTCTTGGTGGCCATAACTTCTGCCGGACGAGTGAGTGAAATCCAGGCGTTTTCTGTGAAAGTTTCATAAGGACAAGGCGGTTTTATTCACCAACCCAACATTTGTGCCAAAGGTGTCATCTGCTTTCCACACAAACCAGCAGGTGGTTTTGCCTGTGTTCTTTGGCACATCCACATCTCCAGTGGTCCGTACTCTGCACACGCTGCATGTAGTGCACATCCTCAAGTACGGTATTGCCCAAATTGACCTTTTGTCCCAATTGACCTAATAGTTGTCCTAATTGACCTTCTGCAAAATTGACCTTTACCTGTATCTTAGTTCTTTTATATATGTGTGGAGTGTTTTTAAGTTAATAAATAATATAAGGGGATTGGGTGGGGGGGGTTACAGGGGCTCTTGGATTGGGTGGTGGGTTGCGGGGGGTTTTCCCCCACATATATATCCGAATTGACCTAATGAATTAGATCAATTTTCCCACAAGCAATTCTTCTCGCAATCAATTGTGATTAGAGCAATTTGTATACATCCTCAAGTACTACGTGGCACAAACAAAATCTTTCTGCACAACTGATCAGTTGCTTGTTTCATTTGCACCCGTCTGGCCCTGGGAAGGCTCTCTGGAATACAAAGAATTGTAAAGTGGCTAAGCACACCAAATTCCAATGAAACAGTAGGGTATTCGGAACTGAAGATGCATTGCTACCTGTATCTCGTTCTGCCATCAGCAAGCCGGCAGGCCTCTAACCAGCATGCCCCGGGCTCATTCTACCAGAGCAGTGGCTGCAACCACATTTTCTCCGGAATTCCGCTGCCTGACCTCTACCGTGCAGCCACCTGGAGGTTGGTACATACGTTCACCAGGTTCTATTCTATAAGGAATACGTTACTTACCTGTAACTCCTGTTCTCCAGCATTGGTATCTTTCATAGATTCCCATGCAACCCTCACACTGATGCATGGTATGGCTCATCTTTTGGCTTTTACTGCCTCTCACGTGCGCTACCAAATATGAAGATGGCCGACAGGGGAGGAGCTAAGGAAGGTGTTCCTGTTGGCTATGGACAGTATGACCCAAAAATAACTGATAGAGCATAAAAGAGACTGAACGTTTCAGTTTATGTGTAAACTGCTCTGTTAGCGGGGATTCCCAGCCTGGCGACTGGGAATTTTCACAGCATGTGAATCCATGTGTCATGAACTACAGAGCACGTCTCTTTTGGACTTCCTGGTCCTCCATAATACTCCTAACATGGTCGTCCAGCGTGAAACCCCTTTCTCGCTCCACGCGCTGGACATAACATATTCTATTAATAGACCACGCCTTCCGCGGCTCCGCGCGTCTCAATGCTATTGCAAAGTAGCAATCCGACGTATGTTCCGTAGCTCGCGGTATTGTTTCCTTGTACCTGTCTATCTACTCGTTCCTTGCCCCTTCCTTTCCTCCTATCTCCTGGACTTGTGTGCTAGTTACACTCTTCCAGTTTCCTGGATTACTGGATCCGCGTCCCGGAAACTGAACGCACTCTGGAGTCGGAAGAGACTCGGGCAGCCTTGTTCAAAACCAGGTCCGTCCGCTAGAAGGCAGCGACCAAGGACTCCAGCAAAGAACGGACCCAGGTGAGAAGGCGGGAACTCCTTGACAGTTTGAGACGCCACCCGACCGAACTCGATAGCGACATGGAAGCCGCCGTTCAGGACCTGAAGCGTCGCATGCAAGAACTATCAACCGAGGTCCAAAATCTAAAGGCGGAAAACGCTGCACTCAAACAATTGGTCCTATCCTGGGATTCGGCCACAAAAGAAAGCGTCTTGTTGGGCGGCATTGTTGACAAATACGATGGGTCGGCAAAAACCCTTTGTGGATTCCTGGATTCATGTTTGGTCCACTTTACATTTAAGCCTTATTACTTTTCGCCTCCCAGGGCTAAGGTGGGTTTCATAATTTCCCACCTTTCCGGGAATGCCTTAACCTGGGCTAGACGCCTCGTTAACTCCAGCAATGCCCTCCTAGATGACTATGATGGGTTCATACAGGCCCTTAAAAACATGTTTGATCGTCCTGAGCAGGTCTATAGTTCCCAGGAACGTCTGTTAGACTTTCAGCAGGGTTCCCAGGATATGCTCACTTATGCGACCCGATTCAAGCAATTGGCCAAGGAAGCTGATTGGTCCTCTGAGGCGAGTTTCACCCTGTTCAGGAGAGGACTGAATGATGAGATTAAGGATGAGTTGGCCAGAGTGGTTCGACCAAACTCATTCCAGGCACTAATGGACCTTGCTATGCAAATAGACTTCCGTATCCAGGAAAGAAAGGCTGAAAAGAAGAAATCCAAGGGCAATCCTTCCAAGGTTTCCTTTGAGAGCACCGTCAGAACGGACACAAACCCAGGCTCAGTCACAGAACCAGAACCCATGCAGATAGGAGCCTTCCGTGGACCCATATCCCCGCAAGAAAGGATGAGAAGGATTCATACGGGGTTGTGTATGTATTGTGCTTCGGACAAACATTTGGTTAGGGAATGTCCTCTAGCCCCCCCCTCGGCGTTCGGGAAACGCCAGCTCCCGATCCTAGATGGAGCAGAACTTCGGGAGAGAGATGTTTGCTCCACATCAATTCCATCCTTGAACTCTCATGGACAAAACTAATTGGTCATACTACAGGCATTTCTATCACCCTCCAAGAGCAAGACCTATCCCATTTTGGCCTTGGTAGACTGCGGAGCTATCGGGATCTTCATTGATCATGATTGGGTTGCTAGTCACCAGATTCCGTACGAGACACGAAGTACCTTGCAGCCTGTGGAAGCCATCGAGGGAAGACCCCTCACTTCAGGGCCCATAAGCCTGCAGTCCAAGGAGATTCAGCTCTCAATAAATCACCATCAAGAGCTGATTAGGTTCGACATTAGGTTCGACATCATTAAGTCAGCCCCATGGTATTGGGTATGCCCTGGTTACAAAAACACAATCCGTATATCAACTGGACAGCAGGATCACTATTCCTAGGCTCAGAGTGTTGTATGTTTCACTGTCTATTCCTGGAACCTTCATGAACACCCCCTAAGGAACTGCATAAAGACCAAGAAACACCACTCGTGGTTTCCAATATCATACAAGTCCCTAAGGCCTACCAAGGTTATGCTGATGTGTTTTCGACTGCCATAGTCCAGGCCTTACCGCCACACAGGCCTGAAGACTGCGCAATAGAAACGGAACCCTCAGCAGTGATACACTTCGGCAGGATGTTCATCCTTTCTGAACCAGAGAAAAAGGCCCTCAAAGAATACCTGGATACCAACCTTGAAAATGGCACCATAAGACCTTCAAAATCTCCAGCAGGTGCTTCGTTATTCTTTGTTCCAAAAAAGGATACCCAGGAACTCAGACCATGCCTCGATTATCGTGGCCTAAATCAATGCACCCTCAAAGACCGATACCCACTACCCTTGATTTCGGATATCCTGGAAGCCGTAAGAGGCGCAGTAATATTCACCAAGTTGGATCTCCAGGGTGCCTATCATTTGATCCGTATCCGGGAAGGAGACTAGTGGAAAACCGCCTTTAGAACACCCTTTGGCCATTACGAATACCTGGTCATGCCCTTTGGACTAGCTAATGCCCCGGCAGTCTTCCAACGTTTTATGGATAGGGTGTTCTCTGACATGTTGTTCCTCTTCGTCATTGTATATCTGGATGTTATATTGATTTTTTCCAAAGACCCTCAAAAGCATGAAGAACACATAAAGGCAGTACTACAAAGACTCTGTGAACACCAACTCTTAGCCAAACCCGAAAAATGCTTGTTTCACATTACCTCTGTTCACTACCTAGGATTTATCCTTAGCCCAGGGGGAATCGGTATGAACCCTTCAAAGGTAAAGGCCATTCTGGCATGGCCTGCTCCCACGTCCGTGAAACAAGTTCAAACCTTCCTGGGGCTTGCCAATTTCTACCGGAAGTTCATATCCATCTTTTCCGAGATTGTTCAACCGATCATTGCTCTCTTAAAGGACACCCCTTTTATCTGGTCCTCACAGCAAGACACTGCGTTCCAGCGTTTGAAGACCAAGTTTACACGGGCTCCTATCTTAGCCCAACCCAACATAAACCGACCATTTCTAGTGGAAACTGATGCCTCTAATTACGCCATAGGAGAAGTGTTGAAACAGAAATTAGAAGATAAGCTGGAACACCCCATCGCTTATCTTTAACGAACCCTGTCTCTGAGTGAAACACACTACTCTGTCCTGGAAAAAGAATTGTTAGCCATCCGCCAAGCCTTCACTGAATGGCGGCATCTAATTCTGGGAGCTAGACATCCAGTCCAAGTCCGTACGGACCATCGGAATCTTCAGATTCTACAATCATTGGAATGTAGAAATAGTCGTCAGGCGCTTTGGTCCTACTTTTTTGCCCAGTAACAGTTCCACATTACTCATGTCCCCGGATCACATAACCTGATTGCTGACGCCTTGTCTCGACGTCCTGACTACGTAACCACTGAAGATGAGGCATATCCTAAGATGTTGTCCCCCACGATTTTTTAGCTCAAGCAGTCAACCTCCTGGAAGAAATCTGGGCGCAAACCCAATCCTCTGAGTTATGGAAGAATATGTCAAGGAAAAATCAGAGGAATCTAAGAGCCAAGGAAGGATATTTATTCAGGGACAATGCACTGCTCATTCCTACACAGAAATTACAACAGAAAATAATAAATCTCTGTCATGACACACTTCACTCCGGGCATCGTGGCATCACCAATACCCTCCGTCTTATACAGAGACAGTTCTGGTGGCCTAAGGTGAAGACTGACGTACAGCAGTACGTCCAAGCTTGCGTTGTCTGTGCTCAAAATAAGCATTATAACAAGAGACCGGCGGGTCTTCTACTGCAACCAAAACTGCCAGCTAGGCCATGGGAATTCATCGCTACAGACTTCATTGTGGAACTACCACCATCTCGAGGATACACTATTATCATGGTTACCATAGACTTGTTCATTCATATGGCTCATTTTACGCCCCTCAATAAACTACCATCCTCCTCCGAACTAGCTGGAATCTTTCTGGAACACATATTCCGTCTGCATGGACTTCCTTCCAAAATCATATCTGATAGAGGACCTCAATACGTTTCACAATTCTGTAAACATCTCTGCCGAATTCTGGGAATTCAACGTGCCCTCTCTTCAGGGTATCACCCCCCAAACCAACGGAGCCACAGAACGTGTGAATCAGACCCTGGAACAGTATCTTCGATGTTTTGCCACCAAGGTCCAGGATGACTGGTCACTCCTGATACCCGTTGCTGAATACGCCTACAACAACTCTGAACATTCAGCGCTCAAAACCAGTCCTTTTTATTGTAGTCAAGGGTTCCATCCATCGGTTTTACCCTCTGTTCTTCCTCATTCTACACCGGTACCTACTGTTGATTCCTGGATCGAAACCCTCGTCAACATACACCAAGAGGCCAAGGAATACTTAGAGAAGGCCATAACGCAGACCAAGAGATATGCGTACTCCAAAAGAAGACCAGGCCCCTCTTATGCAGTTGGTGACCAAGTATGGTTGTCATCAAAATTACTACCCCGACATCTACGAGCAAACAAATTGGCCCCCCGGTACTATGGTCCATTTTCCATCAAGGAAATTATTAACCCTGTCTCATACCGGATCAAACTACCAGACTCCTGGAAGAAATTGCATCCAGTTTTTCATGCATCCTTATTGAAACCCTACATTTCATCCTCCCGGAAATCCTTTAGACCTTCTCTGCTGGTGGACAACCAACTGGAATATGAGGTATCCCGGATTTGCGATTCCAGGTATAAACGGGGCCAGCTTCAATACTTGGTTGAATGGAAAGGATACCCTCCTAGTGAAAGAACCTGAGAACCTATTTCTGATATCAAGGCCCCTCGGTTGATCGGAAGATTTCACCTCATACACCCGGGCAAACCTGGAGGAAAGGGTCTTCGGAGGAGGCATGTTCTCATGAACTACAGAACACGTCCCTTTTGGACTTCTTGGTCCTTGTCACAACGGAGCTTGCACTCCATAATGCTCCCAACATGGTCGTCCAGCGTGAAAACCCTTTCTCGCTCCATGCGCTGGACGTAACGTATTCTATTAATAGACCACGCCTTCCGCGGCTCCTTGCGTCTCAATGCTATTGCAAAGTAGCGATCCGACGTGTGTCCCGTAGCTCGCAGTATTGTTTCCTTTTACCTGTCTATCTACCCATTCTTTGCCCCTTCCTTTCCTCCTATCTCCTGCACTCGTGTGGTAGTTGCACTCTTCCAGTTTCCTGGATTACTGGAGCCGCGTCCCGGAAACTGAACGCACCCTGGAGTCGGAAGAGACTTGGGCAGCCTTGTTCAAAACCAGGTCCGTCCGCAAGAAGGCAGCGACCAAGGACTCCAGCAAAGAACGGACCCAGGTGAGAAGGGGGGAACTCCTTGACACTATGAAATATACCAATGCTGGAGAACAGGAGTTACAGGTAAGTAACTTACTCTTTATCCATGGAGAATGAATTGTTGGGGAAGGAAAATGCAGAGGCTATTATGGACTTGGAGCTGACTGATGAAGAATGGATTAAGGCATGTAATACATACAGTCTCTTCTAACTTCAGGTTTAAATGTATTAATTTCTGCATTTTTCTCGGAGGTCAACCGGCCCTAAATCAGATACATTTCTCTTTTGACTGGCCATTGGCCTGTCCCAGGTGTAGTGATGAGGATGCAACATTTCTAAATGTGCATTGGACCTGCCCAAGATTTCAGGAAAGGTGTGGTAAGGTGGTAATAGCTTCATTTGAAAAGGACTGTCATTTTGATTTGCTCAAGACAATGTTCTCCCCACATCACCAGAATCTTGCAACCTGACTGTTTTCTTTTCTAAATGAATTTCTAACTTCAGAACTTAGCAACTGCACCTCTCACTCTCACCTCCCACATCCTTGTTGGACCCAGCAGAGACAGCCCGCAAGTTGTGCTTTTTGGCCTATTTCTGAGCGTGCATATACACCCTAATACAATACATTAAATACATTGGCAAATCCAAAAGGTCTCTCTTTGTCAAAGTAAAAGGTACAACTTTTCTTTTGAAATCTCCACAGGAAGAAAAGGCATATTGTTTGCATTTGCAAAGCCAGACCTATTGGCTTTGTCAATGATTATTATTGTAGATGTGTCGTTGAAGTGAATTCCCAATGCTTCTACTTCATAAATCTACAAAATGTCTGAGCTCTGTTTTTGCTTTGAAGTCTTATGAGTTTTAATTTCTGTGAACAGCATTCTTAATGTATGCTCAGGAAATCAGCTTGGCCTCATTTTCATCCTGATGAATCCCTGATATTTGTATTAGAAATGTCTACTTTTTCTCTGTAAATCACATATTTTCACTTAGAAGGAATTACAAAGGGCGGAGCGAGTTGATTCGATGGAGAATGTGCTGAGAAAAAGCATGGTCACCCTAACTCTAGTGCGATACACAGACACCTGTGTTCTACTTTAAAATACCATATTTCGTACACTAATACACAGTTGATACATTTCCTTAACTGCTTTAACCAAAGTTATGGAGACCTTACCCACCCACTTTGCAAAACTTTATGGAAATACTTAACTAGGGGTGCATACATGTTTTGCAGGAGGGAATTCGATGGTGGGCCGGACTGTCAAATGAGTGGCTAGCTGACCTTTTGCGCTGGATAGATTTTTAGAAAGATAGATAAAAAAAACGTGTATATATACTTATTTACTTTATTGCTTTAGTTTTAACTTTGTCTTGTGAATTACATTTTATTAATAGTTTAACATTCCCTGAACAAATCGTGCAATGTTTCAAAGAAACATAATCAAAGCAATATAGAACAACGGCTGCAAAAGAGAACTTGTGACCTATGGTCAACCAAAGTAAATCCTTGTGATGTGATCACCAAGTCTAGATTTGACCACTAGTAAATAGCTATCTGCAACTTTTTGGAATTTTCTTGAAATATGGTAAGCAATGCCATCTAGGCATTTCATGAAAAGTGAACAATTATCAAGCAAAATATAGATTGGAATGAGATAATGCCATCTAAACATTTCAGTAAAGGTGAATGATTAGAAAGCAAAGCTTTATTCTCATTCGCTATAATTAAATCGAAGAGGCAGATGGAACAGGGGACTCTTTATTGTAGTTGATAAATCAATAAAAGTCATTTACCAGTGTGTCATATTGTAATTACCCCATATGTGCTGTGTTTGTATGGTTGGTACAATTCTGAAAATACCCAAAGCTGGTACGAAGGGGTGTATCAAATATTTATACACTGATGTATTGGATATGGCTGTATTTGGACAACTGCAGACTGTTTTAGTCCCGTAACATGGGAATGCTTTAATCCTTGCAAAGGCCCTAACTTAAAGTAAATTTCAACACAACCCACCTGACGTCAAAAGAAATCAAAGACATAATTAAACTCTTGAATATTCTTGAAGTGGTATATCTGGAAAATTGTGACAATCAAATAAATACAAATTGGATAGAAAGCTTAAAGGGTAACACTTATAAATGCTGACAAGTCAGGAGTACTGTAGATATACATCCAAAATACTTACATTTTATGTGGAAATCGTATACCATATTCTGTTATAGATACACCTCTCTGCAGTATTTATTTATAATTACTGTAGGTTGAGGGAATTCAAATCAATCACTTGCTCTTGGTCTCTAAGGAACAAACAACTCTACCCCTCTAGTAGACCCAAGGTATTTCAGATCGATCCAGGACATACCATTATGGGTCTGAGGAAGGCTTCCCAGTTTAGAAACAAATGTATGGTGGTAGGGGTTTGCTCTTTTGACACTTGAAATGGAGGACGACAACGGAGGCCAAGTCACAACATGGGTGTGGGTGGCAGGGTAGGTACAGGCTATGTTGAAATTTTTGGATGAAGGGGGTCAGAAAAGAGAGTAAAACATGGAGCCAAGAAAGGACTCCATAAAACAGGAAAAGAAGGGAGGTAATCAACCAGTCCTTCATCCTAGTCCTGCCTCTACACAGTTTGGACTCTAGTGAGTATTTTCAGCATGCACTTGACATGATTATGATTTAGACAAGGTCTATCCATGTTAGCTGATCAAATGTAACCTCTGAAAATTGCTTTTGACTCCAGCATGAACACCGCATGTGATCAACTGAGTTTGTTCTATGTTTCATAGTCTTTGAATAATCCTCTTTACATTAACCACAGTCAGCTAGTAATTTAAGGTAGCAAGAGTCACACTTGAGGATGTAAGTAATGTATGTGGGGTTTGTGCCAATTACTGTTGTAATATAAGTTGATGCACCTGCTGCAGACATCCACTTGGTCAGCATATTTAAGCAAGGGCCTATTACTCGGGCTGCCGGGATGTTACCCCCCGTTCCAGCCCTTGGAACAGGTTGCTAACGCCATTAGCAACCCGGTTTACCAAAGCGGTAACCCGGGGTGCTAAAAAAGTAATTTCATTCAATGAACAGGACGTGGCACGCATCCTCTTTGATGAATTAAAATCCTGTGCTAAGATCCTATGCTAAAATGGCTGCCATACAAAGCCCCTCTTCCATTACCATGGCGGCCTGGAACAGCGAGGTGCAGGGGAGGGGCCTGAGGGAATAGTAAAAAAAAAAAAAATCAACAAAAAGAAACCGGAGGGATGACGGGAGATGGAGGCCCGCAGCAGGGGAGGCAGCCTGTGGGTTCTGTGGAACACAGGCTGAGGTCAGAGATTTCAGCCCGCAATGTGCTGAACCAGATTGGCAGCGCCCCCCACCCCGGGCGCTAATGTATAATTATTACACAACTCCCTTTTACACCTCATCACCTAAAGTTACTTTTTGGTCCATGTCCTCTGTCTTCTCCTTTTCCCCTGGATGTGGTTTCCGAGGTCTGCTGTGCCAGACTTCACTGATATTTAATATGGCCACCATATTTGAATTTAAAAATATGTATTGCACAGCAGGGTTTTTCAATTTTTAGGCTAACGCATTAATTTTAAATTTAGTTTTGTTGCGGCTCAGAGAGGTTGTGTTGGCACCTGTGTTGTATTTTCCACCGACAAGCTAAATGTTATGGGATTATTTAATTGTTTGTTTTTATTCTGCAACATTATATTTAATCCGGGCTTATTTTGAGGCTTGCATGTTCTATGGTAATTATGAACCCAAACCATTTGCAAGCAGAAGTTCACAGTTCTGCTTAGCTTTTTTTCCAGAGAGTTATAAAATGTGTAAAATGGGGGATTCCAAGATGGCCGCGATAGTGTAGAGTCGCAGCTGTGTGAGCTCTGACCCCACAGCACCCCGCAGACTGGCAACAGCACAAATCCCTCAGCGACAGAGGCCTCCCCAAGAAAAACAGTGCACAAAGGCACCCAGCGGAAGCAGCCAGGAAGAAAATTGCAGCTCCGAGACGGGCATATCGCGGTGTAAGTTGGGTGCACACATCACACTCCCCCAGCGGTACAAGTGCTGGGCCTGGCCCGGCTGCATTGTAGCAGTCGCAGGCTCATAGCACAGCACGCACAGCGGAGCAGACTTCCTGCAAAGCAAGACAACACGTGCAGCACCCACCCGTCCCCAGCAAGTACCCAATGGGGCCTTTAGGACGGCACCCGGGAGGAACGGAGCATCCCACGGTGCCACCTGGAACAGACAGAGCATCCCATGGTGCAGCCGCAACAGAGTGGCAAGTGCGCATCATCCCCCTCAGCAGAGACCCAGAACAGAACGGGGCACCAACCATAGCTAGGAGCAGCCAGCCAGAGGGATTCGGCTCACTCATAGAACACAGGCAAACTGGCAGCTACATCTCGTCTCAGCTGCCTGCAACTACCGGCCTATAGAGGGATATAAGTACACCAGAGGAAAGAAGAGGAACCATCCCCAACACACCTAAAAAGTAATAAGACCAGCATGAAAAGAAAGATGACCATCTCCTCTTTCCCCCACATGCCTCAACAGTGAAAGCACCACCACGGGGCCCACACAATACCCCAGCAAAGCCAAATCGGCCCCTAATCAGGCAAGGAAGGGCAA
Source organism: Ambystoma mexicanum (assembly GCF_040938575.1). Classification (NCBI taxonomy): domain Eukaryota; kingdom Metazoa; phylum Chordata; class Amphibia; order Caudata; family Ambystomatidae; genus Ambystoma; species Ambystoma mexicanum. Next base: position 739,240,000 of record NC_090934.1, on the reverse strand, counting down.
CAAATAGGCTGCTACGGACTGAGGCAGGGACAGATGGCCAGCCGCCTGCCAGCATTGGGGGACTAGCGTCAGAAGGAAGAGGAGACACCCCACCATAGGGCCCAATTAACACCCCAGCACGGTGAACCGGCGAACCCAAGGTAAGGGAGGGAGCACAACAGTCAACCGGCCACCACAGACGGGGACAGAGATATACGTTCAGGGCACAAATACAGCAGACTCAACAGGTCCTACAAGGAGCCGAAAGGCCCACATCAGTGTGCCTTAATAGAGGTGTAGCCAGGGAAGCGGATCATGTCTCGCCGGCCCCACGGTAGAAGCAGTAAATGCCTGGCACTAAAGGAAAGAAAGCAGCGAAGAAGGTACAAGGACGATCCACACCCAAGCAAAACCCCTTACAGGACTGCTGGTCCAGAGCGGTACAGGCACCCGGCGAAGAGGACGACACTCAGGACACGACGAACACAGCGAAAAGCGACATGGCCGCCTCAAAGTAGGACATGGAACGCTGCCTCCAGTTATTCCAGGATAAACTCATGGCGTCCCTGCAAGTGCAATTTCACATGCTTACCACAGAAATTAAAGCAGAACAGGCTGACATGCGCGAAGACATAGCGTCCCTAGTGGAGTGAGTCAACACCAATGAAAGAGCACTGCAGGACCTGGCGCAGGACACCTCAATATCGGAGGAACTTTTAGACCATCTAGCTAGGACGACTCACAACATTGAACTCCAATGTGATGACCTCAAGAACAGGTCGCGCTGGGCTAATATCCACATTCGGAATCTTCCAGAGGACGTACGGGATGCAGACCTTAAAAAGCAAGTGATTTTCCTGCGTGCCGTTGACTCGGAAGGAGGGCAGGATCCCCTCCCTCACCAGCCTCATGCCGCCGATCAACGCCATTTGCCTGATGCAATCCTGATCCCTGGTAAGACCTAGTAGGCAATCCTTCCCCCCCCCGCACTACCCTATACCAGATCACATTCATCCCCAGCAATCTGCACCCAAAGATTGCCTCCCATCTGCCTGCTTGCCACTACTTTCACGTGCAGGAGCCCACAAGATCCCTTAGATGGCCGCCGCACCTTGTGGCTACCAGGTAGCCTAGCAACGTCCATGAAACACCACTGATGCCGCAGAAGCTTCTGATTGGCCATTCAGGGCCCATTGACTTACCCGGAAGCACCGGAAGGCGAGAGCTGGTAGCCCGGCCCACGAAGGCATGACTACAAAGTAACACTGACTGTCTGCAGCTTTCTGCGGAGGGACGCCGGCAGGGACGCGCACAGGCGTAAGTACATTCCCAATATATAGGCCCATTGCGCGCTTTGTGAAACCACAATCCCATGAGAGCCCAGGCTCTGTTCTCACCGCAGATAGCATGCTTATTGACTCCTATGCATACTGTGCTTACCAACCTCTTACAAGCATCACCCCATGCACCTTGCTTACTGTGTAATCATTGCTAAAATGTACTACATATTCTAAATGTATAAAACTCTATTGTTTTAGACGTTGTACTGCATCCATCCGGTCCATGTCTATGCCCATGCTGTTGCCTTTGCTGCATACGCTTGTGCCTACTTAGAATTTAGTTTTGCAGCCCACTGTGCCTGTGTTGTACTCTGCCCATTGTGCCTATTTCGAACTTAGCCCTGAAGCCCACTGTGCCCATGGTGAACTGTGCCTACTTAGAATTTAGTCTTGCAGCCCACTGTGCCTGTGTTGTAATCTGCCCATTGTGCCTATTTCGAACTTAGTCCTGCAGCCCACTGAGCCTACTCAAAATTTAGCGTAGCTTAGTGGCCACTCAAAGGGTACTTTAACTTTGAACACGCCATCTCTTACATAATTCCACAGCATGAGTATCAGCCTGTAGCCTGCTAACTTACATATGTCTTCTGACACCAGACAGCTGGCACTAGCCCTCCCACAGCTTTCATCAGAGTTTTAAATAACTCCACCTTTACTCCCCTAGCTACCGCTAACATTATGGAACACCCGAATCCGAGTCCCTCTCAATTGGGCCTCAAAGCAATCCTCGCGAGACTTCATGAGCCATTAACCAGAACCCTTCCCCCCACCAACAAAAGATCCAGCAACCAGAAGATAAATGCCACTCCCCTTAATAGCCTGAGATCCCTAACCACCTCCACTAAAACAGAACCGACCCATTCTACTGCACCTCCCCTCAAAGCAGGATTGATAATTGCCAGATCCCTGACTGCACACGCCACGCATATCTGTGACTTGATATCGATCGATAACCTGGACTTTCTTGCTGTCAGAGAGTCCTGGCTGCATGACGCAGCAGGACCACTACTCTCCCTAGCAATCCCGAAAGGTTATACCATATTGAGACAGGACAGAACTAATATGCGTATCATAGCAAAGACTAGCCTAGGCATGAGATCTACACCCACCATAGTATCCGATTCATGTGAAATGCTCACCATCAAACTTCCTCTAGTTATCTCCCAGACACTGACTATCCACCGGTGTCCAGTCATTTGGTCGACTGAAAGGTGGTCGAATGACATTTGGTCGACGCAATTTGGTCGAAAACCAAATGGTCGAATTTTTTTTTTAATTATATATTTATTTTTCGGGTTTTCGTTTTTTAAAAAAAGGGTTTTTTAGAAAAAAAAGGGGTCAAAATAAAAAAAAATAATAATTCGACCATTTGGTTATCGACCAAATTGGTTCGACCATTTGTCTGGTCGACCAATTTATTTCGACCAAATGTCTGGTAACCCTATCCACCTCATCTACAGACCACCTGGACCTATAGGGACATTTGAGGAGGATATCTATAACCTACTTTTCAATACCCTCAAAACTTCCTCACAACTACTTTTCGTAGGGGACTTTAACCTGGGTTTCAATGACCCTCTAGACAAAAATGCCACAACCATCGCCAACACTTTCTGATCTGGGTTTAACACAAAAAACTCTCAAACTTACTCGCATCAAAGGGAGAATCCTCAACTGGCTAGCAGACTACAACTGCACCGCCAACATCAAATCCATCGTCCCACAACTCTGGACAGACCACGTCTTCGAACTTTCCACCTCTAGACCACTCTCGCCAGTACCAACAAGAAATAAAGAGTATCACCAAGGATAAAGTGATTCCAGCAATCCTACCCACTCTTAATCGACTAGCCGATCTGGTGTGCTCTGCGCTGGTTGCTATGCAACCAATTTGGTCTTGCAAAGGTTGGCCCCGGGCCTACCGCCATACACAGACCAAACTTTTTTTTTTTTTAAGGAGAACAGGCCTCCGAGTCCACACCGCATCTGCCTGTGCACTGACTGCCTGGCAGCTGCAGCTCTCTGTGTGCAGAGCTCTGTGTCCAGGGCTGCTGCTGCTGTGTCTGTGTCCACAGACAAAGAAGACTATTCTTCTAAGGTAAGCACTGCAGCGCCAGCAGCGAGCGAGCCCAGCATGTTATCTTAATGTACTTGTTACGTTTATAAGCCTGCGTGTCATGAATGCTGGTGCTTGCATGGATGTGTGTTATGTTATATGTGTTGTGTTTGATATGATTAAGGTCCAAAACTGGTATTGCTTTATTCCTGATAATGAGCATGGCGCCAAAGGCACCAGGACTGACTCCATGTATGTTTCTGATGGAGTTTTAAGGCCCTTGGGGCCAGTGTGAAGGGCTTTAGCCCCACTGCTGCCAAGGGGCTGTTATACCTGAGTGGGTCAGGGGAATGGATCATGACAAGACCCCGAAATACTGTCAACGAGTACAACAAAATCATGTTATCCACCCTTGACACCACCCTTGACAGCATCGCCCCTCTAAAACCAAGTCGGAGTAAACCCAAATCCCATCTAAACAAATGGTTCACCCCCGAACTAAAGGATCTTCGACTACTTAAGAGAAGCTGCGAAACTGCATGGAATAAGCCCCTCAGAAGACCACAAAAACTAACGGAATTTTCCGCCCAATATAAAAAGGAAATCCACCTAGTCAAGCAACACTCATTCAACAAACGTCTATCTAATGCTAACTCGAGTATGAGGGAACTGTTCACCATCCTAAAGGAACTAGAGTCACCCATCCCCATTCCGGACACATGTTGGAAAGATAAATCATGGTGCTCTGATATCCAACAAGCACTTTCAAACAAAATAACCATGCTCCAAAAGAAAATCGCCAAGAAAAAAGCCTCTGTCATTCAACCATCCCAGACCAACAACCCAAACATAGACCCCGTTCCAAAGGAACAGGACCCAGCTGCAGGATTCATGTTCTCTAAAACCTCTATCCTTGAGGTGGAGAAAGTCATCCTCTCTATCAAGCCATCAAACTGCCAGGGTGACCCATGTCCGGCCCAGCTTATAAAAGACGCTGCCAGAGACCTTTCCCCATTCATCTTGAAACTTGTCAACGCCTCTTTCACGTCCGGCACTGTGCCGACTAATCTGAAACAATCTTGGGTACTACCCCTGCTCAAAAAGCAAACCCTAGACCCACTTATACCCACTAACTACTGCCCCATCACGACAGTACCTTTTTTGCTCAAAATCTTGGACAAGATTGCTTATAACCAAATCCAAAAATGTTTGGAACAACATAAGCTTTTAGGAGAAAGCCAATCAGGATTCCGATACCAACACGGCACAGAGACTGCCCTCGTTGATTTCAAGGCACAAATAGATGAATTACGAGATAAAGGAAAAATGGCTCTCCTCTTGTTGCTGGATCTCTCGGCTGCATTTGACCTTGTGGACCACGAGGTCCTTTGCAGCCACCTAGATTCAGCCGCACACTTTTCTAAAGAGGACATAACCTGGATCGAGTCTTTCCTCAGCGACAGGACTATGGGGGTGTTCTCCCCAGCTGCAGCAGCTGACCCGTTTCCCATCCTGTGCGGAGTTCCTCAGGGCTCCTGCCTCTCCCCTACCCTATACAACATATTATCTAAGCCCCTTTTTGATGATCTGTACCTTCTTGGTATCACCTACACTAACTATGCAGATGATACTCAGATTCTCCTCCCACTTTCTGGGGATTACAACAAGGATTTGGCCTTGGTAAATAGGGTGTATATCATCATCCATGCATGGATGGCAACCCATGGTCTATGCCTGAATGATGATAAAACGGAGCTCATCATCCTAGGAACTCACTCTAACCTCAAAAAACGAATACCCTAGTAAAACGGCAGAAATTAGAACACCTTCTTTCCACGCACCAGCCTGATATACATGCACGTCAAAGAAATGCACATTAGACTACAGGACTGGCATATAAACTGCCACAATACCCGAAAACTATCCAGGCGAATGCCAAAAATAAGACAGTAAACGTGCGCCTAGCATTCAGAGCCAGTGTCCAGGCCTCAATTGTGAACACACAAATGGATAAGGAAGGCCGCTATATTTTCGTTCTTGCTAAACTGGGCCAGATCACCCTGCGAATATCCTCAGTATATGCCCCGAATACAGGGCAAGAGAGCTTCCTAAAATTAGTCCTGTCGTGCTTAGAGCAATTTGGGGAAAGAGAGACCATCCTGCTAGGGGACTTTAACATTGCATGGAACCCGTCGCGGGACAGAAATAAGAGTACCAAATAAGCCCGGCCCCCTGTGTCCAAAGCCCTTGATGCCAAATTTGACCAACTGGCACTTAGGGATGAATGGGCGACGCTGAGAGAGAATGAGGTGGCATACACACACTACTCCCACATACATGAATCTTTCTCTAGGATCGACTACATTTGGGCCTCGACAACACTAATAGGCTGCATCTCCAACATCTCAACTCTGATCACGCCCCAATAACGCTCACCCATGCCCTCCCCAATAGGAGAAACTCTATGGATTTGGAAATTCCCGACGGGACTGTTAGCAGATCAAGTCATTTGCAAGGAGTTGGGGCAGAAAATGAGTGCATTTTTCTTCTTAAACCCCAGAGGGGAGACCAGCAAAGCCACTCGATGGGTCACTTTCAAGCCACCTATAAGGGTGACCTCACAGCGGTAGTGGCACACAGGTGCAAACGAAGGAAGAAAGCAGATCATCTGGTAAGCGAACTTAGATACACAATAAAGCAAATGGAGACAGACTCCAGTATGAAGCTGCAGAGGGCATACAGGGATGCTAGGGGCAAACTAAACCTGATACATACGAAACACGCAGAAAAAAATCTACTATATCTCAGGTAAAAACACTACATTGAAGCGAACAAGGCAAACACATTACTAGCGCAACAACTGAGCAAGAAAAACACCACCCAAACCATCCTGGGCATAGGGAGCCGGGGGGTGGGTGGGACAATGGTTACGGCAACAGACCAAATCACGTACCATTTCTCACCTTCTATTCAACCCTGTATAAATCTGAACACCCAGACCCACAACTTCAACGCAAATAGGAATATCTTTTTGGGGAGCCAATTTTTGGTTGGGTTTCCCTAAAGTCGGACCTCAGCGCCCTTTTTTGGTAGTTTGATGCTTATTTTTTGTGGTCGCATGGGATTCTGTAACAACGGAGTTCTCTTGGCTCCTCTACTCCGTTTAGTTTTTAAGCTCAACAAAAATTTTTGTTACTTGCAATTATAGTCATGCGCCCTTTGCTTCGTGAAAAAGAGAACAAATAACCCTTCTCCGTATTTTGTGACAAATGTGGCTTTTATTTAAACTTATTCTATGTTTCTTATGGTGCCCTTTGTGATAACACATGTTTCGACGTTCACAACGTCTTTCTCAAATCAGGGCTGATCATATTGCATATGCAATTTTTACAAAACATTTTCAAAATGTAATAATTCACCAAAATTGTAATATTGGTTATGTAAGAGTAACATATGAAATGAACATATTCATTCCATAAATGCATACATTTGAATGCCCAATTTTTGGGGAGGGGTAAAGGGTAGGAGTGTTAGGGATGGTTGAGAAAAAAACGTACAATAAATGTACAGAAAAGACATTAAAATAAATAAAAAAGAGAGAAGAAAAATGTAAATCACTTGGTTTGAATTTTCTGAACATAGTACATGGGTTTACAGTAATCAACAAAATGATTTACATTTTTCTTCTATCTTTTTTATTATTTTAATGTCTTTTCTGTCCATTTTATTGTACGTTTTTTTCTCAACCATCCCGAACACTCCTACCCTTTACCCCTCCCCAAAAATTGGCCATTCAAATGTATGCATTTATGGAATGAATATGTTAATTTCATGTGTTACTCTTACATAACCAATATTACAATTTTGGTGAATTATTACATTTTGAAAATGTTTTGTAAAAATTGCATATGCAATATGATCAGCCCTGATTTGAGAAAGACGTTGTGAACGTCGAAACACGTGTTATCACAAAGGGCACCATAAGAAATATAGAATAAGTTTAAATAAAAGCCACATCTGTCACAAAATATGGAGAAAAAGGGTTATTTGTTCTCCTTTTCTCGAAGCAAAAGGGCGCATGACTATAATTGCAAGTAACAAACATTTTTGTTGAGTTCAACGCAAAAGGCTACGCGCGACCCCACTGAAGAAAATTCCAACTGTAGAGTGGGATCAGCTAGAAAGGGACATTAACCGGGAAGAAGTAGCGAAACTCCCTTTAAACAAAGCTCCAGGCCCGGATGGCTACCCTGCAGCCTTCTATAAAAAAATTTAGCCCCATTCTGGTCCCTAAACTCACCGATCTATTCAACGCTTCTGCTGCCGGGGGCACGGTTACGCCCTCCATGGAAGAGTCTACGATCTTTTTATTCCCCAAACTGGGTAAGGACCCGGCTAAGTTTGGGGTTATACAGACCGATCGCACTAACTGCATCGAACATCTCATGCTTGCACTAATCCACCCCAACCAATCGGGATTTATAAAAAAACTTCAAACCCATGACAACTTGCAGAGGATCTGCCATTTATTGGAAAAAGTAAGCAAAAAATGAGACAAGGCAGTGCTGGTTTCATTGGACACAAAGAAAGTGTTCAACAGGTGGAATAGGCCTTCCTTTTAACACCCTGCGAACAATGGGTGTCAGGCCCAAATACATCACGTGGGTGCAGGCCAACTACGCCAATCCCAAAGCTAGACTGCTGGTAAAACATCTGGTCCCCCTCCAGTGGGGTACAAGGCAGGGCTGCCCCCTATACCCTCTCTTATATGCACTACACCTAGAACCCCTTTTAACACAGATCTGCATGTCAGTAGCGATTAAAGGTACTCACTTTGGCGCGGACAAGCACACATTGATGGCATATGCGGACAATATGGTCCTGCCCATTACAGACCCGGCAACCTCACTCCCCGCAGCACTGGCAAAGTTAGATAGATTTGGCCAGGTAGATGGATTAAAAATGCATGTCCTGAAGTCTGAAATTTTAAATCTTTCAGTAGACCGGGATGACTTGCCCAAAGCCAAAGAAGCAATGCAATTGAAATGGGTCCCCAAGAACATCAAAATCCTAGGGGTCTCCATCACGTGCACTCTAGGGGAGCTTTATGAGGCAAACATTCAACCCCTTCACGCCCCAATCCATACTCCAATCCAGACACGGACCCCACTCATGATCATGTGGTTGGGTCGAGTCAATCCGAACGATAAACAAAATGATCTCTAAATTAATTTGGAAGAACAAACCTCCACGGATTGCACTGAAGACTCAGATGCTCCCCCCAAATAGAGGGGGCTTGGCTCTCCCAAATGTTAAAGAATACTACAGGGCTGTACAGCTACGAGTGATAAAAGGTTGGTTTCCAGGGAGCTCCAACAAAAGGTTGGGACAAATCGAGACCGCGCTAATGGGCCAGCGGAAGGGGGATAACTTATGGTTTAACAGGCAGAACAGGCCACGGAACATCCATTGTAGCGAAATTACGAAACTTGTAGGAGACGCATGGGACCAGGCAATCAGACAACATCATATCACGACATTCCTCTCTCCCTTCACCCCAATACTCACCAACCCCCAGTTCACTCCTGGCATCCAACAGGTGACCTTTGTAAACTGGCGAAGCACAGGGTGCACCAAAATACGCGACATGTTTCAAGTGGATGACGTCAAACCCTTCACTCAATGTAAAGAAGACGTAGGCTTACAGGAATCCCAGAGGTTCCAATATTTTCAAGTGCGCCATTGGCTGCTGGCCCCTCAGATCAAACAAGCCGCCACACAACCTTCGACGCCATTTGAAAGGTATCTAATCTCAAACCCAGGAGATAAACACTTGATGTCTAACATGTACAAATTCCTCACAGATGAGCCCCCACCCAACACACCTCCCTACCAGCTCAGATGGGAACACACACTGGGTGCGCCCCCCGAGGAAGAACAGTGGTCCTCTCTATTAGGGAGAATTCTCATTTATTGCTAATTTCCCTTACCTAGTGAGTCCCTCAGCGGCTTTGCTGGATTTCTGTTTTTTTTTTTTCCACCTGGTAAGTGTGAACCTTTTTCCCACTCTTACATGTGTTTTGCCATGTGTATTTCTTCTTTTTGTGTGAGCTTGGGCTATGGAGCCACACCACTCCATTAAACCAACTTTTTGTGCGTATTACACAGTAACTTCGGTGCAGTGGCACAGTGTTCTCTCTAAGACTTCCCACTGACTCCATTTTTCTGGGGCTGACTACTGTCCCCCAGAAACAGGTAAAGTTGCCATTTACATTATGTAGTCATTTAACCTAAAGACCCAGTACACCCCATCTTACATGAAGTATTGGAAAGGGTTAACTCTGATCCCTGTTTGTCTGTACCTCCTGGAGCCTTGTTTCGCTCCCTTAACGCGATCTGAATGACACCTGGCCTAGTAGGATCGTTGTCTGTCCTCCCTTTGCCCCCCCCCTCGCCTCGTCGCGCCTTGAAACACTTGTATATAGGCGCGTTATAAATGCCATATCATATCATTAACACTAAGACTTGCCTGGTGTGACTTGGCTGGTGGCAGTGGTATCTACCCTAACTTTCTACCGCGATTATAGTATATAAACGTGGTACTGTTTTAGGCTATTGTGTTAGCCTCGAACATAAACCTTCTTGACCAAATATCTTTTATTTTGGCTCCGGTCGGGTTTAGTTGCCATTTCTTTGTGTTAACATCCTTCTTGTGTTTTACTTTACGCGGCAAACCAGGGTTGCCTTCTTTATTCGCCGTCCTTTGCGGGCTTCAGCGAACAAGCCCTCCTTTGGTGTCTGGGTGTCTAGGTGGGCTGAATGTGAGGGAGGGGTTTAGTAACCCCCTGCACAGGGTCTCCTTGGAGACCCAAGTCAAGTCGCACTTTGTGTCCATTGGCTGAGGTGGTTGTCCGAGCTGGACAACCCCCCCTGCTGTGTGATTGACAGCCAGGCTGTGTGAATGGGGGATATTGGCATAAAAGGCAGGACTTTTAGGCTGGAAGTCAGAGTCGCCACTGGAACTACAAGAACCAAAGAGAAGCGAAGAAGAAGGCGGCTGCTGCATCTCCCGAGTCCCGGTGAAGCCCTGCTGCAGTCCTGAGCTATCTACCCTTCAACGACAGAGAAGATCCAGTCCGGAGTCTTCTTCCCTTGAGCCTGGCGGGATCAACCAGCTCACCTTTCTACAGCCAGAGAATCCTCTCCTGGGTCAAAATCGCTGCACGAAACTGTAGTGGTCCGGATAGCCATCAGAAGAGCCCTCTCCTGAGCGCACCTTTTATTCACCGTTGCTTTGCTGCTAGTGGCCTCATCTCTGGATAGTGCAGATCACTCCAGACGTCGTCCTTCTTGTCCCCACTACTGAAGCTTCAGGAACCGTGAGTCTGCAGGAGCTACCAGGAACAACTGCCGTGGCACCAGCTTTCTTCATTCGAATAAGGTACTGTGTCCATTTGGTAGTTCTCTCCGTCCGACCTTGAGGAATCGGGGTGAACCCTTTTTCCTTGCCGAAGGCTTGTCCTTTCTTCCTTCCCTCTTATAACATTTGCCTCCCTTTGACAATATCCAAGTACTCCTGGCAACGTTATTCTCAAACTGTTCTAATCGCGTGATCGACAACAGAGCCCTGCTCAATTTGACACTGGCACAGGCCTATTGATTTTATCTGTCTCTTAAAACACGTCCTCTGATTCGAGTGCCTTGACAAAAGTATTGCCTATGATTTTTATCCCCTATTCTTTGGTTTTTATTCAATGTGCTAAATGTGTTTTGACTACTGTTACAATTCTTCCCGTGGGTACGCTTTTCTTTCGTAAGACATAACTGTCATTACTGTCAAAAAGTGAGCGCTGCTTAAACCCCTGTAACGTCTTTTGTTTCACAACACCGGTCTGTAAAATCCCAATGTACTTACCTTGAATTGACCTGAACCAAAGGAATTGGTTGTGTGTAGTGTATTTAGAGTGTGGTTTTGTTTAATAGAAGTGAAGTGTTTTGTGAAAAGATGGTCTAAAAAATAAATGTACTTATATATTTTTTTTAACCAGAAACCTTGAGTCAGTGTTTGTTTGAGTCCCAGTAATTGTAGTCCTTGGTGTAATCCCTGTTACTGCTCATTTGCTCTTGAGATAAGTCTGGTTGCTCCGCTACTGCTACCACTATAACCATGTAGTACAGGCTTGTACCAAAGGTGAAATTATACTACCGCTTGTAGACTTAATTGTCTGTAGTGTTCCCTAAGGGTACTACAGAGGATTCTGCCCAACACTCTCTCTGGTTCGATATCCCACGGCTGACACTGTCTCTTCAAATCAGAGAATGTTGGTTCAAAATGATGTTCCAGTGGCACCATACACCCGCACGGTTACATAGGATATCCCGATCAGTGTCGGAAACGTGCTGGAATGGGGAGACAGGGAACTGGCTACATATCTGGCGATCGTGCCCAAAAATACAAGGGTTCGGGGAGGATCCTTAACTGAAATCTGGTAGGGGGTGGCGGCGCCGGCGACGACCAGCAAAAAGTGGCTGAAGTATTGTTGGAAGGCCTATACTATTCTCAGGTTAGCAGCACTATTGGTAATAGCAAGGAAGTGGAAATCCGTAGACCCTCCCCAAATATTGGCCTGGATCCAGAAAGGTATCTTGATTACATGGGTCACGTACACAATTCAAGGGGCACAAAGCAGGTTTACAATGGAATGGTCAACCATTTTGGACTTTCTCCAGGGTGATTATGCTGAACAATACTGCTTTCAAAGGCTATGCATACTGGGAATATGTTGAACATTTTATGGTTTTTCCATTCAAACTGTTGTCAACTGTGTACCGGGGGTAGGAGGGATCTTTAGAAAGGGGGGATTTTTGTAGTTCTGTTATATTAAAACTCAATAAACAAATTTAAAAATAAAATGGGTACAACTAAATTGGTTAACAGTGACACCAGTTATTTAAGTGCTACAAGACCTGTAGCAAACTCCTTATTACCTAATATTCCAGGTTAGTCTGTTGGAAGGTTTTGCATTCAGCAAATCCCCCAGGAGTGTGAGCCAAAAAAAATGAGTTTGATAACCTGTAGGAAAAGGAATACAGTACCACCGACAACATGCAGATGTGCTCATAAGAAATCACATGGATATCAACACTCCTCTTCAATACATGAGAACCAGGTCGATTTTGCGTCATACAGTTTTGCCATTACAGGAATAGAGTTGAACACACTGCGCAAGCAAACCTGTTACCCAGTTTGCGTGTCTCGTTGAGCTACTTTGTTTAGCCATATGGGCCTGCTTCTACTTACTCCATTGATGAAATGGGCTTAAATATCTGGTCCTTCCCTCTATAGGGTTGTCTAACAGAAGAAATTGCAAACAAGTAGAAATGTACTGTATTTACACGTCTATTACATTTCTCCCACTTCCACCCTATACACTGTGCATGCAGCCTTTTCCTTCATACATCTCTGTAATTTTTCACCCCAAATGCAAGCATTTGAAGATGGTAGAAAGCACAAATTACCTGTGTATTAACGGGTTGCTAGTAACATTGTTCCCTAACCCACTCTGCCAGATTCACTTCACTTAATCCCATTTTAATCATGGAAATATAGTTTTGCTGGTATGATTTCATGTCTTTACTTTTGAGGATATCTCTTACCCATCAGTAGAACTGTAGCCTTTCAGACATAAATTCTGGATTATATGGTGAGAACGGGTACAAAACCGCTGACAAAATACAGATGTCCTCACAAGAAAGCCCTTGGAAATCAATGGAAACAGCTGGGATCAGCCCATGATCCCTGTTGAATTTTTAACGTGTGTTAAAAGTAATGACCATGTTTGTGGAGCCTATGATACCACGGTCTTAAAACACCCTGGGCCTCATTACACGGAATGCGGTAAGGGTTTACCGGTACCGGTAAACCCTTACCGTCTTACTATGAGGTCCCTTTGCGGGACCCGACCTCAACGGCTGGTTTTACCAGCCGTTAAGGAATGGGCCCGCAAAGGGACCTTGGTGCTAATTACGGTACTGCAATTTGCGGTACCGTAATTAGCTCCTTCCCCATTCCCATTGAGCCCTATGGGGGCAAAAATGGGAATGGGGAAGTGCCTTGGTGAATGGGGAATTACCGCCCCTGCTCACCTTGGAGTAGGGCGGTAATTCCGCCATCCACCAAGGCTGACACGGTAAAATACCGGCGGCAACCATGGCGCTAATAACGCCATGGTTACCGCATACCATGTAATGAGACCCCCTGTGTCGCAATTATATATGCACTGTGTGTCTGGTTAGGCAGCGTAACAGGAAAACAGCAGTCTACCAAGCAGCATGGAAACCAAACAAGCCTTTAAAAGAAGCATTTAACAAATATGTCGTCCTCTTACACTGTAATCCTGCTCCTACAAAATGGCCACTGCTGTAGCAGAGCTTTCAGTAGGATACTTTGGTTCTGCATGGTGTGAAGCAACTGATTGTAATCTGGGCACCTCCCTAATATGTATCATCATTAGCTCTGCCAGTGACCAAAGCTCATACTCACCAGACCTAAACATTGCTCTCAAATAGATGTTTTCCCACCTAAGATCCTTAAGGATCAGCAATCTAGCCTACAGCTATTTTAAACAAGAAAATGTCATGCCAATCTTGAAGAAATCATTTCTGGATCCTTTGAATCCTGCCAACTTTGGTCCTACTTCCTTGCTGCTTTTCCTTGTGAAAATCACAGAGCAAATTGTATTGTAGTTGTAGTTCTCATTTATATAGTGTCTATTAACATTATTATATTCTCAATGCGCTGGTGGTGGGAACACCCTGGTGGACCGAAGTCCAGAGTGTTGGAGGATACAGAGTATGAGTTAGAATGTGTGCGTTACACTTAAGCTCTGCACATCTTCTGTAAAAACTCTGAAGAACCGCTCTACCCAACCGAGGGTCCTGCCCTGAAAGGGAATCCAAGCAGTATTGCTTGATAAGCATATGCAGTGAGGCCCACATAGTTGACTGTCAAATGTCCAAGATAGGGACTACTCTCTGCAAGATAGAGGTGGCAGCCACGCATCTGGCGGAATGAGCCCTGATACTTTCAGGGACATCTTTCCCAGCCATAACACAGCATTCCAAGATGCAGAGAATGATCCACCTTCACAGGTTCTGTTTAATCCCAGCCCTGCTAGCACTTTCTCCAGCCTATCCCACAAAGAGCTGCTCAACTTTATTGACGTCCCTCATTCTACAGACATAGTAGATGGCTGAGGAAAAATACAAGAAGATGGAGCTTTCGAGAGAGATGAAAATGCAATCCCCCTCATGAAGGAAGCAAGAAAGGTGGCTTCTGTCTTAAAGTTTGTTTCAGTCAATTTCTCCTTGGAAAAGAAACGGGAGAGAGGGAGTATGTCTCGGTGCAAGTCGTGCTGCACAATTTTGGAGAAACTGCAGGCGATGGATCTGGAGAAAACAGTTGGCCTAGTAAGATCCCATTGCAGTAATCAATCAATCCTGTGATGAACGCTGTCACAGGATCTTCCTCATCAGGAGAGATAGAATCAAGTGGGGTCAGTCTGTTATTTTTAGGGGAATTGGGGAGAACCTTGTCTTCCTGTGTGATGAACAGAGTGTGGCCATTATTCTGGAGAGCTTCAGTAGTAACTTCTCACTTCCAGGAAATGCACAGTCAAAGAGATCCTTTAAAGTGAACGGGGATCGCCCTCCCACACCGCCTCTCCACTAGGCATTGGGGGACTCTTCTCAGTAACATCTCTTTTCAATTTCATGGGCTCAGATGTCGTGTCTGAAAGTGTATCAATTGCAGGGATTGTTAGTTGACGAGGCAGCATTTTTTATAAATGAGGTGATTTTAATTTGTTCTGGCACGTTATCCTTTTTTTTGCCATGAGTAACTGCTGCAGTATAGGCTGCTTCGCCGTTGTGAGGCTTTGCTGGTAACAAAGTACTACATTCATTCACCACCTCCCGTCAGCTTCTGAGGTTATATTTAGGCATATTTATTAAGGTGAATGAAGGACCTTACCCAAGTTGTCTTTCTGCAAGCGTTGGGTCCGATCGACATTCTTCCGAGCCAACCGGCACTAACCTGCAAACAACTGCACTTACCTTGCACAAGGGCCAGGGTGCTTATGTCAGGTGGGCCTTTCTCCACCAAGTCCAGTTACACGGACAAACACTCTGGGGAAAAAAGTGAGAGACAGCTGCCACATGTCAATCAACCATTACAGTTACATAAAATTCCTATGTGTTTGGATGCTTTAAAAGGATCTTCACCTTCTAGTTCACTTGTATGTACCACCCATTCTAATATATGTTTTGTAACATGCTACCTTTGTGGAACTGTTTTGCTGGAATACATTCTTAATTGTTTGTAATGCTAAGCTATGAGATGTTTTTGCTATGTGGATGTGCTATTCGCTCAGCTCTGCGTGCTTTGAAATGCTATTCTTTCTTGGGTTTGGTATGCTAATCTGTTTTATGTTATGATGTGCCATATCATGTTTAAGCTGGAGTGACATGTTGCAATGTTTGTAAGGATGTAGATGTTCCGTTCCCAAATCTAAATGCATGTTTGCCTGAAATGATGCTCTTGATATACACGGTCCCTTTAGGTGGGTGCCATTCTACTCTGCCAACCAACTCCTCCCTAACTGCATCTAAACCTAAGCCTGCTTCACCCTTGTGTTCTACTTTCTCCCTTACAACTGCAATCTTGTAAACGAATGGCTTTTCAGAGAGTGTTACTTGTTTTGCATATTCATTTTTTATGTGTTTGCGCACAGCTTATTTTTATTTTATATTAACATGGTGCCGGTTTTGTTATACCAGCTAGTTAGGTCATATTGTATCAGGTTATAATATGCCCTGTTTTGGTATGCCGTTTCACATTATTTTCTAAGGTCTAGCACTGTGAAACATCCATAAAATGGCAGGTAGTACTTCCCAAAACATCCAAATAAATAATACACAGGAGCGACACTCTATTTATGAAAAGGGCCATAACGCCTGAAGTAGACCTTCAAATGTAAGTTTAAAAAAAAGACTCTACACCCCAGTGTTGTCCAAAGATCTTTATGCTGTCCTCTATTAACAGGACAAGGCAACTGTGGCCTGCGCT
The DNA here is from genome assembly GCF_040938575.1 of Ambystoma mexicanum. Classification (NCBI taxonomy): domain Eukaryota; kingdom Metazoa; phylum Chordata; class Amphibia; order Caudata; family Ambystomatidae; genus Ambystoma; species Ambystoma mexicanum. The sequence continues at coordinate 739,223,499 of NC_090934.1, read as the reverse complement.
CAGAAGGCTAGACCAATTCCACTGGGGCAAATCTGAAATACATCCCATCAACAATCTGTGTCAACAAGCCACTTGTGCACAGTTTCAGTTCAGATGGTGTGTGGGTAAAATGAAATATCTGGGCATATGGATTAGTGCTGAGGTGATGAAATTACCAACGATAAACTTTGGATTGCTCCTCCTCAAGCTAAAATCAGATCTGGAAAGAGGGGGGCCTTTAGGGTATTTTGTGTATATTTGGGGCCTAGCAGTATTTTCTTACCACCAAAAATAAGGTAATTCAGCAATAATCGTTCTTTGCATTCAGATTGGGGTTGGTATTATAGTAATATAGTGGCTATGCATTATTTCAGTACACAGATACATTTAGTTGGTATGCATTTTGTTGTGGTATAGTGATGAGCATAATTTCTTTGTTTTATTTGTGGCCCCAACATACAAAATCCCTTTCTTTTGTTTAGACTGTTCTTGTGATCTCTAGAGGCCTCAGGCCTCTACATTATTCAAGAACACCACATTTTCATATGGAATGCCACTTATGGCTGTTATCACGGATTTATCTACACCAGTGAGCTATGCTTCCATAAAGTATTCACGATAACATGTGGTATAATCACTAATTTATTTACATTAGTGAAACTATTTTCAAAGGCCTCTTTCTGCTGACTCATGTACGTCCAGCAAACTATTTCGTTATGTTCCACTCAGAAAACACACACACATATATACACAGAGTGGAACCACGCACACAGCTATTTATAATTGCTCATAACATAACTTTATCTGCATAGAAACTTGGCGCTTTAAGCATCATTCCCTCTATGGCATAATATTTTTTTTAGACACCAAATGAAACAGGAACAAGAATACTCTTAGGCAGACTGTGTTACCACAATTTCATTTTAAAATGATACATTACCATTCGTGAGACAATCCTCTCTGAAATAAAAACATGGGAAAGACAAAATGCAAGAACACTACGAATTTCATTTCATATTTGCACAAGAGAAAGAACAATTACATCGTTTGTTTTGCCTTCAGCTGGCAACATTAAAATGTGTCATTTGAATACAGTGAAAAGCTATCGCTACACTGCCTGTCTAAAATAGGTCTCATGCACTTACCGCACCCTCACTTTCATACAAGATAATTACCAGCGAACTGTAGCTGTTTAGCACGCGAACTCCCCGGACTGGTCGCTTTCTTTAAATGGCTCAAGGCTTTCCTTCAAAGCACCCCAGCGAGGACATGCAGTTCTGATCTGCGGTCTCTCAAGCCGGTGCTTATTGACTGGAATCTCCAGCTTGGGACAGTCAGCAATGGACTGGGACGATACCACTCAATCAGGAAACCCCATAATACTCCAGCCAAGTCTTCCCCGGAGCTGTGCAAAATGTCCTCTGCCTTTCTTCCTCCCTGAAATGTACCAAGAGACCTCTGTTACAGCCCTTAAGGTGATGTGTCACCAATGAAAATGCACAATAATCTATCCTCCTCTTTTAACAATGGCTATGGTTTAGAAACTGTATCTACTCATTTCCTGGCATGCAGATTTCGCATCCAGCTAACACAGTGAACAGAGAAAAAAAAATGAATCCAAGTGCACGTTTAAAATGACTTTCAGAGCCTGTCTTTTCCACCTCATGTTGCACTGGAGAAAACATTATGATGTTATTTGCTTAGAATCATGTTAGTACTGTTAATTATATTAGTTCATTAATCCTCTAATGTGTCTCCTGCAACAGAGGCATTTCAGGAGAAAAAAAAATGGTGCAATTGCTTGTACTGCATTATAGCAATACATTGATCTCATGCAGTGGTGCTGCACTCCAAAAACACGCTAAATAATCCTACAGGCCTCTTGAAACTGACTATGTGGGGGAAAATAAACTGTTTAAAGATGAATCTAGCACCTCGGGTAAATTATGTTCTGTCAATGTTACCAATCAGGATACCAGGGCACTTTTTTAAAGAAATAGAAAATGCTATGCAGAGATTGATCTGGGATGGGAAACCACCAAGGCTGGCAATTTGGAAACTACAACTTCCCCTGCAACAGGGAGGGATGAATTTACCGAAATTTAGTGACTACCATCTATCTTTCTCTGCACGCCATCTATGCAAGTTCATTGAATCTGCTAATGAACATCCACGTGATTTGGTGTGGGAGTGTGGTGTGGTGTCCCAGCTGGACCCGGAAGCTCTGTTGACCACTAAGAAATGTAAATCCAAAAAAGCTAATCCTTTGACTCGTTTTTTACAGGATTGCTGGTGTGAAATATCCAAGCGTATGAATGCAGATCCTTATCAGCACTGAATGCCTCCATTTGGCTCAACCCTGCCTTGAAATGTCAGGGAAAAAGTTTTTTTGGCTGAATGGTTCCTGATGGGCATATAGTACATCCATGATCTTATAGAAGGGGGGAATTGGATCTCGTACACACAACTTTGCCAATCTCATAACATGGCGGATTGTACATTCGCCGAATACAGGGCACTGAGAACTATTGTCAAGTTGTCTTGAAATACCTCAACTGAAAACTCAAAATGTCGCCTGGTTGGCACTGCAGACATGTTCAAGTGCTTTCCACCAAGCTGCCACATTATATGGATTCTTGAAGGAATACAGAAAAGGGGATCCAAGATTGCCAATTGTCTGAGCAGAAAAGATAGGCGAGGACATTGATCAAAAATGTTGGCAACTCTGCTGCGAGAACATTCGCTTGATGAGTTTGGACTGGGGCCTTACGGCATCACAAACAAAAATTCTGTTTAGAGCCTAATGAAAAAAAGTGATCCTTTTTTTCAGTCGTATTGACTCCCTTTTGTCATTCAACCCTTTTGATTCGATACTATAACCTATAACCCCAAGAGGATGATGCTGAGAATGTGGAAGTCAAGCAGCTCCTTTAACATTGATGAGTGGCTGGAAGAACTACTCACTGTTTCCACTTATGAGCAGACCATTTACAAAGATTCAGGAGACATTGAGAAATTTTGGGACATTTAGGGAAGTTTCCTTGAGATATATGGGTGATGTATGCCTAATTATTTGGACTATTAGGTCTCTGGACTGTGAGCTATAATACCAAAATGGTTCACTCTCTGACTCATTATATGATGCTTTATTAACCAATAGCAATGCTTGAGAGTATAATTATGTTTAGGCTCTTTAATCTTTGCTCTATTTTCTTTTTCTTTCTTCCTTCTTTTCCTCCTTTATTTCTTATCTTTTTTAAATGACCTTGGTACTGATTTGATCTGGTATGTTATTGTGCTTGTTAATATGTATCAGATGCTTTTAGGTTTCTTGTCGATATCATCTATTCAGTTGTTATATTTTTGTTTATTTTAAAATAAAAGCTTAGAATTGGAAAAAACAAAAGATAGACCAAGCTGGATTATGCAGATTACCTCCCAGAGGAGCGCAGCCTAAGCCTAAAAGTAGTCCTGCCTCACACACCACTATGGCTATCCCCATGAAGTGCCTATCAGGCTGCAAGAACTTTCAGGAGGCCCAGTCCGGGGATTTTCTCCCAGAGGAGCCACAGTTCAAAACACTACCTGCCTTTAAAGAAAAGCTCATATTTTCTCCCAGCTGTCCTCTGTAGAGTGTGGCCGTTAGTGGCGTAGGCAGGGGTTAAAGATGTCCTGAGCTAGCCTAGCAGTCTCTAAAAGCTCTGACCTGGGGTTGCTCTGTCACCCACTACTAATAGGCTGTCCCCATGACTTTCACCTGTACTTTCACCTGTAAGCAAATCTGAAAACATACTTGAGAACACTCTTGTTCGTGGTAATTGAGAGTTACAGGTGAGTGATTGCTTTACAAGGTGTGAAGGGAACATATTCAGGGAAATTAGATGTCCTTATTCAAGAAAAGCATTTGACGCAGCATCCCTGTAAACTGAGGATATTCAGCTCCATATGTATGTCTCGTAGTTTACAGATCCTTTACTGTTAGTGATTGTTGTGACAAATTAAATGAGCATCAATTCAATTCAATCACCAATTCAATTGTGCACTATGTGCTCAAAAGGGGTTTCACACTTAAATGACTATTACAAACATATTTGTCAAATATAAAAATCTGTTTCCATTCTCCTGTTCCAAAAATGTGCTTTTATTTTATGTAATGCAGCCCTTCCCATATTGATGTTATCCCCCTTTCTCATAGATGAGACATGACACCACATGGAACAAACTCTTAATAATGACCTTTTTGACATGAAAGTGGCATGCTTTTTTTAATTTTACCATACTGGTTTGACCACTACAATCCCTTACCTTCTATTGCCAGCAACATTCACCTTTATACACTATTCTATTATTTACTACTCAGCTTTTGGCTCTGGCTTGGCCATCACAGAATTAACATGCTGGAGTATGACTTTGAGTACATCGTATATAGATGCCCTACCAAATAGGGCACCAAACACCCTGGATTAATTTAGCACACTCTCTAGCCCCGCATGCATCCAACGTTACATTGATAACTGACTTTGAATTCTAATGCACAGATTAGTGTGATGAATCCTGCAGAGTCCTCAAAAAACCCTGTACCTAAAGTCTCGTCCCAGGTGGCCCGGGGGAAGGCAGCCGTTACCTGATCCGGACCCTGGCGGTGGTGCTAGCCGGGAAGATCACCTGGGAGAAGGTCCCAAGGGAACAGGAGGACTCTGTTGGGAGGGATGCAGTATTTTTCTTCCGCCTGAGGAGGAAAAGTCAATAATGCTGGAGTCTTCAGTGGTCTGTTGCTAGTCAAAGCTTTTCTTTCACAAAGCCAATTATCCTGATGATGATAAAATCTGTTCTGATCAGTCCTGTATTGAAAGTAGAAATAAATTCCCTAAAGTTAAGCGTAATTGTAGAGGGAAAAGCTCTCATGTTCAACAAGGGAATATGAAAGCTGAATCTCTGAATATTACTATATTCGATTTTGAAAGTCACAAATTCCCTAAAGAGCAAAACCCTGAAGTAAAACCTTATTATTCTCCCTTTAAAAAGTCACTTAAAGAAAGAGACAAAGTTTGTAACAATTACTCCTTTAAAAGGAGTGAAATGAACATTGTAGACTTAAAGTTCCGCAATGCCAACAGTACTGGAACGAAGAAGAGGGAAGCAAATGCTTTGAACTGCAGGTTGCAGTACATTAAGGTTAATGACCCACACCTGCGGGAGACTTAGAGGCATAAAAAGTCCCCTCAGGTGCAGACCATAAAGAGTAGCAGCAGTAGTGGAAAGTGGAGTGCTTGCCGTGACTCCACAGCAAGATTGCAGCTGAAGGAAAGCAGAGATGCCAGAACCGCTGACTTTTGCCGTACGGGGCGGCGGTTTTGCGAGGGTCTCTTCCTTCTGGGACTCTGTTTGCAAAGGACGCACAGCTCCAAATTCGGAAAGCACGGCACAAAGAAAACCGAGCAAGGCAGGTTTTCCCATCCGCAGGAAGCAGAAGAAGCAGAGAGCCCAAAGGCAGCGGAGCAAGCAGACGTGCAAGCCTAAACTGGTGAGTTCACTTGAGCACTGTGAACCTGGAGTGCTCCGTGAACACCCGCTAGTCGTACCAGGTCCTTTTGATTTGTCTTTGAATTGTGCTTTGTCTTTTGTTGTGCTCTAGCACTCACCTGATCTAGGTTGCTTAAAGTTCTATGCTGCCCTAGCATATTTTGTGTTGAGTACCTCCTTCACCTGGGCCTGCTTGACTGCAAAGCCACCTGGTGAGTCTATTTGTGCACTGTGCAGCCCCTCTGTCTCTATCCCTCACCCCTCCGCCCCACTTCATGTCTCTCTCCATCTCCCCAATCTATTCTAACTGCTACTCTACCACCTATCCTATCTCTCTCATTAAGTCTGAAAGAAAAAAGCTTACTAAAGCTCTCCTGGACCCTAATCCAGACCTATCTATTTCTGACACCTACAGCAATGCTACTTCCAGGAAGACTATCACTGACATCCTCTTCTCTGTCCCTTCCCCTGACCTATGGGCTCCCTACTCTCTCCCCTGTCTCCTCTTTTCCAATTAACAGTGGCACCAGATGGGAAGTACTCTTGGCATACTTCTCATCCTCTAAGTGCATCATTAATGTCTATCACAATGGCACTATCATGGCCCAAGGTTCTCAACCTAATGTACTCCTCCTTGACCGTGCCTGCCCTCTCTCATCAACTTCCTTCCCTCTCCTGCTAGCCCTCCCCAATACCACCACTGATGAAAGTACCACACCCTTGCACCTCCCCCTCGACAAACCTTCAAAGGAGGTAACCAGCTTCACTTAGCTACTCTGAATGCTTGTTCTGCTGTCAAACACTCCTCCAACATCTGTCTTCTTCGTGAAGACTTTGACCTAGACGTCATCGGCCTTACCGAGATGTGGTTCAATGCCAGCTCTTTGACCGTTCTTGACACACTCCTCCCTGGGGGCTACAAAATCCTCTCCAAACCCAGACCCAACGGGCCCGGAGCTGGAGTGGCGCTGAGTTTCCCACAGTGGGACCCTGCTTCTATAATACCTACTCAATATTTCTCGTTTGAATGCCTCGTCTTCTGTAAGCTTAGGGTCTCGCCTACTCTTTCTTACCCTCGCTACCATTTACAGACCCCCTGGCCCTATTTCTCTTTTCCTCTCTGAGTGGGCCGACCTTGCCTCCTCCCTCTCAACCTCTTATCCAAACTCCTCCTCCTTGGTGACTTCAATATCCTCCTCGACTCCCTTGAATCAGGCACCCCACAGTTCAGTCTCCTCTGTGACTCCCTCTCTCTTGCTATTGTTCCTTCTGTTCCCACCCACTCAGCCGGCACACTCTGGATGCCCTCATCTCTGGTGACATCTCTATCTCTAACCCGGTCACCACCACCCTCTCTTGTTCTGATCACTCTCTCCTCTCCACCCACCTGGGGCCTCTTGGCCCTCTATCTGAGCCAGCACTGCCAGCCTCCTTTGCCGTCAGTCGGCCAATGTGTGGGGAAGCGTAATGGAAGTCAGGTGTGAGTGGTTACCAGTAATTGCCTGACCATAGTAGTGGGACATGTCATGTACAATGCTCGGGTGTGAATCTGTTTTCTCCCAAAGCGTGCTGTCCGTGTGAAAGTGTTTGTGAACGGAAAGGGTGTGGGGGGGGGGGGGTCAAAGTTCCAGAATATCCTACCGGGTAGGATGGGGTAAAGGTGTTACAGCGAGGGGGCTACCACGTCTCACCATCAGGTGACCCACTACCTAAAGACCCCCTCACCCAGGTGATCCTCCCGCACTGGTCCACCCCCAGGGTCTGGATTCAAAGGTTATGGCTGTGGCTTGGCCACCTGAGAGAGACCCCCCCCCCCCCACGGACTAGCAAGTGAGATAGCTTCTGGTTTCTCACAGAGGCATTCTCCCTTTCCTCACCTTCCCCCAGAAGGTCAATGTCTCCATACTCCAGATCTCTGGTTCTCTCTATGCTGGACTACTGCAACAGCCTCTTTCTCAATCTCCCCATATCCTCCCTATGCCCCATCTATATAATCCAGAATAGTGCTGCAAGATTTATCCTTGGCCTCAAGCCCACAGACCATATCTCTCCAGCCCTAAAGTCTCTCCACTGGCTCCCGGTGGCCGCAAGGAGCAAATTCAAGACCCTCTGCATCATCCACAAGGCTTTCTTTCTGGGTCCTGGGACCATGCTATCTCCAACTCTCCCTCCCTAAATACTCCCCTGCCAGAGCCCTTCGCTCCTCTAACTCCAACTATCTGCTTGTCAAGCGCTTCTCCAAGCACTCTCCTCTTCTGGCGCCTCCCTTTGGAACAGCTTCCCTGCCCCTCTCAGACGTGAGCCAGACCCCCTTAAGCTCTGGAAATTTCTCAAAAGTCTGCTTTTCGAATGGATTGTGTCCTCCCACGTATTCCTCATCTTTGATATTCAAGTCTGCTTGCAGCTTGCTTTGGAATTTACTTTTCTGTGGGTCGAGCGTTGTGCTGCGTCGAGCCTTGGTCCTTGATGGCCTCCGTATCGTTCCTGGTGACGTTATGACGCATGCACGCTGACCATTAGTTCAGTTCTGTTTTCTCAGCATTGCTGCATGCATCAGAGCTACTCGCTTTGGCGAATTTTCAATTACATTTGTCTTCAAGCAACATTCTTCGAATATGTCCTCGACATCGAAGACAGGCTTCAAGCGGTGTACAGACTGTGGGGCAAAAATGTCGATCACAGACCCTCACTGCGTCTGTCTGTGGTGCTTGGAGTCGGGCCACAAGGTGGATGACTGTGAATCATGTCAATCCATGACTGTCAAGGCCTTGCGGGAAAGGGAGGGGAGCCTCAATGCAGGTAAGCCCTCTGCCAAATCCCCGGCCATTACCCCATCTAAAAGAGTCATCCTCTGAATCAAGGGATGTTTCCCCCGTTAGAAATCTTCCAAAACACTGAAGAAGACGATCGAGGTCCGGTTCACGACACTGATTATCTTCTTCTCATAAGAAGAGTAAAAAACGGCTTCACAGGTCCTCGTCATTGTCGTCTTCCTCTCCCGAAAAAGTTTTGTTCCCGAAAAAGTACTCGACTCCTGCGGAATTACAAAAATTTTGATTGAAAATGCTTGAAGTTTTCCAGAGGCAAGCTCCTCCGAGTGCCCCTGTAAAGAAGTCGTAGAAAAGGAGCCACCCCTCTGCATCTGACAAGACCAGTAGGGAGTCTTGTGTGTCTCCTTCTCACGCACCTCAAGGCCTGGGAAGAGAGACTCCTCGACACATATCGAAGGAGTCTTTTTCGCACAAGAAAAAGCCTGTGCCTACTCCCTAGAAGCCTTCATCTTCCGAATCAAATCCTTCATCGAAGATATCAAAGCTGTTGAGTTCATTTCCTGAACCTTCGAGGCATGTCATCTATCTGCAGTCATCAAAGCATTTTAAACTGTCGGCTCATTAACTGATCGCTTTGGGAAGGTTGTTGAAACTTTTGACGCCTTCAACTTCATTGGAGCAGTCAGTGCTCTCGAAGGCTACAAAGCCTATGGATGAACTGACCAAGTCATTCAAACCTATTACTTAACCTGTTTTCTTCAGACAAATGGGATCCATTTTCGAGGAAGATGAAGAGGAGGATCAGCCCCCTTTTGGGTCTGAGTATGGAACACCAAATGTTCCATAAGAATTGATTTCTGAAGAGTCTAAGATGCAAAATCTAGTAGAAACTCTTACAGAAACCAGCAGATGGGAAACATCACCAGAGATTGAAGTTGGTAACCCAGAGGTAACTGGTTATGCTGATCCCTCATACAGATCTGTTATTTGTAAAGTGGCTGAATATCTGTGGTGGTCTAAACTGAAGCTACTCTGGAAACGGATGACCTCACAGATATCTTAGATAGTGGTCTGGTTAACATTTCATGCAGCCTTAAGGGTGAGAGTCATGGAGAATTGGCTAAAACCATATTCCGTTCCATCTGTTAACAAATTATTAGCAAAATAATACAGAGCTGCTCCTGTGGACCCTTCCTTTCTGAACAGGCACCCCACACCAGAAAGGCTGGTTCTTCAAGCAGCAACAATTTCTTCTAAAGCTGCAGGTTATCCATCTAATCCAGCAGATAAAGAGGATAGAATAATTAATTCTTTGGGAAAGAGAGTGTTTAGTGCATAGCATGGCACTAAAATCAGAAAATGCTACTAGTGCATTAGCTAAGTACACACACACACCCTTTGTGGTGTAGCTGCTCTTGCAGCAGAACACATTCCAGAGGGAGAGGAAAGAGAAGACTTTTTAAGCATAGTACAAAGTAAAAGAGATACAGTTCAGCCTAGATACGATTGGTTCAATAAGCATACCATGGCTGCCAGTACAGTGCTTGGATGCATGTCTTGGTTAAGGAAAATCAGGATTTTCTGCAGACGTACAGGCACGTTTGCTTGACATGCCGTTGGACGGAACTTCTCTTTTTGGAGAAAAGGCTGATAGTAGCTTGGAGAAACTGAAACATCTCGAGCTGCCCTGTGCAGACAGGCAATACAGCTCTGGTTTTGGGCACTGAGAGAAGAAATCCCTCTTCTGTCAGTTCATCTAGCTGGAGAAAAGAACACGCCAGTGGATGCTCTGAGTAGGCAGAGCCGATCTCCCACGAGTGGGAATTAGCAAAGGAAGTCCTTCTGGAAATCTTTGCCCTTTGAAGAACCCCTCAAGTGGATCTTTTCACATCCAGTGTCAACCGGATGTACAAGCTGTTCTACTCCAGGGAATTTCCCCTAAGAGGAGCTCTAGGGGACGCATTTGTGGCGGACTAGGAGCTTCCACTTATGTACGTGTTTCTGCCATTCCCCGTCATTCCTCATGTGATCAGGAGGTGCAGAAGTTCAGGAAAACCATGATCCTCATTGCTCCGGATGGGGCCATGAGAATGTGGTACCTGGATCTTCATGAAATGGCCACCTACCCTCCAATTAGTCTTCCCCAGAGTGGACCTACTCTCGCAAGAGAGAGGTCGTATTCGTCACACAGAGATCAGTACTCTCTCAATCTTCACGCCTGTTGTTTGAAAGGATGAGATATAAGGATTGGGACCTTCCGAAAGAGTTGCTTTCGGCTAGAATACCAGCAACCAAATCCCTATACCGCTGCCTTTGGAATAGATTTTGCAGCTGGTGCAGGAAAAAGAAAATAGACTTTCACATGTAAGCTTCCGCATGTTCTTTCTTTCTTGCTCCATCTATCTCTTTTTGGATTGCACGTGGCCACGGTGAAGGGTTACTTAGTGGCACTATTTATCTCTGAGATCTCCAGATGAGGGATCGTATTTCAAGGTGCCAATTGTGATACAATTTCTTAAAGGCTTTACAAACTTATTTGTGTCTGTTCCCTTCATCGTACCATCCTGGGATTTAAATCTAGTACTAAGATGTTTTATGGGAGCCCACGTTTGAGCCCATACATTTGTGTCCTTTAAGGATGCTCCCCATAAAAATTGCTTTTTAGTAGCCATCACTTCTTCACGTAGGGTAAGTGAGCTACAAGCCCTGTCTGCCAAACAACCTGTCATGTCTTTTTCCAAGGACAAGGTAATTCTAAGAGTTAAGTCCTCTTTCCTTCCGAAAGTTGTGTTTGAATTTCATCTTGCACAACGTATCATGTTACCATCTTTTTATCGACCTCCTCATTCATCAAAGGAGGAGAGATTACATCGCCTGGACCCTAAGAGGGTGCTAAGCTACTACATTACGAGAACGGCAACTATTCATCAAGATGATCAGCTTTTCATCGGTTATGCCGGTCAAAGATTAGGCTTGGTGGTCACAAAACAATCTCTAGATGGATTGTCATGTGCATAACAGAATGTTACTTTTTGGCAGGCAAAGACTTGCCGAAGGTTTGAGGGCGCATTCCTCTAGGGGGGGGTGGCTGCTTCCACAGCTTTGGAAAGCGTTGTACCAGTGAGGGAGATTTGCAGAGTGGCAACCTGGAAGTCCCTGCAGGCCTTCAGTACATTTTATTGTGTAGATTTTGTCAGGAGAGGAAGCCAAATTTGGCAACACCATCCTTCATAATATAAACAAATAGGCAAATTCTTGGCATCCACCACCTAAGTCAAACTACCTTGGGAGTCTATCAAAGATGAGGAATACATGGGAGGACACAATCCAATCGAAAGACAATTTACTTAGCCATGGTAACGTACTTTTGACTGGATGTTCCTCCCACGTATTCCTCGTCGCCCTCCCATCCATCCCCTATCGCTCACCTAGAATTTCTGTGTCTTGCACCTTCCTTTCACGCAACGTCAAGATTGTCTCCTCCTACGACACAGCATGCAAATTAAAGAAGGGACAAAACTAAGAACTGAGGTAATGGTCAGCGTGCGTGCTTCATATACCATTGTCGACGTCGCAAGGGACGCTACGGAGCCATCGAGGACCAAGACTCGGCGCTGTATGATGCTAAACCCTATGAAAAATTATTCTGAAGCAAGCTGCAAGCAGACTTGAATATCAAAGATGAGGGCTACGTGGGAGGAACATCCAGTGGAAAGAATGTTATTACAGGTAAGTAACTTGTTCTTCGAGTGGATTGTGTCCTCCAACGTATTCCTCATCTTTGATGTTATTCCATCCAGCTCAGCTGCTTCAGAAAAAATATTTCGTCAGAGGGCGCCGTGCGTCGATGTCGAGTCGATGGTCCCTCGAAGGCCTCCGTCGAGGGTGACGTCATCGGGTGTATAAGTAGCACGCGCGGCGCCCGTTTGCCTCAGTTCTGTTTTTCCCCCTCTTTTGTTATTGATTTACACTATGCAGACTGTGTCGGTAGACAGGTACTTTGCCTTGCGAGAGATGGAGTGCCAATAGCCCGGGAAACATCTACAGAGGGGTAGGTTGGGAGGGCGATGAGGAATACGTTGGAGGAACATCCACTCGAAAGAACTTTACCAGTTGGTAAATAACTTGTTCTTCGAGTGGATTGTCCTCCAACGTATTCCTCATCTTTGATAGACTCCCAAAGCAGTAAGGACAATCTTATGGAGGAGGGATTAGATTTTTTTTTTTTTAGATGGCAGAGTATAGAACTGCTCTGCCAAAATGTAACTCCTTAGATTGGGAAGCATCTAGGTTGTAGAATTTGTAGCGATGACCAAGTATCTGCTTCACAAATGGACTTTATAGGAACACCTCTTTGCAGGGCTGTAGACGAAGCGATGCCCCTGGTGGAATGAGCCCTTAAACCTTGTGGTGGGTCTTTCCCCGCCAGTCTGTAGCATTCTGAAATGCAAAGGACAATCCAACGTGATATGGTCTGTTTTGTTACTGATTGACCCAATCTTTTTCCCGTGTAGCCAATAAACAGTTGGTTATCCAATCTAAGCCTAGATAGCCTAGAGATATAAAAGCTTAAAGCTCTTTTTGGATCCAACCTGTGGAGTCTTTCCTCCTCCTTACTAGGATGGGGTGGAGGATAGAAAGTCTGTAAAACAATTTTTTGATTTAAGTGAAACTCAGATACCACTTTTGGTAAAAAAAAGAGGGTTTGACCTTCAAAACAACTCTGTCCTTATGGAACACAGTATAGGGTGGCCCAGAAGACAGTGCCTGCAATTCGCTCACTCTTCTTGCAGATGTTAAGGCAACTGGAAAAGCAGTTTTCCATGTTAGCAATCTCATTGGGCACGTGTGCAGCAGTTCAAAGGGAGCACACATTAAGAATTTTAAGACCAAATTGAGATCCCAAATCGGTACTTGAAATGGGTGAGGAGGAAACACATTAGTGAGTCCTTTTAAGAATTGTATTATCAAAGGAATTTTGAAGTAGGAGCATTCTTCCGACGAGCGCTTGAAGATGGAAAGTGCCGCAAGGTAACCTTTTATTGTTCCAATATTCAGACCTCTATGCGCTAGGGTCAGAAGGAAAGATAGTACTTCCGGGATAGAACATAGAAAAGGATCGACATTCTTTTCTCTGCACCAGTTGCAAAACTTTTTCCAAAGTCAACGGTGTAGAGACTTTGTCGCTGGCCATCTTGCCAAAAGCACCATCTCCATAACGTCATCTGGAAGGTTCCAATCACTGTATCTCAGCCTTTCAGATACCAAGCATGAAGGTTGAGCGTTTTGACCTCTGGGTGGAGAACCTGACCTTCCATTTGAGAGAGAAGGTTCTCTCTCTGAGGAAGACGTACTGGAGGACAGATGGACATGTCTAGAAGGTCCGGGTACCACGTTCTCCTGGCCCAATCCGGGGCAATTGGGATCATGCGGCTCTCAGACGGAGGCCTTCGAGGGACTATCGACTCGACGGCATTGACGAACGGCGCCCTCTGCCGAAAAGAAATTTCCGAAGCAGCTGAGCTGGATGCAGTAACGTCAAAGATGGGGAATACATTGGAGGAACATCCAATCGAAAGAACGTTACCAGTTGGTAAGTAAATTGTTCTTCTCTACTTTTATCCCTCTTTCCTTTCCTTGCTAACCACCCCACTGCTGCTGAGACTGGTGGCCTGGTCCGCATGAATCGCACAGGTTACCTGGCCTTCCACCCATTTGACACCAGCATTCTTTTAATTGCAGCTGCCAGCAATTCATTTAATAATGCATCTCTTGCTTGGGTGAAACAAACTACAATAGTATCTTGCTAGTCTAGGCTGCACGCCTGTTCTAAGATCGCTATGATAAAATGTAGTGGGGTAAGAACCTTCTAAAATTTTTGATAGTGTATTGAATGTTTGCTGCAATACATTGTCTTCCAATGTAGGAGCCACCTGAAAAGAATTGTCAGCTTAATGTAGTGCAAAAGTCATAGGATACACATTTTGAAATGTAATTGTACACTTAATTCTACAGAACCAGAGAAGATGAAGTCCATGTCCCAGCTCTCAGTTCTCACAAGACGATGGCGGCCATCACAGATGCAGTTGGATCCTTTTCGGGAAGTTCTTTTGGAGAGTAGCAGTACCGATGAACTTAAAGAGAAGGTGCGGCCATTTTAGTGTCCAAAATAACCAAATATGTCTTGTTTCCAAACTTTATTTCTATCTTTTCAGACATTCCAAGTGACAAAACGAACACACTACGTTTTGCTAGTGCAACCCTGCCTGCCCATCCCCACCAAGCCCACTCCTGACAGTATCTAGAACATTGCTTTTCCATGAGGACTTTGGGATGCTATGAGGGCGGCAAACAAAATAGAAAATGTGTTCTTGCATTCAGAAAACTTATTAGTTCCTCCAACTAGTGTCGGTTACAAGGACAAGGGTGGGATTTGCATGTTTCTGTATCCCTTCATTGCGGCTCCTGACCTTGCAATCTGGGGCTTTCTACTCTAGTGCCATGTTCTGCATCAAATGTTGTCTATGTAGCGTTGCTTCCCTGTCCCTCACAAATTCCAGGAAGGGAGACCATGCACAGGGGATATTGTGTTGGACAATAGCACCAATATTCTCTCTAATGCTAGGATTTCCCACCCTTTGATCCATCAATGTGCCAATATAGGGCCCTCCTGAGCTTTCCAAAAGCGTACATGGGTGTTCCTTGCTGCCATTAATAGGTGGGAAATTAATTCAGCTCGTGGACCAGACATGGGGTAAGGTCCATCTTCTGTTGAGTCTCCCAGGATTATTACTATTGGTGTGAGGGGTAAGTGTGGTAACCTGTTGTCTTTTATTTTTGCAAGGATTTCCATCCAAAATGTTTCTATCATTTGGCAGCCCCACCACAAATGGGCCAGGTCTCAACTTTTACCACAACCATGCCAGCATCCGTCTGAGGTGTTCAGATATATTTTATGCAGTCTCTGGGGAGGCATGTACCCTCAAACTTATTTTGTTACCCCCCTCCTTAATAAAAGTGCTTTTGGGGCTATTGTGCGCTCTGAATCAATTGTGTTGCCATGGTTCCCAATATATGTGTTGCTCCAACTCCTGCTCCCAGCTAAGCATATTTCTCTCCCTCGTCTACTTTCTCTAGGAGTTTGTAACATCTGGAGATTTTCTTGGGTCTCAAGCACTCTTTTATTGTGATTTCTAAGCCTGTTGGACTTCTTGTTAAGCCTCTTTTCACCAAGGTATATCCATTGATTACTTTGTGCATATGTGAATGCTCAGATTCTGCTAGTGAGAATTTCTGCTTGCATTCGTTGAATGTTAAGGTGGACCCGTCTTTAGAAAGGCCCTCCAATTCTAAGGGACCCTTCTCCTCCCAAATCTTGAATTCTCTCTAGATCAGGGGAAAACTCAGGATTTTGTGATATAAGCCAGAGAGGCCCTAGTCCTGGTCCTGTTATTCTGAACGCTTTTTCCCAATGTCTTAATGTACATAAGGTCGTGGGAAGGGGTCCATTAATGGTTTGTCTTGTTCCCTTTGACAGGAAAGGAAGGAGATGAAGGGGCATGGCTGCACTTGCCGATTCAATATCCTTCCATTCTGGGTCCCCATTGTTATCAGCCCGTACAGTATCTGGTATATTTATGAGGCTATATATCTTATGATCGATGGCACCCCTAACCTTCCGATCAGGTTTGATCTCGTTGGAACCTTTCGGTAAACTCTTGGGATCTTGTGGGGCCAAATGAAGTTTCCAATATCATTCTGCAATTTGGCCAAGTCCCTTCCAGGGATTTGTATTGGGAGTGCTTGAAATACGTAAAGGAGTCTTAGCATAGGGTCCTCTTTATCACTTGGATATGGCCAAAGCAGGAAATCCCTTAGCGGTCCCAGCGTGCCAGTTGTTCCTTCGCTTCCCTCCATAACTCAGGAATGTTTGCCCCTGCTGAGCTCTCATACAATGGGGTAATCCTATCTTCTAGGTATTTAATCTATTTCTCCATTCATCATTTAAACAGGAATCTATCTTTCAGCATAACAAGTTTTTCGGGGGACTCAGTAGTATTAAGTCTTATGGATTTATCGCTGTTTATGTGAAAGCTTGAGATGTCCACAAATCCGTCCAGAGTAGTTATCAGCTCCCTCGTTGATGTGAGAGAATTACTCGGAAAACAGATAATGTCACCTGCATATAGTTCGGCTTTGTGGGGAATTTTATGCCTTACACCTTTAATTCTGGGATTGGACTGGACTAGTTGCGCCAAAGGCTTGCATTGCTAGTGCACAAATCAGAGGTGACAGTGGGCATCCTTGCCTGCTGCCCCTTTCTAGTGGTATTAAGTTTGACCTTTGGCCATTAACTCCTGTCTTTGTTTTGAGAATATTAAAATTAGCCATGATTCATTTTGCCAAAAGATTTCAGTATAGCTTCCAAATAAATCCAGCTTACACTATTGAGCGCTTTGTGGCATCTAGTGAGAGTATTACAAAGTGATCCGCAGTTTGGGAACATGTCACTTTTAAATCAATTACCTTCCTGATCTTGTCATGTGCTCCACTAATTGTAAAAAAAGCCTGTCTGACCTCTGTCGATCAGTGATGGGAGGATCCCCATTAGTCTGGATGCTATTTTTTGCTGTACATTTTAGCAACATTAGGCAATGCAAGAAGTCTTTAAGCTGAGCATTCTTCCAGGTTTTTTCCCTGGTTTTGGGATAAGTATAGTTGCTGATTTGGTCATGGAAACAGATATGTACTCTGAGCTCAGGAATTAATTATATTGTTTTGTGAGGTGGGGCGTTACTAAGTGATTAATTGAACGTTTTATGCAATAAGTTAGTGAAGCCGTCCAGGAGGGAGTGGATTGCTCGTTCAACTTCCACCTCCTCTTGGGATTCCCTGGTGATCTTTGGGAAAATGGACTTGGCTAGAAAGAAATTCCTCCATAATCACCAGCTTCCCTGAGTAGTTATTTTATTGCCGTTTTTGTCTTTCAGTCATGAGATATAGTTTTTTTTAAAAAATATATTTTATTAGTTTCATAACATAAAATAACAAAAACTGGCATCAGTGGTAATAGGTCAAGCATATCAAAAGGTAAAGTCCCCAACTCCCCTCCACCCATCCCTCCCCTCCCCTTCCAAGACCACGGTTAGTTCTATGTTCATCATGAGTCCATGCCCGGGCCTGGGTCACCTTCCCCGATTATCTCACCCTCCTGCGACTCTGGGTGGAGCAGGGGTACTGTTAAGGCCACCCAACAGAGTAGCTCCTCGCTAGAATCAAGTCTCTGCACTTGGATCGCCGTCTCCCATGCTGCGGTTTCGGCTGTGATCCACTTCGCAAGATCTCACCACCATAGGGGCATAAGCGGGCCTCTGGGGATTTTCCACCCCATGGCTATACGCCTTTTGGCCGTAATATATATAAGGTCTCTGAGCTTATTGAGGGGTTTGTTCTCCCTGCTGTGCCTATACCCGCCCAGGATACATGCCGAGGGTTCGTCCACTTCAATGTCAATGTCTGCACCAGCCACTCTTTCCTTCACTTGTGTCCAGAATTCTCTGATCACTGGGCATCCCCAGAACATGTGGGTCATACCAACCTTGGGCTCACTGCATTTGGGACATAATTGGGTGCCCGCACCGGTAAATCTTGATATAGCTTCCGGGGTGAGGTACGCTCTGTTCAGAACATACAGTTGGATGAGCTGTAAGCGGGCGGTTCAGGAGATTTTTTGTGGTAGTGGGTTATATCGCCCCAGGCTTTGTCTTCAAAAACAAGGTTTAATTCGGTCTCCCATTTGTCCCGGCATTTGAGGTCATCTTTGGTGGAGCCCCATAGTAGGGCCTCGTAGATACGTGAGGTTTCGTGGCCCCCCTCAGCGGCGTTCAGTATCGTTTTGATACATTCGTTTTCATCAGTCTGGTCGATAGCGACAGGCCATCTGCTATTCAAGGCCTGTATGACTGCTCTGTGCAACAGAAATTGCCCGGCCGGGAGGCCCGTGGCATGCAGAGGTCTGGGAAGGCCAAAACCGCCTGTTCTTGGATTAGGTCCCCCAGTGTGGCCACCCCGAAGGGCACCCATTGTGTACGGGTCTCAAGTTGCCCCCAGGAATGATTGGACATGAGTGCTGCAATGGGGATCTGTGGGGAGTACGGGTCCTCGGACCCGACCAGTTTGCAGGCCCTTCTCCAAAGTCGGATCCCCAGCTTAACGAGGTAAGGGCAATGTTCGAGGGCACTCTTCCTGGTCCACAGCAAATCCCTAAGTAATAGCTGGGGGAGGGCCGGCTGGAGGAGGCGAGGGTCTGTTGTGCTTTCGTCGGCCATCCACCGCACAATGTGTCTTAACTGGCTAGCAAGGAAATAGAGTTCGAAATTGGGGATCTTCAGCCCACCCCTCTCGTATGGTCTCTGGAGAGTCTCCATTGCCACCCTGTGCCTGCCTCCCTGCCAGAGGAAGCCCCTACAGAGTTTGTTGAGGACTTTAAAGAACGCGGGGGGGATGTAGAAGGGCATGTTAGTGAAGTTGTGCAATAGCCGGGGTAGGGCGACCATTTTAAGGAGGCCCGCCCTCCCGGCCACCGAAAGCAGGAGCCGCCCCCAAAACTCCATGGATTTTAAGAGAGTCTTTGGCCCTTACGGTGTTAAGAATATGTTCTGTGCCAGCGTTTCGAGATCTAGGGGAGGGAGGGATCCATAATATTCACTGTGTAGTGCAGCTAGGGGGTAGAGGCAAGATTTACTCTTATTAATCTGGATCCCGGTGTGCTTGTGAAAGCTGTCCAGGGTTTCAAGAATGTAGGGTAGGAGGTGTTCAGGGTCCTGTAAATACAAGACGGTGTCATCCGCGTACATAGAGACGAGGTGAGTCGTCCCATCTATTTTAATGCCCCCATCTCCATATTCCTGTCTCAGGTAGGCTGCTACAGGCTCAGCGGCAATGATGTACAACATGGGGGATAGAGGGCAACCCTGACGGGTGCCTCTGTGTAGGGACCATTTCGCGGAAAAGGTTCTATTCGTTCGTACCCTTGCAGTGGGGTTGGCATAAACCAGCTGGGTCCATTTCAGAAATACGGGGCCTATTCCCATCTTCGCCATGGTAGCATATAGCCATTCCCACCTCACGGAATCAAAAGCTTTGGTGGCATCCAGTGACACCACCGCTAGATTCTGTGGTCTTCCCTCGGTACTATAAATGACGTGATGTAACCTACGCAGGTTCTCAGTGATGGATCGTCCGGGGACATATCCGGTTTGGTCTTGGTGAATCAACAGTGGGATCACTCTGCGTAGTCTGTTAGCGAGCAGCGCTGTGAGGATCTTGCAGTCCTCGTTTAGCATGGAGAGGGGCCTGTATGAGGCACAATCTGCCCCGTCCTTCCCAGGTTTGAGTAGGGGTATTATCACAGCCTCGCTCAGGGAATCCGGGAGGGCGCCACGCTCGAAGGCCTCATTATAGACCTGAGGGGGCGAGTGTTTCCTCATAGGTTTTATAGAACTCCCCGGGGAGGCCATCCGAGCCCGGGGTTTTCCCAGCTGGTAGCGATCTAATTACCACCTTGACCTCGTCGGGAGTGATGGGCTCGTCAAGGGTCTCAGCCATATGCGAGTCTAGTTTAGGCAAGTCGATGATGTCTTCGATCCCTGTGTCAGAGGGGGGGTCTCGGAGTACAAGTTGTGATAGTAGCTAGAGAAAACCGAATTAATTTTCTGTTGGGTATGCACGGTAGTGCCGTCTGGTGTGAGTATGTGGCAAATGGGTGGCCTAGGGGTTTCCCTTTTGTAGAGCCAGGCTAAGAGTTTCCTGGGTTTGTCCCCCAGGGCATGGACTATTTCCGTGTGTTTGGCATAGCTTAGTTTACCTAGGGCTTCCCATTGCTTTAGGCAGGTTTGTCTACGTTCTGTAATTTTAAGTAAATGATCAGGGGATGGGTCAGCCCTGCCCTCGAGGGCACACAGGTCTCTCTCGGCTCGTTCCAACAGGGTTGTGATGGATCTCTGGGCACCCCCAACTGCTGCGATCATCTAACCCCTCATGACCACCTTATATGCCTCCCAGGCGGTGCTCATGTATTTAACACTATGTAGGTTGTTCTGCCAATATTCTTCAGTACCGTCTCTTATGCGCTCTCTCAATGCTGTATCAAGTAGGGCTTCGGCTCTCAATCTCCACGTGGGAATGGGGGGGTCTTGGAGGGAACACCTCCCAGGTGACCAACAGGGAAGAGTGATCGGACAGTACCCTCGGCAAATAGTGCGAGTCAACAAACGCAGACTGTTGTATCTGGCTGAGAAAAATATAATCTAGCCTGGTATGGACGGCATGTGGTGGGGAGTAGAAGGAGTGCTTGCGTTGCTCCAGGTGCTGGTCCCTCCAAATATCACTGAGTTGCAACTGTTGGACTAGTTTAGAAAGTATTTTGGCCGGGGGGGAGGGACGATCGTGTTTATTGTTGGATCTATCCAGTAGAGTGTCAAGGGTGCACTTATGGTCGCCTCCCCATGTCATAATTCTGTCCATATATGGGGTGAGCCGTGTATAGAGGGAGTGGAAGAAGATAGTTGCGTCGTGGTTGGGTGCGTAAGTACTAACTAGGCATAGCTCTTTTCCCTCGATAGAGCCACAAACCACAACCATCCTCCCCTCGTTGTCCGATTTGGTACTAGTAAGCCTGAAGGGGACCGTGGGGGCAATCCAGATCAAGACCCCTCTGGCATAGGAGTAAGCGGAACCCACTAGGGTGCCACGCCAGGTTTTGGCCAGGGCATCTAGCTTTTTGGCAGATAGGTGAGTCTCTTGGAGCATGGCGATTCCGACCCTGCATCTCTTCAAGTAGGATTGGACGCGTCGTCGTTCGACGAAGCTGTTCAGGCTTCTAACGTTCCAAGTAACGGTCTTTACTGTGTCAGCCATAGGTGTTACGTAGACGGACGTGTGGGGCCAGCAGGACTCTAAATCTAATTAGTGCAGCAATGCATATCGAGGGCTTCTGTGGTCTCTGTAATTTCCGTTTGTAGTTCCCAACTGTAATAATAACTCCCTGTTTCCCACCCCCCCCCATTAACTGTAAACAACCCAAACATAGAACTAGCCCAGCGAGGTCACCCTCGTTATGACAATCCCGTTTCTGCTCCATAGGACCGTGCATAGGTCTCCAGGTGCCCTACGGGTGGGTATGTACACCCAAAACAAAGGGAAGACATTTTCCAGGGGGTGGAGTGAACCTTGACTCCAGTGTCCCCATGTTAGGATCTGATTAGCTGTGTGGAAGCTCAATTCGCCCGCCGGCGGTGGGTAGAGGCTGCATGATTCCTATCGAGATGGCGGGAGAAACGTTATCTCGGTTCCCGCTTTCTTTCCTCGACATCAGGTATTTGCAGTCCGTCCATCCAGTCTCTGGCCTGTGCCGGAGTGTCGAACAGGTGTGCCCTATTTAAGTCTTGAAGGGTACAGGAGCATATAACGCAACTCAGCTGCCTTCAATCTGGCCTTCGTGTGTATAAACTGGGCTCTGTTCATTTGAACCTGGAAGGTATAATCAGGGTAGATAGCGATTGTGGCGGAGTCCCGTTTGATTTGACCACCTGCTCGGGAAAAGGCCAGGATTACCTCTCGGTCCCTGTAGTTAAGAACTTTTGCTATCATCGGCCTGGGTGGGGCGCCCGGTGGAGGTTTCTTAGCGAGGGACCTGTGGGCCCTTTCAATGGTGAAGCCTTGGGAGAGTTTACCAGCTTCCACCTCCTGTAGCAGGAGGTTCTCTACATAGTTAGTGGGGTCGGAGCCCTTAGAACCCTCCAGCAGCCCGAGGAGGCGAATATTGTTATGACGGGCTCTCCCCTCCGCTTCCTCTGCCCTATCTTCCAAGTTCTTGACCCTTTGTTGGAGCTAGTCGACGTCTCGGAGGAGAAGCGTTTTGGATTCGGTATTTTCTTTGACTTGTGTTTCGAGCACCTCAGTCCTGCCGACTAAGGAGCGGACATCCTGGCGCAGAAGGCCCAGGTCTATGGCAACGGCATTGATTTTATGTTCCATCGTTGTTTGAAGTAGTCTGATGGCTTCGAGGAGCTGGGTGTTTCTGGGTTTGGGTGTCGTCGTTGCCATAGGGTCTGATTGAACATCTGTGGTCACTCTATTCGAGCTCTCAAGGTTCGGAGATTCGCTGGCTGCGTAAATGTCCATGGTGGTCTGTCGCTGTTGGGGCCTGCCGTTTTTACCAGCCATCTTGTGAGCACACAGTCCGCTCACGCCGAGGGCGCTGGGGGCGCAGGTGGTAGGCCGCTAGTCACAGTCACGGAGGGGTGCTTTTCACTGTTGCTGCAGGGCCCGGGCCGAGGTGAAGGTGTGAGGCTGCTCGGGTGTCCCAAGGGGACCCAGGGATCGCTGTAGAGGGGGAGAAGCTTCAGCCCAGTGAGGCGGGGGACAGCGCCCGTTTCAGATGTCAAGGAAGGGGTAATATGCAGGCTGCTCGAAGGTGGTTATGCTCCGATCCCTCGCCGTATTACAGTTGTTTGGCACCCCCTTTCTGTGGTGAGTGAGCAGTGGGGCCTTTAGGCAGTGATTTCTGGGCGCCAAGGTGGAGTTCCGTACATCCAAGGTGGCAGGTGGCGGGGTCAGGGAGTTGCGCAGTACCCACACCCCGTCCTGTGGGTGTAGTCGATGTTGGGTGGCGGGTCAGCTATGGCCGCCCGTGGGCTCACCAGTTCTTGTGGGTGCACAGTGCGCCGGGCTTGGGCAGCCCTCTGTGTCGACTGCAGGGCGCAAGGCGGTTCCAGGCGACGGTGGACTACTGGGATCCACTCCTGCGACTCTCCCTGATGTAGATTTGCGTTGGTGGGGGGGGGGCGAGGTCCCGACAACTCAGGGAGGCCAGCCCTGCAGCAGGGGGACGGAGCACTATGCGACGCGGGTCCTCTATCGCTCCGCTCCCGAAGCAAGAGTCGGGGCTGGTTACCCCCCCGTCCCGCTTACCTTCGCGGCACCGGCCAGCCGCTGGTCTTGTCAGGGCTCTGCGGGGCTCCGCCGCGCTCCGCCGGCAGGACGCTGCTGGGTGAAGGCCCAGGGGCCGGCCCGCTCCGTCTGCGAGCACAGTTGCTCCGCTCCTCTCTCTCGACCCCGGTGCAGGCTGGCTGCTCCGGCTCCCCTGTGCGCTCCGGTGGGCGACGTCCTCTGCAGTGCAGGCGCGCTCCGGTCCCTCGAGACTCAGGACGCGGGAGCCGCCATTTCAGTTCTCTGCTCCGGCACTGCTCACTCGGCATATGACGGCGTTAGTTGTCCCCAGCCGTCTGAAAGACGGATTAAACGATTGCAGATGGGATCCGGCGACAGATGGTGCAAGTTGCAACGTTTAAAAGTTAGCAAAAATACATGAAAAACAGCTTATGATGGCACATCGGCGCGGAGCTCACAGGAGATACGTACGCTTTACATGGCAGTTAGCCACGCCCCCCCAATCATGAGATATAGTTATGCATGGATAGCTTAGGCATTTTTGCAGCAAATGATTTATTGGCTTTATTTCCTTTGGCGAAATAATGCTGTTTAGCTTACAGGATTGTTTGGCCTGCTTTCTCAGTCAGATGGACTTCCACCAGATTTCTCACTGAGCAGAGTTCTCTTAGACTTTTCTGGATGTTTCTCCGCTTATGCTCTGCTTCCCGAAGTCACACTGCCTCTTCTAGGTGACAACGCTGGGCATTTCTAGCTTTCATATAGGCTGTAGATTGACTAAAAATGGCAGCAATTTTTCCTGCATCCCATATTGTGCTTTGATCGAGGACCCCTGCATCATTCTCTGAGTAATAGTTGATTACGGCTTATCTTCTAGGTTTCTCCTATATATCCCAGAATAAAGTCATTCAGGTGCCAGGGTAGTCTTCTTGCCGGCGGGGGACCTTCTAGGTAACAGCATTTGCACTACTGCATGATCTGATGCGACCCATTGGAGGTTATTTATTGCCACTACTTTTGGCATAAGAGTATTGAATATCATTAGCATGTCCAACCTTGAGAGCCCTTTCTTCCCTGCATAATAAAATGTGTAATCCTCCTCTCCTGGTTGGGATAACCTCCAGGTTTCAATCAGGGAAAAGTCACATAGTAATTTTGCTCTTGCCGGAAAGTTTCTCTTGTCCTGGCTTGTTGGAGGCAATGATCTATCCATTGTGGGGTCGAACACAAAGTTGAAGCTCCACCAATGGTTATTCCCTCCCTGTGCAAATCTAGCCAAGACCCAGGAAAAGGCCTCTAGGAAGGCGTCCTGGCTTTCATTTGGGTTGTAAATTGAAACAAATGTAACCAATTGGCCATTACCATGGCTTTAATAAGTAAGTATTTCCCTTCTGTGTCTCTCAAATCTACGCTAGCATGAAGTGGGAGCCCCTTTCTGATCAAAATGGTGACTCCCTTCCTTTTGTATCCACTAGTTGAAAAGTACTAGTTATGGTAAACCCTATTTGTTAATCTTATTTCATCTGTTAAAATGGATTTCCAAAATCAGCCCTGGTGGG
Organism: Ambystoma mexicanum; assembly: GCF_040938575.1. Lineage (NCBI taxonomy): Eukaryota > Metazoa > Chordata > Amphibia > Caudata > Ambystomatidae > Ambystoma > Ambystoma mexicanum. The sequence goes on along the minus strand of NC_090934.1, from coordinate 739,198,715 downwards.
AGGATTTTGGGAGGCCAACCTATTTTGGTGAACAGGGAAGACGCTGAGAGGTTAGCCAAACCCAAACAATGTAAGGTAGCAGAGCGGTCAAAGATTGGTCTGGGGAAAGGTGTGAGAGTGGTCTAGGGCTGCGTAAATTCATACTGAAGCAACACCAGTAATTCAAGTTAGAATGTATGTATATAAAACTACAATTATTGGGCCTTTAGTTTACACACTAAGCAGATAAAAATATTGTCACACAAAACCTTATAAAACATGCATCCACCCTTATGAGAAATATAATTGCATATGTATCAATTAACAGTGCAACACAGGTGAGTAGTCCGATGCATAGAATGGACAGAACTCTTTTAGAATCAATGCAAAACAGCTTTCCTCAAACTTACAAAGCCCAACCAGTAGTGGGTTTGGGGCCTGGTGCCCGAAAGTCAACAATTCCAAAGCATATCCTTTGCCCAAACACTGCAACGCTACCCTACCTGTGCCCAAGGGTCACATCAGTAGAAACCAGATGCCCAAGAAACACCCTAAAATTACATGTGCACTACAAAAACACACCACCACCACACTGCATAAAAAACTACCCCTAAGTCCGACCATGTCCGTGACAATTTAAAAGGTTGAACATCAGATCATTCACACCAAATATGGAATATTGCCCACCTAGCTAACAAGCATCTTCAACATAACAGCAATTGAGTTGGGTAGATTTAAGGTAGCCTTACCGAAGTAAGTTACTAGAAAAAGAATAATTCAAATGGATTTCTGCCTCTCCCAGATTTTGCATCTATGACAACTATCTATAGCGCAACTGAACTTTGGAAACTTTGTCACCACTAGGGGGTGCAGTGGGGCTCCATGTCTGCTCCCCTTAACGCATGTACGTGCCCCGCGCCGGATATGGTGTCGGGGCCAATATATATTGATGCATGGTGCCCCAAGACCTCTGTTCCTTTTCCCATGCACTTCACCTCAATTCCTATTTTCACGCACTCTGTTCGCTTAAGGAACAACGCTACTTTGAAATTGTGAATCATGCTGAAAGCTCAGGCTTCAAGCTCTGTGTTTATTGCTGAAAATAGACGTCTCTTATTTATCGCCATAGGATATTTTTATACTGTTTGGAGGAAATCACATCCCCCCAAGATTGTAGCTCAGGTCAGTAGATGCATCCGAAAGGCTTTTCAGGAGCGTGCCTCAAAGCTTCTTCACCTTTTACTACAAGGAAAATGACGATAAGAGAACTCGTTTGAGATCCTTCACCGCGAAGCAGAAGGACCGAACTCTGGCCCGGAAGGAAAGGGAGTAGCAGCAGCACATTGTATGAGGACTGCTCGCACAGCAGCTCCTCTCAGCAACACTCTTCTTATTCGAAGAAGGATAGCCACCGCTCCATGGACTGCTCTAAAGAGACTGCTCCACAGGTATTTTTCCCCACCTAATCCTCCACTCAGTGGATTGGTAGCTGTTTTGGCTGAAATTGCATGGCATCTCCACCAAGGCTCCACGCTGGCAGCTTCAACCTCATTACCACCATTTCCATTGGGTCCAACCGCACTTGTATATACTGGCAGAGACCCCTCGCGGGACTTGAACTGTACACCTGTGTGTTCTGGCTAGGCTCCCACAGGCGAAGATCTGTCTCTGCTTCTGACAGCTACGTCCCTTGGCGTAATGGGGCTGGTGCCAGCTCCAATCATCATGACACCCAGATTTCCCAGGACTATGTTCCGTCCCTTTGGGTGTGTTTGTGTCGAAGATGAGGGATATCTTCCACCAAGAGGGTAATCCTATGCCTTTTGGACTGAAACCAGGGGTGTACCGAACTTCGGCTTTGAGTAAGTGTTTGGACGATAACTGGCTGAAAAATAGCGACCTGGTTCCAGACGAATAATTTCTTAGTATTTGGCTCCAAGCCGAATACTTTGCCTTCTCATTTTAATGCAATATAATCCCTCAGAGAGGCAATTTTGAGGTGTAGATTTCAAAAGGGAATGGAATTAAATGTTGTTACAAATCATTCCTGATTAAATATAGGAGTACGACGTATAGGTTTGTTTATTGTAGAAAAGGAGTGGTAAGGATGAGTCGAAGGTGAGGATTGATTGTTCCTCTGGGAAATGCCTGTGAAGAAACTTGAATTCATAACAGATGGTGGAGACAAGTAGGGCTTTGGTAGACTGTTATGTCAGGCAGAGGGATATGTCTCCGCCTAATAGGCCTCTCGGTGGAGCTTCATGTTGGGAAATCTCTCAAGTTTTCCTTTCTGCCAGTCAGTTTAGTTATGGAGATCAGTGCGTGGACTATGCATGGGACATAGTCAAAGAGCTTTGCTTTGTGGGTGAAATTAGTACGAGGGGAGGATATCTGGAAATCTGAAGATTTTCCTACAGGCAGGCTAATTCTTCTAGGTCAATAGGGCTGGGGATGAGTCAGTTACATGTGAGCCATTGAAAGATGCAGCCAACGTCTCCCAACCCATATTGGCCTAATGGGAGAACTTGCTTATTGGGAAGTCTCTTGACACAGAGAGATAGCGAGCACTGTATCTACTGGTGTTGTATGATGGAGGGTTGGAGAGTAATAGAAAAAAACAGCACCTTGCATCCTCTTGTGTGGTTATTGTAGGAGGAGGATTGATAAGTGGACATTGTGAGGGGTCAGTAATGCGAGGCGGACACCTGCTTGATGATTTAACAAATGTGATTTTATTCTTAAAGAGAATGTATTAAAAAAAGTCCTCACTATCCCTACTCTGCTGAGGTTTTCCCTGCCTTACCAAAGCTAAGCGTAATCACTCTAACATAGGATCACTGGCCCTCACACTAAGCAACAAATACACAAAGAAAATATATGGCATGTTAACATCAAATGAACAACATTCACAGTTTCTGAATAACCTTCTAACGTCCTGGATGATTTCCCTTCCGCAGGATTCAACGTCAGATATGTTGGTGTTCAACCAAAGAAAGAAATATCTCAAATCAGTTCTTGGTAGTTCAAAGTCAATGTAAATGGTTGTTAACCAGAATTCCACTAGCAGATCTCTTCTTCTTGATGATATATCCACTTTCTCCAAATAGCACCAATGGTTATACAATCCACCATGCTCTGTTACCTTCCTCAAAAAGACTTGCCACAATTCAAAAGAAATGCAATATCCACAACTACCAGTGGTGCACAGTTCTTGGTTAACAGTTTGTATTTTCTTGGGTACAGTTGTGGGCTTCACAATGGTATATGTGGCAGGATAACTTCTTAATGCTGCTGCATCAACTTTAACAACTTCACTTCAACTTGATTCACTATGTATGAGAAAAGTAACCTTTGTCTCACAGTACTCCTCTTTGTTTGGACTACTAGAATATTGCATCCACTGAACCACCACAGCTTCAGTACTTTGGACTACTACAACAGCTTCAGTGATTTCTACTTTTAGACAGACTTCAAAGTACTTCAACAACTTTAAGTAGACAAGGCACTCTTCCTCCGAATAACTCTCTTCAAAAGGGGTAGCCTCTTTGTCTTTCTTGTCTGTCTGCCACAAAACAACCTGGGTTTGCCTTTGAGACTCACTTTTCTGTCTTCCACAATCCCTGGCACTACAGGTTGTCTCAACTTCAAAATAGTCTTTACAAGCAGCCAGTTTCCCTTACCCAACTTTACCAGCACCTTTCTGCGAGTTATCAGCCCAATTAGTTACCCAGAAGCCTTGGTGCCACTCTTTTATCTTCAGGTAATACCTGCACACTTGTATCTTAGGCCAATAAAATGTTATCAACTTTACAGTACAGTTAGATTGCTTTTTAACTCTGGAAAATGTTGTTTCAGTGTAAATAGGGGGAGACTCTTGGCTTTGGTAATGCTTTTCTTCTGCAACTGTTATACACTTTAACTTGTTTAAATGTAAGGTATGCTATGTTTAGAATAAAGTATAGAATTCAGTCTTTTTTGAAAATCAGAATCAGCCACAGGCGACAACTTCTCGATACAGTCTTCAGGGTTTAAAGATTGGTATATAATTGTATTCCTGTGTGGAAGTAAAGGATAGAGTTCAGGCTTCCTTTGGGAATCACAACTAGGCACAAACGACCCTTCACTGATGTAGTTTTTTCAAGTTAAAGATTGTTACTCTTGTATTGTCAGAGGTAGGTATTCAGTAATGGTCTTAGCAGCGTTCCCCCTCCTTAATTAGGGACATGCAGCCACTCCTTCAAGCAATAACAGTCTTTGAATAATTGAAGAATGGATTTTAGTAACGTTGGATTCTCACACGAGTAAAAGACTTTTCACGTTATACGGGAGTGCTACATTTTCATGGGTCATGATATTTTAGATGCAATGCACAACTTTTACTCGCTTGAACGGGGAGCTGGATACTGTTACCAGCGATGCTTGCACAATGTTTTAGAATGCTGTGCTTCACTCACTGGCTTCTTAGACACTTGCTCTGCGGGTTGCACTGCGTTCCCGACTTCTGCCAATACTTCTACCGCTTCTGGCTTGCTGGGCACCCACACCCTTCTCCTGAAAAGGTGTCTCTGGTCTAGCCACACGTTTTGGGAACTCTGCTCGCTCCCGAACCCTCGGATTGACAATTGCTTCTTGCAATGGCCTCCTGCATGTCTGCAGCTCGGCAACCACAGCAATCAGGCTCACATGGAGAAAGACAGCTCTTCTGCACGTCTTTTGCTGCACAGCTGCTGCACTTCAAAATTTGGGGAACCCGGACCCTCTCAGAACAAGCAGGTGTAATCTGCTGTCTCGACGTTTCAGCATCCCTCTTGTTCTCCCACTTCTGCTTGGTTTGCCAGCCTCATGCTTTCTTCCTTCTGCTACTACTGCTACAGCTAGCGTTCCAGTCACAGTTCCAGCTCCTTCCACTCCTTCTAATTTCTTGCACCTGAGGGAGCTTTATATGCCTCCCAGGTTCCTTCAGGTTTGTTTATTTATATGGTGCTCCCAACCCAATATGTATCCGCGCACTGTTAGGCTTAATTGCCTGACTACTACATGCCTCTTCAACCCTCTTCCTCGTCCCAGTATTCTGGGATTATGGGATTTGTAGTCCCCATCAGTTTTTTTAACAATATAGCTATTCTTAAGGGTAGCTTTAGTTCCCTTAAACTCAATAAAAAATGGACTCTTAGGATTGGATTGGAATCACTTGTATTTAGGGCATTTTCTCTTGATCCTTTTTTACTATACCTTAGGGAGTAAGGACAGTATTTATCCTTAAAAGATCTTTCTATTGGCAAGGTTTGCTCAGATTTAACAGAGCTTGTACCCCGGGTCACAGATCTTATATGTATGTCGGGGACACTATAATGGCAATATGCCTTCACCTGATTTGGCAACCGATAAAGGCACCTCCTTTTTTAGGACAAATACCATGTCTCATCCCAGTGGACCTCCTCACCCCCCTGCCCCCCAAGGTCAAGATCAGGAAGCGTCTGCCTTTCCCTGGCCTTTAGAGAGGGATCCATAGGATTCTTTAGCTCATGGACTGAGATATGGTGGAATTGAGTGACTTCCCAACAGGCAAGTGTTTGTAGAGCTTGTAGGGTTTGGGTGATTGCTTACCCCTGCTCCACCCTATTGGCTTCTCTGGGAGAGTCCTCTCCCATGGTTGTTCTATCAGGGAGGGAATTCCCTCTTTAACAACAGTAGGGATATTGGGGTACAATCACCTCACATGCTCCCCCGACTTGTGTCCTGCATGAGAAGACATACACCATTCTTTTATTTCTGTGTGAGCTGGAAAGAAGGTTTGACATTCAGTTACCAACTAAGCTACCTTACAACTCACAAGAGATTGCAATGTGTGCGATTTGGATTGGCGGTTGCAAATTGCAGTATTCATTTTGGTCATTGCAACCTAACAGTTTTTGCTATGTAGCCTGCCACTAGTTTTGGGTATGCAATATCCTTTGTGAAGGCTTTATGAAGCAATACCAGACAACAGATTCACTTTCTTAACAAAAAAGGACTTTATTTTATATCAGGATGAATTAATGCCTAATTTGCCGTATGATAAGGTGGGACTTCCCTACCTAAAGAAACTAAGGATAGTCTGTGTCAGTAAATTAAATTTACAAGTCTGTGTCGAAAACATATACTTGCCCTCACAATTAAATATGCATAATGTGTAGGGATGGCAGCACCAAAAGAACCAGTATTCAAAATAAAGTTCACAGCTTCTTCCAGGTCGGGGTAGTTTTCAGCTTCCCCTTCCACAAGTTCAAATAGTTCCACCAAAAAGGACTCAGGGTGTCCTTCCCCAAGTGTATCACAATTCCAGGATATCGCAGGGTTCCTTTCCCCAAGTTCAACACAGTTCCCGGATATCTCAGGGTTCCCTTCCCCAAGTTCATCACAGTTCCCGGATATCTCAGGGTTCCCATCCCCAAGTTTAACACAGTTCCACGCAGTTCAAGTCTCTTTATTTTCTCCAATATTGTTGGCTTCACTTTATATTCATTTTGACTCGTATCAATTCAAACAGATGCTTTCTTTCACTTCAGCACTTGTATCATACAGCCTTTGTCTTTGGGGCTTTTCTTGGCTCATTCCCGAGTTAGTCTATGTGCAGTTGTCGGACCACACGGTCCACCCATTACAGGTCACGCAACCGATAACCCGTGGCACTTTGTGATGCTCTTAGTTCTTCTTGATTAACACCGGTTTTCCACCTGGCGCCACTGTCAGTACTTAACATGTGCTGTGATTTCTCTTTGGCAGTTTTTGGGGCTTGGTCACTACTTGTATATTGGCAGTATTTTTGCTTTGCCACAACTTGCATTCACCCTATTCTGTGGTGTTTATCATCTTCCACCACCTTGCTTTCACCTTGTCCCTCTTAGCTGTAACAACTTGTCTTTCACACTTGCTTTTCCTTTAGTTCATAAGTATTCATGACCGCTTTCACTTTGTTTCTTAATGCTTCCTAGCAAGTTTCACCATAGCACATCACTTGCTTTCCACTCATGCTATAATTTCACATGATTTGCATATTGTTTCTCTAATTTGGTATTCAATATATGTTGTTGCATTTTCCAAAATACCTGACAACTTTTTCATGATTCATTATTTCTTCTATTCGGGTTCCAAACCATATTCTTATAAGCTTTTTGCTCGTTTACAATCATTAAATATCCAAGATTCGCCCCCAGAGCACCCTGGTACGAGTATCCCCTGTCTCGCACTCACAGGGGCTGCTCTGCTTCGCTGGGCATCTTCTTGCCGTTCTTTGCCCTTCTCTCCACTCCTGGGTAGGTGTCGGGAGGTCCAGCGAGCAACTTTCACTGTTGGGGAAAACTTTGCGTAGCATCCCGCGGCGGTTCAGAGGTTTCCGTGTCTCCCAGCTTCAGCTGGGAACACGCAGTTCAGGTAATTGCTGGGGCTTTGGTCCTCTCGCAGCCCCTGGCAACACAGTGTCCTCTCTGCCGGTCCTGCTCCAGCCGGCTCCTCGCAACACAGCTCCACCTTCTCTTTAGATTTGCTGCTTGGGCCTCCTTTTAAGCACATGTAGCCTTCCAATAGGTTGCAGGTGCGACTAGTTTGGCTGACCCTCATTACATCAATTAACTGGTCATGCCTGATCCTTCATAGGCATCTTGCTTGTGTCAGTCTCGCGCCTTGAAACACTTGTGTATAGGCGCGTTATAAATGCCATATCATATCTCACTACCACAGTGGTGAAACTGACTAGAAGTGTGCATTACTCTAAGTCGCCTCTTCCTCGTCCCAGTCTTAAAGGTATACGATTGAGAGTCATATTATGTGTGTGGAAGAGATGGGGACTGACAAAACCCTATGAAAGAAGGGAGAGGGGAGGATTCATTCTTAAGGGAAAAGGGGGATAACATGTCTCCCCTATAGACATCCTATCCCTACTCCCCAAGGTCCCTCCACCTAGGTGATCCTCCCTTGCATATCGACCCCCACGGTCAGGATCCAAAAGCGATGGCTTTTCCCTGATGCCTTTGGGTCGCTCACCTTCCAAACATCTGGTCCCTGCTTTTTTTGGTTAATCTGTTAATGTCTGGCCTGTGTGTGTTAAATAAGGATGAGATGTTGATGAAAATAAAGAGAAATAAGTGAAACATAGAAACACATTTGAAATCATACTTTCTGTTTTTTTTAATAAGAGTTTTTTTCAAGTATAGAACTTGATTGATTAAATAAACTAACCAGATTTGGCTATATACGTGACAAACTATTCAGTATTTGGGTGAATACCAAATATGCTGCTTAGTACATTCCTAGCTGGAACTCTAGGCCTTAATGGAGTAAAGGATTTCCTGGAGGGTGTTTTATGGCGAGGGGGAAGAGCTGTTGGCTTTGAACTTATAAGAAGCCAGCGGTTTGGACACCTCTGTTGTTTGATGACAGCGACTCTGAGGAAGCCACAGGCTACTTCCCAACAAATTATCAGCACAGTGGTCAAAACACTGATTTTGTTGGCGGTTTGAGGACTATCTGGTGTTCCGCTCCCAGGCCTAACGTTTAATTTAAACAAACAGAGCCTTGCTCCCAAAGAGAGGCATTGCTGTCTTTTAACCTGGCAGTGGAGGCTCCCTTGTTGGAAGTTTTGGAGGAGCCTGCCTCAGTTTCTACTGTGGACCGAGACCTGGCCAAGAAGCACCGTCCAGTGCCTTCCGACCCAGCTTTCCTATCCACTCAAGTCTCTTCTGAGAGTATGGCAGTTTAGGCTGTTAAGGCCAGTCAGAGGGAGAGCAAGAGTTTGGAAACATTGGGTAGTCTTGCCCTGAGGGCAATAAATACTTCCTGCGCCTTGGCCACATTTCCTTTTTGTCTTCAGCGATCTTGTGCTCTGCTGAGTCTACCGGAGGGGAGATGTGATGGTGTTTTACATCCTTGACAGATGCTGCAGACTAGCCTGTTCATGGCTGACTGTGTGGCATGGGCCATAACCACTGGCAATGTAATGAGGCGACAATCCTGGATGAGACCCTCCGGTTTCGCCAAGAAAGTTCAGGCAAAGCTCTTGAATATGCCCTTTGACAGGCATAACCTCTTCAGGGCCAAGGCGGACTACTCCCTTCAGACAATCCAGTGTTCCAGGGGCACGACTAAGGATTTGGGCCTAGCAATGTATCAGCCTTCAACTCCCACTAACAGGGGGAAAGGATTTGATCCTTCCCCTCCTTTGCTCACTGTGGGAGAGGTTTAGTGCCCTCAGGCAAGCAGCAGTTGTGCCACCCCCAACCCCACAGGGGAAGAGTCTGTGCAGCTCCAAGGGGCGGTGTCTCGGCTCCGGCAGTGTCCTTCTTTGCCCCATACCTGTATCAAGGAGAGATGTTGCACAATGTCTGGAGTTTGGAGGAAGTACACCAGGGTTTTTGTCTCTCCTTCATCCACCCAAGAACAGGTCAATGGGCTGTGTTCGTGGTGCCGGTAGAGAGACTCCCGGAGCCCCCTTTGTTTTGCATATTAAGTAACTTTGGGTCTCACCCTAAGTTACCAGGTGAATCCAGATGTGGACCCCTTGCTCACTTTTCTTAGAGAGGCACAACTCCACCTCACTGATGATTCCCAATAAGGCCGAAACACGTGTGTGGGGTTGGTACTCTTGTTCAGAGGAGAATTGCCTAGCATTTCGGTGCTGGACTGCCCCTGGGCAGGACAATGACTAATATGCAGGGATATTTCTTCTCTGTGAAAGGGACAGTGAGCTAAAGACTTGGTTGAGACTCTCCCGGGGGCCATCCACCCAAGAGCAGGTTAATGGGCTGTGTTTGTGCCGGTAAAGATACTCCCAGAACCCCTTTGTTATTCCTTGTGTATCAGTGCAGAAGTCTAGACCAGGGCAGAATCCACACCCAGTCCTTGCGAGACTGCTCAATTATCACAACTGCTATCCTATACTGCGTAGCACACGTGAACTTGGGCACTTGCATTATAAGGAATCCAGAGTGGCGTTTTACCAGGATTTTCCTCCATCAGTACAGCAGGCTCAGCTCTCATTTTTGGCTGCAAAACGCTTGATGAGAGAGAGGGGTATACAATATGCCATGCTTTACCCCTCTAAACTTTGTGTTATTCATGATAACAAGACATTTTAATTTTTTTTACAGATCCAGCTGAAGCAATAGCTTTTGTCGAGTCCAGGCCTAAAGGCTGAGAGGTGGTGGTTTGGGGAAGTATGGCAATACAATGGTGTGATTTCCCTTCAATGTTTGGTCATGGATGTGCTTTGGACAGAGCATTTGTATGTGTGAACTGGGGAGAGTGAGTTTACAGGAAGGTGGTAGTTGTCGAGCACCCACATAGTTGTTTTTCTTTTTTGGTTATGTAATTAAATGGGCCAGTTGCTAACTATCACTGTGTAAATTGTCCCTCCTCCTCTTGGGGGACTGCTCACAGTGGTCGAACCACGAAGTCGCCAAGTCCGTCCCCCCAGATAGGCTTCCAGGTGGGAGGTGTTGGTGAAGTTGGGGTAGGAGTGTGAGGGGGATATCACTGCTGTTTGGGGTTGAGCAGTGGAGGTGGGGGCAAGGGGTTAGTGCCAAGTTGAAGAGCGGGGAGACAGGCTCATGGTCAGGTGGGGCATGGCAGTGGCCGAGCAGGTAGGTTGTGAGGAGTTCGGGAATTTCAACTAAAAATGGTTCACGTTGCTTTGAATATTGTACGGAGTATACAAGTTTGCTGTCAAGTTACGTTGTACTTGGGGGAGACGGGCATGAGGAGGCTGAACGAGGGCTGAATGTTGGCTAAGCAAGAGCAATGCACCCTCCTCAGTTGGAATGTAAGAGGGCTGAATAATCCCGCTTAAAATGCACAAGATCTTGGCTAATGGGGATCGTCATTGGACCAAGATTATTTTTCCTCAAGAAGTGCACTTGATAGGGAAGTTGAATGAGGGGTTTGCTAAATCCTGGGGAGATGCACGGTTTTACACTTATTCCTCAAATTCATGTAGCGTCTCAATTGTTGTCCATAAGTCACTGTGGTTTCGGCCATTGCATTAAGAAAGAGACGTTGATGGGAGATATGTAATAGTGTCAGGGACACTGGCTCAGAATCTGGTCCCCTTATGTAAACGTGTATGGTTTGAATACGGATTATTCTGGGTTTTATGACTCCCTGTGGATTAACTGCTTAGCATATTCACACACTCTAATTGTAGTGGGAGATGTTAATGCAATACTGCATGCAGAATGGGATAGATCCACTGTTAGTACAAAGTCACTGTCGTCTGCTAGAGCAATATAGGGTGGGCTAGCAGACCTCAGTCTTCTGGATCTCTGGAGAACACTACACTTTTCCTTTTACTCCGCTGCACACAACATGCAATCGCGCATATATAATGATAGGGCTGGGCTTGGTTCGTAGCGTGAACAGTTGCACCATGCTTCCGAGAACATTGTCCGACCACTCCCCAATTCTGTGGCAGTTCCTCATTGAGAATTTAATGGTTGCTAGACCCCACTGGCAATTACAAAGCTAAGCGTTATTAGATGTGGTATGTCGAAGTGAAGTGCTAGAGATTATAACGTCCTTTCTTTACCTGCATGCAGGGTTGGTCACCATATTAGGGACCCTCTGGGAGGCGTTTAAGGTTTATTTGAGGGGGCTCTGCATCTCTATTGAAAGCGAGGTGCTGTAGGCGATTCAGAGGATGTTGGGTGGGCTAGAAGAGGAGTTAAAAGAATTACAGTTCAGGGAAGTAACACAGCCCTCAAGTGAGAACCTGGCGGCGATCCGAAATTGCCCTTGATCACTTAAGGGATGAGGCGGATAGAGAAGTGCGTTTTCTCACGACCCCTCGATTGGCGCGAAGGTATGGTGAAGAGGGGAGGCCGGGTAGGTACTTGGCTAGGTTGGTGAGGGGTGAAAGGGACCAAACGGACATCATGGTGATTAGACAAGCTGATGGCACATGGATTTCAGAACCCGATTTACTTCTTGCAGAATTCAGAGCGTTTTATGTTAAGTTGTATGCTGCCAGAGGTAGAGCAGAGCAGGACACCATGAAGCTCTTTGTTGAAGAGACAGCGTTGTTAGGGCTTGGCGCAAAGGCTAAAGCAATTTTGAAAACACCTATCACTGCTAATGGCATCCTGAAAGGGATTAAAGATCTCCCTGCTAAGGCTCTGGGTTCGGATGGAATTACCTCAAAGTATTTTTAAGGGCTATGGCCCTAATGTTGCTGATTATTTAACTTGAGTGTGGCAGGAAGCCTTGCAATTGGGGTTGCTACCCCCTACAATGTGAGAGGGTTTTATCTCCTTGATACTAAAGCCCGATAAGGACCCATTCGACTGCGCCGTCTAACATGGATGCAACAATATTCTCTAAAATCTTGACTGATAGATTACTTCCCTTTCATAGTGGATTCAGATCAGTCTGGCATTATCTTAGGCTGCTCTACAGCCCTCAATTTACAGAGACTGTTTGTGGTGCTAGCCCAGTTTGAACTCTCTGTGCAGGCGATTGGAGCGCTTTTAGACATGGAGAAGGCATTTGATTCTGTAGCTTGGGTTTATCTGTTTGTGGTTCTCAAGAGGGTAAGGGTACCAGTGTACTACCTACAACGCATAAAAGTCCTGTATTTGGGGGTGACTTCTAGGATTGGTCTTTTTGTTAGACATTTGGCAGCTTTGGGTTGGGACGGGGGACGCGTCAGGGATGTCCGTTGCTCCCTCTCTTATTTGCAATCACCATGGAACAGCTCACGTTTTGCTTGGGAACGCTACATAAACATTGGGGGCTAGCATTCGGAGTGGTTCGGGATTTGATGTTACTCTATGCAGATGATATCCTTTATGTTAAGAACCCAGGTTGGAATATACAGCCTCTTTCACAGGGGATTGAAGCATTTGGTAGAGTAGCAGAGCTACAGGTAAATTGGTCTTAAGTCGATCCTATTTCCACTGAATGAGGCCACTCTGCAGCCCTTGGGCACTGAACGGTTGCATTGTGAACACACTTCGACAAACTATTTGGGTACACAAGTTAGTAGGAGCAGCTCCCAATCGCTTAAAGACAACCATGAGGCTTATTAAGAGACCTTTGGATTAAAGCTGACCGGTTGTTTTCACTCCCAACTTCTCTCATGGGGAAGTTGCATTAATATAAATGGTTATTCTTCTTAAATTAAATTATTTATTTCTTAATAACCCAGTGTGGCCAGGCTTCCAATTCTTCACAGAGCTGAAGTCACTGTTGATTAAGCTGGTGTGTAGTACGAAGGCACCCATAATTCAATGGGAGACACTCACTGGGTCATGGGAACAGGAGGGATTAAATGTACCTGATTTGGAGTGGCATTATCTGGCTGCACAGGCTTTGTTTGTGTCATATTGGATCCCAGTTTTCCCACAGGTTAGGATTGAGAGTAGGTCAGCCCTCGCATATTCACTTACAGTACCCTGATTTCTATTCAGATTAAGGAGAAGTGCCCAGTCGACCCTGCAGCGTGTACTGTCCATGCATGGCAGAGCTTGTGCCAGAGAATGCAGGTCCTACTTCTGTATACCCCTTAGCTCATGGTCTGGGATATTCAATGTATATCTCTGACGTGTGATGGTAGGATTAAGAGTGATTTGGGGTTCATAATATGTTTGACATCTACGCTAATGGGAATTTCGTTTCCTGGTAACAAGTCGGGCCAAGCTAGGCGATGCATTTGGACTGATGTTTCAGTTCTTCAGGATCCGCAAGACGTTTTGGGCTTGGTCACTATCCTTTCCTTCCAAACTGCAAGTATTCCCTCTTTTAAAGTACCTGTTTAATGCTGCGAATGCTAAAAGGGTGGTATCTACAAATTATCAGATGGTCCTAAACTCGGCCCCAATGGTGGTTCCAGCGTGTAGTTCGCTGGGAGCAGTGGATATTGGCTCAGAACTGGAACATAAGAGGTAGCAATATATGTGCTTATACACTAGGAAAGTGGCAATTAACTCCCAGTTTAAGCTCATTCAATTTAAAATTCTTCACCGGGCTATCTATCCCCTGCGGTCCAGAAAACATGTGATAGATGCAGTGATGGAAGGTGCCCCAGGTGCAAAATCGATAATGCTGGATTTATTCACGTTCTTAGGGACTGCCCTTCCCTGGTGACCTTATGCCATCAAGTGACTGAAATGATGGGGCTTATGATTTATCAGGACATTCCCCAGAGCATCATCTGCTGTATGTTTAGGTGGTTGCCGGGGGCTTATAAGGAGAGGACAAAATTACTATCCATATTTATGCAATTGGCAAAGTATTTGTATTTTATTTAATTCATATAGTGTTTTAATCCAAAACACTTTACAAGAGTAACAATCTAGATACAACAAGCATTAAGTAACAATTGAATTAAACCAGAAAACAGTACAAAAACAATTTACATTATAGAAGAGGATAAGAAGGGTAGGGAGGGACCAAGGTGTGAGAGGAAGTAGGAGGTATGACCAGGGGAGAGAGTTGAAGTTAGAGAGGAAGCAGAGGGTGAAAGGGGAAAGGAAGGAAGAGATGAGGTTTAGAAAAGTGAAGGAAGTGGGGTATGGGGGTAGCATGAGAGGAGAGGGAGAGGTGGAAGAGAAGTAGGAAAGGGAGTAGGAGGTGTGGGTAGAAGTAGTAGCAGAAGAGAGAGGAAGCAAAGAGTTTTAGGGAGGTGAATGGAAGAGAGGATTTTAGAGAGGTACGGAAGTTGGGGAAGGAGGGAGTAGAGCGGATGGAGAGGGGGAGGCGGTTCCAGTGGAAAGGGGCGAGCAGTTGGAAAGAACAGAATCGGGAAGGGGCACAGGGTGGTGGAGGAGGAGATAGTAGGAAGAAATCGGCAGAACAGAGAGAACAAGAAGTAGTATGGAAAGTGAGGATGGAGGAGAGGTAGGGGGAGCAAGACCATAGAGAGATTTTAAGACTAGACAGGGGAACTTGAAATTAAGCTGGGAGTGGAATGGGAGCCAACTTAGAGAGGTGAGAGAAGAGGAGATGGAGTCATAAGGAGAGAGAAGTCAAAGGGAGTGGATGGCAGAGTGGTAGACCGATTTGATTGGGGAGAAGTGTTGTATATTGATTTGCTGGTCAAGCCCTGTACCCCCAACCGCAGCAAAGTGGTTAGAATATCTGGCGTGGTGCTGTGATCTAGAACAGGAGTATTGAAGAATGCAGCCAGCCCAATATAGGCCCGCTAATATATGGGACCCGGTGTGCACCTTCTTACGGGGTGGGGAAGCCGCGAGCAGTGATATGGTGGCTGGTGGAGGAGTGAACAAGGTCTGAGAAAGCCTACCCTACGTTCATAACAGCCGTCTTCACTGGAGCGAGGATGTAGGATACAGTTTTGTGATATATTTATTTCAAGTATTTGCAAGGTGACTTGAGGCCTATTTATTTATTGTTGGAGTGGGCATGACCTGTCAATTCTTTCTGTCTATTATTGGCTTGATTCGAGTCTAGTTTTTTTTTTTTAACATGGCCCTCATTTGTGCTTGTATTGTTTTTTCATAATGTGTTTTCATTTATGATCCTGTGTACTCTGGTTGTTGGTGACGTCAACCTGTTGATAAATAAAAATAAATTAAAAAGAAAGATGCAAGGAACATTTGTTTGAAGAATGTTTGTGTTGAAGAGGAATCCAGGGAAGGGAACCCAGCTTCTCTAGCAAGGACCTTTTATCTTTGAACAACGTTGGAGTTCAAGCCATTAATTCTTCCTTTTTTAACACTTTTCTAAACCACCCAAGGTTAAAAACCTTTCCATTTCCACTTTCACCCTCAAGATTAGTTTACAGTGTGAGGGTCAGAATAGAACTTTGGACACAGGAGAGTTTTGTATTTGACATCCTGACACAGACATATGCTTAGTTTTAGTTGAGCTACGGAATTCCTCTTAGAACCGGGTCAGAGAGGCCTTTTCCCAACCCTTTGATTTTTAGTTAAAGTCTTTAACCAAAATCATGGTTAACTTGTGTCCGAGTTTCATTCCTAACTCCTCACAAGGCCTTTCACCAGATTTTTGCTCTATCCTGTCACAAACCTGATTAATATTTACGAAAATAACTGATTCTTTCAAATGTTTATAAGATCTTGATTTGCATTCATATATATATTTTAAAACAATGAAATGTTGTGCTATTTGTTCTTAAAATTGTTCCTTTTTTCCAGCTTCATGAAATAAGTGGGATTTCATTCGAAAATATAGAATTTGCAAAGGTAAGAAGCGATAGCTTTGTTCTGTTGCCGTTGGCCTTGATGTGTAGATATGTAATGTCAGCAGCACTTTTGTTTCTTACTACAGGGTAGAGGAACATTTCCTTGTGATATTTCATTGCTTGAGATTAATCAAGATTTGGATTGGAATCCGAAGGTTTCTACGTTGAATGTTTGGCCACTCTACATCTGTGATGACGGGGCTGTTATATATTTCAGGTCTGTATCAATTTCACAGCTTCTCCTGATGTGTGTAGATCTATACTCTATTGAACGTCCACTTTTCTTTGTTTCCCCTGCAAGTCAACATTTGCTTGAGTTCTGCTTTTTTTCTAATTTCTTTTCTGTTGATAATTGTGGCGTCCAGATCAAGCCCCCGACAGTCCTGTGTGTATATAGGAGGAATGCGAATTCCAAAATAAAGTAACATTCATAAGTGGTGAGACATTTTATAGAAGTAGTGTATAGCATTTAGGGAAGGGGATTTTTCCAGGAACGCACTCTGGATTAGTGTTCGGGAGGCGAAATGAACATTGAAATCAGAGCATGAATTTGTTGGGGTGGTTTCCAGGGTGATATTAGAAGATGAGGTCCATTAGTACTCACCTGAAATGGATGGAAGTTGGCAGGCCGATGTGCTAGAGAACATCATTGCACATAGATACCTTTTTTTTGTTCCAACTCTTTGTTGATTCTGGCTTCTTGGTAAAGAGACTTCAAATGATGCATGCAGTTCAAGGGAGATTGTTAATTCGCTAAGGCTGGCGGAGAGCTGTTCGAATTGCTTTCAGCTATTGGTGAGAAAGGTGGTAGCATGGAGGAAGTGAGAGTTGTGTTTAGAGTTTTCAGAGTAGAGTTTTTTTACACTTTACAAATGAATGCTGGTGAGAACATCTGCTTGGACTTGTCAGGAGATGTTGACAGGCAGCCCATTTTTTTTTTTTAAAGTAAAGTGGCTTTTTGTGCTGTCTCAATAACAGAATCCTTGAGGCATAGACACCTCAGAACTTTGTGGTGAGTAAGCTCAGAAGATATCCAGGTTCTTATATTTAAACCAGTCTTTGGAATTCATTTGCGGAGGAGGACAAACTATTGTAGTTGAGTTGACTTTAATGAAAAAACAGTTGTCATTCGATTACAGGCCAGTATTGACAGTTGTGGTTTTGTACATCTTGATTGTTAGGCAGAAACCTGTGCAGTTCCCTTAGGGACCACTGCAAAAGGCTTAGGACTACAGGTGTTGGCAGTAAACCCCATTGGTAGCAGTACCACCCAGATTTACCTGGTAGCTGTGGGCGAGCAGCCAGACTTCTCTCAAGAAGTGTTAGACAGTATATAGAGTATACAAGATAGGTACCAAAATACAGTAGCACAAGCAAACACTGACCAGAGCTTTGGTATCAAAGTATATAATTATTTATTTAAAGACACGCTTATAGAAACACTCCAGCACTATTATTATTACTATCAAAACACAGTGACTATTAATATATATACATCCCTTATTCCTTATTAGACAAGTCTTAGTTAACACCACTTATTTTCAGACAGAGGTGAGCGCTTAACTAAAGATGGCACTCCAATAAGTTATCAAAAAAGGGAGGGAAAAGGCAGAAATTAGAAAGGCACACAACACTAATACTTTAGAAGCACCCAGCAAGGTAGGAAAGTCAAAGTCTACTTGTGAGCAAAAAGTTCAGAGGCCAGGCTCCCTCTTAGAGAGAGTAGAACACCAATAATGCCCCCAAGGTCACACAGTTTAAGAGGCTTGAAAAGTATTGCAGAGAGTTCAAAAAGGAATTAGTTTAGCTCAGAAAAGTTCAGTTAGCCAGCCTAAGGTCAGCCCAGGTGGTAAGTTGAGGATTTAATAGACACCCCGAACAGACCATTGCAAGGGAGGCTAGGCGGACACAGTACCTTTAAAATGGAGAGGATCCTCCAGCGGGGGCAGTTGTTCCTGGCAGCGGGTGCAAGTCATGGCGTCGTCCAGAGGAAGAGAAGATCTCGACGTGGAGGAAGGCTGAAGGTCGTTGCACTGCCAGGGAAGAAACCAGCCGCGGAGTTCTCCGGTTAAAAGGTACTAACCTTTTATTTGTGGTAGTGGTAATACGTGGTATCCCGGTTGCCGGGGTGCTTGGTACGGGGAAGGCAGGCCATGAGATGATCCGGGAAGGCAAAAAGGCGGGCAAACTGGTTGTCCCCACCAGTCAAAGGAAGAAGACTCTTCGGGATGAAGATCTCCTCTGTCGTTGGAAGAAGTGGTGAGGCGGTTCAGCAAGGCTCCACCGGTGGTGTCGTCGTTGCAGGTCGGCTCAGCTTCTCCCTCTTCGGATTCTTTGGTCCTGTGGCGGCTTCTGAAGTTCCAGTCCCCAAAGCCCTGCTTTTATGCAGAAAACCCCCATTCATCAGTCCTAGCTGTCACTCAAACATGCTAAGTGGTGAGCCAGGTGGCTCACCACTGGGCCAATCACACAAGAGTGCGACTTGAGTTGCCGAGGCAACTCAGTCGAGGGTGCCTAAACCCCCCTCCCACACATCCTGTAGACCCAGATAGAGTGGCACCACTTTTGGAGGCTTCTGTGGAGAAGCCCGCCAAAAAAAGGAACAAAGGGCTCGACTTGGGTTGGAGTTACAGAGGCGAACACAAACGCCATTTTAAAACCGAGTTCTGGCAAAAAGACCCAACTGGGGAATAAATATTAAATAAATAACCCAGCGGTATCTTTAACATTGCACCAAAAAGTGGTGCGTTTAAAATGAATGGGAAAATCCCATAGGAAATATTCTGGTGGAATATTTCGCGTGGTAACCACTGCCACCAGCCAGAAACTCGACGAGGGGCGACTGCACAGTGCCCCCTCAAAAAACAGACCTAGGGGCAATCTAATTACCCCTACCAATACTTCCACAATAGGATGATTTGTACTGGTTCTGTTCACAATTTAAGACTAGTAAAGTCAATGGTGACTTTACATGCCCTGGGAGACAGTAGTCACTCCCAGGGTATGGAGTCTATGCTTGGGGGTCACTATGACACCCCTGTGTTACTGCACTGAGGGTGCTGTGTAACACACTTACCAAAAACCACATGAAACCCTATGGAGTAAAAAAAAACCATAGCCCATAAAACACATTACAAAGTCAAAGGATATCTCAAATTATGTCTAAGAGTGGGAGAAAAAGAGTCTCTCTCTTAGCAGGAGAAAAAAATAAACCCCAAAAATCCAGCAAAGCTGCTGAGGGACTCACTAGGTTTGGGAAATTAGCCTTAACAGAGAATTCTCCCTAACACTGATGACCTCTTAGCAATTGATAATAGTTGGATATTATGGCATTTAGAGCTTTGCAGAACAAATGACCTTGCAAGAGCAAACATGTATGGTGGTTACAGGGTGGCTATGCAAAAAAGGTACTTTGAGGATCTCCGACCATCTAGCCAAAGGTGCTTAACTCAATGCTGGCAAACTCACTTTAGGTACGCTAGATGTCTTGCCACCCGGTTTAAGATGCATGCAGAGGCTGCCCCTTTTTCAGACTGGCTGGAAGTCCCCTTCTTTCTTTCCATGTATCATTCTCCATTTAAATATGAGGTGTAAAGGTGTTCTGGTATATCAATTTTTGTTTTATCATAACCAGTATTTTGATACCCCTTCGAGTGACAATCATATTACAGTAAATGCACATTAATTGGATTGTCTTGCTTGATGGTGGGCTGCATTGCCACCCTGTGATACTGGATCTCGCAGCAGCATTTGATTTTATGGATATTTTGACACTTTGCAGAGACTGGTCTTCGAGGTGCAGTTCTGAAGTAGTACTGATTATTCCCATCTCTCATATTTCAAACTGTTCACATTGCCTCCTCTTGAGTCACGACTCAGGATGGTTATCCTGTCACCCGTTTATTTCAAAATGAACATGGCATTGTTGAGGGATCTGGTTGCTGGAATGGGCTCCTGCATTCATCAGTATGCTTATGATATAAAATGTTGTCTTCGGTCCTCTGTGACAAATCACTAGATGTCGTCACTTCTCCCCAGGGGGAGCAGATTAGACCGCAACCTGATAGTCCCATCGAGGGTGGTGCACAGCAGGAGGATCTCATGGGGAGAGACTCCTTCTCTGGGGATAGACAGACATCTAGCCAGACCGCTGTATGACCCCCTCCTCAACCTACACCAGTGGTACACCCCAGTAATACACCCAACCACCCCATGTACCTGTGTAGGGCCAGTGACATGAGATCCACTGAGACGAAGACGAGCCTAGACTACGCCAGTAAGACTTGCATCACAAAGACTGGGATCAGGTGGTGGTGCTGAACTAGGAAGATCACTACCAAAGGTAGGTGTGAACATTCTAGTTCTCCACTAAAGTCCACTACTAAAACCAACAGAAAAACAGAAGACGGACTAGGGCGTTGGTCAAGCCATCCCTGGGGGAGCTGCAAGCCTGGGAACCATTCGGCATGGAAGACCGTGGTGACCGGGATGCTGGCGAGAAGGCAGACGTGTCCCTATGCGGCCCACTGCGGACGGACCGACTGGAAAACTGGTGAAGCAGAGGTCTAGGAATGTGAGGAAGCTGGACTATGCAGTCGAGTGAAAACAAGCATCCTGCTTGGCCCACAGGCTGTGGAGCCACCGCTGCACACCATAGAGCAAGAGAAGATGTAAACAGAAGCAAAAAGAGCCAAAGACCGACCGAAAGACACAGGCAAGTACCCTACAGGTACAAGGGTTGCTGGGATGGTTGGCAGAGCTGCAACAGCGTTGTAGTGGACTCTAGACCCACAGAGCAGGGTTGAAGACGGAACCCCTGAGGGATAAACAAATATTAAGAATGCCAACAACAGAGAGACAGAAACTCGGGTCTGGGACCTGCACCCATAAAAGAAGATCCATACAAGTCATCTTTTTAATGGCATTACCTGACAGGAGAGGGAACCAGGTCATCCAGAACAACGTAATAGAGAACGTCAGGTATGGGACCCGTACCCACAAAAGAGCCCTACAAATCATCTCCTCCGTGACAGTACTTGGCAGGTTAGAGAAACAAGTCTATCCATTGAACTAAGAGGGAGTCACAAGAACCTTGTAAATCATCTTCTTTGTGACAGTACTTGGCAGGATAGTAAACTAGGTCTGTACAACAAGCTTAATAGAGAAATATGTGTCTGGGACCCACGAAAAAAGAAGGCAAGCAAGTACAACACTCTTCCTCGTGGCAGTAATTGGCAGGCCAGAAGGCCAAGTGTTGCCATGTTTTCCCAGTGGAATATACTGGGGAAACCTGGGTCAAGAATCGTACTTGTGCATGTCACCAGATGAAGGAGCTCATTCCCCTGGGTACCACAGAGTGCGAAATGAGTAATTCTCATGGTAGTGCGACATCTACAGGAAAAAGGACAATCTAACTCAGAGACCAGGAGAAGAGAGTAATTCTCCTGGTAGTTAAATCTGCAAAAAGGATCAAACCACAGAATATTGCACTCCAGGGAGTGGGGAAACTGAGAGTGTTTCTGATACAGAGTGTTACAGGATTGAAAGTGCTCTGTCTGAGAAGTATTGGGACCATGGGAAGGGAGTAATTCCCTGTGGTTAAGAACTTGCAAATAGAACTGTGCTACCCAGTCCAGGAGAAGGGAGTTGTTCTCCTGGACCAAGAACATCGACACAACCTTCTAGTTTAGTTAGAAGTGAAAGGGAAAGAGAGTTTTGATACATGACGGTAGACTCTTTCATTTACAATGACATTATCACCAACCCATTAGCACTTTAGTTGAGGTAGGGAAATCCCTCATAGAGAGAGGGAAAGTTAGGTTTTTTCTTTATTTTCTTGGCGAAAGTCTATAGCAACCACTATGCCACCTGTGTGTCAGTCTCCTCCTTCTGAGATGAGAGATTGAGTGGGCAGTGCACAACACTTAGCTCTGTGTTCTAAGTTTAAATGGGGTAGCATTGTAATTCTAAGTAGTTATTTGGTCCTTTTGGCGCTGTTAGGCAAGGAGGAGAAGGTCTTGGAGGCTGACAGAAGCTTTATTCCAACGCCTCACTGCACCTTTGTCAATCCAATGCGGATGCCATGCTGGCAGCCCTTAACCAGAGGCTTTGGCAGGAAGTAGCAGACTTCCTTCCGGAACTTCCGGTGCACAGCCAGACACGTTTCAAGGCAGGACTGCCGGAGGCTTAATTGGTGGCACAGGACTTCATGGAGCCCACTGTGGCCCACGTTGACACCTCTGGCGGGGCCATATGCATCGCCACGGACATGAGAAGGGCTGCCTGGCTTTGGGCTACTAATTTCATCCCATTCGTCCAGGAACGCATATGGGACCTTCCATTCGAGGGCGGCGACCTCTTTCACTCCACCACCGATGAGGAGCTAGTTAAAAAGAAAACAGTTCCCAAACTGGGAAGTCTTTATCCTTAAGAAGGCCACGCCCAAGGTGTACACCCAGTTGCATCAACGCTCTGATAAGGGGAGGGCGTTCAGCGGGTTCCGGTGCTTCCATAAACAGAGGTCTAGGCAGCCTGACCGTTCTCTGAGTCATCATCGGCGCAAACAACAAAAGGGGTGGGGCAAGGGCTTCTTTCAGTCCCCCTAAGCAACAGCCTCGGAGGGAAAGAAGGCATGACGCATGCCTTCGGGTCCACATCTCTCCGGTGGGGGTCAGGCTCGCCCTTCACGCACAGTTTTGGCATCAGAGGTTTGCGGACCCCTGGAACCTATCCGTTGTATCCATGGGGTACCGTCTACCGTTCCTCCCTCCTCCCCATACACTCCCAGAGATTAGGAAATTCGGTCGCTCGTCTAGAATTTTCATCATGCAAAAGAAGAACCAGGCTGGCCTGAGAGTTGTGTTGGACCTCTCCACCCTCAAGCTCCCTCCCTCTTCAAAAATTCAAGATGGTTACACCAACACTCATAGCGGAGACACTGTGCAGGGGAGACTGGATGTGCTCCTTGGATCTGAAGGACGCTTATCTACACGTCCCTATTTGGCAGCCTCTTCGATCCTTTCTGTGGTTCCAATACAAGGTTCTACCCTTCGGCCTGAACTCAGCCTCCAGGGTATTTACCAGACTAATAAATGCATTGGCGGCCCTCCTCAGAGCTCAGGGCCACCATGTCTACCCATACCTGGACGACAGGCTCGTCAGGGCGAAGTCTCCGGAGGCGGTGCATCACACTTCCTCCGCTCTTATGACCACTCTCCACGAGCTGGGATTCTCGATCAACCGCAAGAAGTCTCAGTTGCAGCCTACTCAGAGCCTGACCTTTCAGGGCCTCATATGGGACAGGAGCTCTGAGAGAGTTTTCCCCTCGGAAGACAAGATCATGGCCATCAAGAGGGCCGTTAGTCACTTCCTCAGCCGAGAGGTGACCTCAGCCTGGTGGTACCAGCATCTACTGGGAATCATGGCAGCAGTCCTACTGTCCGTCCTCCACACGAGACTCAAGATATGATATATGATATGATATGGCATTTATAATGCGCCTATACACAAGTGTTTCAAGGTGCGACGAGGCAAGGGAGGGGAACAAAGGGAGGACGGATAGCGATCCTACTAGGCCAGGTGTCATTCAGATCGTGCAGCTTGGGAAAGGGGCAGGGACAGTGCAGTACAAGAGAGAAGATAACAGTAAGTAAGTAACGGCCAGCAAGTGGCAAGTGCATAGGTTAGTGCAGGCAACAGGTGTAAGGGCTGGTAGGGGGACTGTAGGGATACAGAAACAGTCCCCAAGTGTGGGGGTTGCCAGGTGGGCAGTGCAGGAGTGTGACGCTGGCGGGGAAGGACCTGGGCCAGAGATCAGAGGGTGTCCAGGTAGCCAGTGCAGTTCCAGTTACAGCCAGGAGGTCAGCAGAGAGGAGGAGGAGAAAAAACAGAAGCAAAGAAGAAGGTTTTGAGGTGCTTCCAGAACCAGAGATGGTTCTCCTCAAGTTTAAGCGAGGCAGGGAGGCTGTTCCAGAGGGAGGCGCCAGCCAAAGAAAGAGATCTACCACCAACTCGTTGCTTGGAGAAGGGACTGACCCTGAGGGTGTTGGAGGCGGATGAGCGAAGAGCTCGAGAAGGAAGATATTTAGGAACAGTTGAAGGTATTGAGGCCCCAGGCCCCAGAAGGCCTTGTGAATGATGCAGGGGGTTTTGAACTTAATCCTCACAGCCACTGGGAGCCAGTGCAGAGATGAGGAGATGACAGCTGCACTTTGCAGCCTTGTGGAATCAGGAGCGGGGCTCCCAAGCAGAGTTCCCAAGCAGAGTTCTCTCCAGCCGGACCTCACCTGGTGGTCCAGGGACTGCAACCTGCGGACAGGCAAGCCCTTCCAGCAGGCACACTCTTAAATCACCATTGCCACAGATTCCTCCCTGGAAGGCTGGGGGCGACACTGGACAACCAGTGTCCATGGAGTCTGGTCCCTGCAGGAGCAGGAATCTCATATGAACTGGCTGGAGCTGAAAGCTATCTGGCTAGCGCTCAAGGCTTTCCTTCCGCTCATTGGGGGCAAGGCTGTCCTCATCCAGACAACTCCACCAGCATGCATTATCAACAAGCAGGGTGACACCAGGTTCCCTCCTCTGTGCAGCCTAGCAGTTAGCATATGGGAGTGGGCCCTGGAGAGCATCATCTACCTGACTGCAATCCACCTCCCGGGGGAATCCAACCTGGAAGCGGACAGGCTCAGCAGACTGGGAGTGGACAATTACGAATGGCAATTGAACAATCAGGTCCTGCCCAAGGTCTTCAGCATATGGGGGCATCCTGTCGTGGACCTCTTTTCCTCCTGGTCCAACAGGAAGTGCCAGCAGTTTGCGTCCTGGCAGGGGCAGGGCCCGGGCTCCCTGGGGGACGCATTCCAAATACAGTGGAATGGCATGACAACGTATGCATTTCCGCCCACAACCCTGATCCACATGGTGATCGGCAAGATAAAGAAATTGTGTCACCGCCGCATCATTCTAATAGCTCTGTGATGGCCAGCAAGACCGTGGTTCTCGGAGCGCCTCAGCTTCTCGGACAGGCCACCAATTCACCTGCCGCTGGACCCAGCTCACCTCCTCTCGCAGCAGGGGGGCAGGGTCATCACCCTGCTCCACAGAAATGAGCCCTCGCAGCATGATTCCTGAACAGGTCACACTGAAGCATATGAGCCTGTCTCAGGCTAACCTAGACATCATTCAGGGCGCTAGGAGAAAGGCTACTATGAGCCAGTAGAAGAGTAAATGGACCAGGCTCTGTCACTGGGCAGACTCTAAGGAGATCGGCCCCTTACTTACACATTGGACGATTGTTCTTGGCACACCTGGCTCACTCAGGGGTGCAAATAGACACCTGCTGCACCTACTTGGGGGCCATAGGGGCCTACAGGTATTCTGAGGAGGAGGTATTCTCCTCCAACCCGGTGGTTAAGCAGCATCTGGCAGGCCTCACCAGGCTCTACCCGCCCATCAAGAAGCCACACTCTGTGTGGAATCTCAATGTAGTGTTGGGCGCCCTAGCGCACAAACCTTTCGAACCAATGGCATCCGCGGACATCTGATTGGTCACAATAAAAACAGATTTGTTGGTATGTCTCACCTCTGCTCACAGAGTCAGTGAGATCCAGGCTCTGGTGGCAACAGAACCCTATACTACTTTTCACAAAGATAAGGTGGTCCTGAAAACGCACCCTGCATTCCTCCCTAAGATAGTCTCTGCGTTCCAACTAAACGAGGAGATAGTGTTACCTATGTTTTTTGCCGATCCTAAAGACGATGCTCGGAGGGTCTTACACTGTCTGGATGTTAGACACGCTCTGAAGTTCTATCTGGACAGGGCCAAGAGCTTGTGCAAGTCAGACGCTCTGTTTGTCACCTTCAGCGGGGGGGGCGGTCAAGGCCCGGTTATTGGGCATCCAAGGCCTCTATAGCAAGGTGGATGGATTCAGCCATCAAGGAGGCCTATGAGGGGCAGCACAAACTACTTCCAACTAACATGCACTGCCACACTGTCGGAGCCAAGGCCATGGCTGTCGCATTCCAGCAGCAGGTCCCGTGGCAGGTCATCAGCAGGGCGGCCACCTGGGCCACCCCTTCGGCTTTCTGTAAGCACTACTGTTTGGCCGCTGGCTCTAAATCAGATAAGGCTTTCGAACAGGCTGTTCTAAGGAACTTGTTTGCTTAAGGAGGGTCGCTTCTCCACCCTGGGGCTACATTCAGTTGTAATCGCCCATGCAGTATGGACGAAAGGGGACAGGACGTAGTAGTAATTAATAGTATGTAATTGACTAACTTACTCCTAGTCCATAGTCCCCTTTCCTCCATACGTCCCACCATCTTCCCCCCCTAATAATACTAGTGTCATTAGGCAATCTTAATATTGTCGACGCGTCAATGGGGACTGAGGAGTGGCGCCGGTGGGTGGAGTAAGGGGAGTGCATGCTCCCAGGGCCACGCCCCGCGTGCCTCTAAATTTAAAGGGGAAGAAGGTTTTTTTCTGGTGAAAAAGGTTGTCTCCCGTCCCTAGCGAGGGACGCCCATGCAGTATAAAGGAAAAGGGACTATGGACTAGGAGTATGTTAGTCAGTAGGGTGAGTAACTATTATTAATTTCTCTCAACTTTTATACACCCCCTGCCCCTTGCTTACACTACACACAACTGGTACTGCTCTCTCCCTCACAAATACAGCACCTTTGCTAAGCTCCGACACCAACGCGCCAACATTGTGCTCTTCTGTCTGTCCTCCCCCTGGTCTCTTGGTCCACCTTCACCTTCCCATGTGGCCTCACCCAGCCAAAATGGAGAGTTAGGTGGAGCACATCAAAAGGTTTGTTAGTTATATATTGTTAGCATGTCTGGGTTAAGTGTTCAGTACTTTTTAGGTGCTGGGGAGGAAAAATGGCCCTGACACAGAGCCACCATACACAAATAATACAAAGAAAAGAGGATCGATGGAACCCTCCCGTCCCCTGCACACCTTACAATCCCGTCCTTTGACGGTTAATCATTGATTCATAGTGATAAAGTAATATATACTTGGATAATCTTGAAAGTTAAAGAATAAGCCAGTTATAAGTATAACTGTATTACACATAAGTGTATTTAATGATTAAATAAACAAAACAATTTGATCCGAAAAAAGGTTACAGTTCAGTTTAACACAAAATGTCTGAGGCGTTTCAAGAAAAACATTCTCTTCTTCCAGAGCCTGATGAAATATTTTGAACTGCAAATTAGAGAGGAGAGAAAATAAGGCTAAGTCCATTTCACATGTAGATAGCTAACATCCATCACATGATCACTAAACATTGCATTATTTACAATATTTACAAATTCGTATCTCTTTACTTTAAGTATTAGATCCTTTTAAGTGTGTATGTGTGGCCAACAATCTCCATGTTTTAGAGGTGGTCCTGTGTTATCTGGATAAGGGGTGAGAAAAAAATAACTGACTAACTTTGTCTGGTTTACATTGTCATACAGTGTTTCCAACTGTGTTGAGCTAGTGTAACTTTATATGGTTTAGATATCCATGTAAATAAGAAAGTAAGTTCACACTAAGGATAGGCATTCACCGAGTTAAAGCTAATGCGCTTCCTCTTAATGCTTGGATGCTTAGTAACAACCTTTATCCAGGCATCTATGTGAGGCGTGGTTCCTTAAAATATAGCCCATGGCTAGTGAAGTATCTGATCAGCATATTGGTCCTACAATCGATAAATAATCCCCAGTCAAAATAACATAAAGGTTCATACAAGTAACAACGAATGGAGAAATGAAGTAAAAAGGTCCAGGTTTATAGACTCACCATAGTGTGTCTTTTAAAAGATGTTTATGGTTAGATATGCTGGGTCAAGTATTTTGCAGCGTTGTGCCGTGTAACTACAGTCACTGGCCAAGCGTCTGCTACAGAGCTGCCGTCGATTACTGTGAAAAAGAATGCAGAGCCACGTATAAACGTGAGCAAAGCAGAAAACTGAATTTAAGTGCCAGAGTGTAAATAGATCCATGCAGGAGATAACTTACTATAGCTTGTGTGATTGCCATCGTCAGAGACCAAAGTTACTGGCTTGTAGAGAGCCGTCCAGTTGGAATATCCTAAGCGTGGTGGGCTAACGCATTCATGTAACTATTAGCAACCGTAACTAGGACGCGAGTGTGAGGAACCTGAGAAGTGCCCCTCGTGGAGGGACTGAAGCAGTTCTAGATACAAGCAACATAGAGGAAGGACTAGGTTGTATTGAGGCTGAGTTTGTGGTAGCATATCTCCCTGGCGGCCATGTTGGAATGGTCATATTGTTAAGTAATATTGTGTTAGTGGTGTGGTATGTTGAAAGTTCAAGGAGATCCACTTCAAATGAGGGGTAAAAGATGTGATGATTGAGGATATCACTAGGTTATCTATAATAACAACATGTGGGTCGTTGGCTTCAGATTTACACTTTCTGAAGTGGATGTATTAGATTAGACATGCCTTACACAGTGGAATCATTAATCAGCCAGTTGTTTTATCTGGAGTAAGTCTATGTTAGTGCGAGAAAGACATTTTTGGTCAATTGTTTTTTTTTTTTTTTTTTAAATTGTCGGCAATAAAATTCAAGATATCAGGCTAACCTCTGTCCTGTTGCCTTCTCCAAAATGTTGTCATTGGTAGCAGCGAGTCTCAGGAGAGGGGGAAGTCATGGTTTCCCTTACCTGGACGATTGGCTCACCAGTGCACCCTCTTCAGAGCAAGCTTGTTATCATCTGAGCCAGACATGCCACCTCTTACGCAAACTGGGCTACCCCCTGAATGTCAAGAAGTCTCAGCTGACACCCTCACAAATGCTTCAGTTCATCATTATATCATTCCTGGACTGTAGCTCAGGAAAGGTTCCCACCACCTCTCTTCTGATGACAGGTCATGAAACAAGGTGCTCATGAACTTTCAGGACGTCCATACTCAACTAGCTTCGGACGTTCTTTTGTTGCTAGGTCTAATGGTGTCCTGCAGTAGTTCGAGGCCCGGTTAAGAATTGTCTTTTCAGTGGCTTCTCAGGTCTCAATTTTCACAGTTCTGCAGCAGTATGACAGATCTCTTGCACATCCTGAGCCTGGTATTATAGGACCTTCTATGATAGGCTTGCACAGAGAACTTTATTGAGGGAGAACATTTTTTGGCAATCGTGGCCAGAGACGATTGTCATAACTAGCTGGGATAAGGCTGAGGTGCCCACCTTCACTGTACATTCTCGCCGATCCTTGTAAGGCTGATTGATGGCTCTGAGGAGGCTAGCCTGTTTGTGTACACGATGATCTTGGTTTCCCCAGATGTGGTCCGGAGAAAGTTGTTGCTGGAGTTGCTGGAAATGGTCATCTGCCCTGCCTTGCGACTACTGCAGAGGCCAGACCTACTCGTTCGGAGGGGTGGGTCCTGCCCCGAACCTCCGCAGCCTGAACCATCATGCCTGGTTGCCGAAAGTTTGAGGCATAAGGAGTGGGATCTGTCTGAGTACGTCCCAGACTTGCTTCTCTCTGCTAGGAGACTGCGAGGGGTCAATAATGTGAGGCTCACAACTGAGTTTAGTTTGCTCAAGGTTTAACATTTAATTTACAACAGAAATAATAAACCCCAACTAAACCTACTCTACCAGGGGATTCTATACCTATTCTAGGATATAAGGGGGGCCTCATAGCATACACAAAACTAAGCCTCACACTAAACAACAAAACATTCAATAGAACATAAACAACGTAAATAAAAGGTTACTAAATAATCAAGTTCTTGGATGACTTCTACTTGTTCTGGGCAGATTCTGCTCCCCCAGAAATGTCCAAAGTCAACTTCTCCCAAGAAAAAACAAAGCCTTAAATCCGTTCTTGAAAAGTTCCATAGAAACAAAAAGTCACTCAAACAAAAATCCACAGGTAACAGTTTCTTCTTCGTTGGATAAAAAGCTCCCTTTTCAAAGTTCCATAAAGAAAACGGCATCAATGGTAATCCTGGATAATGTTCAAAACAAAAATTCCACTTCCACTTTAATATCAACCTTACTCTTATGAAGCGTCTTGAATGCACTTTGTCATGATGAGTCTCTTTAAGGGAGTTGCTCTCCGTGGCAACTTCCTCCTGCCAAAATTACTGCGAGAGCAAGCTTCTCTACCTCACAGATTTGTTCTGCTTCAACTTCCTAAACCTGTAAATTTTCTGACGAAATTCTAGACAACCACAGTTCTACTACTTCAACTTAATATCGTGGACATGATTAGGTAACTTAAGCGAGACACTTTCGACCTCGGTTGGCAAGGCACTCTTCTTTCACCTATTACAAGAAAGGGCAGTCTTTTTGCCTTTCCTCTTAGTCTTGTAGGTACCACGAAATCTACTTTAGCTTCTAACTGCCACAGTCTCAGCTTCACAGATTTATAATTATTCTTGTTACAAGCACCCAGCTCCCTTCCCAGTTTTATAGGTGTCTGTGTCTCTGGGGTTTACCACAACGCTGCAATATCACTCTCCCACGTGTATATGACTTTGTCACCCTTGTATCGAGGACCCTGGGATAGTATTAGCTTCAACAACTTCAATACAACAAGCTTCAGTCCTTAATTGGGCTGGCGTCTGCATTGGAAGGTTCTGTCTACTGGTTTGGGTAAAGCTTGTACTACTTATGAGTTCAACAACTTCTGCAACAATTAAATGTAGAACATTACAAGAGTCATGGTCACTTCCATATCAGATTTAGGCATACGCGATTGCTTCTTGATAGTAAACGTCAACTTGCTACTTGCGTTCCCTTTAATATGGCTAGCATTCATCTTTAACAATGATCGGGAAACCCAACACTTCATATGCGGCCTTTCTGAAGTGAGATATTCTTGAAACCTGCTTGGGGATGCTTGTAGTCTCATGCAGAAGGGATGTGGGTTATGGCTAGACTGCCCCTTTTGGGGTGCGACCAATCCTGATTTGCATATGGTTTTTCCCATGTTGTAATGGCTTGGCAGGCAAAGAAAAATGGTCTGGCAGGTTGAACCGAGCAATGCCAGAGGTTAGGATTAATTCCAAAACTTCCAGCCATCACCTCATTTCTTTTGCGTAAATCACTGTGAGTGGGATGGGTATGATCAGACATGGGTCCCGTGCCTGCTGGGCATAGAGACCCAAGCTGCTACTCACTGATGAGGATCAACAAGGCCGAAACATGTTTGGGCATGCTTGTGGTCTCGTTCAGAAGCGATGTGACCAAGCAGTATGGGCTAGACTGCCCCTTTTGGGGTGGGACCAAGCCTGATTTGCATATGGTCTTTCCCCTTTTGTAATGGCTTGGCAGGTGAAGAGCGATGGTCTGGAGGGTTGCCCATAGCAATGCCAGAGGTTAGGATTAATTCCAAACGTTCCAGCCATCACCTCTTTTATTTTGCCTTGACCCAAACGGGCCTGCAGATTAATACTGTAAAAGGTACTTTTGCTGCCTTTTCGGTTTTCAACTTGTACCCCTGAGCAGGGGTCTTTTTTTCACGATCCCCTCGGTAATGCAATTCCATAGGGGTCTTTGTAATCAGTTTCGTCCATGGCAGTTTATTGCTATGGCGTGGGATTTGAATTTAGTGTCACCATTTCTAATGGGCGCTCCATTTGAGCCCCTTCATTCTTTTTTTTATTTTTTTATTCTTTTTTTATTTTTTTACATTTTATTTTTCTTTTCTCCATACAACGCATTTCCGTCACATAAACAATGAACAGGTTCATTGGTACAGTTAATTTTTGGCGAACATGTCAAACAATTCCTGTAGCTGCTCAGATCATGTATTTGACCAGCAGAGTAGCCACCCCTCCACCCCTTCACCCCGGTAGACTCCTTCTCGATTAACCCTTCATTGTCTCTAGGTCCTTATTCGACCCTCTTCAGGGCGGCCGCAGGTCTGGTGTTGTCATTAGTTCATTAAGCATTAACCCCCAATCCATTCAGGTCCCCTCTTCCTCGATCAAGGCATTCTGCCATATTAAAATGTCTACTTCAGCCGTCCCACAGCGATGTACATCCCTTGCCCAAGATTGCAGTGAGTGGGGGGGGGGGCCTGGGTGTTTCCAAGATATTGCTATCCTATGCTTGGCCAAGATAAGTAAAGATTTCACAGTTTTTCACGTTCTGGCACATTTCCCACCCGTTATCAGTCCCCATAGGCATAGCTCTGGCATGCATTCATATGTACTGTTTGTCCACAAGTTCGATTTCACCACCACTTCCTCCCAGTATGTTCAAATCGTTGAGCACTCCCAGGTCATATGCTTCCCCACAACAAGGATAACTGTGTGAGTGTTGTGAGTCAATCGCATGGAGCCTAGATGGAGTCATGTACACTCTGTGCAAGAAATTCTTACTGAATTAAGCGAAACCTTCCATTTCTGTATACCTATTTTACCTGCTCCCAATTTCGAGACCATTTCTCCTCTGAAATCTCGCACCCCATGTCCCTCTCACACTTTTAACCCCAACAGCAATCTCTGCTTCTATTCCCAGATCCTCTTATATAAGGTTGGGATAGCTCCTCTGCTCCCACCCACTTCAACACCTGCCGTAATAAGGGATTCATCCCTGGCTTCTCAGGAGTCTAACTCCATAAATCAGCTAGTCGTTTCACTAACCGGGCATATCCTAAAAAGGCTCCCATGGGTGTATCTTATTGTTGTCTCCACTGTTCAAATGTCATTAACTTCCCCTCTGTGTATAGATCTCCTACCCAGGTACAAGCCCTCCCTCGCAGCTTGCCCACATCCAAATTTCACAGTATTTCCCGTATGACTGGTTCAAACCCCAGCGGTAAAGTCTCACTATAGATCTGTGACCGATTCAATATCCATCTCTCTCGGAACTTCGTATATTGCGCTCGTTGCCATTGCCCCCATTGGGTCCCATAACCGCTCAATTCATTAAGAAACTCCTCAGATCTTCTTCTGGTGAGTCATCCCAGCGGGTGACTGTCTTCAATTGAGCTGCCATGAATTAAGCTTCAAAATCCGGCAGTGTGATTTGTGCAGTGTTTACATCATAGGTTTCCCAGGGTAGTTTGTCCCCTCATTGGTTAGTTTGAATATCTGTTATGTTAACTGAGGGTTCCAATTAACCTTACTATATAAGGGCTGTTCCTCCATTTTACCTGGTTTGCTGCTCCTCGGTAGTTGATAGATATGGTTCTTCCTGGTGGTAGAAAAGTTTCCGAAAGCATCTGCGCTGGGAGATCATTATCAGAGATGAGGAATCCACGGTAAGAACAATCTGTGGTAATAGCTATCAGAAAGAGCATTACCGAGAGGTAAGTAATTTGTTCATCTTTTTGGCAATTCACAATTGTCTTTTCATACATGCATTATGCTCATCAATCAATGCAATAAAATATTATATTGTAACAAACAAAGTGAGCATTCCCAAATGAATACAAAAATGCAACATTATCATAAAAACAATGAATAAATAAATTGAGATAATAATCATGAATACAGAGGATTGTTGCTGGGCAGTTACTCTGCCGCCACCAGTAAACAGCTTTGGGATTTGAACCCACTATAAAGGATCTTCACTATAATACTTACCAGAAATGGCGTGCTCACTATTGATGCTTCATACCATGAGACACAGCGAGTTAAACACTGATGACATAATTATTTAACTACAAGTGCTTATATGATTTGGATTACTGACTGGTCACCTTGAATACAACCACTGGTTACGCTTTACAGAGACTTATACACATCAACATTCTGAAAGGGACAATTGCTTCATGGAGATAATCTAAGCCTTGACAACTACCAGGGGTCGTAAAACGTGTCGGCTATTTTCTATCACTGAAGAATAAATACAATATACTTCAGAATTGGATTTCCTGGATTATTGCAAAAATTGGATGGACTATTTATTAATCTTACAAGAGACTGGCTTTGAGCGCGAGACACTCTCCCGAAACATATAATTTGTGTACTTTTATTTACAAACTCTGTGGGAAGTTTGAGGGAGTTGGCTGTTCTCGCTGCCAAGTGACTTTTCTTATGTTCTGATGTTGCATGTTTACTTCCAGAGTGGTGACTAGCGCACCTACAGAGATCGATCCCACAACTTTAATTTTCACAAAAATCATGAATACATTGTCCTTAGAGATGATAATAAATGATTAGCCAAGGTTGCTGAGAGTTTTCTCTCTTCTCTGCCATGCCGTGATAACTCGAGACAGAGAATATAAGATCTTAGGTATTTGCCAATTTACATAATTCTTTGGCAATGATCTGAGAATGTATACCTCTATTTTCCAGACATGTTTTTCATTTTTCTTACGACTGTCAGCATAAATAGAGCACTGAAAAAGGAAATGCTGCACTGTTTCCGTTAACCTAGGACAAAATGGACAACAATCACAGGAGGCTCTGTGCCACCGGGCCTTAACCTAGGCAAGTGGTTAAGGGCCCAGACGATGCTTTATAAATAAAGCTCTCTGGGTAGGACATACAATAAGGTGAAGATACTCTTCCAGATAATGACCTCGCTTGATTGACAAATAAGTGTAGCCAGTCAATAAATACAGGCACTTATCTTGTGGTAAATTCTAGGTAAGCATCCAGAACATCCTGCATGCTGTTTTTGGAGATACCATCCGGATTAGCCCAACAATGTTCCAGATTTTACAAATCCAATAATACTTTAATATGTTAAACCATGGGATAATTGGAACATTCTGATAGGTTAAAATATCTCTTGTGTATATTTAGAATGGGTATCATCGGACCAGATGGGTACCCAGAAAAGAAATGGTTTTAAAGCGACCTGGTCACGTTTGGGCATATGGCCAAGTTCCAGATGATGTAAAAGGTATATTTTATGGGAGCCACAGTGAACTGTTTAAAAAGTTGTTCTCCGTTGTTGACATAGCTTGAATCTTACAATGGCTCCAGATCTTAGCACCATAAGTAGCAGTTCATATCACCTGTGCTCTATATATTTCTAGTGCAGGGTTTAGGATATTATTTTCAAATGTTTTGAAAATCTTAAGATACCGTTACGCTTTCTCCCAAAGGAGAGATTGGCTTTATCTATGTGTCTTGACCATTTCCCATCCCCCGGGATCCTGATCCCCAAGTAATCAAAGTATAAGACCCTCTCAATGTTTGTTCTAAGGTTAATCCGTATGCATGGTCCCTGCAGCTTGCCACATTTCAATGTTTTGGTTTTATCTTTATTGATTTCAAGGCCACACTATTCACAACATTTGGCAAACTGCTCTGTTAACTTCAATAAGCCTGATAGGGTTCTAGAGATAAGAGCCAGTTCGTCAGCAAACTTTAGTATGCCAATCTTCTCTCGCCCAAAGATGGGGTACCAGAAGTATTTACTTGTAATTCAGTTACCACCCCATCAAAAAATAACACCATGGGGGCCAAAATACAGCCCATTCATATACCTTTCTCAGTGGGAAAGGACTTAGTGCACTCCCCGTCTGAGCCCCATCTAACCTGAGCTGTTGAGTTACCTTCAGCAGTGAAAAGGGGACATCCTTTTTAATCATGGCATGCCATAGTTCGCAGCTTGCGATGCTGTTGAAGGCGGCCTTGAGGTCCTTAAATCATATATATTTGGCCTCCTTTGAATGTGACACATGTATTTGGGATCAGTACCAATCTGAACACATCCTTATAAAACAAATGCAAATAAACATTTAAAAAAACAAATGCATACAACATAAATTAAAGCAAACATAGATTAATTAAGTTTCAAAAATACAAATAGCTTGTTGAAAACATTGAATACAAGCTATGAATTATACTAAAACTATGACTTTGTTTTGCTCTAGAACCATTCAGCTCAGTTCATGAATGACATATTTTAACTTATTCTTTTTGTGCTGTGTGTGTTTTTTCTATACCAGGCATGTAGTTGGCCTGACAGCTTTACACAGTGTCTGTCTTGGGTTGATTAAGCTGTGTATAAAGTAGCACTGCACTCTAAGACAAAGATAATTTTCTTGAGAAAAAGATTTTGCATTTGGGCTAATTTGCATACCCACAATGCCTTGCTGATGTGGCTTGGAACTGGAAGTGAGCTTCCAGCAATGGCTACTAGGTGGCATTGTAGAATGTGTGACTTTGCTCAAATGGACTATCTTGCATTACAGGGCATGTGGAAGATGCCCTGTAGTTATGGTTAAGTTGCTCAACTCATAAAAAGAGCACTTTTTGGGTGGCTTATAATTTGGCACCGTTTGACGCAACCTCACCAAACTTTGCAAAAAAAAGGTATATGTCCCCCTCAGAATGATTGTGAAGTTTGGTGTGGTTTTGTCTAGGGGGGGTCAGTTAGGCAGAATCCTATGCAGTGCCCTTAGGGACCACTACACACAATTAAGACTACAAGTGGTAATACAAGTTCACCTTTGGTACAAGCCTGTACTACTATGTTAAAGTGGTAGCAGTAGCAGAGCAGCCAGGCTTATCGCAAGAGTATATGAGCAGTAGCAGAGATTACACAAAGGGACCACAATTACTGTGACTCAAGCAAACACTGACCCAAGGTTTCAGGTAAAAAATATAAGTACATTTATTTTTAAACCATTCGTTATAAAACGCAACACTTGTATATATTCAAAACCACACGTAAAATACACTACACACAACCAATTCACTTGGTACAGTATAACTCAAGGTAAGTACCCTATGTTTTACCGGACCGGTGTTGTGAAACAAAAGACGTTACCGGGAATACATATGCGATCACTTTTGGACAGTAATGACGGTTCGGTCTTACTAAAGATACGCGTATCCGTGGCAAGAAATGTTACCGGGGCAAAAACACACTTGGCACCTGAGTTAATCAGAGAGAGTTGGGGCTAAAAATCATAGGCAATACTTTTGTCAGGGCAGACAGAATCAGAGAACACTCTTAGACAGAAATTCAAAAGTCAATAGGCCAGAGCCAGTGTCAAGTGGAACCGGGTTCCTGTTGTCGAGGATCACACAGTCGGACAGTTCAAGTTTCAACGTTGCCAGGAGTACTTGGATATTGTCAACAGAGGAAGCAAAAGTTATAAGAAGGAGGGAAGACAAGGGCAAGCCTTGGAGGAGGAGAAAAGGGATTCACCCTAGCTCCTCGAAGCAGAACACAGTACCTTATTCAAGGAAGAAGCTGGTGCCGTGGCAGTTGTTCCTGGTAGTTTCCTGCAGACCCACGGTTCCTGGTGCTTCGGTCGTGGTGACTAGGAGGAGGATGTCTGGAGGGGTCTGCACTATGCAGGGATGAAGCCAGCAGCAGCGATGGTGAATAAAAGGAGCGCTCCTTAAAAACAGGAGAGGCTCTTCAGATGGCAATCCGGACCACTACAGCAGTGTGCAGGGATTTCGACCAAGAAGAGGATCCTCTGGCTGTGGAATATGAGCTGGTTGACCCCACCAAGCTCAAGGGAAGAAGACTCCGGACTGGATCTTTTCTGGTCATCGAAGGGTAGATAGCTCAGGACTGCAGCAGGGCTTCACCAGGATGGGGTAGTTGCAGCAGCCATCTTCTTCTCTGCTTCTCTTCGGTTCCTTGTAGTTCCGTTGGCGACTCTGACTTCCAGCCCAAGAGTCCTGCCTTTTATGCGAAAATCCCCCATTCACACAGCCTGGCTGTCAATCACGCAGCAGGGGGGTTGTCCAACCCAGACAACCACCTCAGCCAATCATGGCAAAGTGTGACTTCGGTATCCTAGGATACCCTGTGCAGGGGGTGATTACACCCCTCCCTCATATTCAGCCCACCTAGACACCCAGGTGCCTAGAGGAGGGCTTCTTGGCAGAAGCCCGCCAAAAGACAGTGAACAAAGAAGGCAAACCTGGTTTGCCGCACAAAGTTAAACACAAGAAGGACTTTAACAAAAAGAAATGGCGAATAAACCTGACTAGAGCCAAAAGAAAGAGGATTTGGTCAAGCGGGTTTATGTTCAAGGCTAATATAATAGCCTAAAACACTACCACGTTTATACAGTAATAAAGTTAGGGTAGATACCACTGCCATCAGCCAAGTCTAAATGTTAAAAGAGCAAAACAAGACTCTAGGAGGTACAGATACAAAGGGCTAAGAAGTAACCCTTTCCAAAACTCCATGTAAGATGGGGTGTACTGGATCTGTGGTTAAATGACTATGTAAAGTTAATGGCAACTTTACCCTTTTCTGGGATACAGTAGTCAGCCCCAGAAATGGAGTCGGTGGGAAGTCTAAAAGACAACCCTGTGTCACTGCACTGAAGGTGCCAGGATGAGGTCCATCAAGTCCCTACTCGGCATGATGTCCTCGTGCATCTACCTCGTGCGCCTATGCAGGTGGCGGATGTGTCCACTGCAGGAGTTCCTCGTTGGATGCAAGCGCGGGCAGCTTCGAAGACAGGATCTCACTCAAAAAGACTTTCCGCCAAGCGATCCGGTGGTGGGGCACCCGCATGCATCTAGCGGCAGGCATGGACTTGCAGACCCGGCAGATCAGGAAACGGTGATGACGGACGCCTCCCTGGAACCATGGGGAGCACACACCTGAGATCTCCACGCAAGAGGCCTTTGGCTCCCGGAGGAGAGGTCACTACACATCCACGTCCTGGAGCTCCGAGCCGTGTTCTGGGCCCTCAGGTCGTTCCTTCCATCCCTCGAGGGCAAGGTGGCAAGGGTCTTCACCGACACCACCACCACAATGTTCTACATCAGGAAGTAGGGGGGCACCAGATCCCCAGCCCTATCCAAGGAAGCGCAGGATCTGTGGCACTGGGCCATTGCGCAGGTGATGTTCCTGGTGCCCTTCCATCTGGCAGGAATAAGGGACACCATCGCCGACTCACTCAGCAGGGAACTTGGGCATGATCAAGTGGATCTCCTATTCCGACAATGGGGCAATCCCCAGATCGACCTATTCGCGATGGCGATGAACGCCAAGTGCCTGAGGTTCGCCAGCAGGTTTTCCCCAGCCGGGGAGTATGGGCGATGCCTTCTCATTCCCCTGGGACGGCCTGTTCCTGTATGCGTTCCCCCCCCTCCCCCCCCCCCGTTGCCGTTGCTGCTGCAACCCATCAGTCAACTCAAATGGTCCCAGTGCAGGATGATCCTCGTTGCATCGGCGTGGCCGAGGCAGATCTGGTTCCCGGACCTTCTGGACATCTCAGCGTCCCCCCCCAGTCAAACTACTGACGGACGTGGATCTTCTCGCCAGGGAAGGAGGCGCCATCCTCCATCACGACCCAGGATCGCTGAACCTGCAGGCCTCGCTCCTGCAGCACTAGAGTTCGGACGGCACGATATCCCGGTGTACTGCAAGGAGGTGATTGCAAAGGCCAGGGCGTCCTCGACTCTCAAGTGCTATGGACACAAATGGAAGAGGTTCTCTCTCTGGTGCCGTGCACAGAAGATTAACCCTCTGCAGATTACGGCACCTCAACTGCTGCTGTACTTGCTATCGCTGGCCAAGGCGAGGCTGGCACATGCCTCCATCAAGATCCATCTGGTGTTCTCTCCCACTACACCAGAACTCTGGGGTGGTCATCTCTGTGGTCTCATCGCCTGGTGAAGGAGTTCATGAAAGGACTGTTCCGATCATTCCCGCCGGTGAAGGCTCTGGCCACGTGGAAGCTCAACGTGGTGCTGACCAGGCTCATGGGGCTGCCATTCGAGCCTCTGCTTTCGGCACTGTTGAAGTTCCTGTCGTGGAAGACAGCGTTTCTTGTGGCCATCATCTCCGCACAACGAGTGGGAGAGATCCAGGCCCTCTCCTGTAAACCTCCATACCTGACATTCCACGAGACGAGGGTAGTGTTGAGGACGCACCCCTCCTTCATGCCCAAGGTGCCGTCCGACTTCCATCTCACCGAGCCCTTGGTGTTACCTGTTTTCTTCCCGTCGCCTTTGTCGCCGGTTGGGAGGACTTTGCACTCGCTGGATGTGGCTAGAGCACTGAAGTTCTACGTGGACTGCACGAAGAGTCTTCGGAAGACATCACAGCTGTTTGTAAACTTTGGACCTGTGAACCAAGGGAAGGCCCTCTCAAAGGCTTCCATTTCCAGATGGCTCTCCGGCTGCATCATGCACTGTCACCGGTTGGTAAACCGACCGTTGCCCGGCCGTCCGAGAGCCCATTCAACCAGAGTGATCGCTGCTACCACGGCATTCTTGTCTGGTGTACCCCTGATGGACATCTGCAGGGCTGCTCCGTGGAGGTCGACGCACACCGTCGCGAGATTCTACTGCGTCGACTCGGATTCCAGGGAGGAGTACAGAGTCGGCCAGGCTGTGCTGTGCAACCTGTTCACTTGAAGGTGAGCCTGGTGAGGAGGTAAGAGATGCTTAATGTTGAGTTGTTGAAATGCTTAATGTTGAACCTTGCCACCTCCCGTGGTTGTGCATGTGTGTACTGCTATGTATTCTTGTATTCATGAGCATGTGAATACATGCCAGACCCCATGCTGGAGAAGGAACAAGTTACTTACCTATAACGGTTGTTCTCCACCATGGATTCACATACGAACCCTCCCTCCTACCCCTCTGTGGCTCTTCTCTTGGTCCTACTGCCATTTCACGTGCTACCAAATCTGAAGATGGCTGCCAGAGCAGAGGCTTAGGTAGAGGGCAGTTAGTGGCTGGGGGCAGTATGACCCAGAGACCAGTGATTGGTTACTAGTAGAAAGACAGTTCAGAAACGAAACTGAAACTCATTTTTTCTTTACCGAGGATTCCCTGCCTGACGACGGGGAATATTCATGAGCATGTGAATCCATGCCAGACCCATGCTGGAGAACAACAGTTACAGGTAAGTAACTTGTTCCTTCCTGGGCTGCTTACCAAGTAAAGATAGCAAACACAACACTTTTGCTGAGTTATAATTGCCGTAAGGGTGACGAGATCTCACAACAGATAGACTTGGCCCCAGAGCCCCTAAAAACACAGCTTTTGAAAACAGTAGCTGACGGTAAACAGGTGGCAAGCTGCATCCTAGAAACTAATCTGTACGCAGCAAATAATGCAGGCAGGATAGTAGCTGAGGGTACCCTCATTAAACACCATGCATGGCTACGTCAATCAGGTTTCAAGCTGGAAACCAAAGCCACCCTTTGAAATATGCCAATTGAGCCTAATGCCTTGTTTGGGAAAGCGGTCGAGGACACACTGAAAAGTGCCAAGGAGGAGTAGGACGCCCTCAAATCCCTGGGACAACTCACAAACAAACCCTTTGTGCAGTGCAGAGAGGTGCGTTTAATACCCACCGGTTTAGAGGACAAAACTTGCAGCGGTCCTCCAACTACAACCAGGGCGGGCAGACTTCATCTTGGGGTTCCTCACAGGGCCAATCCTCCCAACAAAATGTTCAAAGGGGCCACAAGTTTGAGAAATAAAGGCAGGTCCTCCTCCTCCTCCAGACGCTCCACCCTACCAAAGCAGTGACTACCCACTCCAGGTCCCCTCCCATGCCTGTCCAGTAGGAGGTCTCATTTCTCATTTTACCCACGCATGGGAGGGGATCACGTCAGACAAGTAGGTACTTTCCACCGTGGCGGGAAGCTGTTGCATAGAACTCACACAAACACCACCCAACCACCCGACAAGACAAAGACAAACGAAGCAGGAGGAACAGCGCATGTTGCCGGAAGAGGCCAAAGCACTGCTACTAAAGAACGCCATAGACATCTTCTCAGCAAACCAGGTAAACTATGGTATCTATTCAATGTACTTCCTTGTGCCAAAGAAAGACCTTACAATGCACCCTGTCATAGACATGCGCCCTGCGAACACATATGTCAAGCCTCAGTATTGTTGTATGACTACGCTACAAGAGGTAATCCCACTGCTAAAACGGGGGACTATGGCAGCTTTCGACATGAAAGATGCATACTTTCATATTTCAATGTTCCCAGCGCACAGAAAATTCCTGCGCTTCAAAATAATGAATCAACACTACCAATTCAAGGTGCTACCCTTCCGCATAGCCTCCGCTCCAAGGGTATTCACCAAGGTATTAGTGGTAGTGGCCGCGCACTTACGCAGAGAATCAATCCCAGTGTACCCATATCTGGACGATTGGCTGATTGAAGGTGTTAGGCAGAAACCTGTGCAGTTCCCTTAGGGACCACTGCAAAAGGCTTAAGACTGCAGGTGTTGGCAGTAAACCCAATTGGTAGCAGTCTGCACCACTCAGATTTACCTGGTAGCTGTGGCTGAGCAGCCAGACTTCCCTCAAGAAGAGTTAGACAGTATATAGAGTATACAAGATAGGTACCAAAATACAGTAGCACAAGCAAACATTGACCAGAGCTTTTGGTATCAAGTATATAATTATTTATTTAAAGACACACTTAGAAACACTTTAGCACTATTATTATAAGCAAGTTCAAAAACACAGTCACTATTAATATATATATATATATATATATATATATATATATATATATATATATATATATATACATCCCTTATTCTTTATTAGACAAGTCTTAGTTAACACCACTTATTTCCAGACAGAGGTGAGCGCTTAACTAAAGATGGCACTCCAATAAGTTAAGAAAAAGGTTTCCTTTCTGGCTGTACCTTCGGTGAGCCTACGTGGACATGTTGCTCTACGAACGTGTATTTTGGAACGGAAAGTTAACTCTTTCCGTTCGGGAATACAAATGCAGCCCAAACTATGGGCTGTAATCAATCTGCGGGCTATAACAGTGCATATAGCCCGCATATTGCCCAGTCAGCAATGCCAAACACCCGCTAGGGTGTTCTAATAAAGAAGATAAACCACTTACCTTCGTGATTGCATACTTCAGTTTAAGGTGAGGTCAATCTTTCGGGCTTGAAATGTCTTCCTTTTGTCATCCAATTAGTAGTGCTGATTTACAGTTTCAATATTGTCGTTTTTTACATGAGTTAACAATGAAGAACCCAGATCCCATCCTTATGCTGCCTATGGATATTTGGGAGGTGTTCATTGCTTGAGAATTATTCCTCATATTGAATCCTTGCAAGCACATCGAAGTATTCATTGATGACTCTACATGAATGTGAATTGAACTGAGCATCCTCAAGTTCAACTTCGCTTGATGAACACTTTTTTTATTTCTATTTTTTTATTATATTTGTTTTATTAAAACCTTTCACAATTTTCCATAAAACTTTACGAACAGCAGGATACATGTATCAAATAAAACTGTTCCATTATCATTTCCCATCCTGTGTCAATCCCAATGATCAATGACTTTCCAACACATCGGACCCGATGTTCAATATTTGTTCCTTGAATTTCATAGCTGCAAAAATTAGACTCTGGTTGTCGCCAATTAGAAACAACTCCCACCATTCGTGTGCCAATAAGGTGCTCACATCTTTCATCAGATCTGCTACAAGCAAGTTCTTATCTCAGATAGAGCTTCACAAATCGCCCTCAGATAATACAATGATTCGATGAAATCCCCCAGCCTACAGAATCTACAAGTCGAGGATTCAAGTAGACCCTGTTTCCTGCATGTTGTACTTCTCTTGTTGGTAAAATGTTTAAACAAAGTCTCATAAACATATCCCGGTACATAGGCGATGGGAATTTTGATAGATACGCCAGCAGTTGGTTCACCTCCTTTGTTTCGAAAGATCAGTCCAGGGACAGCTTGTAATTAGATCTAATTGCCTGCATATCAATCGAATCCTAGAGTTTTATTTTGATCTTAACTTTTTCTGGATTCATCATCAGGACCTCTTTTGATACACTTAGATGTTTCAGCCAGCCTCTGCATTTCTTTTGCCATTGGTCCTACAACTAGTTCTGGTTCGCTCTGGCCCTATTAGTCAAAATCTCAAATGGAGAAAGATGATCAGGCATAACACACTTCCTAAAGAAGAGATGGACTTCCATAGCACAGTAGATCCCATGGATTGACGTCCTAGCTTGTAGCGGATCATAGCGACTGGTAGGCTTTTGGGCCGTGCCAAAACTCTTCTCCAAAACCAACCTTCAAGGATTCCCTAGACTTCCCAGGACAGGTTTAACATAGCTACGGCCCCATATGTTAGGATCTGAACCACCTTCTGTTTGTAAAAGATTACCACTGGGGTAGTTGTGAATTTCCCATAGCGTTTATGAAGGGCCAAGTCTTGTGCAGCTAGTCTTTTCATTTTGGTTCTTAGCCTTAGATACCAGGGTCTCTCACTTACACTCTAAGGTTCGTTTATAAGCTGATGTTAAAATGCTGGATTTATTTGGTGTTCACTCTTAAACTATTAGTTGTATACACCATGAAGACCAACTGGAGTTTGGTCAATGAAGACTAGGTCGTCAGCGTATAGAATCCAGGGAATGGCAGGCCGTGTAGTTTCGGAGGCAAAGCAGAGATAGAATTCTGTGATTCAAACAGATCAGAGATATAAAGGTTAAACAATATCTGTGCTTGGGGACATCCTTGTTTTAGACTTTTGAGTCTGTTTTTCTGGTTGTCACCCCTAGTCTTGACAGCCTGACCTCAAT
Source organism: Ambystoma mexicanum (assembly GCF_040938575.1). Lineage (NCBI taxonomy): Eukaryota > Metazoa > Chordata > Amphibia > Caudata > Ambystomatidae > Ambystoma > Ambystoma mexicanum. The sequence goes on along the minus strand of NC_090934.1, from coordinate 739,154,089 downwards.
CGAAGTACAGGTATAAAGAGCTCTGATGGCATCTACCAGATTGGGGGGGGGAGGGGCAGCCTCAACTAAAAGTTTTAGCCCACAACTTCTCCCTGACAATACGGTTGAATGCCTGCTCAATGTCGATAAAGGCTAAGCAATAGCTGGATCTGTTGTTAATTGCATTCATCTTCAACAGGTTTAGCAGGAAGATGTCCTGACTGGTGCCCACCCCCTTGACAAATCCGGATTGTCTAGGATCTAAACGCTTTGAATTTCTAGCCCAGATGTTTAGATCATGCGGTACAATTGAAGCAGAGATCTTGTCCATGATGTCCAAAAGGGCTATATGCTGAAAGTTCCTTAGATCTTCCCTGTTACCCTTTTAAAAAATGCAAATTATAATGGCCGATCTCCAAGAGTCAGGAATAGTGCGTGTGATTATGACCCGTTTAAGAATTGGAAAAATGAACTCAGCCCAAGGCAACACAGCCTCCTTTCACATAGAGTTGGTCAAACCGTTGAGGCCCGGGAAGAGTGCAGTCCCTTAATCCTGGCTGCAATGTCCTCCAGATCGAACACGAAGCTCCATGTATGCCAACAAACGCTTTTTTAGAATTGTACTATGGCCTTCATTCACAAAAAAGGTTGAGAAGTGGGTGATCCAAGCTTCCTTAGATACTGGGGTCAATTGCAATGTGTATTGAAAATTATCATTGTTGTTTATTAGATCCCAAAGGGACCTGATGTTCGATTTGCATACTAATTTCAACATACATTCCGCATCGTGCTGTGCTATTGACCCCCTGGTTGCTATCCACCTGTTTCTATACTTTTGTCTACTTTTTTAGTCATAGACTCCCAGCCATCACACTTTCCATTCTTAAGGTTCCTTAAATCCGAGCGGAGAAGTTTCCTGGCCTTCACTACCAGAAGGTTGTAAACATGCAGAGGTTTGAATTCAGCATTGTCCTGGAAGATGGAGTGCTCCATGAAATCTTTTAAGTTCCATGCATATTCAACTGCTGGGTTAGTTCTTGCCAAGTGCCTGCCCAACTTAAGTGTGAGAGCTGAAACTTCACAGGGCCCAAACCTGAATCGATTCCTCCCCTGCATGATCTGTACAGCTGGTTGTAAAAACATTTTGGTGTAGGTAGCAGATACTGCACATCTCAAATCCAACATATCGTGATCGCTAGATTCCATTGGTCTCACAGTAAACAGGTCCACAATGCACAGAATGTTAGATGAAACAAAACAATAATCTAAGCAGGCCCCCTGGTGGCCCCTAGACCAGATACGCACAGCCGGGGAGTCTCCCTTTGTTTGCCCATTCAAGACATGAAGACCCAGAGTAGAGATCTCTTTGGATCATCGAATGGCCCTCTTTGTCAAAGAATTACTGGTGACTAATCTCGTCGAAGAGTTTGATGTTTAGATTGCCACACAGAATAGTGGGCGGATTAGTGGGTGTGATGTAAACCTCTTCAATGGATCAATTACAGAATTGATAAAGACGTCTTCACCACACATAGCAGTGTTCCAATGTAGATTGCAAATCGCAAAGGTGGTTATAGTCTGACCCCTACCCTCTGACCTTTCAAGAACCAACAGTTGTACAATGATACTGGGGTTGAATTTCTCCCGAGCTACAAATCCCCTCCCAATTTTTATGTGGGTTAGCAGCCCCGAATAAGGCCTTCCCGTCAGTTCTTTCTTAGCCGGGTTTAGTTAGCATTCAAAACCGTCACAATAGGTATTCGCCCTTAACCAGGTCTCTTGCCGGCACAAGACGTCAAATCGTCCCAGGTTCATATAATTATTGTTGAATAAGTGAACAAAGCCTCTAGAATTCCAGGAGCCAATTTGAAGTCCTGGAGGTGAAGGATCTTCTTGGCTCCAACATCTTGGCTGACATCTTTCCTCTCCAATCGTCCCTCCCAGGTCCAACTGGGGTCCTTCCTCTCTGTCATCTTTTTCTCCACATGTGGTGTCCCCCAGGGATCCAATCTCTCTCCCTGGCTGTTCAACCAGTATCTGCCACTCCTTGCCCACCGCATCGCCGCTCTCTGCCCCAACTTTCAGTGCTATGCGGACGATACCCAGTTCATTTTCAGGCTACCCTCGGCCTCCTCCTCCTCTCCTTCCCTCATCTCTGACTGTCTGTCTGCTATCCAGGAATGGTGCGCCGCCAATGACCTCTGCCTTAATGCCAGTAAGACTGAGATTCTACTCATCGGCACACCCACTACCTCCTTCACTGCAGCTCTCTGGCAGGCCTCTCTTGGCCCTCTTCCTGCTCCTACCTGCAAGGCAAAAAACCTCGGGGTCATCTTCGACTCCACACTCTCCTTCTCTCCTCATATATCTGATGTCTCTAAGAAGTCACACTACCAGCTGCACCTCCTCAGAGGTATTCTTCCATTCCTCTCCTTCCCCCAGAAGCCCACTGTCTCCCGATGCCCTGGTTCTCTCAAAGCTGGACTACTGTAACAGCCTCTATCTTAATCTGCCTGCCTCCACTCTCCGCAACTCATCCAGAACAGAACTGTGAGACTTGACCTTGGCCTCAAGCCCAGGGACCGTATCTCTCCAGGACTGAAATCTCTACACTGGCTCCCAGTGGCTGCGAGGATAACGTTCAAAACCCTCTGCATTGTCCACAAGGCCTTCAACTCTCTCTTCCTAAATATCTTCCTTCCCGAGCCCTTCGCTCATCCGTCTCCAACTCCCTCAGGGTCAGCCGCTTCTCGAAGCAACGAGCTGGTGGTAGATCTCTCTCCGCGTCAGGGGCCTCTCTCTGGAACAGCCTTCCTGCCTCCCTGAAATTTGAGGAGAACCATCTCCGGTTCCGGAAGCACCTCAAAACCTTACTCTTTGCTTCTGCTTTCTCTCTCCCTCTCCCCTGCTAATTCTTCACTGAAACTGCACTGAATCTGCAACTGGGCCACTCTCACCGACCTCGGTCCTGGGCCCAGCCACTCTCCACTTGCACTGCCTCCCTGGCAACCCCTGCACTGCGGGACTGTCTCTGTATCCCTACAGCCCCTCCCTTTCCCAGCACTTGTCAGCACTTACCCTGCACTTGCCACCAGCTGACCCTTTTCTTTTTTTTCTACTTACTTGTACTGCACTTCCCCCCTCCCCCTTGCACTTCTCCCTTCCCCCTACCCCTGCACTTGCGTGATCTGAATGACACCTGGCCTAGTAGGATCGTTGTCTGTCCTCCCCTTGTTTCCCCCCTCCTTGCCTCGTCGCGCCTTGAAACACTTGTGTATAGGCGCGTTACAAATGCCATATCATATATCATATCATATATCATAACGTACATTTGGGGAGGCCGTACACCAACTAACCATGACCAATCTTGTGAATTCATGTTAGACGTGATCGGGTTAAAGGCTTCATTCACCTTTTTGATCTAAATTGGAAGGGGACTTTGCACCTTCTATCCTCACTTTCAGGGGTAGACACTTAATTGGCTCCCTTAGCCCTACCCTCTTATGGTAGCCTCTGAGTTGACGTTTGCACGCATCACAGCCCTGAAGGAGCCACGGCCATTGGTTAGCGGAGTGGCCTCTGTGCGGATTCCGGTACCGTCGAAATAGATGGATAGTTCAAAACCTAGAGGTAGCAAGTCACACCCTGCTCCCCTTAAGGTAGATCTAATCAGTAGTGAGTTTAAAAGGAGGATAACCCAGTCCATGCTTTTTTATTAACAAACAGCACCACCCTGATGTCCTCAGAGTTAATATAGCTCAGTTTTGGTATGTGGTGTAGCAATTTCAGGACAATAGATCTGTTGAGGGTTAGGTTCTAATTTGCAGGTAGTATTCATTCCAGCATGATCAAATTCTCTCGCCGTTTCTTTATTAGCTGTTAAGATTTTGCTAGAGCCTCTGAGTTTGGGAGAGTTGTGTCGGGGGTAGTCACACATTGCCCCCTGAGAGATGTGTTGGGGGTAGTCACACATTGACCCCTGAGACTTTGCACACTGGGCCAGTCTTTTTTTGTTCAAGGGTCTGAAAGGAATCTGTTTTCTGATCAACACTTTCAGTCGCATCCAGATTGACGGGGGAGAACCCCACAAACCGATCCCCGAAACTGGCAAACAGCCATCCTGCACCACAGATCTAGAGACCACAGAAGCCCGATCATGCCACACACCGTTGTCATTGTATATACTGACGTTCTATAAAACGGCCATCACCCCTGTGTCATTCAGGTTTGCAATGCCTCAACCATTTGTAGATTGCTCAGGGAGTCTTCAGATTTCTTAAGAAGGTTCTCGACCCATTAGACTTGTGTCTGTGTGGGGGTTGTTGGTTTTGGGGCTTTTTCTGTTGTTGGTGAATGTGTTTATCTTTGGGCTTCACTGGGACCAGTTGCAATGGTTTTTCTAACTTTGGAAAAGATTTAAAAGAAGCAATTAGCAGAGTTTCCGTAGATCGTGGCGGAGCACTCGTCTCAATTGGACCCACAACCTGGGATCTACATAAGTCAAACGTTTCAGTATTTATAGAAGGCAGATTGTACAATGATTCCTCGTCAGCAGCTAGCATGGAGAGCCCAGCAGAGGTCAATTCAATGGCTACACCAGAAGAATCTGAATTTAATGTAGCTGACGCTTTGAATGGCAGGTCACCCGCGGACTCAAACACCTTTGGGCAAGGCATAGAGGATTTCAATTGGATGAGATATCACAAAGCCACAACTGAGGGCCGCCATCAAGGTCTTTTTTATCAAACTCCTCACGCCTGGCCAAGTCGCACAATCTGTTTTGCCAAGCCAGTGCAGTTCAGCTTCTTTATCCAGCCTATTGTGTACTGTGTTGGCTAGGTCTTCCAGATGAATTAGTTTGGAATGCATCATCGCTAGAAGGGCAGATTGGTCTTTCAGTGCGTCATTTAGAGACTCGTAGTGCTTGGAAAAGGGAGCCAGAGAAATGGTTAAAGCTGCCATAACATAGCTCTGCATTTGTAAAACTGCCACGTCAGAAAGGTGGGCTTCAATCTCTTGAGTGCCTTTTTTTGTCGGGTGCAGGGACTCATTCTCTGATTCACCAGGTGAGACAACTAAAGATCCTGTCGTGGCAATGAGCAGATTCCCTCTCCAGTAAGCAAGCTTTCGAGCTGAATAAGTTAGAGAGAAGTCTTCCCGGGACCTTTGGGGTCCTTGATAGAAATTCAAGGACAGGAGGGTTTGTTGAAAAAGGGAAGTCCAAATGGCCACTCGCATTGTTTTTTTTTTTGTGGCTTTTAATGTGTATACACAGTTCCTCAATTTCACTGGGCAGCCGCACTGTGTGACCCGAATGTTGAATTTCATATGCAGGAGGCACAGACTGTTGAGCATTCAGCAAACAGACAGGTTGGAGACAGTTTGCTGCTGTTGAGGAGGCCTCCGACAAACTCTGAGTGGAAGCGATGCAAACAGGGGGGTTTGGGGGCAGAGCACAGAGCTCAGAGTTGCAGTTTGTTCAGCGACCAGCCTAAGACCGATAAAGATTGCTGTAGCGGCTTTTGGGGCAGGGTATACATGGTGACCGTAATGGTAAAAGGGTGGTCAGAGTTCGACAAGTCCAAGGTATTGCTGCTGCCCTCCCGCCGCGTAGCGTCCACTCCCCCCTTTTTTCTAAGTTTGCCTGTTCAGAAATGGGGCATGGGTTATTTGCGTTCATAGGGATAGCCAGTTTTTCAGTAACATTGGTAAGAGGAGTGTGTGCTGTGGTCTACGCCTTGGTTGCAGCATTTGGGGTCGTGTATTCCGGCAGAGGAGGAGCACTCACCTTCGGAAGTGTTGGTAGCCTTGGCGGTAAGCCCTCCTGAAGTCTGAATTGATGGCGAGTGCATGGACCTTCTGACGACATCCCAGATTACAAAATGAACACAGCTCCTCAACCGCACAGGAGCCGAGCACCAGCTCTTTAGTCGACACGAGAAACACAAGACACACTGCACACACACACCGCTCCGCGCTGCCAGTGGGTATTTGAGGAATAGATCCGCCTCCAAACAGGAAGAGCAATGGAAGGCAGACTTCTTGCAGCCAAGCTGGAAGTCCAAGAGGGTGTCTTGCAAGTTAGCAAGCACAAGACACACTGCACACACACTGCGTGCGCTCGTGCTGCCAGTGGGTATTTGAGGAATCGGTCTGCCTCCAGGAAGTGCAATGGAAGGCAGACTCCTTGCAGTCAAACAAGAAGTCTGAGAGGGTGTCTCACAAGTTAGCAAGCACAAGACACACTGCACGCACACGCTTCAATCTAGCACAATCCCTACTCACCCCTCTGCACTGTCTCCATGTGCGGTGCTCTCCTTCGCCAGCACTCCCTTTTTAAATTGGTGCTTCTTCTCTACACATTTAACTGTGGGCTAGCTCCTAACCCAAACTGGCCAAATCCATATCTCACGATTCACCCCTTGCCCTATGTGGCACCTCTCATTTTCTTTCCTTCAGCCCACTCACCTCTACCCACAGATATCATGTCTATCCCCTCTGTCTCAGGCTGTCCTGAAAAGGCACTTCCGCTCCCTAGAAGGAACATCTGAACTGTTGATTGTGGTGTCTTTTTTATAAAAAGGCGCAGAAGGACCCGTAGATCACAGAAGATAAAATACTCAGAGTTCCGGGGATTCCAACAAAGAAAACTTGATTATTTGCATATCCAGAATTAAATCAACAAAATTACAACTCGATACCCTACAATTCGGATTATCATTTGTACATACATCTTCCACAACATTGTTTAATGAGAGAATACATGTGTTCAAATGAATGCATTAATCCTTCTGAAACTATCGAGGAACCTCAGTATAGAGAATTTTCACCCAAAAGTACATTTTGTCAACAAATGAATAACCCCCTATTGGATACATTTGGAAAATCTGCATATCTTGTCAAACAGAAGTTGTCTTTTGTAAAATGTAAGCGTAATTTGTCAAGAAATCAAATTTAAGTTATTAAACATTTATTTGCTGATTCTGCAATAGTGATTAAACATGCCGACTAAGGAGGTGCCCTGGTTATTCTGAACATGGAAGGCTATATGAATGAGTGTAATAGACAGTTACAAGATGGATTGAGTTCTTTACAACTGGATGATGATCCTACCAATGAATTCAAAATTGCCATGGACAAAGTGTTGAAAGAAGCATGTGTGAGAGAGTGTATTTCTGAAAAAAACAAGAGATTTCTTTTCGATAGTCAACCAGTAATGCCTCTCTTTTACACACTTCGCAAGATCCGTAATGACCTGAAATCACTCCCAAGATGCCCTATAGTGGTAAGCACAAATAGGTTACTTGAGCCTTTGGGGCAGTATATTGATTATGTTCTGCAACCTATTTTACAAAAGTCAGAATGATACATTAAAGATGCAAAACATTTTTTTTAAGTTCTAAAAGATCCAACACCATTGGGGTCAACTCCTGTACTTTTTCCATTTGATGTGCAAAACCTCTACACCTCGATTCCACATTTTGAAGCAAATGGAGCTTGTGTTATGCAAATTCATTTATGATTGCCTGCAAAAATACCCATGTGTTGAGAAATGTGTTGTAGTTACACAAACTGAAGATGTGGCGTTGCTACATCAATGATGTGTTTTGGTATTTGAGCAGGGACAATGGATATATTTCAAGAGTTTGATTTCTTCAATATAAGGCACCCACGACCTAAATGTACATCCGAGTTATACAATGAAGATCTGCATTATCTAGATGTTCTAATTCAATGGAGAGAAAATAGTTTATATTCGATTTATCGAAAACCAACAGACCGGAAAAATATGCTGCATGCTGTGAGATTTCACCCTCTACTTGTTTTGAAAAGTCGGCCCTATTCACATGTTCTTCGACAAAGATAATAGTGTCTGAACCAGGCTTAGTGGAGGAGAAAGCAATGAAGATGCAAAATACATACCGGACTGAAGGACCTCGCCAGGCAGGTACATTGAAGCTATCCTCTTGTCCTCAACATGCTCACGCTGAAAAGGCACTGCAAATAAATTTCAGGAAAAAACCTCATGATTATCTAAATCGGTCACATCCCATTACGAGGGGAGTTGCCCATGGCCCTGGTAATGACTCTGATCACTTGGAATGGCTTGCCGGTCTGATACAGCAGCGGTACCAGCAATGTCCCTAATAATCTTTCTTGCTTTGAGCTGGAACACCAGAGGCCATACCCATCTGTATGATCAGGATAGTCTGTTCGACCATGTTGATGGATTTCATATAATAGTGCTGCAGGAGACATGTATGGTTGATCTATTATTAATGGATGGTTGTACCATTATTCAAAAATCGGCCTCTCAGGACTTTATGGAAGTCATTGCCGTTCTTTGAATATCTTGGTCGGTATGATGACTCTCATAAATGCTGCTGAGCAGAAAGAAATTCACATAATTGCAATATATGATCCTCCGTACTCTGCAGCCCATGTAGCAGTCCTTAAAGCACTTGATGATTGGCTTGAAATTGCCACTATTGCCAACCCCATAATCTTGTGTGGTGACTTTAAATCTCGTATCCCGAGTCATGATAACCAAGATGAGATGTCAAATGAACTACCTTTCTATGGTCCGGTGGAAAGAACCGGGCTCAAACATATATGTCCCAGTGGAATTGACTGGGCCAACTCTGTTATACTATCGAGGGTTCACTATGATGAATGGAGCATGACCGTCTGATTTCCCCCCACAGTTCACCAGGTCTACTGTTACTAGTTATCATTGACTATGTTTTTGCTGCACATACTTCGTCACTGATATCAGATGTGGCTATAATCCAAGGACATGAGTGATCATCTGCCCATCGTGCAGAGCCTCAATATAGAGCAACATAAAATGATCAACCGAATCACAGGGACAGTTTCTTTTAACAATGCCATGACTAGCATAAAATGGTCCTCCACTAAATGTGAAGCTGCCTCAGTGCTAGCACATTCAATATTCGGCCAATTTAGTACTGCAAACCCCTCCAATAGAGGAGATTCTGATGTGCCTAAAGGCAATCTTTTATCGGTCAAATATGAGCAGTGCGTTCAAGCCATGCTTCCCAAAAAGTGAGTAACAAGAGACAGGCCTTTGCCATGGGGAAAAACCATAAGCATTGCTACGAAAAACTGATTAGTGATAAATAAAAACCATGCACAGAGAGCTGCGTAGCTTAGCTATACACAAAGCTAAAAACAATGAATATGCCCTAGATCGGAGAACAATAAGGGCAAATTATATCAAGTGGCTACGTCAACATCGTCTGACATGGGAATGCGCAAAATGGAAGAACCTAGTTTGGCGTGTAAAAACCAACGACTCTAGAAAATTCTGGCAAATCATCAGCACACAGAATAAGCACATCTCTTCCACAATCAATGGTGTTCTGAGGCTGGTTGGATTGCCTATATCAATGATATGCTCGCTGGAACCGACATGGTTCAATCAATAATTCCAGTAATGTCTGGAATGTGGCAATTTAGGAAGAGCAAACAAGAAGTGTCCAGATTGATTAGCTAGAGTAAATGTTCATGTGCTGTGGGTCCTAACGGGCTGTTCAATCTCTTGTTAAAAACCGATGTTTAACTGTGGCCCAATGTCCTTCATCACCTATTTTCCTGCATTGCTACTACTCAATCGCTCCTGCAGTCATAGCAAGACAGTATTTTGGTCCCAGTATTAAAGAAGGGCTTGCACACTGATCCATGTAACTATGGACTGGCTATGTTGGATGTCCCTTCTAAAATATTTGCAAACATTTTTCTTGAAGAACTGACGACCTGTGCTGAGACGACTGCAACAATACCATGAAACCAAACCAGGTTTTGCAAAGGATGCGCCACCTTAGTCAATGTACTAGCACTCACAACTATAATTCAACAGGCTTGGCAGATTTGATGACGTCCAATACATGTGGCATTTGTTGATTACAGTGCCCCTTTTGAGACAGTCGACCATGGAAGACTATGGGGAAAGCTTAATTGGGGGAATCCCATCGGGCCTACTGAAAATGATTATGAAGTTGCATGAGGAGACACTAGTTAAAGTGCGGCTCAAGTGTAATGGTGGCGCAACTTGCTGGATAAACACACAACTGGGTCTCAAACAGGGCTGTACGTTGGCTGCTCTACTATTCAACCTATATCTTTCTGACAGGGGGCAAGCATGAACTAACTCCAAATGTCTACCACCACGTTTGGGTAACCAAGAAGTACAGTGGTTCGGCTATGCCGACGATGATATTCTCTTCGATCTTACACCCTATGGCTTACAACTTGCACTAGACAACCTCCTTTCCTTCTCTGAAGTCAACTCCCTAAGAAATAACACCACAAAAACCAACATTATAGTGTGCAAGCCATCAGACAGAAAGTGGCATCAGTTGCTTTGAACCTTAAAGGGGCCTCTATTGAAGTTGTGAATTGATACACCTATTTGGGCATTGTATTCGATGCTAAATTAGCGGGTTCCTCTCATTTGAGTAAGCTTAAAGTTTGCAGTGCTCAAACTTTGTGTCATTGGTGCACTTGCTTCCAAGGGAGGGGGATACTCAGTGGGATCTCTTTGTCAAATTGTATTCAATGAAGATTACACTTATTATTTTGTTACGCTGCAGAGCCATGGGCTCTTGAGTCAATGGACACGATTTCTAGAATTGAGTCGATGACGCTTAAACGGTTATTACTATTACAGCCTTATGTGTCACTTGAAATGCTCCTAATGGAATTTAGCCTAATGCCTCTAAGCAAAAGTATCATGTTGTCGAGTTTAATATTCTACTGGAAGCTCGCCCATGTAATACTCTCATGGGCTTGCTGTATGAGGTGTACCATAGCAAACTGGATTGCATGATATCTTCATTATTGTGAACTCTTAAACGTCTGTCCGAGTTATGGTTTGGGAAAATCAGAATGGACAAACTTGAAATTAATCTTGCCTAGTACAAACTATGAGTATGATGTTGGACGTACATATTCGAGACCAGATGATATTTGACTTGGCCTCACAATCTACTGCTGAGTGCCTTTTTCCATATATACTGGAAGAACTGTTAATTCCAAGCTATATCAAGAATGTTATTGGAAACCATCTGATATGGGTCTATCTACGTATTAAAGTCAATGCGGTGGAAACACTTGATATTACTGACAGCTGGAACAAACTTGAAATTAATCTTAGACGCTTTTGTGGTGAACCGATCATAGAATCTGTATGACCCCTGCTTTTTGATTGTGGTGCAATGGTGGCGCTTCGGGTTAAAGCAATCATGACCTCTGGACTTCTGATGATAGTAAATCCTAATGAGCTCTGAGGCTTATTCATGTCTGGGAATCCCGAGGGATGTATCATTTATTTTTCTAGGTTATGGAATGAAAATTGTGAGATAATAGCAGCGATTGAAACATGAAGCAACTGTACAATGTGATATATGGATCTCATACGATGATCTTATTCTAGAGACTTCGGATGAGTATAACTAGATTGGTGGTTTCTAGGCAACCTGCTCTTTCTGTATTTCTGTACTGCCTGTATATGCGTTCATCTGTATAACCATTTTGTCTTGTAACCAAGTTCTCAAGTATCCTTGTGCTGCCTGCGCCCAGCTACCCTTCCGGGTTTGGTTTTTTGCGCTATACCAAATAAACAAACAAACATATGTATTAAAAGTTATTAATTTAACTACATAATAAACATTTTTTTTAACTTTTTTTGGGGAGATGGGCTATTTAAATAACTTAGCTCAAACTAAAGACAAAGCATTGTCTGTTCCAAGAGACAAATGGTTAACAGAAGTAGTGAAAAAATGAGATCTAGGCATAATACATGTGGTGAACTATTCTAATCAAAGCAGCTCTATAAAATGTATCATTAAAAAAACATTGGAGTATGTTCTAACATGAGTTACTCCATAAACATTTTCCTAAATAACCTGCGTTTGCTTTGAGCAATAAACAGAATGTACGTAATCTGCAAGTTAGTGTGGATGTGACTCCATCAAGGGCTGTTAAAAGCTTAAGAAAAGAAACCTATCCAGGCGTAATGTGTGGAAATTGATTCAGGGTGGCCTATTTTTTTTTTTTAAACTTTTATTTTTATTCAGCTTGGTAGCACAGGTACTGGTGAGCAATAACAGAGCATATAAAACCAAAACAACTCAAAACATCACAGACTCATACAATAAGTCCAAAGACTCGACTTGCGCACAAGGAAGGGTACATAGCAGGACAGTACAAAAACCCGGTGGAGGGCAATTCAAGAGACAACTGGAGATAAACGAGAAGAGGTGGCTGGGGATGTAGGACCTGAGTCGGTGTCGGGGGGGGGACATAAATGAGCGGAACTTCAACCAAATGTCCCTGGGTCTAGAGCAGGCGGGCTGTTGTACCGCCCATGATTCCTCTGTATCGGAAGCCCACGTAACTGCTCTGAGCCACTGTGCGTGAGTAGGGGTGATAGGGCGAAGCCAGCAAAGTAGTATAGCACGCACAGCCAGCAGCATACAGAGGCCAGCCAGTTTCCTGGAATCCCGGTGGAGCTCGGGAAAGTCGTGGAATAAGCATTTCATTGGGGTTGGGGAGATAGGGTGATCAAGAATAGACGAGACAGTGGAGCAAACTGCGCTCCAGAATTGGGTGAGGCGGGGGCATGACCAGATCATGTGGATATAGTCGGCGTCATCATAGCCACATCTAGGGCATCTAGGGGAGGAGTTGTTAGAAATGCGGTGTAGTCTGGTCGGGGTGTAGTGGTATCTGTGGAGTAACTTAAATTGAATTAACTTGAATCGGGAGTTGAAGGAGACCCTCTGGATACGTGAGCACATATGAGACCAACGATCGTCGGTCATTTCCAATCCGAGATCAGACTCCCAAGAGCGCTTTAATTTAGAAAATGAAGGGGGTGATCTGGATTGGATCAAGGTGTATAGTCTGGAAATTTTGCCCCTCATAGGGAAAGGTGAGGACAGTTCCGTGATCGCCAGCTCGTCAGGTGGCAATGCTGGGAAGCATGTGTACTTATGTTTGAGGACTCCACAGAGGGATGAGTATTGAAGCCATACAGAGGGCCTCTGTCTGAGGGACGGTGGGAGGTCAGGCCATTCTATGAAATTACCACCTCCGAATATGTCTCGGAGCAATTCAAATCCCGCCTCAGCCCATGTGCGAACAACCGATGGGGGGACCTGTGGGATCCCCGGGACAAAGTTCCAGATCGGGAAGTTACCATGGAAGGGATAGGTGGTGCCCAATATTTGCCATGTTTTGGATAAAGCCAAGGATGTGCACCTCACCGGATCTAGTGAGCCCGATTCTATTGGCATGGGTGCGATCACCAGAGATCGGATGTCGCGACCACTAACCGATAACTTTTCCAGTCTGACATGGGGAGGGGGGTCAGATACATTGAACCAATGTGCAATGTGTTGAAGTTGTGCCGCCAGCCAGTACTTGAGGAAGTCAGGTGCACCAAAGCCACACACCTCCATCGGGGCGGCAAGGGTCTTGAACTTAAGGCGGACCGCACCCGAGTGCCAGAGGAAAGTATTGAGGGTTCGTGTCAGTGCCTGAAAAAACTCGACTCCCGGCCACTGTACTACCATCTTCAGTATTCCTATTCTACCAGCCAGCGAAATCGGAAGTTTGTCCCAACCCTGAATTTTTAACATAAGATTTGTGAGGTATACTTGATAATTCTCCTCGAAAACCCGATCAATTTGGCGTGACACCACTATACCTAAATAGGTAAACTCAGATTGGGCCCAAGTGAATCCCAGGGTATCGGGAGGGGGAGTGTGCTGGGAGTGAGCGGAAAAAGAGTTGATTTAGCGCAGTTCACCGTCAGGCCAGAGATACGGCCAAAGAAAACAATATCCTCTAGTATTGGGGCCAGATTAATTTCAGGGGAGCGAATGAAGAGGAGAGCATCATCAGCATATAGGGAGACTATATCCGAGGAACCGGTGGTGCGTAGGCCTCTATGAGAATGAAATTGGCGAAGCATATCTGCAAACGGCTCCATTGCCACAGCAAAGATTAATGGAGAGAAGGGACAGCCTTGTCTAGTACCCCTAGCTATTTGGAAGAGGGTGGAGCAACGGTCCTCGGTGCGGACCCTGGCAACGGGATTTGAATATAGTAGCCTGACCCAGGAAAGAAAAGTGGGGCCGAATTTGCATTTGTTGAGTACCCGCCAGAGATACCTCCACGAGACTGAATCAAAAGCTTTTTGCATATCAAGCGTGGCGGCCACTGCGTGGACATCTGGGCTCACTCTGCTTATAATATTGAAAAGGCGCCTCAAATTTAGGGAGGTAGAGCGTCCCGGAATAATCCCCGCCTGATCTGGATGGATGATATGTGGCATGAAGGGGACTAGTCGTAAAGCAAGTAACTTTGCATAAATCTTGACATCGCAATTGATTACTGAGAGTGGGCGGTAAGAGCCGCACTGAGTGGGGGTTTTACCAGGTTTTAGCAGGACGGTTATGGTGGCTTCGCGGAGCGTGGGAGGGAACTGACCCACCTCCACCGATTCCTCCCAAAGCGCAACCAGACGAGGGAGTAGAAGAGACTTGAACCGCTTATAGAACTCAACGGGTATACCGTCCGATCCCGGGGATTTGCCTGATGAGAGGGAGTCTATGGCCTCCGAGAATTCCAAGGGGGTAAATGGGTTCTCAAGTGCTCCGATGGCATCGGGGGATAGAACCGATAGGGGAAGCTTGTCAAGAAAGGCGTCAATTTCTGACATAGTGGCATTGTCCAGGTTAGCATACAGGGATTGATAGAAGGAGAGGAATTTGGAATTGATATCACCCGGGGAAGTGGCCAGGGATCCATCAGGTCTCTCAACTCCAGGAATGGGTGGGGCACCAAACTCACGGCGGAGAAGCCTAGCCAGGAGGCGGGATGGGCGTCCACCCTCACCGTATTTCCTCGCAAGCCCAGGGTTATCGAGAAACCTCTGCTCACGGTCCGCAAGTGCGCGGAAGGTATCTAGCTCCGTGCCGATCAACGCAAGGGTCTCAGGAGTTTGATCCTGTGTATATTGAGCCTCCAACTCGGAAAGGGTGGCTTCACTCTCGGCGATCCCCCTTACGGATGGTTCTAAGGATGCCATTTTCCTTAGAGAGAGCAATGCCTCTGATCTAGGCCTTGAAAGACTCCCAAAGGGTGGCTTGTGATGAGACGGAGTCAGTATTGGTCTCAAAGAACTCCTCGATCGCCGACTCCAACTCCGAACCGAAGACCGGGTCGAGGAGGGAGAGTGGTTTCATCCTCCAGTGTCTAGTACGGTCGTGATCCGGGCCCCAGCATAGGGTGATAGTCACTGGTGAGTGATCGGAAAGAGTCCTGGGGAGGATCGTCAAGCCCGAGACACTCCTTATGAGTATATCAGACACTAGCCATCTATCAATCCGGGAGAAGGAATCATGCACCGAGGAATAAAAGGAGTAAGCACGGGAGTTGGGGTAAAGGAGCCTCCATGCGTCGAACAGGGCCAGGCGAGGAAGTGAAGAGAGTGTAGTATATGCAGCCCTAGTGAGTTGACGGGGACGAGAACCAGATCTATCAAGATCAACATCAAATATCGTGTTAAAATCACCTCCCCAGAGAATCGGTACCAACGGGAAGCCATCTAGGAGAGACATAAGGTGTGTATAAAATTCAGGATCGTCGATGTTGGGACCGTAGACATTTAGCAGGAGCACCTCCCTATTCTGTAAAGTGCCATGGAGTAAGACGTATCTGCCCAGGGGGTCTATTGTCGTGGCTATGGGGTTGAATCTAATGCTCTTGTGAATAAGGGTCATAACCCCCCGGCTTTGTGTAGAGTAGGAGGTATAGTATCTCTGTGGTCCCCATGCTTTAGCAAACCTTTCACAATACTCAGTAACCGCATGTGTCTCCTGAAGAAACAGGATCTTAGTTCCATGCCGTTCAGCCTGAAGCTGTAATAATCTCATTTTCTTGTAGTTTCCCAGCCCCCGCACGTTCCAGCTCATGAATGTCAGGGTTGCCTCACTCGATACTCCCAGGATAGACATAGAGGAATACAGGTGGATGGAACAGCACCCCCCATAATCGGTCCCTATTGTAATCAGATCTGTGACGGCATTGAGACCATGGTGCTCTGAACTCTACCTTCTCTGCAATTACCAAGCCTTTTTTAACGTAAACTCCCCTACCCCCCACCCCCTGCCACACCCCTCCCCCAATCAGAGGGATGAACACCCCATATCCAACCAACCAAATCCAAAACAATGGCATCAACGCCTGGGGGGCCTGTAAATCGGCCTGGCGGCGGTGCTCCGTACCATGAGGCAATTTTAGGATAAACTTAATGCCTGACAATGATAGCAAGTCTCATCCGGGGGTGGTTCTGCGGGGAGGGGGGGGGGGCAGGCATGAACATCTATAATGAACCAATGTAACGAGATTATAAGGAGTAACCTTCTGATCAACATGATCGAAATGATGTATGTGTTCAGTCCGAAACATTAGGAACGAGGGATTATCACAGAGTTCCTGGACAATCGAAAAGGCAAAGGATGCATGTGGCGAGTAACTGGGACACATCGACGGGGAGAAGTCGGTGCCGTCAACCGCCCAACAGCTAGAACACACTGTATCATAACCCAAACCAGCAGTTGAACCGCATAGAGAGAAAACAAAGACATAAACATTTTCCATCACGATGTGAGCAGGACGGGATGGCGGCGATCCCCTCGGCCCATGAGCCTTCGTAGATGGCGCAACTGGGAATGACGGAATACTACAAGTCTAACTGAGTTCTGGGCTAGGGCCCACTGATATCGCCTCCACAATAAGACCATGTTGTGTTAGGCCAATATCACAGTATGTGGTCGAATGTAACAAGATATAAAGCAATGACAGTGAATGTTGCGAGTCCAGTTCAGCCAGGGATGTGTTCATCTATAAACTTAGAGGCCTCCTCCGGTAGCGTGAAGAAGTATACTCGGTTTGCATGTTCGATTCGCAGTTTGGCGGGATATAGCATAGCATATTTGACCTGGGACTCGGGCAGTCTTCTCTTCACCGCCAGGAAGGATTTACGCTCATGCTGGACCGCCACCGAGAAGTCCGGATATAGGTGGATTCTGGCTGCGCCCAACATAAGGTCTACCTTGATTCTCACCGCCCTAAGGAGGGCATCTCGGTCGCGAAAATTTAGGACTCTGGCTATGATAGGGCGCGGAGGAGCGCCAGGCCTGGGCTTCGCCGTAAGTGCACGGTGGGCTCTCTCGATTGCGAATTGAGGGGAGAGTTTTGGGGAATCAAGGAGTCGGAGTAGCATGCTCTCCACGTAGTCCTCCATGGGTTCTTGTATGCCGTCCTCCGGTACCCCGATTATGCGGAGGTTGTTGCGCCTCGAGCGAGACTCAAGATCCTCATTCTTCTTCTCCACCTCTGTCACGCGGGCGGATAGCGTGGAGACCTCCGCACGGAGGGAGCCCAGACCATCCTCAGCGGTGCCCACCCGCGATTCAATCTCGGTCACACGACCATCCGTCCTCTCCATATGTGCCTTAATAGAGGATATCGTACCATTCATGTCGTCTAGTTTGCTATGGATTGTGGTGAACCCCTCACGGATGTATTCCATCATTTTCTGAGATTCGGATGGTTCCAGTTCATGTGCAATGGATGGTTCTTGTGCAGGTGTCTCCGCCCCAGATCCCCCCCCGGAGGCTTCGTAAACATATTGATGGAGGATTGTTTCTTTCCCGTCCGTGTCGACATGATGCCGACACGAGATGAGCTCAAAACCAGTGGGCCAGACCAGGGGTGAGTAGGGCACCAAGGGAGGGCACCCGGACCGACCCGGGCTGCTTGTGCGTGGGGCCGCAGCCGGCCAGCAACACAAAATGCGGCGACTCGAACCCAGATGGGGGGAACCAATCTATGCTGGACTGCCGGTTCTGGGTCAGGAGGGGCCTCCCCGGACAGCTAATATGTGTAGTAGCCAGTGAACCACAAGTAAACCTCAGAGATCCTGTAGAGGCCAGGGCCAAGGAGACAATGACTAGTAGGAGGGGCAGGAGAAGCCTCTGGTTGCCACTGCGATGAGGTGAGAGAGGGGTATACCACTGTGTGAGGTTGCAAGGTGGTCAGCACTCTGGAAGACAAGGGCCATCAAGGCGAGTAAGTCCCGGATCAATGGTGCGTCAGTACGGGAAATCGGGGGTCAGAGCGCACCTCGGCTCAGTAAAATGATCAGACCATAGGTAACTAGGAAGGGGCAGACGCCTCAGGCTGTCCCCGGGCCAATTTAAGAAGCAGATAGGTCACAGGCTGGTGGGCCCGGGGGGTGGCGTGGCCGGAGAAGGGATCCGCCGGGGGGTAGGCTCCGGAACAGCAGGGCACTACCTCTCAGGGTACCAGGATAAAAGAGGAATGGAGTTGCCGCCATCAGACAGGGCCAAGCGTAGCGCCCGAAATCATGGGGAGGGATCCAGCGTAGGTGATGAAATGCTACAGATCCCAACATGTTTCAGGGACGCCCACACGCCGCCCAAGGCCGCCGGGAATGTGGAGCTCCGGAGGGGCTGTCAGCGGGATGCGTGGAGCGGAGATCAGGGGCCCGGGGGCAACTCACCGCCCGGAGCCGGGAATGGAGGCTCAGTCCAAGTCAGCACGCCGCCTAGGATGGGGCAGCGGAGCGAAACGCTCTCGAATCCCGCGAAGGTCCCGGGGTCAGGTCGCAGCGCCGATCAGCCACTCTCCCGTAAGGCAGGAGATAGCAGTCGCGCAGGGCGGGAAGGACACCCCTCCCCCACAGAAGGCCGCAAGCCACGGGACACGGCCGCGATCCTCCGGAACTCAGAGCGGGGTCGGAGGAAGCACCCGCTCCCGCCTCACTCGCGGCGGCCCGTAGCTCCGCAGTAGAAGAGGTCCGGGGGACAGGATGCGATCAGCGGACGCCCAGTCACACCAGCATTCAGCTCCGTCGGTTGGTTGTGTAAGTCGCCGAGGCAAGCAGGAGGATTACTGCAAAAAGGCGCCTCACGGCTCGGAGCAGATCAGTAGGCGGCCATCTTCTCTGAGCGCAACAGCGCCCCCCCCAGGGTGGCCTATTTGGTGTTTTCAGCTGTGCGCCTCTCACCGCCCCAAATCTGGTCCCTCCATGTTTGGGCCAGTCACCCTGAGCCTGTGATGCGCTGCTTCACCGCACGCCAACTCCCAGCACGCGGTCACCAGGAATAGTTCCCTCTCTTGGGTTGCCAGCCAGATCCAGGACTGAGGCCAATGATGGGCCCTGCCAGGCAAAGAGGAGCCCTTGCTCTGAGTATCCTGATTCACAGCAGGGCCGGCCTGTTCCACCCGCTATTGATGGCCACCTCCTCAGTCCCCACTACAGCTCCAGGCGGTGCAGGGACCTGTCACTAGTCGGCGAGCACGGCCCCACAAAGTTTCTTCGGCCCTCTGCACTGCGGCTCTTCTGACCTCTCTGCATGCATGTAGCTAAGCCTCCGTCATTGTGACACAGGTGAGCCTCCTCCCCTAGTCGCACGTGCTGCAGCACCAGCCTTCCCCTTCACCCAGGCCAGCTCCCGCCTCCGCCACTTTCTTTTCTCGCACAGCAGTTTGGCTCGGTGCCAGCACCATGTGGTGGCTCCCTCTCACATATGGGTGCTGTCGGCCGGTCCTTCAGCTAGCATTTCAGAACGGCGGGCACCAGGGAGCACTTTGAGAGCAACCACCATTTTCCACGGTCAAACCACGCCCCCCATTACGTGACTTTCTACCTGCATGCTGGTAGGAAATTCTCCACCGTCCACCACCAGCAGAGTTCAAACAATTCCTGAGGCCACAAAGATGACCAGGAAGGCAAGCAATGCACCGATGTTTGCCTTTTTCGCCCTGCCATGGTGACTATTTCGCTAGTGCCACTGGCCACAGCAGTGTTTCTCTCAGTCCTGGCATGACTTGCCATTGAACTGGGGGAAATCAAGAGGCCTTCATCAGGGGAGATAGTAGTGCTTGCACTGCAGACTTGAACTGACATGTTACCGCATCTGGTCTCTTTCATCAGTCCATCTCCAGTTGTCACCTTTTTCGACACCCAATGGCATCTGTCGAGACACATATGCTGTCTTTTCCTGATTGAGTGGTTCCACCACTGCCTCCGCCTAAAATGCGCCCCCTGTCACCTCCACCCATTCACATTCCTGCACCGCCTTCTGCTCCTGCTCGTCTTTCAACACAAACCAATCGGAGTGAACCCACTGAGGAATCTAATGACCCAGGTGGTCAAAAGCAGGTCAAAAGCAGGAGATTCCTTCTTCCATGTGCACATGATTGGCTAATTCCTTCAGGCGCCAGCCTTTTAAGGAGTAGTTTTGGCACCTCTATTGGCTGGCATAACTCATCCATCTGCAGAAGGGTGTGTTGACGTAGGCACACACAATATTGGAAAACCCTTTCTATACTGCTAGTCAATAGAAATATTGGTCTGAGATACTGGCCAACCCCCTCTGAGATCATCTCTCGGATCACAGCCACATGCTCATTCCTCTGTAGTTGCTGCAGCTACATTGTGGGAGAATGTTTGCACATATTCTTCTACAGCCTTCAGTAAGGATGATCATCTTGACCCATGGTATATCACAACTCAGGACTGAACCTGTGTTGTGCTAACTGTAACGTCTTTCTGGGAGCCTGAAGGCTTCTCTGGATGGGACTTCTACAGTTATTGCGGATAAGCTATGGCAGCCAGATTTTACTCTCCTGGATGATAAATTTACCAACACATGGGAGGTGTGGCCTGACTCCCCGACTACAATATTGCCAGGCCTACACAAGCATCTTTATGCTCTGTTTGCCCCGCCCCAACTAAAGTTAAACTTTGTTGTACTAAGGATTGTTGGCAAGGATTTTATGCCCGTGATACCAGGCAAATCTTTGGGTGATTTTGCTACGGATAGAAGAAACTTTATCAGGGATGTTGAAAAACTGACTGAGTATGAATCCAAGGAATCCCTTAAAAATAAAGTTCTGACCAGGTTTTGATCAGAAAATGGGCAGGGCGTTATACGATTCTCCGACTTTAAGATTCTGGTCAGGGTAGATTTAGTTAACGGGTGTTCCCAGAGCAATAGGAGCTGTGTTCTGGTGGGATGTGGTGGTAATAATGTGCCACATTTTGTGAGCATAAATAAAGAACTTTCCAATGGCTCGTCCAATTTTGAGACTTGTACTTGATTTGGCTTAATATTTTATCAGTTCTCATTTTTAATTTTGCTGTTGATAGTGCCCATGTACCCGAGGACTTAAGGCGCTATACAAGTGTATAAATAAGAAACGCAGAATGCCGAGGTGAAAGGAATGTTTACCAAAATGCAT
The DNA here is from genome assembly GCF_040938575.1 of Ambystoma mexicanum. Classification (NCBI taxonomy): domain Eukaryota; kingdom Metazoa; phylum Chordata; class Amphibia; order Caudata; family Ambystomatidae; genus Ambystoma; species Ambystoma mexicanum. Next base: position 739,132,744 of record NC_090934.1, on the reverse strand, counting down.
CCTGAAGCTGGACAGAGGAAAAGTGGTGGCATGACTGATGACGAGTTGCAGTGGACCTGGAGGTCGATGAATGAGGCCCATAACACATTGGCAGAGGTGTCAGAGTGAAGCGAGCGGAAAGGAAATGTTGAAACCGTCCGTGAGGCTCCTGTAGAGAAGAGAAGCCCTTTTTACACAAGACGGTCCCAATCTATTGAGAGCCCGTTGTTGTCTTCTCTGCAGAATATAGGTAACTGCGAAAACAGAAGACCAGGGAGTGGGGACTGAAGAGAGTGAGAATTGTTACTGGAACGCTCATACTCATCCCAGTCAAAATAAAGTGCTGAGAGGACTTGAAGAGAGTGTGAATCATTACTGCCACATTCACCCTCATTCGAGGCATGACAAAATACTAAAAGGAAGTGAGAAAGAATATTGGAACCTTCTGAGTCTTTCTAGTCAAGATAAGTGGGCTATAAACGACTGGAGGAACCCATGTGAGAATAAATCTAAAAGTGCTGACATATCTTGGGAAAAGAAAGTGATAAAAAATAATAGAATAAAAGGAGAAGGGAATAAAAGGAAAAAATAGAGAAAGCAAGCAAAGGAAACCATTGAGACCTGTAAGAATCCAGTATCTGAACTGTGTGACTTGATGAGAACAGTTGCTAAGAACTACCTACACATAATATATTGAACTGAACGTGGGGGGATGGGCCATTTTACAGGAGGAGGGAGTTATTCTCCTGCACTTTAGCTGTTCTAATAGTGATGGGCTCAGGATAGGTTACTCTTGGACATTTGACTGAATCTGATTTGAGTCTCTGTGATGACTGACAAGCACATTTGTTTATTAGGTAGGCAACACCCCTAGTTTAGGGCGAGTTAGGAGTTTTCATCTTTCCTTTAAAAAAACCTGTATAGTAAAATTGAAAATCAGTGTCTGTGTTGTTTTTCTGACCCACCACACTTCCCTCTATATTAGCTAGCCATCTGCTCTGGCAAAGGAGGAATGACGATAACTAGTGGTTGAAGTCAGACGGCTCTGGTCCCATTTCTTTACTCGTTGGATGGTCGTAAGTAAGGAGGCAAGGGGAGTATGAACGAAGAGTAGTCACTATTTTGAGTGATTTATGCATTTCCTCATCTCAACATCATCCCTCCAACACATTTTGTCATGAAACAGAATATTCTATCATGATTTTCAACATACAGTGCATACCAGAACCTAACCTCCACCACAGTTGTGGTCTAACTGCCCACCTGGGGCTGTGGCAGGTTTTGTGGCAGAGAATAGTGATGTACTTGAAGCAAGGCTCTTAAGAAAGTTGGGTCCTGCACTTCGTGCCAGGGAAACTACTCCCCGATAGCATCTGACAGGCTTACTGTCGGGCAGCAATATGGTTAGGGGTCTACCTCAAGTGTATCTATGTACCAATGCTTATTACCCTTATGTGTATGAAAACATTAGATGCTGTCAATACCTTTCTTATACAGTTTTATCACTAGACCAACAAGTATTTTCACCTGCAATATAGTGTATTTTATACTTATAAATAGAAACACATTAAGAATGCCCTCACACTCTTGTTTAGCATTTGTTTATCATCTTGCAGCGATATTTGATCATTACAAATATTATAGTCCAACAATATACAGTTCCCAATATTAACAATAAAGTAGTTGAGTAAATGGCCAACATCCTATTCTTCTTTTCACTTATAAAATGTCCTAAAAACGATCAAAAATGTGTGTGTTGCCACTGTGGCATAGTAAAACTTAAAATCATACTCATTATAGTTAGGCTGTGGATTGGCAAGTCAGGGGACAGGTGAGGCAGGTGAGGTTATACAGACAAACATCTGAAGAACCCATGGTAGAAAGTTTTTAAAAAACTGTCAAAAGTCATTTGGGCAGTTAACTAAAGCAAAACAAAGGAGGTGATGACTGGAAGGTTTAGAATTAATCTTAACCTCTGGCATCGCTCTGGCAACTCTCCAGACAAGCGTTCTTCACCTGCCAAGCCATTACAGAAAGGGAAAGACCATGTACAAATCAGGCTTGGTCCCACTCCAAACTGCTCCTCACTGATGAGGCTGCAACATGTTTGGAGAGGCTTGTGGTCTCATGCAGAAGGAATGTGACCAACTAGGTGATGCTTTTTAAGTCCCCCTGCAAGGATTCTTCTCTCACCCCCTCTGTGCTTTGATGGATCGAATTATCCTGGCCAAAGAAGTACAAGTGGCAGCACATGTTATTTTTGGACAGTGCGCACAAACTCGGTACCATGCACCAGAAGACAGAAAGTTGAAACGCTAACATATCAAAAATACATAATGGTGTCTCTTAATCATGTTACCATGGAAAAGAAAAATTAGAATTTGGAAAAATCTGCAAAGTGCCAAGTTTTTGCCCCATGAGCAGTTTACTGTCTCAAGGTGTTGGTGCCTGAAAGCTCTATGCTTCTCTTTTCCAAAGCAGTGCATCTCTGTAATTTAGTTTTGCCTCTGAACTATTGAAACAAGTATTACAAATCGTAATTTGGAAAAATCTGCAAAGTGGCAGTTTTTAGGCCCACGGGCTACAATTGGTTTTAGGCTAGTCATTAAATGTGCTGCTTGCTTACCAAGCAGTTACATCTTGTTGTATCAGCTGTTGGCCTCAAAGCTTGGTCCCTCAGGGAGTGATGTAGCCTTCAGCATATTTTCATAAATGGATCCTTGCTTTTTGAAACAGCAGGTTTATTAAGGATTAGACCCATCTCTTCAGCTCAATTTGTTCCACACCTATTTGTCAATCCAATACTAACAGATGAGGTTCGTTTATGTCGCAATCATTTCCGGATTGATCGCATCCGGAACGCAGCGCCGATCCTGGCCACAGACAAGGCCTATAAGCCTCCACCTGGCACCACAACCTGGGTCGACCAGCCACCAGCTCTACCACGAGCCTGCTGCCACTTCACCTCTGCCTTGATAAAGACTTCGATTGAAACACACGTCGGCTTTTTGTTTCACCACTTTTGACACCCAATGCCAATTGGCTATGTTGTACTTAAACAACAATAAATCACCATGCTTATGATCATCCAATGACTGGGCTATTACTAGACTGTCACAATCAGCAAAAACTTGCAAAATCGGACTATCAAATCCAGCCAGCGCCCACATCTAACAAGGGTTTGTCACCCCACCAAGCATAAAAATCACCTGGAACCCAGGAGTTCGTCCCCAGACAAGCCATGTGCCAGGCTGCAGGCAAAACTACAAACCCCAACAGGAGGTGTGCAGGAGACCGGCTGTCCCGACACTAAAACTCCTCACCCCTTTGAAACCTTGTTTATGTAATCCCTTTCACTGACCCTCCTGTTTGTTTACATTGAAATGAAGCCAATGTTACCCTGTTGGCTGCACACATATAAGTTGTCATGTTTGTCTTAGAACAAGGATTACAAGATCAGTGTCTCCTATACTCTTACGTCCCATCCCCTTTCCTCCAAACTGCATGGGCGTCCCTTCCAAGGGAGGGGAGACGGAACCTTTTTCACCAGAAAAACCTTCTTCCTCTTTAAATTTAGAGCCATCCGGGGGTGCAGCCCTGGGAGCATGCTCTGCCCTGACTCTATCCTCCAACGCCACACCACACTCCCCTTTTCTGCATCGACGGGAACGGGCCAAATTCACCAGCGCTCCTGTGTTTGGCTTCGGCCATGTAATTCGACGCACAGAAACGTCTGTATTTTTTTGGGTCTTTTTATCATACATTTACTTGGTCCTCAGGCGTCATGCTGCTCCCCGGCGCATGTCGACTTCCTCAGGGTTCAGCAGGTGTCCAGCCTGCAACAGGCTCTTCCCAACTTCAGACCCCACGCCCTCTGCCTACATTGCCGTAGCCCAGACCACGGTTGGCAAGCTTGTACAGCGTGCAACGCCCTTTCATCTAAGTCTCTGAAGAACAGGCTAGCCAGGTGGAGGGAGCTCTTCCAGAAATCTCCTCCAGAGAACCTGAAGGACTTCATCAAACATCGATCCATGCCCAAGGTAAGGCCTCTGTTCTCCATCGCACCGCGCAAGGTAGACTCCTTCCCAACGACTCACCCACGCGGGAGGGACCGCCCAGTTTCTACTACAAGCATGTGCACCGGTGCCGCCCCAGCTACGGGCCGAGGGATCCTCGGATCCTCCTGGTGATAGTGTTGAGGGACCGGAAGATTCGTGTACCGGCCCCTCACCGGAGGGGCCAAGTGTCACGACCCTCGCCCAAAACCCCCCTGGCAAACTCATTGGCCAGGTGGAGTCAGGACTCTGGCCTCGAGAGCCTGGCATCCTCTTCAAAAGCCCTCATGGGGCCAGTCTTGGCGCCGGGCTCATACACCATGAAAAACAATGTGTTTGGGAACTACTTTATTGTATTGCCAGCCAACATGGAGGCATCCACATAGCTTGGTTCCTGAGAGCCAAGCTATGCGGTCTAGTGTTTTGGGTGTGATAGCCTAGGGACTACTTTACCTGGACTATTTTGTTGGGGCTATTTAAACCACACCCGAGCAAGACAACACGCTTCGCGTTACTTTGCAGCTTGCAACGTGACGCTCACCGTGTCCAGCTATTCCCTCGAACCTCGGAGAAGCAGAACCTGCAAGGAGACAAAAGGAACATCATTAGCAGCAACATCTTACCTGCAGTCTTAATCTTTAAACACTCACAGCTACTGAGAACAGCTTCCTCGAATTTGCACGCCTCCCGGACAGAACAACCTGAAAGAGGAAGATAGAGACAACATTATAAAAGCAGTAGAGACATTTACAAATTATGAACTGCTCAAAAGGCTTACAATGGCTGGTCGCCTCTCGGCTGGCACCACTCCGGACATTCCACTCGCGCTGAAGAACACCGCGACCTACAAGGAAGGAAAACACAGGTTAGCAAAGGCAAGACTTTGCAGCGCGGCGCATAGCGCTTACTTACCGCATCATAGCGCTCTTAATGCGCCATCATTTACCAGCGGGGCTTAACCAAGCCAGTTCGCCGCGCTGAAGCTCCGCATACCTAAGGGAGAAAAAAGAGACATTTTAAACAAAAGAAAGGCATGCAGGATAGCAACAAAACTAAAGAACAGCAGTAAAACCTACCTGAACAATTTCAAACGGGCCGGCGTCAGTGAAGTAACTGGACCGCACTCGCCCATGAAAGACAATGCGCCCCTGCAAAGAAGGCAGGACAGAGAGCACGCCTAGGTATACCACAAGGTGAGGAGAGGGCGCCATAGGGACTGAAATCATATGGGGGTGGAGGGAGGATATTTACCCCAGTCGGTCAGTCTTGAACACAGTCCTACTGTATTTTCAGGGAGAACCTTCCCCGCAGACCACATCAGGGCAAAGCTGAGAAGCATACCAGCGAGTAACCCGGCTGGGTGGCGTCCCTGTGGATACCAGGTGAGCGTAACACTAAGCCCTTGTACCGGCAATATGTCTGAGGGGCTACGGTAGTACCGGCAATATGTCTGAGGGGGTGCCTAAACGTGGCTCTACCGCACCCCGGGCCGAGGGCGTTACGCCTACCAGGCTTCAGCCTGAGGAGCAGGGCAGGCCTCATGATCCACACTCAAGAGTCCTGGAGGAGGCTGGGCCCAGCGAGCCGAGCAGCACGATACAAGCACGTGGAAGGCAGCTCGACAAGATGGCTGCTGTGCCAGACATCACCCGTCCGACGCCGCACCAGGATCGGGAATTCGGCCAAGAACGAGTGTCAAGGTGGGACTGGTGTCAACCAGGTATGTGGCCTATAGCCTATCCTTCCTTGGCGCAGGGCAGGTTCCCGTTACGTCCATATGGGCAGTGTATGCAGCGCCTCCAGCAGCCGCCCGTTACTCCGTTTATATTCCCTACCACCCCTCCAGCCTGTGATGACATGTTCTTTGAGAGGTTCCTTGGACTCATGAAGTCCCCCCCGGATGGGGGTGATCCTCAAGGATGCCATCAGGCAGGTGCTCACACCAATGTTTCCACCAGTTCAGGCTCCTCCGCTGGCACCCCCAGCCCGACGCAGCCTTTGCCACCTGCTCCAGCCCCCCAACCGATTCAGGTGGTTCCGTACCAGCCTCTGCCACAGGTACCAGTACCCCAGCTTCCGGCTCCCGCTACTCCTCCACCGGTGCAGGATCCTCCTGACCCCCCAGGTGGACACGGACAAGGAGTAGGACCCTGACACGCCATCATCAGCCAAGGCTGAGTACCGGGGCCTGCCTCTACCCGAGGTCGAGCATCCAGCAGAGGGGGTCCTCGCAGAAGTCCTCACGCAATGCCCCTCTGCTAAAATGGGAATTACACTGCAGACCGATGTAGTCGCCCTGGCCAAGAAGGGTTGGCTCAAGCCCCACTCTGTCCAGCTGATCAATCGTCACCTGGACGCCAAGTACAGGCAGATGGAGGGGGATACACTCTTGCTATCGGCCCATCCTCACCCACACTCCTCGGTGATCGCTGCAACATCACTCTACTCCAACCCTCAGTTGTCATCAGCCTCCTCCTCTGCGGCGCTGCTACGCAAGGAGGATAAGATCTTGGAGGCGTACGGGAAGAAGCTGTATTCCAAAGCATCCCTGCATTTTCTTCAGACCAACGCCGATGCTGTGCAGGCGGCCACTAAACAGAGGTTGTGGTGGGAAATTGCTGATTTCCTCCCAGAGCTTCCGACGCAAAGCCAATCACGTTTCAAGGCGGGACTGGCTGAGGCCAAGCTGGTGGCCCAGGACAACATGGAGTCCACCGTGGCACACATTGACACCTCTGGCCGGGCCATCTGCATCTCCTCGGACATGAAAAGAACAGCCTGGCTCTGTGCGACTAAATTCAACCTGGACGTTAGTCCTGCCGTTCGCGGGAGGTGACCTCTTCCACTCCACCACTGACGAAGAGCTGGACAAAAAGAAAAACAACTCATAAATGGCCAATTCTTTATCCATTTATCCATCCTGACAAAGACCACGCCCAAATCATATTCCCAGTCACAGAAGTGCTCCGACAAGGGGCGTACTTACGGAGGATTCTGCGGGTTCCAAGAACGGAGGTCCAGGCAGCCGGAATGCTCGCTGACTCCACATCGGCGCAAGCAACAAAAAGGGGGGTGGGGAGGGAGTAAGGGCTATTTCCAGTCCCCCTCCTCCGCAAAAGCCTCTGAGGGAAAGAAGGCATGACATGCCCCTCCGGGTCTCCAGTGGGGGGCAGGCTTGCACACATTTCTGGCACCAGAATTTCGCGGACCCCTGGATCCTCTCTGTAGTATCCATGGGGTACGGCCTACCCATCCCAGCCTCCCCTCCCTCAAGTTGGGACAGCAACTCTTCTGGCCGAGATCCGATCGCTCGTAGAGAGCCAGCAGGCTTGGGCTTTTACTCGCCATTCAGAAAAAAAAACAGGTGGGCCTGAGAGTTGTGCTGGACCTTCCCACCTTCAACCTCTCCTTACCTCTACAAAAATTCAAGATGGTTACGCCAGCTTTTATAGCAGAGACATTGTTCAAGGGAGACTGGATGTGCTTCTTGGATCTGAAGAACGCGTACCTACACGTCCCGATATGGCAGCCCCATCGTTCTTTCTTACAGTTCAGGATCATGGGCTACCATTTCCAATGCAAGGTCCTTCCTTTTGGCCTCAACTCGGCCCCCAGGGTCTTTACTAGACTCGTGAATACTGTGGCTGCCCTCCTCAGGGTGCAGGGCCTCCACCTCTACCCACACCTCGACCACTGGCTTGTCGGGGCTACATCGCCGGAATCAGTCCATCATGCTTCCTAGGCTCTTATGAACACACTGCTATGAAAGTAAATGGACCAGGTTCTGCCACTGGGCAGACTCCAAGGACATCGACCCCGTGGCATGTACTTTGGACGACATGCTCGCCTTCTCAGCGCACCTAGCCCACTCAGGCATACAGGTGGATACCTGCCGCACTTACCTCACAGCCATCAGGGCTTACAGGAACTCCGAGGAAGGGGTCTTCTTCTCCTCCTCCAATCCAATTGTCAAGAAACATTTGACGGGACTTGGAAGGCTCTACCCACCCATCAAGAGGCCACACCCCATGTGGTACCTGAACATAGTATTGGCCGCCCTGGTGCACAATTTGAACCAATGGCGTCCGCAGACATCAGGCTGTTCACCATTAAGATGTCCTTACTAGTCGGCCTCATTTCGACTTGCAGAGTCAGCAAAATCCAGGCGCTGGTCGCCTCAGAACCATACACTACCTTTCACAGGGACAAAGTCGTCCTGCGGACACACCCAGCATTTCTGCTTAAGGTGCAGTCTGATTTCCATTTAAATGAGGAAATAGTACTTCCTACGTTTTTTGCCAATCTGAAGGACGAGGCACAGAGAGTTGTGCACTGCCTATAGGTCCGGCGCGCCCTGAAATTCTACCTTGACAGGACCAAGGGCTTCTGCAAGTCAGACGCCCTATTCGTCACTTTTGGTGGTGCAAGGCCAAGCCATCAGGCCTCCAAGGCCTCCATATCCCGCTGGAAGGTCTCGCTCATCAAAGAAGCATACGAGGGACAGCACAAGCCTCTTCCGGCAAACATGCACGCCCATGCAGTCAGGGCCAAGGCAACGGCCATCGCTTTCCAGCACCATGTCCCTTGGCAAGTCTTAAGCAGGGCGGCCACAGGGGCCACTCCCTCGGCTTTCTGCAAGCATTACTATTTGGATGCCGGCTCCAGAGCTGATGCGGCTTTCGGACAGGCGGTTCTCAGGAACCTATTTGCTTAGGGAGGTTCTCCTCTCCACGCTGGGGTTACATTCAGTTGTAATCGCCCATGCAGGTGTTAGGCAGAATCCTGTGCAATTCCCTTGGGGAGCACTACCCAAGATTAGGGCTACAGGTGAGAGTAATAAATCCCCTTTGGTATCAGTCTGTACCACAAAGATTTAGTTGGTAGCTGTGGCTGAGCAGTCAGACCTATCTCAAGAGGGAGATGAGCAGTAATCAGGGGTTACCCAGTAGGCCTACAGTACTATGGCACAAGGAAACACTGACCAAAGCTTTGTAGTAAAAAAAAGTATATATATATTTATTTTATACACTTCTAGTAAAACACATTTATCAAGCAAGTTAAAATAAATCAAAGTGAAATATACCCACTCCCTAGTTAAATTGTAGACCAAGTGAACCAGAGTGAAAACTGACCAAAATGGCACAGTGAAAACCACACACAAGGGATACTCTAGCAATTTCTCAAAAGGGAGGGAAAGCACAAGTTATACAGAAATACCTTCTTACACACCCTAGCAACACTTCCCAAATGAAATGAGCAAAATGGCATTTCACAAGGTTTATAAGTGGGAAGGAAAGGGTGGTTATAAGAAGTAGGTGCACCAACACAGTTCTAGTTGAGAAGCAATCTAGAGAAGGCAGTTCTAACAAATTTAGCCATAGTCAGTAGGCCTGTGCCAGAGTCAGTGGTACAGGGCAAGGGCCCAGGAGCAAAATGTTCTTGTAGCTGCAGTCAAGTCTTTGATTAACGATTTTGAAAAGGTGGATGCAGAAGGTGAAAGACAATGTTAAGAGAGAGGGGCGGCCAACCCAACAGGTAGGTAAAGGATTTAAAACACCTTTAGCTCTACCGCGAAGAAAGGGCGGCCTGGCGGAACAATGTACCTTTAAAATGAAGAAGTGGCTCCTGCAGTGGCGGCTGTTCCTGGTACTTCCTGCAGTTCGGGGGATCCAGCAGAGGAAGAGGGGCTCTCGTGGAGGAAGGTTAGAGTTACTGCACTACCCAGGGATGAAACCAGCCATGGTGTTGCCCGACGAATAAAAGGTATGCTCCTTTAAATCGCGGTCCGGGTGGACTGGTGCATGGCTATCCGGCCTCCGAGTACGGGGTACTGGTGATTCGACCAAGGCAGGTCCGGGAATGCGATTGGCAAACTGGTTGGCCCCACCAGCTCAAGGGAAGAAGGCTCTTGCAGATGAAGATCTTCTCTCGTCGTGTGGAGAAAAGTGGTGAGACGCTGCAGCAGGGCTTCGCCGGTGGTTCAGTCGTTGCAGATGTCTTTGGCTTCTCTCCTCTTTGGCTTCTTAGTTCCAATGGCGACGTCTTGCTCTTCCAGTCCTCAGGACCCTGCTTTTATGCTAAAAGATCCCCATTCATACAGCCTAGCTGTCACTCACACACTGGAGTGGTCATCTTGGCGGGAGACCCTGCAGCCTATCAGGATAGAGTGCAACATGGGTTGCTGAAGCAACCCTGTCCAGGGGTCCTACTCCCCCTCCCACACAATGGACCCACCCCAGACTCTGTGGCACCGAAAGGAGGGCTTCTTGGTAGAAGCCCGCCAAAAGGACGAACAAAGGATCCCCGACCTGGGTTAGGAGTTTAGAGAAACACGAGAACAAAGTTATATTAAAGTTCTGGCAAATAAAACCTACGGGAGTAAAGGGAATATTAAAATGCACCGGCGGTATGTTAGAGGCTGTCAGAAAATGTCATAGCCCCGAACAATGGGAAAATCCCATAGGAAAATATTTGCGGTCGAATATTTACGGTAGTAACCACTGCCACCAGCCAGAAACATTTGAGAGAGGGACTGTATGGTACCATCTCAAAAATGAACATGAGGGAAAAACTAGTAACCCTTCCCAGTATCTCCATAGTAACATGGGTTGTACTGATTTAGTTCATAAAAATTGACTAGTAAAGTCAATTGGGACTTTACATGCCCTGGGAGACAGTAGTCAGTCCCATGGTATGGAGTCTATGTTTGGGGGTCGCTATGACACCCCTGTGTCACTGCACGGAGGGTGCTGTGTAACACATGCGAATAAAGATGATTCCTATGGAGGTGAGAAAAACCCCATAGACATTAAACACAAAAATAGCCTAGAACACACATAGCAAAAATGCCTAAGAGTGGGAAAAAGAGTCTCACTCTTAGCAGGAGAAAAAAAAAACTTTTCAAATCCAGCAAAGCTGCTGGGAGACTCTATAGGTAAGGGAAATTAGCCATAGAATGAGAATTCTCCCTAACAGCAGTATGGAGGAAAGGGGATGGGACGCAAGAGTAATTATAAGTTACTCACCGTAGTGACTAACGTACTTAGTCCTTAGTCTCCTTTCTCCATACGTCCCACCATCCTCCCCCTAATAAAACTGGTGTCATTAGGCAATGTTAATCTATTGTCGATGCGTCTAGGGGGACTGAGGTGTGGCGCCGGAGGGCGGAGTCAGGGCAGCGCATGCTCCCAGGGCTGCACCCCCACACCCCTCTAACTTTAAAGGGGAAGAAGATTTTTATGGTGAAAAAAGTTCAGTCTCCCGTCCCTTGGAAGGGACGCCCATGCAGTATGGAGGAAAGGGGCCTAAGGACTAAGAATATGGACTAGTACGTTAGTCACTACAGTGAGTAACTTATAATTTTTCGCTTATTATCGAATGACCTTGCCAAAGATAACCGAAACGTAGCATTGCCGATAATAACTTATGTTCAGCTGTTAGCTTAACTCAATAAAGCGTTTGCGCCTACATCGTTTTAGTCCACATTAACAAACATGAAGGTCCTTCATTTGTTTCATAAGGAACTTCATATTGGGACATGTACAACCCTTTTCAATAAATGCAACCTATCAGCATCTGTTTACTATAACTGCCGGTGCATCAGTAAGCATTTTCCCTTAGCATGATGTCAAAGTTACAAGCAGTGGTCGAAGGGGGCTGGAACGGTGCTCCTCTACTTTTTTTTAATTAATTGTTACCGTTCCTATACTTTTATTTTAAAAAGAAACCGTTCTGAAATGATTTAGTTTTAAAATAAATGTAAGAAGAAGTTGAAACTTGCACTAGTGCACTGCACCGAACATTCCCTTAAATAGCATGCACGTTTGTTTGGTGCATGTGTATTGCGTGTGGGATGGGGTGTGATGACACAGTTTAAGAGGCTTGAGGGGAGCGAGTACAGGCCATCTTCTTTTTATACACTTCGACCACTGGTTGCAAGGACTTTGTTTGAAGTAAAAATAATTTAACACTGACCATTTTACAATTTACAAAGCCTTGATATACATGAGAATGTAAGCAAGTTTGTTACTGTGTGTAAAGCCTTTCAACACACACTTTTCGTGTTTCACAAATAGCCATACTTTTGTTTTGGATGGTTGTGCTCTATATTACTGTATTGTCATAAAATCGGATACCTAGCAGATAACACCGTACACACGCTCAATTTGGTAGAGCACAAAGCAGTACAAAATGATTTGTAAACAGTTACAATTTAGAAATGAACCCTTTGCATAATTTTTCTATCCCTACATTGCGCATAGAAAACAATGTATTTTAAACGCACCAAGCTTTGAGGCACTGTCAGCACCCTCTTTTGTTACTGTTTGTCTATCGAGCAATCCGAAAGGTTCAGTAATGTGCTATATATTATTCACTTGTGGTGGAAAAGAGAAGATGCCAAAACCAGTAGCCAATAATTGTGAATGCACATTTGTGAGATGCATCCCTTCAAATTTAATAGGAATGTTCCAAGCATATCTGACTGTCCAAATGCCAGGTATGTTGCCTCAGTTCATAACAATACTTCTTGCTTGGTTAGGTACTGGGCATCGTTCAAAAGGTATGTGCCTGCATAGGTTGAGCGCTGTGACCAAGTACTGCATTTGCATTCATGCAGCTGACAGGCTGCACAGCGCTTTGGTCCAGACAGCTATGAAAAGCTCCAGTGCCCATGACTGTGTGGCAGTGCATACCACACATCGTAAATAGGAAGGGGTAATGGTCTACTAGTAACAGTCAACAAAAAAGGAAACCGTTTCCCTTTTTAATGTGCAATGTACACGGGATAATGAAATCGGAACCATAATTCCTCTTGTTTGATGCTGCAATCATCATGGGAACCTTAATGCTTCATTAACATTGTTATTTAGGCACAATGGGGCATTTACTTCGAAAATGAGTTTTAGGAGCAGCATGAACACATAGTTGTTTTGTAAACGGCATAGGAAAGTTAATGTAACAATGGTTTTAGGATTGTACATTGTTTTCAGGAATAATACAAAGATTACTTTATTGAAAGGTACTTCACTGTAAAACAGAACAGCAGCAGTGAGTTATTTAGCTTCCTATTCCAGTGTAAATCAATTTTTGATTTTGTTACTCTATTTTGCCCAATCACATAATATATGGACTTGTGTAATGATATGATACATTTGCTGTTAATCTTTTGGCATTTCATTGTAAAAGGCCAGGTGGTTTTGCATACATTTCAGAAACTTTCTTCTCGTTCTTTACAGGGATAAAATGGAAGAATTAATAGAATTGACAGATGAGCAACGAAGTGAACTTTTGAGAAAGGAAGGGAGCCGACTCCAGAAAACTGCACAACGTGTGACTTACTCCCCACGTAAAGAAAAAGCACTGAAAATATACCTCGATGGAGCACCAAATAAAGATTTCACTCAAGAATGACATTTAAGTGCAGCACTTTCATGGGATTTTTTTTACAAATTTGAAATAAGAGGCTGACTACTACTGTGTAGTGCCACTTCCAGCAGAACACTGATGAGGTGTGATGCTGTTACACCAGCACTGATTGGCTTGCAGTTTACCAATCGTAATTTCAGTGTCCAGTGAGGTCACTGCTCGGCTTGGAATCATGTTGTGCACTATAGTCAAAAGTACTGTAAAGCTAAAAGGGATGTGCAAATAAAATATAGATATTTAAGGAAAGAATTGTGAAAAAATAAAAGGATTACATACGTGGACACGTTGTGAACAAATATGCACAAGTGGTTCAGCTAGCTAGCTAGTCGCAAAAAGAATATCACCATATGGATAGCAAAAGGTGTAAAATGGGAGGACATAGTTCCTTTTCTGTTTCATTCACTGATACACACATAACCTCATGAACATTTTTAAAGTACCTAAATACTGGCCTTAGGGGAATAGAAAACACCTGGGTTGGATACACAATGCTCATCAGAGCACAACACATGTAAGAAAAAGAAATGTGTTGAAAAATATGAACTTGTTGGGGAAAGAAGTATTCTGACAAACTTCTCCTTCTATTGAATTAATGGTCTATAATGGGTTGCTTCTTATAGTTACCAGCCAGTGCCTGTGTGCTCGGTTTGCTGAAGTATTGTGTAAATGGCTGATTTTGTTAGCATCTATCGCAGGGATATTTTACAATACTTTGAAGTATGTGAACTAATCCCCCTTTTTAAATCGTCAAGCTGCAGTACATTTCTCTACCGGAGTATTTCTTTAAACATATCCACATTCAATGTGTACTTTTAAAGTATAGCTGAAATTTGGGTTTCACTTTCCACATTTGATTAGGCTTGTACAGTGGAGTTCTTTGTTGACATTATGTTATTGTTCAGCTGCTTATTTTTGTACATTTTCTTTCAGAATATTGTATTTTAAGTTTGGATCATCTTAATGTAATTTGCGAAAGACTTTTAAAAAGAAATTGGTGTAGGTAATTCTAGGGAATATGCAGTTAAATATTTTGATTTTTTTTTTAAACACATAGCAATATGTTGCTGCTGGTTGGTCAGGTGTGATTTGGGATTCAAAGACTGATGCAGTCAACAAGATTCCTTCGCTATGATTATTGGAGACATAGATATTTGTTTCCTCTTTACTATAAAATTATATATTGAAAACAATTCTTCATAATTTTTGGAAATGCCATCTAATTTATAACTGTCAATAAAATATTTTGGGTATTTTTTTCATGCCAGATGCTGTTTACAACAATGAACATGCCAATAAAACATTTGTTCATTCTGTGTTTTTCATCTTCAAACATTTACAAGCCTTAAATCGGAAAATGCATTTTTCTTGATTTCGATATCCTCACAGTATCTGTTAGATTTAATTTAACATGGCCCAGATGTCAGTTGAGTCTGTTAGTTTTTTTCATAGCCAAATAGCTGACATCAGGAGATGCGATGTTGTCACCTTAAAAACTTTAGATAATTGCTACCCTCACTTTGAAGGGGTGTTAGGTCTGTGATTTGTATAAAAGAACAGACAAATTCAGTAGCTTGAATTTAAACTACTTTATTGGGGAACTGGTACAGTAAATAGGGTAAAATGATAAACCATAGGATGCCCCCATATTGCTGATGAGCGGTTATTGGCTCCGGTCTCACATTGGTTGGCATTATGGGCAAATCAGGAAGCAATTCTCTCACATAAGATTTTAAGAGCCCTCCTAAGCAGCTCAGCAGTAAAGAAAATCCCATGGCTCAGGTATATTCAGAAATGCATCAGACAGTTAAACGGCGCCAATCTAGTTTGCCCACCAAACATTTTGACCCCATGTATGGTCGGGGCACAAAAGCAACTGTTCAAAACCATATTGGTGGCAAATAGGGAGTCTGCTGCCTTATGCATTGGTGCAAACAGAAGGCATATTGTGTATGCAACAACAGATGCTATTCAGCCATATCTACTCCATAGTGATAATCCTGTAGACCGCTGGGCTTTGACTCAAGCACGGTTTGATTGCTAATGGTTAGGGGCACAACCTAAAAGCTGGACAGATAGTGCGCAACCTATAGCTTGCCCCTTTTGTCAGTGGCCGGCGGAGGATCTCCTACACTTGTTCTGCCCACATTATACAGACTTAAGACGGAGAACACTTTTGCCATTACTCAGATCGGCCGGCATGTTTCAGGCTAAGCCTGCCTTATGTTATTTGCTGTCGGCAGCTACGATTCCAGTGGCCTAGGGTATGGTGGATTATTTGAGACGGTCCTGGTATCGGAGATCCAAAACCGTGGCACAGAATTTGATTTGAGCTCTGAAATTTTAATCGTAATGAATTGTTTGGCTGCTCTTTATGGATATTACCTGACTTACACACATGCACATTTTAAATCTGTTTGTATTGTTTGTAAATGTATACTCTTGATATTTTTTTAATACGTTGAATTGACTTTTGTAATGTATGCATTTTTATTCTGTTAACGGTTTATGGATAATTTGTTTCCTAATAAACTTTTATGATGATGAATGATACACCATGTAGGTAGACATAAGGTGCTGTGAAAATGTCAGGATTGCTCCAGTGGCTGTGACAAAACTTTCAGGAAAAACAAAAGTTTCAAATGTCTTGGCTTCAGCGTTGGGATGGTTCTGAATTCCCTTCCCATGCTGCAAAGGAAAGTCTTTACCAAACAAAAGTTTATTTTCTGGAATTTTACCCACCCAGAAAGATATCGAGCAGCACAAGAAAGTCTTTAACAAAGTCTCTGCGTTTTTCCAAAACAATACATTCTTTGGTTTCCCCAGGGCCTGATACTTGCCTGCTTCCTAAGTTCTTTTACTGTCTTCATCTAGCACTGGTTTCATTGAGAGATCTCCCCTTTCAACCTCCTTTTCCTGTCTATCTCCTATTCTGTGGTCTATTCTTCTTTCGGCACTCCATCATCTTTTCATCCAGATGGTTGACCAGAGTGAGGATGGCAAGGTCTCTGGTCAAGAAAGGGAGGCGCCAGTGTAGCGCTAGATGGCCGCAGCAGATGTTGGCATAGTTTACCAGCTCTACTGCCAAGAGACCACATCCGCAGTGTATACGTCTCTTCCCTACCCTACCTGTGGACTCTTTCATATGTTGCCACCTGCACTTGGGCAAGCGGCTGTGCTGGCACAGTTGCAGGCCCATATCCTTTTTCGGATCATGCCAGGATCCCGTGCCGGAGGCCGGTCCTTTCCCTATGGACTCAGTGTCGCTCACCCTGCAAGCCTGATGATGAAGGCTTCTGCTTAGAATCTTGTAACTCTGAGGACCAGCACCTTGCCTGCTTCACTCCTCTCTGAGCTGCCGTGCTACCCGCAAATTTGGGGCAGTGCCAAGTAGGGGCCCCTCTGGTGTGGATAACGCTGTGATGGTGGCAATGGGCTGGAAATGTCATAGAAACCTGGACCCACAGAGGGGCCCTTCAAATCAGTAACACATCATACAAGGATGGGGATGCAGAACAACTCTTAAACCAAATAATAATACCGACTCAGGAAGTTGGCAAAATGTCTCCTACAACTGTTTTATTTTCAATTGTCTAAAACGGGGAGTTACAATTGACATCAACAGACGTTCTCTCAAGCTCTCAATCATTTTCATGAAAAACACATTTATATAGCAAAAATGTGTCATACATGACGTCATACTACGTGGCAAACTAAGACAAATCTACGTGGATTTGTGATTAGCTTAATGGGAACATTTAAGTATACTTTCTTTAAGGGATCAGGTTGTGATAGGGTCTCTACAGTCAGGTGGACAACTTATGCCCACCCCTAGTGCAAGTCATCTTCAACAGTTAATAGAAACACAGTACACCATTGGCTATCAAACTATAAGGCCCTTCGTTATAAGGCCTTCTACAATTGGTTGGCGTGCTTGTACCTTCTGGAACATTTGGCTCACTAGCAGCACGTATGCTGGTACCCCAGGTGCCAGCAGGTGGACTTGACCATGTCTCCCCACCCAATTAGCCCTACATCGCTCATCACTCATGCCGCCTGCCATTCAGATTGCCTTTGAACCTTGTCCTTGCAAAGTATTACTGCTCCTGAGGAAAAAAGGGAGTATAGGCACACTCTTATTGCAGTTCTAGTCTGTACGCCCAACTCCTATTTCCATCCTTCACTCACGTGACGGGAGACCGAATTTCGGCCTGTTTTGCAGCAATTAACTGTCTTGAATTAATAAATAAACTTGGCACTCATGGTGTTCTTTCTTGCACCTTAACAAGGGCTGATTCAGCTTCTCATGTTCACTGTTCTCCAAGGATAGATAACTGGTTCTTGACTGCTCCATCCTTTGACACCAGGCCAGACGGCTATTCCAGGCCTTTCCTCGATCTTCAGCTGTTTTCTTGCTGCGACAAAGCCCTCAAATCCTTCTCTCTTCATGGGTCTGAGCTTACCAAATGTGCGACACCGATGTCCAGAATTCTATTTAATGGCGGCACTGCCTGAAGTGTCTGCACTATGTATAGCTAGCCTTCAAGATTACTTAGTCTACTTACGCTGCTGCATCTCTACAGTTATAAAACTGCGTGCATTTTCTGCAGTGCTCTTCAAACGTGCAAGCTTTATTCCGTATACAAATGTTTACTCGATTCTTTACTTCGTCATCAGATTCTATAAGCTCTATGAATCATCTTTGACCATTCTCAGTGCGTCACGCTCATATCTTGTGACGTCACCAGCCTCTCTTCTCTCATCTTCAAATTCCTTCGAGGATCTCCTCCAAGAGATTGTCATCTCAGCGGGGGTATATTATATAGGGTCTTCTCAATGGATACCTTTTCTCAAAGACTCTCAGTGGAATTGGCACAATCACTGGCGTTGTGCATGTCGCGATTTCCAGTTTCCAACACAGAAAAATGTTGTTGCCTTGGCCAAGAAGGGGTGGCTCAAGCCACAATCAGCCCAACCTGTCAATCGGCACCTCAAAGCCAAGTATAGTCAGATGGAGGGGGATCCACTCTTGCTGTCGGTGCACCCACAACCGCACTCGTTGGTGATCGCTGCAACGTCACTCTACTCTAAGCCTCCGTCATCCTCAGCCAACTCGTCCTCGGCGCTGCTTGGCAAGGAGGAGAAGATCTTGGAGGTGGCAGCCGTTAACCAGAGGCTTTGGCGGGAAATAGCAGACTTCCTTCCAGAACTTGTGGTGCAGAGCCAAGCATGCTTCAAGGCGGGGCTAGGAGAAGCCAAGCTGGTAGCACACGTCATCATTGAGTCCACTGTGGCCCACATTGATACCTCTGACCGGGCCATATGCATTGCCACGGACATGAGAAGGACTGCCTGACTTTGGACTGCTAAGTTTAACCCTGACGTCCAGGAACGCATATTGGGCCTTACATTTGAGGGTTGAGACCTCTTTCGCTCTACCACCGATGAGGTATTAGATCAAAAGAAGAACAGCTTGCAAACTGCGAAGTCTTTATCCTAACAAAGGCCACGCCCAAGGCGTACACCCAGTTGCATCAACTCTCTGACAAGGGGCGGGCGTTCGATGGGTTTCAGGGCTTTCAGGAACGGACGTCGAGGCAGTCTGACCGCTCTTCGAGTCAGCACTGGTGCAAACAACAAATGGGGGGGCATAAGGGCTTTTTCCAGTCTCCCTCCTCCTCTGCAGCCTCAGACAGAAAGAAAGGATGACGCGTCCCTTCAGGTCCACATGTCTCCGGTGCGGGGGCAGGCTTGTCTTTCATGTGCAATTTTGTCGCTAGAACTTTTCGGACCTCTGGTTCTCCTCTGTAATATCCTTAGGTACCACCTACCAGTCCCTCCCACTCTTCCCTCCTCTCCACTCCCTCAGATTGGGATGACAGCTCTGTTGGCTGAAATGCGGTCACTCGTCGAGAGCCAGGCACAGAACTTAATATGTAATCGTGAGTATATGATTTTCAAATATAATGGTATTCAATGTCTAATGCTTATTGCCACTAATGCGTGCCATAGAAGCACCCACATACATGTCATGTTAATGTAAACCACAGGAATACTGCAAGGTTGACATTAGAAGGATGAGGGACTATAACACCCAATTGTCCAATCACGTCCACAATAGTATTAACTTACAAGTACCATACAGGATATAGGCACATACCGTTCTTGGTCATTGCCTTCTGCCGGGTTTTTCATGGACACAACATGCACATTCATGAACTGCACAGGGTTAAGGGCGCCCGACCGACATTGTTCGGATACGAGCCCTGCCCCCCTGTCACCAGTAACAGAACCTCTACTCTTGCATACCCTCTGTAAGTTTGGGCCTTAGGGGCCCCCAGATTTGGGTATGGTACTGCATACACATGATCTGTACCGCCTGAATATTAGTGTGGGACGTTGTCATACCAACGTTCCCACACCAAGATGGACGCCGTGGGACGAACCACGCATGCACGGGTGTCACTCGGCAACCCACGAATACACATATTCACCCGCTAGCAAACGCTGGCTTGACAAACTGCACGAGCGGCGTAAGCGCCCACAAGGTAAGCCCGATTTCTACAATGTGAACAGATTTTTAAGGAATCATCCCATCAGCTATATAGCTATAAGCACCAGTAACACGGGGCACCCTTAGTACGGTTTAGCTTCATTTAGCACATTAGAGACAACGCCACCATCTATTTATTTTTAGTTGAATCCCCGACCAATTACAATCGCTCCTTCCCTCGCTCTGCAGTTACATGCTGAGTGCAGTCACCCCATTAAAATCATGTAGCCAGCAACACCAAAAGGCTGTCTTGGGTTGGATATGTACACATGTACTGGCCACCAAGACTCTAAGGTCAGTAATGCTCTAAAAACACTCAAGTATACACAATAAGTTGTATGTGAGATAATAAGAGGCTCTATATTATTATGTTTAGGTCTTATAGAAGTGAATGCACCAAAAACAGAATTGAATTTTGCAAGGAATACGGATTTTATCCGAAACGCGTCGGCAACCACACAACATCTTGAGGAGCCTATTAGGATCAGATTTTAAATATAGATCAAGTTGATGACTACATTCCTGTGTGATACTAACACAATGATGTACCTCACCACTGTGATTTAAGTTGAGCTTGTATTCATTTCAAATAGATAAATAGTTTGTCAATGGTGTATTATAATTGACGTTCCTCGCTCATTTATAATTTTTTCAT
Organism: Ambystoma mexicanum; assembly: GCF_040938575.1. Taxonomy (NCBI): domain Eukaryota; kingdom Metazoa; phylum Chordata; class Amphibia; order Caudata; family Ambystomatidae; genus Ambystoma; species Ambystoma mexicanum. The sequence continues at coordinate 739,112,079 of NC_090934.1, read as the reverse complement.
TTATGATCACTAAAGACTAATGTGAAATATGACTAGTGTGGCGTCAATTTTGTTGCAAGACACTCTGACACCCATATAGTTAGACACAAAATTGACTGCAAACAATTTATTGAAATTCCCTGCTTATTTTGTAGGCATGTTGAATGTGATTATTAAGTTTATGTAACTTTAACACTTGTTTTTGGGGCTATCTACCAAAAGGTAGGGGCATTCCCCAGAACACCGGTGTGATAACTTACTTGGGATTTGTTATATCCCCGTAGGAGTTCAGCAGTGGGTCTCCTGTTAGCAATTAACAGGTTTTGTTTTCCCTGGTTCTTCTTTTCAGTCTTAGGTGGCCCTGAGACTGGCTGACCCATTTGCACCTGAAATGTTCTTCTGAGTGTATGTATATCCAAGTATTGAATTAGTAGTTCTGGTACTACAAACAACGTATCCACCGATCACATTGTGCCTCCCTACCCCCACTGTCTCTCTTAACAAGCAGGGGGTACCAGGTCCCTGCCACTGTGCAACCTAGTGGTCAGCATGTGGGAGTGGGCCCTGGAGAACATCATCTACCTCACGGGGGAGACCAACCTGGAAGCGGACAGGCTCAGCAGACTGGGAGCAGACAATTACGAATGGCAATCTAACGACCAGGTGCTGCTGGAGATCTTCAGCAGATGGGGCATCCTCAAGTGGATCTGTTTGCTTCCTGGGACAACAGGAAGTGCCAGCAATTTGTGTCCTGGCAGGGCCCGGGCCCCGGCTCCCTGGGCGACACATTAATGATACGGTGGGACAGCATGACAGCCTATGCCTTCCCTCCCACACACCTGGTTCACAGGGTGATCCGCAGGATAAAGGAATCTGGTCACCTCTGCATCATTCTGATAGCTCCATGGTGGCCGGCGAGACCGTGGTTATCCGAGCTGCTCAGCCTCCCGGACAGACCACCCATTCACCTTCCGGTGGAGCCAGCCCATCTCCTGACCCAGCAGGGGGGAAGGGTCATCCATCCCGCCCCACAGAAGTTAGCCCTTGCAGTGTGGTTCTTGAGCAGGTCACGCTCAAGCACCTGAGCCCATCACAGGCTAACCTGGTAATCATTCAGGGTGCCAGGAGCAAGGCTACCAGGAGCCAATACAAGAGTAAATGGGCTAGGTTCTGTAATCGGGCGGACTCTAAGGACATCGACCCCCTTACGTGCATGCTGGATGATGTGCTCTCCTTCTTATCACACCTTGCACACTTAGGCGTACAGGTGGACACATGCCGCACCTATCAGGCAGCCATAGGGACCTACAAAAATTCAGAGGAGGAGGTCTTCGCCTCTTCCAACCTGATAGACATTTGGCGGGCCTGTCCAGGCTCTACCCACCCATCAAGAAGCCACACCCCATGTGGGACCTCAATCTGGTGTTGGGTGCCTTGGCGCACAAACCTTTCAAGCCAATGGCGTCCGCGGACATCAGACTGGTCCCCATTAAAACAGCTTTGTTAGTGGGCCTCACCTCTGCTCGCAGAGTCAACAAGATCCAGGCTATGGTGGCCTCAGAACCCTACACCACCTTTCACAGGGATAAGGAGGACCTTCCGGGACACCCCGCGTTCCTACCTAAGGTACCCTCCACTTTCCATCTAAATGAGGAAACCGTCTTGCCTACGTGTTTTGCTGACCCCAAGGATGAGGCTCAGAGAGTCTTACACTGTCTGGACGTGCTCTGAAATTCTATCTGGACAGGACCAAGGGCATCCGCAAGTCGGACGCACGTGTTTGTCACCTTTTGGGGGAATACAGGCCTGGGTATCAAGCATCCAAGGCCTCTATTGCAAGGTGGATGGTTTTGGCCTTCAAGGAGGGCCTACGAGGGGCAGCGCAAGCTGCTGCTGGCTCACATGCACACCCATGCTGTCAGAGCCAAGGCCACGGCAATTGCATTTCAACAGCAGTTTTCGTGGGAGGTCATTCGCAGGGCGGCCACATGGGCCACCCCTTCGGCTTTCTGTAAGCATTACTGTTTGGATGCGGCTCTAAGTCAGACGTGGCCTTCGGGCAGGCTGTTCTAAGGAACCTATTTGCTTAGGGAGGGTTTCCTCTCCACCGTGGGGATACATTCCATTGTAATCGTCCATGCAGTATGGAGGAAAGGTGATGTATGTAAGAGTAATTAATAGTTGCTCACCGTAGTGACTAACATACTCTTAGTCCATAGTCCCCTTTCCTCCATACATCCCACCATCCTCCCCCCTATTAATACTGGTGTCATTAGGCAATGATAAATATTGTTAACGCGTCAATGGGGACTGAGGAGTGGGGCCGTTGGCAGAGTCAGGAGAGCGTATGCTCCCAGGGCTGCGCCCCCGCGTGCCTCTAAATTTAGGTTTTTCTGGTGAAGAAGGTTCCGTCTTCCATCCCTAGCGAGGGATGCCCATGCAGTATAGTGGAAAGTTGGGACTATGGACTAAGAGTACGTTGGTCACTACAGTGAGTAACTATTAATTTATTATTGCCTTGACAATCTGGCATCTGGTTTTCTTCCATCCGGATTCCTGTTACACTCATTCCAAGCTGTTCATATCTAATCACTAAGTGCCTTGTTTCTGGCTTCCCTCTAGTTGTCATGATGCCTACCCCCGGGGACCCAGACCAAGTCCAGCAACCCCGAAAGCAGGCATCAAGTTACCCCAAGCAAGCCCAACAACCACTGCTAGGGGCTATTTGGGTGCAGTCCTGACGCCTATGGCGGCAGGCTCATATGGAGAGTCAGTCCTGGCGCCATAGGCGCCAGGCTCATAGATTAAAACTTACCTGATGTAGACCATGCTGCAAGAGCTCCAAGCCAAAAGAGGCTTGGAAGGGACTATTTTACCCAGGGACAATTTTTTACTCGGGTGGGGCTGGAGAGGAATACTTACCTGGGACTACTTTGGTAGCTATTTAAACCACGCCTGAAGAGCAGCATGCGCTTCGCGTTAGTCTGCATCCAGCAGCGTAACGCTCACCGTGCCTGCAAGTCTGCATCCAGTCTTCTGCCACGCCCACCTCGAGTTTGGAGCGCCTTGAAAAAGGGAGAAAGAAGGAGAAAAGGTTAGAACAAGAGCAATACCTTTGATCCTTACCTGAATTCCCGATCCATCGTGCCTTCGAGCTGGAAGAAAGAAGTTATTTTATGCGCGTCGCCTCGCCTGCTGCAGCGCCGCACAGAACTCGCCTGCCTTCGCAGCATCTTCACATTCCACTGCATCCTCCAGCATGTTCCCGCCGCACTCCGGCACCTAAGGAGAAGACAAGAACAGCAAGGTGAGCCAAGGGAATACACAGAGGAATACCCCCCATAGACTTACCTGATTTTACCACCGGGTGTACTATTCCTCTTCACGGGTCGGCAGCTTCCACTGCATCCTAGCCGAACCCCGGCCCCTAAGGGTAAACAAAAGGACAGCAAGGTGAAACAAAGGGACTAACAAGGGGAACCCTCCTCACCACAAAAGACTTACCTGATTTTACCGCCGGAGGCATTATTCCCCGAGACTTAATACTTTCTCTCAGCGCCTAAATAAGGGACAAAGCAACAGGTTACATATGGACATTATTTTATCGAACTGTGTTGGATAATACAAATACTTACCAGAATATTAACAGTTGCCACGAGGAACTCTTCAGTAGGGTCAAGCTGCAACCTGCAAGGAATTGGACAAGAGTGAAAGTCAGGCATTTGAACTCTTAGAAACTACATACTTACGGCGTCTTGGCGGGAATATCGGAGTCAATATTGTTCTGGAACTCACCAATTCCTTCGAGCCAGTGTAGCAACTGGTTATCTACGCGCCCCTGCGCTCAATGCAGGATGGAGAGTTCATCTTTTCACACCATCAGAAGAATATTCCTACGGGCCACTTCTGCAGCTATAAATATCTTGGAGGTTCCCATGGCATAAGGTATGAGTGCAGAGACATAGCAGCTCTCCTTAGACGTACTCTCTCCCACCTTTTTCATGTGTTGATACCACATGTAATTCCACAAGTGTGCTGTACTATCTAGATGTTTATCCCATTATCGTCTTCCTCTGCACTTCTCTTTAATAAAATATTTGCAGTCCATGGAAACAACTGTAAAGTAGCTCTATCCTGGGGAGAAAACATGCGGGACCTTGGCTGATTGGTAATGGGCAAATCTACAAGAGTTCCTGAAGTGGGGAGAATCAAAGGGAGTTCTGCCTTATTTGGACCAATAAAATAGAGAGTGTGAACCAAGAGAAACAGGAATACAAAGCTAGAGACTGAGCATGCATATATTATACACCAGAATCTTAGCCTACACCATATGCTATTCTGGAATCTCTTGGTGTCTGGCTCATTTCTTAAAATCGTACCAGTTTCAACATTTCTCATTTTTACTGCAGTTTTAAGGAAAAAAAAAAAAAACTTTACTCCGGTAACTGTAATAAATTAGGCATTTGTAGCAAATTCTCTACTATTGCTATGAGCAGCCTTCTGATTACAGGACCATTCTTGGGATCCCGTAAAAAAGTATGGATGTCCACGTCTCTTCTAGCAAGGGTTGGATAAACTTGAAGAATAAACACAAACATAGTAAGCACAGTACGATGCACATCACTTTCTGGGAGGACCATAAAGTCAGCCAAAGAAATATTCAGTGAGAAACAAATCTGGGTACTGTTCACGTTTCCAATTCTTAACCAAATGTTGTTTAAGCATAATCGTAAAATATCAGCATTTCTTTAAAGTTCATTTTCAAAGATTTCTGTGACTCAAGCAGAGTTGCACGCCTCCTATGATATCTATAAGGAGTGTCCAAGCGGAGCCACAGTCGACATGTTAATCTGCATTTATCAATCAATTTGTAGCCTAATAGTTGTCCTTCGTTGTCATCAATCGAGTCTCCACACGCTGAAATTATTCTGGTCTTGCTTCTGTATCAATGGCTGGGGGTGCTGCGGCCTCACCTGTGTAGAGCTTGAGACCGTTCAGGTGGATCCAAGCTCATCTGCCCTGAACCTTTACTGCTGAGGGAGTAATGTTCTCTACTACGAATGGGCCATCAAGCCTTGGCTCGTGCCACTTCTTAGTGAAGTTTTTAATCAACACAGTGTCGCCAGCAAAGAGTTTCGGTGCTGATAGAAGTTCAGAAGATCCAGTGTTTTCCTGAGACCGACCCCCTTGGCGCTTGGGTTAATCTGAAATGAGAGAGCTACTAGCGGTCACACATGTCAAATAATCACGTAATTCATTTCCTAACATTTTTGTGGTACTCTGGGCATCACTTCTACTCCTTGATAGAGGAGTCAAAGGTGTTCTCTTTCGCCTTCCTGTCACTAGCTCGTGGGGTGTGAGGTGATGGTCTGAACCAGGCTGATTCCTTAGGGCATATACAGCTAAGGGCAGGCAATATAGCCGTCCCTTTTTCAGATTAAGCTTGGCAATCCTTTCTTTAAGGAGGCCTTTGAGTCTTAAATATCCTGTTCGCTTGCGGGTGATAAGCAGAAGAAAACTTGTGCTTAGTACTCAGCAATAATCCTATCTGTTCAAATACTTCGTTGACAAAATTTGGTCCATTATTGGATCTCAGCACTTCACACATTCCCCATCTTGGAAATACTTCATGCACTAGGAACTTTGCTGCGCAAGTGGCGTCAGGGTGTGTACATGAACCTTCTTCAATCCACCTAGAGAAGGGGCACACCACCACCATCGGATACCTGTATCCACTACATACTTGCAGCATATCAACATAGTCAATATGTAAATGCTGAAAAGGACCATTCGGTCGAGGAATTAATCCTCTAATTGTTCGCAGTGTATGCCCAGCGGTAAACATTTGACATACACTTCAGTTTACTACATAAAATGCAACGTGTTCTAAAAGGTTTGGAACAAACCAGTCTTCCGCAATTGTTGCAGCAAGACTAGTGCAGCTATTCAAGCGCTATGCTTAACAAGGCTACTGGCATCACCGGCTTTCCCTTGCTGTCCTGTCGCCATAATGCCTTAGTGTGGGTTAAGGCACACCCACTTCGCTTCCACAATTCCTGCTCTTCCTGTTGTGCACTTCCGTGAATCTCCATTAATTGCGTTCTCAGTAAATTATTAAATCCTTTCACTACCATAATCGAGTCTACATTCTCTTTAACATCTGGAGTATCAAAACTTGAAATATCTGGTAAATACGCACCCCTTTTGGCTTCTGCACCTGCGGCTTCGTTTCCACAAGAAATAGTCAGTTCACTTAGTATGCGCTGCGCATTTAACTATGGCTACTAGGAGTTGTAGGGCCTTAATAAGCCGATCCACTAAAGATACGTGCTGCACTGGAGTGCCGTCTGCTCAGAGGTAGCCCCTCCACTTCCAACGTGCTAGCCCTGCGTGTACGGTTTACGTCACATACCCGTAGACGTCACATAGGCAGAGTGACTGAACACCATCACTTCCTGTCCTGCATGATTCTGGAGCGTGATAATAAGCGCTACCAATTCTGCCACTTGCGATGAAAAGTGAGATGTTAGTCTTGCACTTGTACAACTTCAAACTCTACATTTGCTCTGTGTCTTACTACAGCTGCACCAGAATGCCTTTCACCACTTGTATTTTCTAAGAGCCATCAATATATAGAATTTCCTCTCCTGACAGCGCATTTTCCTTCACGCGTGGTATATCATCATAAAACTCTATATATTTTGCGCAGTCATGCACATGCTCGCCCTCTGCCACTGGCTCAGCTACAAAGGTGGCAGGGTTCACTATTTTACATCAGACAATTGTAGTCACTGGGTTTGAGATTATAACTTTGTAAGCAGACACTCTCTGGGATGTCAATGTACCCTTGGGTTTCTCTAATATAGCAAACAAAGCACGTTCCACAAAAAGCGTCATAGAACAGCTCATTACACTACTTGTAGATTTCTCAATTGGGAACCTGGTGGCTGCCAGTGATTATTTGCAAGGAAAGTGTCCCTTCATAACTCGGTCTAAAATCCCACTATAATATGCTAGAGGCATGTACCCAAATGTGGTCCTCGGTGTAAGCACTGCAATCATAACTCTCATTAGTGTGCGAAAATAAGAAACACTCCTCAGCATAATTGGGAATTCCTAAAACAGGATCTGTACAAATTGCTTTCTTCAACTCATCAAAACCTCCCTCCATTTCCTCAGTCCAGTCTATTTTCTCCTTGTTTGCCTGTGCTTTCTTTAAAGCCTGCAAAAGGGGTCTTATGTACAAACTATGGTTGAACACCCAGGCTCTTACATAATTACCTAGCCCCAAAAACTGCTGCATTTGCTTCAACGTGTGCGGTTTTGCAGTCTTCATAATCGCCTCAGCTCTTTCAGGTGTCTCTCTTTTTCCCTTGTGGGAAATCAACTGGCTTATGTACAACACCTCTTTTTGACAGTAGTGTAACTTCTCCTTGTCTACCTTGTATCCCTTATCTACAAGGATAGTCATCAACTGAATCGAGTCCTGTCTGCACTCATCTTCTGTGGTGCTACAAATTAAAATGTCATCTACCTACTGTATCACAGCGCTCTTCAAATCCATATTGCCTAGGTCCATCTGTAGGACCCTGTTAAAGATCGATGGGGACTCTCAATAGCCTTGTGTGTTTCAGGCGAGTCTGGCAGAATGTAAATTAAGTCAAGTCTTGTGTGTCTTTGTGCAACGGGATTGAGAAAAATGCATTTTTGAAATCAATCAACGTGAAATATCATGCTTCTACTGGGATACTACATTGTATATTTGCCGGATTAGGAACTAAAGGAAACTCTGCATCTACAATCTGGTTAATCAGGCTCATGTCCTATATGAATCTCCATAACCCTCCCTTTGATTTCTTTCACAGGGTACACCGTGGTGTTGCACGATGATTCTGATGGTACCAGAATACATTGTTCCATCAGTGCTGAGATGGTCTTAAAAATACCCTCAGCCGCCTCTCGAGACATTGGATACTGTCTTGCTCAAGGTAAAATTGCTCCTAGTTTCAGCTTTATTTTAAACTCCCCTATCCCATTCAACAGGCCTACGTCATAAGGGCCTGTAATCCATAAAGCACCTGGCACTTTCTCCAAGTCTTTGCCAAAAAATGCTGGATGCTGCCGCATTATCGCCATGCACTGTGAAATCTCCCTTTTCTCTATTCAAATACAGTATGTGATGCTCATAAAGAACACTACTTCATCATCTGTTGGGTCATCTCTAAACATGTCATCGTCAGCGACGTCAGTCAACCTAGTCCCTGAAGAACTGATCCGCACCTACACCCGCCCCTTCATCTCAGCCGTGGATTGGCTGAGGATTCACATTTACGGCCCCTGCAACCACCGGTATGCGGAAGCCGGAAGCGAAAGCCGCACTCAGAAGGTCCGCGTAAAAGAGCCTGTCTGTGGCTGTCCGTGGCGGGCCGCTGGTGCCCTGCGCGTAGGTCTGAGTCTTACTGTAAGTACTAAATAACACTAAGCTCCTTCATGCAAAGGCTATACAGGTTGGTAGCTTTGAGTAGCATGCTTCTCCTCATCCGGACACTGCATCTAACTACCTGCTGTTGTCTACCTCCAACGAGCCTGAATGCCCTCGTAACCCCTTGTCTACCACTTGATAGTAGTTACATCTCCCGTCTCTGACCGCTAGCCCCTGTGTAGCTGAATGTATTTTCCCAATTGTGCCTCAATTGCATTGCACATATCTGATCGTTCGCCCCCATGTAGCTGAATGTATTCTGTCCAACTGTGCTTTAACTGCATTTGCCCACTTGTGCCTCATTGCATTGAACCTATTTGATCGCTAGCCCCTGTTTAGTGTAGCTAGCTGAATGTATTTAGCCTAACTGTGCCTTAACTGCAATTGTCCTACTTGCACTGCCAGTCACGCACCCCTAATTCTGCCCATCTGCTCCCATGTTACCTATTACTTACCTCCTTCCTATGCCTGCCCAAATAGCACAGATGTATGCATCCAGATTATCTGATTATCCTAGCAAACCGTATCTAGACAGCTTGGAACTTTCTGCCAACTGTATCTGAAGTGTATGAAAAATTATTTGCTCACTGCCGGCAGCAGCAAAACCATACTTAGAGTGTCTAAAAACATGCTACATTTGGGCGTACTGTACTAAATTGCATTTAGACTGTCTGATCATCCGAGTATCGTGTAGTCAGAATTGTATTTAGGTAGCCTGTTTCTATCTCGTTAATTGTACTTAGATTGGATGGAAAACTGCCTGCTTACCAGCTACTTCAGCACAACTGCATTTAGAGTACCTATGATATGTTATATTTAGGAGCACATTAGTAAATTGCATCTAGATTGATTGCTTATCTAGCAAATTGTACCTAGACTCCCTGATACCACCTGCTTACCTACTTGCTCATTGGCAACCATAGTAACACCATACTTAGATTGACTAAGAACCTGATATACTTCCTTACTAATTCTTGTATAATGTCAAGCTTACACAGTATCTACTGTATACTAGCTATGTCCTTATTCCTTGCCACTAGCTTCCAGGACTATCATAGTGGACTCCCTTTAAATGAGTCAGCATTTATCCTACCAAACATGCCAAATTCCAGCAATAATTCTGGCCACGTCGGCACAAAGTACCTAGCCGTACCAGGACGAGGAGCCTACACCTCCCTGCCTAGCTCAACTAACAATAGAAACAACAAACTATGTGCCAGATTTCGCAAATTACACGAGCTGCCCAGAAGACTTCTCCCCTTGACTAAATGTGAAATGAAATCCCAACATAATAGGGACTATAATGCCCCCAATCTCCCTCCTCCTGCCCCATCAGCCACTGTGAACTCCTATATCCTTAAATCCATGCCTCAGCCTAGTACTAGAAGCCTATCTAACCCTGCGCAAACTAAAGTAATAACGGAAGCTCACTCTTACAAAGGAGCGCTCCTTAATGTAAGATCACTAGTTGCCCATGCCTTTGATATAGCTGACCTAATCACTGAAGCCAATTTGGACTTTATTGTTTGGCTACACAACGCGGCAGGGCCGTCACTTATGCTGGCCAACCCGGACGGTTATACGATAATTAGGCAAGACCGAGAGGGTTCCCGTGGAGGTGGCATTGCCCTCATATCCAAAACAAATGTATCGCTAAGACCAGCCCCTACCCAAACTTTGCAATCCTGCGAAGCCCTCACTGTTAAACTCCCAATAAACAACTCCCAATCACTAACCATCCATCTAATTTACAGACCACCTGGCCCACTTGGGACGTTTGAGGAGGATCTGCACAGTTTACTTTCCAATAATGCCAAAACTAACTCACAACTGCTGGTGCTAGAGGACTTTAACCTAGGATTCAACGACCAAGCAGACATGCACACCTTGACCATTGCCAACATGCTTAACTCATTAGGACTGTCCCAAAAAGTTAACACCCCTACTCATCTGAAGGGCAGAATTTTAGATTGGGTCGCTGATTCCAACTGCACAGCTGCTACCTCGTCTATCTCTCCAGTACCCTAGACCGACCACTCATTGGTGTCCTTCAACCTCCTAACCACCCGTCCATCTACCATAGCCTCACCCATGGCACCACCCTGCCCTACCAGAAACAAAAAGAATATGACAGTGGACAATATAATTCCCGCTATCCTCCCAACTTTAAATGCACTGCCGGACAATCTAGACCCTAGTGCACTAGTGCACGAATATAACAAAATCATGCTCGACACTATGGACAAAATTGCCCCACTTAAATTGCGAAAAAGCAAACCAAAGGTCCATTTAAATAAATGGTTCACACCTGAACTTAAGGCTCTACGCCTTACAAAGAGAAAAAGTGAAGCAATGTGGAAATTATGCCCAACCATGAGAATAAGGCCAACTTAACCGCAATCTCTCGCCACTATAAAAAGGAAGTCTGCTTGGCAAAGCGAAACTCATACAATGATCGCATTGCCAACTCTAACTCGAAGGAACTCTTCTCCATTTTGAAAGAACTTGAGTCACCCATTGCCACACCAGGCACTTGCACCAAGGACCAGACTTGGTGTGCAGACATCCAATATGCTTTAGCGAATAAAATAAACACCCTCCAAAACAAAATCCAATTAAAAAAAGACTCACTAAACCTTCCCAATCACTCTGTCACCACCCAATGATATCCTCAACGACCAAACTAACAAATTCTCCTTCACCAAAACTGATACATTAGAGGTAGAGAAAATGATCCTCTCCCTTAAACCATCTAATTGTAAAGGTGATATTTGCCCTGCACAGATAATAAAAGACGCTGCTAGAGATCTATCACCCTTCATCTCCAAACTTATTAATGTTTCATTCTCTACATGTAACATCCCTGCTAACTTACAATCTTGGGTGCTCCCACTTCTCAAGAAACAGACATTAGACCCTTCTATCCCCACTAATTACCGTCCAATTACTACGGTACCATTTCTATTGAAGATACTGGACAAAGTGGCATACACATAAATTCAAAAACATCTTGAACTACATAAGCTACTGGGAGCTAGACAATCTGGCTTCATCCACTACATGGAACTAAAACTGCCCTCATTGACCTAAAGGATCAAGGAAAGACAGCACTCCTCCTCTTACTTGATCTCTCAGCTGCTTTTGATCTTGTAGACCACAAGGTCCTCTGTAGACATCTGGATTCTGCTGCCCACTTTTCCACACAGGTTATCAGATGCATAGAATCCTTTCTGAGTGAGAGAACTATGCAAGTTTTCTCCCCCCTCGGCAGCAGCAGACCCTACACCAATCACATGTGGAGTACCCCAGGGCTCCTGTGTCTCCCCGACTCTATACAATATATTCACCAAACCCCTTTTCGATGATTTGGACCATCTAGATATCACCTACACTAACTATGCAGATGATACACAGATTCTCCTCCCGCATTTTGGGGATCATGGTACGGACATGGAGTTGGTGAATATAGTGTATCTCATCATTCAGGCATGGATGGCATCTCATGGTCTGTGCCTGAATGATGATAAGACAGAGCTAATCATTTTGGGCTCACAGACCAATATTAATAAATTAGGCCCTGACTACGCTGCGTTCAGTATAGACGGCAATGCCATCAAGGTCTCTAGGGAAGTTAAAACTCTTGGTTTTTGCCTTGATTCTACCATATCATTCCCTAAACAGGTCAGCTCCTTCGCATCAACCACAGCTATACCTGTAAATTAATAAGAGCAGGTAAACCCTTCCTATCTAATGACAGTTGTATGATCTTGGCGAGAGCCTTAATACTCTCCCGACTCGACTACTGTAATGCCCTGTACAGTGGGGCTAACAAAGCCATTACCCAAAGGCTTCAAACCCTACAAAATAATGCCCTCAGAGCTGCACTTGGCATAAACAAAAGGGAGCATATCTCCTCCACCAGACGCCATTATAAATGGCTTTCTACTGATGACAAAATCCATCTAAAAATGATCTCCTTGACCCACAAGGCTCTCAACAATGCAGCTCCTAGCTACCTGTCAGACAAAATAAAGAGAAAAGTATCTAGCAGACCGACAAGAACAGTCATCAACTGTCTGGTGGTACTGAGATTTAAACTTGCCAAAATTGGCGGGATCAGCTTCTCTGTGATAGCAGCCAAACGGTGGAATGCTTTGCCTCGCAACCTGAGAGTTGACCAACCATTTTCTCACTTCAGAAGAAACATTATCAAACACATCAACTCTACAATCTGTAGTTACCACTCTAGATCCCGCTGTTTCCTTAGCCAAAGGGACTGTATATATGTACTATTAGAAATCGTCCTATATTTGTATATAACTTAAACATAGATGGCATCCTGTATATGAACTGCATATGTGTTCAACCATCTGCCCACACTGTACCAGTGCAAATATGTAAAATGTACATCTATGCACCATTGTAAATATTGTAACTTTGTATACTCCAGACTTTTGTAACATTGTAAGCTTTGCATATTCTTTAACTGTTGCGCCCGGTTACCTTTGGGTCTGGCGTGCATTATAAATAGATAAACAAACCAACAATACACCCTTCTTCTATAGCTATTACTGTTCTCCGTGGTCTACCCTCGTCAACCGTTCCTTCGAGCATTGCCATTTCCACTCGTATTATGGCTGCATCTAATCCTATTGGGATGGTCTGTCCCCCCTCTTCGTCCATGGGTCCATGTGGTCTAAACAAAATTTCATCAGGTATTCTCATAGTTCTTCGTGCTAAGCCAGGTAGCCATGTCAACAGAATGCTCACCTCATAAAGAAAAACCTCTGGCTCTATTGGAACACCTCACAGAGACATTTGCCCTGTAAATGCCAATATAAATTTGCCCACATTCATGTAATATATTCCAAGAGTGGAACACGGTATCCCTTTGTCAGTAAAAGCAATAGTCATGTTGAGTTTTATCATCAAATCTCTTCCCAAAATGTTAACTGGCGTCTTCCGTGAATACAATAATGGAACAGACATGTCACATTCTCCTATTGAGACTGGTAATTCATCAGTAAAAGGAACTCGACTCGTAGCTCCAGAGAATCTTTGAGCATTGGTGGCATTTCCCGACAATGGATATTTTCCCTCTCGTATACATGAACGAGTAGCCCCAATGTCTACTAAAAATGAAAGATTTGCCTCCTATATTCACATCGACCCTTGTTTCTTCTTGGGGGTCTTGTGTCACTGATAGTACTGAACACATAAAGTCACCCTGTGAGCTGTCCTATCATGGATACATGCATACCCCTGTACCTGTGAAAGGATTTCCTCCAACCACAGCGACAGCCCCTATTCTAAGTGTCAATAATTTTCCTGTGTTTACATTCTGCTGTATCTGCATAGGGGCGTGCTGCGATTGCCCTTGCAGTGGATTCATTTGTGCTTGCTGTAATTGCTGTGGTTGCTGTGCTTGTTGCATTCACGGCGTCTTTGTCTGATACACTGATCTTGGGTGAACCCTTGCCTAGCTTGTGAGCTATTTGCTGGAGGAGAAGCTGTCCCCCCTCTTGTGAAATGGCCATTCTGTACATACCCTTGGCTCCCGCATACACGCGCAATGTGCCCTGTCATCCCACAAGTCCAACATACAGGAGGAACCCTTCTAATTAGTCCCCCATTGGTTGAACCCTTCTTGCACATTCTGATTCTCATTCTGTGTGTTCTCAAACCCATCTTGTTTATTTTGGAATCCACCCCTTCCTCTGTATCCCATGCCTCTACCTTACGGTTCAAACCTATTTCCTCCTTCGTCCATCGGGCGCTGATTATTCGCCTGCAATGTACCCACTGCTTGCTGTACTCCTAATCCTTCTCCGCTTGTCAATACCGCCTCTTATATGGCATATTTTGACAATTTCTTCTGATCTAATTTAGCTTTCTTCTTGTTTTTCTCCTGCAACAGGCAACAGTGATGCACTATTCTCAACTGTATTTCTGCCCATGGCTTTGCTTCCATTCCCACTTGCTTTTTCATTTGTCTCTGTATTTGCTCGTGCAAGTCCTGACAAAGAATGTGATAAATAATGCCACTGTTTTTCCCCATGGTTCCTGCATTTCAAGAGTCCAGAGCTCTTGAATGTCCTGAATATAAGCAAGAGAATCTTCGTCTTCTTTCATCTTGCGTGTCATGATTGCACCCATGTCTGATGTGTTAGGATACTGTACCCTGAGAGCCCTCCAGACATCTGCTCTACAATTATTAAACAGCGCTCCATTGTGCGCTGTGTTCTGTGCTGTCGCACTTGAATAGCCTGCTCTCTTCCATATGTCATCAGCTCTTTCCCCAAGAACGTCTGCTAAGAGACCCTTAAAGTCCCCTATGGCTAGTGTGTTTCCTCCTGTCATTTTTTCCAATTCATGAATCCATTTTCCCGTACCCGATGTCAAACTCAGAGGTTTGCATCTCAAATTGTCTCTATCCATCTGCGGCCATGGATTATACTGTGGTCTTGCTCCCCCTTTTTCCAATAAGGGACACTGCATAAAACCTAACCTGCTCCCATCGTCTTCCTATCCACAGTAGGGACAATGGTTCCTGACCACCTCCTTCCTGGCAACGATCTTAACCTGCTCAAATTTGGCGGTGATTCTCCCTTCTCACTGTACAATCGTCCTTTGGGACTCTGGATATGCTTTGGGATCAGGTGCTCTATCCTTAGGTTGCTCTAGATCAGACCATCTTACCTCCTTGTCTGCTTGTGGACTTCCCTTGGGGGCACATGCACCTCTTCCCCACGGAAGGATTCCCTCTCTTCGTCTGACATATCTAGTCCCCAACTAGTGTGACTCTCATCCCCTTCACCTTTATCTAAGGTCAGTTTGCTTAAGGATAAAGCTTTATGCTTGAGACTGAACTGATTTTTTGCTTTGTGATTAGAAGACCAGCGTTTGATCTCCCTTCCCTCGGCTCCCTGATTTACTACCTTCCCTTAATTCTTGATAGGCTTTATCGATCAAGTCTCTGATACTTCCTATATCAGAGTTCTCTTCTAAGGTTACTCTAGATGGCCCTGACGTTGCTCCCTGTAACGGGAGGAACTCCTCTATGCTGCCCCATTGTATTGCAGGAATTAGTTCCATTAGCTCCTTTTGAATGAGGTTTATATCACGATCCTGCTGTCTTCTTTCATTCTAATTCTCTTCACTTTCTTGCTTCCCATCTAACTCTCTTCTTCCTGTCTTATCTCCTCTCTCCTTGCCCCTGCTCTCCTTTCTTCCTCTTCTTTTTGTCTTTCTATTCTTTTGTCCCTTCATTTCTGCACTTCCCCCTCTTTTATTTTCCTTTCTTGCCTATCATCTTGTATCCTGGCTTGCAACATTATGTGTTACTACTGACTTCTGCAGTTGTATCCGCTCTCCCCTCTTGCTTCTCCACACTTTTTGACTGCTTACTCTCTGTTCTATCTTCCTCTCCCTTTCTCCCTTTTCCTATCTCCTTGCCTTACTTTCTTCTATGTACTTAGTCTATCAGAATTTTCCCTGCACCTAGTATGATAGCCACCTCGTCTGTCTCCCCCCCCGCCCCCCAGGCCTCTCCAGCACTATCTGAAATGTCGCCAGGCCTACTACGATGCTTCTTTTGTTCCTCCCCACCCTTTCTGCACCCAGCCCTCACCTTTTGTTTTTCTCCTACTCTACCATAAATGTCATCAGGCATAGTACGGTAGTCGCCTGCCTGTTTCCATTTCCTTCCCACTCTCCCCCTCCCTTCCTCATCTATGTCTTTGCTCTTGCACTATCTGAAATGTCGTCAGGCCGAGTAAAGTAAGATAGTTAATTTCACATCCTTACTGTTCATGGCCTGTAAGAATGTAATTGTATTTTCCCTTGTTCCCTTGCCTTGAAGGGCTTTGAAAACTGTGTATGGGCGCTATATAAATAAACTATCATCTCTTGTTCTTCTATTGCTCTGTCTGGTGTCATGCTTCCTTTGTTCTTCTGCTCTTTCTTTTGTTGCTCCTCCTGATACATCTGCTCTTTCTTTTATGCTCATCTTTTAATCTCCTTTCTCGTTCCCTGTCTTTTCTATCCGGTTCGTCTTGATCTTTTCTTTGCCTTACTTCCTCGATGCTCTTTCCATCTAGCTATTTTTCCTCCCATCGATTATTTTTTTCTGTACGAGCATTCCCTAGTCAGCTTTATCTTTCTCGCCATCTCTTTCAATTTCTGTCCATATATCCGATCGCTCGCTTTTCTCCTCTTTCTCCTGCAAGGTAAAGATCTCCTCTTTTCTCTTACTCTACTCTGGACTATCATGACTGCTACAAGCGAGCACTTCGTATATTGGATTACTATACCCTGTTGCCGCTTTCAATTCCTTTAACGGATACAATCCAACATCTTCTGTACTATCGCTGTTTACTTCCGGCAAGGTAAGGGGAGCTGAGGGCTCAACACCATCCTCCTTAAACTGATTAAGCATCCAATCTTCAGGTGGTGGATCCTCCCTCTATTCCTGGTACATCTTCCAAAAAGTGATCTTTTTTCTAACTTTTTCCTGTGTATGAAGCATGCAAGTATGTGGTCATGTGTAGCAATACTGCTTTTGACAGTGATCCCCGTTGTGGCCACGGAATGAACATCTTATCCGCCGTGCCTTTCACCCTTTCCGCACTATACTGTTTGAGCTTGGGCATGTGCTTTGGCAATCTCTTACATAACTGCATCAGAGGAGTGATGTCTCCCATTGTGACAAGTCTCAATTGACTGTCAATACTTACCAGTGTTTACAAAATAATTTTTATCAAAAACACAAATATGAGCGCGCTCCAACGATCGCTGCTCAAAACCTTTCAATCTCTAATTTTCTCTACCACTGGATTGGTGCCGATTTCTTCCCTAGATAGATAGTATAACTTTTTAACCTTGTCTCAGTTCTCATACAAGAGTTTGTTTCACTCCTGGACACCTTATTGTAAGACAAATACATAAACAGACAAACAAGTCGACTCTTTACATGAAAACCTTAGTGATTACTCTTACTCTCTGCCCCAAATACCCTGATTTACAGAGTTTAGATTGTCACCATGTGTGGAACTGTCCTGCACACAGCCTAGATTGCTCCCCTTGGACAATCTCTTCTAAAACCCCTATCTCTCTCTTTATACACAAAGGAAAATCTCCTGTTACCCCTGTTACTTCTTGGTTACTTTTGTTACTTTTTTTAATTATCACAACCCCATCCCCTCAGTTTGCCATTCCCTTAGTCTACGCTTGTTTGGTTCGACACCTTCGGTATCGACTTCCTCCTCTAGTCGACCACTTTCGCCTTCCATCCGCAAAGCGCCTGAGGAAACCAGGTAGGGATTTGTCAAAGAGGGACTCTGCCCACCGTCTCGATTTTACTAGAAAGTTTTCTATGTGGCCGCTCTACACAGGAAACCCTGCGATCTTCCGGCTAGATGGCGGAGGATGTGTGATCGTCCAAAGCTCTGGAGTCAACAGGTCTTCCGTGCAACCATCCGACAATGTTACCGCGTGAACCCACGGAGGGTACCTTTAAATCAGTAACACGTCATACAAGAATGGGGATGCAGAATAACTCTTACACCAAATAACAAGACCGACTCAGGAAGTTGCCAAAATGTCTCCTGCAACTGTTTTATTTTCAATTGCCTAAAACAGGGAGTTACAACTGACATCAACAGACGTTCGCTCGAGCTCTCAATCATTTTCATAAAAAACACATTTATATAGCAACAATTTGTCATACATGACGTCATGGCAAACTAAGAAAAACCGATGAGGATTTGTGATTGGCTTAATGGGAACATCTAAGTATACTTTCTTTAAGGGATCTGGTCGTGATAGGGCCTCTCAGTCAGGTGGACAACTTATGCCCACCCCTAGTGCAAGTAATCTTCAACAGTTATTAGAAACACGGTACACCATTGGCTATCAAACTATAAGACCCTTCATTATATGGGCTTCTACAATTGGTTGGCACGCTTGTACCCTTTTGGAACATTCGGCTCACTAGCGACACATAAGCTGGTACCCCAAGTGCCAGTGGGTGGACTTGACTGTGTCTCCCCCCTCCCAATTAGCCCTACATCTGTCATTGCTCATGCCGTCTGCCATTCAGATTGTCTTTGAACCTTGTCCTTGCAAAGTATTACTGCTCCTGAGAATAGGCACACTCTTATCGCATTTCTGGTCTGTACGTCCAACTCTTATTTCCATCCTTGACTCACGTGACCGGAGACCGTATTTCAGCTTGTTTTCCAGCAATTGTCTTGAATTAATAAACTTGGCACTCATGGTTTTCTTTCTTGCACCTTAACAAGGGCGATTCAGCTTTTCACGTTCACTGTTCTCCAAGGATAGATAACCGGTTCTTGGCTGCTCCATCCTTTGACACCAGGCCAGACAGCTATTCTAGGCCTTTCTTCAATCTTCAGGTGTTTTCTTGCTGCGACACAGCCCTCCAATCCTTCTGTCTTCATGGGTCTGAGCTTACTAAATGTGCGACACTGATGTCCAGCTATATAATGGCGGCACTGCCTGCAGTCTATCCACTACGTATAGCTAGCCTTCAAGATTACTTAGTCTACTTGCGTTGCTGTCTTTGTACAGTTATAAAATGGCTTTCATTTTCTGCAATGCTCTTCACACGTGCAATCTTTATTCCGTATATCAACGTTTACTCGATTCTTTACTTCTCAGATACTATAAGATCTATGCATCTTCTTCTTTGACCATTCTTCTCAGTGCGTTACACTAATTTCTTGTGTTGTCACCAGCCTCTCTTCTCTCATCTTCATATTCCTTCAGGGATCTCCTCCAAGAGATGGTCATCTCTGCTGGGGTATATAATATTGGGTCTTCTCAATGGATACCTTTTTTTGAAGACTCTCTGTGGAATTGGCACAATCTCTGGCGTTGTGCATGTCACGATTTCCGGTTTCGAACATATAGGCAAAATTGGGACGAGACTTCCTGCAGAGGCATTCAGCTGCTCCTCTACAGACCGGGTGCTGAGATTCGACTGCAGTGGGAGGCACGTACCAGCCTCATTGGATCGGTGCATGGGGTGATTCGCCACTACTTTGAAACCATCCAACTACTGGTGCCGCAACAACGGCAAAGATTGGACAGCTAGTTGTAATGCACTTCTGGTCCACATTGTGTCTGTGTTGCTGCGTTAATGTTTCTGCTAGCCACTAACCAGTGAGGACTTTAGTAAATTAAATCCTTGCCTCCCTACCACATATCATACCATTGATGAATGCCTTTTTGGTGATGCTGCAGTGTCTTTTAGAAGCTCTCTAACGTTTGCGTTTGCAAGCTCTGCCCAACAGCTAAATTAGGCACACTCACTAAGGGCTATATTTACCTTTTCTACCATCACTGTTTTTCCAGCTCCACATACCCATATGGCCAAGGGTATCCATTGCCAATTTCAGCTTAACTTTAACCAGAAATCCTACCTCACCAACATGCGCTTGAGAAAATCTACTATGTCTGCTGTGGCAGGTCCATCGGACTGGGGTAATGAGATGTAGCCGGCATCTGGCTCACCCCTCTTCCCCACTGGGAGCTGCAGAGGCCCTTCTTTCGGAGCTATCTCTAAAAGTTTCAACAAATGAAAGATATTTTGACTCTGTGAACCATAAACTAGATAATCTAATCTTGGTCCTTCCAGAATCACCCACAATACAGAACATGTAGCCCTTCATGGAATCCTTCAAGGACATTTTTAAAGATCCTCAGCTATCACCACGATTCCTAATCGAGAGAGCTCATATATGTTAGTCCTTCCCCTACACCTGGTCAGGATCCATGCTCAGTGACTGTCGTCCTACTCAACTACAGGGATAGAGATACTATCCTCTGCAGAGCACAGGAGCAGGAAGTGTTCCAATACCATGAGGCCAGGTAGGATCTCCTTCTACCCTTATTTCGCCATGGCTACTGTAAGGGGTCAGAAATGTGAGGGGGTCAACTTTGTAAAGGCTTTTCAAAAGATGCTATTTCATTCACTCAAAAGGTTGGATAACCGCCTCACTATCCCTACCCTGACGAGGATTTCCCTACCAAAAACAAACTAAACAAAATCTTCTAAACACAGTTCTTGGTGATTCCAACTTGGCAACATGAGTTCCAAAACCTCTGAATTGTACAACAAGGTTTTTTTCTCTTCCACTTGTGATATTTAGAACTCAAACAACCTTCTTCGCCTAAACCAAGAACATGTCCTTAGTTCCTCAGGATTAACATAAATTGTCTTTGTCAGGATTATTCTGCAACAACGTATGGTTTTGAAAATGTTAAACATTTATGCAGCATTTTATATAACACTTGCTTCAGCAATGACATTTTGTCAGGATGCTTCTATAATGTTTGACCAAAATAGATCAGTGGTTTCTACTACTTCCTCTTTACAACATGTCAACAACACTTCATCAACTTCCACCTGGTTTAATCGCATGCCAGGCATACTACTTCAAAGCTACCGGTTTTGGTGTACTCTCTGGCCAAAACAGAATGACATAGTGCCACAACTCCTGACTGGGTGTACTCTCCTTCGCGGCCAAAAGAAACTGTGATCTACAAGTACTTCTGTGGCAAATATCCGCTTGCGACAACTTAGCAACGCCTCTTACTTCACAACATCACGTTTTAAGAATTTCTTCAGAGATACAAAATTCACATTGGTGCTATTTATTGTGATTTCCAGACACTCTGCAAGTTATGCTCCTCTCCTTGTGGATGTCTTAACAAGCATGGGCAGCCTTCTTGCCACTCTTGATTCCCCACTTCTTCATTAACCAAATACTGACAATAATTCTGTCTCACTCTAACTCTTCTTTAGCTTTGACAATGTGGGTTTAAACCAGTTCCATTCATGAACTTTTTCAAACATGGGCCATCATTTTTAGAAACCATTGTATTCTCATTTGCCCTCTATTGACTTTGGCAATGCTTGTTATTTTTAATTTGCCTTGTTAATACTTTCTTTTGGCTTGGGCAATGGTAGTTTGTATTAAGTTTTCGACTTATTGCCCCATCTTGTTGGTTTTCAAATGTACCCCCATGTATATAATCATACCTCTTGAGTCTGAAAATCAAGTTCTCATCACCCCACTTGCTCCTTTCAGAGATTGTATGGTTTACAAAATACTTAATTATTTGTGTTCTATCAGTTCAGTATTCAAAAGTATTTCGTTTTGTATATTTCACTCTACTCGTGGTGTTTCCTGCTTTAAAATACATAGTCTGAGAAAGCTGGTGGTTATGGAGGGTTGCGGGTTCGCTATCTTGGTGAACTCGCTGGGTCTGGTGTCTGCATGTTTGCCTCGCTGCTTTCAGGTCCTCTGCTGCTTCCCGCGACTTGGCAACCGGTAGCAGCTTCTTTGGGCCGGGCTAATCGCACATGGAGCCTTATTTATTTATATATAAGGCACCAATCGCAGGCCCGGAGGCATAATAGTGCCAAGAATAACAAACCAAAAACGAAATCAGTGAATAATCACATGAATCAGAAAGATCAGATCCAGAATCGGCAGAACAGCAACATCTTTAATCCTGCTTTGAAACCCCCAAAAGATTGACACATTCTCAAATCTAGAAGAGCATTCCAATTTTTAGGCACAGCATAGAGAAAGGAGTGATGGGCTACCATGTCAAGCTTTGTCCGAGGAGTTTGAAGGAGACCCATATTGTTGGACCTCAGTGTTCTTCGAGCCGGTAGCCAATAAATACGGTTTGAAAGATAAGCCGGACTGACTCCATGCAGGCATTTGTGCTTGATCCACAGAAGAAAGGATATCCTGCTACCCATGGGACGCCAATGCAGTGCTCACCTAGCTTCCGCGACTTGGCTCTCACTGCACTGTTTTGAGATCTCTGGCGATGCATCTTCTCTCCCTTGCTACACCATATAGCAAGCTGGAGCCATAATCTAGTTTGGCTCCAATGATCTCCCTTGCAATTGTTGCACAATTCTCATGCGACAGAAAAGGCCTCAACTGGACGAGCAGTTTCAAAAAGTAGGAAGTAGATAACACCAGAAAGCTCACATGAGCCTTCATGCTGAGCTCTTGGCCCAGCACCATGCACAGAGTCTTCACCTTGGGAAGGGTAGGAATAACACTCCCAGCTGTGTGGAATTCACTATAGTCCAGACCTAGTTTCTTCACAATCATGATTTCCTTTTCCCATCATTCAGTGCCAAATCATTTTCCATCATCCACGTTTGTATTATGGCATAAACCTCTTCATTGCCTCATTGTCCCTAAAATAATTTCCAGACAGGGGTATTAGGCACTGAGTATCATCAGCGTAATTTGTAAATAATATCCCCCTGTCACTGAGCAACTCAAACGGTGGTGCAGTGAACAAATTAAAAAAGTGCCAGAGACGGGATTGAAACCTGCAGGACTCCCCAAGAGATCTCGAAGTTATCTGCTTTGTAATTATCGGCAAAAACTCTGGCGGTGCGTTGAGACAAAAAAGACTCAATCTAACTGGCCACAGTTACGGAGAATTGGGAAGAATGTGTGCGCATTGATACTAGCATAGAGTGATCTACCAGGTCGAAGGCCGCAGAGAGATCAATGGGCAAGACAAGAGCGTACCTCCTCCTCCAACAATTTCCAACATGTTTGCCTTAAGATCCAGCAAGGCGTATTCCGTACTATGGGCCCTCCGAAAACCTAACTGTCTTTTCCTCAAAGTCTGGTTTTCCCTCCAGATAGGCCTGTACCTGCTCATAGGCCGCTCAGTCCAAGATTTTGAGCAGGAAAGGCACATTCGAAATGGGTCTTTAGTTAGAGGGCACTTTTGGTTCAAGAGATGATTTCTTTAGTAGCAGTGAGATCTATGTCTGTTTAATACAGCTTGGCACATAACATTCCCTAAATGATAAGTTCACAAATTTAGTGATGAGGGATCCGCTGGATAGCACAATGTTTCACCACCCTCGATGCACACACATCACTCTTTCAAAAAGTGGTTCTTAGTTGTTTCACCAAGGCCAACATTTCATTTTCTGTAACTGGTACAAACTTGAAAGGACGAAAGTTCACATTCCCCTTCCCGTAGAATATCATGGCAAATCACTTAACTGTGTATAGTCTAGTTTAGTCTGCATATCAGCCGGAATCTTTTTTTATTTTATTGATCAGTGCATCTTGGATGGAATTGCACCAATCCTTGTTTCTTTTAATCATTGGTGTAACCGGGACCGGATCTTCCAGTTCCTACAAGATTCTAAACAGTTCTTTAGTGTCTGAGTTTGCATTTTTGATCTTTTGAGCAAAGGCTACTTTGTTTTGCATTGCAGCAGTAATGGTGTCTCTATGGGCTTTTGCAGCCGCTAGATATTTTGCTCTATTGTCTTCAGGGTTGGACATCTTCCAGCAGTCAAACGCCTTGCGCTTGTCTGCTTTAGGATGTTGAATTCCATCTGAGTACCAACGGTTAGATTCCCTTTTTAGTATATGACGTGTTCTTTCTGGCACCTTTATGCTCATAGCGTTCTCAAGCATATTTTGATCAGCCAACAGCATTGTTGTGGGGAAAGCATTCCAAACTTTCTCTTCCCGCTGTGCAGCTTCTGCAACTTGGGTCTTCAGGGGAAAAGCCTTAATCTCCAATGCTTCCCTCTGCGTGACCTCTGCAATTGGAGCCCCTGGAGGAAAAGACCCTCTCCGAACCGGCAACTGCTCGCCACGTGACAGCAGTTCCGGTGCCGTCTTCCTCCTCCAGATTCTGCTCCTGCTGCAAAGTGTGGAGTTCACAACTCCTCCCCCTAAGGCTACTGCTCTGCTCCTTCTGCTTTCTCATGGCCTGCACCTGAGGGGTTATTTTAAGCTTCCCAGTCTCCCTCAGGTGTGGGACATTCTCATTAACAAGCTGCACTTTGAAGTTTCGTCCCTCCTCGACCCTCTTCTTTGTCCCAGTACCTTGTAAATTATGGCACTTGGAGTCCACAATGTAAAAATCAGCTTTTCCCATGGGAATCTTAACTTCATGCTCGTTTCCTTCCTACATGATATTCCCAGAGGAATATCATAAGGATTAATTGAAAGATTTGTGTAACGCTCACCTGGTTCCCTCGGAGGCGCTGGTCTTGACTGGGCGGTGAAAACGTCTTCAACATTAGGCGTAGGATTCGTTTGGCTCCCGGATTTGACCCCTTCCTCACCGAAAGCTTGACCTGCAGAGTGAGGTGTCTGCAAGTGGAAAATCAAGGTATTAGTGGCTGGAAGGTTGGGAGTAGTTCTTAGCCCCTCTCTCCCTCTCTTCCCGTGGTACTCGGGTGATTGTTGTGCTCACCTTAAGTAAGTGAATGCTGAGCTCTCCATCCTGCGTCTTGTGCAGGGGCGCTGGGTCCAGTTACTTCACTGGATGTGAGTTCCGCCTCTTGATTGCAGAGGGTAGTTGAGAGCGAAGCCGCCATTTGCTGCACGAGCGTGACTTGTAAGTATTAAAGTTCTCTTTAGATTGCTCTCTTCAAATGTCTTTTTCCCTAATGTCTATGTCTTTTACTTTTCAGATGCTGTCGATGCCAAAGAAGATGCTCTCCCCGATTCGTGGCAGAGAGCGTAACAAGAAGATGATGAATTCGAAGGCACGTAAGTAGGAAGGCTGCTTAGGGGCCGTAGAATGCACCTTAATGTCCCCTTTTGTCTCTACAGGTGTCGGAATGCAGTGCGAGCAAGGTTAGAGCAAGCGCAACACAGGTAAGCAGTATTGTAACCAAGCGTTACTAACCAATGTTCTTTGTCTTTGCAGGCCGATGCCGGACGAGAAATGCAGAAAAAACGTCTTGGATGCTGCCGATGGATCGGGTGAGTTGAAGCGCTAACTTTGCCTTTGTCTAACCTGTGCCTTTTGTTTTACAGGAGCCGCTGAAGATTGAAGATTGGTTCCCAGCAGGTAATTTTCGTAATTACAGGATCCGGAGCTGAAGATTCGCTGGAGCTGACACAGTGAGCGTCCTGCTGCAGATGCAGAATAACGCGAAGGGTGTGGTTTAAATAGCCCATAGGAGTGCTTAGGTGTCTTCTTCCACAGCAGCCTCGCCCAGGTAAAAGAGTTCCTGCTTCCAGAAGGGTTCCAGCAGCAATGATCCAGGGAGTGGTGTCTGCCCCGCCCAGAAGGAAAAGTAGTCCCTGCCAGAAGAGAGTAAAGCATCATCTTGCGGGTAAGTAAGCAGCATGGTCTGCTCCAGGTAGGTTCACCCAAGCACTTTTACACTTGATATGAGCCCGGCGCTTCCTGTGCCGGGACGGATCCTTACTATGAGCCTGGCACCCACCGGTGCCAGGACAAGGTCCAAAAGGTCCCTATTGGGACTTGCTGGTGCCGATAAGACATATTATGAGCCTGCTTCCAAGGATGTTGGGTAGGTCCTGACTCCTTGAAAGCAGTGGTCATGACAGCACCCCCCCTCAAGGCCCCTCCCAAATTCGTCTTCTCCGGGGGTTTTGGTTTATCAGGAAAAGTTTGATGAAACTTCTTAACCAGACGGGGTGCATGAACATGTTCCGACGGTTCCCAAGATCGTTCCTGGGGGCCATAACCTTTCCAGTCAATCAGATAGTATAATTTAGATTTGGAAATCTTGGAGTCTAATATGTCTTGTATTCCGAATTCTAGTTCTCCGTCCACAAGAATAGGGTCTGGAGATTTTGTCAAACGGGTTCCAGGTTGCATGGGTTTCAGTAGTGAGACGTGGAAAACTGGATGTATCTTCATATGGGCAGGTAGGCCCAATTTAACCGCCACTGGATTGATTATGGCAGTGATTGGGTAAGGCCCCAGGTATCGTGGATTGAAAGTACGCGGTCCTTTTAGGGGTAAATGTTTGGTGGATAGCCAGACCTGATCTCCCACAAGATATTGAGGAGCTTCCTTTCGATGTAGATCCGCACACTTCTTGTATTGCTCCTTGGCCTGCTTGAGGTGAGATGTGGCCTCTTTAAAGGCTTGAGTGATTGTCGAATGCAGATGATCTACAGCGGGTGTTCCAAGAGTCTGAGGTGGGTCAAGATTTGAGGTGCGAGGGTGGATTCCATATGAAAGAAAAAACAGAGTTTTTCCAGTTCCGGCGTGGACTGAATTATTATAAGCGTACTCCGCAATCCAGAAAATGTCTTTCCAAGTGCCCTCTGATTGTTGTAACATGCAGCGTAGATACTGTTCCAAGGATTGGTTGGTCCTCTCAGTCTGCCCGTCGGTCTGGGGATGGTGGCTGGTCGAAAGCCTTATGTCAATTTGGGATAGGCGACAACAACTCCGCCAGAAGTGGGAAATAAATTGACTTCCTCTATCTGAGATTAAAACTGAAGGAAAGCTGTGCAACCGAACGATGTTTTCGAGGAATTCTCGGGCCAAAATTGGAGCTGTAGTAACCCTTTCAATGGGATGAAATGAGCCATTTTCGAGAATAGGTCCACAATCACTAAGATTGTATTAAATCCGGAGCATGGTGGTAAATCCGTGATGAAGTCCATGGAGAGAGTATGCCATGGGTGTGGAGGAATGTCTATTGGATGTAGGAGGCCTGCTGGTTTCTCCTTCTGGCTTTTGCTTTGCGCGCACACACCACAGGAATTAATGAAATCCTTAATGTCCTTTCTCCAAGACGGCCACCAGAAATGTCTTTTTATCTTTTCCAACGTTTTGGTAATGCCGGGATGTCCTTCCATTAAGGAGTCATGGTAACAAGAGATCACCTGTCTTTGTAAATCGGTACATGGTAGATATAATCTTCCTCGAAAGTATAGTAGGTTCTTATCCATTGTGAAATCATCTTCCTTGAGTTGCCAGTCTTGCACTTCTGCTGGAGTCAGAAGATCTTTAACTTTAGCTTCAATGTCTTCAATGGATTGTGCATCTATCAAACCCAGGATTCTCTGTTCTGGAATTATGGGTACGGGTTCAGGATTGGTCGTGAGTTCATCTACTCCAATTCGGGAGAGAGCATCTGCTTTTCCATTCTTGTTGCCTGGTCGGTAAGTTATCACAAAGTCGAATTCGGCGAAAAACAATGCCCAGCGAAGCTGTCTAGAGGATTGAGCTTTGGCTGATTTAAGGTACTGTAAATTACGATGATCCGTGATGACGGTGACTGTGTGTCGGGCTCCCAAGAGATAATGCCGCCAAGCTTTAAATGCGGACTTGATAGCCAAAAGTTCCTTATCTGTAATGGTATAGTTGATTTCAGGAGCTGAAAATTTGCAGGACCAAAATGCCACTGGGTGTAACTGATTTGTTTCCGGGTCTCTTTGCGAAAGTACTGCTCCCATTGCGAGACTGGAAGCATCAGTCTCTACTATATAGGGAAGTTCCGGGCGAGGATGTTTTAGAACTGGAGCCGAGGTGAATTTTGTTTTTAGTTCCTGAAAAGCTTGTTCAGCCTCTGTAGACCATTTGAAACGTTTATTCTTTCTGATGGGGGCTGTAATGGGTTGGACTACTCGAGAAAACTCTGGGATAAATCTTCGATAAAAGTTGGCGAAGCCCAACATGCTTTGAACTCCTTCCACTGACGTTGGTGAGGGCCACTTAACGATAGCGTCCACTTTTCTTGAGTCCATGTGGACTCCATTAGGTGACAAAATAAATCCCAAAAATTCGACTTCCGTGACGTGAAAAACGCATTTTTCCAATTTTGCAAAGAGTCTGTGTTTTCAGAGCCGCTCCAGTACTGCGGTGACATGTTTTCGATGTTCCGCCTCGGAGGACGAGTAGACCAGAATGTTATCAATATAGACAACTACACATACGTCAATGAGCTCTCTGAGGACGACATTCATAAAATACTGAAAGGCTGCCGGAGCGTTGCAAAGCCCAAAGGGCATTACTTGATACTCGAACAGTCCATATTTAGTACGAAAGGCCGTCTTCCATTCATCGCCCTCTTTTATTCGTACTAAATGGTAAGCTCCTCTGAGGTCCAGCTTTGTGTAGATACAGGCACTTTTAACCTGGTCAAGAAGTTCAGGGATCAATGGTAACGGATATCTGTTCTTAATCGTAATCTGGTTCAGGGCACAGTAATCTATGCATGTTCTTAGGTCTCTCTCTTTTTTTGGCTTGATCTTTCCGAAAGACATCCTGAAATTCCCGGTATTCAGGAGGCAGGTGAGGACTCTCAGAAGCAGTTGCAGCTAGCTTCGTGGGGGGCTGCGGATAACAGGTAGGTGCGCATTCTGGAAACCGGATTGTCTTTGCTCGCCAATCAATTTGAGGATTGTGTTTCTCCAGCCAACGGATTCCCAGGATAACTTGAAACTGTGGAGCCTTGATCACGTCAAACACGATTTTCTCTTGATGTCCATCTTGGCTTACCAACGTCACTTCCATGGTGGTGTGAGTAACTGGTCCGGAAGCTATTTCCATACCATCCACGGTGGTGATGACGTCTTTCACCGACTTAGGACAAAGAGATAGGTTCATCCTGGCGGCCAATTCACAGTCCACGTAATTGCCGATTGCGCCACTATCTATGTATGCTTTAATGGCATGCATACGATTGGGTTGTTCCGGACTCACGAGGACCATGGGCATGGTAAAATGCGAGGTCAAAGAACTGGTTTTAACGCTCGGCAAGCGGACCTCTACACTTGTCGGGCGAGGTCGTTTTCCGACTCTGAACTTTTGGCACCCTTATCGGAAGCTCCTACTGTCTTCTTCTTTGGTTTCACTGGGCAATCTTGGAGGAAGTGCCCTGAGTTCCCGCAATAGAGGCACAATTGCAGTTGCCTTCTCCTTTCTCTTTCCTTTTGGGTTAGAGGTCCTTTCACCACCCCAATCTGCATGGGTTCCACATTATCATTTCCTTTAACGGAGCTCTGTGGTCTTGAAAAAACTCGATTCTCAAACCTGGAACGATCGGCTTTTCGATTTTGTATCCTATGATCCAGTTGCACCACCAGATCAATGTATTCGGAACAGTCTTGTGGAGGATTCACCACCTGGGCCAGAACGTCTTTAAGTTCTCCACGAAGGCCTCTATAGAAAACGGTGATTCTCTTATCCTCAGGCCACCCGGTTTCAACCACTAGTCTGTTAAATGATGCAATGTAGGCCAGAAGATCTTGATTGCCCTGTCGTAGTGAAAGAAGTTCATTGTCCAGGGCCTGTCCCTGAGAATCTCTTGCAAACAATCTTTCCATACTAGCTTGGAAGTCCTGGAAATTATACAGAATAGGGTTATCTTTAGTCACTAAAGGAATAGACCAATCTGCGGCACTGCCGCTAAGATATGAGAGCACGAAGGCTACCTTAGCCTGGTCCGTTGGAAAAGCGGCAGGTCTACACAGAAAGTGCAAACGACACTGATTGATGAACACAGCAAATCTTTTCGGATTACCTGAAAAGCGTTCGGGCGGAGCCAAAGGTACATTTCCTGGTAGATTAATTTGCACCGGATTAGAGGAAGCTGTTGGGGCATGGCTTCCACCAGGGGTAGGCAGAGGAGTCTGTCCCGCTTGGGCTTGTAACAATTGTCTAGCCAAGTCGTCTGTTCGCTCCTTAGAAACCACTAACTCTCTCCTTAGGGCATTTGTTTCCTGGCGAGCTGCGTGTACTTCTGCTCTCAACTCCCCGAGCAACTGGGCCAATTGGTCTGTGTCCGAAGTCTCCATTGCGCCTGGGCGGGAAATGTATGGTGGGGCTTCGCGTTCTGTAATGCTCACCTGGTTCCCTCGGAGGCGCTGGTCTTGACTGGGCGGTGAAAACGTCTTCAACGTTAGGCGTAGGATTCGTTTGGCTCCCGGATTTGACCCCTTCCTCACCGAAAGCTTGACCTGCAGAGTGAGGTGTCTGCAAGTGGAAAATCAAGGTATTAGTGGCTGGAAGGTTGGGAGTAGTTCTTAGCCCCTCTCTCCCTCTCTTCCCGTGGTACTCGGGTGATTGTTGTGCTCACCTTAAGTAAGTGAATGCTGAGCTCTCCATCCTGCGTCTTGTGCAGGGGCGCTGGGTCCAGTTACTTCACTGGATGTGAGTTCCGCCTCTTGATTGCAGAGGGTAGTTGAGAGCGAAGCCGCCGTTTGCTGCATGAGCGTGACTTGTAAGTATTAAAGTTCTCTTTAGATTGCTCTCTTCAAATGTCTTTTTCCCTAATGTCTATGTCTTTTACTTTTCAGATGCTGTCGATGCCAAAGAAGATGCTCTCCCCGATTCGTGGCAGAGAGCGTAACAAGAAGATGATGAATTCGAAGGCACGTAAGTAGGAAGGCTGCTTAGGGGCCGTAGAATGCACCTTCATGTCCCCTTTTGTCTCTACAGGTGCCGGAATGCAGTGCGAGCAAGGTTGGAGCAAGGGCAACACAGGTAAGCAGTATTGTAACCAAACGTTACTAACCAATGTTCTTTGTCTTTGCAGGCCGATGCCGGACGAGAAATGCAGAAAAAACGTCTTGGATGCTGCCGATGGATCGGGTGAGTTGAAGCGCTAACTTTGCCTTTGTCTAACCTGTGCCTTTTGTTTTATAGGAGCCGCTGAAGATTGAAGATTGGTTCCCAGCAGGTAATTTTCGTAATTACAGGATCCGGAGCTGAAGATTCGCTGGAGCAGACACGGTGAGCGTCCTGCTGCAGATGCAGAATAACGCGAAGCATGTGCTACCAATCGGGTGTGGTTTAAATAGCCCATAGGAGTGCTTAGGTGTCTTCTTCCACAGCAGCCTCGCCCAGGTAAAAGAGTTCCTGCTTCCAGAAGGGTTCCAGCATCAATGATCCAGGGAGTGGTGTCTGCCCCACCCAGAAGGGAAAGTAGTCCCTGCCAGAAGAGAGTAAAGCATCATCTTGCTGGTAAGTAAGCAGCATGGTCTGCTCCAGGTAGGTTCACCCAAGCACTTTTACACTTGATATGAGCCCGGCGCTTCCTGTGCCGGGACGGATCCTTACTATGAGCCTGGCACCACCGGTGCCAGGACAAGGTCCAAAAGGTCCCTATTGGGACTTGCTGGTGCCGATAAGACATGTTATGAGCCTGCTTCCAAGGATGTTGGGTAGGTCCTGACTCCTTGAAAGCAGTGGTCATGACAATTTGCTTTTACAGAGAAATAAAGATCTTCATGGATTGTATTGGTGTTACTTGCAGACTTATCTTTACTATTGCGTTGGGAGTTAGGGGAGCTTCCAGCCCTATGAATCTCAATGGTTTTAACAGGTGTTTTTGAATGTTTTCACCCACATTACAATATTCAACTAGGGAAGTTAAGCGTTCTTTCTGAAAACAAGCCATTACATATTTTGCCATTGTTGATATTTCTTCCCTAGAGGATGACAAATATTGCGTCTCACCCAACAAAGCCCTCCCACTTGCTTGGGGCCCTTCTCCCAGGTGATCCTCCCGGCTAGTACCACCCTCAGGGTTGGGGTCAGTAAGTGTCTACATTTCCATGGCCACCTGGAAGGAGAGTTTAGGTAGGGTCTTTAGAAGGTCCGTGCAGGATTCATCACACCACTCCGAGGGCTCACGAGTCTTCTCCGCCGTCCAGCAAAGACTCTGAGGCAAAGTCATCAAATACGCCATGCTTTCTCCAAGAATATGTGTGATCCCTGACTCCAAATCTCATTTTTTGTTACACCTAAACAAGCTCACTGTTTTGATCCTTTATTATGGAAGCGTATTCTTTACTATTTAATATTTCTTAACATTGTCCTGCGTTGGGGTGTTACAAATAGTAATTTAACTTTTCAGTTCACATGTATTTGTGGGCAAACTTTGGATCCCAATGTTGATCCCGCTTGCATTGGTTCGATTGGCAGTGGCCTCTCCGGTGTCCCTTAGCAGTAGCCTTGAGTTATCCTTGTGATTTTTGGGTTTTTTCACTGCTGATCGAGTTTGGGTGGTGGTAGGGTTTAAATGTTAAGTTTTAAAGAATTATATGATGGTTTTTTCAACAGCAAAAAAAGGTCTTGGAGCTTACTTGAAGTTTTTATTTGGCTACTGCAAGTGGCTGCATATTTACGCTGGCTGCACCTTTCTCTAGTGGCCATTCAGGTCAACTGTTTTATGATGGAGAGCAGTGCACTATAATTAGCTGAAATGTACAAGGTTAAACAATGTGGTCAAGGCTAGGAAAATACAAGCATAGTGTGAGCGTCAAGGGGCTAAGATGATCCTGATTCTGGAATCTAATTTGTCAGGCACTAGTAACATCTCATTTTCTAAATCCTGGTGTTCCACTAGATTCTATACATCCTACTTATGTGCATTCCTTACACTAATACATAAAGCACTTCCATTTCAACTTGCCTCATATGAGACTGCTCAAGATGATAGTTATGTGATTGTTCCGGGACTATTGTTTGATGCTAACTTTACAATGATTAATATGCATGCCCTTAAAATGGACAAACCCCTATTTCCCTTGTGCCCTGGGTGATATATTCTTAAAATATGTGGCTAACCAAATAATCTGGATGGGAGATTTTAATAGTATTTTGTACAATTTCACGGTTAGATCAAGCAATAGGCCGAGTGTCCTTACATTTGCAGCACTGGAGATTCACAGATCCATGTCCCTTCTCAAACTGTGGATGTATACCTTGTGGTGAACCAGGGGTTGTCGTACTTTTCCATTTAATCCCCGGTCCTCGACATGCATTCACAGATCAACCTATTACTCACCACCTCCTGGGTATTGCACAAAATGACGAAATGTATGTTAATTCCTAGAACCCTCAATGACATTACTCCATAAAATGGACCTTCAGACTAAGTAACACAGTTTGTTGCCCACCATGGCATTAAAACCCTTGTCCTTTATAGATGTGGCATTGAGGGGGGAGCTTTACCATGCCACTTCCACTTTCCAGATTACTCACCGTGTGTTGAGGGGGATATATAAGGAAGGCATGGTATCAACAGTAAAACGGACATAAGTGACCACAGTTCAAGGGTGTTTATTGAACTTCAACAATGATGTGATAACCGTCCATCTAACCCTAAATCTACAAATGGGAGCAAGCTACCACCATCAAATAATAATAAAGTCCTAGTGGAGTCTGGTCAAACTAAAAAGGTCTATACTTTAAAAAAAAAAAAAAAAAAAGCTGTTGCCAATCCTTACTGCTAAATAGACATAGTGTGGGGGTAGTGTTCATGAAAAAAAGAAGTGTTCACAAAATGATATATCGGGATGTTCAGGCCGTGATCCTCCCTTCCCCACGTTTTCAGCATGAGACAAGCCGGTTCACTCGAGCAAAGCACACACTGTGGCTTCTTCGGCATGAGGTTACAGTGCTATTACTAGCATCACAGCCTTGTATACCCAAGTTTCTTTACTTCAAAGGCTCTTGTTTCCGAGGGCCTGATGTAAAAGAAATGTCCTCTTATGTGTATTCAATTCTTGTGATTCACCCTGGATCCCCCTCAGATCCCTGTGATTTATTAGCCTACGCCACACACTTAGAAATTGTTAGCCTTGCATTGACTTGCATCTAGAGAGTGCCAAACTGTGATAGTACTGTGATTAATTGACATATGCCACACACTTAGAAATTGTTAGCATTTGATTTGCCACACACTTAGAAATTGGTAGCATTGGCTTGACTTGCACCTAGAAAGTGCCACTGACATAGTACTGTGAACCTTTAGCCTGCGTCGCACACTTCGAAAGTGTTAATGTTACACTGATTGACAGACAGAAAGAGCCACTTTGAGATATTGCTACGATTACTGGCCTGCATTGCCCTCTAACCAGTGTTGCATGCCTCGAAAATGTGTTAATACTGCTTTGTGTCACATCTATAGAAAGCCACTATAGAGTTGCCCCCTGTGCTATGCCTTTTCCCACTCTATCCAGGTGACTCACATCTATACTCTGCTACTCAGCCCACCCCACTCCCCTCTACCCAGGTGTCCCGAGTTTAAGCGCTACTGTTACATCTAGGGTTATTTCATCCTCTACTACTGAATTTAGTTATTTCCTCATGTTAGGCCTTTTCTAGACTCGCCATCTATCCAGGTGTCCCAAATCTAGGCGCTCCTGCTACACCTAGGGTGATGGGATATTTTATGCCAGTACACTTCCTGTTGTCGTGTTTACCTTCTTCCCCTATCCAAGTATCACGAGCTTAGGCTCTGCTGTCACATCTAGAGTCATTGCTTTACCTGTTAATGCATTTAATTGCGTCCCTGTATTAGGCCTTTTCTCCCTCTATCCAGGTATCCCGAGTCTAGGGGCTGCTGTTGCATATAGGGTGATTGTATATTCTTCTGTTTGCTGACATTTGCGGTTGTCACGTGTTGGGCCGTATTGGTGTTTTCTGCATATATTCAGGTGCCCCGGGTCTAGGCGCTGCGGTTACATCTAGGTTCATTGCGTTTTACTGCCGCATTTGCTGGTGTCCCCGCGTTAGGCCTCTCTCCTTCGGTCTAGGTGTCCCAGATCTAGATGCTGCTTTTTCATCAAGAGGTGCTGCATTCTCTGTTACCCACTGTCTGATCTCTCCCATTGTCCTGCTGTCCAGAGCCTAGACACAGGTATTACATCTTGGGTCACTGCATCCCTCTCCCTCTCCCTCGGTCTAGGTGTCCCAGACCTAGACGCTGCTATTTCATCAAGAGGTGCCGCATTCCATGTTACCCCCTGTCTGACCACTCCCATTGTCCTGCTGTCCAGAACCTAGACACGGGTATTACATCTTGGGTCACTGCATCTACTCTTACAAGTACCTCAATCTCTTGGTGCTGTACCTAACCACCCCCAGGGATGGAGACCCCACATCAGCAAAGAACACCTCTCTGACCCCTTCTCAATCCCGACCTCCCTGCATCATACCCCTCCCCATAACTCACCCCTCCTGACGCATAACATCCGCCCTAGCACCCAACTTCATGAACCCCCTGCTTATCCCAAATCTGGTTGCAACCCACGACCTGTGCCCCCGAACAGCGATTCACCCGGAACCCACCGGCGCACTGCTCTACCATCATTCCACCTCCAATCCTAAAGTCAGTGGAGCACCCTGTCACCCCAAACTCCAGTCTCCTCAAACACTCATCCCCCTCTCCTCAACCCACCCGAAAACATCGACATCCAACTTCCCTCAAGCATCTAGTGAGAACCCCAGACTCCCCATCCATACACCACGCACAATATCAAACTCACAAGCCAGAGGAGCTCTCTGGCACTCCAAACATCTCAAGTTCCCCTCAACCCACTCAATCACACCTCCACCCATCTTACCGCTAGCACCTAGTGGGGACAATCCCTCACTCCCAGTCCATACACCCCATCCAATATCAAGCTCACATGCCAGAGGAGCTGTCTGGCACTCCAAACATCTCGAGTCCCACTCAACCCACGCAAACACACCACCACGCATCTTTGCTCTAGCAACTGTTGAGAACAATCCCTCACTTCCCGTCCATGCACCCCGTGTAATATCAAACTTACAAGCCGGAGGAGCTCTCTGGCACTCCAAACATCACAAGCACCCCTCCACTAACACGCAATCCTCGCACCCCCTGAGGAACTCGCCACCCTCTCAACCTACCACGCATGCCACGCTCTCCCTCCCCCTCAGCCCCTTCTTGACCCCCACCCACAGACACCCCTTCATGCCCTTTCCCTTCTCTGAAAGTAGCTTCTCTCGCCCTCTCTAGAACAGTAGCCTCATCTTTTTCCCCCTCCGACCCTCCTATCCTCTCTCACACTCCCATGGCACCAAAGCCCACGAAACGCCGACAGAGAGACTGGCCCTCCCCCACGACCCTCCATTTCTCACCACTTCTCCATCGATCCATCCTCCCATCCTTTCCCACCCCTACTTCCAGACCCTCCACTCTCCCAGCCTCCTCCTGGGCTGTCGTCTTGACTTATAACCCAGTACACCTAATCCCCCTGCGCCCTCCAGACTTGAACCTGAAACAACCTGCCTGAACCCCAACACCCAGAGTGCCTCTCCCACCTCCATC
This sequence comes from Ambystoma mexicanum, assembly GCF_040938575.1. Lineage (NCBI taxonomy): Eukaryota > Metazoa > Chordata > Amphibia > Caudata > Ambystomatidae > Ambystoma > Ambystoma mexicanum. The sequence goes on along the minus strand of NC_090934.1, from coordinate 739,075,711 downwards.
CCAATCCCACCTGATCCTCCCCACCTCATCTCTAATATACATACCAATGCCCGCTTACTCTTCCTGCACCCAATTGACGTAACCCCCTCGCCCAGCACTCAAAGTGCACAGGCATCCAGCACCCATCCACCCACCCTCAACCAATCTCAAGCACCCAGAGGGATCCTACCACATCCCCCACTTCATCGGGCACCCATGTTCACCGAACACTCCCTGCGATGAGCGGCCCGAAAAACACCTCCCCTCACAAAGTCACATGCATCCTTTTAAATGCCCATTCCATAGCAAGAAACACAGCATCTTTGACCTCCTATCCTCTGACAATCCTGACCTAATTTTCATCACCGAAACATGGTTCTCCGACAATTTTGCACCAGTCGCGCACAAGGCTTTCCCCACTGGCTACTCGCATATCGCCCACAATAGACCCTCAAGAGGTGGTGGAGGCGCAATCCTCTACAAATCCTGTTTCTCTGTCTCACTCGTCAAATCCCTTCTGGTAAAACTCTCCCTATCATCGACTTACACTCACAGCTTCCTACTCATCTACAGACCCCCGGGATACAACTGACACTTCGCCAACAACCTCTGTGACACAATAATTACCATTCAGGTAAACAAACCGATCTCTTACTCTCCTGGGAGATTTCAATATCTGGTTTGATATGCCCAACAACCCCATGACCCATCCTCTGGTTGACAGTCTTGATGCACTCAACCTCTGCCAACATACCACTGGTCCAACTCACTAAGGTGGGCACACCCTTGATATGATTTTCAGCTCCTATGACCTTGTCTCTATATCCAATCCCAAACACCTTATCTGGTCAGATCACTTTGCCATCCTTTTCTCTATCCACACACCAGCCTATCCTCCTACAGCTCCCCATGCCCCCACCTTAGATCACAAATTCTGGAACAAAGTCAAGATACTTCCTGACCTAGCTGAAGCCCTGCTACTCCGTCCCCCTTCAACACTGCCTTGTGGCAAACCCTTAACCATAGAATCCTTTGACTCTTGGCTTATAGAATAACGAATTCCTCCCGCGCCCTGCAACCTCTCGCAAAGGACTTTAAAAAAACTAAATAATTCTCTGGAATGCAAATGGCGAGCATCTAAAACTGATCTCAGCAGATCCATGTTCGCCCTCCACTACTGTAATTACAAATCAGAGATCCGAAAGGCCAAAAAGACCTATTACAATAAACTAATTCTGAACTGTGGCAGCAGTAGCAAAGAACTCCACAAAATCATCTCTGAATTTGTGAAACCTACTTGCACCTCTACCCATTCAACTCTCACACAGCCACTCTGCAACTCCCTCTCGCTACATTTCTACAAAACCGCACTTGACAGGAGGGCAACCCTTAACACCAAACTGTCCTTGCTCACCCCCCTCCCTATACCAACCCCTATTGATCCCATTACCCCGACGCCCACTTTAACAACCTTCGACTCCTTCCAACCCATCTCCAGAGATGAGTTCCTTGACCTACTATCAGCCAGCTGACCCTCCGGGTCACCACTCGACCCCTGCCCCGCCTCTGTTCTGAAATAAATATTCTCCTCCACCTGCGCAGGAGAACATGCAAGAACCATACTAAACGACTCCCTCACCTTGGCATCTTCCCTGAAGCCTTTAAAATAGTGCATGTCGCACCGCTACTAAAAAAGGCATCCCTCGACCCCCTAGAACCTAAGAATTACAGGCCAATCTCCAACATCGGATTTCTTGTGAATCCGGACCGCATACTCTCAGCTCAACTGCTTTGTAGAATCCTACAAACTCCTCGACCGCGTTCAATCAGGCTTCAGACCTCGACATGGAACTGAAACCACCCTGATCTCGATCTGGGATGATCTCACGGTCACAGCAGATTCTGAGGGTTGCGTAGCGCTGATTCTCCTCGATCTTTCAGCAGTCTTTGACACTGTTAACCACTCAATACTCCTTGACCACCTCCATTTCCTAGGAATCTGTGGCTCGGCACACAAATGGATTGCCTCTTTCCTCAGCAACAGGAAAGAAATCGCCTTCCTCTCCCCTTTTGCCTCAACTACTCACCCTGTTAACAATGGAGTACCCCAAGGTGCATGCCTCTCTGCTCTCCTTTGGAATCTCTGTGTCCACTCTACCAGGAATCATCCGCGCGCGCGCAACCTCTCCTGCTACAACTACGCCGACGGTAACCAAATTATCTTAAGAATCCCCAAAACTAGGACCGACCCTCATCCCGACATTGAAGCTTGTCTCTGTGATATTGACTGATGGATGACAAGTAACTACCTCCTGGATGGAAGACAAGGAACCCTGAGAAAACTGAAATCATGGTGTGCGGCAATACTGCCCTACTCCCACATCCGTTCCCATGGCTCCCTTCCCTTGGCCCACCTCTCCCTCCCTCCAACCTATTCAAAAACCCAACCTGCACTATGGACTGAGGCCTAACTCTCTCCCGCCAGATCAATAATGTTTCAAAATGCTGTCACTACCACCTCAGACTTCTTAGACGCATTTTTACCTACATCTTCTACCCCAACAGACTCGCCGCTGTTGTGTCGAGACTGGACTATGCCAACTCCTTATACCTAGGAACACCGGCATACCAACTCAACAAACTACAAAGAGCCCAAAACGCTGCCGCCAAACTCCTCCTCGCCCTGGGACACAGAGACCACATTGCACCCGCTCTCCGTATCCTCCACTGGCTCCCAGTCGAACGAAGGGCCACCTTCAAGACCCTATGCATTACCTACCGAGCAGTGCACAAGACCGGGCCAAGGTAATACCCTACCTCTCATTTCGTACCATAAGATCAAGTTCTACCAGCCTTCTAGTGATTCTGACCTCTTAACTCTCTCACGATCGGAGGATCGCCTTCTCAACCTTGGCACCAACTCTGTTGAACTCACTCCCCCTGCATATTCGACATACCCATGGCTACATGGCCTTCCGCAAGGCTATAAAAGCCTGTCTCTTGCCATAATACGACCAAGACCTTCTAAGGCTGCTGCGACCCTGCAACCAAATGACAAATGCTCAAAGAGATCCCGAGCAATGACAACACAGAATGCACTCATCCATTCCCGAATAAGCTTACTCTGAACGTAGCACTCGCAAACGCCCTCTTGGAATCCGGAAAAGCAAGCATGTTCAATCAAAACCTCCACTCAGACACTGACCTCGCTCATCTCTATGCTCACTCTCTCCTCTACACCAACACACAATTAGAGTGCAGCTACACCCCTCAATCAATTTGGCCTAGCTGCTCACATACGAACTATACTTCATGAGCTCCCAACATTCTGCTAAAACCCAGCTATACCCCACGAAAATCGGCCTAGCTGCACACATAAGCATACTACACCGGCCTAAAGCAGCCAGAACCCAGTCTTGGTGCCCATCCTCCAGACTGCACACATTCAACTGATTTCAAAAACTCCCACACCTAATGCTAGGATGCAGCTACTATCAAGTAATCGCATTGGATGCGCACATAATCGGTGCACACAAGCACCCTATGACATTTTACTGTCTTGACTGACCTGGAGGGCGGTCCCTGAGGGCGTTCAACCTACCAGCGCTTTAGGTCATACCAATGATCTATGGTGCGCTATTTGAATGCAAAATAATATAACATATATCTCAATCATTGCTGTGGATCCCCCTCTTCCAGGCTCAGATCATATTTCACAATGTTCAGAGAATATTCCTTCTTGGGTGACTCATGGTTCACCCCAGATCCCCCCCTCAGCCGGGTTCAGATCCTTCCTCTTACACAATTAGTCTCCCTCAGCCAGACTGACCAATTTCAGCCCGTATTAAACTATCAAAGACTTTTGAATGTGCACAGGGTTTAGCTTGACCCGTTGCAGGAACAATTCGATCTCCATTTGCCTTTTCACAGTTGCCAATCCGTTGGATACCTAACAGAAACCTTCAAATGAGCACCACGTGGCGTCGGACCACCCTGTCTGCGGTATCTTTCTTGGCTTCCAAAAGTTCAGTCACTCATCTGGTTTTCAATTATATTCTTGTCGCTTGTTACATTCTTTTCAAACACAGTTCTTTAGATTTCTTCATACAATGTTGCCGCTTGCAACCTTGGTTCTAACACAGGTTTGTCTGGTATCAGTCTCTCCGACTCACCGGCTGTGCTGTCTTTACTGGTGCTGCTTTGTTGTAGGAGTCAAGGACAGTACTAGGGTGGCAACCGATCTTCCCTGCCTTGGTTATCGATGTGGGAGAGCCCCGGGTACCTCAGACGCACAATGCAGGTTTCTTTATCTTTAGTCCCTGGTCTTAGGTTTCTTATTTTCCAAGATTCACGAAAGTAACGGTCTGAAAAGGTCAAGGGCACTTCCCTCCTTAGAACCCTCTCTGGTCTCGCCGTCTTTCTCCTTGTATTAAACTGACATCTTGGAACTGCTGCTTCCTCGTATGTTTTGCCTTGCTCCGAGTGTGCTTTCGTGCTCTGCCTTTTATCCGTGTGGGGAAGTATGATAGAAGTCAGTTGTGCATAATGATCTGTAATTGCCTGACCATTTTATTGGGACATGTCTGGTATACGGCTCTGGTGTTAGTCTGTTTTCGCTCATGGTGAGCTGTCTGTGAGAAAATGTTTGTGTCAGGAAAGTTTGGGGCGGGGGGTTGAGCTCCTACGTATCCTACCTGGTAGAAAGGGGGAAAGGTGTTACAGGGAAGGGGATACCGCGTCTCACCATCCGGTGTCCCACTCCCCGAAGACCCCTCATCCCGGTGATCCTCCTGCACTGGTCCACCCCCAGGAACTGGATCCAAAAGCAATGGCTGTGTCATGGCCACCTGGATTACAGATCCCCAGGGGCTAGCGGGTGATACACCTTCAGGTTTCTCACATACCCTTCCCCTATTCGATGTAGTCTCCTTTGTTTCACAAGGGAACCGAGAAAGGAAATCAACATTCCCTTGGTCTTTGCCTTTTGGTGCTCCACAGAGAAACAGTAGAGTTGCAGGTCTAAGAACCTTCGCAGGACTGTTGGGTTGGAATCTTTTTGCGGGCTAATCCAAACTAGTTGAGAATGGTCTGTGATGAGTGTGAACTTTCTCCCTAGGAGGTAGTATCTAAGATGGATAATGGCCCACTTGATGGCAAGGGCCTCTAACTTCCGCACAGAGTAATGTTGTTCTCGTGGGAAAGGTTTGCGATTCGTAAATAAGATGGGATGTTCCAATCCGTTGCAAATCTGTGACAAGACTGCTTCTAGCCCTGTAAGGGAGGCATCTGTAATACAAATTCCTTTGAGAAATCTAATACATTTAGGATTGGGTTCTGGCACTAGGTTTGTTTTAGGTTGTTGTAACATATATCATCCTCGTCAGTCTAATGCATTTTTTGGGGTTCTGTGTTTAATTTGTCTGTCAGCCTAGCGTTCCTGTCTGAGAAGTTTGGGATATACCTGCGGTAATAACCAATTAACCCTAGGAACGCTCTGAGATCTTTTAGTTTTAGGTGTAGGGGTATCTAGGAAGGCCTTCACTTTCTCGCATTGATGTTGTACACTGCCATTATCTACAAAGAAGCTGAGGTATTTCACGGCTGATTGGACCATTCTGCAATTGGTACGATTGGCAGTTAGGCCAGCTTCTCTGAGGGCTCTCATAATAGTAAAGAGATGGAAAAGATGGTCTTCCCAAGTTTTACTATAAATAACGATATCATCAAGAAAAGCCCCACAGAAATCAGAGTAGGGCTATAATATATTGTCCATAAATGGTTGGAAAGTGGCTGTATCCCTGTGTAAACCGAAAGAGAGGACTTTGAACTGGTACAGTCCCAGGGGTGTTGAGAAAGCTGTCTTTCTCTCACGTCCTGTCCCCATTCCGCCATACTGCATGGGTCATCCCTTCCAAGGGACGGGAGACAGAACCTTTTTCACCAGAAAAAACCTTCTTCCCGTTTAAATTTAGAGGCGTGCGGGGGTGCAGCCCTGGGAGCATGCGCTACCCTGACTCCGCCCACCGATGCCACCACTCCGTCCCCTTTTCAGCGTCGACTGGAACGGACCGATTTCACCAGCGCTCCTGGGTTTGGCCTTGCCATGTAATTCCACGCGCTTTACCCCGGATTCTTCTATCTTTTTGTCTTTTTTTGTCATCTAGGTACTTGGTCGTCCGGCGTCACGCTCCTCCCTGGCGCATGTCGACTTCAGTGGGCTTCAGCAGGTGACCAGCCTGCTACGGGCTCTTTCCTACATCTGACCCCCGCGCTCTTTGACTCCGCTGCCTTGGCCCTGACCACGGCTGGGAAGGTTGTACTGCGTGCAACACTCTGACTCCACACACACTGGCTAGCTAGGTGGAGGGAGCTCTTCGAAGGGTCGCCTCCAGAGGACTTGAAGAAGTTTGTCCAGCAGAGATCGAGTCCCAAGGGAGGACTGTTGTTTTCCATCGTACCCCGTAAGGGTGACTCCTTCCAGAGGAAACGCCCAAGCAGGAGGAACCTATCGGGTTCTGTTAACAGCACACGCACCAAGGCTAACCCAGCTACCGGCCTTACGGCCGAGGGGTCTTTGGATCCTACCGGTATCAGTGCTGATGGACCGTAAGGTTCTTCTAGCGGGTCTACACCCGAGGTGCTATGCCCTAGTACCGGCTCAATGTCCGAGGGGGCACCTGTACGCAGCACTACCGGCAACAATGCAGAGGGCAACACACCTTTCAGGCCCAGACCTGAGGTGCAGGGTAGGCCTCATGCTCCACAACCAAGAGCCCAGGGGGCCAGGGACCATGACTTTGGCACATGGCACGCAGCTCGCTAAAATGGCCACCGCGCCAGAAAACATGGCCGCTCGTCCGATGCCACTTCTAGGAACAGAGCAGGGGGTGAATGCGTTTCAAGGTGTGACCGGTGTCAACCAGGTACGTGGCCTGCAGTTTATCCATCAGCAGCGCAGGGCAGGTTTCCCCTGCTACCTAGACAGAGTGCGCTCTGGCCGCAGCAGCCCCCATCCACTCTGTCAATATCTACTGCCTCCTCTTTTGCCTCTGAAGACAGGTTCTTCGAAAGGTTCCTGTCACTGATGCAAACTCCCGAGGTGGGGGCCATCCTACAGGATGCTGTAAGGGACTTGCTCCCTTCTGTCACTCCACAGGCACCCATGGTCATTTCTCCTATGGCTCTGGTGCCACAGGCCCCAGCGCAGCCCCCGATGCCCCTGCCAGCTCCTTTGATTCCAGCTTCCCTGCCTCCCACAGTACAGGCGGTTCCACACCAGCCTCCGGCTCCGGTCTCCACACCACAGCCCATGGCACCCAGCACTCCTCCACCCGCTCCGGACCAGCCGGACACACTGGTGGACACAGATGCGCGGCAGGACCCTGACACGGTGTCATCAGCGAAGGCTTTCCATGACAGGCTTGCAGGTTTGGCAGAATATTTGGGTCTTCCTCAATCTGAGGTTGAGAAGCCCGAGGAGGGGGTCTTGTCAGAAGTCCTCACTCTATGACCCCTACCAAAATGGGTATCCTAATGCAGAAAGGCTTCATGGCTCTGGCCTAGAAGGGGTGGCTCAAGCCACACTCTGCCCAACCTGTCAATCGGCGCCTCAATGCCAAGTATAGACAGATGGAGGGGGATACACTCTTGTTATTAATGAACCCCCAGCCCCATTCTTCGGTGATCGCTGCAGCATCACTCTAAGCCTCAGTGTCCTCGGCCACCTTGTCCTCTGTGCTGCTAGGCAAGGAGGAGAAGATCTTGGAGGCATAAGGGAAGAAGCTGTACTCAAACGCCTCCCTGCACCTGCATCAGGCCAATGCAGATGCCATGCTGGCAGCCGCTAACCAGAGGTTGTGGCAGTAAATAGCAGACTTCCTTCCAGAACCTCCGGTGCAGAGCCAGGCGTGCTTCAAGGCGGGTCTAGGAGAATCCAGGTGGTAGCGCAGGACATCATGGAGTCCACAGTGGCCCACATCGCTACCTCTTGCCGGGCCACGTATCGCCACGGATATGAGAAGGGCGGCCTGATTTTGGGCTACTAAGTATAACCCTGACCGCCAGGATCGCAAATTGGACCTTCTGTTCGAGGGTAGTGACTTCTTCCACTCTACCACCGACGAGGAATTGGATAAAAAGAAGAACAGCTCGCAGACTGCAAAGTCTTTATCCTGATGAAGGCCACGCCCAAGGCGTACACCCAAGTCACACCAATGCTCCGACAAGGGGAGGGCGTTTGGTGGGTTCCGGGGATTCCAGGAACAGATGTCGAGACAACCTGACTGCTCGCCGGCACACGCAACAAAAAGAGGGGGAGCAAGGGCTTCTTCCAGTCCTGCTCCTCAGCAGCAGCCTCAGATGGTAAAAAGGCATGATACGTCCCTTCGGGTCCACGAGTTTCCAGTGGGTGGCAGGCTTGCATCTCGCGTATATTTCTGGTGCCAGAACTTTACGGACCCCTGGATCCTCTCTGTAGTATCCAAAGGGTATTGCCTAGCGATACCTCCCTCTTTTCCCTCCTCCCCTCCACTCCCACAGATTGGGATGGCAATTCTGTTGGCGGAGATCCGATCACTCTTCGAGAGCCAAGCAGTGGAAGAAGTGCCAGCCTCCCAGAGTCTTAGGCTTCTATTCCAGGATTTTCGCCATACAAAAAAAGAACCAGGCTGGCCTGAGAGTTGTGTTGGACCTGTCCACCCTCAACCTCTCACGCCCTCTTCAGAAATTCAAGATGGTTATGCCAGCACTCATTGCAGAGACACTAGACAAGGGAGACTGGATGTGCTCCCTGGATCTGAAGGACGCCTACTTACACATCCCGATTTGGCAACCTCATTGCTCCTTCCTACGCTTCAGGATCATGGGCTGTCATTTCCAGTACACGATGCTACCCTTTTGGCTTCAACTCAGCCCCCAGGTTATTTACCAGACTCATGAATGCAGTGGCAGCCCTCCTCAAAGCCCAGTGCCACCATGTCTACCCATACCTGGAGGACTGGCTCGTCAGGGTGAGATCCCCAGAGGGGTTTACACACACTTTCTCCAAGCTTATTAACACTCTCCATGACTTGGGGTTCACCATCAACCTCAAGCAGTCTCAGCTGCACCTTCCTGGGCCTCATCTGGTATACGAGCTACAAGAAGGTTTTTCCCTCGGAAGACAAGATTACTGCCCTTACCAGAGCAGTGACCTTGGCCTGGTGTTACCAACAACTACTGGGCATCATGGCAGCAGTCCTCCTGCCCTGCCACACACGAGGCTCCAGATGAGGAGACTACAGCTGCACTTCGCAGCCTCATGGAATCGGGAGAGGTGCTCCCAAACGGAGCTGGTCAGCATACCTCATTCTCTCTACTCGGACCTCACCTGGTAGTCCAGGGACTGCAACCTGCGGACGGGCAGGCCCTTCTGACAGCCTTCTCCGCAGGCCACCATCACTACAGACTCCTCCCTAGAGGGCTGGGGAGCCACTCTGGACAGACAGCCACACCGTCCATGGATTCTGGACCTGGCAGGAGTCACACATCAACTGGCTGGAGCTGAGGGCCATTTGGCTAGCCCTCAGAGCCTTCCTTCTGCTCATTGGGGGCAAGACCTTCCGTATTCAGACTGACAACTCCACCAGCATGTACTATGTCAACAAGCAGGGGGTACCAAGTCCCTACCGGTCAGCTTGTGAGAATGGGCCCTGGAAAACATCTACCCCACGGCTGTCCACCTCCTGGGGGAGGCCAACTTGGAAGCGGACAGGTTCAGCAGGCTGGGAGCGGACGATTGCGAATGGCAATTGAACGACCAGGTGCTGGAGGTAGTCTTCAACACATGGGGCCATTCTCAGGTGGATTTATTTGCCTCCTAGAACAACAGGAAATGCCATCAGTTTGCGTCTTGGCAGAGGCTGGGCCCCGGCTCCCTGGGAGATGCATTGCAGATTCAATGGGGAGGCATGGCAGCATATGCCTTTCCTCCCACACCCCTGATCCCTAGGGTACTCTGCAAGACGAAGGAAGTTTGTCACCTTAGCATCATCTTGATAGCTCCTTGGTGGCGAGAGAGACTGTGGTTCTCCGAACTGCTCAGCTTCACGGACAGACCACCCATTCACCTTCCACTGGGTCCGGCACCTCTCCTGTCCCAGCAGGGGGGGCAGGATCCTCCACCCCTTGCCTCAGAAGTTAGTCCTTGCAGCGTGGTTCCTGAGCAGATCACCCTGAAGCACATAAGCCTATCACAGGCTGACCTGGAGATCATTCAGGGTGCCAGGAGCAAGGCTACCGGGAGCCAATATAAAAACAAATGGAGCAGGTTCTGTCACTGGGTTGACTCTTAGGAGATCGACCCCCTTACGTGCATGCTGGACAATGTGCTCTCCTTCTCGGCTCACCTCGCGCACTCAGGTGGACACATGTTGCACTTACCTGGCAGTCATAGGGGCCTACAGAAATTTGGAGGAGGAGGTCTTCTCCAACCGGATTGTCAAGAAACATCTGGTGGGATTGTCCAGGCTTTACCTGCCCATTAAGAGGCCACACCCTGTGTGGGATCTCAATGTAGTGTTGGGTGCCTTGGCGCACAAACCATTCAAGCCAATGGCGTCCGATGACATTAGGCTGGTCACCATTAACACTGCTTTGCTGATGGGACTTACCTCCGCTCGTAGAGTCAGCGAGATCCAGGCTCTGGTGGCCTCAGAACCTTACACCACTTTCCAAAGGGATAAGTTGGTCCTGCAGACTCACTCGGCTTTCCTACTAAAGGTACCCTCTGCCTTTCATCTAAACAAGGAAATAGTCTTACCTACGTCCCAAGGACAAGGCTCAGAGAGTCTTGCACTGTCTGGATGTCGGACACGCTCTGAAATGTTATCTGGACAGGACCAAGGACTTCCGCAAGTCTGACGCACTTTTTGTCACCTTTGGGGGCTCCAGACCCGGTTATCAGGCATCCAAGGCTTCTATTGCACGGTGGATGGTAGCGGCCATCAAAGAGGCCTATGAAGGGCAGCACAAGCCACTGCCAGCCAACATGCATGCTCACGCGGTCAGAGCCAAGGCCAGGGCCATTGCCTTCCAGTGGCAGGTTCTGTCGCAAGTCATAAGCAGGGTGGGTACCTGGGCCACCTCTTTGACTTTCTGTAAGCATTACTGTTTGGACGCCGGCTCTAAATCAGACGTGGCATTCGGACAGGCGGTTCTAATGAACTTATTTGTTTATGGAAGGTCTCCTCTCCACCCCGGGGCTACATTCAGTTGTAATCGCCCATGCAGTATGGAGGAAAGGTGACGGGACGTAAGAGTAATTATGAGTTACTCACCGTAGTGAATAACGTACTCCTAGTCCTTAGTCCCCTTTCCTCCATAAGTCCCACCATTTCCCCCCTAATAATACTGGTGTCATTAGGCAATGTTAAATATTGTTGACGTGTCAATGGGGACTGAGGAGTGGCACCTGTGGGTGGAGTCACGGTAGCGCATGCTCCCAGGGCTGCACCCCCGCACGCTTCTAAATTTAAAGGGGAAGGTTTTTTTCTGGTGAAAAAGGTTCTGTCTCCCGTCCCTTGGAAGGGATGCCCATGCAGTATGGAGGAAAGGGGATTAAGGACTAAGAGTATGTTAGTCACTATGGTGAGTAACTCATAATTTTCCTCATCAGGTCCATAGACTGGGACCTACCAGCATCCTTTCGTTAATTCTAAGGTCGATAGAAAAGTGGCAATTCCGAACTCATCAATTAGGTCATCAATGCATGCCATGGGATAGGCATCGAAATCGGAAATGTCATTAACTTGGCAGAAATTTTTGCAAAGCCTCCTGGAGTGATCAGGTTTGGTGACCAATACAATAGGGGAGGACCATGGACTTGAAGAGGGTTCGATAATGTTTGCTCTTAACATTTTATTCACTTCCTCAACCACTATCGTTTACGGGCTTCTGGGAGTCTATATGGTTTCAGATTAACCACTTTCCCCTTGGGTGTTGTAATGTAGTTATAGGTGCCTTTCACTCTTCCTGATTTCTCTGAGAATTCATTGGGAAATGAAACAATTAAATCCTTTACATCATCTTGTTGTTGATTAGATAGCTCTTGAGGGATTAATGCAAAGTTTTCTATTTCTTCTGCCACCAAACAGCATAGTATTGTGGCACTGGTGGCAAACAAGTTTCTTTTAAGAGCTTTACGTGATATAGATGGACCATCTGTTTCCTGTCAGGTTGCGCTACCTTCTAAGTACAGGTTCCTGTGTTTTCCAGTATTTCATATGGCCCATACCACTTAGAAACCAGCTTGTTTTCCGAGGTAGGCAAAAGGACCAATACTTTTTGTCCTATGGAAAACAATCTTAAAGGCATGGTCTAGTAAAAAAATGTATTTGAAAAATAGATAGGCAACATAAAAAAAAATACTAGCATTCTCTTTTTTAAAACTTCCTATATAAAATTTTGAGCTATTCAAGCTCAAAATTCGCAAAAGCAAGCACATGGGTGCATCCATTTTGTGAAATGGATGCCCTCCTCTGCTGGCTTTTGCTTTTGCGGCACTAATGAAGGAAAAGCCAGCCAGCTGCAGTAAACAAAAGCTACCGCTGGGTGGCTTTCCCTTCATTAGTGCTGTACGCCGAGGACGGGGACCGGAGACCAGAGCAGGAACGCTGCAGCTGAATCTCGGTAAATGCTATTTATTTATTTTTAAAAATAAGCACTAGCTGCGTTTTTTTTCCTAAGTTTTCGGGCTGGAGGAGCCCGGAAAACTTAGAAATAAAACCGCAGCTTTAAAAACGTATTTATGTTTGCGGTCGCTTTTAAAGCGACCGCAAACATAAATACAACGTTATTGTGTTGGAAAACGCTGCGGTTTTTCTTTCCAAGTTTCTCAGGCTCCTCAGGCTCGGAGGAGCCTGAGAAACTCGGTGAGAAAAACCGCAGCGTTTTTCAACACAACGCGGTTGTGTTTCTGCCTGCTGTGGCTATCACTTTCGGTCTCCGGTGCTCCCAGGGGAGCACCGGAGACCCAAAGTGAAAGCCACAGCAGGCAGAAACACAATGTGGTTGTGTTTACATGCCGCGTAGTGTTTCTGCCTAAATCTGCTTTCCCATTTGGGGCTCTCGGGGGGCCCCGTGGGGAGCCTGAGAGCCCCAAATGGGAAAGCAGATTCAGGCAGAAACACAACGCGGCTGTGTTGGAAAACGCTGCGGTTTTTCTTTCCGAGTTTCTCAGGCTCTCCGAGCCGGAGGAGCCTGAGAAACTTGGAAAGAAAAACCGCAGTGTTTTCCAACACAATAACGTTGTATTTATGTTTGCGGTCGCTTCAAAAGCTGCGGTTTTATTTCTAAGTTTTCCGGGCTCCTCCAGCCCGGAAAACTTAGAAAAAAAAACACAGCTAGTGCTTATTTTTTAAAAAAAATAAATAGCACTTACCGAGATTCAGCTGCAGCTTTCCTGCTCTGGTCTCCGGTTCCCGTCCTCCGCGTACAGCACTAATGAAGGGAAAGCTACCCAGCGGTAGCTTTTGTTTACTACAGCTGGCTGGCTTTTCCTTCATTAGTGCCGCAAAAGCCAGCACAGGGGGGCATCCATTTCACAAAATGGATGCACCCATGTGCTTGCTTTTGCGAATTTTGAGCTTGAATAGCTCAAAATTTTACATAGGAAATTTTAAAAAAGAGAATGCTAGTATTTTTTTTTTTTAGGTTGCCTATCTATTTTTTAAATAACATTTTTTACTAGACCATGCCTTTCAGTTTACCTTTTTGTCATAGGTGGACTTTTGCTGGATTTGGGCCTTTTCCATATGAGTATAGACTAGATTTCGAACAAGTCTCATATGCTCTTGCAATCTAGTAGCAGTTTGTGAAAGGGGAATGGGTGCCTCTTCTCTTTCTTCCCAGGTCTCCCAAGGCATGGCCAGGACATTACTAGGTTCTCTACCATAAAGTAATTCAAAAGGAGAGAATCCAGTCGGTGCCTGAGGGATTTTCCTTACTGCAAATTGTGCCCAGGGGATCTTTCGGTCGCAGTCCTTCCCGTCCTTATCTACCAACTTTCTTAGGATCATTTTAAGTATTTTATTGAATCTCTCTACCAAATCATCTGTTTGGGGTTAGTAAACTGAAGTTCGTAAGATGGTAATATAGAGCAGCTCCTTGACTTCAAATTTTATGAGCAAGCTCATGGGTGATCCTTGATCCATCAGGATTTCCTTAGGAAAGCCAACCCTGGGAACATTTGGTAGGAGGTGGTTTACAATTTGCTGGGTGGTGTTTCCGCATAGGAAATGCCTCGGGGTATCTGGTCACATAGTCGACAATCACGAGGAGATATTTGTTACCCAGTCTAGATGTTTCTAAAGGCCCAATGATGTCCATCCCAATTCTTGAGAAAGGGACTTATATTATTGGTAAAGGATTCAGAGGGGCAGGCAGTGGGATATGAGTACTGGTTTACTGACATATTTCTCATGTCTGAATAAAGGTTTTTTATATCAGCATGGATACCTGGCCAGTAAAACTTCCCATTGATGTGTGCCTGGGTTTTGGATTGTCTAAGTCTCCTGCTGTCAGATGGGTATGCGCAATCTCTAGTATGATTTTTCTGGTTTGTTTTGGGGATTACTAACTAAGTTTTGCTTAAGCCTTCTGTGGATGTTTCATTTCTATATAGCAGTCCTTGCTTTAAAAAGAAAAAAGGACTTCCTTTCTCTTTACCCTCTTCTCCGGGAATGGCTTGTAAGAAAGCCTCAGCAAGGGCTGTTTCATTTTGCTGGACAAAGGCCAGGTCAGGATAGATGCTAAGCTCTTCTCCCTTTTTCTCTTCAGTGGTAGATGGTTCATCAGCTTCCCCAGAGTCTAAGATACCTCTCTTTGTTTCTACTGGTTCACTTTCTTTAAAATGAGGAAATTGAGCCTTTTCAAGAACCCCTTGGGTGATTCTGTCCCCACGATGTACTTAAATTGGATTTTACCATGGTTCTGTAAGAGAACCTTTATGTGGCCCCGGAAGTCGGGATCGGTGACACCTTCTAGAACGTCTATACCGAACCTCCAAGCTAGGTCAGATTTTGGGGCCAATCTTTTATAAAACCCAGGAGGGGGTATCAAAACTAAGTCTGTGGGAATCATTCTTCTTTTCCCAGGAGGGATACTAGTCTCTGTACTGCTACAGATATCAAAGCCTATTGATTCTTTCATGGCAATCAAGGGGTTGGAGGCTCTCTGACTAAGCTTCTGGAATTGTAGGGTTCCCCAATTTGTTTCAATTGTCACATCCCACTCCTGACAACACATGTAAGGACGGCATGGTATCAACAGTAAGAGATACACAAGTGACCACAGTTCAAGGGTGTTCATTGAACTTCAACAATGGTGTGATAAATTCCTGTCTAAACCTAAATCTACAGATGGGAGCAAGCTACGACCATCAAATAGCACAGTCCTAGTGGAGTCTCGTCAAAGTAAAAAGGCCTATACTAAAAAACGATTGCCAGTCCTTACCGCTAAATACAAATCGTGTGGGGGGTAGTGTTCATGAAAAAGAAAAGTGCTCACAAAATGATATATCAGGATGTTCAAGCCGTGGGCCTCCCTTCCCCACTTTTTCAGCACAGGAGAAGGTGGTTCACTCAAGCAAAGCACACACTCTTGCTTCTTTGGCATGAGGTTACAGTTCTATTACCAGCATCAGGGCCTTCTGTACTCGTCTTTTTTTTGTAAATTTCTTTTTATTGAATTTGTAGGAACATACAATATTTCAAAACGAGAATTGAGAATGGTATTCTCTCAAGTAGATAACAAACCACATGTCCTGGTACATCCCTTGACCCCCTGCCCCCCAAGGATACAGGCAAGGATACATTTCAGGCTACTAGAAGGTTGTAACACATTCTCCAAATATAAGTGTCTGGTCTGGCGGGCCCTAGTCATGCCATGAGCACCTCGGTGGTCAGCATGGCTTTCCTTGCCCGAGTGTTGTGTACTGACCGAGTAGGCCCCCCCATCCCCCCTCCCTTACTGGAACACATTGTGGAACTGTAGCAATTCTGTTTCCACATGGGCGCTACCACCGTGGCGCGCAGCAGATATCTTTTCCATTAGGTATATGTCCTTGGCTGTAGTTGACTTAGATTGTATCTTATCTAGTCTAACAATAAGGACTTTTATGTGTTTGGTCGACCTAATGACTCTGAATAACAAGACGATAATGGTTGACTATGCCAGGGCCTTTCTGAGCTTAGATAATTATGAACGGATTGGCACATGGGGAATAATATTCACCACATATAATGTAGGGACGGAGGGATGTGATATTGCTATAGTTAGCATGTAATTCTCATAGTGGTCCTTTCATCCAGTACATTGATGCACACATTAATCCACCATCCTATATTGTGGCCTTTCTTGACTCTTGGATGATGCGACAGTATCTACTCCTAAAATTTAGTAAAAGTAAATTCCTAGAGACTGAAGGAGCTCCGAATGGTTTGCCACGAAATGAACGTGAGTGTTGGCTATGTGGTGAAAATACGATCGAATCGCTAGAACATATTTTGATTAGATGTGAAAGCCTGGATTATATTCGAGATCAGACAATGAAAGCCTACAATAATTGTTTTAGCTCTCAGGACTCTTCTATGTTATGGCATATGTTCATGAATGGAAATTATTTAAATTTGATCACTTGATCACATTTTATATTAAATGGCTCACCTTAATTTCACTTTATGAATAATGTAAGAATACAGTTTTAACTACCTATATTTTAGAAAGAAATCATGTATTATGTGGAATAATTGATGAAATTGTTTTTAATATTTTAGTATATACTTTTTTATGGATGTGTTACATAGTTATGTAACTTGTATGTGTTTTTGTATCTTATGTAAATTCTTTTCAAAAACTGTTTTTATGTTGTATTTACAAAGCAAAAATGCTGAAAGTATATTATTAATAATAATAAATAAATCCCGGTATATCCCGATATCTCAGTTCATCTAACTGGATCTGCAGACCCAGGGGCTCCAACTCCTCTACATTCCTGGCCTTATCCGGGAAGAAAGGGAAAACCACTGACTTGCCTGTATTCACCTTGAACTCTACATATCTTCTGTATTCACCAATCACTTCTACGGCCGCCAGGATGGACTGCGCGGGATGCCTCAGATGGATCATTACATCATCCGCGTACAGACCAAGCTTAAATTCCCTATCCCCCACCTTAATGCCCTCCACCCATGGGGCCCTCCTCAGGTATTTAGCCAGGACTTCCATGGTCAGGGCGAAGAGTAGGGGCGACGGGGGGCACCTCTGCCTCGTATCCCTCCGTAGTGGGAATGACTGGGATAACCGCCCATTCACTGTGACTCTGGCTGAGGGGTACTCGTATAGGACGTGGATGCTAAGTAGGAATCCCTCAACAAAGTCAAATTTCCTAAGTACCCCCTTTAGGAAGTCACAGTCCACCCAGTCGAATGCCTTCTCTGCATCGATGGCCACAGTACTCGGTTTTCCCTCTTCTCCTGCTGCCGTTCTCATAAGGTGGAGTGTCTTGTGGAGAGTGTCTGCCCCTTGCATCCCTTGAATGAACCCCACTTGGTCAGTCATTCTCGTGGCCAGAATCCTTGTGAACAGTTTCGCATCTATGTTAAGCAGGGAGATGGGC
The DNA here is from genome assembly GCF_040938575.1 of Ambystoma mexicanum. Lineage (NCBI taxonomy): Eukaryota > Metazoa > Chordata > Amphibia > Caudata > Ambystomatidae > Ambystoma > Ambystoma mexicanum. Next base: position 739,058,079 of record NC_090934.1, on the reverse strand, counting down.
CTGTATGATTTACATTCCGCTGAGTCATTATCTGCCTTAGAGATGACAGTGATCTGCGCCTCTTGGAACGATGGGGTAGCCCTCCCTGTGGCCCTGATGCCAGTGAATAGGGCAGCTAGGTGACAATCCAGGGGTCCGGCAAAGGTCTTGTAGAACCCTGCTGTGTATCCATCTTCACCGGGTGCCTTACCCAATTTAAGGCCCAATATTGCGCTCAGAACCTCTTCTTGAGAAATTGGCCTGTCCAGGGTCAGACTGTCTCCTTCTCAGAGTTTCAGGAGGAGGATTCCTGCAATGTACTTCCCCAGCACGGTGTCCTCTATAGTTCCCTCCTTACCATAAAGTTTCTCATAGAATGCTGCAAATCCTCCCACCACCTCTCCTGCTTCAGCTGCCCGCCCTCCCCCTGGAACTCCACCACCCACCTCTCTGCTCTCTAAGTTTAGCAGCGAGCATGGTGTCTGCCTTATCACCCTTCTCGTAGTCCCTCTGCTTCAGGTACTGTAGGCTGGCGAAGACCATCTCTATATCCTTTAGTTCCTGACGCTTACCCCTAGCCACTTTAAGGTCTTCCTCCCTCTGCCCGCCTCCTTGCCCTCTGCCTGTTCCAAGAGGCAGATTTCTCTCCTAAGGTTTCCAGCCAGAAGTGACCTGAGCCTCTTCTTTTCAGCTCCTTCCCTAATGAGGAGGCCCCTCGAGGTTGCTTTTGCCGCGTCCCAAACCATTCCCCTTTTGACGTCCCACGTATCATTAATTCTGAAGAATTCCTCAATGGCCTCCCTCATCTCCTCTACAAAGACTGTGTCCTTGTGGAGATGCTTGTTACACCGCCAGAGTGATTCTTTGGGTTTCAGACCCGACAGGGTCATCTTAATCTCTACTAGATCGTGGTCTGACCAACTGATCAGGAAATGCGCGCAGAAGTTCACCCTACCAAGGTTTCGTTCCAGGAAGAAATAGTCGATCCTTGTTCTGATGCCATGGGCCGGAGAGTAAAAGGTATATCCCTTCTCTGCCAGGTTAGTATCCCTCCACACATCTAAAAGTCCCTGGTACCACATGTAGTCAGAGCAACTTCTACTTGCAGCCCCCCCCCTCTACTGCCTACTGGGATGGTGGGATGGTGTGCCGCCAATGATCTTTGTCTGAATACCAGCAAGACGGAGATCCTCCTCATTGGCACATCTTCACCATCCTTTCCCCTCACTCTCTGGCCGGCCTCCCTTGGCCCTCCTCCTACCCCCACCTGCGAGGCTAAGAACCTCGGCGTCATCTTTGACTCCACCCTTTCCTTCTCCGCCCACATCTCTGAGGTCTCTTAAAAAGTCACATTTCCTACTGCACCTCCTCAGAGGTACTCTGCCTTTTCTCTCCTTCCCCCAGAAGCTCATGGTATCCCAAGCTCTGGTTCTCTCTAGCTTGGACTATTGTAACAGCCTCTTTCTAAATCTACCTGCCACTACTCTCCGCCCTCTGCAACTAATCCAGAACAGGACTGCAAGATTTGTCCTTGGCCTCGAGCCCTGGGATCGTATGTCTCCAGCTCTGGAATCTCTCCATTGGCTCCCGGTTGATGCAAGGATTCAATTCAAAACCCTCTGCATTGTCAACAAGGCTTTCTGGGGCCTGAGTCCAAAATACCTTCAGCTATCCCTCCGCAAATACCTTCCCTGTCAAGCTCTTCGCTCTGCTACCTCCAACTCCCTCAGGGTCAGTCGTTTTTCAAAGAAACTAGCTGGGGGTAGATCCCTGTCTTCGACTGGGGCCTCCCTCTGGAACAGCCTCCCTGCCACTCTAAAACTTGAGGAGAACCATCTCCGGTTCCAGAAGCACCTCAAGACCTTCGTCTTTTCTTCTGCCTTCGCTCCCCCTCTCCCCTGCTGATTTTGTTCGCTCTTGGCACCGTGCACCTGGCCACCCTCTGTCCTCAGGGCCCAGGTACCTGCTCACCCTGCCCCCCTCCCGCACTGCCTCCGGGCCACCCCTTGCACTGGGGTCTGTATCTGTACCCATACAGCCCCCCCCTTTTTCTTCCTGCACTTATCAGACCTACCCTGTCTGCTGCCTTAAACCTAGCACTTGCACATTTCTGGCTGCACTACCACTGTTTGTTGCCTTTATTATTGATTTATTGTTATTCAATTGTTTCTCATCTGCTTCGCACTTTCCACTTCTCCCCCCTTCCATGCTGTTTCCCCCTCCGCCTCTCCCATGCATCTGCACGTTCTCAATGTCACTGGGCCTAGTAAGATCGCTGTTTTGTTCTCCCCTGTTCCCCTCCCATGCCTTGTCGCGCTCTGAAACACTTGTGAACGAGCACAATATAAATAAAATATCAATATCAATGCATCCAGCACTGTGATCCATTGCCCTGTCTGCCCACATGTTGAAGTCCACCCCCCTTATAACAAGGAGGCCCTCCGCTCTGTCCATGATGTCCTTCATGGCTTCCCTCAGGAACTGCATTTGGCCCGTGTTTGGGCAATAGACCGACACCAGGGTTATTTTTACTTTGTCCAGGGACCCCGAGGCCATGAGCACCCTCCCGTCTATACAACCCCAAACCACTGGTTCTGTAAGCTGGAGCCTCCGGTTCAATATGATCCCCAATCCCCCCTTTTTAGCTGGCCTGAGGCACAGAAAACCTGGCCAGTGCAGGCCCCTAGGATGGGTCTCTCCTTGCCCAGTACTGTGCGGGTCTACTGTACTAGGAGTGCATTGAGGTTGCCATTTGTTCAGTTCCCTCCCCAGTAGGGAGTGTTTCATGGGTGAGATTAGGCCCTTCACGTTCAGGGAGTCCATCTTTAGGACCTCCACCCAGCCCACCATGTTAGGGGGCGCCATTCAGAGCTGGAATGTCCCCCCATTACCCTTTGGTGTTACACAATTCTGTGTCCGCCTTTAGTACTTGGAATTCACCCTTGCATGTATCATGTCCTATACTTGTCCCGTTACCCCCCCTGAACTGTACTGGAGATGCCCACCCTAAGGTGTGCCGCTATGGTTGAGACCTCTGCTGCTCTGTTGGTTCTCATGACGCCTCACCTCCCGCCGGTAGGATTAATGCCCTTTTGGTTTGGTTTCCCCCCCTTTCGTACTTCAAAGGCTCACTGTTCATCATTTTCCTTCCCCCTTCTCATCTCGTGGAGGGATTTTTAGTTTCTTGAACTTCCTGCTGCCTTGTATCTTCTTCTTTGTGGCCTGTGAGCCCAGTGGTCCTTGCTGTTGGTCTCGGGGCGCTTCCTCCGTTTCGACCCTGTCTCCATTATCTTCTCCGTTTTTGATGAACAGGAGCATCTCCTCCTCCTTTAGCTCCAAATCTTTTAGGCATGTGTCGTATTTCATATCAAGAACGTCCATTTGCAGGTGGTTGTGCTCAAGCCCCTCCATGTTGTCCTCGATGTTGTCAACCTTACCCTTAAGATCACAAATAGAGGATTGTCTGTCCGTTCTTATAGCCCTGATCTCTTGAAATATGTCCTTGAGGTCTTCTCTTGTCAGAGCCGGGGCAGGGGTGTCTTCTCCTGATGCCATCTCTATGGGAGTGGTGGGAGGGATATCCCTCTGAGTGCGCCTGTGGGCCTCCGAAAGCATTGCAGGGACAGGATACCAGTCTGGGTCTTTTTCTCCTTGATGGCCTGACCCTGTGTCTCCTCCAGGGTGACTCCCGAGGGTACTAAACGACTGTAGCTCCCAGATGGATTGTGGAGCCACCTGGTATGTGGGGGCCGGCCCCCTTGACCTCCGTAGGTGTGTGGGGGTTAGGGGTCCCGATCCAGGCTCTGAAGTCTGTCCCCTCTTGCATCTGGGGGACTATGGGAGGGGGGGCTCTACCTTCCTGCCGTCCGATGCCTGAGGAGTTTTCTGTTGCTGGGCCCTGTCTGCCTGCAGCGCGCTGTGGTGTGCCTTGGTTGGGGCGCTGCACTGGGGCCTATTCTGCCACTTGTGTATCTTTTAATGGCGGCAAATGTCTTCTATAGCTCCCCTGTGGGCTGGTGTTCGTTGAGCTCCCCTGTATTTCCAGGACCCCAGGGCGCACCAGTTATCCCAGATCAGGTGGGCAAGAGCTCCTGTGGCTGGTGGCTCCCCTGTTTCCCCCGTTGCTCTGTGCTTGCTGGGCCTTCCTGCCCTTGCGCTCGCCCTGTGGGCTGAGGTCTCGTCCCTGGACCCCCGGTGGGGCCTGTTGTGGATCCCCTTTTTGGGGGAAAGTATACCCTTTTTTGTCGTCTGGGCGCCTGTGTGGTCCTACGGTCTCCTTTTCTAGAGGCCCCTTGCATGCAGTTGGCATACAGCAGGGCTGTGCCGGGCGGTCGTGTCTCTGCTTTTGCTCTATGAAGTTTTAAATGAGTTTTAAGGGGTAAAAAAACGGGGGTTGGGGGGGGCCCATTAAAAATAAATAAAACAAAAATGCATTTTTTCAAGGCATTTTCTTTCGAGGCTTTTGCATTCAATGCTCTGGATGTCGAGGCTATCACTAGGTACCGGTGTTGGCTAGCATGGCTAGCCTGTGTAGTGTACCCCTGGGCAAAGCACGGTGCAGGTTACTCCCCACGGAGTCTCTGGGTTGTATGTTCGCCTCCTGTCTTGTTCGGGCCCTGCCAATTTCCCCCAACGGGCCCAGGCGCGCTCTCCGTTAGTGCTGCAGGCTCTCTCCCTCCTTCCCATCTTGTCTCTGTGTGGTGATGCTGGCATGGGCTGCTTTCACCGCCCGCCTGACTCTCGCATGGGTGGAACCACCTCTGACCTTCCTCTGCCCGGCTCCTCTCCTCTCAGTGCTGTGCCATTGGGGGATACCTCCTGGGACCTGCTCTGGTTGTTGGGGTCCACTCATGTAGGAGTGAGCCGTCCCTCTGCTGGTTCCCCTACGGCTTCTCTGTCTATCCTCCACTGCAGATCACGAGCTGGGAGGGTGTCTCATTGTCTCTGCCAGCCTTGGCCCTCCGGGGCTATGGTCTGGTTGGCGCCGGCCCGGGCCTGCGTCCGGTCTCTGTTTGGGAGGTCCCTGGGGACCAGGGGTCTCAGGGCCCGGTGTCTGATCTCCCGCGCTTCTGTGTCCCGGTGTTTAGGGGCCGTCAGAGATGAGGGGTGTGCCTCAAGGGGAACTCTGGCCCCTGTGGGAGTTGTCCTGGTCTCCTCCTCCTTTTCACTCGCGCCCGGGGGGTGCGCTCTGCTTCTCTCTTCCACTTGAGGCCGGAAAGCAGATTCGACCCACAGGCCCTCCTTCACTGCAGCGGGCCGCCTCTCCTGGGTCTACCGCCAGCTTGTGGGGGGGGCTCTCCCCTGTGATCACTGGCTGTATTTCTAAGGCACCTGGGAGCACCCGGTGGCCCTAACTCCGTTGGGGGGAGAAGTCAGCGCAGTAGGCCACAACGGGAGCCGACGGAGCAACGATCTCACGTGTCCATTCAAGTACGCACCCCCTAGTGGTCTCCCTCAAGTGTTTTTACTTCAGAGTCTCTTGTTTCTGAGGGCTTGATGTACCAAAACAAAACACAAAGTTCCTTTCCTCTTATACGTATTCAATTCTTGTGATTCACCCTGGATCCCCCTCAGCTGGGTTCAGAGCCTTCCTTTTACACAATTAGTCTCCCTCAGCTGGACTGTGACCAATTTCAGACCGTATTAAACTTTCAGAGACTTTTGAAAGTTCACAGGGTTTAGCTTGACCCGTTGCAGGACCACTTCAATCTCCATTTGCCTTTTCACAGTTGCCAACCCGTTGGATACCTAACAGAAACCTTCGAATGAGCACCACGTGGCACCGGAACACTCTGTCTACGGTATCCTTCTTGGCTTCCAAAAGTTCAGTCACTCCTCTGGTTTTCAATTATAGTCTTGTTGCTCGTTACATACTTTTCACACACAGTTCTCTTTAGATTTCTTCATACAATGTTGCCCCTTGCAACCTTGGTTCTAACACAGGCTTGTCTGGTATGAGTCTCTCCGACTCACCGGCTGCGCTTTCTTTGCTAGTGCTGCTTTGTTGTAGGAGCCAAGGACAGTACCACAGCGGCAACCAATCCTCCCCGCCTTGGTTATCGATGTGGGAGAGCCCCGGGTACCTCCAACACACAATGCAGATTTCTTTAGCTTTAGTCAGTGGTCTAAATCTAAATTTCTTATATTTCTTATTTTCGCTCATGGTGAGCTGTCCGTGGGAAAGTGTTTGTGTTGGGAAAGGGCGGTATGGGAGGGAGGGAGGTTTAGCTCCCAAGCATCCTACCTGGTAGGATGGGGAAAAGGTGTTACAGGGAATGGGATACTGCGTCTCTCCATCCGGTGTCCCACTCCTCAAAGACCCCTCATCCAGGTGATCCTCCCGCACTGGTCCACCCCCAAGAACTGCATCCAAAAGCGATGGCTGTGTCCTGGCCACCTGGATGACAGACACCCCATGGACTAGCGAGTGAGATGCCTTCGGGTTTCTCAAAGGTAGGAACCACTTTCAGCCTGGGATTGGAGGGCTACCAGGGTGGAAGCCATAGCCATTCCTACAACAGAGGACCCCATGTCCTGTCCCCTCTACAAAGTGCCTGTTTATATATTTGCAGTTCCAACTTGCATCACCCCATTCCACCTGGAGAAAGTGCTAACTACGTTTTCTCTTTCTTTTCTAGAGTTAGAAAGAAGCAGCAACACTACAGAGAGACCCCCCTCAGGAAGGCAACCCATTGGGCGCCCAATGCAATCCACGTACAGCTATCTGAACTGCAGCACCAGAATGAACAGAGGGGGCCAATGAAAGAATAACTGTAGATATTACGCAGCTTTCCCAGTGACCACGCACTGCTCCTCAGAACTTGCACACATGGCAGCAGAACTGCTGCAGCTAACCTGGAACAGAAGGGACTTCTAGTGGAATGGCAATCGCTCAGCAGGACTGCACTTACCTTGGGGTGAACGCACCATAGCCCCCTAACACAAACTCTGACCCTTTGCAGCCCGGGGCACCATTGTTGCAGGAAAGTGGTCTTATTGTGATAAAAGGAGCTTGGCTCAACCCACTATGTGTAACTTCCCATGCTTGTAACGCTGCACAGGTGGAGAAACGGGGCCAGATTGGTGAGGGCCAGTAATCCAATCAGACAAAGAGGGGGAAGGGTAAGAGTGGCAATAGGAAGCAGGAAGCTATGGCGTGTTCAGGTGAGGTCACAGGAGGTGATGGCAGACAGAGACCAGCAGGACTACTGGTGGTGGATTGGGGCATGGAGATGATTTGTGGAAAAGGTGAGGTATTGGTTGTTGAAAGCAAGTGGTACTGAGTGATGAGTCTGTATGCAAGGTCAGTGAAGGCAAGTGTTAGATGTAGTGTAGGAAGTGACAGTAGTGAGAGGAGTCTATCAGACAAAGGGAAATGAACACATGGGCGTGACCGGAAAAAGGCTGAGTCGAGCAGCATGGCTGAAAGGCAGACCCTATAAACCGTTTTAGTTGACTTTATAACATTGATAGTGTAAGGTTAGTCCAGGCAGTCCCTGTGGCCATTAGGTTATTCAGAGCAAAGTCAAAACTTTGACAGTGGGGAGAAACCGGCAGTATATACTTACCTGGGGAGTAGGGACACCTGGGTTAGGGGGGGAATGGTGCATTTCAACGAGAGAGTGCAGGATTGCCCTAGCTCCCTGATGAAAAACTCAATAAAACAGTTGAACCTTCTCTGCTAGTGGGAGTGCTCATTAAGCCATCTGTGACAATGGAGACCTTGAAGCCCTACACTTGGCATTGAGGTGGAAGTCTTCTGAGCGGTTAGATGGGAAATGTCAAACTTTGAGGATGACATAAAGGCCCAGGAGCTTCTAATGGCCTAGATAGACGATACAGGCTTGCTGTCTCCATTTATAAACAAACGGGATCAATTTACATTAGCCCCAGAAAGTGAGGTTGGATCTCTTTATGCTCCTCTCCAGGTATGTAGATAGCGAAAGGGCTTTTGCCCTTTGCACACTTTGGCTTGATCAGAGGAGAGATGCATGATACTAGGATCACAGGCCATAGGGATGCTCATGGTGTCCTTCAGATATCCCCTTATTTTAATATGATGTACACCATTACAATGCAAATCTACATATATGGCTAATGGTGACAAGTCCCAACTTAAAATACTCCGGTATCTGGCAAGCGCTAATCCCCGGTGGCTTGATGATGAGGCCTTAGCATACATTAATTCCCCTGTAACTGAAAGAAATCCTCACAGCAATTGATGATCTCCCGACTGCTCCGGCCCCCAAGTCCTACAATCTAAGCACTGAATTCTACAGATAGGATTCACCCTAACAACCCCCTGTCTTTTGAAACTATGTGAAGACGTACTCCTTACAGGCTCTTTACCCCCTTTGATGAATGAGGATCTTCTCATTCTTATTCAAAAAGCAAACATAGTCCTGGAATGTTGCCCCACATACAGGCCCATACCTCGATTAAATCGGGACACAAAAATATTTGCCAACATTTGGGCTAATCACTTGCTTATACGTGCTGTACCAGTGATTCACTTAGACCAATCCAGTTTTCCTCGTTGTAGATCAACTGCCCTGAACCTACTTAGATTATTCGATGATCGACCTCAAATCTCAAGCAGTGGCAGCACTGTTAGATGCAGAGAAAGCATTTGATTCCCTATAATGGAAGTTTTTGTTTACAGTATTGGAGGCAATGGGTTCTTTTTTTTTTTTTTTACTTCTTCCAGCTTCTATAGTCGCCACCGCCTGCAAAGATATCCTCGTGGGTGGATCTGCATCCTTTAAACCAAGTAAAGGTGCCAAGCAGGGTTGCACCTTGTTGCTGCTCCTCTGTGCGATTGGTAGGGAGGCCCGCCCGTTAAAATTCAGCAGCTTTATGTGCATTGAGCTTTACCGTTGGGGGAGGGCGGGTGCGGTGAAGAGAGATTCTTTCTTTACATGCAGATGAGGTTTTGCTGGCAATAATCTTGCTTCCCCCGCTTGGGAGATGTCAAAGTGTGGAATGTATTCTGTGTTGCGTATCAGCTGGACGAAATCCCCATTCTTTCCCCTTATGAAGATACATCTTCTGCCCTAGAAATATTGGGGAATACAGATGGGTAACGGTAAGATATTTGGGTGTTGTGGTCAGCAGGAGTCGCTCTAAATTGCTGGCAGATAACTACTGTGCTTTTTTTTTTAGATTCCCTTCGCTGAAAAATCTCAGTGGTTGATGCTTTTTTCTATCTACACATGGTGGGAGTTTCCATAGATAAAAAATACTCATTGTCCCAACGATGCAGTATCTTTTTCAAAATATATTTGGTTGGGTCTTTTTTTGAGCAACTGGCATTGCTTCTAATAAACTGCCCGGACGTCCTAAGAACCCACGCATCTGCTCGGAAACACTGGTAAGGCTTTTTAAACAGAGTGGTTTGGCAGTCTCTGATATGGAATTATAATTTTTAAACCCACAAGCACAATTTGAATTCTACTGGATGAGTTTTTCTCCAGAGCTGCATGAAAACTTTAGAACATCCTTCCATAAAACCCTATTCATTACGCCCTGTCACACATCTGACACATGCATGTTAGACCTTGTCATTTGTACTAATGACGCCTGCAAAGGACAGCATCGACGTAGAAGCGTTAATCTTCCATACACTACAGAGCTGGCTCTCTAGGAGATTCAAGAACTTCAAAAAACATGTGAAAAACGGATTGCCAACTCTTGGAATAGGTCGGGCATCGAATACTTTGGTGATCTCTATGCAGGAGGCAGTTTTGCAATAAAAGTTGCAGGTGATCTCTGTTCTTGATATTTCAACACCATCTAATTCACAAAGCATTTCGAACTTGAGATCCTGGATTCCTCCCGAAAACAGTTTTCCTCCCTCCTTGAGTACTTTGTGGTCTCATCAGTTGACATCAGATTGAGTCCACAGTTTACAAAATGTTAATGGGCCTATCACTTCTTCCCAACACTAAACTTAAATGGGTACACAGTGTATATAAATGTATATGTATTTATACCTGCTAAGTATCTCTTAATCCTAGATAAAATTGAATATGGTATAAAAAAAATGTATCAGACCTACATCGCCTCTGCGCCCCCCATAGTGTTGCCTGTCTAAGTGCCATGCAGATAATGCTGGGTTTTGTGGCCTGATGTTGACTGCCAGCTAATTGAAAATACTGGTATTGTTTTGTAGTGAATATTAACACGATCCTAGATCTTGACCTCACCATGGAATCTATAAGTTGCTTGTTGGACAAGGTGAGATGCTTACCAAGAGACATATATGTTGTTGCTGTGTTTACTCCTTGCACAATGCTGTATCCTTGTATCTCTGTCATGCAAGTCTGCTTCCACTCTAGACGAAGGACTAAACGACTTAAGCTGAAGCTGTGATCCAGAACCACTGTTTGTTACTTGAAACCTGCAAATCTACACCCGCAATGTGTAAGCACCTTTTAGATACTACTTGAGCACCATCTGAAACCTGGCATTTGGCTATGTTAGATTCTCCAAGAAAGACGACTGACTGCCCCACGGGCATGTTTCACTTTGACATTAATGTTGCTTCCAATTCTTAGTATTTGCTCTTTAACACTACGTGTTGTGATCCTTCAATAAATTATACATGAAAAGGAAGTAGGTCCAAATTAAATTCTGGATCGAAAACGTGACAACTCCCAAAGTAATGGATGTGGATCAGGGGAGGGTAGCAAGGAAAGAGGACAGCCAACTGCTCTTTGGTCTCTTTGTTGGATAGCAATGCCTACTTTAATTCCTAGGCAGCTGCCTACTGTCTTCTCTCCAATTCCCCCAACCACTCGATTTTCCAGGCTTTGTTCCTCACTATCAGTTAATTATCCCCTCCCAGGAAGCTTCTCCTCTACCTCTCTACTCTGTACTTTCTTTCCCACTCTTCAGTGGTACAGTTTTCTATTAGTATTTCTACAAACATCCTGTCCCCCCCTTTAAAATGCTCTCTTTTTCCATAACCACCTCTGGTCTGTTTACTGCCAGACTTGATGATTCTCTTCACCACATTTGTTACGCCTTACTACTACTCTCACTGCCCTCACCCCTTCTGCCCCTTTGCCACTGCCCTCACCGTCACTGCTCTGGGCACTGCTATTGCTGTTCTGCAAATCTCGTCTGCCTTACCCCTTTGGGGATTGATGTCACTATTCACTGTTTCTTTGCTCCACCCTTCTTTGTACAACTTCCCTCAAATGTTCACCCCCCCCTCCGGACACTTTCTCTCCACTAAGTGCCACCTAATTCCTTAATAGTTTCACTCTCTTTTTTTTAGCCACCTCTCTCCTGCTGCTTGCCTTTGATCTGGTCTCCTGGGTCTCCCCTCCGGCCAGGTTTGAGTATTGCCCAGCTGGCGGAACCTCTGCCCCACTCTCCTAGATTCTGCTCAGTTCATTTTTTCTCCAACCTTTTCCAAACTCCTGTCTCCACTGTTCTATCTCCAGTTCCAACTCAAACACCTTCACTACAGACTGAGCTTGTAGGGCTTAAGCCCTACCTGCCATCCTCTCTGGTGAGATGTGGCTTTTGGATGTGCCCCTAGGAATGGCTTACAGATCTGAAACATTACTTGGGACTGGGTTTTCCCTTCCCTTGAGCGAGTCTAGGGCTGTCTGCCCCTCCCTGGTTCTGCCATCTAGCCTCTCTATGATGGAATTGAACTTGGCTGTGGCTCTTCATGCAGCTGTTGTAGGGATTAGCTGGTGGGCCCCACCCCTGAGAATGGCTTCCAGTACTGATGTGAAATTTGGGGGTGCCCGGTTCCTCCTCTTTAGCAGTCCTATCTCTGTCACACCCTGCCCCTTGATTTGACTTCCCTAGCATTTCTGTTCTTAACTGTATGAAACTAGACACATTTCTTGGTGGACAGCTGGCAGGCCTTTGAATTGCCTGTCCTAATTCGTGTCATCTTTCGAATTACTTCCTCCCATGGATTCCTCATCTATAGTATTCTGCCTCAAGCGCAGCTGCCTTATGAAGAATTTTTTGCCACTACGGGCACGGCTCTGCATCGGTTCTGCTCAGTGTCTCTGCACGCCCCACACATGACATGACATGACTTGGGGTCCGAGTATGTGTGTATATATACATTAGGGACAGATGCCACCCCCATGACTGCATTTCTTTTTTCCGTGCACTCTGTACGCTTCGATAATGCCTCTTCAATAGCTTCTATTTACTGCGTCTTGCCTAATACGGTAATGCCTCTGTCTTTAGGCCCTATGTGGGTTGTAGGAGACGAATGTATGGCTCTGACCCCCCCATAGCATCTGTTTATACTGCTTGGTGGAGGAACACGACCCACAGGTCTTTGAGTCGTGCCAATACATGTACCCTAAGGGTGCATACCGCAAAACTGGTTACCTTTTCTGACAAAGATGACAAAAGCACTCCTACGAAGTCACCGTGCTGAGAGTGGAGGATCGAAGAAGACTGATCCTCAACAAGGAGAAGATGCAGCACAAGAGGTCAAGTTCCCATGGTGGTTCTTCAAAACACCATTCCTCTTCTTCACCAAGGAACAGGAGCCACCATTGAACTCCTAGGAGGATTTGGTTTTCACAGGTACCATTTCCCACTCAATCCTCAACTCCAGAGGAATAGCGAGAAATCCGGGAAAAGATGCTAGGCCCCAAGCCATGGCGGCGGTAACATCAGTGGGCCCACTGTGCTTGGAAGAGCTGACAGCGACCCTTAACACGGCCACTACCTCATGCCTACCAGCTTGTTCCCGAGGATGTGCCCCGCTTCCAATGGGCAAATTCATGTGGAAGCTAACTTTGGCAAAGGGGGTGATCCCGTCCCATTTGGGTTGCAATCACAATACTCCAGAGAGGCGGGAGACTTCCCTGAAGAATTCTACAGGGAAGGGGGAGATGTGATGGAATTGGCCTCCAATCTACATAAGGCCAGGGGACTCAACACCTCATCCCAGTTGGGCATCCTAACAATGCTGTCCTCGTAAGCCTTATGCTTCTTTTCAAAAGATGATATGATAGTTTATTTATATAGCTCCTATACATAATGTGTTTCAAAGCGCTTCAAGGCAAGGAAGGGAACAAGGGAAAATACAACCACATTCTTACAGGCCATGAACAGTAAGGATGTGAAATTAACTATCGTACTCGACCTGACGACATTTCAGATAGTGCAAGAGCTAAGACATAGATAAGGAAGGGAGGGGGAGAGTGGGTAGGAAATGGAAACAGACAGGTGACTACCGTACTAGGCCTGACGACATTTCTGGTAGAGCCGGAGGAAAACAAAAGATGAGGGAGAGGGGTGCAGAAAGGGAGGGGAGGAAAAAAACAAACGACTATCGTACTAGGCCTGACAACGTTTCAGATAGTGCTGGAGGGAGGTGGGGCAACAGTAAAGGGATAGGGGAGTGACAGACGAGGTTGCTATTTTAGTAGGTGCAGGGACAATTCTGATAGAGTAAGTGCATAGAGAAAAGTAAGGGGAGGAGGAGAGGAGATAGGAAAAGGGAGAGGGGAGGAGAGAACAGAGAGTAAGCAGTCAAAAAGAGTGGAGAAGCAAGAGAGGAGAGCGGATACAATTGCAGAAGTCAGTAGTAACACATAATGTTGCAAGCCAGGATACAAGATGAAGATGGAACAGCATGATTCAAGGCCACCATGAGTACAAGATGCAAAGGAAGTCCAGCATGAGAGTTGAGAAAGGGTGACGCACCATGAATGAATGAAGTCCATAAAAGTCAAATCCAGCATTGTCCACAAGACAGTGATGGTGAAACCAGAATGTATCAGGACAGACTCCTGTGTGCAGGAAGGGGGGTGCACAAGGGAACAACATGGGGGGACCAGAGAGGGTGGGGATGGCCTGTTGGGACAGAGGGTGTAAACACATGTTGGTGCATGCTTACCTGCTTTTTTAGCAGGGAGTTGGACCGTGGATCCTCCTGGTCCGAACAGGTCCAAACAGCAATAGCCCTTTTCTTTGACTGCCCGCCACTGATGGGCAACTTGGTGGAAACACTGGGCTTGTCGGCAGTGCTTTAAAAGTGGTAAGAAATGGATGGGTGGGGGTCTTATTTGTGGGCGTGGCTTGTATGGTGGGCATGGCCTACAAAGTGCACAAACCATAGTAATGTGCGCAAACAAATATATAAATGTATGTACACATTTATATATTTGTGTGCTTACCTTACCATTGTTTGTGTACTTTTCAAGCCACCTTTTATCAACATAGAAATATGAAACCTATTTCTATGTTTATAAAAGATGGCTTGAAACTTACCCAATTCAAGGCTTCTTCTAGAAAGCTTTGCCAATGTACAAAGACGCCTCAAGCTCGGTGATCTGTGCTCTGCTTTGCAGGTCAGATAGATCACAGAGCCCGAGGCGTCTTTGACCCTCTGTGAACCTGGGGCATCCGTTATCTAATCTGCAGAATCGATCACAGAGCCCTTGGGTTCGCTGCGGGTCAGTGACCTGTGGAGGGCAAACAAAGGGATCATCACTTCCTCTTGCGACCTTTCACTTGAGGGGTCACAAGAGGAAGTTACAGTGACTGACACTGTCAGCATGCCTGACATAAAATGGCGGGCGCATCTCCCTTCGCGGCTACGCCCGTGGTGTGATAATGTGTCCCGCAATGGCGTGGTTGGACCGGTGGGCCCCAGCAGGGCCCCGGCTCAGCCCCACTTTTTGGAGACTGCCGGGGGCCCAGCCCCAGCCCACTCAAAGCATTGCTTGTCGGTACCCACCTGATCTAAGGTTCAGTTTGCGTTGTCTGACCACCTGGATGAAGACCCACAAAGAAAATTACCTTACTGTTTTTCAACCAGGCACTGATGTTGGAGGCCTAGGAGAAAAATGAAACCAAAAAATTGATGGGTGGAAGGTTTTGAATTAATCTGAACCACTGGCATTGCTCTGGCCAACCATCCACACCACTGTTTTTTAGACGTCTGTGCCATTGCAAAAGCGGTTCAGCAATATGCAAATCAGTCAGGTACTGCCACCAATGGGAGCAGCCCTGCCCGAATTTCTAGGCCAGGTCCCCTCTGCACGGAAACAAAAGCAACCCCAGACATGTTTCGGCCTTTTTGGGCTTCCTCAGTGAGGTGCAGCTTGGTTCCCTATGGCACAGCGAGCAAGAGACCCATGTCTGGTCATGCCCGCTCTCAGATAGGGAGACAAGACAAATTGAACCAAAAAAATTATGAGTGGAAGGTTTTGTATTGATCTGAGGCACTGGCATCGCTCTGGACAACCTTCCATACCCTGTTTTTTAGCCCATCTGTGCCATTGCGAAAGTGGTCCCGCCATACACAAATCAGTCAGGTACTGCCCCCCATGGGAGCAGCCCTGCCCGAACTGCTATCCATCACCTGTTCTTTTTGTTGCTTTGTCACCACGCAGTGGGGCGGGTATGCCTAGATGTGGGTCCTGTCCTGGCTGGGTCTATAGACCGGCCCAGTAAGGCCGAAACAGGTCTGGGGGTGCTTGTGGTCTCATGCAGAAGGGAAGTGGCCAAGCAGTTTGGGCTGAAGTAACCCTTTTGGGATGGCACCAAGCCTGATTTGCATATGGTCTGTCCCCTTTTGTAATGTCTTGGCAGGCGAAGAACAATGGTCTGGGGGGTTGCCCAGAGCACTGCCAGAGGTTAAGATGAATTCAAAACCTTCCAGCCATCACCTCTTTTGTTTTGCAGAGGCCTAGGAGAAGCCATCCTCAGTCCATGTGGTGGACCGTGAATTGGGGAAGAAACATTGTCCTGCTCCCTCAGACCAAGCCTATTTCTTAAACTATGCCTTCCCAGAGAGCGTGTTCAGGCTCTGATCGCTAATCTAAAAACTACCTCATTCCTTTCCTTGCCCCCTGACATGGAGGGCAAGAGGCTGGATGCCTGGGCCCGCAAGGTGTTTGCCTCAAGCAGCTCGCCTTCAGGATGGTCAGTGAGTCTTGTTCCTTGGCCACGTTTTCTGGATTGTGGTGTGAGAGATATGAGGGGGGGCTTTAAGTGCCCTAGTCATGTATGGTAGACAGCTGGTGTACCAGACCATGGTCAGGCCTCATTACTGCTGATTGTGGTGTGTACAAAGGCCACTGGAAAAGTCATCAGAAGGCACTCCTGGATGAGTACCTCCCTCAGGGTTTGCTCCAGACGTTCAGTCAAGGCTCACGGGCATGGCCTTTGATAGGCACAACCTGTTAGATGCCGAAGTGAACGACTCTCTACCAATGTTTCAGTCTTCCAAAGTCACTAACTAAAAATCCTTGGGCTTGTCTGTCCAACAACTCTTGGCTCCTGCCGTCAGGGTGAGGGACTTTCCACCTTTTCCATTCAACTCCCACCAGGGCAGGGGACAGGTGCCCCCAGGCAAGCAACAGCTATGCAGTCCCCCTGGTCAGTGAAGAGGCAGTGGGGCCAGAGCGTGTGCATTGCGACCTTGGCAGTGCCTTCCATGGCCCCCAAGTATTAAGACCCGGTGAAGAGAACTTCAAACATTGCACTCCAGTGAAAGAGTGGATCTCCCTGTTCAGTGCAGACTTTCATCATGCAACTTTTGATGCTTGGGCATTACAGGTCCCTCGGGGGCTATTGACTCCCTCTTCTTCAATGCACTGCAGACCATACTCCTTCAAGCTTCCTTTTGCCTCCGGAACTTCTGTTGGAGTAGGTTCGTCAGATTTAAGGGAAGGAAGCCATAGAATTAATGCCCTGTCCTGAAAGAGGCTGAGGCTGCTATTCTCTTTTTTTTCTGGTTCCAAAGGGCGGTTTCCTGCTTCCATCCTGGATATGAATCTCCAAAACTTGTATCTATGTATGAACAGGTTCAAGATGGTCACCCTAGCCCAGATCCTTCAGGCCCTCGATCTGCAGGACTGGTTGGTGTCTCCCGATCTCCAGGATGCCTACTCCCATGTACCGATTCATCTGAAGCGCAGCAAATAACTGACATTTATGGTGGGGTCTTAGTCTTGCCATTCAGCTTTTCAGGTGGGAGGGCATCCAGTTCTTTCCTTACCTGGATGATTGGCTCATCCGACCATGCGTCTGCACATCAGTACTGCACGTTCACAGTTTTCTCCCTACACTTCAAGAAGTCCCAAATGTCTGCTGGTCCTAACACAATGAACATACATTACTTCAAACAAGGTGGTGTGGTTTCCTTGCCTCCGTGCCGATGAGCGATTCGATTTTTGTTCTGGACTCTGGAGAACAGCGTATCTTGGACAGCGGCCCTTTCGGCTGGGACAGAGATGTCATAGTGGATGCCTTTGGCCTGGGAGCTCTGCCAGGAGATCTTCTCCTTGTTGGGACTCTTCAGGCTGAACTGTTAGATTTCAGTGTCAACAGGAAACGCAAGTTCTTCTGCTCCAGAGAATTTCCTTGGCAGGGAACTCTGAGAATGCACTGATAAGTGGAACTTAGATCTCCTGCGTTTCCTGGCATACCGCTAGTTCTCTAGAAGCTGCAACTGTTTGAGCCCACATTGACTTTGATCAGTGGGCCTGGTGGACGTGATACCAGGAGCTTCTGGACCGCTCCATGTCTCCTCTTTGGTGCCTACTATCAAGAACAGATCTTTTCTCCCCATTGGAAAAGCGGGTCTTCCACCCGAGTTTCAGAAGGTTGGTTGCTGAGATATGAGTAGTGGGCTTCATCAGGTGACTTCCTGGGGTGTAGTTCTTTCATCTCAGAGATCAGCCACTAAATACTTTTATGCTTGCAGATGGTGTACTTTCTTGGCTTGGTATCTGGAAAGGGGTCTGGACCCTTTCACCTGTCCTAACTCCTTTTTTCTGCTTCTTGTTGGCCCGGACTGGCCCTCAAATTGTCACTGTACTGGAATACCTGGTCGCCATTTCAATGTTTAAAAGGACCTCTGCACAAGGCTCGTTCTTAGCGATTGCTACTGTTGGAGTTTTGGTTGGAATTGTGGAACAAGTTTGCCCGACACCAGTTTCTTGTTCCTGCGTGCTGACTTGATGAGTGCTTGGTTTGTGCCCCTACATTCATTTTCATTAAGATTGCTCACTCTTAAGGTGATTTCCCTGGTAGTCCTCTAGGTAGCATATATCTACGGTGTCAGATTTGCAGTGTGGGACGCTACCGTGACAGCTTTGCTTCACAATTTCTTTACCGCATTGCAAAGCACAGCACAGGAATTGACATATGTCAGGGTAAGAAGGGATGGGGAAAGGGCAGTACAGGGTGTGCTAAGGCGAGAATGGGGTGGAAGTAACTTGGAGGACAGAGTGGGCACAGGCACACAAATGGGAGGTGTGGCAGCGGAATCAGAGACTGCTGGCAAGTGGGGTGGTGTGGATCAGAGGCAATGGCTGTGAGAGGGGAACCCACCTTCAAAGGAAGATGTCACTTTGAGGGCAGGTGAAGATACTCCAGGTGTTCTCCTTGGAAACAACCATGTAGAAAAGGTTTAACTGATAAGGTGACTTTGAGACTGAGGCCGTCCTTCCCTCCAAAGGTTGCCTCAGAAGTCCATCTCCCTGGGAAAATGTTTGTATACTAATTGACCTTTTCATAATTGACCTCAGGAGAATTGACCTCGGGAGAATTGACCTAATTTAGAAGGTCAATTAGGACATATATGCAGGGGGAAACCCACCGCAACCCCTCCACCCAATCCAAAACCCCCTGCAACCTTCCACTCAATCCCCTTATATTATTTATAATCCAAAACCAACCCAATACATATATAAAATAACTAAAATAATATGAAGGTCAATTGTGCAAAAGGTCAATTTGGGTAATACCGGGAAAAGTTCAATTTTCCTGTGTTTCTTCCTCCACCACAACCCTCTAAGTCTGAGGAGAGATTTCATCTGCTGGACCCAGAGCGAGCCCTCAGCTACTACATCTCTCAGACAAGGGATGTCAGGAAAGATGATCTGCTTTTTGCGGGTTAAGCAAGTGCTCGTCCTGGGGCGCAGGGCTGTGCTTAAATATACCCTGTCAAGGTGCATCATCCTCAGCATCTCGGAATTCCACGGTCTGACTGGGAAATATGTTGCTTCTGGGCTCATTCAACCAGAGGCCTGGCTGTCACCTCTACCCTGCAGGGGAGGTTGGGGGGGTCCCTGCCTTGGAGATTTGCCAAGTAGCTGCAAAGGCCTTGCTGCACACATTATTATTTGTACTCTTTCATGGCAGGACGCTTGGTTCAGTAGAGCAGTACTTCATTGTGTTCTGGTCTAGGAGGTGCCCTCTCACTTCCCTTCTCCCTCCAGATCTAGGTACTGCTAGGAGAGTCTAGCACAGAGGAGAAATCTGTGGGAGGAAGGAATCCATAACAAATATCTACTTTTCAGTAATTTTCTTTCTGATTGATGTTCCTCCAACAGATTCCTCACTACCCTCCCAACCTGCCCCTCTATCGGATACCGGTATACCTTATTGTCTGTGGCCCATCAGTGGATGAGTGCCAGAAAATAAGGCGGAAATTACGTCATGAGTTTGCTGCTGCTATGAATATACTACTCTGACGTCATGTCCAGTGCATAGATTTGCCAAGTGGACATGACATGGAGCTGCACTGTGCCCCCCTGTGGCTAATTTTCAGAGGACAGCTGCGCTGAACATAGAATATCAGAGGTGAGGAACTTCTGTCAAAAACATTGAGAAATAAGTAATTTGTTCTTCCCTCTGTTGAGTTATAAGGGGATGCTATACCCATGCAACTGTATTTCCTCAAAGGGGCAGCAGTCACAGAGCCCCCCATTTTCAGTGGATTCTAATGAACTGTGCTTTGAAGTTGCAAAACCATATTTCCATTCTCCCACATGTTCTCTGCTTGATGGGTGTAAGGGATGCGCCCTGCACCATGTGACTATCCAGTCTTAAAAGCAGGCTCTTGATGAAGGTGACCACGAGATCATCTTCATTCCAGTCCTTTGCCCACCATTGTTTAGCTTGGGGAAATGTCCAGCCCCTTTGTCAGTCAAATTAAAGTCCCCAGGAACAGAAAGGAGGGGAGTGAGATTTGTGTACCTTTTTTAAATAAGCAAGTTGTCCCAGAGAAAAATATTTCCAATGATTAATTTTGATTAACTGAAGTGTCCAAATGTTTGCTTCGTGAGGAGTAGCGTGAGGAGTAGTCCAAGTGCACCTGAGGCTTCATCTGTTTCCCACACAAGATATGCAAAGTGAATGCAGCAAAAAGCTACCAGCATTGGATCATTTGGAGAGTCACATGCTTATGTAATATTCCTTGATGTTGAAATGGGAATCCCTGGCCAAAAAAGAAAAAAAACTTGCTCCCATATATATTTTAGCATTGTTATGCATGAGCCGCAGGTGATGGCTTTTTTCCTAAGGCCAATCGTTTTTGTTTCATCTGGATTATCACCAGTCCTCCTCACTTCAATGCTCCACCCCAACCATTTTACACCTTAGATTCAAACCTCCTGTGTAGGTATCTGAGTCCCTTAGAACTCAGTCTTCCTCTGACCAGATTTCTAAGTGAAGATTTTTTCTGGGTTGGCGTCAGATTGACTCCTGTTTATCAGTGTAACATCTGAGTTAGGTGCAGCAGAGAATGGAATTAATTAAAAAGAGGAAGAGCCTTTCCTGCTCAAAATATGGGCACAGCAATCTCTTAGAAGAGGATCAATGATTTTGTGTGAGGGCAAGAAACGAGAGATCTATGTATGTGCTGTGTGGAATCAGAGCATGGGTCTCCTTTAAACCAAGAAAGAGATTTAATATTGTGCCAAGACCAAGGTCAGTAGGAAAAAAGCTTTGAAGAAATGTTCTTCCCATCCACATTCCATACTACCATCCAGAAGGCATCCATTGGATCAGGGGTCTGAGAAATCTGCTGCTGCCATCTCCAGATCCCCATTTGAAAATTCATATTTGCTGTCCCTGATGGTGACCATTGAGTGTCTTGATACCTACAGTGGTTCACCATTGGATCTGTTGTCCGCTCACCTGACAGACCCTCTCCATCATGTCCATCAATGCAGAAACCTTCGACCTTTGCAACATCAATGTCTGCACCATCTGTATACGCTTCCTCAATGACTACATCGACGTTGGGTTCATCAGCATAGACGTAAGCCATGTTGGTACTTTTGGTGAGGTGCTCTGTATTAAAGCCACCCCCACTAGATAACAGTGTGAAACCTGCGGTGAAGACAAAACAGCAAGAGAAAGAAAAAAACGCTGAGAAACAATCGGGATATAAAAGCAAGCGACACTAAGAAGCAACAAATCTCTGCTCTAAGAAAAATATTTTCTCCATGCAAGCTGTACCCACAGAAGATGGCAGAAGAACCATCTGTCTAGACTCTCACACAACCTTTTTGGAAATTAAAGGAGGATGAAATATTGTTTTTCCTAGAAGAAGATGGGGAGGAATAGGTGGCCAACAATCAGGATGTTTTGCATCCATATGAAGAGGAGGCGGATTGGGATGCTACAGATGAACCACATCCAAAGTACCAGTCATGGTAATGCCCTTCAGTCCCTTGGGACAATCCCTGGAATCACTAACACGCAAAGAGGTCCCTTTTCTAGCACCATTTAGGGCGTGCCTTTTGAGGACACACTAGTGTATATATTTGTGGTGCAAAGCGTGACTGATGCCTTTGTGCTCCACATCCAGAAAGAATCAGGAGAAGGCTGGTATTAGTTTGCCTTTGCGCAGAAGGAGGAAAAAGCTATGCTTTCCACACCCACTATCCCCAATGTCTCGGAGAAAGGTCCTCTGAATTTTAGGATAACTGACTCTACACTACCCAAAGCAATGAAAATATATATGATTTGAAAGGTTCTACATTCCCCCCACTACCTTTTTAAAATATTTTTTGTATTATTCCTGCACCTGGACCCCCCTCCCCCAACACTAAAAATTACCCAAAAAACACTGCACAATGGTGGGGAAACTGCAACAACAAGGCGGGCGGGTGTGAGTTCTGCATCATCAATTCAGGTTTGAGGTGTAGAGTGTTAGCCTGGGAAAGTACTTGACCTACCATGCAACTATGAGCACCACGTTGGAAGACAAAACAAGTAAGATTTCGAGATCCCCCAGTGCAAAATATGCGAATACCTATTTCCATGCCAGGGGTAGCAGGGGAGGCAAACTCAAATCTAGAATCCGGTCGGACAGGAATTCTAACAAGGGCCAACGCCAAGAAACAGTTGAGCAGGTGAATCAGGCCAATCTAGTTGTCAATCTGTCTAACCATAATTTGACAAATGATCAAATAAAGGTTCTTAATAAAGGACTCTCTTTTGCCCCTTCCAATCATACAGACTTTGTTCAATTCCAGATAGACCTTTTTAAGATCACTAGGAAATTGAAACAAAAAAAAATGTTTTCTACTCGGGTGAAATCATTTGTTCCCAAACCACCAGTACCTCCGCTTGGTCAACATATCATGCTGGATATTGATCATATTGAGACACTGGTATCTCTCACACAGATTCACCTCCAGTTAGAGAGCAAATCATGTCAGACCTTAATGTTCAAACTAGGCATTTAAATATCATGGAGCTCAAACCCAAATCCAAATTTATACCTATCTTTGGTAGTGACAATATCATTGATACTTTCCATAAGGCGATGATTAAGGATCTATATAGTCTTTTGGATAATCCATCTAAAAAAGCTCATCGTTGTAATTTGGATTCACAAGAAATATTAGCTCTGAAACAACTAGAGGAAGATCCCACCATTACCATCAAGAAAGCTGACAAAGTTGGCAATATTGTCATACTAAACACAGAGGATTACATTCAGATGGGACTGAAACATTTACAAACACCAGACCGCTATATCAAACTCAGCAAAAATCCCACAAAAAGAATGGTATTGGATCTACAATTTCTAATTGAACAATGGTATACATAAGGATTTCTAACAGATGATGAGAAAAAAATCATTACTATCACTGACCCTACGATGCCCACTCTGTATTTTTTGCCAGAAATACACAAGCATTTTAAAGATTTGCCAGAAGTGAGGCCTATTATGAGTGGCATCGGATGGGTCACTGAAGCCATTTCTCAGTATCTTGATGAGATTTTCCAACCTTTTGTCATAAAAATGAGCACCTATATTAGGGACAGTACACAAGTTTTACAATATCTGCAAACTGTGGTATGGCAACCCTCCTTTCATCTGGCTACCCTTGATGTCTCAGCCTTATATTCTAATATCAAACACGATCTAGCCATTCAGGCAATTGACTATATCTTTCGCAATACATCAGCATCTAACCATTGTCACATCCAAATGGTCAAATCATTTCCCAAATTTGCCCAGGAGATAATGTTTGTCTCTTTAACAATGTGTACTATTTGCAGTCAAAAGATGTTGCCATGGGCGTCAAGTTTGCACCGTCTTTGGCAAACTTGTTCATGTCACACTTTGAGGAAACCCATATTCTTGATAAACTGGAATTCAAAAACAAACTGGTGTGTTGGAAAAGATACCTAGACGATATTCTAATCATTTGGCAAGGCACCAATAGCTCATTTGAAGATTTTGTCACTCATACCAACACTAATAACTTTGGAATTACTCTGTCTTGTCACTCAAGCTCCAATATGATTACTTTTTTAGACTTGGAAATCTTTATTGAAGATAACATACTGCAAACCAGAACTTTTCGCAAACCTACATCTGTCAATGCCATATTGCATGCGAAAAGCTGTCATCAAAAAGCCACCATACTTAATATCCCTTGTGGTGAGTTCTATAGAGCAAGGAGGAATTGTTCAAAAGATACTGATTTCCACACAGAATGCATACAGCTCACCAGTCGTCCAGCAACAGGGTTATCCAGCTTCCTCACTATACAAGGCATCCCACAAATATCAATCTGCTAAACAGGTTGATTTGTTGGGAACCAAATCTCATTTGGTCATCAAGCAGAGACCGGTCTCTTTAATCACTCACTATACAAGTGACTCTTCAACTTTGTTTAAACTTGCTTCTAAACCTTGGCATCTGTTAAAATTGGACCCAGATCTAACACCATATGTTTCTGATAGGCCTAACTTCATTTTTACTAAGGCCAATACTCTTCGAAATCGACTCAGTCTTTCCTTTCTTGATCCTCCCGATACAGCAAGACAAACAACATGGTTGCAACAAACAAGTTTTTTTTCAAATGTGGTAATTGTAATCAGTGCCAATATGCCTATCCTAGTTGTCAGACTTTTGCTGATCAGAATGGGATCCAAACTGTAATTAGAGATGTCATCAACTGTAAAAACAAATTTGTGATCTACGCAATTATTTGTGTCTGCAAGAAACTATACATAGCAAGCACGATCAGGCAGTTGAGAATCTGCATAAGAGAACATCTTTCAAGTCTCAACAAACTGGTGTTAACTTACCATCAGCTTTGCACTGGCAAACAGAACACCAATTAGCCAATAAATCAGATATACAGTTTTTGGGTCTGGCCAGGGCCCATACCAGTAAACGTGGTGGCAATTTTTGCATGAAACTCAGGAGGCTCGAATGTAAACTTATCTGCCATTTCAGATGCACCACAGTTGGATTGAATTTGCACCTTGAAATGCATGTCTTTCTATGAGCATGTGCCAGATGCCACTGTTGGTATTGTTCTATAAATGTTACTTTATATTCTGTTTGCCTTGCCAGCTGATACACGTGCTTAGTTCTTCAGCATGTTTGTCATTTATGGATCTTCACTATATTTGCCATGTCATTCATGTTTGTAATATTTATGGCTTGTCATCTCATTTACTATAAGTCATTGACTCCACTTTAGGGTAGCTACTAAGCATCACACACATGGGATAATGTTAAACTTAATCTTTGTCGTTGTCAAACATGTATATATTTGAATCATTTGGCATTAGTATTTTTTTTTAATCAATTTTATTGAGTTTTCATATGAACAAATGACACATCGAAATTAAACAACTGTAGGCGCGAGCCTGAAAAAACACACACAATGGAGTCATAGATCTCTGCCATTTTACCCCCTCCCAACCCCAACCCCACCTTTTATCACAGTATGTGGATTCAGCTGGTCCACCCAAGAGCGTCTCCGGGCAGCTCCCGGCAGGCTCATGTAAGTCAGTGGTAGGCCGACTATCTGGGGTTAGTCATCAGATGTTGTGGGCTCGGATGGGTTTTGTGGGGCCGGGTCGCCCATCTATGGGGGCATCAGGTTTCGTCCCCAACGTTGCCAAACGCCTCCATAAACTGTAGCCACTCAGATATTGTGCGTGAGCTCGAGCCCTGGATTGCTTCCGTTAGCTTTTCCATGTAGTAGATGTCCTTGGCCACTGCCACCCATTCTCTCTTACTGGGGAGGGCAGCTCTTTTCCAGGTTCTGGCTCGCGTGGCTCTGGCCGCCAATAACAGGGAGTGTGTCAGGTCTGGAAGCTTTTCCCAATGTTCATCTTTTTGTTGTAATCCAAATATTAATAACATGGGATCTAGTGGGTAGGGCCCCTCTCCTGCCTCCCTCAGCCATCTGAGGACCTCCGTCCAGAATGCTTGGACCCTATCGCATGTCCACCACATGTACCAGTAGTTGGCTCTTTCTCCACAACCCTGCCAACACTTGGGGACCACATCGGGGAACATCCTGGAGAGTTTAACTGGATCATACTGCCACCTATGAAGAAGTTTAATGGCATGTGTCTTATACTGGCAGGAGATTGAGGTCTTGTATGCCCTATTGCAGAGGCGCCCCCAGAGTTTGTCTCCAAGTCTAATATTTAGATCCTCCCTCCCATCTCCTCCTGAGGCCCCTGGTCGATCCTTCTCTGGTAGACAATAAAGCTCCGTAAAGGAGAGATATGAGTCCCTTCATTTCCACGTGGGTGTCCAAGATTCTTTCAACTGGGGTGAGCTTTAGTTGCACACTTGGTTTTAGTTTGGGTTTCATTAGGACGCCTTTAAGTTGTAGATATAGAAGAGGGGAGAGAGTACCAATCCCCAGGGCCTCTTCCAGTTCTTGGATACCTATGAATGTCTCCTCCTTTACAAGTTGGCCGACCCTGCTTAGTCCGGCATCGAACCTGGGTTGATAGTGTTCGTGTCCCGGTATCATCTCCAGTACTGGTGTGGACCAAATGTGGCTCAAGGGGGAGGGCCATGTCGTTATTTTGTCGCTGTTGCCCTTACCTGCCAATGCCTTCCACATAGTGCCTAGAATTGGATGGGCCTTAATTCTGCGAGGGAGCTTTTTCAGAGGGACCCATAGCCATTCTCCCACCATGACCGGACTCAGAAGGGAGTTCTCTAGATATATCTATTGTTTGTCGGGGTCTTCCCTGAGATGGGGGACCAACGCTCTAAGCTGGGCCGCTCTATGGTAGGCTTGAAGGTCTGGGAGGGCAAGTCCCCCTCTGCCTTTAGGAAGCGTGAGGGTTTTGTATCCCACTCTGGGTTTTTGGCCTTGCCGTATGAATTTCAGCATACGTCGTTTAGCTTCTATAAGGTAAGCATCAGGGGTTTCGAACGGGAAAGACGTAAAGTACCCTGGGAAGAAGGTTCATTTTTATAGCGTTTATTCGTCCGATCCAGGATATTTGACCTTTTCCCCATCTCTCCATGTCTTTGAATATTTTATCAAACAGGGGAGGGTAATTGGCTTGATTGAAGTCTTCGTCGGGTCTGACGATGTTAATTCTCAGTGCAAATTTGTAGTCCCAGAGGGTCCAGTTCCTCCAGGTCCCTGTCCGAGGCAAACAGGAAGATCATTGATTTAGCTATGTTGATCTTGAACCCTGAGAAACCACCAAACCGTTCAATCACCTGTATGTGGCGGGGACCGACCTAGCGGAGTCTCTCAAGTGTAGCAAGATATCATCGACGTAAAGACCCAGCTTGAAGGTGCGGTCGCCTACATCAATGCCTCGTATACTAGCCAATCCTCTTATATATTCTGCTACTACTTACATAGTCATAGCGAACAGAAGCGGGGATAGGGGGCAGCCCTGCCTGGTCCCCCTCTGGAGGTTGAAGATGCGGGATAGGCGCCCATTCACTGTAACTCTGGCTGATGGGGTCACATACAGGGCCCCAATCGCCCGGTGGATTCCCTCTCCCAGTCCCAGTTTTTGGAGCACGCTATGTAGGAAACCCCAATCAACCCGGTCAAATGCCTTTTCGGCGTCAATGGACACCAGGACCGGGTTACTCTCCCTTGGCGCTGCCTCCCTCATGAGATGTAAGGTCTTCCTAAGGGTGTCCGCCCCCTGTCTTCCTTTTATGAAACCCACTTGATCCGAGTGGATAAGCCCGGACATATGATCCTCGAGCCGGGTAGCAAGGATTCTAGTGAACAATTTGTCATCCACATTCAAAAGAGAGATCGGTCTATAAGAGCGGCAGTCCACCGGGTCCTTCCCCCTCCTTTGGAATCACTGTAATGAGGGCTTTACCAAAAGACGGGGGGGCTTTCCCAGTTGTCATTATGTAGGAAAAGAGGCCTGCCAGGAAGCCCGCCAGGTGGCCCGCGAAGGCCTTGTAGAAGCCTGCGGTGAACCCGTCCTCCCCCGGGGCTCTACCCAGCTTCAGTCCCGCAATTGCCCTGAGTAGCTCTTCCTCTGTTATCGGGGCGTCTAGAGTGGTCGCCACCGTGGGGCTAAGGGCGGGGAGAGTGACCCCGCCGAGGTATGTACCCAACTCCTCCTGATCCATGTTCCCTTCCCTTGTGTACAGGGTCTCATAGAAACCTGCAAAATTTTCGGCTATGCCTTCCGGGTCCGATCTTTCACCTCCCACACTACTTGTTATCTTGGTCACCCATCTATCCGCTCTCTGGCCCCGGAGTTTGGCTGCCAGCATGGCGTCGGCCTTGTCACCTTTCTTGTAGTATCTTTGGCGGAGGTGTTGTAGGCCAGCCACCACTTTGCCCATTTCCAGTTCCCTCAGTTCCTGTCTCTTCCCTCTTGCATTATCCAGGTCTCTTTCCTTCTCCTCCTCCCCCCTTCCCTCCGACTGCTCTAGTTGGAGTATTTCTGACCTCAGTTTATGTGCGAGGAGGGTCCTGAGTCTTTTCTTGGAAGACCCCTCTCTAATCAGTCTCCCCCTCCAAGTGGCCTTCGCTGCTTCCCAAACCATCTCACAGCTAACTTCGCCCGTATCATTAAATTCAAAGAATTCACTGATCGCTGTTATCATTCCCTCCTTGAAAACTACGTCTCTGAGGAGGAAGTCATTGCATTTCCATAAGGAGTCTCTGGATTTCAGGCCTGCCATGCTGATGTGCGACCAGACCATGCCATGGTCCGACCAGCTGGACGGCCTTATCTCACAGGCCTCTATTCTACTCATATGCTGATGCCCCGCAAATAGGTAATCAATTCTGGTTCTCGTACCATGGGCCGCGGAGAAGAAAGTGTATCCCCTCCTAGTAGGATATAATTCCCTCCAAATATCTACCAGCCCATAACTCCACATCAGGTCTCTGAAGCCACCCTGGGGTCCTCTTCCATGACTGTCTCGGGGGGCGTTTTCACCGCTATGGTCTCGTTCCCAATCCGCCCACATATTGAAGTCTCCCCCCATGAGTAGGAGTCCCTCCGCCTTTGCCATCACTTCTCCCAGCGCTTCTCTGAGGAATTTACTCTGGCCTACATTGGGGCAGTATATTGCTACCAGGGAAATCCTTGAATCACCTAGGTTACCCAACACCACCATGGCTCTCCCGTCTTCTCTTTCCCACTGTGACACTTCCGTGAGCTTTTGGTCTCTATGCAGAATGATACCCGTACCCCCTTTTTTTAGAGTGGCCAGATGCCCAAAAAGGTCTGACCCACGTGTGCTCCCGGAATGGCCCTCTCCTGCCCTTTTAACGTCCTATTGGCATTAGTATTTAACATAATTCATATGCTATTATTGAGAGTTCATCCAAAGAATTAATGATATTTTTGCCTGCCCCTGCACTCCTTGATGATCTCTGTTGACATAGACAATCGCGGCCTTGAGATCTTTCTCACACCTCATAATGTGTTGTGGGAATTTGCACATCCATCTTGCAATTACTTTCACTTCTGGCCCCATCATTCACACTGAATCTAGTGTCTTCAATAAAATCTGACACACGTGCAGCATGCCAATTATACTAGCCACGCCTTTCCCTACATTCAGATTAACTATAATATGCATGTTGCTTTTGTAATACGTATTCCAGCGACTTTGAGTTTATTGTCATACTCACTTTTGAGATTAGACTAATACGCAACCTGTTCTTTATATCATTTCTGTTGTATACTTATACCGTTTACGGGCCGCACCTGACGACGTGCAGTGACGTCAATCGCGGTGCGTGTGCACGTGACGTCACCCGCAAAACGTGCACGTGACATCACACGGGCAGTCACTTTGCGCCTTTTCGGCGGCATTTACACTGAGTTACCTGTACAGCTCCCATACAGATTTGTTGATGTTACTCTGTCATGGGGATTTGACCCCGTCACATCTAAGAGCATTTAGCTTCAGGTAAAGCCCACTCCTCAGACTTTTATTTTCAGACTTGTACCATTCATTATGAGCAATATTTACATTATAACATACAATTTTACTTTCTAGAATTTCCTCTTTACTTTAAAGAAAAATACCCACTGGAGGGTAAGTCAGTTTATTTCCGTCATTGTCTTTGCTTTGCGCATTTACTTTAAACTTACCTCAATTACCTTTTCAACAATTTGTTTACTTTAAACTGAAATAGCTACCCGTTTGTTTACACTATTCAGGGTCTTTTTCCATCATTGTTTTAGGTAACAAATTTCTTGCTTCATATACAAATCTGTTCTTCACAACTCTGGACCCACGCTATGTTGCAACTTCCCACATGCGCATTATCACCAAAAGTGAAAAACAAACTTTTCCTTCTGTTTTATTTTGGATCATTATTGTTCTTTCTCACTGGCTTCAACCATTTACTGAACACTGATATGTTATTCTTTTTTCGTGTTCTTTACTATGTTTGGGATGTCTTATTTTTTGCCCATGGTTTCTTATTTGAGTACATGAACATACCATTATTTTGTGATTAATGTACAGCCTTGATAACAACCGGAAAGGTCGAAACACGTGTCGGCTTTTCTGTGACCAATAAATTGGGACTTGAAGCCAAATCAATATGCTGTCTTATGGACTTTCAATGAGAACTTTGGGATCTGCTCACTGAGCTTGCCTTCCTTGTCCAACTTTCCACTTTGGAAAAGATGCAGACACTGTTTTGACAGGAGCGGATATAGATTTAACATGGACCAGCTAAGCTTCATCAGACCATGGGTGTATCCAAATGGTAAGACCACGCCTTAATTGGTTAAAAGAAATCAAAGAAATGTTATGATCGTAACGTCAAACAAATTGTAATGGAAACAAAAAAGTCAAAACTAAAAAGTAATAGGACTTTTTCTGATCAATTTAACCCTTTAGTCTCATGATTCCTTGTAAAGAATCTTGCAATATTTGTAGAAAGAGAAAAAGATCCAAATCCATGTCAGCTCCTTCATCAGGGAAAACATCTGAAAATAATTACAACATTCCATTCTACTCCTCCCTAGGTTTTGGAAGACTAAATCATGAGACATCTAAGAAAAAAACAGTGTCCACCAAACATATAATGAAACCATAAAGCCATCCCTGATTCATTAGCCTCTTTCAAGAAAATCTGAAACAGAGGCATCCACATGAACATGTGGCACCCATTTTAGACTACTTCGAACACAAAATAAATGTGCAAAAGGAACCAACCAAAACTGAGTCGGTTAATGCATTCCTATGTTAAGCTCGCTTTTTAAGAGAGTCTGGGCCTCATTACACGGTATGCGGTAAAAACCGGCAATTACCGGCATGGCGTAAATAGCGTGTCCATCCTCGCAAGAGGCCGCAAATTGCATGCCATTACGAGATCGCGGGCACGAGCCTACCGCCATGCCGGTAATGAGCCTACCGCAATGCCGCAAAAGTCCCCAAAAAGTCCCTTAACGGCATCCTCGAAAGCGCTGTTAGCACTTCCGCCCTGCCGCCACATGCAAATAGCGGTTTCCGCAAATAGCGGTGACCGCCATTAGCGGTCACCGCTAATAGCGGTCACCGCTATATTGCGGAAACGGAAATAGCGTCACCGGAACGGGAAAGAGCACGGCGGCCATCTTTAAAAACACAATCCATTGCCATCCCCCTTATCCAGGACACCTTACCAGGAACCACGTTGGGAAATGCACCAAGGACACCGTGAAGATGCCCAAGGCCATTAAAAAATCGTCTGAGCGGCAACGCAAGGAGAAGTTTTGCAAGGAGGAGCTCCTGATGCTAATGCAGACACTAGCAGACAATGCTCATGTCGTCTTCAACAACGACATGCGTCGGGAGACCATTGTGAAGAAGAAGGCCATCTGGGAAGAGGTAGCCCACAAGGTCAGCGCGGTAGGCACCACAACCCGCACAGTCAGAGACTGCCGAAAGAGGTGGGATGACCTCCGGCTCCGTGTGCGGAACATTCTATCCGTGAACCGCAACCTGGCTACGGGCACAGGAGGAGAAAGTGAATCGCCAATCAAGCTCACCGAGTGGGAGGAGACATGCGCATCAACCATCGGGGTGGAATGCATTGAGGGAGTTGGACAAATGGAGCATGGCGTGGCCGTTTCGTCCGATGGAGGTGAGTGTATGCATCAAACAATGCACAGTGAAGTGTGATGTTCCCCCCAATCATGTGTCCATATCAATGCCGTGGCTCCAGCCACAAACAGACATGCATGCATCACCACATGCCCAAATAACACAGACCCATTCATGCATGACCCACCCAACATCCCCATTACCTGCATCCACACTGAAGAGCCCGGAATGCATAGAACGGCATGACGTATTCATTTTGCTCAAGGCAGGTCGACCCATTACTGATGGTTGTCAACATTTCTCACCCTTGCAGGATCACACACTGACACTGAGGAGGCACGCACTTCCACACCTGCTCCCACATCCAGCAAAAAAGCAAGGAGGGATGCCACAGGGGACACCGCCACATCCACAAGGGCAGCCAGGACGAGTGTCCATGACCACAGGGACAAAAGCAGCCGGAACACCAGTTGCACGCATCCACAGGCCATGGCTGCTCCCGTCGTGGCACCCACGGAAGTGTGTCTCCCAGCAGGTGAGGGGAGCATCGAGGGAATGCACTCTGCTGCCACCAGCTCAACGGGTGAAGCAGCAGCCACGGCCCCACCTTCAGATGAGGAGGACACACCTGCCATTGATGCTGATAGCCAGAGCCCCAGACCAACAAGCCCCTTACTGGCAAGCCCGAGGTACTCCTCAGGTCCGGGTAGTCATGGAGATTCACCCACCCCTGAAGGGATATGGAGCCCCCAGATATCCTCTCCTGATGCAAGTGCAATGGGACCAGGTGCATCAGCCATCCCACCAGCACCCACCATGCGACATGACCTCTCGAGCATCTACCAGAGGCAGAACGAGATGAGTGGCCTAGTAGGTCAACATGTGGCAGAGACAGTCCGCCTGAGGGAGGACATTGCTACATTGGCACAGCAGACAAGGGAGGGCATGGAGGCATGCACCAGCCGAATCTGCAGTGAAATGGCCCAACTGCGGCAGGCCATGAACCGCATAGCAGACACTATTGAGCGTTGGTGCCCACTCACGGCCCAGGAAGAACCAGGCCCCTCCTCGTCTGGGAGTTCACGCCAGACTAGTCCCCTGCGCCGGTCTATGCGGAACCTGCGGCGCACGGCTTCACAACCACCACATGACGATGCAGGCACTGGCAAATAGGGCCACCAGGATTCGTGTGCCACATGTGGCGATGGACACAATCACGTCATGAGACTCACATGGGAGTGTTGAGGGGGGAGGGGGGTAAGGGTCTGTTTGGGTGTGTTTAGGGGGGTAAGGGACTGTTTGGGTGTGTTGAGGGGGGTGGGCGGGTAAGGGTCTGTTTGGGTGTGTTGAGGGGGGAGGGGGGTAAGGGTCTGTTTGGGTGTGTTGAGGGGGGAGGGGGGTAAGGGTGTATTTTGGGAGTTTGGGTAATGCACTTTCGTACCACAATATGTTCAATATACACTGTTCAGAGTTTGAAACCCAAGCGTGGTCTCCATTATTGTGTATGTGTCATTCATTGTGGACAGGGTCCTTTGTGGGCCTCGAAACATGCACCAGGGCAACAATTCCCATCTACGTCCATGCTATTTCACCTTGGTGCATGATGAGATTACAGAATCAGATGCTGATATACATCGTGTGCCTCCTTGGCACTGCCTGTTTCATGTCCTGCCGGGGCATTCCAACCGCACTCATCCTCAGCCACATCATACTCTTCTGGTGGTTGCATGTCAATTTCAGGTGGCATAGGCACGTTCCATCATATGCACATTTTGTGATGCTCTACACATGCCATGGTTGTCTTTGCCACTTTGACACGGCCGTACAGGAGTGCCACACCCAGGCCGCTTAGGCAGCGGAGCACTGTCATTGGAGGGATGTACTATATTGTTGTCCTCTTCCTGCTGGTTCTGTGGGTTCCGTACAGGTGTTGGGAGCCACCTCCTCAGTGGATCACTGGCATTGCCTGTATGGTGTGAGGAATGGGTACCTGTTACGGGTCACCTCTGGTGTGGGCTGTTGTTGTTGGTGCTGCACTGCTATCATGTAGTCAAGGCTGTCATGTCATGCTGCTGCTATTGGCACCATCTTGGTGTGGGAAGGGGTGTGGGTAGGGGAGTGGTGTGCTCTTTTGTGCTGCCTGTCTCCATTGCATGCACCTGTGCTGATTGTGTCCACCTGTAGTTGATGGGTACACTGCTCAGGTCTCTTAATGGGTGCTTTTCGATGCCGTTATTAGCGCCATGCTGGTAAGGGGTTTTTGGGTGTTTTACATGCCGCTAATACCATGTCCGCCTGGCTTGTGATGGCCTGGTATTAGCGCCATGGCGCTAATTGCGGCCTGGGGGTCGCGCGCCCGCGGCCTTGCCGCTATTAGTGGCACCGTAATTAACGGGTGCGCAGATAGCGGTGGGTTCGGGTCGTGATTGGCTTAGGGAATTAACGGTACCGGTAAATTTTTACCGGTATTCCATTACCGCACAACATGTAATGAGGCCCTCTGTCCACCTCATATGGGCCGATCAAACTGACAAAAGATGTAGAAACAAAATACGTTGACTAATACTCTTTACCAAACCTATCATCTAAAGGGAACAATGCCGGCTGTTACTGCCATTTCTCCCTTTCTCTCCTTCACAACTGATGCCTCTTCCACTAACACTGCTTCTTCATCGTCCAATCCCTGCTATAACTCATTCTCCTCTCACTAAACATGGCTAACTTTCACCCCTTAGTCTCAGCGTCCTCAACCATGGGTCACCCCATTCATACGCTCTCCCCGCACATACATGCTTTGATTGCTGCATAAATGGAGGCGTGCCCACTCACATGAGCACCTAAAACTCCACCTCTCTGCCCTGAACACTCAAGTCCTCTCCTGATAGAGCAATAACAGATTTCTACCTCACCCTCATTCACTCTCCTTCCAACCAACCTCCCCAGCTACAGGGCACCCTAAACTCACTCTTAAACATATGTCTGTCAACTCCACTCACAGCAAATGACCTAGCTGAATACTTCATTGAAAACATGCCCAACATTAGAGAGACTCTCCTGACCTTCCTTACACTCCCTCCTCCTACATTCTACACTCCGCCTACTCTACCATCATCCTCTGCCTCTATCTCACACTTTAGTCACACTAATATTAAAGAAGTCATATCTCTACTGATGAACGCTAACACCTCTAGTGCCCCATCAGACCCTCTGGCTCCTTAGCTAGTCAAGCCTATTGCCCCCTTAGTTGCCTTTCACCTCACTCAACTCTTCTTCCTGTCATTCGACTCTGCTTGCCTTCCTTTTGTTTTCAAAACGCCCAGGGTCAACCCTCTCTTAAAAAAATGCAAGGGGCTGAGCCAAATCTACCGGTGAAATTTCACCCCGTGTCTCTCTTCTGCACTACTCTAAAGTGCTCAAAAGGGTTGTGTTCAACCATCTTGCCAATTTTTTTTAGATATGCACAACCTTCAAGACCCCCTGCAAGCAGGCTTCCGTCCTCTCACTTCATAGAAACTGCTCTCATGAAGGGCTCCAACTTCATCCTCTCTGCTAAACACTTCAACCTATCCTAATTCTCGTTGACCTGTCTCCGACACTGTTGATCACTCTGATCTCCTCAATACTCTTTGTTCTTGGGATTCTCAATGGACCCCTTGCCTGGTTAGAATTCTACCGGACACCTCAACAATTTGTTTTCACCTGGTGCAACAACACCTCTCAACTCACTCCTCTAACCGTTGGTCTGCTACAAGGCTCTGTCTTGGGGGCCTCTCCTCTTTACATCTACCCCGGCTCTTGGTGCACTGGTCGACTCCTTTGGGTTCTTGTATCAACTCTTCGCTGACCACACCCAAATATTCTTCTCTTTTCCTGAACTCTCCTTTGATCCCTCTCTCAAATTTGCAAACTGCCTCTCTTCCATTAGATATTGGATGGCTTTGTCCTCTCACATATTAAATTCTACCAAAACAGAAGTGCTCTTCGTCCCTCTAAAATATACATGCTCATCTCTTCCCCTGCCTATCCAGTTCCCAACTGACACTCTCTCATACTGTTCTTTGGCTAGAAACCTCAGCATCATCGATGACCCTTCTGACCCTTTCTCTAATTTAATCTCCAAAACTGCAACAGGGGCTCACCTTAGTCTCCTAAATATTGGGAAAATCAGGCACCTCCTTCCTTTCAACACCACCAAGCATCTCTTAGCCACTTTGTCTTCTCTAAACTGGACTACTGTGCCAGCATCATCTTGAACTCCCCAACTATGCTTTGTGTCCTCTCGACAAGATACTTAACTTCATCACTAAGGCTCTTGTTGAAATCCCTCACTTCACATCGTCACCAGGCTGGATGGCTGATGATGCAAAATAGGGCCACGTTTAAATTTCTTCTCCTAGTTCTCCAATCTATCCACTTTAAGGCACCTCCGTATCTCTCCTCTATCGAACTCCACAAGCCTTCTCGTGCTCTCTGCTCTGACTCCTCTACTACATTTGTGGCACCTTGGCCTCCCTGATCTTTCTCTTGCTCCACTTGCATGGAATTCTCTTCCCGCAGACATCTGAGAAATAGTCCACATTGATTTCTTCAAAAGCAAAGTAAAAGCCTACCTCTTCGCCTCAGAGTTGCCCTCTTAACCTATGTCTAATCTGCCATCTAGCTAACATTTGCTCCTCGCCTCTAACTTGCCTCTGTCCCCCCCTTTCTCTGCCTCCACTCTAGCACGTCATCCATCAGCGTCACAATCCCTAATACAGCTGGCTGTACCGTCTACCTGCATTAAAATGTCTTAGGTTGGTTGTCCTTCATCTATGCATGTCCATCTATGTACTGTCCCTGGCGACTGTTCCATTGAATCACTGAAACACTTGTGTATAGGCGCGTTATAAATGCTGTATCATATCATTTATTCCCCTATGCAACCTGGTCAGAATATCACTCTAACTCACCCAATTGTAAGAACTCACTGCTTCTTGTCAATTCTGATTTCCTATCTATTGTACGTTCTTTTGTGATCAAAAGAAAATGTTTGCACCCTGTATATAAATAAATGAAAAATAAACAAATGGGTGCCTTCCAGATACTTAGAGCCCGCTTGGCCCTTTCCTTTCACACCCTTGCACTCCTTGCCCTTGAAGGCAAAATGCAGCCCGCTAGGGAAAAAGGCCCAATACACATTGGAAAGAAGAACAAAAATAAGAATGAATCAGCAAAGAACTCTGCTACTGCGGAACGTTCTGAGGTCCATTGGGGGTGGTACATTATAAGCAAACACCGTCACTAGTGACGTCAACGTATATAGTGCTATTCAACATTATGGATAGGTGGAGGCCTATAGCTGTAGGGCTTGCTCCATATGGGATGCCAGGCCATTGGTCCATCTTTATCTGTCCATCTTTGTTCATGTAGGTGCTGCTGGGCTCGTCATCCGTAGTGAGCTGACCTAAAAATTAATTAGCTGCTGTAACAGTGCACCTGGCTGATAGAGAGATGGCCTTGGGGGAGGGTCCAGGTCACACTCACTCATACACACTTTACTTGCTCCCAGAACGATCAGCAACCCCCAACGTCCCCCACCTTGGTTTTAGGGTATAATTCTGATGCCACCCTGCGCCTCACTGCACAAATCATGGCACCTGTTACTGAAGGCACATAGCCTTGCCTTCTGATCTTAGTGATCGATCGATGGGTATAAAGGTTTTATGGTCAGTGGTCTGGGTTTGGACAGGGACATGGCATGCAGGGGTCATTGGATGAAAGCATGGCAAAGCAGTATTTCTCGTGTGGGGATCATTGGGGGCAGGAGGGTCTTGCTATCTGTTCTGTGGGATGCTACTACAAAGAGGCGCTCAGCTCACTTCTCATGACCTTGCAGGTCGCATTCTTCCGAGGGTGCGAGGGCCTGTAACTTTTCTGAACAATGGAGGAGGCTGTGGATCTCTCAGACCTGGCCAGGGTGGGGGTTGCATTCACACTCATGCAAGGGGCCTAATACTAACACACAAAATGCTGTTTGCAGCGCTTGGGACACACTTCTAAGATGGCTGCTGCTTGCCAAGATGGCATTCACACTCATCTACTATATAGCTTTTAATGCATGGAGGTTGCGCACACCCCTGTATGCGCTCCCCCTGCTCTCTGGATGTGCTCTATTAGCGTCTAGTTCTTGTTCTGTATCGCCTACGGGGGTGGGAAGACCCTCTCTGCTTCCCAACACCCTGATGCTAAATCCTTCCACTCCCATCCTTCTACTCCTCCCTTTCTTCCACCCACTCTCCTTTGTCTCTCCCTCTCTATTGACCTATATCCTCTTCTTACTCCTACTCTCCTCTGACTACTACTCTCCCCACACTACTGCTCTCCCCATGACTACTTCCCCATGTCACTACTACTCTATTCACATCTTCTTCCTCAGTCACCCTCCTTTCACTCATTCACTGTAGTTACTCTCATTCATAGCCCCGCTCTGCCTCTGTTAGTCTCACTTAGACACGTTGCATACACAATTACATCCAAGCACCACTTTCTCCCTCTAACTTGCATACTCCTTTAGCAATCCTTCTCCATGCTCTTCTGTACCGTGCTTCCTCCGCTTTGTCTTTTTGTCCTCTTTCTCCCTTGATCTCACTCAAAAAACCCACATATTTCTGTTTCTTGTGCCCCTTATTATACTCCTCTTTCCCCCTCCATTAGTTCTCTTCCTCGGCTGGTTCACTGGGCAAACTACTCACTTTCCTTTCCCCAGGGGAGATGGTACAAGCAAGAAAACACATAAAGGGGGTATAAGCCCTGCCACGTCTCGTACGTGAACCCTCCTGCAATTGGAAATGGCGGCCATATCAACCACAATCAATGTCCAAATTCATATTGGAGCCCGCAGAGTCTGATTGGTTGGTTTGACGTGGGGGTGATCTCTGATCCTGCTGCAAGTAACCAAAGTGTCTCGCTGCATGTTAAGTAGAGTGCTGGGATTTCCAGTTTGTGGTGCAGACCACTCTGCAGTCTCACAGAAGGTGAGATTAATTCTCCACATGTACGTGTCACACAGTGTATTTGGACCGCTGGTTTGCAGTGCAGGGTGCTCTGTGGTTTTGTAGTTTTTGGCTGGCTCTCTGTATCTGGGGCTGCTTCTTTCCTTCTCCACTGCCAGATCTTTTGGGAACCGTAGGTAGTGCTTAGGGACAAACAGAGAGAATGGCCAGAATTGTGCAGAACAGGTATGGGGGAGGAAAATGTGGTACTCATTTCATGCGAATGAACACAAGTAGAAGGAACAGAGACTGGGGCTGCTTCAACTCTCACATTCCAACTCTGGGGCAGGACTGACTCTGGTAGGCTTCCCAACCTAGGTTTGAAGGGGTCTCCATCACCTGTTTGAAACGGTTATATCTCTGACCCTGTCACAAGTACCTCTCTGAAATGTGACAGGACCACTTTCATGACCCTGTGGGGAGGAAGTTGGGGGTGTTCCCATCCCTAAAACTCATTGTGCCTTGAAATTTGATATAGGTACCACTCTTTGTCATACGATGCCTCGCAGTACTTTTCTGGCCAATGCTCCCTCTTCCAATTCAGGACTCCAACTCTCAGAAGACACCTCACCTAGGAGCAACAAAGAAAATCTGGACTGAAGCCTGGAGTACTGACTCTTTCTTAGCCAAACAGAAATGAGACCACCATCATCCGAACTGGCAACTCCAGATGGATCCCAGGTGGGGTAGCAGAAAATGAACTGGGAGTGAGGAGGGACACAGAAACCCTCTTCAAACTTAATTGGTGTAAAACCAAAATCTGGTAACTGTTGTTTATACTCTTATCCGTGTCTGTATTGCTTATCTCGTTTACAGTACAAAGTTCATTCAGTTCAAGAAGACTCAGGTTCTAACCAGCAATAGCTGTGCAGAAGTGAGCAATTTACAGAAAGAAAGAAAATCACATCCTTTTATGCACTCCAGTTTACATGAGTTCTGCTGCGAGTGTGATGTCAAAGGTGTCATAGATGGTTTACAGCTCCATGCAATGTATAGGGTTTTGAGAAAACATATATTTTAGTCATGATTTCATGCTTGTACATTCTAACTTTTTGACCTTACAAGACAAGACTGCTCTCACTGAAAGGAAACATTCCTGCCAATATTATCTTTTGTTTTCATGACCGAGTGTTACTATACTATGTAACGGCATGTTTTTGTAGTTTGTTTAGGATAACACTTTCCTGGTGAAAACAGAATAGAACATCTCCTCTGTCAGAAACTATTCTTATTATGAGTACTGTAAGGAAGGCATGGTTATCAGAAGTTCGAGAGATACAAGGAGTATATTCCAAGAGGGTTTATTAAAGTTTCAGGGCGAGAAAAACACCTAATCTTAACCTAAATCGAAGATGGGAGCAAGCTACAGCCATCAAAATAAGGAAAACGCTGTCCTAGTATTGCTGTGTCAAACAAAATGGCCTATACTAAAAAAGCTATTACCAAATCCTTACTCTATATAACAAAAGGGTGTGGGACAATGATATAGATAACATAAAGAGTGTAGTACAAACTAAAATGTCCAAAAGGGTTTTGATAGTTCAGGACAGCTGAATTAGTGTACTCCCTTCCCCACGTTACATCTTTCACCATGCAAGATTCTCCTCTTCCCCGGCTTCCTCGTGATACCCCCCTTGTTGGGTTCACCTTCGTTTTACACCACTGTTTAGTCACTTTAACAAAATGCAGGATTCACTTCTCCATGCTTTCTTTTGGCATCCCTCCCTCGGGTTCACACTTGCCTTTACAACATAGTTCACTTTGCTTTACTTTCCAATTGTTCACTTCGCTTCCCACTTGTCAAGGACTTTCGATTGTACGGGGATTTTGCTTGCACCTTCTAATGACCACTTTGACTTTCTTTTACTTTACTTGGGCTGGCCTCTCCTAGGCCTTCTGCTATTCGCAGTCTTTCCAATTATCTTTCGTTCAATCTAACACTTTCACTCTGGATGCAGAGCCTTTCGAGAAGGTAATATTCTACTACCGGACCATGTCGTTATTCTTAGCATATTTCAGTCATAAAGACATTCTCAATGTTGCAGGCTTCCATTGTGGTTTTCTATGATGGGGCAGCTTCTGCATTCACCGTTCTAGTTACAATGTACTTTGGTTCGCTGTTTCACGAAACCCTCTGAGCATCATCAAACGCTTTGGCATCTTCACTTGATAATGCCAGCCAGTCTCATAGTTCACTTACCAGTGGCGCTCGATACCATTCATCCAGTGTATCCTTGAAGCCGAGGCTATCGGCACGGCACGGGTCGCCTCCTCTCAACTCCATTGTTCACCCGAAGGAGGGCCCGCCTTCAGCTTGTGCATTAGCAGGGAGGATTCCTTTGAAAAAGTCTGCACAATCTTCACCCTACAGCTGGCCGGACCACAGCCCTTCTCTCGCCTCATGGCCCCTTTTGCCCTGCTTCCATAGGCGCTCCAATTTCACGGAATCTGCTCTCCTGACACTTAGCTGGTTCTGCTCTCCTTTCTCGCCTTGCCTCACAGGTGCTCTCCTGCTCTACCTTTTATCCCAGTGGGGAAAGAGAACAGGATTCAGGTGTGAGTCATCAAGATTACGTGCCTGACTGCCTGACCCTGATATCGGGACATGTCAAACGGACTGGTTGTGTGTGGGTCTGTCTTTCTTTGAAGCACTTTGTCCCTGCAGCAAATTGTGTGTAGGAAAGGGGGGGTGAGGATAAGGTTCCTGGATAGTATATAGAATGAGGGTGATCTATAAGGAAATGGGTGTCAGGATACCACGTCTCTCCTCCAGGTGCCCCACACCCCAGGGATTGCCCATCCAGGTGATCCTCCCACACTGGTCCACCTGAGGGGTCTGGATCCAATGGCGATGGCTGTGCCCCTGCCACCTGGATAACAGATGCCAAGGGACTAGTCAGTGAGACACCTTTTGGTTTCTAACAGTACGTGCATTTGTGAGACCAACGCAATTAAGAGCTGCAGATGAAAATATTTGATCGCGCTTGGTCTGGCCTGTGCAAGATCCAAGCCTGTGATAACAATGAGCTCATTTCTTTGCTACAGCAAACTCGGCACTCTTGTGCAGTGATTCCTTGCAGCTCCAAATAGGAGATTCTGCAAGGTGGAGTGAGTGCATGAAACAAAATGGGGGAGCTTAAGGCTAACCTGAATATATGCATTTTCACAGTGGCAACAAAACACACCAGCACCGGATGAAAGCCACAGGGAGAACAAGCAGTTTGAACTCCTGGCTGCAACCACACTATCATAGACTTCAAACAAAACCATGATGGAAAAAGGGCAGGACCTCTGAGGATTCTTTTAAAGCTGTGAACCGCTGTAACCAAGCCTCTGGGGAAACGACAGGCACAGGCTGGCCCACAGAGTCAGGTGAGCGCATGAACCAATAGGTGGGAGTGAAGCAGTAAGTTAAAATCAGGAAGAGACCAGTATAAAAGGGGTATGAATAAGAGGCAGAGTATGGGTTGTTCGGGTGAGGTCCGGTAGCGTGGAGACATACCAAGAGACCTGCAAGGATGGTGTATCAGGTCGAGAAGAAGGTGGTAGAGGCTGCTGGAGTATAGAGAGAGAATGAAGGTGAGGTATTGCTTGTAAGAGAGGGTGCTTCCAGTTCTATGTAGTGTATTGTGAGAAGGAGGTGTAAACAGTGAATGAGAAAGAGAACTGTAGGGGGAATTTGAATGTGAACCTGAGAGAAAGTATTCAGTGGGACGGTGTAGAGAGGGCATGAGGGATGGGAGTAGTCATGAGGGCAGAGTGAAGCTTGGGGGGTGAAGATAGTGGTAAGAAACATGCAGAGAGAGTGTGGTGCGTTGTAGAGAGAGAAGAGGGGTGTGGTGAGAGATGAAAGGGGTATATTGAGGTAAGGAGAGGGTGGGGAAAGGTGAGAGGAGAAAGAAAATGCATGAAGAGTGGTGGGGCAGGAGGAAAAAAGGGAGAGACACGAGCACAGGAGAAGGAGGGAGAAAGAGAAGGAGTGAGTGGAGGGAAGAGTGTAAGGAGCAAGATGTCGGAGTCTGGTACAATTTTAACAACATTTGATATCTGGGGAAGAAGACAGTACCCGTAGGAAGTCACAAAAAGAAACGGGCAGATAAAGCATATGTCTTTATGCCCTCACCGCTAGCCAGAGAAGAAAGTAGACCGTAGGGGTTACCTATCTCTAGAGACCATCATCTTGCGGATTGCTGTACCCCTCATCTGTCTCCCTCTGTATCCTATCCCCCACTGTATCTATTCTGTTACCACTGAAAAGTGCTCTGTTATGCATCTGTATTGGTGTATATCTCTGTAAAGCACTCAGTTGCTTCTTGAAGCTAGGTCTGCGCTCAATAAATACCATAATAATAATAATATATTTCATCTGATTCTAGGATGAAAGTGGTTGCTGGGTGGTCTGTGTTGATAAAAGTAGTGTATAGGTGGAGAATTCTTCTTAAGAGCATGTGGTGTCGGGCTTCTGTACCTATGATGAGTGGCCCATTTTTTTAGTTGGTTGCATGTAAGGTAGACTTTGGGGGGTGGGTTTCCAAGGTTCTGGTTCTCGTATATGTATTTTCCGGAGTTTTCTCTTGGTGTGTCCCGTGAAGGGTGCATAGAATGTCAGGAGATATGAAGGTAGCGTGAACCAAAGCAGGGTTTGTATCGTTCTACCCCTGGGTCATTTTTGCTCGGTGTTGTATATGCTAGCATATCAGTGGACGGTTGGGCAGTGTTTGTAGTATTGATGTTGTGTCTGTAGGATTGGTATGTTTCAACTCTGCTGTCCTTCCTTGGGTGTCACATTGTCACCTGCAGCATCATACACTGA
The DNA here is from genome assembly GCF_040938575.1 of Ambystoma mexicanum. Taxonomy (NCBI): domain Eukaryota; kingdom Metazoa; phylum Chordata; class Amphibia; order Caudata; family Ambystomatidae; genus Ambystoma; species Ambystoma mexicanum. The sequence goes on along the minus strand of NC_090934.1, from coordinate 739,014,677 downwards.
GGTATGGGAACTGTAAAGATGCTGATGCAGACAATATGTTACTATCATGGGGTATCTCTTACCTGAGTGTGACTGGGTGCATTGAACGATATAATGCACAACAGTGGTACATTTACTCTGAGGAAGTCTAAGTGTAAAATACGAAATGATGGGGGGTAACAATTCTCCCAACATCAAGGGGAGCAGTGGCTTAACACAAAATGTGGGGGCCCCCATGCGAGCCTTGCTGAGGGGGCCCCCCCCAACTCAGCAACAAATCACAGGTGGTGCCACACTCTGGGCCGGCCTAGATTATTACGCTTGCATAATACGCACAAATGTGCTGTTGAAGGGGTATGCCACACACTGCACTAGGAGAAAGATATAAATATGTGTTTTAATGCAATATACAGCACTTTCCGAGAAAAATTGGCTAAAAAGCCAGAGTGTTTGCAATGGTTTTGTAGGGTAACACCAATCCAATACATGCAGGTCACCAACAGTGCACAAGAACATTAATGCTTTGCTATTAAAAATGCCATGCCACAATGAAAACATGTCCAGCTGGCTACACAATGTAGACCAGTGTAATAACATCACAGTAAAGCACGGCAGGCCAAATTTAGACATATCTAGACTGGTTGCACTAAAATGCCAGTCGAAGCAATAACACATCAAGAAGAAAACACACATTCAAGCCTGCGTCTCTGTGGCCTCTAACAACATGGCCAAACTCGTAGGTCAATCCTGTTGCGGTCTTTACCTCTCCTGTTCCCTCCCAGGCTCTTTGTATGGCTCTGTTCTCTCACTTCTCTGCTAAAACTCAGGACATCCAGTCCCCCATCTCCTCTTCCTCTCACTCTTACTCTCTTGACCGCCCATTTGCCAGCTCTACTTCTCTTCCTCCTTTCTCCTCTTTCTCTCTGACCATACCTGATGACGTTTCTAGACAAGTCCGATCTTTGAATGTGTTGTCCAAACAGGTGCTCCCCTGCTCCAGTAGAACCATCAAGGACCATATTGACACCCTTGCTCCAACCTTGGCTGATTTCTGTAATCACGCTTTCATCCATCACTAGACTGTTCCCCTCTCCCCTTAAGCACTCCTTTGTGCACGCAATCCTCAAGAAGCCGTCTGCCTCTCCTGCCTGCCTGGAAAACTATCACCCAATATCCATCACCCCTTTCCTGGGCAAACTGTTGGAAAAAAACTGGCCATCTTCCAGCTTACTCTCAACACTTAATCTGTTGGTTGTCTCCATCACCATTAGTCTGGCTTCAGAGCTGCCAGAGGCATGGAACCTGTTTTCCTGAACACCTGTGAAGATCTGCTCTCTAAACTGGATTACAACATTCCTTCTGTCCTCATCCTCCTTGATATTTCCTCTGCTTTCGGCAAGTCAACCGCGCCATCCCGATTAATTGACTCCATGAGAACCTGGGCATCCTAGATCAGGCCCTTGAGTGGCTGACCTCCTTCCTCTTTGACTGTCCCTCCCAGGTGCACCTTGGTCCCTTTCTCTCCACCACATCTCTCTATACCTGTGGTGTGCCCCAGGGCTCCATCCTCTCACCCTGGTTTTTCAACCTCTTCATGGTCCCTTTGGCCCACCTGATCTCTACCTTCTCCTCTTATGCAGACGACACTCAGCTTTCCTTCAGGCTCCCCTCAGAGTCCTCTCCTCTCTCTCATTCCTGACTGTCTATCCGGGTTTCAGGATTGGTGCTCATCCACCGATCTCTCCCTTAATGCCAGTAAGATGGAGTTCCTTCTCATTGGGACCCCTGCCCCTGCTTTCCCTCTCGCACTCTCTCCACCCACCTTGGGCCCCCTTCTTTTGCCTTCCTGCGAGGCAAAAAACGTGGTTGTCATCTTTGACTCCACTCTCTTTTTCTCGCCTCACATCTCGATCATCGCCAAGAAGTCCCACTACTAGCTGCTCCTCCTCACAGGGACTCTTCCCTTTCTCACTTCCCCCAGAAGCTCACTGTCTCCAGAGCCCTGGTTCTCTCTAGGCTGGACTACTGCAACAGCCACTTTCTCAGCCTGCCTTCCTCTGCTCTCTGCCCTCTGCAACTGATCCAGAACAGGACTGCGAAACTTATCCTTGGCCTCAAGCCTAGGGATCATATCTCTCAAGCCCTGAAATCTCTCCACTGGCTCCCGGTTGCTGCAAGGATCAATTTCAAGAACCTTTGCATTGTCCACAAAGCTTTCTGGGCCCGGGCCCACAATACATCTATCGCTCTCTTCCATAATACCTTCCTACTCAGGCCCTTTGCTCAGCTACCTCCAACTATCTAAGGGTTAGACACTTCCCCAGGCAGAGAGTGGGGGACGGGGGTAGATCTCTCTCCTATGCAGGTGCATCCCTCTGGAAAGGCATCCCTGCCCCTCTCAAGCTTGAGCCGGACCATCTGAAGATCCGGAAGCAGCTCAAAACTTTCCTCTTCTCCTCTGCTTTCTCTCTCTCCCTCCTCACCTGGCCTACCGGACCAACCTGTCTACTGTACCGACTGGTTGCTAGGCTACCCTCAGAGTCTCACTATGTCCAGACTCTTTCTTGATCAGTCACCCCTGCACTGCCTCTGGGCCTACCACGCACATAGGGGCTGTAACTGTAACCCTACAGTCCCTTGTTCTCCTTGCACTACTCAGAGCTGCACTATCTTGGCTGCACTTACTCAGAGAACTGCTGCCCTGTTTTTCCCTTGCCCTTGCACTTCCTGCCTCCCTTTCCCCTTGCACTTCTCGTTCTCACACCTGCAGATTCTGAATGACACAAGGCCATTTGTCTTGTCCTCCCTCTATCTTCCCTCCTGTGTCTTGTTGCGCCTAGAAACACTTGTGCACAGGCGCGTTATAAATTACTTATATCATATTATTTTATCACAGATTCCCAGAAAAATATCCAATGCCCCAGTAAGAAACGACTAGTCTGGCAGTACCGTAATGCCAGTCTAGCCAGGTAATTTCACTTAGCAGGACTGCTTTATCAGAAATGCCCAGTTATAAAAAAAAAAGTCATAACAAACCGAGGAATGACAAGTCTGGCTGCACCAAAATGCCTCTGTAGACACTAATACCACATATCATGCCTGCTTAGACTGGACATGGACAACCATTATGACTTGTAACATAATCCCGCCCTCCACAAACATCCCCTCTCCCTCCCACCCCTACCCCAACCTCAAAAATCAGCTCCTTGGCCCAGAATTACCTCCACGTTCCTCTTCCTTGTCCCAGAGCTTACATATGAGGCTCCTTCACTCATAGGTAAGTACTGGGATGAGGAAGAGTGGGACTAGGAGCCATGAAGATTACAGGTAGCTAAGTCAGTCATTACCTCCATGTACCTCTACCATATCCCAGTACTTGTGTATGAGGCAGAGTGCCTCATACACAAGTAGTGGGACTAGGAAGAATAGGGCTAGGAGTAATGAAGATTACTAATAAGTAATCAAGGCATTAAACACAAGTAGTGGTGCAACACCATTGAGCTGACTGGGATTCAGCACTGCTCCGCCCCCAAATGTTGGGCTATGTTGACTCGACCTGGCTGACGTTCAGAGCAGTTGCCGGATGAACAGGACAAAGATGTTAAACGGCACCTGGGTTTTACTGTTAACAAGAGCCCATCAATTAATAACATAAAGCATTTCACTGTTAGCACCTGTATTCAAATGCCAAATTTTTCAGCCAATTGAAATCGTGATGTGGGTTTAGTTCTTACATGCCAGGGGAGTGATTGGAAGGGTAGAGAGGGAACAGGAGACCACTCAATTCTCGCAGCAGTCCATAAGTGGCAGAGAGTTAACTGTGTGTAACATTGAAGCTGCACTAGAATAGGCTCTTTAAAATGCGTAAAGAAATTGGATTCCCCCCACACAAATAAGTTTGCCCCCCTCCCACCGCCCATCAAGTTAGCGCCTCTCCCAACATTTGAAGGGTTAGCCCCCCCGAAATGTAGGTTTTGTTGCACCCCTGAACACAAGTGCACACACCATTCACCATATGCACACATGCACACCCAGCCATCCATACATTTAAGTGTGCACTCTTTCACCATACAGACACACCTAGGCAGCCACCCGTACATTTAAGTGTGCACCCGTTTACCATACAGGCACACACCCATACATTTAAGTGTGCACCCTTTTACCATTCACTCACATAGGCAGCCATCTTCACATTTAAATGTGCACCCTTTCACCATGCAGGCACACCCAGGCAGCCACCCATACATTTAGGTTTGCACCCTTTCACCATACAGGCACACACACCCAGGCACCCACTCATACATTTAAGTGTGCACCCTTTCACCATACACTCACACAGGTAGCCACATATACATTTAAGTGTGCACCCTTTCACTATGCACTCATACAGGCACACTCAGCCACCCACTCATACATTTAGGTGTGCGCCCTTTCACCATGCACTCGCACAGGTAGCCAGCCACCTATACATTTAAGTGTGCACCCTTTCACCATACACTCACACAGGCACACCCAGCCACCCACTCATACATTTAAGTGTGCACCCTTTCACCATACACTCACACAGGTAGCCACCTATACATTTAAGTGTGCACCCTTTCACCATACACTCAACCGTCATTGGGTTAAGGGGAGCCCTATTAATTCAAAAAGAAATTGTTTCTTTTTGAAGTCACGTTGACTTCATAAAGAAACGATTTCCTTTAAGAACTGAATATAACGGAAGTAATTTCTTTATGAATGCAGAGTGACTTCAAAAAGATACTGGGGGTCATTACGACCCTGGCGGTAGCCGTGCCAGTAAATACCGGCATGGCTGTCGCCGGAGTCCTGAATTTTCCGGTGCCCGGGAATGAGCAATTAGCGGTGCATTACAGCCCATTCGGATCCGGTAAATTGCCCATTCCAGGGCGCCGGAAAATATTACTCCCCATTCCCATTTGAGTCCCATTGGACTCAATGGGAATGGGGAGGCCGGATGCACCGGCACCATTCATGAATGGTGCCGTTGCATCCGTTGAGTTCTGCACGCTGGTGCCATTCTGCCCGCCAGGCCAGACCTGGTGGGCTAAAAGGCACCCGCTCGCAGAACTCGTAGTTTGCCGGTCCGAAAACAACGGTACTGGCAAGCTTACTGGTACTGTTGTTTCCGAACCGGCAAACTCATAATACGGCCCACTGTTTCTTTTTGAAGTCACAGGGTTTCCCCACCCCATGAACTAGAGGCCTCCAACCTAGGGTCTTCCATTGCATGAGGTGGGGGGATCTTCAAAAAGAAAGTTTCTTTTTGTAGTCAATCTGCCTTCATAAAGACATTATTTCTGTTACAGAAATAATGTCTTTATGAATGCAAAGTGAAAACAAAAAGAAGTGGGTTTTTTTGGGGGGAAAAAGTATTTTCCATTTTCTTTTCTCCGAGTGGGGCCCTCTCCCAGGACATGACCTGGTGGGGCCCCCGTTAACCCAGTGAAGGGGAGTATGTTTTAGTCTGGGTATTTAGCAATACATAGATGTTAAACACAAGAAGGCATAAAATACAGCAATGGACTGTGCTTTTTAGTGATGCCTATTTCTGAACACAAAGAGCAGAGGTAAACATTTCAAGCTGAACGACACAAAAGTCAACCACCACCACTCCGCATTCACCCCACGCACAAAGCAGACCATCTCCCACCCACCAAGAGCCAAGCACATCCCGCCAATGGCTAGTGTTGAGTGCAAATTCTGATCCTTGCAAAATGTAAGACCTAAAAAATTGAATGAGAAAGCATGCCCACGCACAGATAGATGTGTGGCCTTTAGTTAGGGGTATCTAGATGTGGACAAGATGGATCACAGGTCCTTGGCAATGTACTCTCGGAGGGGCACACATGTATGAATCACAAAGGTAAACTAAATGGAACAACTAACTGGCCGATTCATGGAATTAATGTGTGCTGAAATTTTCAGCGCAAGCGTGCGAAAGCGTGCAAATCGCAGTGCCAGTGTGAAAATCGCAGCGAAACCCGCGCACAGCGATTCACGGACGTCCGTGCGTGTGGAAATCCATGGATGTGCGCTGAAATCCTGTTCGGCGCATGCTGGCGCAAACGCCTTCAAACAGTGTGCGCTAAGCGCACAGCGAAAGTGCACATAGCGCGGCGCACACAACAAAAGTAGGCGTAGCACGGGGCGTGACACGTGGAATGGGGAACAACGCGTGAAAATGTGGGCGTCACAGGGGAAGTACAGGAGGCAAGTGCGCGGAACGCCCACACGCTCACCTACAACACGTATTCATGGAATCGAATAGGGCAAACCAGCGCACGGGCAAAGACGCGCACAGATCTAAACAAGTCCGCCACACGAAGGCAGGCGGTAGCGTCCCTGCGCATGAAAAAAATGTGCGCTAACAAAAAGCACGTACATACAGCTATGATGAATGTCCCATACTGTGTCCCTCTAGGACAAATGATGTGCAAAGGGGTACGTGACAAATACGGACACCCGCTGTGTGAAAAATAGTGTGTGCGTGTATTTCGGGGGTGCGCGGGAAGTTTCACACGCGATAGCCCTTGGGCGAGCGGGGTACTTGTATAACTGGGGTTCGCGTGAAGTCTCACACGCGATTGGATCCGGGTACATGTATTTCTGGGGTTTGCATGAAGTTTCACACGCGATTGGCCCTGTGCGAGTGGGGAACGTGTATTTCTGGGGTTCGCGTGAAGTTTCACACTCGATAGGCCTTGGGCGAGTGGGGTACTTGTATAACTGGGGTTCGCGTGAAGTCTCACACGCGATTGGATCCGGGTACATGTATTTCTGGGGTTTGCATGAAGTTTCACACGCGATTGGCCCTGTGTGAGTGGGGAACGTGTATTTCTGGGGTTTGCGTGAAGTCTCACACGCGATTGGATCCGGGTACGTGTATTTCGGGGGTGCGCCGGACGTTTCACACACAAAAGGGCCTGTGCGAGTGGGGTACGTGTATTTCTGGGGTACGCATGGAGTTTCACCCGCGATAGGCCCTGTGTGAGTGGGGTACGTGTATAACTGGGGTTCGCGTGGAGTTTCATATGCGATTGGCCCTGTGCGAGTGGGGTACGTGTATTCCTGGGGTTCACGGGAAGTGTCACACGCGATTTCAGCAGGGTACGTGTATTTCGGGGGTGCCGAGGAGTCCTACACGTGAATTGGCAGTGTGGGTCCTCCCAGGTGTTCCCTCTACACCCTCCACGCCCCTGCAGGCAGCCCACACCACAGGGGACTACCCTGCACCCCTGGTCAAGTCCCGCAGGCAGCCCGTCCACCATGGGCATGCCCCCCAGCCAAGCCACATGTCAGCTTGCACTACTGATCACCAACGCATGACCCCCTGCACCCCCACCCCCCAGCAGTGCAGGGCACCTGCCAGCATGCCCCCACTCATGTCCCACTCATGTCCCCCAGCACCCCCACCCCCCAGCAGTGAAGGGCACCTGCCAGCAGGCCTCCACACATGTCCCCCAGCACCCCCACCCCCCAGCAGTGCAGGGCACCTGCCAGCAGGCCCCCACTCATGTCCCCCAGCACCCCCATCCCCCAGCAGTGCAGGGCACCTGCCAGCAGGCCCCCACTCATGTCCCCCTGCACCCCACCCCCCAGCAGTGAGGACCACCTGCCAGCAGGCCCCCACTCATGTCCCCCAGCCCCCTCACCCCCCAGCATTGACAGGCACCTGCCAGTAGGCCCGACACATGTCCCCCAGCACCCCCACCACCAGCAGTGAGGGGCACCTGCCAGCAGGTCCCCACTCATGTCCCCCTGTACCCCCACCCCCCCATCATTGACAGACACCTGCCAGCAGGCCCCCACACATGTCCCCCAGCCCCCCCAGCCCCCATCATTGACCGGCACCTGCCAGCAGGCCCCCACACATGTCCCCCAGCACCCCCACCCCCCAGCAGTGCAGGGCACCTGCCAGCAGGCCCCCACACATGTCCCCCAGCACCCCCACCCCCAGCAGTGCAGGGCACCTGCCAGCAGGCCCCCACTCATGTCCCCAGCCCCCCCACCCCCCCCATCATTGACAGGCACCTGCCAGCAGGCCCCGACACATGTCCCCCAGCCCCTCCGCCCCCCCATCATTGACAGGCACCTGCCAGGAGGCCCGGACACATGTCCCCCAGCATACACGTCATCACAATCCAGATCCCTGGCTCTTATGGCCACCCAAATCCCACCCCACACCACCCCAGTCCAAACACCCAACAAAGCTTTACATCCACTCCAAATTGAAATCCCCATTACGTGATAGATCACAAATAAGCAGTATGCGCATGAGTACAAGTCTGTCAGACCCACACAATGGCAACACATGACTGAGAAAACCCACATTGTGACATGCATGAAACCAATGAGAGAAGACCACACATTGAAGTAAGAAACAAAAATGTATTCAAGTCAAAATGAAGGGAATGAAATCAAAACACACAATAATGCCAATAATAATCAAAATGCAGCATGTCCCAAAAAATGATAAATAAAATGAGAATCCAAATTAAAATCCAAATGAAAAGGGCCTGTGGTCCAATGGAATCGTGTGCGTGTGCTGACGCACTTACGCGCAAAGGCCCTTTCCTCGAATTACACGCTGACGTGCAAGATTTTCACGTGCCAAAACACTCCATATCAAGCTGGCCACGCAAAAACATACGGAAGACCACGCTCCTGTCCTGAAGGCCATTTTCCTGCCCCCCAGAGCCCTGAGCACGCTCCCACCTGCCATCTGCTGCTGCCTGACTGCCTGCTGCCCACGTGCCCTGCTATTTGGTGCCTGCACATCAGCCATCTGCAGGGGTCCAGTTGCTGTGTCCACCCCCTGCTGGAACAGAAGACTCCCGACTGGGATACCATCGCTGCCCAGCCCCAAGACACAGTTGCCCACCCACGCCTGCCTCGGGGGTCGCCATGTCGGGGCAAACACCATCTGAGACCACTGGCGACCCCCAGCCAGAGGGGCAGAGGGCCACCAGCTTCAGTCAGAAGGAAGTTGGTGTCCTGGTGGAGCATGTCCTGGGGAATTATGATGCCCTCTTCTGAACATCACGCGCCAACAAGGAAGGACGGGATAGGATCTGGGACGACTTTGTGTTTGCCATCAACGCGGAGGGGGTGGCAACCCACAACATCAAGCAAGTCAAAAAGCGCTGGGAGGACTTGAGGTCCAGGACCCTCATAAAGGCCCGGCACCTCGTGGAGGTAGGCCCGGAGCAGCATCAGTACCATCCAGATGAGGGTCCTGGGACGCGTAGGCCCAGCGCTCCACGCCCAGATCCTTCGGAGGCAGACCCGTCTGGAGTTGAGCGGTAAGTGGCCAAGCATTACTGTGTGAGACAGGGCATGTTGCAGGGTGCTGGTTGTCTGATACTTGCCTGTATGTGTGAAATAGGCCATGTACGTTTTTGAGTGTGTAGGGACATCATGGTCATGCATGTGAGACCAGTAATGTGTGAACCACATGGTTGGTGCATGTGTTACAATGCAACATGCTCAGCAGCATGTGGAATGCACACATTAATGCATGCCTGTCTCTGTTATTGGACATGGATGGGGTGTGAGAGATGGGTGCTGCTGTCATGGACATGCATGGTGTCCATGTCTGTGTGTCTGACTTGCGTGTCTGTGACTTGTAAATGCCATGGATGCATGACACATGTCTGTGACAATGTTCAGATTCACTGATGCGGCCTACTCATCCTTGTATCCACTGTGTCTGGGGTATACGAGGCCAGATGGATGAAACTACGGTGAAGTGTGTGCATGTGATAGGCATGACCCATGATGCATGTGAGTTTCAAACCAGCATTGTATGTTTCAAGTGTCCCTTGGACATGTATGCTAATGTTCAAAGCATGCGCCATGCCTGTTACTGCATGTGTTTTGTCTGCACTGACCCATGTGTTGTGGAGGGACATGATGGAAGTGATGTTTGACAGTGCCACTCATCTATTGTTTTCTGTCTAGGGGACCATTGTACAGTACCCTGATGCTTGTGTTCTATGTCTCCCTCTACACAGCGGCAAGTGATGAAGAGGGCGGAGACGGCACTGTGGAGGAAAGCGGCGGGGATGCCCCCACCGGCCGGCGACACAAGGCCCAGTCACCCTCCCAGAAATTACCATCGTCCGAGAGTGAGGGGACTGGTGCTGCGTCTGCCACTACGCCTGCAGCGGAAGGGGTGGGTGAGCCCCCACAGGGGCTTGCAATGGCGGAAGACGGTGCAGAGCCATCCAGGTTAGTGGTTTCCACAGAGGAGGAGGAGTTCGCTACTGAGCCGCACATGGGGCCTGGTGGGGGTGGTACCACTGGTGCAAGTGGTGCAGTCCAGGGGCAGTGGCAGGAGGCAGCACAGGTCGCCGTGGAGGTGCCTGTGCATGTCACTGTCCTTGACACTGTGACTGCACCACCATGCACCAGCAGGGATGCCCCATCCCAGGCCCGTCCGCAGGTAGGGGGGATGTCCATGTCATCTGACACTCCTCCACCTGCGGACGAGGGGACCCCTGGCCGTATGGAGAAGGTCCTGATTGTTGTTGTGTTGCACACGCATGACATTCGTGATGACGTGCGTGCTTCCCGGGGGGAGCACGCACGTCATCACAAAGAGCAGCGTGCCAACGTGGCCCAGTTGGGAGTGTCCATGGTCAGGGGTTTTGTACATGTGTCGGCCACTCTGGCGGCCCTCTTCTCCTCTGTGGAGACTATGCGCCTGTCGTTCTCCATGCCGTCTTCCGGCCCAGATGCCACCAGGGCCCCCTGTGGACCTGCCCTGACCAACGCAGCCAGCTCGGTGGGGATCCCATCCCTGCCACAGTTGGGAGTCGGAGGTCCAGCAGGAGTGGACACCCCAGCAACTGGACCCCAGCAGATGGAGGATGTGCCGGCATCATCGGGCAGGGCACGTGCACGATGGCGTCGGTGGATTCCATCAGCCTGGATGCTGTCGTGCTGGCAGAGGCAGTTGCGTCAGAGGCAGCGGCAGGCTCAACGTGGGAGGCATCATGGCTCAGGGCCATCTACATCAGAGGGCCAGGCATCGGCCGGAGGTCAGGAGGACCCTGGAATGGGAGTGTCTTCCGTGTGGCAGCGGTTGGGCCAGAGGATAGGTGCGGAGCGGCAGCGGGCGGAGGAGGCACGGCTCACAATGGTCAGGGCGGAGAACTCCATGCGCAGGGCGCTGAGGTGGGCTGAGTGCCTCGAGGGAATTCGCAGGGAGTTGGAGGTGGACATGGCGTTATCCCTGCAAGACCTCTGGGCCAGTGAACAGGCCCGCCTCCAAGACATTGAACAGGAGTTCGATGATGCCCTGGCCCATGACATCAACAAGTGAGCCGTTGGACTTGCCCGCCGCCATTGTATATAGTTCATTAGTGTTAAGTTTCATTTCTTTTTTCTTTCATTTGGGGCGCGTGGACTATCCCCCACATTTTTGTATATAGTTAGTAATTAGGTAGGTTTCATTGTAGGTTTCCTTTATGTCGTTGGGCTTATGGACCCTGGATTTGCTATTTGTACATAGTTTTACAGTGGATTTTTCTCCTTCAACTTTTTTTTTTTCACCATGGAGCAATGGATATTACACTTTTCTTTCCCTTTGGATTTGCTTTGTTGGACAGTGACTTTGGACACATTTTCATTTGGATTAATTTGGTTTCTCATTTTATTTATTTATCATTTTCTGGGACATGATGCATTTTGATTATTATTGGCATTATTGTGTGTTTTGATTTCATTCCCTTCATTTTGACTTGAATACATTTTTGTTTCTTACTTCAATGTGTGGTCTTCTCTCATTAGTTTCATGCATGTCACAATGTGGGTTTTCTCAGTCATGTGTTGCCATTTTGTGGGTCTGACAGACTTGTACTCATGTGCATACTGCTTATTTGTAATCTATCATGTAATGGGGATTTCAATTTGGAGTGGATGTAAAGCTTGGTTGGGTGTTTGGACTGGGGTGGCGTGGGGTGGGATTTGGGTGGCCATAAGAGCCAGGGATCTGGATTGTGATGACGTGTTGGGACATGTGTCGGGGCCTGCTGGCAGGTGCCTCTCACTGCTGGGGGGTGGGGGTGCTGGGCGACATGTGTCGGGGCCTGCTGGCAGGTGCCTGTCAATGCTGGGAGTGTGGGGGGCTGGGGGACATGAGTGGGGGCCTGCTGGCAGGTGCCCCTCAATGCTGGGGGGTGGGGGTGCTGGGGGACATGTGTCGGGGCCTGCTGGCAGGTGCCTGTCAATGCTGGGGGGTGGGGGGGATGTGGTACATGAGTGGGGGCTTGCTGGCAGGTGCCCCTCACTGCCTGTGGGTGGGGGTGCTGGGGGATATGTGTTGGGGCCTGCTGGCAGGTGCCTGTCAATGATGGGGGGTTGGGGGGGCTGGGGGACATGTCTCGGGGCCTGCTGGCAGGTGCCTGTCAATGATGGGGGGGTGGGGAGGCTGGGGGACATGAGTGGGGGCCTAATGGCAGGTGCCCCTCACTGCTGGGTGGTGGGGGTGCTGGGGGACATGAGCGGGGGCCTGCTGACAGGTGCCCCTCACTGCTGGGGGGGTGGGGGTGCTGGGAGACATGAGTTGGTGATCATATTGCAACGTGACATGTGGCTTGGCTGGGGGGCATGCCCATGGTGGATGGGCTGCCTGTGGGACATGACCAGGGGTGCAGGGTAGTCCCCTGTAGTGTGGGCTGCCTGCAGGGGCCGTGGAGGGGGTAGAGGGGACACTTGGGAGGACCCACACTGCCAATTCACGTGTAGGACTCCCCGTGCACCCCCGAAATACGCGTTCCTCGCTCTGACAGCAAAATCGCGTGTGAAACTTCATGCGCAGCCCAGTAATAAACGTACCCTGCTCCAAACGCGTGTGAAACTTCCCGCGCACCCCCGAAATACACGTACCCAGGCCAATCGCGTGTAAAACTTCCCGCGCACCCCTGAAATACATGTACCCAGCCCAATCACGTGTGAAACTTCCCGCGCACCCCTGAAATACACGTACCCAGGCCAATCGCGTGTGAAAATTCCTGCGCACCCCTGAAATACACGTACCTAGGCCAATCGCATGTGAAACTTCCCACGCACCCCTGAAATACACGTACCCAGCCCAATCACGTGTGAAACTTCCCACGCACCCCTGAAATACACATACCCAGGCCAATCGCGCATGAAACTTACAGCGCACCCCTGAAATACACGTACCCAGGCCAATCGCGTGTGAAACTTCCAGCGCACCCCTGAAATACACATACCCAGCCCAATCGCGTGTGAAACTTCCCGCGCACCCCTGAAATACACGTACCCAGGCCAATCGCATGTGAAACTTCCCGCGCACCCCTGAAATACACGTACCCAGGCCAATCGCGTGTGAAACTTCCCGCGCTCCCCTGAAATACACATACCCAGGCCAATCGCTTGTGAAACTTCCCGCGCACCCCTGAAATACACGTACCCAGCCCAATCACGTGTGAAACTTCCCGCGCACCCCTGAAATACACGTACCCAGCCCAATCACGTGTGAAACTTCCCGCGCACCCCTGAAATACACGTACCCAGCCCAATCACGTGTGAAACTTCCCGCGCACCCCTGAAATACACGTACCCAGGCCAATTGCGTGTGAAACTTCCCCCGCACCCCTGAAATACACGTACCCAGGCCAATCGCGTGTGAAACTTCCCGCGCACCCCTGAAATACACATACCCCACTCGCACAGGCCATTTTGCGTATGAAAGTTCCCGCGAACCCCGTAATGCACGTACCCTGCTGAAATCGCGTGTGAAACTTCCTGCGAACCCCAGTAATACACGTTCCCCGCTTGGCGTTTGCTGTTTGGCAGCCCTGTAAACTGGTCCAGGGTTAGCGCAGCCCTTTGCGCTGAATTGGGAATTTTGATGGCTTTTCCTTGCGCAAGGGCGTTCTTGGGGGCGTAAGTGGCGCTGCTGCAGGGTCGCTGCGCCACGGCTGGTTTTGGAGGCTAAAATCCATGAATACGCTGTGCGCGGAAATCGATTTTAGTGCACGCGGCTGGCGCAGACATTCGCACGCGCGCACTGTGCGCCAGTTGCGTGCGCCATTTTTGTGCGAAATTCTATGAATTACCCTGTAAATGGGCTGTGTAAAGGATAGCAAGGGGTAAGTACAATGCAACACTCTATCACATCGGCTCCCATATATGAAACACCACAGTATATGAAAAGAGCCGGCAGATATGAAACACACCAGCAGTGCCATGTGCTTTTCTGTGCTGTCTATTTGCAAAGGCATCAGAGTACAATATAGAATCCATGCATTTGCACTGTCTTGGGGGCGATTAGATGTGAGACAGCATGTAAAACAATGCAAGGCTTTAGTTGGCGATTTCTAGGTGTGAGCAACATGAAGCTTGAAGTGTTGGTTTGGACCTTCACAGAGAAAGACACATATGAAACAGCTCAACGAAGTGTCTGCCCTGCACAGAACACCCAGATATGAAACACAAAGGTATATGGAATTAGGCCATTTGAAGCATTATTTTAGGGATATCTTAATGTGTGTACCTTGCAATGCCCTTTCAGGAGGACACCTAAAACAAAACCTATTGGTATATAATGTGGAAGGCACCCTCCTAGTGATGCCTGGGTGCGGGTGCAATGCAATCTCTTTTCCAGGGATACTCAGAATATGAAGCATAACAGTATATAGAAGGCACAACTTGATGCGCCATGCCATGGGCACCCAGATGCGGAGCACAGCAGAACACAGCATACAGCAATGCAAGGTCGTGTTTAGGGATGCCTATATGTAAGGTCAACACATTACAGTTTCGAGACAATGCAGCAAGTTTTTTTAGGGGTAGTTAGAAGTGTGACCTTGTGAAAAACAGTGCATTTCTTTTGTTATGGATACCTAGGAGTGAGTGAGTAACATGGGGTGTGAAATGTGGCAGAGCGCCCTCCAAGGGATAGTTGGATGTGAGATGCTGTGTAATCTGTCAGGTCCTTTAAAACCTACTTATGAGCAATGCAGAGCACAATTTGTGGTGTTTGACTATCAAATGGACGCCCAACTATGCAACACAATTAGGAATACCTATATGTGAACAAACCTGAAACGCAATATCAACTGTAATCCGTGGTCGAAGTGAGCGGGAACGGTTGGGAGCGGTGTTCCACTACTTTTTTTAAATTTATTTTTTTTACTGTTAACAGCTCCACTACTTTTTGCAAACATTTTCACCATTCCGGAACGGATATCAGTTACACCTAAAGTGAAATCTGCTCCAACTCAATTGGCTGTCAACCAGCATGACTGCACCCCTTGAAAACTGTTGTAAGTTGTTCCCTTCCTTCCTACTCTGTCCCCCGCTCGAGTCACAGTTTCACAACTTTTCTGGTACACTTCTATCACTGACTGTAATGCCCAGAAACTGATACTAAGCAGTTCGGTGTGCTACTCCAGAGGTACCTGGGATGAGCTCAGCAAGGCACGCGGTAAAGCGGTGCAGTATGGCTATAAGTAAACACTGCAGAACACGGTTCTGAAGCAATGCGGGGATAATTAGCTAGGAGGCATTATGCAGGACTATCCAAGGCTTTTTGTTAAGGGTATATGGGCGCAGGCAACATGTGTGGCAAAGCACGTTCACAGAAGCTTCTAGATTTAAAACCGTGGTACACAACATGCAACAATTCAAAGCCCATTTCTAGGGGCACCTAGATGTGAAACCCAAAACACACAGTAGACAGCAATGGAATGTGCACTTTAGGAGAAGTCCCAGCAGTGCACACATTCGGGATTATGCAGCACGTTTTCTTCGGAATAGTTAAAAGTGAGACAGTGTATAAAACAATTCTCGGCTTTATGCCAGGAATACTTTGCGTGAACAGCGTGAGGCGCGGAAAGTAGCAGTACCGTCACAAGCACATCCACGCGTGGAAACTCGGTAGTATACGAATTGACGCCATTCCATTATATTCCATTCCCAGGGCCCCGCTAGGGACAACTCGATGTGAATAACAAACGGGCCTAATAAAACATGAATGTTTTGTGGTTACATTTATGTG